>NC_069380.1:117395000-118595000 GCF_027475565.1 Acinonyx jubatus | reverse complement strand
CACCTATTAGCCCTGAGAGAGTTCCTAAGACTTTTGTTGCCTCAGAATGCTTAGAGAGGCCTCCATGAGCTTTCTGCTCAAGGCAGGGAAGGCCTTGTTTGGGTCAATAAATTTTAAAGGATGCGTGGAAAACAAAAATAAGCTGGCATTTTGACTACATTTCTTAAGCTCTATGGTTCAATACAACAGATACAGAAACATCCCCTCCCCATGCCTACCCATTAAAAAAGAAATTGATAAATGGAAACAACGATCTGGGTTATGAACTCAATTAAATAACTCTCCCATGGTTGCACCGATTCTCCACTGTCCACTTCAGTTTAAGTCAGTGCTTCTCACATTTTAGCAAGCACCAGCCTCGCCTGGAGGACTTCTTAAAACACAGATTGCTAGGTCCCACTCCCAAAGATTCCGATTCAGTGGGACTGGGCTGGGACCTCAGAATGTACATTTCTAACAAGTTCCCAGGGGATACTGATGCTTCCAGTCCAGGACCACACTCTGAGAAACACTGGTTTAACCCAGGCCTGGTTTCTAAATGTGACTTGTCACCACAGTATAGGACCTTCCAACATCAGCTGGGCACATTATAACACTTCAGTTGTTCACAGTGGTGATCAGTCATGCTGGTTCAGTTTTCAGAAACCAGCTATGGCTACCAAATTATTCATCTGTTTTGCCAATACCATCTATCTCTTCTGGTGTCATGGGCAACTTTTCTCAAGGAACCTGGATTTTCTGGCCTTGCCTTTCCTTTGTTCACATATAACATGAAGGTAGTTGCCTGCCAATATCAAGCATTTTACACAATGTCACCGATCCATCCAGTGCAAGAAAGGATATTGAAGGGAGTTTACTGACATATTGTCTGACATTGTCATGATCCATGAGTGGCAGAAAATAGACACCAGTGAGTAGGCAGATTTCCATCTGGCAAGAAGATGGCTGTAATGAGCACCAGTGTGAAATGACAGATAGTAATAGAAACTAGAAAGTCGATGGGAAAATTAGTTTTCCTCATTTCACATCTGCACGACAGGGGGAGCTGCCAATCAAGGTCTCCAGAGAGAGAGGCTTATCTAGGTTCCCAACCACGTGCAAAGCCATGTTCTCCTAAGTTAAAAAAAAAAAAAAAAAAAAAAAAAAAAAAAGGAAGAAAGAAAAAAGAAAAATCATGGGGAAAAAAATAGAATCAGTCTGTTATAGAGCTTTAAACAAATGTGGGGCTGCGAAACAAGCTGTCGCAAATTGGCACAGAGAATGCAGAAAATCAATGTGAAATGAAAGCTGCCTCTCCCAACAAAATAAAGCCAGCAATTAACTCTTCCTGTCCTTGCTGCAACCTGCAAGCCATTTAAACACCAGAACGCAGGTTGCTAGGGAAGGGGCCAATGCTTTAAATACACAGCCTACTCTCTCCTATAGCATGGGTATGTGAGTGGGTAAGAAACAGGCATGCAGGTGGCAAGGAAGAACCAACTTGGCTTTCATATATACATATCTAAATATACCCAAGTATATACATTTTATATATATTTATATACACACATATGCATATATAAATCTATGCGTATGTATATATGTATGTGTATGTATGTATGTACATACATACACATACACACTAAATAGGCACAGGAGACTAAGAACATATATTTGAATGCCCAAAATTATGCTTGTTGCCTAGAATGGGCAGGGATGACATAGGAATAAAAAAGCATCTCACAAGAGTCTTAATATTCGCATGCAGAGACATACAAATCCACCACTACTTCAAAACACAAATTAAAGAATGTAACAATTCAGACACACGTATGTTCAGCTGTTCAAACGCATCTCTGTTTTGAAGGATGTACAAACGATAATAAATAGAAGGAGGTAACTAAAACAATTATGAAAGTGCTTAACGGCACAGACTGAAAGACCAGGATATTGATACATTTCACTAATTAATGTTGCAAGAATAATGCTCTGAATCAGAACGTAAACAAGTGCAACAAAGATGAGCTATAGTTCTACCAAAAGAATTCAAAAGGGTCATTCATTGCAGTATCAACATCTTTGTAAAAATGCAAACTAATGAGCATGTTTATGTGGAAGCACGGTATCGGTCAAGACACTTTCTGCTGTAGTAACAAACATCCTCCAAATCTCAACGGTTCAGGATACAACAAAGGTGTACTGTTTGCTTATACTAACATCCAGCGTTGGTCAGCAGGGAGACTCTGTCAATCATAGTCATTCAGGGGCTCACAATGCTGGAAACTTCCATGGATAAGTTATTTCCATACACATCAAAGGAGAAAGATAAAAAAGACAGAAACGCACACTAATTCTTAAACTTCCTTTAAAAAAATGTTTAATTTATTTGAGAGAGAGAGAGAGAAGCAGGGAGGGGCAGAGAGAAGGAGAGGGGAGAGAGGGAGAGAGGGAGAGAGGGAGAGAGGGAGAGAGGGAGAGAGAGGCAGTGCACCATCAGTGCAGAGCCCAACACGGGACTCGAACTCACGAACCATGAGACCATGACCTGAACCCAAATCAAGAGTCGCATGCTTAACCGACTGAGCCCCCCTGGCGCCCCTTAGTTCTTGAATTTTCTGTCCAGAACTGACATGAGTTCTCAGTTTCACTAACCAAAGTAAGAACTTAAAGCTCATACCTGAAAAGGAACTGACAAATGAAATCCAGAAAGAAGAGAAGTAGAAATATGCAATGAACAGCACCAATGATAACCACAGTCACTCCCATTTCTTGTCAGGACCAATGCAATAAAACTAAGTCTTAGACTGTCTACATGTTTCCACTGCAGGTCTACCTCTAACTTATTCACAGAGCAACCAGAGAGTGAAGTGTTTGGTTTGTCTGTTTTTTCTTTTTTAAGATAAATCTACTAGTCTTATCAGTTTCATGCTTCAATACCCTTCAGTCACTCTACCCTGAACTTACAATGAGATTGAACATCTTAACCATGGGTTTACAAGGCTTTGCATGATCCAACCTCTGGATACATCTATGAATTCCTCCATCTGCTCATTATTGGATCCAGGGAAAGCACTTCCCATTATCCACCTCATTCAGAGCCACCAGTGATCTTCTTTAAGTTTCCTGAATTTATGAAGCTTTGTCCATGTGCTACTCTCTCTGCTATTGTGACCTGGCTTATTCCTACTCATTCCTTCAATATTAGGCTTTCATTCTCTATCATATCTCTCTCACAGGCCTTATTTTTTCTTCATAACTCAATTAATATGCTT
This sequence comes from Acinonyx jubatus, assembly GCF_027475565.1. NCBI lineage: Eukaryota > Metazoa > Chordata > Mammalia > Carnivora > Felidae > Acinonyx > Acinonyx jubatus. The sequence continues at coordinate 118,591,749 of NC_069380.1, read as the reverse complement.
TTAATTATAAATTCATAATTATATAGTTATTTATGTGTTTATTTAATATCCTTTTCCCTCTGTAAATTCCCTAAGGGAAAATAAAATATTTTTTTTCCATACCTAGGCATAGCACTTGGCACACTACCTGCCATACAGTGACCACTCAACTACCACATGGATAAGTGAATCAGACTCACTTCTGCTAATGTCTAATGAAGACCAACAAATCAGTTAAAAGAAGTGTAGCACAAAGCTACTAACCTGAGATTTACAGTGAAAGTTCAATGTTAGAATTAAACATGTCTTTGTATCTTTGTCTGTGCTTCACCATTTGTGCAGAAGATTCATATCCAGTATGAAAAATGATCCCTCGAATCCACAGTATGTAGGTCAGCTAATGAAGTTGCCATTTTACAGTAAGATAATAGAAGCTGGGAGAAATGAAGAGACTCACCCAGTATCCTACTGCTAGTAAGAGGCAGAGTCAGGAGGTAAATTAAGAGACTTCTCATTGTACATCTGTTTCGCTTTCCACACACCATCCTGTCTCTCGATTCAAGAAGGTCAGCCTTAGAAGTATTCATGTGGGACAGTGTTAATGAAAGGAAAATTATTAATATAACACCTGGGCCAGATTCTGTACAGATATGCATAGAATGACCTTCATTCTTACTAAGCATTTCAGAATCTCTGCCCAAAGGAATTGATTAGACGAAAGAACTTCATCAAGGGTTCAGCTTTATAAATGTATCTCTCCCTGATATCCCTAAGGACCTTGAAAGCTCTACCTTTAGATCATGCCAACGTATATTTCTAAGAACACTTTATGAGATACCTGTGGTATTTGGTAGAGGTTACATATTAAGCTATGACCACATTTCAAGTACCTACTGTATGCCAGAGGCTGGCAATGGAACAAACACAGATGCAAGGTACCAGGTTAGCTGGAATGGTCAGGAGGACAGGCAGAAGTTTTAACGGGAACAAGGATCATGGTAGAAATGCAGGGTAGGTGGAATCCCAGTGGAGCAGATAGAGGCAAGAAGTGAGTGAGCAGGAATTGTTGGGAGTGGGGGTTGGAGGAAGCTCACAAAAGGCACCAACCACATTGGAACAAAAGTAAGAAACACAGGAGGAATGGAAAAAGGGAAAGGAGGATGAGAAGTGTCACAGTTGTGTCCTACAGGTGATGAATCAGCTTGATCCTGGGTTTGAGAAGAATACAATTAACGCTCATTTGAGTTCTTCTCATGAATACTCAAGATGATGTCATGACTGAGTTTTCAGCTAGTGTATAAGTGAGCTTCACTCCCAATGCCAAAGCAAGGCCCTTCCAAAACCATCTAGAGCTAGACCCCAATTTCCTCTCTCCCTCTGCCCAAGGGTTCCAAATCCAACCTTCCCCTTTTTCCTTTGAACCCATCACCATTTCCAGTTCTTGCCACAGGGTGCCCCCAGTACATGCTTCTCCTTGTTCTCAAAAAAGAAATCCAAAACCACTGTTTGGTAGGCCTGGACTAGAAACAAAGAAATCCACCTGCCTGGGCAGATAGCCATGATAACTTATCATGCACAGAAAAGGTGCTAAATAGATTGGCTATAATTCCACTCACATCCATATAAAACAGCTGCATAAAACATTAAATGTGTATAACCATTTGCTTCAGAGATAAATGATAAGACTCATTGGTTTGGACAAAAGAATTTTTTAAAATATGAGATTAGGTAATGAATATCCTCAAGAGGCTCTGTAGAAGATAGTACACATTCAGAGATAGTCTACAAGCTAGAATCCAATTTTAATTAGGTCATTGCTCCAGCAATAAGACCTTTGGAAGAAAGAGACCTTTCTTCCAAGAGACCTTCCAAGACCTTTGGAAGAAAGAGAAACTGTTCTTTCTCCCAAGCAAGGAAAGGGTCAAATCACTTCTGAACCGGAAACTTGCATAACCAACACAAAGGGCAGCTTGATACGGCCAAGAGAATTTTTACCAACATGCCTACACTTCATACCCTGTACATACCACTTACAGTTCTCCTGGCTGTCCCTTACTTGATGTCTGCCTCTGGTAATCATTTATTTGCACTGATTTGCTCACAGATCAGAAATGTCCATCCACCCCAGGACCCATGTAGTCTGCTGCAATGGGCAACCCCACAGGGAACCTGTGGTCTTCCATGTCCACCTGTATAGAACATCCACCCGTTATTAGAACATACAGCCGCTATTCCTCATCATGCCTTTACCTAGCTTTGTTTTTCTCTGTGACATTTCTATCCCTCATACACACACACACACACACACACACACACACACACACACACACACACACATTTTTAAAATGTATTTTATCTACCAGAATTAAAATTTCACGAGAATGAGATCTTTGTTTAGTTCATCGATGGGTTCTGTCTTGACCAGTGTACCCCAATCATGGTAGGTGTTCAACAACTGTTTGTTGAATGGATATTTTTCCTTAGGGTGCTGCCTCATAGCATGTCTAGGAAGAAGAGACAGTGTAATAGCCCATATAAAAGTCTGAAATAAATTCATTCTACTTTACATCACAAAGGCTGAAAATGTAAACAGAGAGCTTCACATGTTTGCCTAGAGAGCCGAGACTTCATGAATTAGAGCTTTGGGGTTGAAATAGAAGTCTGCTTCTGCAGTAAACAGTGGCTCTTCTATGGTATCCAACTGTCAAAGAGGCCTAAATTTGAGGATAAAAATCTCAAGAACATGTATTAAATCCAAGATAATACTCAGAGTGAATTAATTAAAAGGGTGAAAATTGGTAATGAAAGGAAAGCAAGAGAACACAAAAGAAATTCATTTATTTTAAAAGCTTGTTCTTAAAATTCAGTTTTTTCTGGTTAATAGATGATGTGTTCTATATAATATTTGCAATTTGAGCTTAAGAAGGTGAGGAAAAGTAAGGAGTGTATAGAAATGCTAGCTTTGCTGCTTGCTAGCATTGTGTCCTTAGGCAAGTTACTAAACCTCTCTGACTTCAGAATTGCTGATTGGTTAAACTAAATGGGAGGGGTCACGAATAAACTCCTAATTTATAGAGCGGTTGCTAAAGTACCTATTCCTTACAGCTGGACTGAAATGTCCACCTGGTGGCAAAGCTCTTGGAGGGGTCATGTTTTGAGTACAAAGATCCACTTAGAAAGTGACACCTACAAAGTCTTCATGTGAGTAACAGACAGTCTCATACTCCTGAGCTCTTTAATCCCTTTGCTCTGCCTGGAGCCTCTGTGCCTAGCTTGTGGCTCATGCACAACTCCAAAACCTGTGGGTTCCTTGATTTCCTTTTAGACAAAGCAAAGGAGTAACCTTTTCTTAATTCTTTAAATGAGTAAGAAGCACCATTACTCACTAAAACAGGTTATTACCCTCTAGTATTTGTGCTATTGTGCAGGAAGGAGTTCCGACCTAGCTTGAGAAAAACAGAGCTTGAACCTTGACTTCACTACTATGTGATCTCAAACCAATTATCTTCTCTCAATGAATCTGTTTCTTCATCTGTAAAGTGGAGATAACAAAATAGCTCCCTCGTGAGGTTGTTGAGAAAACTGATAGCGATGCTGTGTATGAAAGAGCCTTGCAGTTGGTAAAGGGCTTTACAGATGTAAACTATCTTTAGTCTGATGAACATGGGGTTGTCATTTGAGATAACAGGAATACCCCCTTTACAGTTGACCAAGTACTCTCACGTGCGTTAATTCATTTGGATGTAATCTGAAATCCTGTCGTAAATTCTAATTCTATGAGGAATGGTGGGGTTTTTTTTCCAAATAAAGTTTCAATCCCATTTTAGAATGCATCTTTTTTCATTTCTTTCTTCTCTCATCCACTACTTAATAAATGAACATCTCTTGTAAGTACCACATTAAGCTAAGAAACCTAGGAGATATTAAAAAATGAGGATATGTCCCCTTGTCCTTTGCAAACACACATATTCATTTAGCAAATGTGTACTGAGCACTCAAAATGGACTACACAATCATATCAAATACAGAGTTCAAAGTAAGATGTGTAAATGAAAGAGAACACATGTGACTGTAGTACCATAGTGCTACCACAGAGTTGCCAATAGTGACCTAAGAATGTACCAATCTCATGTCACCAACTGTTAGTCTTTTTACAATGTCTAGAAATCTCCGGAAATATATGCTTAAGAAATGTCTCTTGTCACTAACTGCATGGAATTATCTGGGATTCTCTGGAATTGGTTACCAATATAGGTGGGATGCTGCCATTCAGGATATGTGAATGGCACACACTCAATTCACTACACAGGGCCTTTTACAATCAGCTGAGAAGGAAAGTCAACAGGTATTCAGGTCTGTAGAAAAGACTAAGTGAAGAGATTAATAAGCTTTGCTCTTAACTGAGTCTTTCTGCCAACCCAGCAGACATACCCATTTCTCATCTTCTATTTATATATTTCTAAAAGTACTATCTCTCAGTATCAGCTAGACAATGTGAAAACATTGTAAGAACAATCTTTAACATCCCCAACAGTGATTACTACAGAGCCCAGCCTCACTCTCAACCACCAATATTTTTAATGAGGAACAGATGGCATGTGAAACTTTTGAAAAGCAACTTTCCGCCTTTGTAAAATAAAACACTCTTACACGATTTGAGAGTTGGCAACATTTCTGTGCAGCACTGAGCACTATTCATGAAACAGGTGAATGTTCCAGAGGCAGACACTGTACTTGTGCAAATTTGGAATTGGGGTCAAGAGTTGATTCTGTCTCTTCTGAACAAATGGATAATACACGAACTTGGTGACATATGGCGGCCATAATTTCCATTATGAGAATGGGAAGCAGAGAAAATCATTCTATACTGATGGAGTGGCATAAGGCAGATGTCTAGAGGAAATACAGAGATTTAAGATGGAAAAAGGATGATGTTATTTCGCCCATTCCACCTATTGTCAGTGAAAGTGATGTAACATCTCAAACCAGAAAAGGGAGATCCAGGGCACCCGGGCGGCTCAGTCAGGTTAAGCGTCCAACTCTTGGTTTCAGCTCAGGTCGTGATCTCACAGTTTCATGAGTTCAAGCCCCACATTGGGCTCTGCACTGATGGAGACTGTTTGGGATTCTCTCTCTTCTCCTTTCACTCTGTCCCCACTGCCACGTGCTGTCTCTGTCTCTCTCAAAAATAAACAAACTTAAGAAAAGAAAAGAAAAGAAAAGAAAAGAAGAGAAGAGAAGGGAAGAGAAGAGAAAAAATAAAAGAAAAGAAAAGGAAAAGAAAAGAAAAGAAAAGAAAAGAAAAGAAAAGAAAAGAAAAGAAAAGAAAAGAAAAGAAAAGAAAAAAGAAAAGAAAAAAATACCCAGAAGAATACCCGGAAGAAGTAGAAATGGATGTGAGGGGAAAAAATCCCTATGACTTGACTCCAAGAATATTACCCACAACTATTTAAAACTAAATATGGAAAAATAAATAACGAATCTATAGGTCATGCTCCCGATTACGTTTTTGTTATCAAGATTTGTTGATTTTATGCAATATATGGTCTTCACTGAAGTCCTCAGTATCTATGAGTAAATGAAAATATTTTTCTGAATCTCTGCACCTTATATTTTGCCTTATATTTTAATGAAAGGTTATATCCTCAATCAGCATTTCCCTTTAGGGACAGCTATAATCAAGGCAAATAATTTTAAGCTCAAATATTATTACTTCGCAATAAAATATGAAGGGAATCATGATTCATGAGTTTGCTGACTATTTATTCCTAGCTGCAGACATCACCCCATTAGCCATACAAAAACTATAATGCATTTATCTAAGTGTCAGGCTTCCAGCAATGAGTCCAAAGGGAATGAGCCTCTAAAGAGCCAAAACAGACACCACAATATGGAACATGTATTCAATGAAAGGTTCATCTTACAATTATGTTGAATCTTACTTTATCTTATTTTACACATCTGACTACTTATTTACTTATCCTGAAACTTTAAAGAGTAGTCAACTGACCATCATTAAAAAGAAAAAGCTGGAAGACAGAAATATAACCCTAAAAATTGACCACAATTACACTCAAAGTCCATTAGCTTAGTAACATTTAGTCTCTACACTAAATAAGTAGTGCTACAAATATAAGTAATGCCTAAAGGATGTTTGTAAAACTTATCCTGAGTCATCAGAAAAAGTTAAATTATGTTCAATGGATTTGTCTTAAGATGATAGCAAAATGGGCATTATACATCGAAAGATTTATATTCCGAGTGGAATTTTATTTTAAAGTCACTTGTAAAATATATTTATGTTGAAAACTTCATTATGAGGTATCACCATATTCAGAAGTAATGTAGCTGGTGCTGCTGTTTCCAACAGAAGTTAAATAGAGACAACAGAGAAAGGATTTCAAACATGGACTGGCCTATCTTCTTTTCTACCCTCTTCCTTTCTCCAGTACTGACGCCTTCCCTTGGTCTCCTTACCAGCTTTTCACACATGCAAGGGTGAAGAAAAGTACATAAAACTTGTATGTCCACTACAAGGAAATCATGTGGACCCATTCTTCACAGATTTGAATACATTCAGAAATGAACCACTGTGCTATTTGATCAGCATGGAGGAGAATATGAGAAGGGTGTAAGACATATCAACTCTCTATCTTAAGCCCTCTCCCATTTTATTGGCTTCTCCTTCTAGTTTTTCTTTGGGGGAAAAAATCGCTACTTTTCCACTGCAGAAAGACTAAATATTTAATTAGGGGAAATCATTGTTTTATAACTGTCGATTCATAGCTGCCACATTTACTATTTTGGTTTTTCTGATCAAAGATATGTCTACAGCTCATCATTTTTAATGAATAGATTTTTATATATTTTATGTAATATTGGTTTTTAACCCAGTGTTTCAAGCCCATCCGGATTGCTACTAAGCCTCAGGCTCACATGGTCTTAAAGGCAGATGATATAAGTGGCACCAAATAGAGGATGAGCAAGATAACCCTAGGGTGGTCACAATAATGCATGTGAAAATTTCTGACGTATGACTCTCATTTGACTCCGTAATGAAAAACTACCAGTCACCATTCCCTTTGCCAACACTGATTCTGGAACCTCATGGGCTATTGTAACAAGAAAAAAAAAAAAGAAAACAAAAAAACTCTCCTGAGAAAATATTGCCATTTTAGGAAAACAATGTTTTCAGCTGCTGTAATCATTCTAATTACTTTAGATCGTTTCTTTTCTTTTTTTTTTTTCCCTTTCACCCTCTAGGGCCTTTTTTGCCTTCAAATCAGCTACAGAAACAAAGCAATTTAGCACAGTAAAAAGCTTATTAACACATGATGCAGTTCAGTGGCATGAGAAAATGCTAGGGACAAAACAAGGAATCCATCCCACAAAAAAAAGTGAGATGTGAATATTTCAAAAAAAAAGAAGCTGAGCTGGGGAGTGAATAACTTGACAGGATGTGGGAATAAAGGTCAAGATGGCGGCTCTGACTGCAGAGAAACCTCAGGACATGGGATGAAGATAGCCCTTCAGTTCCTCAAGTCGCCCAGCAAGTGCAGTTTACAGCCAAGGCGGGCAACTTTCTAACTCCTCATCTGTCATTTAAGAGAGTCCCCAGGTTCTCTTCAACTGTACTTTCTTCCGTTTTTTTCAAACTTGTCTGTATGACACCAGGGAAGGTGAAACAACCCCATTTATCTGTGGAAAGTGAACGTGAAGATGGCTGCTTCTCTGCAGAGGTAACAGTAAGGAAGTGTGAGGGCGAAGCGCCAAAACTATCTTAGCAGAGTACAGTCAGAAAAACAACCTGATGCTCCCTCCCCGAGAATTCTGAGGGCTTGTAACGGAAGGAAAATCATGTATGCAAGAGGGTGCAAGATACACACGAGTTGAGCAAAGCAATGTGGAATCCAGCAGTGACCTCGCTGTCCCAGTATTTTCTGGATCCACGTAGACTCTACCGGAACAACTCCGTGCACTTCCAAAGTACATGAGCAAATTCTCAAGTGAAACACACGAACATCAAGGGTCTTGCAGTGGATACAGACACACTTTGAATAAAGACTTTGTCTCCTTAAGAATAAACATTCATTCTTCCATTCGCCCCTTGGCTATCAGGCATCCACCCTATGTTGGGCATGGTGCTAGCTCTCGACACGTGAATGTGAACAAAACATTTTGTTTCCTTGGAGCTCATAGTCTAATATGGGAAAAAGGCTATACATCTATTCAATATCCACCCATGCAAGTCTCTTCTGCTGCCTTGACCAGAGCTAAACTTAATGAAGTTAATCTGCCAGCGATGACACATGTAAAATGATTTTAATGCACATAAAATATTTATTTAAATCACACATTAAAATAACAAAAACACAGAACTGACACAGTCGATAACATTGGATTCCAAAGCGGTTAAAAAAATAAAGTACAGATCAGCTTTAGCATATCTGCACACATCTGAAACTAAGTAATTATTTCTCTAACTTTATTACAGAAATGAAAACCATTCTGTTACAAGCTAGCTACAAGCTTTCAGGAGAGTAAGAGCTTATAATGGCTCAGATGTGGTACTGAAAAATTTTTTTTAAAAGATTGATTTAAATCCTATAAATCAATTATTAATAACCGGACATGGCAAGGAACTAGATTTGGTATATTTTTATTTGAATATATATTGATTTATCCATGTATGTATCCATTTGATTTCACCCTGTGTCTAGAATTCCTTAGGTGTAAGTTCCTCTACTGCTTTTCACTATGGATTTTTCTTAAAGCTCTAAACATACTTTCTCTCTCCAGCCTCATGGCAAGTAGTGTCCCTTCCCTTGGGGAAGAAGAAGGAGAATAAAGAAGGGGGAAAGGCCACATCTTTTAAAATTCATAAAAAAATCCTTAAAATCTTAAACTAGGGGAGCCTGGGTGGCTCAGTCAGTTGAGCAGTCAACTCATGATTTCAGTTCAAGGTCATGATCCCAGAATCAAGGGATCGAGCCCTGCGTCTGGCTCTGCACTGAAAGTGGAGCCTGCTTCAGATTCTCTCTCTCTCTCTCTCTCTCTCCCTCTCTCTCTCTCTCTCTCTCTCTCCCTCTGCCACTCTCCCCAGAGCTGTCTCTCTCTCTCTAAAAACAAACAAACAAACAAACAAACCCTCAAACCACACATGGAAATCTGGATAGATGATGAGTGTTTAAGTTCTTCTTAATTTCTTTCAAGATTAATGCTCCCCCAACAGATTCTATGTGATATGTATGTAGGTGAGAGCACACACACACACACACACACACACACACACCCTCACACCCTAATAGCAATGGAATGAAGTAATAAAAATGAGGTCTATTTAAAAAGAGAGAGAGATGGAAAAGACAGTAACTCAGTCAACTGTACAAAATCCTGGCATTGTGGAAAGAGATTTGCCAGGGAGGGATGGAGAGCTTTGTTAATAGTGTTCTCTTTATCATGTCCCTCCTCATTCCTGAATCTGGGGACTTAGTGAACCCTAGATGACACTTTTTTCAAAAATTTTTTAATGTTTTATAATTTATTTTTGAGAGAGACAGAGCATGAGCGGTGAAAGGGCAGAGAGAGAGGGAGACACAGAATGTGAAGCAGTTCCAGGCTCTGAGCTGTCAGCATACAGCCTGACATGGGACTCGAATTCACGAACCACAAGATCATGACCTGAGCCAAAGTTGGACGCTTAACCAACTGAGCCACCCAGGTGCCCCTAGATGACACTTTTAACACAAGAGCCTGGAGAAGACTTGTCAGCAGGATGTGTTCTTAGCACTATGAAACGGTGGATTGATTTTTAGATAATCTTGAACAGGCCTAAACTTAGGGAGGGCCACTGCCCTCCCTTCTTCAATCTGTAGAATCTGAAATGTGTGCAGCAGGTTAGGTAAGGTTTAGAGAAGAAAGGGTTAAACCAAGGGCATAAATCGATGATATGGACTAACTCTGGTCCCAGAGATACATTTTTTTAAATTTATGCAATGCAAAAAAATTAATAAGGATCACATAAAGTTCCTAATTTCCCTATTCTGTTGAAAATCAGTATCTGGCTACAGTAGCCAAATACTTGCCTGGTAACAATCAGCTAGTGTTTAGTATCAGCTGTCCCCTTTAGCCAGGACATAAATTCAAAAGATTGCCACAGTCTTGACCATTTCTTACAGTCTGACACCCAGCCACTTGACACTTGTCTGTTATCCCCAAGATCGCCAGAAACACTTAATTTGAGGATGTTAGAGTTAAGATGATTGAGGAACCCCAGGGGAAAGTAAAAAGGAGAGGAGTTCAATAGTGGATGTTTCTCACGAACAGAGAAAGGCTCTTGAAGGAGGGCCAACACCCAGAGCTACAATTACAGGCCTATAGGAGCAGGAGGGGGAGGAAATGAACTGCATAAAGGACAGAAACCGCTGCCCAAACTTCACCACTTCATCTAATATCATCCCAAATGTGCATGGGCAGGTATATGCACCCAGGTCTCCAATAAAGGATATTCTCCTGGATTTATTCTGGGAACTTAAATGGCTAACAGAAAGGCTGCTTGTTTACAGATGGTGCAAAGAGCTCAGTATGGTGGCCACACCGTACATCTCAGCTTTATTTTGTTAGTGACAACAGCCAGCGAGATGGTGCTTCCTAGTTTATGAACTTCATCATCTCCCCATCCTTACAGGCTTCTACCAGAAAACCAAACAGAGGAAGAATATTGCAGGACATTTCTAACTGAAAAAGTTGGCCTCGCAGGAAGGATCCATATCCTACTCCACCATCATTTCATTTGGAAAGATATCAACTAATACATGATTCCTCTCTCAAGAATCCCTGGCTACTCTTGTAAATCAGGCTCCTTAACTCATCCTATCCTGTTCTCTCCTTGTGTAAATCACAACCCTCTCCTTCTGACTCTCAATGCTTTATTGTACAGGGAAGCATCATTCTTCTGAATCACACCTGGGTGCCGATCTCGAGCGTGGGACCCAGTGGCTCATTTCTCCCCTGTGGATGTCTCATCAAAACATTTTCTCAGTAAAGCCTATCTCTTTCTATAAAGGAATCGCTAGACCAAGCTTATAACATTTTGCCCATATCATTACACATGTATCCAGTATACCTCTTTTTGATAAAAAAAAAAAAAAACGTGCACTTTCTATAGTGCTCTAGTCCACTTTCTACAGATGCTATAAAATGATTGCTCTTGGAAATATGTATCAGCAAGAAGCTAAATCATAATGAAAAGAAGAGTACTGGGATCCAGATGTCCCAAAGAATTTATAACAAGAGGAGTAAAAAAAAAAAAGTAGAAATGAGTCAGAATGAAGAAGGTTTAGTGGAGAAAAAGCCTTGATGTGGCAATCCTCCAGTATGGGCCCTAGAAAGCACATCTTGGGGTTCCACTTCTCTGTTTTCAGATGGGAACACTAAGGCAAAGTTCTTGGTAACAAGAAGATTAGCAAATAAAACTGAGGAAGTAAGAACCTTCTTCCTCTCACACCACAGTGGGGGTAGTTCTACCGCATAAGCCTTTCTGGTACCTAGGTTCTACCCATCCGGTGGTTCCACCATCACCTGGGACATTGCCTCTTCTGCAGACCAGCATAGCACTGTCACATCCACGTCTCCGATCAGTGGAAGAGAGAAAGACATGGAGTCCAGGTCAAGCATTTTGCTTTTAACTAAGCAGCTTTTTGTTACATGTGCTTACATTTCATGGGTGAGAATTAGGTTGCATTTCCACACTTTTCTGCAGAGAAATGCATATGCAACTGTAGACTCCAGTGAATCAGCTGAAATTCTATTGTAATGAAAAGAAAAAAGGAATTATACTTTGGAAGAGACTGTGAGCAGGCTGGTGTAGGTATCAAGAAGGTAAGATACTTGCCAGAGATCGTGTGCTATTCCAACCATTTCAGGATCCTAACCAAGAGATTTGGCACTGTTCTCTAGGATCTCTCTCCGCCTAAAGAGCTAGGCAAAGATTACCATAAACAGAAGAAATGAGATCACAGGAAGTAGAAGAGATTCTGAATGAAAGCCCTTCCTAAGAAGATCATAGCTAGCCCATGTCGATGAAGCCAATGCTGTCATCAGGAACAAAGCTGCAATGCAATGAAGTTTGCTATACAACAGACCTAAAAGGCATTATGATAGATGCATTATTGCTGGGGAATGAAATAGAAATCCATGCGGACCAGGAGAGGACAGCAGTCCCAAAGTGAAAACCCCTGAGAAGGAGGCTTTACATGTTTTCTTTTTTTTTTTTTTTTTTTTTTTATTCTTGGGTAGAAGCTAAGAAAGTAGAGTAAAAATAAACCTGTCCCCAGTGGAAAGCAGCACAGAAGACTGTGGTAATGAGGGCTACAGGCATATCATTCACCTTAGCTGAGTTGAACTTTATCAGGAAAACAAACAAACAAACAACAACAAAAAACAAAACAAGGTGCTATTTTGTTTCTTGGGAGAGCATAGAGACCACAAGGCTGGCTGCAGGCCACTGAAAGAAAGAAGAGTGAAAGGAGTTATCATCCAATACCTCCTTGCTTTCCTTTTTACCACACATGGCCAAACTTACTTCTAGTAGCAAAGAAATGAAAAATCTGGAAGTTATGGTGTGGAATCTCATGCCAGTGAAAGAATTTGGATGTATGGAAAAATTGGAAGTATTTTGCTTTCTGCCTTCCATTTCATCTGCACCACAGCATTTAGCAGAAGATGCTATTTCATCTTGACATTTTTCTATCATGTCAAATGTTAACCTTGCTATCCAATCTTAGCCTCACCTTCCCCCCAAAATGCTAGATTTTAATGTCTTCAGAAGCTGAAATTATTTCATAATTTCTCCTATGTCCCAGCACATCTACTAGAATGCATGAGACATCATTCACGGTCATCTTCAAAGCATCAAGTCCTGATTTTACATGATGCTTTGAATCTCAAACACTTCTTACTGGAAGCCCAGCATTTCATTTTTGAGAAAATTGTCACTTGGAAGACTGACTAAATGCCCCTCCAAAGATGTCCGCATCCTAATCTCTGAAACCAGTAGATATGTTACTTCACAGGGCAAAAAGGGACTTGCCAGTTGTCATTAAGTTAAAGATCTTGAGATGGAGAGATTCTCTTGAATGACCCATGTGGGCCCCAAATGTAATAATAAAGATCCACATAAGAAGAAAGCAAGAGGGAGAATGTGATTTAATGACTGACATGGCCATTGGAATGAGACAACCAGGAGCCAAAGGCCACCTGATTAGAGAACTGTAAGGAAATAAATGTGTGCTGTTTTTTTTAATGTTTATTTAGTTTTGAGACAGAGAGAGACAGAGCATGAACGGGGGAGGGGCAGAGAGAGAGGGAGACACAGAATCAGAAGCACGCTCCAGCCTCTGAGCCATCAGCCCAGAGCCTGACGCGGGGCTCGAACTCACGGACCGCAAGATCATGACCCGGGCTGAAGTCGGACGCTTAACCGACTGAGCCACCCGGGCGCCCCATAAATGTGTGCTGTTTTAAACCACAAAGCATGTGGTTATTTGTTACAGCAGTAATATAAAACTAATACATGTATCCTCCTAATTCGCAATGGCATCACATGGGCTAACTAATCTTTCTTTTACCAATTACATTTTCCCATATACAAATCAAACAGGAAGATGGGATTTCAAACATCCATTAAAAAGAATGAGAACCATCTACAGATGTTGACCTCTATGCTGACAGAGATGATATACCATGTAAAAGATAATAGGCAGCAGTATACGTACAGGAATTGAGGTATCTCTCAAACATCTTGGAAGGATACACACCCAATTGGCCAGCATGGTTATCTCTAAAGGGTGGAAATATAGGATAACCTTCCTTTTCTTCAGTTCTGTATTGGTTCATGTTTCTTTTTACAATACAGTTTTATTATTTTAACCACCTGAATATGCAGGGAGGTTTTTCTATCTCGGACAAAAGACAGGTTTTATTTATCCACAAAGACTTAACATAGCTCATGGTTTTCCACGACTGATGTATCTGCCAGCACTGTCGTGGACTCTTCCAGCACCTACGTGTCAAGGTCCTTCTGTTTCTACCATGGCACTACCAAAAACAACACCAATGTATTTTATGGGGGAAATGAAGGCAAACACAAGTCAGGCATACCACAGAATTTAATACAGGAACCTCCATCTTCTCCCTGACCCAGTTCTATCCTGTTTTTCCATATGGTGTTTCATGATACCACCACCTCCCCAGTTGCCTGAGCCAGAGCATCAGCACTGTTTTTAATCCCCTGTATCCCACATCCCAGCATTCACCAAATTCTCCCATTCTATCCCCTCAGTTTTTCTTGAATCTATTCCTTGACTTCCATTCTCACTATTGTTAGTAAATTTAGACCAGGTTACTTGATAATTTCTTCCCCAAAGTAAAGTAATACCCTTCTAGCTGGGCTCATTGACTATAAATGGTATTCACCCGACTTGCCTCCTCAGAGGCATGAATGAATGAATGAATGAATGAATGGGTAAATAAAGTCATTGCCTCCTTATAGATCTTCACAGGCTATGTATTCTGGCCCAAGAGCTCCCAAAGATTTTCATGATCTGGTCTGGCAAAGATTTTCATGATCTGGTACTTCCAATCTTTCTGTCTTTTTATTACTACCCCCCACCCAGACCTCTTGGATATAATTCTTACAACAACACAGAACTTCTTCCACTGCCACGCCTTTAAACATGCAGTTTCTTTACCTGCTATACCCACTTGGTCTATCCAGTAATACCCCTTCACCCTTCAAGTTTTGACACAGATATTGCCTCCTCTGTCACCTGAGTTAGGCCCCTTGGTCCCTAAACTCAACTTACCAGTACCTTGTAACATACCACAGCTGTAGCTATAGTCTAGAGTATCTGCCATTATGCTGTAATTAACTGCTATGGAATCTGCAGCCACACCCCCATCCAACCTATGAACTCCTAAAACCACTGTGTTCTATTTATTTATGTATCCCTCAGCACATAGCGAAGTGTCTGGCACAAACAGGCAATTAGTAAATGGTTACCAAATGAATTCATAAATAAATGAATGAACAGCTACCTTTTTTTTAACTGTTTATTTATTTATTTTGAGAGAGTGTGTGTGTGTGAGCAGGGGAGGAGAAGAGAGGGAGAGAGAGAGAATTCCAAGCAGACTCTGTGCCCACAGCATGGAGCCTGACACGGGGCTCAATCCCACGAACTATGAGATCATGACCTGAGCTGAAATCAAGAGATGGACACTTAACCAACTGAGCCACCCAGGCACCCCCACAGCTAACAGTTATTAGAGGCTCATTCTATAGAAGGCAATGTGTAACATTTTCCAACTGAATCCTTACAAAAATCCTATCAGATAGGTTAATACTATTATTTGCATTTTATAGGTAAGGAAAACTAAAGCACAAATGGGGTTGAATGAATTTCCCAAATTTACCTACTTAGAACTTGCATAGAAGCTGAGACATTCAGACTCTAGGACAATGACCTCTATTTAGGGAGGGAGGGAGGGAGAGAGCAACCTCCTGACCTTTCCCGTTACTGTCCAACACGTATGACTCTGGCCTAATTCTTAACCCCTCAATGAGACAGATGTGTCCAATCCACTGTCCTTTATTCCTTCTTGTGTTGACAATGGGGCGAGAAAGTGAGAAGGGATGTTATTAAACAGAGCATAAGGCGAGAATCCACTGACAGCTAGTGGGAGGAGAGGAAAGGGAGGTTTGGTGTTATTAAGTAGTGTGTTAATTATTCATTAACAGTAAGTTGTGGCTCCTGCCTAGTAGCTATCCCATAAATGGCATGACAGTAAAAAAGAAGAGCAATGGTTTTGATCAACTATTTCTTAAATCTAAATTAAGAAGACAGCCTCCAAGGTGAATTTCAATTCCTCACCACATTATTAACTTCCTGAGAGCTTTACCGCAAACATCAATGCCATGGAACCTGAATTAAAGAGAATGTGTTTAATTCCAGCAGAGTTTGCTAACTGCTTGGTGACATATATAGAATCAGCAGCCTCTGGTTGTTGTGCTTGCTGCCCAGGAACAAGGAACATTCAGAAACCTTCCCTGGTAGATATGCAGAAGAAGCAGATAATAGATTCTCATCTTACAAAAGAGAAACACAAGGCCCAAGAGGCTGTCATTTGGACAAAGCTGCACAGAAATGTAGTGCTTGACTCTCAGATCCCAAGAGTCTTGAACTACATGCCTTTCGGTCACAGCAGAAATGAGCAAACAGGGACAATTTCCATTTTGCCCTACCAACGAGATTGTTATTTCATACTTATGGTTGAAAAAAATATATTTCCAGAAACACTTCAGAAGACTAAAACCACAGTGCGATACAGAGAATTTGGATAAAGGGAAGAGTAAATATGAGGCTAGTACACCCAGCTTGTCAAAGCAGAGTGAAGCAGGAATTTGGGTTGTAGTTGCCAAAAACCACTCCAAAGTGTCTTGCACCCCAAAGGGAGAACCAAGAAGCTCATATGACCAAACAAAAGGGAGAGGAAGGACAGGGTTAGTCAGAACCAGAGAAGAAACTAGTAGAATTCTTTTTATTTCCCAAATGATGGCATCCATCAGGAAAAGGGCTGTCCCATTTTTATCATTAGGACTGTGATAGATGGCTGATGGAATAATGGGATCCTCTATAGTTTTTCAGCAGCATTTGTATTTTCTTGAAAAGATATTTGTTTCTCAAGTCTAATGGAGGTAATGCCAGTGAGCAAGGGAGCTGTTACAGGTCATATCCAGCTCACCTTCGATCTTTATTGCCTTATAAATACAATTTATATTCCCATAAGTAAGAATCTGTGTGATACCTATTCTCCAAATAGATGCCTAAGGATTAGTAGCAGATTCTGTCCTTTATAAACAACTGCTCCTACAAGCTACAGAATCCCAAGCTGCTTCCATATGGGAAAGGCAGGTGTGGGGGGAAGTACAGCAGGAAGAATGTTATTTCCCACAGGACTCAGGCAACACTAAGTCAGACTCCTTGGCTCATGGAGTTTTTAAAACCTCCTACCAGATATGACATCAAATAGCTTTTAAAGAAAGTTTTACTAGGGGAGAAAGGCAGAAATACAACTAAGGGGGTTTCAGGGAGACCAGGTGACTGCTCTCTGAGCACATTATCTGAGTGGCATTTCAACTATTTAAAAATTTTAAATCTGTAGTATGTTACGATGGTCCTTAAGACTAGGTGATGGAACATAGGAGGGGACAGCACTGGGGCACCTGGGTGACTCAGTTAAGCATCCAGCTCATGATCTCAGCTCAGGTCTTTGACGTCAGGGTCATGAGTTCAAGTTCTGCATTGGGCTCTGTGCTGGGCATGAAGCCTACTTAAAAAAAAAAAAAAGAGGGGGAAGCATTAAAATTTATTTGTTTTTGAGACAAAAAGAGAGCCAGAGTGTGGGAAGAGCAGAGAGAAAGGGAGAGAAGACTCCAAGCAGGCTCCATGCTGTCAGTGCAGACCCCAATGTGGGGCTCGAACTCACCATCCACGAGATCATAACCTGAGACAAAGTCAGACGCTTAACTGACTGAGCCACCCAGATGAGTGCACCCATGAGGGGGTGCATTAAAGCTAAAGCATGAGACTGGCAGAAAAGACGCCAAGGATTGGAACCCTCGTCTGAGTTTGTTCTCTACCAAATATTAAGGCAGGGTCCGAGGTTTAATTCCTTTCCTGCCTGTGACAACGTCAGCATCAGGGTAAGTACATTTGGGGAGGCATCACAAGACACGCACAGTGGTCCGAGCTTTAACATCAGCTCTCTGTGAGACCCTGGAGAAATCACTTACTTGTCCATGTTCCAGGTTTCTTGTCTGTAAACTGATGAGGTAGGTCAGGTCCCTCCCGGCACCAAGATTCTGTGAAGACTATTGTTCTATCAAATGGAGCCAAAGTAAATTGTGCCATCGCTAAATAAATAAACGAATCTCCCAGTGCAGAGCCTGTTTGCAGGTAAAGCAATTCTGGAAGCCATCGTCTCTCTCTCAGGCTAGTAAGAATCACACTCATTTTTCCTTCAGGCTGACAGAACTCAGAGAAAATTTGAAGGCTCCCACATCAGGCACGAATGACCTTAAACCTCTCTGTAAGGGGCTTTTTATATCCTCCACTGTGACTCCTGGCAGCCTTGAAACCTCCACCCTATCCTCATCTTAATCCCCAGGGGACTGGGATCGTCTTCTATCTTCTCTTAATGCCCTCTTTGGCACTAACCTGATGAACTGAGAAGTCACACTAAAGCAGAGATTCCATCTGCCACAAACTGCCTTCATAATATCTCCCTCTCTTTGTACTCCCTGTATATAATTTATATAATTATCTATTGAATAGTTTCCTTTCAATAGACACACTATTTTTACCTGCTACCAACTTTAGCCTTGTTAGAAACCATGCGCTTAACATGGTGTGTATGTGCTCTCATAACTCGTATTAAAAATACACAACAATGAAAATCACATGTTCATCTGTGAATCACCTAAATTAGGTCATGTGTCCCTAGTGGTATGAATTTTATATGTGCACAATGCTTTATTACAATATGAATAACAAATACCTTTTACCAGGGGTATTAGATTTGGATCAAATGAAAACTCCTAACATCTTTTAAGCTGCTTGCTATTTTCTTACAACCATGTGCCTTTTGGAAATGTCAAGGAATGGGTCACAAAGGTAAGAAAACATATTATAGGACATTAATCTGAAACCAAAGGAATGGAAAGATCCCTTAATTGTGACTTTAGACACTTTGGAGGCAGACAGCTTTTCTCCCTGTCCCTGAAATAATCGTATCATAATGGCATGGCAGTAACAACACGAATGACCGCTGCATATCGAGTGTTGAGTACTGCTGGGATTCGAGGACTGCCCTATCTCCCCTTGATTTGTATTCCCGCCTGCACCACCCGCTGCCATATCATACAGAGGACTGAGAGACCTTTTTCATGCCTGCCCTTATTTCATCTTTAAAAACAAACAGTAGGGGGGAAATAGCCCAACCAAACTCCATGCACCGTGTCTCTCAGGCTTCAGCACAAAACCCCATTTCATGCTTCGGAGGCTTGACTCTGACACGGTGCTCAGGTTGCCAAGCAGGGTGGGAGCTGGGCCCCAGATGAGCTCCTGCCGTGGACTGACTGAGGCTAAATGGGCCCTGTGGGGCAGCCGGGCCACGTCTTGCAAATGCATAGCTGCTGTCTGGCTACTTTTCTCTCCCTGACAAGCAAGCAGAGATGAGGCAGTATGAGCTATATACTTGGCCTAACAGTCCAAGCAGTGGTTCTCACTGTATCTTCCAGGATGATGGGGCAAGCTCTCAATTCCAGATGGCCAAAGTTTCACGTCCCACTTTGAGAACAACTTGGGTTTGCGCCTCCTGCAGGTACGCCTCGGTTCAAATCCTATCTGCCAATTACTGAACTCTATTACTTTAAAGCAGTTACTTAACCTCTGTGAGCTGTAATTTCCTCATTTGTAACTGAGAGACCCGAGAGTCTCTCCTTCCTAGGGCCCCTAGATGACTCTGGTGGAAGGCCTGGAAAGCCCTTAGCACTGGTGCAGCAGCTACCACTGCCCTAAGTAATTGCCAGAAACACGGTAACTTGGAACAACAGCCTCTCATTAGCTCACAGTTTGCACAGGTCAGAAGTCTAGGCACAGCATGACTCAACTACATTCTTTGCTCAGAGTCTTACTCTGATCAAAGTACTGACAGCACTGGGTTCCCATATGCAGTCTCCTGGGGAGAAGCCACTCCCGAGCTCATTCTGCTGGTTGGCAGAATATCCAGGTCCCTGTGACTGTAGCTCTGAAGTCCCCATTTCCTTTCTGGCTGTGATCTGGGGCCACACTGCTCCTAGATGACACCTGCACTCCTTCTCCCCTGTCCTGCTCCAGGCAGTCACAGTGCTGCACAGAGTCCTTCTCAGAGCCCGGCCTCTGCCTTTCTCATCTACGTTTAAGGATTCATGTAATTTTCCGGGACAATCCATAATAATCTCCTTATTTTAAGGGCAACTGATGAGTAAGTTGAAGGCCAGTCAGTGAAAATTCCCTTTGCCATGTAACATAATGTATGTATGAGTGTAACATCAAACGCAAAGGTCATGGGGGCCAAAATTCTACCATCATAATTATTCCTGGTTAATTACTAGTCACAGGCTGGCTCTACATAGGTGCATAGTCTATTTACCACGACTGCCTATAAGGCATAGAGATTAAAAAAACATAATAATACTCTCTCACTTTAGTCTTTACAATAGCTCCTGAGTAGTGGAGGTAGCATCATTATTCCCATGATACAGATATTAAAATGTATTAGAAGAGTTTAGGACTTGAAAGGATTCCAGGATGTGGTGAAAAAGACACAGATTACTTTCCTCAATGGGGATTTATGGCAAGAACACTGAGGCTATAGGCTGTGGCCTCCCTGGGGGCACACAAGGTTACTCTGGGTCTCAGAACTTCTGGGAGTGATGCATGGCAGCATCCATCACAGAAAGCCAGACTTCTCAGTCATGGCTCTCCTGATTTCAAGCAGTGGGAATCCCCTTGAAAAAGCATAAACAAAAAAGACGAAAATGTTTTAAGAACTTAATATTAAGGGCACAAAAGGATATCACATAGCCTGTAACCAAAGACAAGAAAGCCTCAGAAATCCACGCAGCCACTCCTATGTGGCCACTCACCTTTGCATACCTATTAATTCCTTAGTCTTGGCAAATCTGCCCTCTTTTTTTTTTTTTAATTTTTTTAACGTTTATTTATTTTTGAGAGACAGAGAAAGAGATAGAGAGAAAAAGAAAGAGCACAAGTGGGGGGAGGGCAGAGAGAGAGGGAGACACAGAATCTGAAGCAGGCCCCAGGCTCTGAGCTGTCAACACAGATCCCGACGCAGGCCTTGAACCCACAAACCTCGAGATCATGACCTGAACTGAGGTTGGATGCCCAACCAACAGAGCCACCCAGGTGCCCCTGCCTTCTTTTGTTTTTTAAGTGCTTATTTATTTATTTTGAAAGAAAGAGAGCCAGAGAGAAAGCATGCACATGCACATGGGAGGTAAGGAGGGGCAGAGAGAGAGGGAGCAACACAAAATCCCAAGCAAGCTCCACACTGTCAGCACAGAGCCTGATATGGGGCTCAAATTCATGAACCGTGAGATCACGACCTGAGCCAAAATCAAGTGTTGGACACTTAACTGACTGAACCACTCAGGCGTCTCCAAATCTGCCTACTTTAACAGTACTACACTTCCCACCCTTTCCCCCAAATCCAGAATTTACCTGACTGTAGTTCAAGTGCCCAACTTGACAAGGGATTCTAGATTTGGATTCTAAATATGCAGTGACAGTTTAACTAGTTGTCCATCTATACCCAGAGGGGCAAAGTCACGCAGGGTAGATATTGCTGCCAGGCCCAAATGTGTGTGTGAGTGTATGGAGGGACAACTCTCAGAGAGGCAGAGCCCGTGAGCTGGGTGAACATGGCTCAAGAGCTTTCTCAGCACTCTGCATAATATAGCCAGAACTCAAAAAACCCACTCTTTGTATGCATTTTCTGAGCAATCAAACCTCCTTGCAAGTGAGGATTTGATTGGATCTGACTGCCACTGTCCATCTGATCAGGCAAGAAACTTGTGCTGGGTAACAGGCCTCCAGGTGACAGGCCTACTTTGTAGCCAGTCCACATGTGGCCACTGCTGGTTCGCATTCTGTGCAGTCACTTGGGACTAGGGTAGCGGGGCTGATTTCCTTCGGGATACACATTGTGGACATTGTGGACACCTGAGGTTATACTAAAAAGACTTCCTTCAGGCTCTTCCCTCAGACAAGGGCCACAGGTACAGCAGCATCTTGAAGGCGCATCAATTGCCCACAAGTGAAGCTGAGCCTTTATTCTAGGTATTAGAACTCCAAATTCCTTACTCTTCCAACTCCCTGTCTTGGAAAAGTTACTGGAATTTACAGAAACATCTGAAAACCACGTGCTCCATTTCCAGCGGATAATGATAGCTAGGGATGTCAGGGGACAGAAGCCTTGCGTAAGTAATGTCTGGCACAAAAACTGGTAGTCTGGCCGTCTGATATTCTTGCACTCTGCTCTGGGATCTGCAGTTCAACGAGACCCTGAAGGTGAGTTTTCTGAGCAGTAGTGAAGTCTTTGACAGGGTACTCAGATGTGTGTGTTCGCACAGTTTCAGCCATGAGCTAGCTTTTATATGACTACTTACAAAAGCAATACAAGCTAATCTTCACTGAGCATTTATTAGTATCAGGTTCTTTTCTAATCCATGTAAATATATATGTGTATGTACATATAGATTTTGAGTAGGTAAAACATGCATATGTAAAAAATATGTTAATGTAAAAGTATACTTCCTTCTAGTCCCAATCCCATCATTCCTCCCAAAGTCAAACTTTGTCACCAGCATATTGAGTAGCCTTCTAACAATAATGTGTGTATCAACAATCATAGATCAATAGCCAATTAATTTTATACCAGTGGCAGGATAATATTCATGCATTTCTTCACCAGTATTTTTTACTTAACAGTAAATCTGAGAGTTGTTTCAACTTGGTATACTATATAGAGATGTGCTTTTGCCTTTATAACACATAGAAAATAAGTAAACTTCAAAAAATAAGTTGTCTACTATGCCCTCACCTGCTATACAGACTCTAATCCTTTACTGGGTTATCCATTGATTGTAACTGGGTGCAGATGAACACATTCATTTATATCCTGAGAAACTACACAGTTTGAGTGCTACTCACATCCCTCTGCATTTTACATTACCTACAACACAAGGATTTTTCAGGGAAATTTAACAGGTTAGAGTAACCTCAAGCAACTAACAAAGAGTATTGATCCTTATTGGTTTTGTTCCTGAAGATGCATGCAATTTGTGTTACCCGAATTTCAAATGGGAATAGGAAACAAGTGGGAAAAGAAATGTTTATCTGGCATGGACTTAATTAGTTTACAACTGTCTCCCCCCTCCCCTGCCCCCACCAACTAGACAAACAAAAAGCTCCCTAATTGATCTAGTCAGAAATCATGATTAAAAAAATAAGTAAATATTAAATAAATAAAGTGCACCTTTATAGAGCATAAGACAATCTAGATGAGTGGCTTGAGTACATTATCTTTCTCTTCCCCACTCCCTCCAGCACCAAATAAATGAGTAGCTATAGCATATCAAAATGTCTCCAAGAGGGATCTTTTAAACGCTCTCACAACACAGAAATTGGGGTACAAAAAGAGTTGTCCCAGTTACTGTTAAAAATAGCAAATGGAAATGCTCCTAGGACTGGTGACCTCACTGCCATGTTTGTGGTAATGACAACTTTTCATCAAGGAAGCAAATAAGGGAGAGGCAGGAAAAAAAAAAAAAAAGGAGGTTTACTCTGCTCACAAATTAACTTGCACCCAATTTTGAAAGCTGCTGCTAATGACAGCCACTAAAAGAGCCATAAGTTGGATGCGTTCTAAGGAGACCATGCTGCCCAGATTGCTTAAGGTAAAAATAAATAAATAATAAATCAAAATACCATGGCATTTCTCTTGAGATGACTGCAGGGCTTCTGATAGCTGGCTAGCATTGCCTATCAAACAAAAGATTCATCTGTTTATCTCCAGTTGTTTTACTTGGAACAATTCCTTCCCGCAAATAATTATAAAGCAATTACTTGACAGTTTTCACTTTACTGGTTACCACTTTTACTCAAAGAATAGCAATTACTACATAATTACAGTACATGGTTATCTGAACAGTCTTAACTATGTCTACCAATGATAAATTATACAGTCAGGGTAGCTCTAATTATATATTCTATAGAGCATAAATATGTAATGACTGTGTAGTTACATATTAATAAGTGCTTCTTTATTTTTCAGAGCCTAGCACAATAAAATGCCATTTGCTGCACTTCCCGTTGGTCATCTCTGCAGTCATAAGCATTGCTCTGCCTGGCATTCTGGAAGCCAATGGGCTACAATGTGCATTTGGTGTTTGCCACCAGTTCTCAATCTCGTCCAAGTACACTCACTAGGGCAGAGAGAAATAAAAAATGAAAAGTAAAAATCTGTTCCTAACCCTCCTTTTAGTGTGTCCTTTTTGATGAAAACTCAGCAGCAGTGGCTTAGATTCAAGAATTGCAGGTGCATAAGCTTAAAAGTGCCACCACAGCCTTACCTAGATATCAGTGCACCCAAAATGCCCGGATTCAAAAGCAGGAAAGAGGCTTAGACTTGTTTTGGATCATTCATTTGTTGTTTATGGTCTTAGGATACTATTTTGGTTCCAAAAGTGACCATAGGGAATCAAGTATCTTAGAATAAAGGGTTTAACAATCCAATCATCTAAAAGACCTTTTTAAAATTTTTTTCTTTTAAATATAGGGCTAGATTTCACACACACAAAAATATGAGTTGCATGAAAAAACCATGTACCACCAAACTAAATAAAGCCCATCAAGCTGTACTATACCTGGGTTACTACACATAATTCAAATGAAGGGAATTCATGCCCAGGAAGAGATTCAAGGAGGCAGAAGACAAAGGACAAGAGGGTGGCTTTCTCAGCAGTTACTGATGATCTCTGAGAGGTGCTACCCAGGGACAGACCCTGGTGTGCACACAGGAGGTGAGAATGAAATGCAAGTAGACGCCTCAGCACATGCCGTCCTACTCTTGGCCACACAGCCTCTCCAGAGGCAGCTGTTCTCTGAAAACTTGCTCTTTTCCAGTTTGCCCCAATGCTCCTGGAGCAGAGATTGTGCTGACTTGTCAAGTATTCATGTGGGAGGGAAGAGCCTAGCACAAAGGAGTAGGAAGAGGCAAGGGCAGAGAATATGTGTGCAGAGATACAGGGCTAAAGCTATTACCACAGGGGCCATACCACAGAAGGAGGGTGAAGGGATAAATCAGATAAAATATGGGTGCCATCCTCCCTGGTCTTGAGGACTGGATTGAATTCAATACACAATAAACATTTAAAAAAAATAAGTAAATGAGTGAAAGAGGGTCTTTATAGAAGTTTTCAGTTAAGGAGCAATGTAAATTAAAGAATGGATTAAGAAAAGAGAGAACATTTCTTAAAAAAAAAAACTATTGCTCAGTTTGAGGGTTGATGAGGGGGTGGGTGATAGGTATTGAGGAGGGCACCTATTGGGATGAGCACTGGGTGTTGTATGGAAACCAATTTGACAATAAATTTCATATTAAAAAAAAAACTATTGCTAAGTGCCAATCACCCCGTACTGTCCTCTCAATCTTTGCAAGAACTCTGTGTGATAGGTGTTATTATCATTTAACTGATAAAGAAGCTGAGGCTAGGACTGAAAAGTCCCTTTCCCAGTATCACATAGTAAATGGCCGGACTTGACTTTGCACTCAAGTCAGCCAGATGCTAACAGCCCATGCTCATTCAATCCTGACACTCACATTCAACACCAGCTAATAATGACAACTTCTTTTTTTTTTTAATGTTTATTTATTTTTGAGAGAGAGAGAGAGCGAGCAAGCACACACACAAGTGGGGGAGGGGCAGAGAGAGGGAGATACAGAATCCAAAGCAGGCTCCAGGCTCTGAGCTGTCAGCACAGAACCCAATGAGGGGCTCGAACTCGTGAACCATGAGACGAAGTCAAAGTCGGATGCTTAACTGACTGAGCCACCCAGGAGCCCCAAAACTTCTTTTTTTTCTCATGTTTATTTATATAGAGGAAGGGGGAGGGAGGGACAGAGAGAAAAGGAGAGAGGGAATGCCAAGCAGACTCCACACTGTCAGGGCAGAGCCCAACGTGGGGCTCAAACTCACCAACCATGAGACCATGAGATCATGACCTGAGCCCAAATCAAGAGTTAGAAGTTTAGCCCACTGAGCCACCCAGACACCCCAGAACTAACTCCTTATGACTACGTACAGATGCTTTATACACATCATTTTCTTCAATGCTACTGATACTATTAAATAACCAGGGATAATTCTATTATTATTCCCACTCCACAGACGAGGAAAATGTGCTATTAGCAAGTGAACTCTTGCCCAAGATGACACAGTGAGTAAGTCCTGGAGCTGAGATCAAACCCTATTTAAATGAGCAAAGCCTGTACCCTTCATCACCACCCTTCAGCACTCTTACACGAGAGTCAAAGGGAAAAGGGGATTTTTTTGCCGAAGAGAAGTCTATAATCTAGTGGAGGGCCTCTCGCCTTCCCACAGGAATTCATTACTGAATTATATTCAAATGGTAAAAGAACACATTTTCCTCTCCTTGTATGCATCACCTTTCCCCACTTCCCTAGGTATAGTAGGGAACTCACCTGCACACTCCCATAGTACCCTGGGTACAGACTACCCGCTTTCCCTATTGGGTCTAAAATTTCAATTCTTGTGTCCGCACCTGTAGGGCCATGCACAGGACCTAGCTGACAGCAAGTGTCCAATTTCTTTAGAGAGATGAATGAGTGAATAAGGAATGAATGAAAGAGTAAATAAGTAAATGAACAGACATGGAACCTTAGACTGGAAATGATTTTAGAGAAAATTTACTCCAACTCCCTCATCTTACAATTATTTTCTTGAATCCAGAAAAATGTTAAGTGACTTTCCCACAAGCAATTTCTAGACAAACATGTAATACATACACACACACACACACACACACACAATACTAGCCTCCTAACAAGAACAAATTATATAAAATTTGCCTCTCCTGGGACTAAAGCTTTATGCATATTTTGAATTTCTTACAGGTTTTTTAGCTATATAGGCTACAGATTGTGATGAGAACACACCCTAATTTGGCAAGTGTTTTGTATCCATAATGAGATTTCTAAATGTTATCTGTTTTTAGTATATAAAGATATTCTGAGTAAAATATTTAGTGTAATTGTGGCACTTGTCATAGAGTCTTTCCTCCTCCTATACCCCAAAAGGATTACATAGCCTGAGGTGGTAGTCAGCAATGAAGGGGTTCTGTATATTTGTGTATTTTTCACTCATGATTTTTTTAAACATATAGTTTATGCCTCCGCAGTGAGGGATTCCTAAAATCACGGAAAGACTTGAGATGGATGCAATGCCTCCGACTAGCAGCCTTATTAACTTACCATCCAAACCCAGATCTGATATATCTGAGAGTGAAAGGGGATGTTATTGATAATTAGGTCTGGCATGTCCCCAGTATCTCAGGGCAAACACTTACCCTACTCATCTGGACACATTTACAGAGCCATATGAAATAAGTTTTCAATGAAGGTAAGAGGCACGGTTAGGAAAAAGCACTGGAGAAAACATTCTTGAGATGAAAAATGACAGGGACAGAAGCATTGACAGCTGTCATCTTTGAGGGTTGATAATTTGATGGGAATCATAGACCTTCTCCTGCAAATAATGTATACACACACACAGAGTTTTGCAAAAAAAAATGTCAGGGGTCCATAAATTCCTTAAGCTTTATGCAGATTTTGAATTTCTTACAGGTTTTTTAGCTATATAGGCTACAGATTGTGATGAGAACACACCCTGATTTGGCAAGTGTTTTGTATCCATAATGAGATTTCTAAATGTTATCTGTTTTTAGTATATAAAGATATTCTGAGTAAAATATTTAGTGTAATTGTGGCACCCGTAGACTCCCAGACTGTCAGCACCCCCAGGTTAAGAACGCTCGTTCTAGAATGGGACCTCAACTTTGGCACTATTGACATCTAATGTTGGATTATGCTTTGTCACTGGGGGCTGTCCTATACAATGTAGGACACTAAGCAGCATTCCCAGCCTCTACCCACTCCACTAAGACAACCCACCTCCATTAAGACAACCAAAAATGTCTCCAGGCAAGGCCAAATGTCTGCTAGGGCACTGGCCACTCTTCTAGAGGTAGGAGCAAGAAAATCTCACCAGGGGATAAAAAGTAGACATGACTTATTAGAATGCAATATAGACCAAATCAGAGTTTAATAAAAAGTACAGTATAAACATTGCAAAACTCCCAACTTTGACTCTGTGCTGTTCATTTATGACAGATAAGACCACTCTCTTCACTAAAGAGAGCTAACGACACCTACTTAGGAGAATTTGGCTCCATTGAAGAGTACCTGGGCTCTATCACCTCACACCACCATCTGACAGGTGTCGAGCAGAAATGATTCTGTTACAAACAGTCTGAAGTGTTTGTAACAAGGAGAACGGGTAACCTAAACTGTGAGAAACATTCTGGGAGGCTGTTCCATTTATAATCAGTCCTACAGAGATGAGGCTTATTAAGCACCTGCAGAAGTGCAGTTTCCAATTCAGGAAGTGTTTATTAGTGGCATACTGTATCCTCAGCATGCTCTTCTCATTTGGAAAATGAGCAAATGGACATGTGATCTCAAAGATCCTTTCAGTCATAAAAATGTGATCTTATTAATGTGTATATATGATAGAAAGATAGAAATATGAAGACAGATACAGATGTATCTCTCTCACTCGCTGAACCTTCTGAGCCTCAGTTTCCTCTGTAGACTGAGGTCAGACAACCACACAGCAAATCCAAATGTGGGTATGGAGACTAGCACCTGGCAAACCGTGTAAGATGCCCCCAAGGAATATGTAAATGGTGGGGGAGAGGGGGCAGACAATGGAGTAGCGGGCAGGGGCTTGGAGTGTTGTTTGTCCCAGGGTCCCAGATGTTAACTCTGCGCTGTCACCAAGTGAGATTATACATACAGTCGTTCTATTTCGAACCTATGTTAAAATAATTCACTAAATGTAACCATATTAAAAGTCAGAGATTTGCTCCTCCTACTGTGGCATTTCTCCAATTTCATATGCTAGGAGCTTCAAAAAATGGAATTAGCATAAATTTCTAAGCATCGCTGAGTCTGTGCCTATTACAAACATAAATGCCTGTACCCAAGCCTTACTGATTCTATTTCAGCACCTCTGGGATGGAGCCTGAGACTCTGCATTTTCACAAGCACCCCAGGTGATTCCAAGCAGATGCCCTGGGAGCACACTTTAACAAGCAGGGATTTAGCTAAAGAGAAGGAAAAAAAAAAAAAAAAGGGTATTTTCCCCGGGGGAGTAGACAAAGGGGAACACAGAGAATTGTGGGCAACTTGACAAGTTTAAGCTCCAACATTTTCCTTCGCTTCCTTCTCTGCCTAACAAACTCTGGCTTCTTCTTCCAGGCCCAGCTCAAGTGTAACCACCCTGTGAATCCCTTGGACAATTCCCTGTTCCATCCATTATTGTAACCTCCATTGAGCCGCGACCTTCCAGAGAGAGAGAGCACACAATGGTTATATCTTATTTACACAGTGCCTGGTATGAGAAATATTCAATAAATTTGATGGCTATAGTGTGTTCTTCTCTGTCACAATTTGTCCCGCAAGATTCCAAACTTCAAGAAGAGGCCATAGATTCTCATCCTACATAACATAAGGTTACATGCTGGAGTAACACCTGAGATAAGAGGGAACTGCCAGCAAGGTCAGGTGAGGACTTTCCTCCAGGCTGCAAATTTCTTGTATCCTCACCTGGCTGAATGGACTAGGGATTTCTTTGGAGACTCTTTTATAAGAGCATGAATCCCACTCATGAGGATTCTATTCTCAAAACAGAATCACCTTCCAAAGGCCCCACCTACTAACACTAGCATCTTTGGGGGTTAGGATTTCAACAGATGAGTACTGTGGGCACAAAAACATTCAGACTGTAGCACATACACATTTCACTAAGACTGTAGTGGATTTTAGCCATATATAGCCATTTTAGCCATCATATACACACATTAATAAGATCACATTATATGTTATATATGGGAATTATAGAAGCATCAGACATAGTCCCTGCCTTAAAAGTTTTGCTATCTTTTTAGTAAAAGGACATTCACAAATGAAACAAGAGAGCAATAAACTCCGAAGAAGTGAGAACTTAATTGTGTTCTACAAGCTCCTGGAGGGAGGTCAACAAAGGCTAAGATTTTTCCTTTCAATGTCTCAGAAGCTACAGAAATATTTCTCTCAAATGAGCTGACCTTACTAGACTTAAGCTGATTTAGAAAAATAGATAGGATTTTAATAGAGAGAACAGAACAGGAAGGGCATTCTGGGCAAGGGGAATAGCTAGAGGGGAAAGGAAAAAAAAAAAAAAAGGAAGCCTGAAACCAGCATGGTGTATTCCTAATACAGGCCTAAGATTGGCCTCAACAAATCTAGAATAAAAGAAAGGAAGAAGGAGAGTAGAGAATGATTATAAAGGATCAACTGACAGAAACTACAGAAAAAGGATAGGTTAAAAAATAAAGAGGAGTACCTGGGTAGCTCAGTCGATTAAGCATCTGACTCTTGGTTTTGGTCAGGTCATGATCTCACAGTTCATGAGATCGAACTGGGCTCTGCAATGGGTGCACTGGGCTCTGCACTGTCTGCTCAGGATTCTCTCTCTCCCTTCTTTCTGCCCTGCCCCCACCCATGCTCTCCCTCTCTCTCAAAATCAATAAATAAACTTAAAAAAAAAAAAAAGAAAAGAAAACAGAAATAATGGTAGGAGGATACATTAATTTGAGAACTGTGAGTAGGTTCCAGGTTGTATAGCTGCCCGCTAATTTATGGAAGGACACTAAGGCCCACAGAAGGTGAGAGATACGCCACATTATGCAGGTCTTCTGGATAGTCCACCATGTGCCCACTACTTGTCTCTTCCCAATGGGTGACACTCTTCTGGAAGCTTCAATTTCCTAACATAGAAATTTAGTTTGAAGGTTAGTTTGGAGATCTGATATTCCTTAAACGTTTATGGCCATTTTCTAAACATTCCTCTTACAAGCCTCCGAACTGAATAGCAAGAACATAAATTTATATTTTTGTTTTGATCCGCAAAGTTAAGGTCATGTGAACAGCAGATAATGTCATTATCATCCACAATAATAAGTGAGTGCCAATCCATAGAATGGGTAGAGGGAAACCATGGACATGGCAGTAGTAGGTTTGTTTTTTGATTCCAAAACTTTGGCCAAGTCACTCAGTCTCTATAATTAGGTTCCCTCATCTATAAAATAAGGTTGATAAAATCCTTCAACTCCTGGGAATGCTGTAGAGACCAACTAAGATAAGGCATGTAAAGTGCTTAATAACGAGCTTGGAACAAGTTGAGTCCTCAGCAAATGTTAGCTATTATTGGCTCTAATACCTTCAAATACACCACGTTGTAGAAGAAAAGTTGGAAGATAAATCCTAGGGTATCAGAATATGTTCTGATTTTTAAGTCTCAATTCAAATTCACTAAGAAACTGACTGCTTTCTGGTTCACATGGGTAGTTTGTTTTTATATTAACTAATACACAGACTGAGTACATGCTTCAGACCCAGCAAAGCAGGAATCCCCATAAATGGCATCTTTCTTTTTCAATGAGTGCATTCCAATTTTTGCAATCATAAAATCTAGAACTAAGGTATTTTAATTTCAACATAAAGTTTTGTGTTTTACAGTTTATTATTGTTTGCATGTGTGATTACATACGCAAGTAATTTCTGCTGAGTTTGGGAGTTCCATGGGTCTTAACTGGCTGTAGTGGTGGGGTAGAGAGGGGTTAAGGATGACCTCCAGGGGTACCACAAAGTCTCTATAAATTGGGAATGCTAAAAGGTCCCACACATATAATTAGATTTTCAAAGGACTCCATGATAACAAAACTTTAAGATCTAATAAACAATACCAATAAGGGAATAATAAAGTCAATAATTAAACACATATACAATAATCAGTAACAGTTCTTACAGTTAAGTAGATGAATATGACTGATAAAGTCTGTGATACATTGATAAAAATGAGTTACAGATTTTTTGTAGGTTGCAGAATGGTGTTTATGATACATATTTTTATATATACTAAATACATGTAGTGTTTCTAAGCAGACATCATATATAACACATACGTTAACATACTTTTATAAAATAAAGTTAAATCGTGTATAGACATGTGTTCCTGTGTATGTACTATGTACTTATTTTAAAGACCTTAGGGTAGCCTGGGTGGCTCAGTTGGCTAAGTGTCCAATTTTAGCTCAGGTCATGATCTCTCAGTTTGTAAGTTCAAGCCTCGCATTAGGCTCTGGGCCGACAGCTCAGAGCCTGAAGTCTGCTTCAGAATCTGTCTTCCTCCCTCTCTGCCCCTTCCCTCTTCGTGCATGCTCTAAATAAATAAACAAACAAACAAACAACTTAGAAAATATATTATGATGGTTAATAAAGGTTATCTTAGGGAGTAAAACTAATACATGAGGTATTCTTAAATGTCGTATTTTCTCAAGTAAAAGTTACTTTTTCTCCACATTTTAATATTTATGAAATCAGAATTTACCATATAATCAAAATATGCATCTAATTAAGTTTTGTTTGCTCCCTTCTGCCAGAAAACTCTTAATAATATATAATAAGTCTTGCAATTGGGGGTGAGTTCAAGTCAAGAAGATATAGCAAGTATGTATTTCCAAATTGCTTAAATTCTTCTCAAGGAGCAAATATTTTATGGCTTTTTCTCCTTTAAAACAATGTAGATAAGTTTCAAGCTCCTTACTTTTATTCCATGCTATTCAAATAAACTAGGTCACAGGAATGTGCATCTACCTACAGAAATTCAATGTTTGAATGCATTTGCATACTATTTGGTATCATTAAATGCTAGTTCCTCACATCTAGGAAAACTCTCCAGTGGTAAGACAGCACTACCATGATATGTTACAGCTAGAGGATTTCTTCCTCTCACCTCTCAAATATTTTCACATGGATACAAATATGTGATAATAATACACGCATCATTACAGAGTTCTTATAATATGTGAGGCACTGGTCTGAGCACTTCGCATACATTACCTAATTCCCACAATTATAACATAACTTCAATGTATTATGCCAAATTTACAAGTGAAGACACTGAGGCCCAGAGATTGAAAATTATGCTAAGTCTCATAGCTAGGATGAAGCAGTGGCAAGGATCCTACAGATCTCTGCCTGTCCCTAAAGCTTCATTTTTTTTTAATGTTTTTACTTATTTTTGAGAGAGAGAGAAAGAGAGACAGAGAGACAGACTGAGCAGAGGAGGGGCTGAGAGAGAGAGGGAGACACAGAATCCAAAGCAGGCTCCAGGCTCTGAGCTGTCAGCACAGAGCCCGACGTGGGGCTTGAACTCACAAGCTACGAGATCATGACCTGAGCCGAAGTGAGACGCCCAACCGACTGAGCCACCCTGGCGCCCCCCTGAAGCTTCAGATTTAAACTGTGCACCTCTCCTTCTCCACCTCTTCTAGCTCCACCCCCCTGACCACAGAAATTATATAAATGTACCTGGAAAATAATATACTGTTTGTGTCCAGCTGTGATGAAGGCAGAGTGTTCCCCAAAGAGGAAAAGAATGAGCAGTAATGCAGGGCAGATCAATGTAAAGAGCTTATTCAAAGATCTCTCAAAAGCTAATGTGCTCCTTAGGCTCTACTTCCCCAACAATGTACCAGGGTCTGACCATGGCCCTTTGGGGCAGACACTATTTTCAAAGGTTCCTACAGGTTTGGAAGAGCAGGTGGCAAACATGAGCCCTGGTCTACATTTAATAAGGCTTTTCCTCAGCCTTGCTCCTATTTAGATTACCAAGGTTTGTGTAGCTTGAAAGGCACGTTACCTTCTTAAAAGCTAAGTGGAATGAGCAAAGTCTAATTAAACGTGATTTGCTGGTTGATTCAGTATTTATAAGCAGACAGCTCAGTGGCTTCAGAAGTGAGTGTTGGTGTCAGCAAAGCAGAGGATATTCAGAGAGGTTAAAAATAAATGGATGGAAGATAAGGCTCAAAAACCCGTTAGTGCCAAGCTAGATGATTTATTTCCATAAATCATTCCAATGTTCGGATTTCACGTGTTAAAATAATTCAAAAATAATTTTGTACCGCCTTTTGATCTGAAATCATAGCTAGTGCTGCCACTGAAGCAGATGAAAAATTAAGTGTCTTCATTTCTTCGGAAATAGGGCACAACTAAATTGCTCTGTCGTAAATTTTAACATCCACAACCCAGTGCTCTGTAGGGACTGTGCTCAATTTGCTAGGTTTTGCTACCATGGAAACCAAAGAGCAATTAGCTATAGGATAGGAAACTTGGAATGAAAACCTTGGGGACAGAACAGGCAATCAAAAGAATTTTCCAAGTAGCGCCCATTTCAGGAGTGAGAACCAGAGAGGGGGTATGGGTGTCATAGGTACATTTTGGCGGGAAGGGGTTATCAGCTGACACCACCAATTCCCTTGCATTTACTCATCTGTTATCCTCTGCCTACACTCCTTCTCTTGGCACCCTTGAAATTTTCTGTGATCTGCAATTCCTCCACATTTTTACCCGGTTTACCTTCCTCCTATCCCTGATACCAGTCCCCAAGCCAGGTGGAATCAACAGCCCAAGGTTATTTATTTGCCATTGACATTACTGTGTTCTTAAGTGGACATGATCATATTATGTTGCTGCTTTCAAGCATTTGTTGGCTCCTTATTAGCCACAAAATCAAGTTCGAATCCATTAGCACAGCATAGAAGGCTTTGGATTTGGCCATATCCTCTCTTTCCTCTTACTGCTCACCACGCTTTGGTAAGCCACTCCCTCCTCTCCAAACCATTCTCCAAACAGGACACACACCTTCACATCCTAGACCACTGTTCATGTTTTTCTGCTGCCTAGGATCTTCTCCCCACCTTTCCTTCCGTGTCTGATGAGGGCCCAATGTCCAAGGCCCAAGTCCAATGCCGACTCCTTGGAGAAGCTTCTTAGAGAAGAATTAAATACTCCCTTTCTTTATCCAAAGGTCACATTAACCATATCACAGCTATTGTGTTTGTTACGTCGTGTTGTACGGCCAGCCAGTCTGAGTAGCGCCTCTGGTCAGCAGAGAGTGGGTGCCCTCATCAGAGACCCAAGCGTGATCCACCCTGATCCAGTACTACATCCTTCACAGGATGGTCAAGACAGGCTTATAAATGAGTGAAAAAGAGAGACAGGAAGTCAGACATGAAGAACAAGATAAGGATCAAAAATCTTCTCCATTAAACACTTTAAAGGGAAGTAATAGGAACTGCTGATCATAAGCCCTCTCACCTATCACGCATCATATATATATACACGCTCCATTCCACTTTGTAATCTATGTTGAAAGCATATTTTACTTCAGGTTTATTTTAGTTTTAGAGACAGAGAGGGAGCATGCATGAGCAGGGGCAGAGGGAGGGAAAGGGGAAGAGGGAGAGAGAGATTGGGGAAGAGAGAGAGAATTTTAAGCAGGCTCCATGCTCAGCGTGGAGCCCAATGCGTGGCTCAACCTGGCGACCCTGAGATCATGAACTGAGATGAACTCAAGAGTCAGACACTCAACTGAGCCACGCATATTTTACCAAGCATATTTTACCTCAGTGGCACCCAGGTTTAAATTTTAAATTGAAATATAATTGCCTTGATTCTTACCAATTAGGTTTACTCACAGACCTGGATTTAGGGGCAATTTTCTTTTCTATGGAAAATATGTGTATGTTTCATGCCACTCAGCATTCTCTAGAAAACAAAATATCTGAAGGTCTCAGCATAAAGCAGCCACATGTAATAGAGGGGGCTAATATAACTGTTGTCTGTGGAAATACAAGGAGAGTGGGAAAAAAAAAAAGGAAAGAAAAGAAAAAGGAAAACTGTATCAGTCCTGCAGGTTTACCTTAAAAGAGAAAGACCATAATCTCATGAAGATCTTAACTGCATAATGCTGCAAGTATTGTTTTCTTTTCTAGACATGCACACCCAGAGCTCTGAGTACCAAGATTCAACATTTCCAGTGCAGCAGCTATAATTCAGAAGTATTCATATACTAGAGGTTTTCTGCAGCAAAGAGGAGCATCATGGGGTCAAAAACTCTCCTATTTACCTAGGTAGGAATTTTGGGGTAAGTCACTAACTCTGAGACTTGTCTTCCATGTAAAGTTACAATGCCAGTGTAGTATAAAACTGAGAAGGCTTCACCCTGTCTCCATCTTCCCCACAAGACTTCTGTCAGCTCCCTGTATCTGGGCTGCCCTGGCTTGTAACCTCTGGACACTGTACTTACAGAAAAGATGGGGAGGTGGGGGGCTGGTAGGTATCCTTCAGGGCTGAGGCAGGAAGAGTCTGCCTTCTATGAATAGGACTATGGACCAGAATAAACACACAAACACAAATCACTATTTCTCAAGTGAATCTAGAAAAACAAACAGAAATCTACAAAACAAACAAACAAACAAACAAACAAACAAAAAAACAAGAAAGTACTTTGAGATCCAAGACTCTTTCAGGGAATTTATTTTAAATTTATATCTTTTTAAAAAATTTTTAACATTTTTTTAACATATTTTTGAGAGACAGAGCATGAGTGGAGGAAGGGCAGAGAGAGAGGGAGACACAGAATCTGAAGCAGGCTCCAGGCTCTGAGCTGTCAGCACAGAGCCTGACGCGGGGCTCCAACTCATGAACCGTGAGATCACGACCTGAGCTGAAGAAGTTGGACGCTTAACTGACTGAGCCATTCAGGTGCCCCAATTTATGTCTTTTAATATCAGTTGAAATTTAGAAAAAAAAATTTAAGTTTATTTGAAAGAGAGAGAGAGAAAATGCAAGTGAGGGAGGGGCAGAGAAAGGGAGAGAGAGAGCATCCCAAGCAGGCTCCGTGCTGTCAGTACAGAGTCCAACACCGGGGTTGACTCACAAAACCTCGAGATCATGACCTGATCCGAGACCAAGAGTCGGACACTTAAGCGAATGAGCCACCCAGGCACCCCTATCAGTTAGAATTTTTCATAAATAATAAATCATGTTCTCAATTATTCCTAATGCCATCTCTTTGTAACTGACCAGGGCTCCAGGACTAATCATGGAAATAGCAGATATACCAGGGCTTCTCAAACTGAGAGAAGAGACCACATATTCGGGTTCCTCAAGCTCTCAAACTTGATACGCAGGCCACTGAACAACAGCTTGAAGTAACAAGATAAGGAAGACAGGTAGAGTATTTGGGAAAAGCACTGAATTCAAAGTCAGACACCTAGGCTGGTGATTTGGGTCAAGGAACCATCTCCGTGTTTTGGGACAAGAAAATGCAACTCCCTAGAATAATTTTTTTTTTCCTCATCTGTAAAAATGGGGATGGGGATGGTGATCATGATGTCTGTGACAGTTATAACAATACTGATAAAACCAGCTGCACTTCACATGTGTTCCCATACATGCAAGTACTTTGCAGCGCTGAGAGAACACTAGGACCAGAATAAGGAGGCTACAGGGAGAGCAGTCAGTGAAGCGGTTACGGAGGGCCTACCTGAGGGGGGAACAGTGGGCAGGCAGTGGAGACACAAAAATTTTAGGCATTGGAAGGTGGATCATACACGAGTCAGAGAAAGGAATTAAGTTCTTCTCTTTCCAGAGAAATCAGAAAAGGTGAGACACAGAACGCAGTCTAGGCAGCAAGTATCTCCTGTGCTGCCTGTGTACGCCTGGAGTGTGAGAAGCTCAAAAAGCACTCGTGGAGCCACTGGGCAGACCAGACACGGCAGCTCAACAAGAGAAGGACGGAACAGCATCTGCCTCGCTGCTCCTAGGCCTGGTATGTGCTCCCAGGCGGAGCCAGTCCTCCCAGAGGAGGGCTCTCATCCAAAGTAGAAGCTTCCCGCCCAGGTGTGGGTCTGGGAGGGAGAGACATTCAGGGGGAAGAGTCAGCACATTCAGCGAACTCCTCTCTGCTCCTTCTGCCTGGTGTCCTCTTCCTTCAGCTCCTCCCAAGTCCAGCTCCTTCTCGTCCATCCTTCAGGTCCAACTCAAAAGTCACCTCAGCGGCAGTCCTAATTGCTTTGTCTGAGGTCAGCCTTCCCCACCACCGTCAGCACATTCCACCTTGTCCCTGGCACTTATCACAATCTGAATATACACTGGTTTCAAGTCAGTCTCTCCCACTAGAAATGTGCTAATATCATAGCCACTAGCTCTGTGTGGCTATTTAAATGTAAATATATTAACGTTAAGTAATTCTCAAAGTTCAGCTACTCAGTTGCACTCTCCACATTTTAAGTGCTCAGTTGCCTCAAGTGGTTGGCAGCTGCTGTACTGGACAACAAATCATCCCCTAATCTAATCTAATCTAATCTAATCACTTTGCAGCATTTCCATCATTACAGAAAGGTCCAGTGGGTAGCACTGATCTGAATGAAAGTTTCACAGGAGCGGTGCTCTTACCTATTTGTGTTCACTACTATATTCCTACTGTCCAAGATAGTGCCTGGTGTAGACAGGTGATCAGGAAATACCTTCTGAACAAGAGAATGGAAGAATGAGAGTGAGGATAGGCACAAACTCTTATACCCATCCTGGTTAAGAATAAAAAAAAGTAAATAATGTGTTTGAAGAAAAATGGGTTTGCAGTCTGAAATCACCAAGGAATTCTCAATACCTAATCTGCCCACAGCCTATAAAAATCAATGTGTGACATGTGTGTTACATTGCATTTTCTGCTAATTAAACTTCTTAACATAATATGACTTTGTGGCCACTACCACAGTTCAGATATTCCCAGGAGATCTCTGAAAGGAAGGTGAAGGCAATAATATACTACTGGAAAATTTCTATGAATTGACTTACATAAGAAACTGCGTGAAACCAATCCATGGATCCAATTGCTACACAAATGTGTGCTTAATGGGTGACAGAGTGAGAGAATAGCACATACATTTCCTATAGGGCTAAGCACAGTTTGTTCATGTAATAAATACATGAGCATATGCTACAGACAAGTGGGAATGCCTTGATCCCTAAAATCTAACTCTATGTCCTACTGTGGCTAAGAAACAGGAACTCAGACTTGCAGAGATCCCCCCTGCCAAAATGCAATGAATCAACCAGTTGGTAGTGGGTTTTTCTCGTTGAAATTCAAGATCAACATGTAAATATTCTTTTGAAGATGTCTCTTTGTAATGACACTTAACCCACTGTAGCACATAGTCTTGCTCGTTATGGATCTTCAGATGTCTGCTGAGAAAATAGGTCTTTAGCTGTGTCCTCGTTCACAATAGGGAGGGCTATTAGCCAATGGGCTAAGGGCTGGCATGAGGAAGAATGCTTTTATAGGGTCTGTGATCTCTGATGTGTGTCTCTGATCTGGAAAATACTGTTTCCCCTCAAGTGAGCAAGGTGGTATAGTGTTATTCTGCCCATCCTCGCTCACCCAGATGAAAAATAAAGGGTCCTGACGGGTCCTGTTAACCGTTCACAATAGACATCTAGTCATGTTGCTGGAGAAATGTGGACAGACTCAGGCTGGGTGCTTCAGGCCCCAGAGAAGCCTCATCCAGTTCCCAGGGTTCTGGCCAAGCTCCTCTCTCTAATTCTGCCCTGCAGATCCTGACTTGTAGGCATGACCATAGGATCCCATCTGCCCTGCTTCCAAATGTCTGCTCAGTGAATGGAACAGAATTAGATGAGATTTACCCAAGCCTCCCTCCATCCCTTCATTTAATCTTCGGTGCTGCCCTTCTTGTCCAATAGTTTTGTTCTGTTTGGAATGTTTATAAAAGGCATCAGTCAAAGCATTATCTTACCAAGCGTTGACTGAGGGATAAGCACTGAAGCAGAGGCCCAGGTAATGTGCACTGCAGCCTGGCAGTGGGTCAGAAACAGGTTTTAATCACAGCCATCTTGCTGTGCATTTTATCTGTACCTCTAGCAACGAGCCCAGCGTTTGATATAGAACACTCATCTGACAAATATTTGTGGAAGGAAGGGAAGGAGGGGGGGTCATGGGGTGAGGAGGAGGGAGAGAAGGGAAAACAGACAAAAGTGTTTCCCATCTTTGGGAGTGTCAGCTAAAACATCTTGCATTTATTCAAGTCCTTGAGGGCACTGGACCACACCTAACAGCACCATGTACTTATTGAGTACTTTCTGCCAGCACTGCATCAGACATTACGGAGAAATAAAAACACAGGAAAATAGACTCACTCAGCAGAATGCTTGGCACATTATATGAGTTCCATAAATGTTGAGGGATTGAGTACATGAGCAAGCATTTGGGCAAGGGCAAGAACAGGAGAGGAGAGGTGGAAAGAAAGGAAATGCAATGCATGGGGCCGGGGTTGGGGACACTGGGGAAGAAAGGAGAGAAAGCAGCAACTGAATAGTAACTATGCAAAGAGATTATGTAACGCTAACGTTAGAGACTGGGAACAGCATGGGTGGGGAGACAGGTAGTCCTAGATCTGAATCTGACCTCAGTTCTTACGAGGTGTGCAAGCTCTCTAAGCCTCAGTTTCGTCATTTGTAAAAGGAGAATAAAATGAGCACATGATTTGAGGGTTGTTGAGAAGATTAGATAAGATAATGACTCTGCAGAGTGCCTACAGTAAGTGTTCACTGGACAGTAGATGATTATACCGACCAAAAGTGGTACTAATCTAGCTGTTCTGTAGGAGTGTGGAAGTATTCCTCTGGAACAAGCCTTGCCTCAAAACCCGGGGGTTTGATCAATGGAGATGATCTCTCTAGTGAAGCTGCAAAACACAATGCTACCGGGTCTCCTGTTCATCACCAGCAAACTGGTCTGTGCCTTTTCAGTGCCTCTTTGCCCTGGTCCTAAAGGCCCTAATAAAAGTGAGGGGATGGGGTGCCTGGGTGGCTCAGTCGGTTAAGTGCCCGACTTCGGCTCAGGTCATGATCTCACAGTCCATGAGTTCGAGCCCCACGTCGGGCTCTGTGCTGACAGCTCAGAGCCTGGAGCCTGTTTCAGATTCTGTGTCTCCCTCTTTCTCTGACCCTCCCCTCTTCATGCTCTCTCTCTCTCTCTCTCTCTCTGTCTCAAAAATAAATAAATGTTAAAAAAAATTTTTTTTTAAAAAAGTGAGGGGGATCACGATCATCCCAATGTATCTCAGGGAGCAAGCCCTTAGCCTCCCACCATCAGAATCCAAGCCTACCTTTCCAGCTTATTTCCCATCACTCCCATACCTCAGCCATCCACATCACTTGAAGTACATGATTTTCATCCTATGCTCCCCCACATGCTTGGATATGCCTACCAAGAAGTCTGGGTTCATGCCACCCTACCCCATTGATGGCCTTTCTTTAACCCTTAACTCTGTCACCTAAGGACCAGTTCAAACTCTCTTGTTCTCTGAAGCTGTAGGATTTTTTTTTCCTTGGGCCATAAGAGAAATTCCACTCACCCAAAATAGAATTACTCATGCCTTTTCAATACTGCTTATAACTTTCTGCAGGTCTACTATGTATACGACACATACACATACACTTTTCAACTTACTTAATTCTCCAAACAACACAACAAGGTCTGGATGAGGCTCAGAAAACTCAAGCAAGTTGCTCAAAGCTGCACAGCTAGCCTATTATAGAGAATGGATTTGAACTCAGGTCAGCCAGTCTTCTAAGTCCATGCTCCATCCACGTTGCCATGCTATTATTTAACACACATGTTTATTTCTTATCTCTTCACTTAAACCTCCTGGAAGGCTGATTTTTAAAAAATACTTTCTCCCTGGACATAGCAGTTTATCATGGGGATTTGATGTAGAAGATTCTTGATCAACATTCACTGAAATATGAAGTAGGGCCGTAAGCAGCAAGGATAGGACTGGGAAAAACTTGGAAGAAGGTCCCAGTTTACTTCCCCATATCTTTTCCGCCCATTAAAAACTCAGGTGTCATTTCCCTCTGATTCTCTTAAAATTGTAATAACTACATTTATATAGTTGTTTTTTTTTCACTTACACAGTTCTTGATTTCAGCCATCCATAGTAAGCACTTTGCTTTTATCAATCCTTTTAATCTTCACAACAGTCCTACGAGTAGCTATTATTACTATCCCTATTTCATGTTCTACCTAAAGCCAGAAAGTAAATGGTGGAGCCAAGATGTGGACCTGGATTGTCCAACTCTAGTGCACTGATTTCCAGCCACTCTTCTGCCTTAGAGGAGGTCAGGGGGTGCTCTAAGAAGCTGGCATCTGAGCAGACAGCTGAACAATGATAAGTAGCAAGTCTAGCCAAGACTTGGGGGGAAACCATTTCAAAGAAGCAAACTGTTAATGTCTACAAATGTCTAACATGGTGTACAAGTGGTTAATACCCACGCTGTGTAAAGGAGTCATTAAACTTCAAGAGAAACATGAAGATAGATACATATCTTCACCAAATATATAAACAATGCAGCTAAGAGAAAATATAAAGTAACTGGGGAAATATTCATGTGCCCTACTAATCATAAAATTTCAAATGAAGGCAACTTTGTTGTATCATTTTCCACCTAATAGGTTAGTAGAATAAACAAACAAAAATCTTAAAGTCATAACATACTACCGTGAGAATTCTGGTGATATTGGTACATTCACAAGCCTAGTGACATAAAAAGTTTGCACTACCTATTTTAGAAAGCAACATGAAAATAATTAATTAGGATCACAAAAGTTTTTCATAGGTTTTGCCCCAGTAATTCTACTCTATGACACTTATCCCAGAGAAATCATTCTGCAGCAAACAACGCAAAGATGTCCATTGTAGCCTATTTGATAATCACATGTATTTGAAATGGAAATGTCCAAAATGAGACTACAAGCAAGTGAACTATGATACATTAATCAATGCAATATTATGTTGTAGTCACTAAGACAGTAATTATGAAGACAATGAAGAAACGTGGGAAAGTGTTTATGACAAGGCAAAATATAAAGTTATCTACAGAATAGTGGCCCTCAATCGCACAGACTTCTCTCCTCTCGAGTTTGATATAACTCTGAATTCCCTAGACCTCAGTAACCTTCCATATAGTTTTACAGATAAGAGGGACATGTATGAGTGTGTTTTATTCTGTGCGTTGGTATGATGTGTGCATCAGGGTAAGTGTGGCAAGTTTCACAGGGAAGGAGGAGCATATGAGTGGAAGTGGATTCATCACATGTGAACAAGCACTTTCTTTCTGGGAACTCTTGGAGAACAGTTTGTGTTTTTCATCTAGAAGAAATCATAGAAACAGCCTTACCAAGCACCTACTGTTGCGACCTGGCAACTTCTTTCACTTACAAAGGTGAGAAATTCCCAGAGCTTTAGAATAATGCCCTGGATGTAACCAGAACATAGCAGTGATGACCTCTGGGTCATGAGTCAGGTATGCGATCAGGGGCAAAGAGGCTTCAGAAGTATTTTCAGGCTGAGAGAAGCAAACGATGACATTAGGAGAATTCGCAGTG
The DNA here is from genome assembly GCF_027475565.1 of Acinonyx jubatus. Classification (NCBI taxonomy): domain Eukaryota; kingdom Metazoa; phylum Chordata; class Mammalia; order Carnivora; family Felidae; genus Acinonyx; species Acinonyx jubatus. The sequence goes on along the minus strand of NC_069380.1, from coordinate 118,548,431 downwards.
ACAGCTTGCTTACTAATTCACAGCATGAAAATGCAGATGCTCTTACTGGCTTCCGAGTTGCCCGATTCTTTCACAACCTGTTCCAGTCTTGCAGGAACAGATTTTGTGCACCACTGTTGACTGGGGTTCAGGTTTACATACACCTTCCTGCTTTGCTCATTGCCCATACTGCTGTCGGAGTGCCAGAGAATGAGGTCAACAGCTGTGCCAGGAGCCTGCTCATCCGGCACCCCAGCTCCTCCAGAGCTGGCAAACGGGGGAAAATGAGAACTTCTCCAGAACAGATTTTGTAGCAGCTCTGCTTTTGCAAGGGCCAGTGCACAAGACAACCTGTCTGCCTGGATTCTGTCAGTGCGGGGATGCCATGTGGTCTCCCAGGAAGGTCCTTTCAGCTAAGATGGATGGCACTGGACAAGTGGCATCCCCAATCTGTGCCTCTGCTAGTCCTCTTGGAAAACAGGGGCAAACCCTGCCTGACATGGGTACTGAAGCATTTTACCATTTCAACTTTTACTTAATTATGGATTTTCAGGTTCTTAAAATCAATGGCTCAAACATTCGAAGTAACATCTCCATTTTCTCCACACGACCCTTTATAACCTGTGCCCTGCTTGCCTCTTCACATTCTTTTCCCATTGTGCCTTCACACTGTACTCTATCCTGCACCTGCAATGGTCTGCCCATGCCTCAGCATTCTAAACACTGGAATGGGCTTTCCTACGTCTGTTTTTACTTATTGGTTTTCTCTCTGAGGAGTTCCTTCTCATTTTTCATGACTCAGCTCAACTGTCACCTCTTCCATGGAGCCTTCCTGGACTCAGACCCTGTTTCCCCCACATCAATCCAAAGTCAGTCTTTATTACAACCCTTTGCCATGCTACATCATCACTGTGTGTGTGTGTGTGTGTGTGTGTGTGTGTGTGGCCATCACTAGAATATGAGCTCCTTTAGGGCAAGGCCTGCCTTACTCATGCCTCAATCCCCTGAACCTTCTTCTTAGATTTCCAATAAGTGATCATTAAACAAACAAATAAAAGTCATTTTCACATGTATAGCTCTGCAGACTAGTCTCAGTCACCATCATCCCCTTGCCCTCCACCACTGGCTATAAGCTACTTACTCCCTTTAAGTATGGACCACATATTTAAAAAGTCTTCTTTATCATTCTTATTCTTATCCCCTCACTTTTAGCAGTATGCTGTACATAGTAAATACTTAACAAACATCACCAATAGCACCATGACTTCTGTTTAATGCAACTTACTACATCATGGGAATTAAGTCAGGGGTGAACACTTCAGGGAGTGCATAAATTTCACAAGGACATAAGATTGCTACAATGTACAGTATGACAAGAGTAATTAAGAAAGTGGATTCCAAAAGCCTAATTTAAAAAGACATATGCACCTCTATGTTTATTACAGCATTATTTACATAGCCAACTACAGGAAGCAGCCCAAATGTCCATCAATAGATGAACGAATAAGGAAGAGGTGGTGCAATGGAATATTATTATGCAATGGAATATTATTAAGCCACAAAAAAAAGCAAGTCTTGCCATTTGCAACAACACGGATGGACCTAAGTGAAATAACCTGGTCAGAGAAAGACAAATACCATACGATTTCACTCATATGTGGAATTTATGAAGCAAAACAAGTGAGCAAACAAAAAAACAAAGAGACAATAACAACAACAACAACAACAACAACAACAACAACAACAAAACCAGACTCTAAAATGCAGACAACAGACTAGTGGTTGCCAAATGAGAGGTGGATGGGGGATGGGTGAAACAGATAGAGAGGATTAGGAGTACACTTATTGTGATGAGCACTGAGAAATGTTTAGAATTGTTGAATCATTATATAGTACACCTGAAACTAACATAGCACTATATGTTAATTTTACTCCTATAAAAAAGGGGAAGAAAAGAACACAGGTTCTGGAATTGAACTGCCAGATTCTTTTCATTATACAGTCCTCAATACCTGTGAAATCAGGTAATTTATTTGACCTAACACTCAGACAGGGATAGTATTAACTTCCATAGCATTCCCATTAAGGGTAAAATTACAGTGCTGAAGGGCTTATCATAGTGCATGGCACGTAATACACAGCCGGCAAATGGCAGTCATCATTATTGTAGCTAATCCTGTCACAGGTAAGTTCATGATCAAACAGTTTTTGTCACATTGATGATACAAAAATTTTAACTGATCTATAATCTTATACATTTAGATTAGGTATCATCACCCATTTCTGTCACTGAATCATTAAGTTTTCTTTAAAAGGATAATCACCCTGTTTTCTCAATAAAGGAAGCAGAGTCAAGTGGCTTGTCAAGGTCACCCAGCTTGAGCCCTGTAACCAAGTGCTAAAAGATGCCTACTCTTCCAGGACACTACCCTATATGTGGTCCAAAAGTTTGGACTTTGAAGATGGATCAGAGGAAGCTCCAAAGTAATTCTATCACCTCTACTCTGAATGGGGATTTGTAAATTCAGTCCCATGTTGATTAAATCCTTCATAACCACAGTTCAAAGAACAGGAAGTCTGTTGTATAAACTGGTTCCCTTCAACCTCCAAGGGATTCCTTTTTATGTCAGTGGCTTTCTAAGGCAAATGCATTTTGGTTTCACAGGGAGTTGTATATTTAAGTAAACTGATACAAAGTATATAGTTTGGGGTCCTTTAAGCCAAGAGTAAAGTGTTGGGTAAAGACAACCCCCAAAAAATCTACACCCCCTAAACTTCTGAGTGAAGTCCATATATAAAAGATAGGCAGAGGAATAAGGTGAAGCCAGATGTGACAAATTAATACCACTGACAGACCCAATTCTTAACCTACCCTTGTCTCTGGACTTGGCCATGTGACATGCTTTGGCCATTGGGATATTAGCAAACACGATGTTAGCAGAGGTATGAAAATCATTTACGCACTGAGGCTTGCTTTCATTCTTGCCCCTCTGCCTTTGCCAGACTGCCACCCATGCTAGACTGCAGGAGGATGAGACCTAGGAAACAGAACTGAATTGCCCCAAATCATCCACATGAACAACCCTCAACCTGTCAACACCCAGCTGAACCCCAGACACACAGAGAGACTGTCAGAGAGAGTGCAGGCAAGAAATACAGGGCCATCAGGCCTACCTCCAGCTGACAAGACACAAATGGGTCGAGTGAGCCCAGCCAACAGAATAACCACCCAGCCAACCTGCACACTCTTAGGCTAAATAAAGCTTTATTGTGTTAAGCTGTTGAGATTTGGGGAGGCTTCTTTTGCAACATTATTGTGGCAATACAAAACTGATACACCAAGGACTAAGTGGGAAGAACAGAAGAAAATCCACCTTACAGTAGCAAATACATATTACTTCTCAAGAGCCTTTGGGGAACTTATAAGTAGAAGCTCCTTTTGCACAAACACCTAGAGATTCCAATGCTCTGGAATGGATTACTGAAATGTTCTGGTATTAATAATCTCATCCTAAAAATCCTAAAGTATGTATAATGTAATTACTTTTAAAATTCATGTTGTTTTGGGGGAAAAAGGGGCCAATAGCATCATAACACACTTACTTACAGGTTTTACAGTAGCATGATCCAAGATTTGGCTGTTTCTTTGGGGGAATGTTCTGTTAGTTTTACCAGTGTCTCCCTACTCCTTGCTGGGCATATCAGTTTCTGTAGCGAGCAATACTCCAGTTTCTTGCTGAACTATTCAGAGTTCAGGGAAACATGCAGAGGACAGAAATTGAGGGTTTTCTGAATCCATGTGTAGATTTTAACCTAACCCCCTATTTTCAGGGAAATACTTCAGCACTGCCCTTCTTGGGTTATAGTCTCTGAGTCGAAAGCCTCCCTGGTTCAGTTATTTGAAGAAAACACTTGTTGTTCCTGCCAGGTCAGGGAGGGTGGGCTACTGGCTGTATAAGGTGGGTGACTGATTGGGTAGCCTCACTGCTCCTTACACAGGCTTTCAGAGGACACCACTGTTGGCCATCCTTCCTTCTGACATCTTCAGTGACTTGGGATCTCCGGTCTCCTGGGGCCTTGTCAGGCCCATAGGCTCAGCCCGTTCTTGTTGTCTTTCCCCTCCATGCAGGTTCAGCTTTCTACTCCCTCCTAAGACAGTTACTATCACCTGCCCATCCACCTTCTAACTTGCAAAGTGTTGTTGACATTGTACATCTGGTAGCATATTCTAGAGTGCTGTCTTTGTCCTTGTAGTTTTATGACATTTTATTCCTCTTTTGTCACTTTAGAGGTACGTGCTAGGGATCAGAAGGAAAAATAAACCTGTGTATTCATTCAACCTGCTGACTTTTACCAAAGCACCCTCTCTTTTATTTTTTAATATACATGGGCTTCCTTTAAGAGTTCCTGGTAGCTTGGGTGCCTGGGTGACACAGTCCAACTCCTGATTTCAGCTCAAGTCCTGATTTCATAGTTTTGTGAGTTCATGCCCCACATCGGGCTCTGCACAGACTGCAGGGAGCCTGCTTGGAATTCTCCCTCTCTGCCTGTCCCTACCCTGCTTGCACTCTCTCTGTCTCTCTCAAAATAAATGAATGAACTTAAAAAAAAAAAAAAGAATTCTTGGCATCTTCCTATACTCTTAGTGATCAGGACAATTATGTATGCTCTGAGCATAGAGACTATTCTTTAAAAGGCAGAGCAGAGCTTTCTCACTTGCTTCCTATACAGAACTTAAGCATGATGAAACTTTCAGTTTGAAATGAAGTTGAATTCAACTCCACCAAAGCATCTTTATGGATAAGCACACTCCATGGGTCTTCTATTTCCAGTTAACTGTAGGACTTCCCTGGTGTTCCTTAAGAACAGAAGGTACTCCAAGGATGCTGTTATGATTTTGTCAGACTCTTACTGATATGAAATCAACACTGATGAGTGAAGTCACATTGTACCTTCAAATAAGAGACCCCAAGGTCTTCAAGAGAAATGGACAGACTCCCCCCACCCACCACCACCACTGCCTCAGCCCCACCACCTTTAAGGATACATCAGAACTAGGATAACATATTGTTTGACAGCTGACAACACTCACTCATTTTGCCCCTGGGTAATTATATGCTCCCTGCTTTCAACCTATGCTATTGTCTCCTATGAGATTAGATGAAGACGTGAAATCTTTTCGCATATTTAAATAGCAATCACCATGTTGCAGAGGGCAGCTAAAGGCCAATTTGTTGACATTTATCTGCACTAAAATCCATTCTGCTATGCGCTCCTGAAACTAGTCCAGTGATGGTGTTATTCTCTGGGCCCTAACTTCTGTAAAAGTTTGAGGAGCTCATTTGAGCTTGAAGTGACAGTAATGACAGGACCATCATGCAGGACCTCAAGCAACTCAAACAGTACCATGAACCCTATGAGGATTCAAAAAACTCTCTAAGCAGCCCAAAGAAGAAACCCTTAAATGTGATTCCATGTTTTTGCACACGTTTTCCTCTCTTCCTAGAATGTCCTTTCTCCTTCTTTGTCTACAACACTTTTATGGCTATTTTCAGACCCAAGTTAAGTTCCATCTACTAAAGTGAGCCCTCTATGATTTTCCTTACTTTATGTTCCCACAACACTTCACTCATTTCCTTGCTAGTGAACTCCCCTCAGTTCACTGCTAAGTTTTCTGTTCCTGTGTCTACTCCAGACCATGAGCCGGGGATCAGAGCATGGGGGGAAAGAGTTACAGAGAGGCTAAAAAGTATGGGTTTCTATCACACCAGCCTTTGAATTAAATTCCATTCTCCCACATACTGTTTACATTGGAGGTAAGCCTCAATTACCTTCTCTAAAAAATGAGACAATAAGGGAACTTATATCATAAAAGGCTGTTGGGAATAAATGTTATAATGTATCTTAAGTGACTGGCACTTTACCTGACATATCATAAACTAACATCAGGAAATATTACCTAATACTGTTATTGTTCTTAAGAGTAGAAATTAGGTTATTCATTTACATATCTACTACAGTTCAATGGCTAGTACATAGAAAATACTCAGCAAATTTTAAATGAATAAATGAAGCAATACTTGAGTAATCCTGTAGTAATCACATTGTTTTTAAAATCCAAGTAAATAAAACCCTAGATGTCTTTAAGACATTGAACTATCCCTGTGGATTAGCCACCCTATTCCAGTAAACTGAATACCTAAACTGTGGCTTTATTTTTCACTCGAGATGCTGATTCTTTGGACTTGGTACATTTGACTTGAAGATTAGATTTGAAGCCACTATAGCTTTGCTGGTAATTTCTGAAGCCATGGGGTATAACACACACCAGAGACAACAAAGCCACTCATGAAAATCTCAACCTCACATCCCTCAACTTCTCTGAACTACATATGCCCTCATCTCTAAAAGAGAATAACTATATGAGTTACACCTGCCCCTTCCTAGGGTTAGGGGATTGAACATATGATATATGCAAAAATATTTTACAAATTTGTGAGGCCTATGCAAATACTTATGTCTGTGTGTTTATTTATTTGACTGATTGTTTATTTGTAGAAGCTTGTTTCTTGGCACCACCTGAAAATTCCTATCCAACTTCACTAATATCCACATTCCTTCAAATACATCTAACAGATTGATTCAAGGCCACCAACAAAATCTGTTGCTGTTTTGGTGCATAGTGGAGTTTTGCGATTTTCTGTAGTAAAACCCAAGAGGGCCAATAAAATGTTTTCAACTGAACTGCGGTGTCAGTTTTAGATGCTGCAATGGCTCTGAACAAGAGTCATCTTTTAGCACTCTGCTGTGGATTTACTTTTTATGGTTCTGGGATCTAGTGGGTAAATCTGACTTCTGCATGAACACTAACCTGAAGAGACAAACCTCTCAGGAGGACCATCTCATCTTTATGCTTTTCCAACCCTTGGGCCATAAATCCTATCAGCCTGTAGAGAGGAGGTATCCTGAAGACTACGGGGGCACAGAGGTGCTCTCTGAATGAACCGAGCTGATAAAAATTAAAGCTCAAAGTCGCTGGGTAATCTAAGACATTCATTAAAGCTGTACTGAGCCAGGCTCGGCTAATCAGCCAAATAGGCATCAGCCTGGTGGAGAGGCAGGCGAAAGTAAGTACCTCTAAGATTCACCTTGCCTCCCCACAGGAGGAGGGGATTTTATTATTTCAAAATAAATGTGCCTTGGAAAGCACTGGAGGTTTTAAAAATTGCTTTGAGTCTCTAGGCTGGAATATAAATGGGTGGCATATTTACAGTTCATTCACTAAAAAATTGGGTACGGATTAAACATCACTGTGACAGCCGGTGTGAACTAAGGACGACTGGCATCAATGAATCAGACAAGAAATCAGATGACGGGGAGGTACACCTGGGTGGCTCAGTCGGTTGAGCCTCAGACTCTCGGTGTGGCTCAGGTCATGATCTTACAACTCGTGAGTGGGGGCCCTGCTTCGGGCCCTGTACTGACTGCACGGAGCCTGCTTAGGATTCCCTGCCTCCCTCTTTCTCTGCTCCTCTCCACTTCTCTCTCTCTAAAATAATAATGAACATTAAAAAAGGGGTCTCCCTCTCTCTCTGACCCTCCCCCGTTCATGCTCTGTCTCTGTCTCAAAAATGAATAAACTTAAAAAAAAATTTTTTTTAAAAATAAAAGGGAAGGGAGCGAGGGGCAGTAGCAAAGGCTCTTAACAGCCCTAAGATTCAGAAACAGGTAAACTCTTTTCACAATGAAGAGGATAGAATGATCCCCAAAAAGAGCCTGGCAGAGTCCACAGGTCTCCAGCTACCAAGAGTAGCAGGACACACACTTGAAGCCAAATATTGGAGGGTGTGGATGGTCGCGCTGCAGAGTTTAGAGTGTATCTGTTAGGCCCTTGGATCCATAAATAGTGTTCACGTGCATCATGTATAGGACATGAGGAAACTAATGTTTCAGCACTTCATCAGGCAGAAGTACATACTCACTGCTTGGGGCAAAGAAAAGAGTGTTCACCCCTCCCTCCCTGTTCACATCACGCACGCCTATCACCAGGAAGTATGTCTGCTGACCCTTGAGGATGGTCCACTCTGAAAGAAAAGATATACAGATTGACTCTGGAACCATCCGTCCTTTCTCTTCCTGGGCCTCGAAATAAGATTAATGAGGAGGTTGCATACAACTGCCTGGTGAATTCACAACCACATTCATACCTTTCCATGAACTATCAAACCTGTCTCAGTGTCACATTAACGTGTGACTTTGGTATTACCTCCGACAGAACTCCACGGTGTTAGCCCAACCTAAAATACGGGCAGAACTTTTCATCATTTCTTCGTCCTGCTCATATTCATGGAGCACTATGCTAGATGCTTCAGGGAACAAGAGAAAAAATGCACCACCCTATGCCAATCTTCACACCTTCTAGGTGGCAAGAAAGAAAACTAAACCAATTTTTATATGTAATGTGATGCTGATACAGTGTGACACTAACTGATATCAAACTTTACAGTACAGTCAATCCACCAGGAGTTAATACACACAGGCCCTCTGACCCTGAAATCTCACTGGGATGAAACCTGAAGACATATTCACAAAAGTTCACAAGGCATGATTTTTTCATGGCAGGGCTTATATAAAAAAAAAAAAAAGGGAAGAAAGAAGGCAAATAATCAAAATGATTCTAATTGGGAGCCTGAGCAATTATAAACTATAAAACATCCATAAAACAGAATCAGTAGGCAGCTGTAAAAAGAATGAGGCAGACCTATAGGTGTTACCAGAAATATATCCAAAATACAGTAAATAAAAAGCAGAGTGAAAAAGATCGCCTGAAATATTATCTTTTTGTGTGATTTTTAAAAATCCATCTTTATATTTAGTTACATGTGATATCATCAATATACAAAATTTCGTTTTTATGGAGAGAGACACAAGAAACTTAACAATGATTATCTGTAGAAAAAGGGATTGTGGTAAGGATACAATTAATTACTTATAATTAATTAAATTATTTAAAAACAGTGTGGCAAGTGTACATAGCTCGACGGTGGATGCCATGGAAACACAAGGAAGCATTCTTGAATTCTAATGGAAAAGAAACAGGGACGCCCAACAAAGCTATCCAAAAAACGTTAACAGTTGAAAAGAGAACCAGCCTTATATTTGGAGGAGCAGGCACAAAGGCACAAACCTATTCTAGAAGAGGGGAACTACTAAACTTTAACCAAGTAGGTATATGTTACTCTTGGCAAGGGTTCATTGGAAACAAATAGCTTCCAAATTCCAAACGTCATTAGAACACATGCTCTTAGCTGGTCACCAATGTTATGCAGATTTAGAAATGACTGTACACTTCAGTCTGAGGAAACAATGTCACGCTGGCCTTAGAGTCATAATCTCCACCCCTGACAAAACTCAAATTGGATGGTTTAATTCCCTTATTCTGTTATGCCCCATTTTCCTCAAACCTCCTGAACTCCCTCAGAACTCCCAAACAATATTGAATGTAACAATATCCTAAGCACTTCAAAAGTTTCAAGGGCTGGCCATAACATTATACTTGCCAAGAGGAAAGCGTATGGTTATGAGAACAACTTATTTGTTTTGTAGAATGTATTATGACTGAAGTTAAATATTTAAATTTTTTGTTGTTGTTGTGTTTGTTTGTGGCTCAGTCTGTTAAGCATCTGACTCTTGACTCGGGCTCAGGTCATGATCTCAGGGTTCATGAGTTCAAGCTCCAAGTCAGGCTCCGCATTGTTGGGATTCTGTCTCCCTCTCTGCTCCTCTCCCACTTGCCCTCTCTTTCTCTCAAAATAAATAAACCCAGAACTATTCTCCAAAAGACAAAGAGGTGAGCCTTGGAAGCAAATAAACAGAACTTTTTCCCTCAGTTTTTTGAGCGAATTCCAACTGATTTTCAAACCGGGTGAAAGTCAGGCTGAGAAGCAGCCATAAAAATCTCCTTCCTGTGATCCACAATCAAGAGGAGACTAGTGGGAGGTATTGAAATTAGGAGGCACGATTAGTTATAAGGTCAATTTGATCTGTGACACAAGTGTTTCCATTTCCATTTTAATACATTGAGTTGCATATATTGAGTGGAGTTTGATAAAATGGATGGCAAAATATTTCAACTCATCACAAAGTAGTATACTTGATAGCAAAGGCTATAAACATTTAAAAAAATTACACTACAGATACATGTGTTTCTCCTTTATCAGATAATTATTTTCTATTTTTTCCTAGCTGGCTCTGACATCCATCAACTCTGATCACATTGGTATTCTGTATTTACTGTTACTCTCTCAAAGTCAATTTACTTCATGGACCTTATTGTCACAGACATGAGCATCTATCTTAGAGTGTTTCTGAAGGGAGGTATCCCATGGTAACCGAAGAGAAAAACATAGTCACATATTTGTACCATTTGGTGTCTTCCTTTTAACAACTGCAAAACATTTTATAAAATATAGTTGCCTTTATGAATGGCCTCAGTTCTATGAAAAAAAACCAGGACATTTTACCAGAGCATTAAAATAACCATATTAAAACCAACTTTTAATTGAGTATCTTATTATGATTAACTATTAATCCCTTTCTGGTAGGTTTCTTGATGAAAATGAAATGGAATACACATAAAATCATCCATATGTTGCAAAGTCTCTACATGAATTATTTTATTTACAGAACAAGCATTTACTGAATGCCTACCATGTGTCAAGCATTATTCTAGACACTGCAGATTTGGCAATGAATAGTTCCTAAGTTCATGGTCCTCACAGTCAAGGGAAAAGGGGAAATGGGCAAGTCAAGAGGCAGTTATGACACAGCATGGCAAGGACTTTTTAATGGGGAAGGTTCCATGAAGATCTTAACTCCTCAAAATAGTTCAAAATATTTGAGAGTCATCATTGTGGAGAGGAAAAAACTTATGAGGTTCTGGCCAAAGCTGTGCCATTGTCAGTAGTCCTGAATCATTAGTAGAATGCAGGACAGTGATTCCTAAATCTGTATGATCATCAGAATCCATTTTATAAATATGCAAATCAGGGGCTCTATCATAAACCTACTAAGTCTGAATCTCTCTGTAGAGGAGCCTGGGGATATTCTTATTTAAACAAACTACTCAGGTACTTCTCAAACACGAAATTTTGAGCACTGGGAGAAGAGTTCACCATGAACACAGAAAATATATGAGTAATATGAATCCCTAATGGCATCTGACAATAATGTTTCTCTCACCAACTTCTCATCTACCCTACGGATCCTCATGCAAGACTTCTCTGAGTCATGGTAAAATAGGCCATGGAATCCTACTGGTATATTTTTGTTGCTTCTGCTTTTGGTGTCATATTCAAGAAACAATGGCCAAGATCAAAGTCATGAAAATTTCTCCTACGTTTTCTTCTAGAAGTTTTACAGTTTCAGACCTTAAGTATTTACTTGATTTGAATTGGTTTTGTGTATGGTAGAAGGATCCTATTTATTCTTTTGCATGTATATCCAATTTTCCCAACACTATTTGTTGGAGACGTTATACTTTTCCCTATTCTAGGCACCCTTGTTCAAGATCAACTGATTGCATATACATGGGTTTACTTCTGGGCTCTTTGTTGCATTGGTCTTTATGTCTGTTCTTCTGTCAGCAACATACTAGCTAATTAATTAGCTAATTACTTTACTTTTGTAAGACATTGAAATGATGCCTGCAGCTTTGTTCTTGCTCGAGATTGTTTCAGCTATTTAGGGTCTTTTGTGGTTCCATGTGAATTTTAGGACTGTTTTGTCTCAGAATGCCATTAGAGTTTTGATAGGTATTGCAATGATTTGTATATTGTTTTGGGTAGTATAGAAATGTTAACAATATACTAAGTCTTCTAATCCATAAATACAGGATGTCTTCTCATTTATTTGGTTTCTTTAATTTCTTTTCACCAATGTTTTATTATTTTCAGTGTACAAGTCTTTCACCTCCTTATTAAATGTATTCCTAAGTATTTCATCCTTTTTGATGCTACTGTAAATCAGTTATTTTTTTAATTTCCTTTTTGCAGAGTTCACTGTTAGCATGCAGAAACAACTGATTTTTGCATGATGGTGTCTGCATGCTGCAACTTTATCAGTTCTAACAGTTTTGTGTGGAGTCTTTAAAGTTTTCTACAAATAATACTGTTGGGAAAACCGAACACTCACATGTAAAAGCATGAAACTGTAACCTTATCTTACACCATACACCAAAATCAGTTTAACTGTATTAAAGACTTAAATATCAGATCTGAAACTGTGAAAATCCTAGAAGAAAACACAGGGGGAAAGCTTCATGACTTCTATGGTGACCATGATTTCCTGGATGTGACACTTGGAATCACAGATAATGAAAGCAAAAATAGACAAATGGGGCTACGTCAATCTAAAAAGCTTGTGCAGAGAAAAAAAAATCAACACAATGAATAGCTAACCTACAGAACAGGAGAGAATAGTTGAAAACTATATATCTGATAAAGGATTCATATTCAAAATATATAAGGAAATCCTAAAACTCAATAGTAAAACAAAAAAAAGAAAGAAAGAAAAAAAATAATTTGATTTTAAAAATAGGCAAAGGACTTGAAGAGACATTTCTCAAAGAAGACACACAAAATAGCTGACAGGTACATGAAAAGGTGCTCAACATCACTAATCATTAGGGAAATGCAAATCAAAATCATGAGATACCACCTCATACCTGTTAGGATGACTAATTACCAAAAAAAAAAAAAAAAAAAAAAAAACCCATAAGATAACAAGTGTTGGTGAGCACATGGAGAAATTAGAATGCTTGAGCACTGTTGGAATGTAAAATGGTGCAGCCACTTTGGAAAACAGTAGGGACGTTCCTCAGAAAATTAAAAATAGACCCAAATATCCCATTTCTGAGGGTATCTCCAAAAGAACTGAAATCAGGATCTCAAAGAGATATCTGTACTTTCTTGTTCATTGCAAAATTATTTACAATAGCCAAGATACAGAAACAATGTAAATTTCCACCTGTGGATGAATGGATAAAGAAAGTAGACATATATTACAATAGGACATTATTCACCCCTAAAAAATAAGGAAATCCTGCCATATGCACCATCATGGGTGAACCAGTATCACTTATTCACCTAATAAGTAAAAATAAGCAGTCATAGAAGGACAACTACTACATGATTCCATTTATATTAAGTACCTAAAATAGTCAAATTCATAGACATAAAGAGGTGAGTGGTAGTTGCCAGGGAAATGGGTAGGTACTGCTCAAAAGTTATAAAGTTTCAGTTATATAAGATGAGTAAGTTCTAGAGATCTGCTGTACAACAATGTGCCCGTAGTTAACAGTACTGTATTGTGCACTTAAAATTTTGTTAAGAGGGTACATAGATCTGATATTAAGTGTTCTTACCAAAATAAACATCTATGAATAACAAAAATAGATTAAATTAAAGGAAATTAATGTAGGACATGGAGTGCTTTGCCCTAGTTAGTTATCTCCTCTTTTTTAGAGCAATATATTGCCAAGCTAATTTTATGGGCAGCCTCCTATGAATAGGCTACAAAGACTGAACTGACAAGGACCCAATTATTTCTGAGAAGCAGATACACTTTATTCATTTAGTTAACAAATATTTTGAGTATGTTCTAAGCTAGCTTTGTGTTAGGCACTGGATTTAAGTTGTAAGCAAAATCAGACATGGTCCTTGCTCTCACATGGCAAAGACAACCACTGATTAAATATTCATATGAATAAATGTGTAATTACACATTAACAGTAGCCCTAGCTATAAAAGGAATGCAATTTTATAAGCACAATTCTTAGAAAGTATATTAAAAAAAGAAGCTTTATTAGACTGTAGAGTCAAGGTAGTCTTAACATGATTAAGTTATTCTGAAACTGAAATCAGAAAAATAAGTACAAAGCAATGAGATAAAGGAGAGAAATGGGAAAAGTGATCCAGAGAGTAGGAATGCTGAGTTACAAAGGCTCAGGAATAGGATAAAGAAGGATGGCTTTCGTGTAACAAAAGAAAATGAGACAGACCTGAAAGACTTAGGGCCAAAACTCCTAAGTGGTATAAAATGACTCATTTCAGATCATTCGTTCAGCTACAGTCTCTAAAAATAGTACCTATGGCTACAGGCCTCTAAATAGGCCTATTCATAAAGTCTTCATGTTTGTTACTATCATCATCATTATCATTCTCATCACTAACATACAGGGCACTTGCTATAAGCCATGTACTCTGCTTAGCACTATGTATAGTTTATCCCATTTGTTCTTCTCATGAAGCCCATGATATAAGGGCTGTTGTTATTACCACTTCAGGTTTAAGGCATACTGAAGTTAAGTGATTTGCCCACGTCCACAAAGCTTCTAAGCAATAAGCTAAGATTTTAATAGGGCTGCCCTGATCGAAGTCCACACTTCAATCACTATGCTACACTACAGTGATAATATTTAGAAGAAAGTCTTAGTATGTGTAGTGGCTATAAAAATGTGCCAATTACAGGGAGAAATCTGACCGAAGGCCTCAATTGCCATGTTCTGAAATTCATCACTGTGAATGTCTCTGTATCCCCCAATATGAAGGTATATGGAAGTAGGGTCTTTGGGATGTAATTAGGTCATGAGAGCAGAAGAACCCTTTCAAATGGGATTAGTCCCCTTATAAAAGTGACCTGAGAAAGTTCCCTCACCCCTTCCCCCAGGTGAGGACCCAGCAAGAAGACAGCCATCTATGGATCTGGAAGCAGGCTCTCACCAGACATCAAATCTGCTGGTCCTTACTCTTGGATTCATTACCCCCCTCAAATTGTGAGGAAAAAATTTGTTTTTTATGAGCCACCCAGTCTATGGTAATTTTCTATAGCAGCACAAACTAACACTATGTTTGTACACCTCAAGCACACTTTCTAGGGGCTGCTCTGAGCCCAGGACTAAGTACTGTGGGCATACTAGAAGTGGACAATTCTTAGGAGTTAGGGGATTTCTCTCACATTTGGCTTTGGACTGAGGATACCCTGAGAGTCTTGCATAACCTAAAACAGAACACTTCTACTGAAACTTCCTTCTTCTCTCCTTCCCTTGGGGTCAGATTTGTACCACAGACCAACTATACTCCCAGCCTTTTCTGACTTCCTCCTCATTTTCTCTCATAGGGATGTTTCCCTAATGAAATTATTACACATTTTATCCTGTTCTGGCACCTGTTTCTTGGAGGACACAGACTAAGATGGTGTTCAATAAGATATATATATATATATATATATATATATATATATATATACACACACACACACATATATATGTATATATATATATATAAAATCATAAAAGCTGATAGAAATGAAAAAGATCTCATGACTTTTTAGCACTCCCTTAGATCTATTATCTCAGCTGATAAGAGTCCGGTACTAAGGTTACAGATTCTAATCCATTTATTTTCAATCTATTCCATACTATCAATCTCAATCTTTGTGGAATAGTTTTAGTTTGCACCTGCTATCCTGTCATAATTGTCCCACCTTTTCCTTCCTGAAATTTCATCCAATGAAATGATGATATCCAAGACTCACTTCAAAATAAAACTAAATGGAAGGATTTTATGGGATACAAAAGAAGGAAAATTGGTCAATGAATTGATGGTGTTAAAGCTTGGTGATGGGTTCATAGGCGTTTATTATATTATTCTGTTTACTTGTTATGTAGATTTAAGATTCTCCATAATAAGAAGATAAGAGAAAAAAAAGTATTTTGATTTAGATAAAAATTATATAGTCACCCTACCTAGAACCCAGGCCAACTAATCTGTTCTACTGGTCACAACAGAGATTCAGGAGGACCTATGCAAGACCCAGTGCCCAGTGCAAACCCATTTCCATTCTTGGAAACTACTAAGTTTCAAAAAGTGTTTTAAATGTTTAACATTTTTTTGTTGTTGCTACTAGTGATAGAAACCGATGGCTTAAAAAAATAAAACAAGAAAAAAGAATATTTTGATTGTATAACAGTCAAAAACAATAGTATGTGATTTAAGACTTGGTTAGATTCAGGGACTTACATTCTGTCATCAGGAATTGGTCTCATGCCTCCCTCCACTTTTTGTTCTATGATAGTAGACTTCCCTTTCATGGTGGCAAGATGAGTGTGTTTCTCCAAGTTTATGCCCCATGTTTTCTGTACATCTTTCTCAATCATCCTAGACAGGTTTAGGATCAGCTCTGATTAGACCAACTTAAATTATAGGCCATCCTAAACCAATCACAGTTCCCAGGAGGATGAAATATGCTGATTAGTCAGGGCTGGGTTGACTGTCCATCTTTGACTGTTAAAGGTGTAAGCACACAGACTCTGAGGGAAATGGTTATTCTGTATCAGGGTGCTACTACCATTAGAGGGAAATGAAAGCTGGGCAGGCAGGTAGAATAGCTGTTCAGTAGCCTTCTCATCTGCTTAGGAATCCACTGCTTAATTATCACGTAAGTGAGAAGCAGGACGTGTGTGTGGTGTGTGTGTGTGTGTGTAAACATGACTTTACATCTACTCAAAAACTCAAGCTAATAAAAAATTCTACCTGAGGAATTATTCTTCTCCCTTGAGATTCATTACAGTGATAAAATTGCACAAGATTTATATTGCCTCTACTCTTTCCCCTTTATCAACAAAGATTTGTTTTGATTTACTTATATTTTTAAAAAATAAAATGAAATTGGATGTGTACCTCACTAATTAGGCACAATATACAGCAAATTGTGTAGCAAGGACAGAGTTAATAGCAGAATAAAGGAAAGGCTTTTCAGTACATGTATTATTCTTTTTTCCTCTGAGAAGACATGCTTGAAACTGAATTTTAAATACTTCAGCACTGGTGAAACAAATTAATAATGGCTCAGACACCGAGGTGTTGCATATTATTCATGATCTTGAAATTATTAATGTAACACTGATCCATTATTACCACATATTGCCATCAGAGTAATTAACACATCTTATCTAATAGAATAAAGCCGTCAAATCAAACTAAGAAGTAATTAAGTTACATAACTACACAGCTGAGGCAGAAAGATGCATGTCAAATGAATTAAAAATTGGAGCTCACCTACATGGTTTTGAATAGACAAGTAGGGTGATTTGTTATTTACTGCCTACTTTACCATTGATAAGTCACTTCACCGCATTACACCTCAATCTCTATGTACTATGAGGAGATCAGAATAAAGTGTTTACCAAACTAATGTTCATAAGACTTTCCTAAGGAGCTTCTGAAAAATCTGTATTTCCTGGTCTCCCTTGGAGACACTAATTCAGAAGGTCTAGAGTGGAAATCAGGCATGTGTATTTTTTACCCCCAGGTGACTCTGAAGTCCGTGAGATGCATAACCCACATTTTGAGGAATTCTAGAAAGAAGATTTTCAAAGGGCCCTTCCAGTCTTAATGATCAATGATGAGATCGTTGGCCTTCCCAGATATACTAGAGAAGTTTTTGTCAGAAAGTGGCATTTGCTTCATATATGAAATGCCCATGATCCTCATTATCTACTTAAGGTCTGCCCCATCTCTTCCCTAAACAAGCATGAAAAAAAAGTGAAAAGCAAAAGAAGAGAAAAATAACCACTCAGCTCGGAAATTATTCCAAACCTTAACACTCATGTCCTATCATAAGTAGTAAATGAGTCACACAGAAGAAATCAAGGTGTGAGGAACAATTTATAATTTTAATGGAACTAAGAAAACTCTGTAATATATTTTTCCAAAGGCCTCTTCCTTTTTAGCCCTCTAATTTCACCTAGTGGGGACTATTTATAGAGAATGCAAATAGTCTTAAACTTAAAAAGATTACAATTGTGGTCAATTACAAGCTACTGGTATCCTGAGATTTCCCAAAGATCTGAGAACGGCTTTCAAGAATTTAACCAGGTTTTATTTATCAGATTGCGAGACTTAATCAATACTTACCCATTCTTACAGCTCTGGCTAATAGATCATTGTGCCCACCACAGCACAGACATACTATAAATATAAAGAGTGGGGTGGGAAGCTTTTGGTCACTTAAAATGTATAACTGTTTATGAGTGAAATGGGCAAAATAAGTTAGTTATTTATACATCTATATGTAAAATCAGCAAAAAACAGTATAGTAATTTTGAAAATCTCTTTTATCCCACTCTCAGCACCTTCATGTGCACCATTGACATTCATGTCTTGGTGACCATCAGAGCCACTGCTTGCATCAACCAGCATAGCTGTCCAAAGCACAGTACAGCACCATCATTGTCATAAAAGGTGTCTGAGATAGAGTACTGTTTGGGTCATTTTATGACAAAGTCCTCAGGAATCTCACCTTGAGATGTGACAGAACATTCTCACAACATTGGCAGTGACACTGAAGAGGAGTTCCAGAGGAAGGGACAGAAGCAGAGACTAAAAGGCGTGTCCGGGGACCTCTAAGACTTCACAACATACATGCTGTGCAAACGGGCAGGGTCCAGCGTGATTTATCAAAGGCACAGCGTGGCGGCACACTCATGACCACACAGCTAATTGAGCTAACTTTTAACGTGTTGGAATATTTTTACCATCTTAGGGAACCCAAGTGGGGCTGGAAATAAAAACCCCATTTTAACTTTCAAAATCTATTATCTAGGGATTCAAAGAAATACACTTGGGGTTTGGTGACAAGGGAGAGCAGACCTATCACCACTAGCTGGGGGACCCTGTGTAAGTTACTCTCTATGCCTCAGCTTCTTTATAAAAGGAAGACAAAAGGGCAACTTACAAGTCAGAACTAAATGGCATTTTGTATGTAACATTTCTGGCCCAGTGACTGGGCACAGTATCATCGTATAATAAATTTTAGCTAATATTATTATTTTCATTACTCACTCATTCATTCCAATAAATACCTATCAAGAACATACTATGTATCAGGAATTATACTATATCACAGTATTTCCACAATTTGGTTATTGGAATATCACCTTAACTATTTCAGATTATTTTTTTAAGTTTATTTATTTTGGTTGGGGGGAGGTACAGAGTGAGGTAGAGAGTGAAAATTCCAAGCAGGTCCGACGTGGGGCTCAAACCCCTGAACCATGAGATCATGACGTGGGCTGAAATCAAAAGTCAGATGCTCAACTGACTGAGCCACCTAGGCGCCCCTCCTCAAACTATTTTTAATACTATTTTCTTATATTTTCCTTTATTATTTTCTTTTTTTTTAATTGAGGTATAACTGACATAACATCACGTTAGTTTCAAGTGTACAACGTTATCATTCAATATTGGTATATACTGCAAAATGATCACGACAGAAGCCCGGTTAACATCCGTCACATAGTTACAACTTCCTTTTTTTTTTTTTTCTTGTGGTGCAAACGTTCAAGATCCACTTTCCTAGTTATTTTCAAATTTAAGTTTTCCTTCAACACCTACTATGGTCTCCTAAACATCAAATCTACGAAGTCACAGGTTTTATGTACCAGTTTAACTCTTTCCAACACACATTAACATAAACATAGAACAATGAAACATTTGTAAATGTTGATCCAAACATCCACCTAAAATCATCAGTAGTGGCACAGTTCACTTTGGAGAATGCAGAGATAGTGTCCCCATCCTCAAAGAATGTTTCTGCAATAACACAGGGCAGGCCTAGGCTAGTGCTAAGAAGTATCTGGGGTCCAGCTGTCAGGCAGGGCCAACGAGAGACAAGGCCTGACAGAAAGGTAACTGCAGAGGAATAGTTGTGAACATGAGCAGGACTCACAATACTTAGGGAGAGCTCAAGCTTCCCCTTAATGAGTCTGAAAGTGGCAAGGTAATGCAATTACCTTCCTATAACAGAGGATACCTGCTGTGGCACCCCAAGAATCACATTATGCACGCAAACCAGCATCTGCTGAGAATACACTACTCCTAATGTAATAATCTCATACATTTCTTCGGTGTCACCGGGCTGTCACACAGACATCCCCTTCCTTATTGCATTATACGATAGTCTCACTGGCAACGTAGTGTGAACAAGGTTCCATCCGCATCAACCAAGTTAGATCAAAGCCTCTGATAACATATACAGAAAATCTTCCCCTTGGTACCTAGCTACAAAGGGAAAGTACTAAAAAAGGCTTGAGCAGGCAGTTCAGAGCTGTGCCTTTGATCCCTCTTTCAAGGCTAGAAGGAGATTTGCAAGGGTGGCCACTGTAAGAAGCTTCCTTCTTCAATCTCCCCTACCCAGGGTTGAAGGGAAGCAGTGGAGGCAGGAGAATGCATCACAGCCAGAGAACATTCATGCCTGCCAGTCTCAGTGTGGTGGCAGACTGAGTGGAAAGCATGCTTCCCCCAGAGTACTTGTTCACTCATTCAGCAGATGTTTGTTGAGCATTATTATTTGCCAACCAGGGGCACAGACCCTGGGGAAGTACAGATGAATAAAACCCCATCTCTGCCCTCCTAGGTTTCACACTGTAGGAGGAGTGCCACACAAGCTACAGTTTAATTGCAAATCTGGCTGATGTATGCTAAAATAGAAATACAAGGTAGAGGGGGAGCCACACAGTAAAGTCAGAGTGAAGGAACCACTGGGCTCTGCTTCAGGGGGTAAGTGCAGGAAGGAATCAGAGAGAGGAGGGCACAAGCAGGGATTTGAAGAAATGTGCTTAGTGGTATAGGAACGAAAAGGTGAAGGTGTACATGCCAAGAAGGAACAAGGGCAGAGGGACTGAGCCCAGACAAACGTGGCAGGATCAAGCATGGTAGGGTGGTTGTGCTACGAGAGGCAGGGCCAGATCATACAGGGCCTTATAGGCCATGCTTATGTTAATAAGGTTGGCTTTCTCTGGGGGGGAGGGGGGGAGGGGAAGGTAGTTCTTTGTGTTTTTTTTTTTTTAATAAATGTTTATTTATATTTGAGAGAGAGAGACAGAGACAGAGGGTGTGTGCCCACAAGCGGGGGAGGGGCAGAGAGAGGGAGACAGAATCTGAAGCAGACTCCAGACTCCGAGCTGTCAGCACAGAGCCCCACAGAGGGCTCAAACTCATGAGACTTGAGATCATGATCTGAGCCGAAGTGAGATGCCTAACAGAGTGACCCACTCAGGTGCCCCCTCAAAAAAGGCAGTTCTTAATGCTGGATTTATACTATTAATTTCTTCAGTTATGTTTCATTTTTATTTTATCAGCCCAGTCTCTGGGGAGTGGCTTTAGAATTTTTCCTTCCTGGGAAATTCACCGTACTCTTTAATGTTCATGTTTTGAAGACGTGGTTACCAAGACTAACTGAGAGAGGTATATGAACTTCATATGAAAGATGCAAAAAAAAAAAAAACAAAACAAAAAAAACAAAAACCTAGAAAAAGAAGTAGATAAACAGCTTTGATAAATACATCCCCTTAGATGTATGGAACATGGAAAAAGAGAATAGCTTCCTCTCCATGAGTAACTTCTGCAGGGGTGCCTCTCAGCATGCTTGATAATTTCATCGTAAAGAAGTTCTCTTATCTGAACTTGACTTTAGCCAAGTACCGACAGGCTCAAAAGTACAGGCTGGTGCCCAGGGCAGTGCTGAGTGCTTAGAGCTAGTAAGCCCCAGGCACCACTGCCTCACCAGATCTACTGTTTGCTCACCAAGAATCAGTGGTTCTTGTGCCCAAGTTGATTAAAGCCAATTTTATATTTGCTGTTATAATGATCCAGTTTCTTTTAAAATTACATCAACTGGTAAAATATAAGAACAAAGAGAACTGCTTCTATGAAAACTAAATTAATTGCTAAAAAAACAAACAAAAACTCTGAAAAATTTACCACCTGCTATAAAGTTACGATTGAAAATTATATTATGGGTGTTGCTTATTTAAGAAAAGCAAAAACTGGGGCTCCCAGATGGCTCAGTTGGTTAAGCGTCAACTTCGGCTCAGGTCATGACCTCATGGTTCACGAGTTTGAGCCCCACATGGGGCTCTGTGCTGATAGCTCAGAGCCTGGAGTCCGCTTCAGATTCTGTGTTTTCCTCTCTCTCTGCCCCTCCTCGGCTCATACTATGTCATTCTCTCAAAAAAAAAAAAAAAAGTTAAACATCAAAAATTAAAAAAAGAAAAGCAAAGCAAAAGTCAGTTGGCGTAGCCAAACTTAAGAAATAGCCTGGGGGGCTCCTGGAGAGCTCAGTCTGTTAAAGGATTAAGTGTCTGACTCTTGATTTAGGTTCAGCTCATGATCTCACAGTTCCTGAGTTTGAGGCCCACATGGGGGCCTCTGTGCTGACAGCACAGAGTCTGCTTAGGATTCTCCCTCTCCCTCTCTCTCTGCCTCTACCCCGCTTGTGTGCTCTAGATCTCTCAAAATAAATAAGTAAACATTAAAAAAAAAAAAAAAGAAATAGCCTTGGTGTTACACCAATGGTTAAGGAATTAATGTATAAATGATGTATATTTTAAGTTAAAGTATTATGATGTGCATAGCTCATCTTTTATGATTTCTTTTTTTAACATTTTGAATAGGGTCCCCAGGGATAATGCCTTAATATAGTAATTAGGGTCTGGCTTCGCTATTGACTACGTATGTGGTATAGGTCCCTTTAACCTTTTATCCCTTAGTTCCCTCACATACTAAGCTGGGAAATAATAGTACTTACCCCCTAGAACTATTAAGAGAGATATATCTGCTAAGGAGTCCAAAAGTTGAGCATGGCACAAAGTACTTAATAAATATGTTATTTCGATTTTCATTATCATCATCATTACAGTTGGGATGAGGTTACAAGAACTTCCATTTCTAATTTATATAATTCTCCACTGCTTAAATGTCTATAATAAGCAGTATATAATTTATGCTTGATAAAAATATTTTTATGTTTTGAAAATGAGTAGGAAAAAGGGAAGTTCTCTTTAATCTAGATAAAAATGTTCAAAGTATTTCAGGAAATTGTTTCAAAAGGAGGGACAGGAGGGAAATAGAACACATTTGCTCTTTTTACACAACTGGATTTGTTCAGGGATGATGGTCCACAGTAGGATTTACTGGAATAAAGGTTCACGAGAGAATGTTTAGATGGAACTCGAATTAATGTCCCAAAGCAACATATGTCAGAGCAAGCACACCTGTCTTCAGGAAAGCTGGGTGAGACCACTTTCGCAGTTTATAGCATGGAGGTGCTTGTGTCTCTAAAATACCTTCGAATATTAGAAACTCAGAAACAACATGTCCAACAATAGGCCTAATAAATGACAATGGATGTACCTTTCCTTGAGCCACAAAGATCACCACGGTCTTTAGAGCATACCCATGCTGGACTTTACCACAGATTTCTAGAGAAGTTTGAGTAGGACAGAAGTCTGGGCAGGAAAGTGAGACTTAGAAATGAATATAGGCAAAGAGATGTGGTCCTGTCCTTTTTATTACCCCATCAGTTTTTCAGCATGAAGTTTCCAAGGTTTCAAAATTTCATTTATTTTTCTGTGTGTGTGTGTGTGTGTGTGCATGTGCGGTGTATGCACGCTCGGGGGCCCATGCACGCATACATACTCATGTATGTTCTATTAAGAACAGTTCAACAAATATAACATAAAACCTTTCTGTATTCAAATAAAGCAATAACTTCTATATTTTTAAAAGAAGTGCAACTAAGCAAAGGTCACAGCCAGATTTTTTTCATACATAATCCCAACATCCCTCCCTCCTGCAGTCCTTCCTGCTTCCTCCCCTAGCTCCTATAACAAGCCCTAAAGACCTAACATGATGCTAGCTGGGTGATAAAAGACATCTGGGCACAAGGTGCTCTCCAAGGAGTTTGTGGTCCAGTCTCTAGCAAGAGTTTTGTTATTGGGCTGCCTGACCAACCTCTCCTACATAAGAATATAATGCACATTTCTATAGTTTTTTGTTTGTTTGTTTGTTTGTTTTACCAGATATGTCAACTCTAGGAACAGCAGATGATATAGCCTAAAAACTTGTGGGAGAAATTTCCTCTGCCCATGCTTTCATTACTCCCAAGACAGTTATGCTTTATCTCAATTTGCTGTGGTTGAGCACTCCCCAATGTTCCAAAGAATTCATGCCTCCCAGTCAAGAAAAAAAAAAAAAAAACAGAACAAAGTACTTACAGTATCTATCATGCGAATACTCTGGGGTTTAACTGTAATATTTGTATTATTCACCTGCATTGGTTAATAAACCTGCTAACTGCCAAATCTCTTTTGTTCCCAGTGAAATGAAAGTAAGCGGGAAATTATTCTGATAATTCCAGGGATCGTTATAAATGGGTGTTTAACTGCATAGGGCCTGATACTCGGCTTTCCAAGTCAAAACCTGCTGTTTACCTCTTAAACAAGTTAACAGTTCCCTTTAAATCTCAGTTTCTGATCTGTAAAATGCAGGAATAATAAAAGCATCTGCCTCAATGGGTTACAGCAAAAACAAAATAAGATAATACATACCAAACACTAATTCGAGAGCCCTGTCAGTGTGAATATAGCTGACAGCACCTGGCATACTGTGTGCTCCGTAAAAGTTTACTACCACTACCAATACCACTACCACTGAGAGGAAAAATAACAGCATTCATAAATCTGTAGCAATTGCTCCTGTCACCAGAATCTGAAAAAACAACAACAACGACAAACTATAGCTGCACTTTCTAAATTCTGATCTACCCTCTGATAATAAAACCAAGTGATGGGTTTGGTATTTTCATGTGTGATCAGAGTGACAAGCTAAGGTTCATTCATGCCCCAGGAGCCCCAAGGCCATCAAGGCAAAAAATGTTCACCTTTAGCTTAAGACACAATATGTTTGGCTATGTTTGGCAGAAAATTTTTGATGGCAAAAGTTGAGATTTTATTAACGCTTATGTCTAGCAGCAGATGGATCCTATGGGAATCTGACCCATCAATGCTAATGTGCTTTTTTGTTTCTTTGTTTTAGTATATTTAATATTCCTGCTGTTTGTTTTCTACTGATCTCTTACCTCATCACAGCCATAGAAAACAAACCCCAAACATTGTCACTCACTTCCACCACCAATTCAACAATCATGTTCCATCAGCTTTTCTTGGTACCCTACATCGCCATACATATTATACCCTTTTTTCTGCAATGCTGTCTTGTCAGTCCAACCTCCTGCCATCATGACTACGCTTACCTTTCTCACCTACACTTGGGACTGAAGTCCACTGGCAGAAGTAGAATTATTAAAATTGTCCCTTACAGACTGCTTAGGACACAAAAGTTTGACAGCTTTCTCAGGGGTGGCTCAATAATTGGTTAGGCATCCAACACTTGATCTCTGCTCAGGTCATGAGCTCACAGTTGGTGGGACTGAGCCCCACATCGGGCTCAGTGCTGACAGTGCAGAGCCTGCTTGGGATTCTCTCTCTCCCACTCTTTCTGCCCCTGCCCCTTACATGCTCGCTCACTCGCTGTCTCTCTCAGAATAAATAAACTTAAAAGAAAAGTCAAAACAAGTTTCCTTTGCCTTGTCACTTCCTCTCACAGAAGGGGAAGTTGTGTTGCCATCATGTTTTTACAGCCACTCTGAAGTCCATGAGAAATGCTCAGGAAGGGGATAAGTAAGAATCCTCCACAGCCCTTCCAACAGAGGGTCCTCCAGCACTTTCCTCACAGGCACCATCTTATACTGTCCCTTTGTGGAAGACACCTCATTTACAGGAACACAGATCAAGACTAAGATTCCTCTCTTCTTCTGTGTGTTCATTCTAAAAAACTAGACTGAAAATCGTATTCCATTTTGAGGACATATCAGTGAATGAACAAAGTAAGTGAAGCCCCTAAAATCACCTTGGCTCCCTTCCTCAGGAAGAGGCAGGCAGCTCCAGCACGTATACATGGGAGGACATAGGACAGAAACGCGATTCGAAGAGGAGGTTAGTTGAAGCTGCACCGGAAGTCACTTTTATTTTTGCTTCAATTGTGTATGTTTAACCAGGGTGAGGAGTGCTAAGGATGAAGGATGATGGACATTACTGATGGCGCTGAGCAGCTGTCTGGAGGCCTTTGGCTCAACCCCTGTGTACATGGCAGAAGGGACATGGGGAAGCAAAGCCCCAGCTCCCACCTCGATTAACAGAGACAACCAAGTCAAATGCAGTTCCTTTTTCTGTGCTTTGGGAGGATTTGATACAGTCTTAACTCTAAAAGAGCCGACAGCGTATATTTTTGTGAGCCATCTAATAAAGGGCCTGGCATCTAGTGGGCTCTTTACAAATATTTGCAGAATGCAGTTGATTAGAGTGCCAGCAGAAATCTGTGGCCAAATGTTTTTAGCAGTGTATACCTTTAGTAGCTTTAAAAGGTAAAATGGCAATGCATTTTCATGCAGGAAAGGTTTGAAATGCTTATTAATAGACACAAGAAAAGAGAGATCATCTTTTAAGATTTAAAAGTCATTTCTCCCAGATTTTGTCAACATTCTGTGAGTAAGATTAGAGGTGATTTTCTAAATATCTATATTTTTCTGTCTTAAAAAAGTACTGCTAAATATGTATTACTTGTATAGTGTTTTAAGGCCTGTAATTTTTAAAAACATCTTTCTGCCACTGTTGGTAGATATCCTGCCTGTCTTCATATACCTGTATTTATACGGGTATATAGTTGCATCTTATTTCTATCTATCTTTGGAAAACAATCTGCTCTTTGTAAGATAACATATCATAAACTACTTGCACTGTCACTGAGTAAAATTCTTCCAAGGGACTTTTAATGTTTTCAGAGTATTCCTTGCAGTAAAAACTTCATTGTGAATTACTCTTGTACAGTTCTTGGATAATTCAGTTCCCAATTATAAATAATACTATAATGAACATCCATCTATAACTATATATATTTTTTCACTCACATTCATAACTAATTATGTTTTTAGCATACTTCCGAGAAGCAGAATGTCTGGATAAAAGTCAAGGACATTTTATTTTATTTTTTATTTTTTTTAAATGTTTATTCATTTTTGAGGGACAGAGAGAGACAGAGCACAAGCAGGGGATGGGCAGAGAGAGGAGACACAGAATCCAAAGCAGGCTCCAGGCTCTGAGCTGTCAGCACAGATCCCCATATGGGGCTCGAACTCACGAACTGCAAGATCATGACCTGAGCTGAAGTTGGATGTTCAACCTACTGAGCCACCCGGGCACCCCAAGACAAGCACATTTTAAAAAACAATAACAGTCCTTTCACTGAGTGTTTATTATGTGCTCGGTATTTACTAAACAATAACTCATGTAATCTTTATAATAATCCATAAGTTAGGTACTACTAATGTCTCCACTTTAAAGATGGGGAGGTGGAGTCTCCCAGAGACTGGCTGTCAAGAGCCTCAGGCAAGTCTCAGGAGACCAACTGACCCGGTAAGCCCACAGCTAAACCAATCAATGGGAAGACTAGGATTACTGTGAATGGTCTTGGTGGGAAAGGCCAATCACGGATAGGAGTTGGAAAATCAATCACAATAGAGCTAAACCACTGTTTAAAAATACCACAAAGCCACCACTGCAGTCTTGTGAGGCAGCGTGTGCCTTGGTACTGTGGGGAATGTTCTTTTCCAGTCCCTACAGCTGTCCAATGGGACTGAACATTAGGTGGACACAGGAGCAAGGGTGGGAGAAAGATACCCTAACATGTGTCGGGGCATTTCAGTTTTGGTAACTTTCAACGTTCACCAAACAATTGAGCCACACAAAGTGGAGAGAGTAAAAAATATAGAAAACTCAAGGGCCTCAGCTCTAAGCTTATGGGATTCCCCTGTATATTGGAGAGGTCAGTCATATGAATTGGACTTTAATATCCAGTTTTAATCATTAGGATTTTAAGTAATTAAAAAAAAAAAAAAAAAACTTGTGTTTCTCCTGGCTTAAGAAAAAGCACATTTGGAAAAGAAGAAAAAATTTCATAAAAGACCAAAAAAGATTTCACAAATTATTTCTTAAATATACACAATGACACCATACAGAACTAAAAATAAATTAAATGGCACTGTATACAAGTTTCCCTCTACTCCTCTCCCCTCCCACCCTTCTTCTGCTTCCACGTTATTCAGTAAGTTCCCAAAGAAATAAATGCTCCCAAATAAGTGTGTCTCTGTATATCCCACTAAGCACACCTCAAATCAACCACTTCTCTTAGGATATCCTTGGGAGTCTCTCAAATTTAGGGATGGAATGTGAGTTTTAAGAAGCCATGGCTCTATGGATTGGCTGAGCAGATGTACAGCCTCCAGGATATGTCTCTGAGGTCTATTCTGCCATCTGTATTCAGACCTCCAGTGGATTGAGTACTAATATTTTGGCCCAAAACAGTAACAGAAGTTTGTCTGGTCTCAGGACTCTGTCATCAGGGTTACAAATTGACCTGGCTCATTTCCCAAACTAACAAGATTTGGAAGATTCAAATGTTACCAATGAAGACTTCATTCAAAATATGCCAAGAATGTGTCAACCCACATCACACCTCCTGGGTTTTACAAGAAATCAGCTTGACTTTGAACCGCTGTTATCTTCTCTGCCTGGGAAAAACAAAACAAAACAAAACAAAACAACAACAACAAACAAAAAAAAAAACCTCAGAGGAGGTATGAATGCCCTAGATGTTCAGTCAAGAGGATGTTACTCTAGGTGGCTATCTTCCCTTCTGGAGTTGTAGGGTGTATTGATCAAGAGTTTCAAATTTAGGCATTCTAAGAGTGCACCGGGCAGTTTGGCAAAGAACTGTCCATTAAATGCTGCAATAAAGGAGGATGTATTGATTCCTTCTAACATTTCACCTCCTCTCACTACTAATTGGTTTGTTTCAGAGAAGAAGCAGTGTGAAATGTGTTCAGAAATGTGACAGTTCATCACAGTACATCCTCTGTAGAGCATCAGGATCAGATGAGCCCACATTAGATCCCCACCCTAGCACTTGACAATCTGTGACTGGCCATGTTACTTGTTCTGGCTCTCAGTCTCTGTGTGAAAGGGATGATGAAACCCATCTCAAAGATCTAGTGTGAGGATTCAATGAGACCCAAGTAAGAACTGCCCAATGCAGAGTAGAAGAAGTTAATAGAAGTTAATTTCTCAATAGAAAGTTAATTCTCTTATTAAAAAACAAAAATAGGCTGGTGGGGGACACTGTTACACTTTGTTCTCTTTGGCTTTCACTATTTTTTTAACAAGTTTCTTTCTTCCATCCTTGCCCACCACACTTCAAGAATGGAGGCTTTCTCTATCTTTGTGTCTATGTTTATCCTTTAAGTTGAGGGGGCCTCATTTGGAAAGAAGAAAAATATTTCATAAAAGACCAAAAAAG
Organism: Acinonyx jubatus; assembly: GCF_027475565.1. Taxonomy (NCBI): domain Eukaryota; kingdom Metazoa; phylum Chordata; class Mammalia; order Carnivora; family Felidae; genus Acinonyx; species Acinonyx jubatus. Next base: position 118,519,143 of record NC_069380.1, on the reverse strand, counting down.
ATTTCACAACTTATTTCTTAAATATACACAATGATACCCTACAGAAATAAAAATAAATTAAGTTTTATAGATAGATACAAAATGATAGATATAGAATGATACATAGAATGAATACACAGAAAATGATATACATAAAGAATTCTTCCTCTCTAAAAGAATGAGAGAGATTATGTAAATAGATAGTTCATATACACAGATATCAATACATAGAAATATATATCTCCACAAATGATAGGTCAGAGCATTGACAGTCACATCAGTGCATGATGGGATTCACCAAGACCCCAGACTCTCCAGATGGAACTTGAGTGCCCTATTGAGGTGATGTCAGCCTGGAATATCTGGATGCCCTAGCAATTCAAGCAGCCCAGTCACAAAAATCAACACCAGCCTCAGGCAGGCTAAATTTTGCCTGGTTCAAATTAGAATCTGCCCACTGAGCCAGCAGAAATAAAGCCAAGGGACAGAAAATTTCCTCAGAATATACATTTACCTGACTGGTTGGCGGTAGCCATTTTCAGTGCTATGTGTGAAGCTGTAACTGGGGAACGTTTTGGCTGTGGGACCAGAATGTGAGCATATATTTTAAAGGTGCTGATATGTGTGAGTGGAGGGGGAGGGGAATGCTATGACAGAAATAAAAGGGTCAGTGTCTTGAGCAAACAGAATAAAGGCAGTTAAATTTTTGGAGAGCCTAATCTATTCTTCTCGCTATTAATAAGACTGCCTGGCTCACCATCTAAACCTGTATCTCATATTATTCCCTTCAGACTAATAGGTACACAGCAGTGAGCTTATGAGATATGAAGAGTCTGTTTAAGAGCCCGAGCCAGGCAGACCATCTGTCAGCATGATTAATGTGCTGGTTAACATTCAGCTGTTCTTTCCTTAGCATGGCAAATGCATCCAACATATCACCTTTGTTCAGCTGCCGCAGGGCTGGGCCAAGATCAGCAATGCACCTCGATCCTTAATGACACTCGGGGCTCTTAATCTCCCTGAACCTCCATTAGGCAACTTTCTTGGCTGGGAATTAGAAAAGGAAGTTGGTAGCAAAAGTGGCAGCTGCAACAACAGCAATTGTGACTGGGGCTGTTCTGTGAACTCGCCTTAACATAAATAGGTTTTTTAAATGGAAAGCCTGGGGTGTCTGGTTGGCTCAGTCGGTGGAACATGCAACTCGTGATCTCAGGGCTGTGAGTTCGAGCCCCACGCTGGGCGTCAAGATTACTTTAAAAAAATAAATAAATAAAATAAAATAAAATGAAATAAAATAAAATAAAATAAATAAAATAAAATAAAATGGAAAGTCTATTTCATCCATATTAATTCAGCATGAATGTACTGAGGGCTGAAAGGCAGCACTGTAGACCAGCCTGCTGAGAAGTCACAGAGAAATGGGTTTGAATTTTGCCTCTACCATTCACAAATGGTATACTTTTAGAGAAGTTACTCAACCTCTCTAAGTCTAGTGGCTTCATTTAAAAAAAAATGTTGCCTATTATTTCTTTTAATTTTATTTTAGAGAGAAATTGTGAGCAGGGGAGAGGAGCAGAGGGAGAGAGGAAGAGAATATTAAGCAGGCTCCATGCTCAGCATGGAGCCCAATGGAGGGCTCCATCCCAAGACCCTGGGATCATGATCTGAGCCAAACAAGAGTTGGATGCTCAACTGACTGAGCCACCCAGGCACCCCAAAATATTGCCTATTAAATAAAGTATGTATGTTGAGCTCTTAACATACTGTGTGGTATACAGTAAATGCTCAATAAATGATAATTGTGATTGTAAAAGCACCGGATGGATACTGGGTGGGGTATATCTATAGGAAGACAAGATGCTGTCCAGTCCTCAAGGAGTTGAGTGGAAAATGCCAAAGTAAACACTCTTAACTGAAATAATGCATCTGTGAGCAAGGCCAGGCTCTAATGGAGTTATAAAAACCATGAGTGGTAACTCAAGAAGTGATTCATTCCCATTTGAGAGACTGAGCAGGTGTTTATGGAGATCACATTTGATGTGGGATTTCAGAGACAGACTGAGAGAGATGGTTATGAGAGCAAAGGTGCTTTAGATAGACAAAGTCACACCACTAAAGGAATGGGAAGCGATGACTGAGCAACAACATGTCGCCTTGTGAGGCTGGTGTGTGGTTATAGACATGGCCAGAAAGGTGGGTCAGTGTCTGATTAGAAATCTCTGAATAACACACAAAGGAATGGGGCTTTATTCTCTAAGTGGTGGGAAGCCATCAACCATTTCAAGGAAAGGAATTATATGCCTAGGTGAGATAAAGGGGGACAGAATTTTTCTTTGACTCTGGTATGTTAAGAATAACTATGTAAGGGGAGACACGTGGGTGGCTCAGTCAGGGGAGCATCTGACTTCAGCTCAGGTCATGATCTCACAGTTGGTGAGTTTGAGCCCAGCATCAGGGTCACTGCTGTCACTGCAGAACCCACTTCAGATCATCTGTCCCCCTCTGTCTCTGCCCCTCTACCACTCACTCTCTCTCAAAAATAAATAAAACATAAAAAAAAAAAAAAGAACTATGCAAGGGGCACCTGGTTGGCTCTGTCAGTTAAGCATCTGACTCTTGATTTCGGGTCAGGTTGTGACCTCACGGTTCATGAGTTCATGTCCCTGTGTCCACTGACAGCAGGGAGCCTGCATGGGATTCTTTCACTCTCTCTCTCTCTCTCTGCCTCTCCCCTGCTCGAGCCCTCTATCCCTCTCTCTCTCTCACACACACACACACTCACACACAATAAACAAACAAACAAACTTAAAAAAAAGAAGAACTATGCAATTGAATGGATTTGTCTACAGCACAGCAAAGAAGTTTCCAGAGGGGAGAAACTCTGACCTCCATAAAAAACAGCTAGAGTATCCAATCCTATTTTGGAGACTTTAGAAAGGCTTGATAGCCAACAGGAAAGATACTAAGGGAAAGTGGAGGTTTAGGTGAGATTCAATGATGCCAAGAGTTGTTTCTACATTCCCAGGCAATCCCAAGGCAGGTCCCCACAGTCCAAGTCAAGTAGAGAATTGAGGAAATAATGTGAGCAATTCAGGCCAAGTAAAAGTCATTTAATCCTTACACATTTATTATCTGCTGAGGAGTTTGTAAAGCCCGCAGAACAGTGAAGACAGTCCCAATGGCAATCACTGGCATGAAGTGGGCTGTGAACTAACTCCACCCTACGCGAAGCTCTACCAGTGGAGGTCAAAAGCGGGGAAGCACAGAGGGTAGGACAAGACTCCCAAAGGCGATGTTGCTGAGCAGAAACGGCAGGGATGATCATGATAGGTGTCCTGCCACAGGAGCCAGTTTGCAAAAGCACCAAATACTATGACTGCCTCCTTTCCTAAAGTTTTTGTTCTAATCAAGTACACTCCAGAGGATATTGAGAATAATTTAGAAACAAAGCAAGACAGAGCTGAACTCTCTGTTCCAAACCTAGAAAAGCATGATACCGGACCCAGTTACAAACTCCTAGCAAGGGGAGTGGGGTACTATGGCTGGATAAGTCTCTCTGTAATCATCACCTGCTGCTGATATAGAGTAATGATAAGGATTATAGTGATGCAGCAGATTTTGTGGGGTCTGTTCAGTCCACAATAAACTCTACTTCTCCGAGCACTACAATGACCATCTATATTAGTTTTCCAGGGCTGCCATAACAAAGTACCACAGCCTGGGTGGCTTAAACAACAGAAATTTATTGTATCACAGCTCTGGAGGCAAGAAGTCCAAGATCAAGGTGTGAGCAGGCTTGGTTTTCTCCTAAGGCCTCTATCCTTGGCTTCAGATGCCCTCCTTATTTTCACATGGTCTTTCCTTAGTGTACATGTGCCCCAGTCTCTTTCTGTGCATCCACATCTCCTGTTCTCATAAGGACACTAGTTAGATCAGATTAGGGCCCAAAACTTACCTGAATTTTTCTCTTTATAGGCCTATTCTCCAAATACAGACATATTCTGCAGTACTGAGGGTTAGGGCTTCAACATATGAATTGTGAGGGGCACCATTCATCCTATAACACCACATGTGCTGGTGGATTCTCCTACCCAGGAACTCCTACCCCAAGAAACAGTTTATTGGATCAAGATGAATACTTGCCCCAGGTGAGACAAATGGAATCTCTGTCCTGGGGATTTAAGCTTGGAGTGAAGAGATGGTAAGTCAGTTTGTTCCCCTGCTCTAAGGAACTCTAAATGCAGAGTTTCCCACATGTCAGGTCAACCATACAGACATAAAAATAAGGTCTACTTGCCCAGCAAAGGACAGCACAGGGGGAAAAATTTTTTTTTTATACTCTCACTGGCTGTGAGGTTTCTGTTTCCAGTACCTCAAGAAGCCCTTTGGCCTTCGTATTGTGTGAGATCCATCTGTTACAACTGAGGGGCGCAACCACAGGTGGTAATATCGGTCAAGACAGTCCCAGACTGGACTACTGAAAGGTCCCTCCTTACCTTTAGAATAACCAGATTCATTACCTACCTTTGTCTACTTGATGATCTGAGGACAACACATGACCGCATCTCAGTAGATCCTTCCAGTATTTTACCACCCTACTATACAAGCTACTATTCCTCCTAATACACACTCACAGTCCCAGTGCTTTTATTTAGGTTCACTTATTCTGGCTAATGTCTTCACTCACAAATAGAGAGAAAACTACATTCTCAACATGAAAATACATCATATCCCTGAAGCATAATTAACCCAGATTCTCTTCTCCGGGCTAATAAATTCAAACATCTTTAGCCTTTCATCCAAAGAAACATTTTATTCATTTTTTCAAGCTCTGGGTGCCTCTCAGCTTCTTCACATCCTTTTAAGGGTCACTGACCACATCTGGATTCCCCCACCACGAGGGTCAGATCAAAGCTGAGCACAGTGGGACAATGACTTATCAATGCTGTATGACATGTTCTTCATGATGCATTTCAGGATTCTCTTGCCTTTTCTTTTCTGTGCAACACGAATACACTAGTGATTCCCTTTCCACTGACATTTAACTATGACACTCTGGTCTTTTTTTTGTTGTTGTTCTATCTAAACTAAGCCAGTTTTTATCCTCACATAATTTGCTTTGTCCTTGTTTGCTATAAAGTAGTTCATGTATGTCTTTCATTACCTTCTTATATTTTGTAGAACCAGAAAATTTAGACCAAAAGAAAAAAAGGGGGGGGGGAGTGGTAGATCAGGTGGTGGTAAACTGACAGCTATGGCCAAACATTGCCCACAGACATATTTTCTGTGACAGGATATTTTAAGGATTTTAGGCTGTAATACCTTTAGGCCAGGTTGACATACACTCTCCAATTGCCCCAGACCTTATTTCTACCTTCTGTCTTATGTTTGTTTGTTTGTTTGTGTGTTTTCCAGGTCTCTAGTGGCATTTGAGTTTAAACTCCTAAATTCAGCCAACTCACATGAAACAGGAGGATGGGAGCTGGAGAGGAGAAATGATTTCCCAATGTCACAGAGCTATTTGATGGAGAGCCTGAACCCCAGCCTGGTAAAATACCAATTTAGGTATTTCAAACAATATTTTTATGACAACCAAACAGGTACATATCACTCTGAGATAACACACATAAAAAGCCCAATCACTTTTGGAACTTTTATTTTTGACAAGAGGCTGAACCTTGTACCATTCCCATGGTCCATGCTGCACACTCACAATTCATTTCCATCTCTGAACAATCCCTCCCCACCTGGAGGCCCTAAAGAATCTCAAAAGGGCTAAGTGAGTTTTTAACAAAACATAATGGATTTAACATACATCTCAAAGGCCTATAAAGCAATGCTTTACTACCACTCTCTCGAGGAAGAATCACTTCCAAGGCTTGGGTAACTAACAGTTAGTTGAAGCACAGGGGGTTTACATCAGAAATACAATTCCAATGACATTTGCAGAAAACAGTGGGTTAACTAGAGGAAGCCAGCGATTCTGCTGTGGAGAGAAAGTTTGCTGGCAATCTTAGGTCTGCTTTCTTTGACATGTCTATCAAGATTGCTAATGACCAGCAACCACATGCCTTGTGAAAGGAGGCACTAATGCTCTAATGATGCCAATTATATAACTGAATACTAAACAAAACAGAAGAGAGGAAAAACTGATGAATGACTGATAGAGGTAATTAGATTTCTTCCCTACAATATAGAAATGATTTCCATATTTCCCAATATCCTGCTGCTCATTCTATAGACCACTCTTCTTTTCCTCCAGTTATAGCCAACCCAAAGGGATCCAAATTAAAAGAATTAAATTAAATTCTTTAGAATTTATTAAATTAATTAATTAAAAGAATTAAATTAAATTAAAAGAATCCAAATTAAAATTCACAGAACAATGAAGAAGGAAGAGGTGAGGGGGCTTTTTAATCATTCTGCCTGTATCAAATTATCAAAAACATTCAATCCTTCACATACAACTGTGGTATAATCTTGCATGTTATTTGAGAACATATTTCATACAGAGAGCAATTGCTTTTACTGAGTATAAGAATCTCAGATCCAGAATTAGACAAAAAAAGCTGTTTTATAATTAAGTTATTCTTTTTTTGATACTGTATTTGAAGTATGATAACTATTTGGGAAGCTAGAGTCATTTCAGCTAATTCTGACCCAAAAGAAAAATCAGTGGGTGAAGATTTATGAATTTCTTAATAGGTCTAGAAACAGATTAAGAGTAAATGAAGCTGAAACTCCCAAAAACTCTTATACTCTAAGAGGATGTGGATGGTTCTTCCATACGAGGGATGGAATCCAAAGCCATGGTGGAGGGCCCTCTCTCACTCTCTGCCATAAATCCTCCATTGTTTCTGTCCTTCAGATGTCATCTCATTCAAAAATATTGATTTCACACTTACTGTGACAGCATATATTCTTGTTTGGAAACCATTTCTCAGTCTTTCTCTTTTTCCCTTCTTTTCTTCCTTTTTTTTTTTTTTCTACTCTGTGAAGCCTGCCAACAGTCTCTCAAAATTTACAATGTCATCACAATGATACTATTAGAGTCCGAGCACTAAACTACTGTGCTGTGTTAAATGTGCTTGTCTCTCCAGTTTTGTATGGTGATGAATGTGCTTCGGGGTCAGAAAACCTGGGTTGAAAACTCTTCTCCTCTAGCTGTTGCTCTTAGACAAGTTATTTAAACTGTGCCCCTATTTCCTCACTTTGAAAATGAGATTATAATAAAACCTACCTCAAAATGATTGTATAAAAAGTTAAATGAGAGGGGTGCCCGGGTGGTTCAGTTGGTTAACTGTCACTTGATTTCCTCTCAGGTCATGGTCTCATGGTTCATGGGATTGAGTCCTGCATCGGGCTCTGTGCTGTCAGAGTGGAGCTTGCTAGGGATCCTCTCTCTCCTTCTGTCTCTGCTCCTCCCCCACAAAGTGTCTGTCTGTCTGTCTGTCTCTCTGACAAGTAAACGAATAAATAAACAAACTTTTTTTAAAAAGTTAAATGAGATGATATCCCCGGGTACTTACAAGAGGGATTGCACAGAATAAGCATCCAATAAATGAAAGCTATCACTCTTATTAGAAACAATAATAGTAAAATAAAATTGAATAAAACTGAAATAAATACATGATTTTGAGATTTGTTTTCATCTCCATTAATCTTAGAAATATCTAAAACTTTAAAGGCTACTTTTTTGAAGATACCAAAAGATGAGTTTGTGACGGACAAACTTCAGCCACTCTGCTGCCAAGAGAATCATCAAGACACTGTTTTATTCATTGGGTGATCCACAAAGTGGTAATTTCCATGCTAAAAATGAGAGAGCTTTATCAAAGTCATCCTGTTCACTGGGTCCTGACTCTGCTGTGCACGTAAAATTTTAGGGTAGAGGTGGATCCCAATCTATTTACAAGGCAAGTGTTTTCCAAGAACCTACTATGTATGTAGAAATATATGAGGAACAAAGAAAGATACCAGCAAAACATAACCTATACTTGATGTTCCCACAAAATACTCAGGGTTTATCAATAAGTCAAGGTGTACACTCTGGTCTAGTTCAAGAATTGACTGTCTTTCTTCTTACCTACTTAAATAGCTACAAGTGATCTTACCTGTGGCCTTACTTCCTTTAGCTCAATCTCCATGGGGCTCCAATCAAATAATTACTCTGCCTAAAATTCTTCCTTTAGAAAAAAATCCCATTTCAGGGTGCCTGGGTGGCTCAATCGATTAAGCAGCCAACTCCTGGTTTTGGCTCAGGCCATGATCTCACAGTTTGTGGGTTTGAGCCCCACGTTGTGCTCTGTGCTGGCAGTGCAGAGCCTGCTTAGGATCCTCTCTCCCTCTCTCTGCCCCTCCCTGCTCTCTCTTTATGTATCCGAGAAGAGGAGAGGAGAGGAGAGGAGAGGAGAGGAGAGGAGAGGAGAGGAGAGGAGAGGAGAGGAGAGGAGAGGAGAGAGAAGAGAAAAGGAAAGGGAAGGGAAGGGAAAGGAACAGAAGGGAAGGGAACGGAAGGGAACAGAAGGTCCCGCGTCTTCCAGCATTTCTGTCAAGGTCCTTGACAGTCTCACTGATTCTACTTCCCTCTCTTACCTTGCTCCACCTTCCTCACCACGTATTGTCATCAAACTCCTCACCATTTCCTAAGCATGGTTAAACCTTACTCTGGATCTGCTAGACATTCCACTTGGCACGTCTTTCTCCACTTATCCTAGCAAATGTCTGCTTCTAATGGAGTACCAAATAACATGAAATGTTTTGGGAGAATTCTGCTTCACCCAGACACACTGATATTAATTACAGGCTTCGATGGCTATACTCTTCACCAGAGGATCAGGCCCTCCTCACTAGTGGGGGCTCCTTCATCTTCACAGTATAGCTCCTTCATCTCATATCTCCTGTAATTACCAAGATGTCTGCCATGGGGTGAATAATCAATAAGTATTTATTGATGAATGAATACGGACAGTCAATTATAACTTACATACTATATAGTCATACAATAAATTACATTGCAAAATACCCTGAGGATTACAAGATGCTTCCTGCTACATTATCTCAATGAAGCAGTACAAAGAAATTTGAATATTAAAGAGTACAACTGGTAAGTTGTAAAAAGTGGTATTCAAAATTAGCAGCAGCATTCAGGGAAGGTTGCAGAGATTTGGAAAAAGAGATATGAAGTAAGGATTTGAAGGATGACAGTGAAGCAGAGGTATTTTATGATGCCAAACATAAAACATCTAGATCTATTTGAGCAAGGGAGTAACCTGCTATATCAGGAGCCCAACAGACTTACTGCCCTACACTTTCTGAATGAGCCCATATCTTCTTTGATTCAATGTTCCATTTGAGAGGCTGAAAATGTTTTGGTAATAATACAAGCATGCATTTAGATCATATCTGAGTGTGGCCATGTGGCTCCATTAAAGTCAACCACAGCCACTAGGCTTGACTTGCTGAGAAGCAATGCAGTTATATTGATCATGAAGGAATCTATATTGATTTCTAAGACAGTCAGCCACAACTGATCCCTGACCAGTTTTCCTGGCTACATACTTTCATTTCTCCACATACAATAAAATTGTATTTTGTGCTGGTAATACCAGCATTATTCTTATTTTTCTTGTGAGACAGATTAATAAATGTCACTGTATTTTTGGACCATTTAAAATGAAATTCTAATTTTTCTATGATGTTTAGTTACAAATACTTTTCCTTTCCACCTAATTTCCTCTCCAAACCTTCTGTCTCTTTCTATTATTCTAATCCCAGCATACACACATTATCTAAAACACTACGCCAAGGGACCTAGCTGTAAAAAGTAAAAATTTATCACTCCTCAGTATTTATAAGGTTGGAAAGAAAGTATGGGACACTTTTCTATTTCTCAGTAGACAAATCTAGTGAATCAGATAACCTATTGACATGTGAATGTTTTGGTCATAGAAAATGAATTGGTTGAAATGAAGATACTCATAGTTGATTACAGGTTTTCCAATGTCACTCTCCATAAAGATACTGATAAATCCTAACACCATATTAGAAAGGCCATATAACATAGGGGTTAGGACCAGGTGTGTAACTCTAAACAAGTTACATAACCTCTCTAAACCTCTTACCTACTCAATAAATTGAGAACAGTATAATAGTAATGTCAACATCAGAGGCTTACTAAGGATTGTGTGAAATGATTTGTGTGAAATGCTTAACATAAGAAGTTTTTCCTATTATTTTTATCACCTTTCCTTGAACTCAAAACAAAACTATCCTTTTTTATTCCAATGTGTAGAGAGAACTGCCTCAATTCGTCTTGTGAAAAAGGACTTGGTACTCTCTCACCCTAACTCTTCTGTGACCTCTGTCTCCTATACTCTGGTGTCCTTGATCCCATGATTGATAACAAAAGAAATGGGCCAAGACATCCTCCTATTACATCACAGCCAGAAATGGGATTCTCCTTCTACCTTGTTCTATAGAAAGAAAATAAAAGCCACCTGCTTCCCCTCACATGGCCTTCTTTCCAATGAATCAATACATAGCTCCAAAAGATAGTCTTGGCCTTCAAAGGAAGCAAGTGGAGAACCCAAAGTTGACTCACTTATGTATATAACACATTTCTCTGTTTAAGCTCTAATTGTCCTAAAGTAGTAAAAGATCTGAGAGATAAAGCCTTCCAGTTATGGAATGCATAAGTCATAGGAATAAAAGGTAAGCATAAGGAATATAGTCAATGATACTGTAATAGCAATTTAACAGGACAGAGGGTAGCTACACTTGTGAACATAGCATAATGTATAAACTTGTCAAATCTCTAAGTCGTACACCTGAAACTAATGTAACATTGCATGCCAACTATTCTCTCTCACTATCACCCTCTCCACAGACATATAGATACAGATGTAGATATATCAACTATTTTTAAAAAAGAAAGATGTGAGTGAAGAAGTCTTCAAATTATTTAAATAAGAAAAGAAAAGAAAAGAAAAGGAAAGAAGGAAGGAAGGAAGGAAGGAAGGAAGGAAGGAAGGAAGGAAGGAAGGAAGAAAGAAAGAAAGAAAGAAAGAAAGAAAGAAAGAAAGAAAGAAAGAAAGAAAAAGGGGTGGGACACCTGGGTGGCTCAGTCAGTTAAAGCGTCTGACTCTTGATTTGGGCTCAGGTCATGATCTCACAGTCAGGTTAGTCATGAGACTGAACCCCGAGTTGGGCTCTACACTGAGCATGGAGCGTGTTTAAGATTCTCCTGTCTCTGTCCCTCCCTCTCTCTCTCTCTCTCTCTCTCTCTCTCTCTCTCTCTCTATATATATATATATATATATATATATATATGTTCCTCCCTAGCTGACACTCTTTCTCTCAAAATAAATAAATGAACATTTTAAAAAATAAATAAAACAAAATAAAACAAAATGGTAATAGAATGTACCTGATATAAAGAGACCTGGATTTTCCTACCCAGTCACTAGTTTCAATGATTGGGATACCTTTAAAGGCATCATCAGCAGTATTATCCCCAAAGTACAAGGCACTTACTTGTTTCGGCAATTGTCTGAGCACTTCCTTTCAGACAATACACACACACAAAAGTGATAAAACTAACGGTGGATGTAACTAATTCTCCTTTCAAAGTTAGAGGGCAGCTGGTACAATTAGACAAGTGGCAAAAGAAAAAGAAACCCAAATGGAGTGCCCATTTATATGAGCAACATCAAAATAGAGCATAAAAATTTTAAAGTGAAGATTAATTCAGGTCTGTATGGTCACCACCCCCCACGGGCAGAATGAAATTAAAACCATGATGACAACAGAGCATGTTTAAGATCACTAGGGTCTCTTCCTTCTTCCTCCTCTTCCTTCCTCCCTCAAATTTTGCCAATGTATCTTTATGTAGGTCATGAGGTGTGATTCTAATTCAGCAAGGCTGTCAGCAAGGCAGAAACAGTGGATTTTTATGATGAATGACAAAGTGGTTTGCATTCTTGGTCCTCTCTGGGGAAGGGAATGAAAAAGCTTGAAGGTTTTTGCCGAAGTGTTAGTGGTCCATCGTCTAGGACTTCTAGGCAACATCAAATAGCTCAGTGACAGGGGAAAAGAAAAATGCATTGCTCCATTTTATTTATTTATAACATTCTATTTCATTCCTTGCCTCTTAAGAGCAGCTTATGTTAGCTTGCTCCATTACTGACCTCACTGTGCTGATCAGGATATTGGGTGAAAAGGAAAAATGAAAGAAGACTAGAGAGACTAAATTGATCTGTGTAACAAATTGCTGCATCTGAAAGGAGGAAGACAGGAAAAAGGATGCAGAGATACAGGACTTGGGGAAAGACCCAAGTACAGTGGGGAATAGCTTTGACAGCAAGAGATGGTTAGAAAGGGGAAGATGAAGGAATGAAGAAGAATATTTGGCTATTTTTTACTGCATGCAAAACAATAGCCCCATACCTGCTCTGAGAGTCTCCTTAAGTAATTAAACACTGCCTTGGTTGTTTGGATATTGGACTGGTGTTACCACTGGACATTAAAATGGCTATCACAGAAGAAAATTATCTGCCAAGGAACCATGCTCCAGAAGGCATCTTGAGCCTGGGTGCACCTGTCGGCACCATTCTAAGCACTTAACCACATGATGCCATTTCACTATCACAACAACCAGGTACCAGACCCAGGGCTGAATGTCCAACTGCCATCACCATCATTTCATCTTCCTCCTTGCTGGCAGAACTGATCTCCCAATGTAAAGTCTGAAAACAGTGTTACATATGTTCAATTTCTAAGCCTTGCTGTCTCTTGGACATGGAATGTGATCCAAAGAGAAGTAAGCTGGGATAGTGTGGAGGCAACTTGAAAATACCTTACTCCACATTAAAGGGAGCTCACTAAAGTAAAATTCTTCTTCACCCTATGTAGTATATCTGCACATAATGTCTGAACCTCTGCACTCAACTTGGGGCTGTGACCAGAGGCATGTCTGACATGGTCAGTAGAAATATGAAAAGCACCTGGGTCCTAAACTGCATCACTGTATCAATCCTGTACCTGTCCTGTCTGCTGAATTCCTATTAAGAGGTCACAAATTCCTTATTGTTTAAGCCTACTTTGGTTACATTTTCTTTTACTTGCAGCCAAAAATATTATTATTAGATTTAAAGCATCTATTGGGATTAGATGATCTGAAACCAAGTAAAATTACAGAAATCACATCCCAAAACTCAGGACATCAGCAAATTCATTTCCTTTATATTTTGTACTCCACTCAGCTATCTTTCGCTGACTCTTGAAAACATGGATATGGAATCACTCACTCACTCACACACATAGATTTTATTCTAACTTAACCATGGGAAACACAATTCATTTGGGATTTCTGCCCAAGCACAGAAAGTGGAAAAGAGAAAACAGGGAGGGGGAAGGACCACAGAAAAAGTGGGAAATATTCCTTTAGCCTATTTTTCTTGACTTTGACGTCTCAAAACATGTGTTTCTAAAGGCTTCTCTTTTCTCCATGCCTAGGTAGTTTTGTTTTGCTTTTTTTCTGCCAAGCAAGCCAAATGCTCCAGAGGATGATGAATTCTCCAGCTGGTTAGTTACAGCAGTTTATAAGTCAGGTACTCAGAATGCAATGAAATTCTCCAAAGAATTGTTGAATTTTCTGGAGGATTTCTACAGCATAAATATCACTTTAAAGTTTGCTTGTTTTTACTGTGTCTATAGAATACTTCTACTTTCCTAGCCCACTGGCCCCTTGGAGAACCTGAAAACAAGGGGAAGGCATTAAATGTAGAAGAACATCTTGGTTACTAAATACTCTGAATGGGAACTGCCAACATGCCTACCTGTGGTAAGAAGTCATTTCTTACATAAGCTCTTTCTTCCAGTTGTTTACATAAATATGTTGATTCATTCATTCATTCATTCATTCATCCATCCATTCAGTTAATAAATGCTTACTTCACCCTTTAGCAAACACTGTTGGTGGCTCCCCAGATCTTCCGTTACCATTTTTGAGTTCATTCTACTTTGGTGTACTCTAGCCTCCTACTTCTGCACCTGCCACTGCTCTTTGGAGAACTTTCCACAGGAGAAATGAGTTGCCTTGCACATGAGAGCAGAGAGTAAAGAGCCTAAAATACCTAGGAGTTTACGTCCCCATATTAGATTTCTATTGCTATACCAAATTACCACCAACTTAGTAGCTTATTCATTTATACAAATTTAAATTTTTTAAATGTTTATTTACATTTTGAGAGAGACAGAGACAAGGCACTAGCTAGGGAGACGCAGAGAGGGAGGGAGACAAAGAATCCGAAGCATACTTCAGGCTTAGTGTCCCACGTGGGGCTTGAACCCATGCGCTGTGAGATCACGACCTGAGTTGAAGTCAGACGCTCAACAGACTGAGTCACTCAGGTGACCGTGCATGTCTCTCAATTTAAATTTAATTTTTTTCTTTTTCTTTTTTTTTTTTTACTTTTGAGAGAGAGAGACAGACAGACAGACAGACAGAACGCAAGCAGGGAAAGGGCAGAGAGAGAGGGAGACACAGAATCCGAAGCAGGCTCCAGGCTCTGAGCTGTCAGCACAGAGCCCAATGTGGAACTTAAACTCATAAGCCGCAAGATCATGACCTGAGCCGAAGTCTGATGCTTAACCCACTGAGCCATCCAGGCACCCCTGTTTATACAAATTTATTACCATACAGTTCTGTAGGTAATACAGAATTACAGTTCAGACATGGTTCTCACTTGGTGTTGCCAGGTTGTATTTCCTTCTAGAGGAAGAAAATTCTTGGAGCTTACATGTAAATGGAGGGAAAGAATAGTATCTACCATATAAAGTGATGCAAATTAACTAATATTAGCCAAGAAAGTGGTAAGCTACTTGGAGAAAATTGGAGAAAATTCTGGTTCCTGTCTTTTCCCCACTACTTAAAGCCTGTGGCATTCCCTGCCTTATAGCTCCACTTTCTCCATTTTCAAAGTCCACAATATCACTTCTTTCTGACCCTTCATCTGTCTTCACATTTCCCTCTCACCTCAGCTGGGAAAGATTTTCTGTTTTTAATGACTCAGGTGACCAAACTGCCCCCCACCCCGTGAACCCAGAGGAATCTCTCTATCTGAAAGTTCATACCCCTGATTACATCTGCAAATTTTCCTTTGCCATGGAAGGTGATATATTCATACATTCCAGGGATTAGGGCATGGAATTCTTTGGGGCCAATATTCTATCCACCATAGTTCCCCTTGATGCCATTAGACAATTACTGACAGGTACAAAGATTGATACCTCTCTTGTCTTGGGTTGGAACTGCTCTGAGGAGTAATTTATCCTCCAGAGTCTCCTGAAGCATCTGGTCACCTCCACTGAAGTTTGCATGAATCCTGCCCTTCCTTGGCTTCTTCTACTTTACTGCTCTGATTTCTCAAATTTGTTATGTTTCTCCTGGGAGGACTTCCTTAATTAATTATTTGCACATAATTCTTTTCTTAGAGTTTGCTTCTGAAGAATCCTACCTAAGACAAAAGCCAGATATGCGCTATGAAATATGCTAGGCACTGAAACAAGACAATAGTGACTAGTCAGGAGACTTAGAAGCTAATGATAATGTTATAAAAAGTATCTACCATTTATTGAATGCTTAATATGTCTAGTACTTGGCTTATCACTTAATCCATGTCTAGCACTTAGCTTACCACTTTCTTGGCTAATATTAGTTAATTTGCATAACTTTATATGGTAGATACTATTCTTTCCCTCCATTTACATGTAAACTCCAAAAAAAATCAAAGACCATGCCTATCCTTAGCAGTTTATGTAGTGCCTCCCATATAGTAAATGCTCAGTGATGATAGGTGAATGAGGGATTTAACAGTACAGATAAGGATGCTGAGGTGTGCAGAGGTTAAATTAGCATTTGTACATCATAAATAGTGAAGCAGTGATTAGAACCCAGTTTAGCCAACTCAAAAGTCCATGCTTTAACTATACTATTCTGCCACCTAAGTCTATTTGTTCAATTAAAAAAGAACGCAGGGCTGAAAACTCTACATAAAAGAAATGAAGAAAGGTTTCCTTCCCTCTCTCCAAATCCCAACCTGAACTAGAAGTTATTTATAAAAGGATACTTCCACAGTTAATAGCCCTTAAGACTTTGATCAGCAAAGGGCACATTTATAAAAATAAAAATTAAAAAAATCTGTCAGCTATGAACAGACTTGCAAAATTTGGATCAGATAATCTGATAATCCAGTAACTAAAGAAAAACTGCCAGATAATTAAAAATAAAGCTCATGTGTAAACATGCCCACACATACCCAGAGAGTGAGGTAGGTATCTGGAAATGTATCATGAAACATCTCTACGAATCTTAGAGAAGACACATCTTAGACATCAAGTTAAAAAGTAAGCTGCATCCATGAAAGAAAAAATTGACAAGTTGAATAAAAAAGTTGAAAAAATCGACAAGTTAAAAACTGGGGCACCTGGCTGGCTCAGTCGGTAGGACATGAGACTCTGGATCTTGGGGTCAAGAGTTTGAGCCCCATGTTGGGTGTAGAAATGACTTAACAAAACAGAAATTAAAAAAAAAACTTTAAAGAAAAATTAAAAACTAAATTTCTGCAAAAGCCAATGTCAAGAGAATGAGAAGACAAACTAGAGACTAGGATAAAATCTTTGCAAAAGCACATCTAATAAAGGATGGTTATACAAAATATACAAAGGAACTCCTAAAACCAACAAGAATAAACAACCTGATTAAAAAATGGGCCAAAGACCTTAAAAGAAACTTCACAAAAGAAAATATACAGATGATAAAGAAGCATAGGACAATATATTCCATGTTATGGGTCATCAGGCATATGTAAACGCAAATGACAATGAGATACCACTACATGCCTATTAGAACGGCCAAAGTCCATAATACTCACAACATTGCATGCTGGCCAGGAGATGGGGAGCAACGAGAACTCTCAATTGTGGCTGGCAGGAATGCAAAGCGGTATGGTCATTTTGGAAGACAATCTGGCAGTTTCTTAGGAAACTAAACATATTCTTAACGTACAATCCAGCAATGGTGCTCCTTGATATTTACCCAAAGAAGCTGAAAACTTAGGGCCACACAAAAATCTGCACATAGATGTTTACAGAAGCTTTATTCATGCTTGCCAAAACTTGGAAGCAACCAAGATGTCCTTCGGTAAGTGAGTGGATAAATAAACTGTGGTGCATCCTTATAAGGGAATATTATCCGGCATTGACAACCCATGGAAGACATGGAGGAACCTTAAATGCATATTACTAAGTAATAAAAGCCTTACTAAGTAATGGAAAGGCTATAAACTGTGTGATTCCAACAATTCAACATTCCAGAATGGAGATGGTAAAACGATTACCGGCTGCCAGGGGTTGTGAAGAGGGAGAGATGAATAGGTGGAACACAGAAGGCTTTAGGGCAGTAAAAACACTCTGCATGATACCATAATGATGGATACATGGCATTATGCATGTGTCCAATCCATAGAATGTATAACACAAAGAGTGAATGAACCCTGATATAAACTATGGACTCTGGGAGATTATGATGTAGATTCATCATTTGTAAAAAATACACAACTCTGGTGGGGAATGTGGGTAATAGGGAGGTTATATGTGTGTGGGGGCAGGTGACATATGGGAAATCTCTGTACTTCCTGCTCAATTTTGCTGTGACCCTTAAATTACTCTAAAAAAAATAAAGTCAATCTTTAAAAAAGCAAGTAGCACTGAATTATAAAGTTATCGGCCTAACTTTGATGGGTATCAACTGAAACTAAGTTCACAGCTATTTAAAAATTCATGATAATATGTTTCAGGTTTTTCTTTTATTATTTCCCTCTTAGTGTCAGCAAAAGCAAAATATGATATGACTTACTGGTATTCATTCAAAAAATACCGCAGTTTTAATTTAAGAGGATGCAGGGTTTATATTCTAGTTAAATTACTAGATAATCTTCTAAAAAACATTTAACATTATATGCAAAATGCAATTGGCTTCTTGTTTAATCACATAAAAACTGACTAATGAAATGAAATGGATATTTCGTTTTATTAAACTATGCTTCTGTGGTTAGTTCATCATTGAAATTGGCTTGGACCTGAGGGGAATTTATATTCCAAATTGTCTGCTAAGCAGGTTACCATCCTTCCTGCTTAATATGAATGTTTTTGAAGGTCCCTATAGATGGATCAAGTTTCAGTCAAATTATAAGATACTTCAAAATAGAATTTCAGCAATAGATGAAGTCAGAGACAGTAGTGACATAAAAAATAAAGCCACAATGCATCTTTCTTTTTAAGACCAAACCTTTAAAAAACAAAAATTGAAATGTGTACAAAAGGCACAATAAAAAATTATAGAAGCAATAAACGTGAACCACTAAATGATTGGAAACATGTTAAAGAGCAAACATCCATACAGTTCTTTAAATGTTTGCAAAAGGAACAAATTAGGGGAGCAGAGGTTTGAGGGTTTCCATATGACAGTAAAAATTTTTTAAAGCTTGAAAGACAGCGTAAGACTTCAAAATCAAACACATAGGAAAAGCGTCATAAATTAACAGAGAAAGGAAAGCCCTGGAGAGAAGGAATCACAATGGAAGAGAAAAAGGATCTGGAGAAATCAGAGAATAGCTTTAGTCATATCAAGAGTGGGACTTGGATGCCGTGAGAGCTGTAGGAAGTGAGGCCAGGGAAGAGGAAGAGCAAGCTACTAATGAGTCACATAGCAATGTGCGCGGGACTTGGCCTTCGAGGTCACCAAACTTCTGTACAAAAAGGAATTATATGCCAGGAGCATCACAGTCTGAAACCAACCTGGGTTCTTGGTCACTACTGAACACTGGCCCTTGTTGGGCAGCATAACTGCCTCCTACATACATGCAACCTAGGAGCCCAGCCCGCCCTCTGGATCCTGACTCCACAGAGGCTGAATGCCGTCAGAGCAGAGCTTGCTCTGAGAGGTGGAAAACTGAGAACTTTCTATTCTTTCTGAGCCTTCCTGCCTAACTGTCAGCCTCTTCTGTCATTCACTTCTCTGTACTGATAGCTTTCAAGTCCCTAGCTTCACGATGAAACTCCAAACCAGCATCTAAACCTATAAGATTTTTATGGTAACTCAAAGAGAGAACAATCAAACTCACTCTTGGTCTTTCCTACCCAGAAAAACATTTCGGTGCTCATCTCCATCTAGCTCTATTTTGCCTCTTGTGTAGTCCAGGCCATTTCTTCATCTTAAATCCTAACGGCCACCATCTTTGGTTGGGCCTCCTCATCTCATACCTGGACTACGATAAATTTCTAAATGAGTTCGACCCTCTAATCCATCTAATCTAATCCAGGAAGGACAAATAGACCCAATTTCCTAAAAGAATGATTTTACTGGGGCACCTGGGTGGCTCAGTCAGTTAAGCGTCCAACTCTTGTTTTGGTTCAGGTCATGATCTCACAGTTGTCAGATTGAGCGCCATATTGGGCTCTGAGCTGAGCAGGGAGCCTGCTTGGGATTCTCTCCTTCTCTCTCTAACCCTCCCCCGCTAGTGCACGCAAGCATGCAAATACTCTCTCTGTCTCTCAAAAAAGAACAAAACAAAACAAAACAAAACACTGTAAGAAATATTTCATCAAATCAAATTCTGCTCTTTATATCCTGGATTAACCAGGCCTTCAATGCTAAATTCCTTACCACAGCAAGGATATTCTCACCATATCCCAAAATAGCATTCCCTTGAATTGGGCCTGTATGGACAGCACCAACATCCCTCACAGGCTGTGACCTCATTGAGCTTATAGTGCAAGTATTCCTATTTTTGTGCCAAATGTCCCTTGAGCGATCTGATGAAGATCCCATGAATCCTTCCTCATATAAAAGTTTTTAGATGCATAAAAGACAAATGATTACATAGGAAACCAGTAACACTGAAAAATAGTAAAAGTGCTATTTTAAATCTATACATAAATATATGAGTGCCTTCACTGGTGCATTAAATAACAGGATCTACCAGCAGTCTAATAATAATGCTAAATTTGAAGAAGTAACCTTAAACAACATTTCAAGAATCTAAAATAACTGATATGACACAAAAACATTTGTAAGTTCTACTAATATCAAAATCAGAGATATTGTTAATATTACCCTGTTTGGTGGCCTTCATTCATAACTAAAATAAATATTCAGTTTAAGGGGCGCCTGGGTGGCTCAGTTGGTGGAATGTCCAACTCTTGTTTTTGGCTCAGGTCATGATCCCAGGGTTGTAGGACTGAGCCCCGCAAATCCTCAGCATGGAGCCTGCTTGAGATTCTCTCTTTCTCCCTCTTCCCCAATCCCCAACTCATGCTCTCTTTTTCTCTCAAATAAAATTGTAAAAAATTAAAAAAAATAAATAAATATTCAGTTTAAGATAGTGGTGTATAAAAATATAGATGAATTTTGTTTCCAACTACGTTCCCAGGCCCTCTGAATTTTATTTAATTTTAACAGTCCCTGGTCTAATGATTTTTAGGTAAACCTCACAGAAGCCCCTGGAAACTTTCCTCTCTAAAAAAGTATATTGCAGCACTGAGGGAAGAGTCATAAACTTTGTCTGGGAGAGCCAAGCAAGACAAATAATCTGAAAAAAAGTTCAGCATGTATACAGGCACAAAGGTGAGGGATACTGGCAGGAGTAGAACTGAGATTGCTTGAAAGGAACGACAGTATACAAGAGAAGATTAATAAATTCTGGAGGTCCAATTTACAACAGAGTGAGTATAGTCAACAAAACCATGTTATAAACTTCAAAGCGACTCTAAGACTAGATCTTAATTGTTCTCAACACAAAAAAGAAATGAGAATTATGTGATGTGATAGAGGAGTCAGCTAACACTTCTGTCATAATCACATTGTAAAATGTAAATGTATCAAACCAACACCTCATACTCCTCACTTACACAATGTTATATGTCAATTATATCTCAATAAAAAATAAAATATTTTAAAAGATTAATAGTCCAGATTTTCAAATGTGCAGCAAAAAACAACTTTTTTCTTTTAACAAAAAAAAAAAAGAAGAAGAAAAGAAGAAAAAGAAAAGAATGACCAGGAGATGATGATATTATATACTTAAGGATGCCAACTGAGGAATCATCAAAGAGTATTATGCAGTCCATACTTCTCATTCTGCTCCCTGGGCTCTGAGACCCAATCTTCCCATTTATTTATAAACTTATTACGTATATACTATTTCTTCTAGACCTAACACCTCTCTTCTCTAAAAAGTCTTCACTGCCTAACCCCAGCTCTCAATGTTCCGAATTATTTTAACATCCTCGATCGTTACATCTTGGTAATCCACATTAAAATACGCTGGAATCAACATTGTTGTAAATAAACTGATAAAATTTCTTTATAATCTTTGTGGCTCTATCTGAACAGAAAGATAATTGCTTGGCATGAGGTCAGAGTTCAAGGGAAGCTGCATGCAAAGATGCAGACACTTCAGGAATGACTTCCAGGGACATTAGCTGAAATCGCTGAAGGTGAAAACTACCCTTCCTGACAGGCATTAAAAGAAAATAAAAACAGGACTTCTTTGGAAGCAAATATCTTGGTAATGTTACATACCCAAAAGAGAAAATTTGACATTTGTTTACAAGGCACATCACTGATGGATGCTTAGAAGGAAAGATCTTACTAGTATAAAAGAAAGAAAGATGTTTGAAAAAGAAGGCATTATGGAAAATGCTTCTCCCTGGGCGTTTATTCATCTAGTAATTAAGAGGCATTCAGGCACACTGACTCAATCATAAATCTGTTTAAGAAGAACACCTATGACTGTAAAAGGAAAATTCCAGTACAAAAAATAATCATAATCTAAATAGGTATATTTTAGTGTATATCTCATCCAATTCAGTCCATGTGAAAATTTTCCTGTAAGGAATATTTATGACAGAAGGTTTTATTGTTTGGTTTTATATACTTAATAAATGTTCATGAAAAATTTTTATCTGGATTTTCTTTTTTTTTTTTTTTTTACTTTTGGTAGCTCTGTTAATTTTATAGTGTGAAATGTAATTCTAGAAACAAAAGTTTAAGATATTTTCCCTGTTGGAAGGAGGGATCAGTATTAAAGAGAGCTTCTTGTGTAAACATAATCTGATAACCAGTTAGGTCTTAAAGAAAGGGATTGCCTCTAGCTTACCTGATCCACACTGAAACAGAAGGGGAAAGTATTATTAACCTCAAGTTACAGGTAAAGAGAAGGAGGCTCAGAGGGGCTAAGCGGTTTTTTCCTTTCCTAAGATCATTGGTTGAAGAGCACAATGGAGAAGAGAAAAGCACCAGGATAGAATCCATGGAGGGAATGTGTGCGGCAGTGCCCAATCTCAGACAACATGTACCCCTCTCCTACCAGATACTGCTTCATAGACAGACAGGCAGAGGAAGGGTAACATGAGACCAGTGACAAGCAATCTCTACAGACAGGTAAAAATATTAACGACAGGCACCTCACAGCTTTAAACCTCATCATCTTAAACCCTAGGCAGACAGGCATTTGAGTTGATGCCTGAAATTTCTTTCACAAAATGTAGGAATGTTAGACACCTCGGGTTAAAGTCAGTAGGGTGCAGGTTCTAGCACATCCGGGTCCCACAGGAAGCTGGAGGAAAAGACATGCATTACATGAATATTTTCTTCATCTTCCCCAGCACCCTGATTTACTACCCCTGCTAATTTTTCAAAGGAACCAATAGTAATGCCATGAGCAAAAGGAAAAAAATACCAATGAAATGCCTTTTCAAGGATTCCATTTTTGAGCCTCCCACATAACCAGGATGATCTCTAAAGACTGGATATACTAGTTATTACTGCAGAACTAGAAGAGAAATTATTCTTTGTTTTATTGACCACTTTAAAGACACCCCTTTTCCCTCACCTGGATTCAAGGGTAGCTATCAAATATTCTCGCATCAGAAGCACACCACATACCCACAAACAGCCAGGGGCCCCAACCATTCAACAACACAGCGATGATGCTACCATTGAGGGCACCGCGGCCAGCAGCATCACTGCAGACATTTACATAGTGCTCCCCCAGCTCACCAAGCAACGCCTTCACATCTAGTCCAACAAACTCACAACGACCTGCTGAGCCCTATTTAGTTAATTACTGCTGTTATATCATCTCCATTTGCAAATTTGTAAGCCGAGTTAGGCAAATCAGAGCAACCTGAGACTTTACACCTAGAAACTGGCACAATCAGAAGTGAAACCACTCTTTTCTGTCTCCATACCCAGTATTTTCTCTAGAGCAGGGTTTGTACAAGTCCGATTCAAGAAGCATTTGTAAAGGATCACTAGGGATGGCCCTTGAAAATGTATACCCTGAAGGTGCACCCCAGATTTACTACACCAGAATTTGTAGGGGGGGAAGCTATATTCATTTGCACCTCTGGGGTGAATGTACACAGTCTGAAGTTAAAGAAATGCTGCTGCATATCTTCATATGGTATTACAGTTTGTAAATCAGCATAAAGATTTTTGTTTCAATAGTATCAGACTATGACAGTATAACCTTGGGATTTGGTCAAGGGATTAAAAGCAGAGAATCTGACACCAAACAGCACGAGTTGGAGTCTTGGCCACTTATGAGTTGCTAACATTAGGCAAATCACTCAATCTGTTGCCTTAGTTTTCTCATCTGTAAAATGGAACTGTTTATAAAGTATGCTGGCCATGAGAACATATCCACAGACTCCAACCATGGGGAGCTGTAATCCATTAAGCAACCAAGGACCCTGGCAGCTGCCCCATGAAACGGAAAGCAGCATATGCACCAAGGCCCCCCGCCCTCGCACAGGTCCCTCACTGCCCTCAGCAGAACACAGGAAGGATACTAAGGCAGGTTACTTTCTAGAAGACATGAGACTCCTTTACTGGCTCATTTTGACTCAAGGACTCCCTGCCCACCTTGCCTAACCTTCCTCAGACTAATGTAACTGCAGACACCTCCACCAAACCTACCTCCCCTCTCACACCTGAGGTGAAACTCGCATCACAACCTGACAGACCCGCCAGCCTTCCCAGGCTCCCTCCCATTTTCTCTCACAGGTATCTCGCTAACAAAATGCTCTCCTGTGTTGTCCTGTCTTGGCATCTACTTCTGGGAGGATTTACACTACTACATAAGGATAAAGTGAGGTAAATAATCGAATAATTTTAGAAGCAGACTTGGGACACAATGAGTGCCCAAGAAGGATCTGACATAATATCGCCATGTCTCTCACTATGGCTACCACTACAGCCATCATCCTAATGACCAGGGGAGGTAGATTGTTCCTCACCAACCATGGTAACTAACTCACAGTGTTATCACTAATCCAGTTCTAGGTAACTCAATCTATATAAAAGGACTTTGCAGATATTCTTAAAATTAAGAACAGAAATAGTCATAATTCTCCCTTATAAAACCAAATTTTGGGGTCTGAATTTAAATGGCTAACTCTAAGGTACAATGCACATGGCCATTTGTTATAACATGTTTTCCCACCTGTACCTCCATCCTTACAGACAACGTCTCATTCATCTTCAGAGCCCCACATCTCTCATGATGTCTGGATCATGGTGGGTGTTCATAACTATTTACGAAAGTGAATTGTTAAATTGTGCAACTCAATCAAAGGCTTGCAGTATAAGAAGCAGAAGATTGTATTATTTGTTAAGTGATTTATTTTCCATCACAAATCCTATAGCCCTTTATCATTGGACAAACACTTTTATAGATTAAGTACAACCAAGTCAATTCCCAAAAATGATAGTGGAAATCACAATGGTGACTCTGCTAGAGAATCTATGGGTCAATCCAGGCCTATGACTGTACCTACAACTCACTCAATTTGCAATCCAAATAGAAGTATATTTTTATTTGGGGGAAGGACAAAAGGTATCTTTATTCATACACTGTGATATATATGATGCATGACTATGATCTCAAATAAAGCAGCTGAAAACATAAAGAAATAAAGAGAGATGGGCACCTGGGTGGCTCAGTTGGTTAAGCAGCCGACTTAGGCTCAGGTCATGATTTCATGGTTGGTTGGTTTGAGCCCTGTGTCGGGCTCTGTGCTGACAGCTGCAAGCCTGGAGCCTGCTTCCGATTCTGTGTCTCCCTCTCCTTCTGCCCCTCCCCTGCTCGCACTCTGTCTCTCTCTCTCCCTCAAAAATAAAATTAAAAAAAAGTTTTTTAAATGAAACAAAGAAAGAAAGAGAGCTATCTAAACACATAACAAACATCTCCAAACCTCCAAGTTTCACATCAAACTAGGCCTGGCAATTGGCAATGATTCAAAACAAAATCAAACATGTGACTGCCCAAAACATCAAGTAATGATGCCAGTGATTTAAATCCTTTATCCGATAATTACTATCACCATTAGCAGAAGGCTTAAAGTGGAAAAAGAAATTAGTATGACAGCCATTACTATCATGCTTTCTACTTAGGCCTGTGGTTGAAACACAAAAATTCTGTACATTTAAAAACTGTTCTCTCTACTCCGAATTTTGAAGAAATTCAGGCAAAAATAAGAAATAAGAAAGAATAAGAAATAAGGCAAAAACTTATAAAGGGATTAGTCTTTTAATAAAGGTTTGTGGTCTTGTCAGATCATCAGAACACCAACTACAAAACATTATCATATGAAACTAAAGCCCTATGTTTGCAAAATAGCAATGTGTTGTACAATTTTTGAATTAAAATAGAAATGCTTCTTTCATGATCCAGTAATTTCATACCTGTAGAGTGAAACAGTGCATGGGAACGTGTATATTATGAAAGAGTTTGGGTAGACCCTAGTGAAAAACCATACTACATCCGTGCGGTCTCAGAAAAACAAAAAGCTTGATTCCAGAGTATATTATTTGGGCCATACACATCACCTGAAGGTCCCCTGACTCTACAAAAGCCAGAAATAGGGAAAGGAAAGAACGTTAAGAAAGCTGTGAGTTAACTTTTCATCCTGAGATGCTTTCCAACAGTTAGAGGTGGCTATGCCAGCTATTCTACATGTCAGACTTTGAATAAAACATTAAAGCATTTTTTTGATGGTTATTTTCCTTTTTCTTCCTATCCCAAAGAGGTGTGTGTAAGGACTCATTTTAGGCTCTTGGATTTTCTGAAGTGTTCAACAGTCACCTTGCCGTTTGCAACAGGCCGAGAAATTTGCTCCAATCTCCAATCTCTTCCTCAGTTCTCAGGAAATGTTTCTTTTGTGATACAAGGGCTGCAGGGAAATCACAAACCCCTCCTGGCACAGAACATCTTCACAGCCTCCTACAAACTCGCCTTGGATGGGGAGAGGCACAATCTTTTGTGCAGCAGTTTTACCTGCAAGCTTCTCACCTCCGCATCTCTGTGGGCAGCTGAATGGTGGTGGTGGTGGTTTCAGTGATGTGCTCCTGGGATGGCGTATTTCTGATGATCACTTAAGGGATTCTGTCTGTGACACTGAACCCTGAACCCCCAGTACACCAGTTTGTGGTGAGACACACGGAAGAGGAGAAAGCAGCACCCATAACTTTGGAAATGCCTACTCTCTTCTTCCAGATTCTTTTCTTCAACCAATGTTCTGGTTTTAATTCCCAGTAATTTTTTTTCTCTTAGCTATAAATATGTCAAAATTAAAAAGTGTATCTGATATACTTTTTAACGTGAAAAGCAATCTAACTTGAAACCTGTTCCTTATTTTTTTTTATAAGTAACAAAATATAGCAGGTAGCAATTAGTGGGAAAAAAAAAAAAGGAGACACTGGTCTGTCTTTTGTATATGCCATTCAGTATTACTGAAGAATGGCATTTACTATACATGTCAGTGCTGAAATCATTGACTACAAAAACTCAGTATATTCACTTACTCCCCTGGATTCAAGAGAATTGTTACTGTTAGAGTTTTAGAAAATCAGCCTTTAAAGTTTCCTTCTCACACAAAATAGACTGCAAAGTAGGAAAGGTTTCTTTTCATAGCTTTCCACCCTTCTTTCAACATCGCCAACACGGTGGATAGCTCGTTTTGCCTTTTTAGAATCAATGCCCTCTTCTTATAATCACAGGACCTCAAATTTCCTGGAGGATTTGCTCTTTCCTCACTGGTAGCCTGTGCTCTATCAGTGGCTGAGCCTACTTTCCATTTCCAGACCCAGACCAGGAAAATCAGAATAGTCATTTGTTGAGAAACGGGAACAAAGCCCTGACCAGGCCAATCAGTGCTAACCTTGAACTTTCAATTACAGTTGTGAGAAAGATACTCTATTTCCTGGAGTTACTTTGAGGAAACACTGTAAATCTGAAACTACTAGTGACCTTAACACATCATGGGAAGAATCTGTCCAAGAATGAAGCCAAAAGAAAACTCTACAAGCCAAAAAAATGAGGAAGACATTCCTGGCTGTATAATTTAACTAACGAGATTTAGCCACTTCTGAAATCATATTACCCTTAGATTTGTAAATAAATTTATTTTTTAGCTTAAGCTAAATAGTGCTATGATCACAACCAAAAGAGTACTTACTGATAAAACCCAATACCTATTGATTTATATCCCTCAGGTAATCAAAGTTCTTATTTGTCCTTTGTGGGTTCAGGGACATATATTTTCATGCCCTTCCAAGACATGGTCTCTAGAAAGCCAGTCTCTAGGATTTCTTTTTATTTCTACCAAGGAATTTTAATTCTCCTTTTTGGTTCTGCTATCTCTTGGTTATGATCTATACTAGTGATTATCTATTAAAAGGATTAGAATTAAGGCATAATTGGCTAAAAACAGCTGGGTATTGCATTTGCATTACTCACATATATTAAAATTAGTATGAAACATAAGGGCTTCAAGAAGAATAATAGAACCAGTTGAGAGATATTTTTGACCAAAGTGACAGATAGTGAGAGGGAAGTCTGAGTTGTCCACAGGGAGGATTACAGTGTGATTTCTGAGGTGAAGGTTCCCCCTAACACAGAGTAAGCTCACTCCATACTTTCTTTTCCTGATTACAATGAAGCATACTGAGCAGAATATACATTAAGCAACTACCTGATTACCCTACAAGTAAATAATAGAACTGTGAGCATGACCAATATGGTACAGATATTCCTATCCCCCCCCCCCCCATCTACCAGCTTGAACTCCACAAAACTCTGAATCTCAAGACCATGCAGCAGGTGTAATCAGAAAACACTTCAGGAGGGTTCTCTCCCCTCTCTTCAAGGCCAAAAAACCAGGAAAGGGGCCTCTGTGGGATGGATAGCACTGTGAGGGGAATACTGGTTTAATATTTTTTAGCCTCCTGTGTTATCCCCAGGCAAGCCTAAATCATGAGGCTATACTCCTGTGCAGACTTTTATCTAATCTGAAAGCCATATTTTGCTATGATCAGAGGAAGTGGAAAAGAGGGCTGCTGTGAGCTCAGGAGTCTTTCTTCCTATTCTCTTGCTCCTTTGCCACCAATTGATCATAGTGGGGGCTACATAAAGATAAGATTAAGACTTTGGAACAAGAAAAATTATGAGATCAAGAGGGATGTTACAGAAATTATTTTCAAAGGGCCAATTCATTAATATAAAAATTCTAAGTGTATTTGTACCTAATAACATATTCAAAGTACATATTCAAAGCAAAAATGAGTGTAGCTGAAAGGAGAAACAAAGCCATAATGAAACTTGGGAGACTTGTAAACTCATCTCTCATATCCAAAGATCAAGCAGAAAGAAAACCAACAAGGACACAAAAGTCCTGAACGCTATCAACCAATTTGGCCTAATTGACATAAAACACTCTATTCAATAATGTACAATACATGTTGTTTTCAAGTACACATGGAACATTCAACAGGACAGACCATATGCTGTGTCATAAAAACTAACTTTAACAAAATGTTTAATCTAACTAATGCAAGATATTTTTTCATAACAAAATTGAACCAGGAATCAGTAACAAAAAGATACCTAGTAAATCCCCCAAAATTTGCAAGTTAAACAACACGCTTGTAAATAATCCAGGAGCCAAAGGAAGTTAGAAAATACTCCAATTTGAATGAAAATGAACATACAACACGTCAAAAACAATGGTATGCACCTAAAGCAGTGCTTAAGAGAAAACATACAGCATTTAATGCTTCTATTAGAAACAAAGAATGAGGAAGCTTGGCTGGCTCAGTTGGAAGAGCTAGCAATCTTGGGGTCATGAGTTTGAGCGCTACATTGGGTGTAGAGATTACTAAAAAAAATAAACTTTCTTAAAAAAACAAAGAAATGAAAAACATTCTCATATCAATAATCAAAGTTTCTACCCTAAGAAACTAAGAAAAGAATAACATATGGAACTTAAAGCAAGCAGAAGGAAGTAAATAAAGAAGAAAATGGAAAACAGAAGAAAAATCAATGAAACCAAAAGCAGCTTCTTTGAAAAGATCAACTTAATTTATGGGGAAAAAAGAAAGAAAGAAAAAAAAAACACACCCTCCCTCCAGATTGACAAATTAAAAAGAGGGAAGACACAAATTACCTATATCAGAATATATCACTACAGACTTCAGAGACGTTAAAAGGATTATAGGATAATGGTAAGAAAAACTTTATGGCCATAAATTCAACAACTTAGATGAAGTGCACCAGGTGAAGACACACTACCAAAACTCACTTAAGAAGAAATAGATAGCTGGGGTGCCTGGGTGGCTCAGACGGTTGGGCATCCGGCTTTGGCTCAAGTCATGATGTGTTCGTGGGTTCGAGCCCCGCATCGGGCTCCGTGCTGACAGCTCAGAGCCTGGAGCCTGCTTCAGATTCTGTGTCTCCCTCTCTCTCTGCCCCTACCCCTCTCACGCTCTGTCTCTCTCTCTTTCTCAAAAATAAATGAACATTTTAAAACAATTTTAAAAAGAAGAGCTTTCTTAAACTGAATAAAGACCTCTTTAAAAACATGCAGCAAACATCATAATTAATAAATAAAGAATTAATGCTTTTCCCCTAGAATGGAGGCCAAGGCAAGGATACCCACTATCACCTTTCCTGTTCAATATTAGACTAAAGCCCTAGTCACTGCAATAAGACACACTAAAAGAAATAAAATGCATATGGATTGCAAAAGAAGAAATAAAATTGTCTCTACTCATAGGCACTATCATTGTCAACATGGAAAATTGCAAAGCATCTATCAAAAAGTTCCTAGACCTAATAAATGAGTTCAACATGGCTGCATCATATGAGATCAACACACAAAAATCAATCATATTTCTTTACAGTAAGCAATGAACATTTGAAGATTAAAAAAATGTTTTAAAGCTCCAAAAAATTAAATACTTAGTGATAAAGCTAACAAAATATGTGCTAAATCTGTTGCTGAAAACTTTAAAACACTTATGAAATAAAGAAGAATTGTGAATTAGTGGAAGGATATACTATATGTGCAGAATGGAAGCCTCAATATTTTAGGATTTTAATTTTCCCAATGTTTTAAGATTTTGATTTTCCTCAAATCTCTCCAAATGGATCTAAAGATATAATACAATCCCAATCAAGAGTCTAGTAGGATTTTTTTTTGAAATTTTGAAAAACCGGTTCTATCTATATGAAAAGGTAAAAGAACAAAGTATCCCAACCAATTTTAAAGTTTAAGAACAAAAGTGAGATATCTCACGTGATTCCATAAAACTTATAAAGCTACAGTAAACAGGACAGTAAGTGTGGTATGGATGCAAGGGGAGTCATATGGATCAATGGAACAGAATACAGATTTCAGAAACAGACATACAGAAAACTGAGTTTTGACAACAGACCAAAAGCAAGTCAATGAAGAAAAAGTATAGACTCTAATGAATGGGGATGGACAATTGAACATATAGAAGCCAAAAACAAAGACAAAAAACAAAACACAAAAACCCTGTATTTATACCTCATGTGTTAAATAAAAATTAACTCAAAATGGATCTTACACTTATATAGAAAACAAAGCACTATTAAACTTTTTGATGCCAACAAGGATTTCTTGAAACCCTGAGTTAGGCAAAAAGCTCTTAGATGTGACATCAAATCACAACCCATAAAATAAAACTGATAAATGTGACTTCATCAAAATTGAAAACTTTGCTCTGCAAAAGACAGCAAGTGAAAAGACTAACTACATACTAGGGGGGAAAAATAGCCAAGCCACAAATCACATATTCAACAAAGTACTTACATCTTGAATATATACATATTTTTAATTTTAAAATTCAACAGAAAGGCAATAAATAAACCCATTAAAAACTAGATAAAGCATTTTAACAGGCATTTCCCCCAAGAAGACCTACAAATGACAAGGTCATGAAAACCTGCCTAACATCATTCCTTATTAGGTAAAGGCAAATTAAAACTACAGTGAGATACACTGCAAACATATTAAAATTGCTAAAATCTCAACACGAACAGTAGCAAGTGCTGGCAAAGATGAAAATACCTGAACATCTTGCTCTGGCGGCACTGCAAAATGGTACAGCCACTCTGGTTAAAGTTTGGCAGCTTCTTCTAACATTAAATATGTGCTTACTGTATGACCCAGCAATTCCGCCTCCAGTGGAATTACTCTAGACTGATACAATCTTACGTTCTCACAAAAACTTGCACACACATATTTATAACAGCATTATTTGTAATCACCAGAAATTAGAAACAACCCAAATGCCCTTCGGTGGGTGAATGGATGAAGTAACTGCAATACATCCACACAACAGACTGCAACTCAGAAATAAAAAGGAATGAACTTCTAATGCATTCAAAACATGAAGGAATCTTAAACATATTATTTAAGGGGAAGGAGCCAAATGTAAAAGGTTACTCTATGCTTCATGTATACGAAATCCTTGAAAAAGCACTTCTATTTCAGAGACCACTAGTTGCCAGAGGTTAGGGATGGAGGTCAGATTTGGTTACACAGCGGAAACACAGTTTTTTGGAATGATGGAATTGTTTTGTATCCTGAATGTATTAGCGAATGTGTCAAAATTCATAGAACTATTAAAAATAAAATTTCAAAAATCTGATTTATAATGCTGATGCTACCACTATCTTCCTAAGTGATCTTGGACAAGATATATCACTTCTTTGAGACCCAATTTTCTTTTTTTTTTTTTAATGTTTATTTATTTTTGAGAGAGGGACAGAGCACAAGCAGGCGAGGGGCAGAGAAAGAGGGAGACACAGAATCTGAAGCAGGCTCCAGGCTCTGAGCTGTCAGCACAGAGCCTGACATGGTGCTCGAACTCACAAACCGTGAGGTCATGATCTGAGCCGAAGTCGGATGCTCAACCGATTGAGCCACCCAGGTGCCCCGAGACCCAATTTTCTTAAAAGAATATGAGGGTGTTTGTCTAAGTGCTTTTCCAAGTTTGGCCTTCTGCGACTAAAATTACATCATGCAATATTACTTGGCGATCAAAAAGAATGAAATCTTGACATCTGCAACAACGTGGACGGAACTAGAATGTATTATGCTAAGGGGAATAAGTCAGAGAAAGATACATATCATGATTTCGCTCATATGTAGGATTTAAGAAACAAAGCAGATGAACATAGGGAAGGGAAGGAAAAATAAGATAAAAAATGAGAGGGAGGCAAACCATAAGAGAATCTTAAATACAGAAGAATAAACTGAAGGTTTCTGGAGGGGAGGTAGGTTGGGGGATGGACTAAAGGGGTGATGGACATTAAGGAGGGCACTTGTTGGGATGAGCACTGGGTGTTGTATGTAAGTGATGAATCATTAAATTCTATTCCTGAAACCATTAATACACTATGTTCATTAACCTGTATTTAAATATAATAAATAAATAAATAAAATCATGCAAAAGCTTATCTATTCCCTAACTAAGCTTAACATGTACTCTACAGAAGGAAGTCATTGAGCAGTTTGTTTTTTCCTCCGGCAAGGATTCCCATCAGCTCACTGGAGCACTATCATCATCATTGCCATCATTACCAACTTTGAGCTATCTACACTCTCTGAATTCACCAGATATTTCACTATTTCCAGATTATGAGGCCCACCAAAGAATACAAAGAACTATACAATTGAGAATTATTATTTCTGCTCTATGGCAAACTTTTCAAAGAGAAATGACACACTTAGGGGAAAAACTGATAGGGAGCTTTTGACCCTTGGAGAAGAATAAAGAATCTATGGACACGTAGCAGCAATGAATCAATGATATTAACTCCATCACTCAGAGCTCTGCTTTATGCCCTGTCATCTGCGCTGTGGATAAAACACAGGATATGACTGCCATTATGATGTAATTTCTTGCAATATCGTGATTTTTTTTAATCATGCAGATTATGGAAAAGAGTTTCAACAGGGAACAAAATCTCTCTTTTCAGTAAACCAGAACCTACCAGTCAAAAAAGGAATGTTTCTAGATATATCTGCTGATACAGAAGACTAAGAGAAAGGGGCAAATTCCTTGAAAAATTAGGTTCAGAGTAATTGCATTTCTCAGTATCTACCCTAATATGAGCCAAATGCAAAAATATTCCTTGCAGCATTATTTGTAATACTGAAAAATTACAAGTAATCTAAATGTATACCATTAAGAAACTGGTTAAATAAACTATAATATAATTATATAACACTAAAAGCAAATAAATGAATTAAAGCTATAAACATCAAAACTGACAATCCTCTAAGACACACTGATAGACAAAGATCTTATTTTAGAAAGACTTTTATATATATTTAAATTTTTTAATGTTTATTTATTTTTTGAGAGAGACACAGAGTGCAAGCAGGGGTTGGCGGGGGGGGGGGGGGCTGCGGCAGAGAGAGAAAGGGAGACATAGACTCTGAAGCAGGCTCCAGGCTCTGAGCTGTCAGCACAGAGCCCAATGCAGGGCTTGAACTAACAAACCACAAGATCATGACCTAAGCCAAAGTCAGACACTTAACCTGACTGAGCCACTCAGGTACCCCTAGAATGACTTTTACACGACAGTTTAACAATAGTGCTACATATCATCTGTAGATATATATGTAAGCATTTTGAAGAGTACATATTAAGTTCACAACAGGAGTTAACTCCCAGAACAAGGACAGGGTACTGGGTTTAAGAAAAAGAACCTTTAAGGGAAAATGTATTCATGTGTATTTGTGTAACTAAAAATTACTTTTAAACAGAGGATCCAATAAAGAGTACCAAAGAGACCTATTGAGCCAGGATATTTTCCCAGGACTACTTAAAAAAGTCCGAAGGACACATCACCTGGAAAAACAATGTCAAGGGGCGCCTGGGTGACTCAGTCGGTTAAGTGTCCAACTTCGGCTCAGGTCATGATCTCACAGTCCGTGGGTTTGAGCCCCACGTCAGGCTCTGTGCTGACAGCTCAGAGCCTGGAGCCTGTTTCAGATTCTGTGTCTCCCTCTTTCTCTGACCCTCCCCTGTCCATGCTTTCTCTCTCTCTCTGTCTTAAAAATAAACAAATATTAAAAAAAATTAAAAAAAGAAAAACAATGTCAGAAGACAGAGTGCTCAGCCTTGCCAAGAAAGGCTTTCCTCCTAGCCCAGCCTATATGAGAATAGCAACCTGGGAGCCACATTTTAAGGACTAGGAGTCTATTCTCCATTATTCTGAAGAAACCACATCATCCTGAAATAATCTCTACCATTAAATTTTCAAGTCGTTTTGAACAGATCATTATTTAATTTCACTCTCATCATCATCCTTACGCACAGCCCACATTCTTTACCATCCAGTGGCCCCAAACCACAGAATGACACATATTTATTTTTAAATTTAGAGTGAATTAAAACTAATTCTGTTTTAAGAGTCCCATGACACCCCCCTGGAATAATTAGAGGGACCCTGCAGTGTCACAAAAGGAGAATTGGAAAAGCACTGGCTTGTATCGTTGCTATAGGGACCTGCCTCCCAGAACAATCCACTTCTAGGAAGAGCAGAAGAAAGGGAAGAAATCTCAGACAAGCTGTAAATAGACCCTGGCAGAGTTGCAAAGTAAATAATACCAGTGGGTTAGGAGCTTTGCCTGCCCCTGTCCAGACAACACGACACAAGAGGAGGAAAAAATCTGTATTGTATTAGGTTGCCATGAGCCTACTCGGCTCAGATCCATTTTGCAGAATTAAATGCAAGAGGAGAAGCAACTGAGAGGTGGGAATGTTCTCCTCTGGAAGTGTCCCTTCGGTGGGTCACCTACTGACTGTGTGATTACAATACAGGAGGCCTAGAGTACTGCTTTCCTCTATGCTGTTAAGAGCACCAGCCCCTCCATGGAGGTGTATTCTGTTCCCAATTTTAATTTTAGCATCTACACTTCAGCAATTTGCATTTAAATGTGTTGTCGGAGAACTTCCAGAAATCTTTAATAGGAAGACCGATTTGCATTTTAATATGCTGTTAAAGAATTTCAAAATATCTTTTTTTCAGTGTGATACACAATACCAGAGGAATGGCCACCGTTAAAGAAATTATAATTCTGGATACAATTTAAACAGAGCAAGCTTTCAGGAGCACCACAGCTTTGCTGGACTTTGTTAAAAGTTCCTTGTAAAAAAGAAAGTCCAAAAGAAAAAGAGAAACCTTCTGATTCTAGAGGCCTTAAAGGTAAGGTGGACACTTTCGGTACAGAAATCAAAGCAGAAGTGAGTTGGGGGAGGTTAGTTATAAGAAAGGAAGATCATCTGAAGGAGGAAACAGGAAGGCAGAATTTTCTTCGCTGTCTCTTGGAGGTGCCCCGCACCACCGTTTCGACTCTGCTGAAGTTTGAAGGCTGAATTCAGAGACAGGTGAGTCCCAGCAACACATAAAGCTTGTTTCTGCCCACTCTTCCCATTTAATATTTTTACAAGAGTAACCAGGACACTTCAGTTTTTGTGGATTCTGGAGAAAACCTGATTAGGCTATGACCTCATGTCCAGAGTAATAAAAAATATTATGTATCTCATTCCCTCTGCCTCCTCATCCTCAGTGACTCTGAGTTACTATGCATTAGCACAGCATCTCAAGCTTTCTTGGATCTATCCTATACCTACTTTTCCAACTATTGATTACCCCATTCACAGTAAGCTTTAATCTAGCCAAACTACCTTGTTCTTACATACCTAGGTTCACTGAAGACTTCCAGCCACCAATGCCACACACTGAGCTGCACTGAAAGGAAGAGCAGAAGAAGAGAGAGGAGGAGGGAAAGAGAGGAAAAGGGAAGGAGAAGAAGAAAAAGAAAAGAAAGAAGAAGAGAAAAAGTTCAGAAATTCTAGCTCTTCAAAATCTTAACCTTTTCCTTAAAATTCCCATGTGGCTTAAAATAACTAATTGCCTCCTTTAATTTTAATAAATTACCTTAACAAGCCTGAAGATAAGTTTTGCAAGTGGTGCTTTTGCAGTATTGTTAAAAAAAAAAGACAACAGGGCCAAAATAGAGTCATTTATGTTAAGCCCCACACCACCAAACCAAAGCGTAATTTAATTATAGTTCCTGCTCTCCCAGAAGAGGAATCTTAAACCAATCAGGAATCCCCTCATCAGCAGCACCTGGGGGGCTCAGTCCCCTGAGCATCTGACTCTTGGTATCCGATAGGATCATGATCTCATGGATCGTGGGTTCAAGCCCTGCATGGGTCTCCATGCTGGCAGTGCGGAGCCTGCTTGGGACTCCCCTCTGTCTCTGTCCCTCCCCTGCTCCATGTTCTCTCTCTCTCTCAAATTAAATAAATAAACAAAAGAAGAAGAATTTCCTGATCAGCACTAGTTATTTATTCTGCCAGATAGACCCCTCCATCCCCTAAAGGAAGGTAACCTTCCAACAACTAACCTGCCTTTTTGTCTAGTCGTGTAACCTCTTCGTTCCTGCTCCCCTCTGGCTGTAAATGTCTTTCATTCTGTACAGCTCCTCGGAGCTCCTTTTGATCTGCTAGATTGGATGTTGCTGGATCCGAATCCATTTTTGCCCACATAACGTCTTGAAATTGTAATATGCCTCATGTTTATGTTTTCACAGTCCTGGTGATGGAAGAGGGAACCAGGAGCAACCAGACCCAGGTAGGTACCTGCTGCTCCCCTAGAGGTTCAGCAACCAAACCTGGGTACCTGCTGAGCCCCCTGAGCTGGAGCAACAAGACCCAGGTAGGTACCTGCTGAGCCCCTTGAGCTCCAGCAACCAGACCCAGGTAGGAACTTGCTGAGCCCCTTGACCTCCAGCAACCAGACCTGGGTACCTGCTGAGCCCCCTCAGCTCGAGCAATCAGACCCAGGTAGGTACCTGCTGAGCCCCTTGAGCTTGAGCAAACAGACCCAGGTACCTGCTGAGCCCCCTGAGCTCAAGCAACCAGACCCAGGTAAGAATCTGCTAAGCCCCCTGAGCTGCAGTAACCAGACCCAGGTACCTGCTGAGCCCCTAGCTTGAGCAACCAGACCCAGGTAGGAACTTGCTAGGCCCCTTGAGCTCAAGCAACCAGACCAGGGCACCTGCTGAGCCCCTTGAGCTCCAGCAACCAGACCCAGGTACCTGCTACTCCCTTTGAGCTGGAGCAACCAGACCCAGGTACCTGCTGAGCCCCCTGAGCTCGAGCAACCAGACCCAGGTACCTGCTGAGCCCCTAGCTTGAGCAACCAGACCCAGGTAGGAACTTGCTAGGCCCTTGAGCTCAAGCAATCAGACCAGGGTACCTGCTGAGCCCCTTGAGCTCCTGCAACCAGACCCTGGTACCTGCTGAGCCCCCTGAGCTCCAGCAACAGGATCCTTGAGCTCGCTGCTTCTCGCTGCCTCAGGACGTGGTCGGGACGCCCCTGTGAGATCCCAGCAGCTTTTACGTGAGAAGCTCTCAAGCGTTCCTGGAACATTTCTTCTTCCTGACTGGACCCCCAAGCCGGCTGGAGTCGGACTGGGTCTGACTTCGAAACCAGGCCGAGTCCCACGGCAGACTTAGTCTGACTTCAAAACCGGAAGAAGTTCGGGAACGGACTGGTTCCGGCTTAGAAACCGGACCGGGTCCGACTGTGAAGAGGGACTGAGTTCGGGTTGTTCGGCGTCCGCTGTAAAAACCGCCCGGTTGCGGGGCCGGGGCGGGCGGCGGGCGGCGAGCCCTTCCGCTGGAAGGCTGCACGAGCAGCTGAAGCTCCGCAAAGACCCTCTCGCGTTACCGTGGCGTCGCGGGAGCTCTTCTGTCCGGGAGCGGCTCGTGCACCTGCGCGGTGCCCTCCAGACAAAGGCGTCCCAGCCGAGCCCTCGCCGTGAGGGAAAGGGGATATTGGTCCTCCTCTGACGTGTCTGGTGACCAGGATGAGAACGCTGGGGCATCGTGCTCTCTCGGAGGCCGGCAGGGGCATTCTGGGAAAACTGGCCGAGGCCACCTAAAGGGTAAGCGTTTGTACCAAAGTGGGCGCTCCTATCTCTATCTGTGGTGCCTGGTCGATAGAGGAAGGTAAAATGTCCTTGCCTCTTCCTTTCCAAATTCAGATTGGCAAGAAAAAAAACAAACAAACACAACAAAAACAAAAACATTTGTAACAATTAGGTCTTTGAATTGTGACTCGTGAATTTGCTCTCAGGTACCATTAGTTGTTGGTCCTTTCCCAGGGACAGCTACTCCCTTCTTGTTTGTCTCATTTTGTGTCCTACCAACTTAGGTTGACAATCGTCAGATTGGGGTCCTCCAAAATATGGCTGGGCAGAAATGTAGGTTGCCCTGCTTTCTTTCTTAGGGTCCCACCAACTCCTGCTGGTTCTTAGGGGGACTTGTCTGTTTTGGTTATCTTTGAGAGTGACTCTGGATCTTGGGAGGATAGTCTCTTTCATACTGTTCTCCTTGTAACAGGACACAATTGGAAACATTGGTTATGTTGCCAAGGCCTTCGCTGGAATGTCATATTTGAGAACGTATATTGACTCAGATAGGGCCACAGCTTTAAGGAACTAAGGTTTACTTTATGGAGCTAATAAAGCCCCTTGGAAAGACCTTGCTTACAACGGTTCCCAGCTGCCTTACCAGGAAAGTAAAAAAGGTGACGTCGTGGCAGGCCCAGGAAACAAGATATCTGTGGAACCTCAAAAAGGGAAGAATTCACCGAAATCTATAGGTATTACAGGCAAAGTCTGATGACACATCTGATGGCAAGGCCTGGGCTTGATTTCCTACCCTCAAAAGGCTTTAAGAGTTCAATCTGAGATTTCTTATAAAGGAATTCTTGTTGGACTTAGGTAAATAATACCACGCCAAGTTTAATGCAAACAAATTAGCTTTACTGTGATTATCTTTGGTAAAATGAGGTTGATTATAGAGAGAGAAATTATCTTTGGACCTTTATCTGTATTTAAATTCTAATCCTGCTAATTGTCTCTAAGGTTTGTTCCATACCTGTAAAGTGAATTGGATGCTGAATTCCTCTAGTTTCCTCAAATATCTGGTTATGACTTTTCAAAAACTAATGTTTCCAAATTCTCTCCCACCCTTCTGGTTTGGAATTATGAAGAACAAAGACCGCCCTTGAATGTCCTTGTAAGGGATGATACCAGGTTCTTCTCACTACCCAAATAGCAGCCAAACTTCAGGGACTTGAACTTTAGGTTCATATATCCCAATTAAAGAGGGTTTTTTCAGACTCTTGGAACTGTACACCAGCTGGAAATCTAAAATTAAAATTGACTAGGGAGGTTTCTCCCCAGAAGCAGACGGCATCTTGAGGTGGGCAGCTTTCCCAAGATCACGGATCAAAATGTTCATCCCCAGTATGAAACCTTTATTCTTCTGCCTTTTTGCGCCTTGCTTTTCTTCTTTGTTAATGCATGGGAAGACATTGTTCCTTAATTCTTGCACTTATCCCCGAATCTGCTGGCAAAGCAGTAGCTGCCCAACAAAATCCCTAGACTCTCTGACCAAACTTGTTCTCATAATAGTATAAGTCTTTAATTATATTTTAGCTGAGGAAGAAGGTGTTTATGCTATGGCAAATACCACCTGCACTTGGATTAACATCTCTGGGGAAGTTGGGACCCAGCTACGTGAGATCAATGAATAAGCCAGTTGGCTTAAGAAAGTGATGCCTTCTATGGGAACTTCCTTTACTTATTTGATTCTCATTGGTTTGGGTCTTGGAGACCAAGCCTCCAAAGTGCATTCCAAACATTGGAAGTTATCCTGCTTATAATAATCATAAGTCTTCTTGGTGCACTAAATTCTCTCAAAATGCATGTTCACAGCCAACCTCCCACAAACAAAAGATCTCCTGATGAATAGAATGTTGGAAAAGGAACAAAGATAATGACCAACTAAAAGAATCTGAACTTACAAATGAGGAAAGGAAAAAAGGAGAGAAAGAGACAAATTAAGACCCAGATGTGTAACTATAGAGAACAAACTGATGATTACTAGAGGGGAGGTGGATGGGGGGGATAGGTTAAATAGGTGATGGAGATTAAGGAGTGTACTTGTCATGATGAGCACTGGGTGATGTGTGGAATTGTTGAATCACTGTATTGGACACCTGAAACTAAAATAACACTGTGTGTTCACCATATTAGAATTAAAATTAAAAACTTACTAAAAACATGTGAATCTGAAGTTGTGACCTGTGAATATCACACAGAGATTCAGCAAAAACTGTGAGAACCCCAGAGTTAGCTGAGAGTGGCACTCATGCCTTAAATTTTAAAGACCTCTCTCAGGTAGGCAGAGAGTCCAGTAAAATGAGGGGAATTGTTGAAAACGAGGCAACAGGTCTGCCCAAAATGGAGCTGCCTATGCTAAGCTTAATACCACCAAAGCAAGACCTAATTACAATTTTGGCTTTCTGTGAAACGGAATATTCACTTAAAAAAGAATCATCCTGTCAGTACTAGTTAAGTAATCTGCCTGATAGGCCTCTGCTGTC
Organism: Acinonyx jubatus; assembly: GCF_027475565.1. Taxonomy (NCBI): domain Eukaryota; kingdom Metazoa; phylum Chordata; class Mammalia; order Carnivora; family Felidae; genus Acinonyx; species Acinonyx jubatus. The sequence goes on along the minus strand of NC_069380.1, from coordinate 118,478,251 downwards.
CCCTAAAGGAAGGTAACCTTGCAATTACCATCCTGTTCTAGTATAGTATAACTATACTTGTATATATATACAAGTATATATATATATATATATAGTTATATACTTGTATATACTAGTATAACTTCCTTGTTCCTGCTCCCTTCTGCTTATAAAAGTCTTTCATTGTGTGCAACTCCTTGGAGCTCCTCTCTATCTGCCAGATTACATGCTGCCTGATTCAAATTGATTTTTGTTCAAATCAACTTTTAAAAATTTTAATAGGCCTCAGTTTATCTTTTAACAATTCAAAGAGATTATCTGTTGAGAAGCAGAAAAAGTAAAAGCTTAAAGTCTTTGCAGCTCAAATTGATCACTATAGATTTGTCACTGGAGGAAAAGAATGGCAGCTAATTTGATAGACTGCCTCTTTGTTTTGCCTCCTCTTTGTTTTGCCCCGTCCACTGGTCATGTGCATCCTTCTGTGGGAATCTTATATGGAAAATCTAGGGTACAAAAGGACAGCACTGATCCATTAAATTTAACCTGGTGATGGAAAGCAGAATGAAAAACAGAAAAGCCGATATGTCCACAGTTTCGGGGTGGAAACTCCAGGAAACATGTGTGCACTTATTTAATTAACATTTGCTATATGTCAGGAGGAAGAGCTTCACCCAGAAAGTGTGTTGAGACAAAATGACTCAGAGCAGCTACATTTACAAAGTGCATCCTCTGCTCTAGCCCTGCCCTGAGTGCCTTCCATTTATTAACTTGCTTAATCCTTACAGAAACTTTCTTAGGTAGGAATAATTATTATCTACAGTTAATAGGCAGGGAAGCTGAGACACAGAGAGTTAAAGAGGGCGGTCAGGGTCACACAGTTCACATGTGGTGTAGCTTAGCTACAAACTAGGTCATCTGACCCAGATCACACACTTTTACCACTAAATCAATCCTATCCATCTTCTCTAAAGAGTCACCATCTTTGGCAAATAACTTACAATCTCTCCTGGGCGATGATGGAGTTTCATGAATCATTCACATATTCTTGCCTATTTCACCTTGTGACCAGAGAAATAGATTTTACTATTAGTTCATGCAAGGGATGTATGTCCAGAAATGCAAACCAGTGGATTAAAACACTATGAGGGGAATTCATGCTTAATAAGGAGCAGGTGGACTAAAATACCTTCGTCATAGGACAGGGAACATAAGTCAGCAAAGAGGTTAAATAAAGAATTGATTTAACGACTTCTTCCTGAAGACGAGCACAGTGTCCAACTGCTGGCTGGTAAAGAAAAACAACAAATAGAAACCTTGAATGCTCGGCTGGCTTCATGTACTTATGCACATTCCCTGTTAAGCGTGACACTGAAGCCGAAATTTTACACACTAGGTGGGCAATTATAACAAACTCATTTGCGTGTTACAGATTTTTTTTTCCAAGAAGGAAAAAAGGATAAAGGTATCCAGTCAAAGCCTTGATGTTTTTCGATTAAGAATTTTTTTAAGCCCATGAGATTCTCAGGCTTTTGAGACAATTGTGCAGTTCTTGATAAAACATTACCCAAGTGAATTATTTATAAAACTGCAGGGAACTGCAAACTCTGGTGAACAAATATTTTTGATGTTCTCGTCTCCTGGAGGGCTATTTTGCACTGCCCTCTGCTCCCTTCTGCAGGGATCCTGGGCTCTCTCTGGCCATGGCTGCCCAGTCACCTCAAAAGGTGGCCCAGCTGCTGAAGAGACGCAATGGGTAGGAAGGATGTATCAAGTCAAGATGCCCCTGACTTGATACTTGATATGAAGTCTGAGCCCTTTAGGAATCCCCAGCTGCCAGGTTGCTGAAGAGAGATTAGGCAGCAACAAAAGATTGAAAAAAATTGACTGACACACATATACATATTACTCATACATACACATATGCTGTTTTTTTTTCTTAACAGAGCCTAAAAGTTTTAATAACTGTCACTTACGAAAGGTTCTTCCCAGCCCTTCAGAGGCAAGCCAATGGGAAAATCCCAGAAACAAACATGGATTCTTTTTTTTTTTTTGGATAATGTTACTAGATAACCCAAAAGAAATTGAATCTGCACCATTGGAGTTTTCATTTTTATGTATGACACCCTTTTTGAGGTCATATAACACTTTCCATTCTGTAGGAGAAAAAAAAACGGAAGCATTGGCATCAGACATATTTAGCTTTGAATCCTAATCCCTTCACTGTATGAACTTGGCATATTAACATTTCTGAGCCTGTTTCCTCAATGAGACAACGCAGATAATAATCCACTACAGGTTTAGCTGTTACTAGAACTGGAGTAAATAAACAGTAAATAATAGCATCTATTACATCTTGGGTATTTAAACTTTTTTTTTTAAGCCCACCTGTTTATTTTGAGAGAGAGTGTGTATGTGTGTGTATGAGCAGGGGAGGGGCAGAGATAGAAGAGAGAGAATCCCCAACAGGCTCCTCGCTGTCAGCACAGAGCCCAACGCAGGGCTTGAACTTACAAACCAGGAGATCATGACCTGAGCCAAAATCAAGAGTTGGATGCATCACCCACCAAGCCACCCAGACATCCACATCTTGGGTAAATCTAAATACATCTTGGGTATTTAGAAATAGCTGCTATTATAATGATGGCTCATTCATTCAACAACACTGAAGGGTCCTTTAGGAACCGAGCACTGTTTCAGGCACAGAAGATAAAGCAAACCTCATGGATTTCTAGCCTTTCTGGAGACTATAGTCTTGAGAATTGTTAGTATTTGAGTGGAGCCAGGTGGAATGAACCACTGGAGTTTATTTCAAGGTGATGGGTTGTCCTCTTAGCTCCATCACATTTCCTGACAAAGTACTATAACAAGATCCTATAATGTAAACCTCTCTCACCTTAGAACATCAAAATCAAGTAATGGAGTTGTCTTTTGTCTCAGTAGAGAAATGCTTAGTGAGGGAGAGGAAAATGAAACTTTCATTGGAACACCACGTCCCAATATTGGTGTGGAGTGGTTATTATTGTTGCTGGTTGCTTGGGATTAAGGTAATAATATTACATCATGTTAATGTTCTGCTTTGGGGAAAAAAATTGTAAATAGACATTTCCAATACGAGTACCATGTGTATGAGTGGTTAATTATTTTCCTACACCTGTTGGCTTGGTATGGCAGTAGGGCCAAAGCCATTTCCTTTCACTGAAAATTAAAATACAGCTCAATCTGGCATGTTTTTATCCTTCCATTAGTAGGAAGGTAAGTTTGCAAAGAACTGTAAAGTGTATGTCTCTGGCAAGTAAGAAAAGCCAGGGTTTAAGTGCATGATTTCCAAAAGGAACCTTCACTCATCTCATTATAATTGAAATTGTATGAAATTTTATTTATTAAAGGTATGTGTTAAATTGCTTGACAAGTATTGTGCTTAATATTATATGTATATAAATTTTGAGTAAATTAAACTTTTAAGTACACAGGGGAAGGTTTGATACTTAAAGTCATTCTATTGTTAATTGTTTTTAATAAACAAAACCATAACCCTTTCATTTCTTTTATGTAAATTCAGATTTACATACATATTAACATTTTGAGATTCAAAATCATCTCATCAATTTCCAAAAAGTACAACAAAAAAAAGCAAGCAAGAAAGAAAACAACTCACATCTTAAATGTGTTTGTCCCTATAGTATACTGTTCTGAGTTCTTTATCTTTATGCCATTATGTATTTTTTATTTTATGCCATTATGCATTTTTTAATTTTTATGCCATTATATATTTTCTGGGACCTATATTCCAAAAATAAACATGCCTAATCCTTATAATGAGAAAAATATTGTAAAAATAAATAAAAATAGAAATATACATGGCATATTTATTTTCCTAAATTACATTAATTCATATTAATTTCATATGACTATTTTTCAGTAAATGTGCACCTTAAAAGTAGGCTCAGAAACAAGGCTAGGAATCATTGGTCTAATCTAGTTTCCCAAATGTTAAGTCATTTTACATCAGTTCCATGTTTTTTGCCAAAATTTGTGTATGACCTTTATCGTATGTATTTAAATCTTGTACTTTTTACTTCCAAAGATTCACGGAAGAATGAAATTTTATATTCTCATCCTATCTGGAAAATGATCATTATTTTCCATAAAGAAAAGGAAACCACAAAACGAATATAATTAACAAAATAACATTAAATTCCAAACAAATACCATTTCCTGTTCAAAAGCTCTGATCCTGAGGCTTATTCACTTTTCATTAAAAAAGTGAGATTAGCAGGGACTTGAGGGAGTTAAAGATAATCTGCACAAAACTGAGAGATCACCTATGTAATAATTAGAAAAGCTAAAGCAGAATTGAGCATGGAATTACATTATGAAAGTGGAAATTTATGTCATTTAATCTTGATGCGCTTGCCACCTACAAACGCTTCCTATACTATTATGTCTCCTGTGAGACCCGTTTGAGAACCGTTGGTCTAAACCAGCCAGGGCAAGTGGAGTACTAGCACCTCAGAAAAGACCTCTAGAATTGTAGAGTTAACACTTTTTTTTTTAATTTTTAAAAATTTATTTATTTTGAGAGAGAGAGCTCGAGCAGGGAATAGGCACAAAGGGACAGAGCGTGTGGGCGAGTAATGGCTGGGCAGAGAGAGGGAGGGAAAGAGAGAATCCCAAGCAGGCTCTGAGCTTAGGACTCCATCTCACAAACTGTGGGATCATGACCTGAGCCCAAATCAGGAATCAGGTGCTTAACCGACTGAGCCACCCAGGCACCCCCTAGAGTTCACACTTTCACCCATAAGTCATTGCAGTGGTTATAAAAGTTACCATAGATCCCAGTTCAACAGGTCCAGTCCAACCTTACACTTTCATCCAGCATAATCATTCATCACATCACTTTTCCCTCAAATGTGTTCCAATCTGGGATAATCCATTATATTCTCACCACACTGTTCACTCTCCTGCCCGTCCTTTTTGGAGCACCTGGACCTGGCTCTGTGATTATGACTGGAAATACGAAGGTGAGTAAGATTAATTCCCAGCCCTCAAAGAGCTCACAAACAGAAGATCAGGGTAAGGTAACATTTAATGACAATACAAGTGATAAAGGTCATGCATAGGTCTGTGTCTTGTGCTGTAAGGGTCACAGGGAGGGAGAGCAGATGAGACAAAAGAACACTGCAGGTTCCTCAGTGAAAAGGGCAAGAAGACCAGCTAATCCATAGTGTAAGAACTGGTGAATCAGCTCCACAGAAGCAGCTAGGTCTGTCCCTTGTAAAATAATGTTCTACTTTGCATCCATGAGCATTTGGGGAACTTGGTGCAGTAAGGATTAAAGGGGGAAGAACAGTTTCCTACGCATATTTCCTCAATAGTTATAAGGTATGAGAAAGCCTGGCCTGTCTGGTGAATCTTTACAAGATTCACATTACATGTGTAGAGACAGATAAAAATATTTCAGTGGAGGGAAACCTGGGTGGCCCAGTTGATTGAGCGTCCCACTCTTGGTTTTGGTTCAGGTCATGACCCCAGGGTCATGGGATTGAGTTCCCCATTGGTGTGGAGCCTGCTTTGGATTCTTTCTCTCTCTCTCCCTCTGCCCCTTTCCCTGGCTTGCACTCTACCGCTAACATAAAATTTAAATTTTTTTTAATGAAAACATAGATCATGTTACTAATCTGCTTCAAACCCATCATGGGTTGATCACTGTTGTTGGAATACAATCCATACTCTTTCCCATGGCCCACACACTCTGCCCTTCCTCCAAAGCCACATTTCCTGCTGTTCACTCCAGTGCTCTAAGCTTTGGTCATCTTCCAATGGTCCAATCTTCCTATGGGTCCATCCCCCATAGAGGGAAAGCAAAAAGAGTTTTGATTAGAGGGGGGCCTTCCCTGGTCCACCCACACCTACTCAGTTCACCCAGCTCCTCATGTTTATCATCTTTCCAGCACTTGACCAAGATGTATCTGTTTCTTGCTTATTGTTCGTCTTTCCCATGAAGGGAGGAAATTGTATTGTTCCCTGTGTCCAGGATAGTGAGAGGCAACAAAATAAGTGATTAACAAACATTTGTTGACTGGATCAATAGAAGAGTTTGGGAGGGAAAAAAAAAAAAAATATATATATATATATATATATATATCGTCAAGTACTTATTTAATCAAAATAATTCATAAAAATCTTTAAAAAATAGTCATATTCTCTCCTCACTTAGCTTTGGGAATAGATAAGAAAGAGAATGGCTGACCTCTGGATTTCCAGGTTTGTGAGAGCCTCGTGAGGTTGAGAAAAGACCAAGTGATTGGAGCCTCACTGTAAAGATAAAGGAAGATTATTCAACCCTCCAGTGGTACTTGCCAAGAGATACAGAAGTCTGGATCTGCAATGAGGCTGCAAGGTATTTTTACACTTTGAATATCCATTTCCAGATTACACAAAGGATTTCTCAAGTGACCTTGAGTAAGCCATTTTGGTAAATTTCTGTGTTACTTAAATGAACCATCTCTATGGAGAGAAGTGATGAGGCTTGTTAATTTACATTTGTAAAGACACTTTGAAATCTCTGGATGAAATAACTTCTGTAGAGAGGCACAGAGAGTGAGGTAATATGCTGGGTCAAACTCTACCCTTTTGTAGAAGCAGACAGGAGTAGGAAGACTTCAGGACACTTAAGGGGAGCCTCTGGCACATTATTTTTCAAATTAATCTTCTAAGAAAACACTCTCCTGTCAGTACATTGAGTGTTTTAATCACTTGTATAAGTTATTACTCTAGCAATCATTTCTTTTAACGTTTTTCTCCTTAAGTCCCAACTCTGTATAAAGGGAATATTTAGAGGGATTTGCCTGTGAGGTTTTCCCTCTACAACACTTACTTTAGTTTGTTAATTTTTACCCTACATCAGTGGCATTCAGTTCCTAAGCATGACAGTCTCTGCTGCTGAGCTGATTGGGACCCAAATGAGGTCATTTCATCAATTCTAGACAGATGTTTACAAGTTACAGTCAGAGATTAGAATAAGCTCAGGAAGGAGAAAAGAGAATTTCAAAGAAAGCTGCCAGTCTATGAGTTAATTATATCCATTTATAAGAACGGTATTAATAGTTACTTAAGAAATAATTCCAATAGAATAGAACATTTTCCCAGGATAATGATCTCTTTCAGCAAGGCAAACACAGACTCAAAGATAAGACATTAATTGTAAAACTGTCAAGGCAACATCTTTTAAAAAGCTTAAAAAAAAAAAGGCAACCACCTTTTCCAACATGCTACACCGATTATATACTTGTGATCTTTGCCCAAATGACCATATAGCTTTATGTTTTTCTTGACCTTATAATTGTGTTTTCTTTGGGAGGGAGGTTGGCATTAATTAATTTTATTACGTGCTCTCAGAAGTAGGAAGGATTTTTTTTTTTTTTTTTTTTTTGCCTTACTGCACCTTGCTCTCCCTGAAAACTGAGTTCCTTGGCCCTTTTGATGGATGGGTTCAGACAAAATTCTTGTCCTTGGAACTGCTCCTTGAAGAGGCTGCGGGTCTTGATGTTCTTTTTCTGTTCATCATATCTCTTTGAGATTTTCTTTAACTCCTTCACTTTTGAAATCTCATTTCATCAGAAGATAGTTGGTCCCCTTCTAGCTGCCAAGAGGCCACACATAACAGAGTTCTTTCCAGGTCAAGTTCTGCACACTGTCAGCGATCACCCACCAGCTCATTACTGGGTGCATCCTAGACTATATCCATGATTCTGGTTATGTGAATACTGCATATGGAGCCACAGGAGAGGTTGCACACAGCCAGCCTTAGGGTTCGGGACTTCTTCTTGTCTCCTCATACGTGGACTGTGGGAATGGAGTGGGGCCAATCTACTGGGTGCCCTAGGTCATATGTCTCCCTTGTGTGCCAAAGTTTTTCTCAGCTTTTGAACTAGTTATCTTACCAGATGCCTATCACTTCATGCTGGCTGGGAAGATGGAATGCAAAGTCCCTAGGGACTGATTTGTAAACTCCTGTCCCACCCTCCAATTCATCACCTGGCAGTACAGTATTGAACATTATGACATGATAGAAAACAACTGAACTACTAAATTCCCGTGGGCAATGCATCCTAAACAGAGACTGAGATACTATAAAGAAAATGTTTGGTATTTCAAGATAAGTGACTTTTTGATGACTGCAGGGTTTTCTCCAGCTTTTGACATGACACCTAATTTGTTCTGTTTGATTGGCAAAGAACTTGATTATCTTGACTTAAAAGAAAGCAACTCAGGGTGTCACCACTATCACCTATTCAGCCAACATCAAGTATTTATTGAGCACCCACTGAGTGCAAAGCATGTTACAGGAGAATAAAAGCTAAGAAAATACAGCCTTCTCTGCAAGAGAAGGCACTCTTTAAAGGATGAACTAAAACAAATGGGAATACCCAATTTTCAGTCACTAATCTGAGCACAGTGCAAATACACAGGTTTGGGGCATATAGAGAGGGCTAGTGACAAGGTCTGCAAATGGGCGCATCTTTGTATCCAACTACTGGTTCTGTAAGTTGTCTCAAAATCCCCTACATTTAGAAATGACATCAAAATCCTGCAGGGACTATAGAAAATGAAATAAAATATACCATTTGTTTCAGGAAGAGCATCTCAATTTGATACTCATCAGGCAGCATCTATGCTCATGTCTAATCTGCTGACCCATTGGCTATTCCCATGATGATTGCTTAGTACCTACTTCAAAGTTTTGCCCAAGGTTTTCAGATAGGGGTGTGGCATGGTAAAAGAGTGGGGCTTTGAGACAGAGACTTGGATTTGAGTCCAGCTTCCCCACTGACTTAGAGCCATATCTCTGTAGGTTAATGACTAAATCTTATTTCCATTTCCTCTTCTCTAAAATGGGTATAATAGCACAAAATTCATATAATTGTGCAGGCGAAATAAGATCAGGTATAAATAGGCTTATAGCAGTACAAAGTCTAAAAAGTAGTAAGTATTAAAGAAACAGGAGTATTTTTCTTATTTCCCTCCTTTTGAATGGAAGTCTGTGCGTCAGTGAATGAAGAACACAGGGACTTGTAGCAGCAATTGTGATCGCTGTTTCCTTTCAAATTTGTTCGCATTGCATGTAAGGTCTATTTTAATTTCATGGCAACCGTATACAACCATGAGTTATCTCTTGTGCTGCTTAATGTTTTAATCACACTGCCCACTAGTTATACACTAAACAATACCTATTGTCTCCTCAGTTGAATGAAAAATGCTTGTGTACAAGGGCCGTTAGCATCTTTTATAAATGTACTTTTAGGGTATATTTCAAGTGTTCTCTCTATATTTTTCTAATGACTAAAATGTAAATAACATGATAAATACCTATGATCAAACCAGGATACCTATCCACTCATTTATCATTTGTTTTTTGTTTTTGTTTGTTTGTTTGTTTTTGAGGGCGGGAACTACCATGCCCAGGTATATACTGAAGGTTTGGTGTCCATAGGACACTGTCTTCACAGAGCAGTTACTCCCATATCATTGGCTTTTATGTTTCAATCTTACTCATTTTAGCATTCCGGGATGTACCATTGTATGTTCTTGCACATAGAATATATTCTGTGTACATTTGATGCACCAGTGACTAGTCTTGGTATAAATGTTGGTGAAATTGAAACATGGGAGTATAACTCATGAATTAAGAAGGATGGACCTATAGTTAGGGGGGAAATATGGTTATAGATTATCTAAGCAGCTGCAGGCAATCTAGGTCTCACAGAGCTCTTCCAGCTTGGTGGGGCTGATAGATGATGCTGTGTCGTCAAGGTGAAGTCAGTCCCGAACAGCACACCACTCACTGAGACAAGCCAACTCCCAAGAGCCTAATAAAAAACTGTGCCTAAACCTTTGCCGACTTACTCCATGTGTTAAAAGAAAAGAAATGGTAGTCTGAAATTACTTTAGCATTTGCAAGGTTGAAACCAACATGTTTGTGCTAGCTGTTCACTAGCTATAGGAGTCCTCAATTAAATAGGTCCTACCTTGCAGCTAAAAAGCAATTAGTCTCACAATTCATGAACATTTCTCTTACAGTTCTATGAAATTCTGGCTCTATTGTGAGTGGTGGTGGCAGCAGCGTTTTAGAATAAAAACGATTCCTTGAATTTGATTGTTCAGTATTGTGCTTTGGGGAATATTAGGGGAAATGATACACACATCCCTGCCCTCTAAGAACTTACGATTTGGTAGGGATGCAGATATGTATAAAGAACTCAAATATAGAGTGAAGAATGAAATACACAATTAGTAATCATGACTTAACCATTACTGACAAAAGGCAGCATTTTTGCCACACTATCCTCCTTACATATTCTGATTTATCACTACTCCCCACTCAAAAGGATTATTAATAACTTAGTTTAAGATATTAATAACCACCTTTTCAGGTTCTGAGGGAAGATATTGATCACACTTATTATCCCAAGCCTCTACTGTACTTAATATATGTATATAATTTCACTGATGGCTCATATTCATCATATGCAATAGTGTGAAAATCCTAAAATTTCTTGTAAACAAGGAATTTCCTCTAGCAACATGATCAATGGCCCCCAAACTGCCACTTATGATCCCTAGACCTTTTAGGACTTCTTGTTGCTTTCGAAGTGTTGTTGCAAAGCACTCCTCTCCATCCAGCCTCGGGGGAAGTAAGGCAGACAGATTATCACTATTAAAAGACTCTTGGGGGATTTTCTGGGTGTCTCAGCTGGTAGTCTTCCCTGGTCTTGTCCTTCCTGATGCAGCACAGGAAATAATAAACTTGTGGATGCAAATTTATTCTCTGTTCCTATAAGCTAACCTTGGGATGAGTCTGTTTGCAGGACCCCAAACAGGTTCACCTCAAACAGATGTTCTAACAGCCTTTCTCTCAGGACTAGACTTTGCAATCTCCTTGATTTATTTGTTTTGTTTTGTTTTCAAAAAGAGGCCTACAGCAGTCAATTGTTTTGGCTGAGGTCACAGTGTTTAGAATAATTGAAGAGTTTCTTTGGTTTTACACTGCAAACGATAGGAATAGAATGTAGAATGTGATGTTTGTATTCCTGCAAAAAGCCATCATTGTATTTTTTTTTCAAATGTTGCTGTTACCTCTTCCCATAGGTGATTTCTGATCAGTGAAGAATAGAGTTGGAGTTTTAAAAAGGAGGAATCTAGATCTTAAATGCCCCGGGTTCAAACCCAGGTAATAGCAACATAATGGTCACAGTCATATTTTATCCAATGGAGGCTTAAAAGCATCCCAGTAAAATTTGTGGGAACAAAAAATGGATGCAATATGAGCCTGGCATTTACAGTATTAATATCTCGCAGGATAATTGTATATGATCCAGCAACCTACTTTTAGAGATCCAGTTCTGCCAGTAAATATCTGGATGACCTTACCAAGTCATTTAATTTCTCCAAATCCCCATTTTATCATCTGTACAAGAGTGAGCCATTCTCTAAGGTTTCCATTTGCTCAAAATCCTATGGATTAAGATTTCCTCTTTGCCGAATGTTTATAGTTTTATATGCCCACCAATTGTCTGAAGCAAAATCAAGTGATTATAGGATTAAAATCACTTTGAGCCCCAGAAACTACATTTTTTCCAAAGTCAGAGGCAATTTGGCCTCTTCTCTCAATTATCAGAAATTAGTTGGGGTGAGAGTTAATACCCTCAAATAGAAAGAAGAAGGTATTCTGGTTGGGTTGCCAGCTTAGTCTCAATCTCCAGGGAAGTGTTTTCCAGATAATATGGTGGAATATGCTTTTGCCAACCAGATTGGTTTTCTCCAGAGACCTACACAGGCTTTAGATACACCGGTCAGTAGACAATGGTTTGTGACCCTAGAGATGCCTATAATCAGCTTCCTACTTCTTCCTCAAGTCCCACATGGGAATTAATGTGATGGAGATTTAGTAGAAACATAGCAGACAACAATCCTTTTTTTTAATTCCTGAAAAAAAAAAAGAAAACCCAGGACTTTTATATTTAAAAAAACTCTTTTGTAAAGTTCCAAATATAAAACAAACTTCCAGGTTTCATTAGCATTGGATTTGGTCTTGGTGTACGTATTATTTTCCCTTCGAGAGGCATTTAATCTCTGTGGGTCAAGTACTTTTAAATAGCTGCTATCTCAATTTGTAATAAAAGACACTTTTTTCAGTAGAAGAAAAAGCCTGTTATAAATCCCTCTCCTGTCAACAGGCATAACATCTTTTAAAAACTACAGAAAGGGGTATCCAGTTGGCTCAGTTGGTTAAGCATCTGACTTCAGTTAAGGTCATGATCTCACAGTTAGTGAGTCTGAGCCCTGCATTGGGCTTTGTGCTAACAGCTCAGAGCCTGGATCCTGCTTCGAATTCTGCATTTCCCTCTCTCTCTGCCCCTCCCCAGCTCACACCTTGTCTTTGTCTCTCTCTCTCAAAAATAAATAAACATTTTTAAAAAATTGATAAAATTAAAAAAATTAAAAACTATGGAGAGCTGCCCAAATGGTCTTTTTTTAAAAAAATAAAAAAATGGAAAAAAAGCTGATTCTATTTCTTTTTTGAGGGGAGAAGGGGAGGGGCATACGGAAAGGGAGAGAGAATCTTAAGCAGGCCCTATGCCCAGCACAGAGCCTGATGCAGGGCTCTATCTCATAACCATGATACCATGACCTGAGCTGAAATCAGGAGTAGGACACTTAACCACCTGAACCACCCAGCTGCCCCTAATTCTGTTATTTTGTATAGTCACAGGTTTGCACTTTTGAACGGGGGGGTGGGGTCCAAGGAATGAAATTATATAAAGTTGTTCCCTATTTTTTAAGAAGGAACTACATTTAATAAATAGGCAATCAGCTTGATGACCAAACTTGTACAAAGCACCTGCTTTGTGCTAGTCATAATTCTAGACCTCACAAAGATACAAGAACACATGAAGTATCATAGTCCCTGATACGGGGTTCATTACACTACTCTCACTATTTTCACAGGTTTGAGGATTACCATAAAAATTTTACAGTGTTTGAGGATTACCATAAAAAAACATGTAGTGATACCCAAATCCCAATATTATGTGGCTAGAAGAGGAGTGATACATAGGATATCTATCTATAATCTATAATTATACATTATATAAATATGTGACACTGGTAGATCTGGATGTACCTGTAAGTAGTGGGATAGGAGGAGAAAACATGCTGGCTTAGGGATAAAGATGACAATGAAAAGGAGTTTGGTGTGGCACATGGCAAGATGACCATGGATCTTCAAGCATACAATATCTGGCCTGTAGCTGGTGATCCCTTGCCAAAGGATACATCTAAATTATAACACTTTACCCTTTTCATTAAGAGAACTAGAAATGGTAGGTCTGGCTTGAAACAGTAGTTCACAGAAATGACCTGTTGGGTTCCTATTGGTTATTGGCAAAATTAATTCCTAATATTAGAGACATTGCCTCATAGTGAGGAAGGAAAAGGTGGAGGTGGGTGGGGGTAGAAGAAAACCAAGACAACACAAGGCGAGAAAAAGAAGCTGCTTAGGCTGTGACAGCCATGCTGTAACCCCTGAGTTAGGGATAGAGATGGATGAAACTTCTCTGATTCTCATCCTCTGTTCCGAAACTTGCCTAATGTAGTATCATGTAGTTGCATGTCTTTTCCAGCAAAATCTTCCAGTAAGGTTTTTTGACATGAGCCTCCTTATTGCCCTGAAATCCAAAGAATTCAGTGGATTGATTCTTTGTTATCTGGTTGAACTACACTGAGAAAGCTGAGAAAATCTCACCAGTGAGGCTGTAGGTGTCATTGTCACCCTAGCCTATATTAATCAAAGGGGAATACTTTGGCTCTTTGACTTTTTCTAGGGAAGTGACATTCCAATTTAGTATCCACCTACTTTGAGTTTTCAAAAAAAGCATTAAGACCACCTGTCCAAAGTTTGTACCTAGAGAAAACGGACACACTGAAAATTAATAATGACAGGTTGAAATATTTATAGATTTTCTGAAAAGGCAGTAAAAAAAAATCAAGATTCACTTGGATTTATCTTTTGGTAGCCCTCCCCATAGTGCTTTTTGGTAGATATTGTTTATGCAGACTTTTGTTCACCCAAACAAGTGAATGCTTGGATTTAAAAAGATGATAAATGGGGTGGTGGTCTCTCATACATTTTAAAAATAAATGAATGACCACATTTTTCTAAAGAAAGACCTCTTTTTTGCTTAAATTATTCAATGTACAAAAAGTTACATACCTTCTACTTTTAGGAACAGATTTACTCATGCACTATATTGATATATCACAAACCACAAGCTGTCAGTGGCATGCCTGTACATGTAAATCGTATCTGCACATGCCACCTGGCATAGAAATTCTTAAAGTAACCTCCAGTTAGAAGTTGACTGAATTAATAATGGTCAGGAAACTTGGAGAAAAACCAAATGTTTAGGGATTGGAGAAGATGTTTAAAATGTCACATTTTATGGCTGTCTCACTCAAAATGGATCACCGTGCCCAGTCTATCTATAAAACAATGCTGAAAGTGTTGTCTTTTGCTTCTGCTACTTGAAAATCAACTACTCAGTTATATGCAAATAATAACAATAATAACCTTTTATTTAGCGTTTTCCCAGGCTCTCAGCAATGTAATAAATCTGTCCTATTTCATAATGCTCACCATAAGCCCATGATGTTGGTGATATTATGCAAGTCAAGAAACTAAGGAAGAGAGAGATTATCTAATTTGCCCAATGTCATGCAGTAGTCATTGGTGGAGCCTGGGTGTAAAGCCTTCCAGGTGGTTGGGCTCCAGAACTCCCTTTTCAACAGCATCCTTTACTACCTGACCACATACATTGGTTTAAATATAGATTTTTTTAGTTTGTCACTCAAAACTCTTCAAGCCTTACCTAATTGACCCTTCCAGATTTATCTCTTGTATTTTAAGACTTCTCCACACAGGGGCGCCTGGGTGGTGCAGTCGGTTAAGTGTCCGACTTCAGCCGGGTCACGATCTCGCGGTCCGTGAGTTCGAGCCCCGTGTCGGGCTCTGGGCTGATGGCTCAGAGCCTGGAGCCTGTTTCCGATTCTGTGTCTCCCTCTCTCTCTGCCCCTCCCCCGTTCATGCTCTGTCTCTTTCTGTCCCAAAAATAAATAAATGTTGAAAAAAAAAAAAAAAAAGACTTCTCCACACAGAGTCAGACTCTGGCCAGATTAGGACTGGCCATTTCCCCAGACATCCTGAACTTTCTTATTCCATTACTTTACTGATGGTATTTCCTTGAGTTAAAGTGCAGTCACTTATTAAGGGCAGAGGGAGAATTGTAACCACTTTAAAACATATACAGATATATAATAATTATAAAGGCTAACAATGATTGATCAATTACTATTTGTCAAGAACTGCGTTTAATCCATTTTACACAAACATATAACGAATTCACTTATATGTAATACTACATGTCAGAGTTGCTACCTTGATGTTATAGAAGAGGAAGCCAGGCCTTAGGGAAGTTAAAGCATCTTATCCAAATCAACCCACCAACTAATAAGCAGCAGAACTCCAAGACTGTCTGACTCTAATGAGCCAGCTTGTAACCAAGCAATCTAGGCTGCATCTATTCCAAATTCTAATTTGCATTATAGTTGTTTGAGAGTAAGTTTTATATCTCCCTACTAAACTGCATGCCTCTTGGAACAAAGGCTGGATTTTGCATCTCCAACCCCTCCCCTGCCCCCAAATACACGCACACACATGCACACACACACACACACACACACACACACACACACAGAATTCTGAGCACAATAAGTGATAAGTGGAGGGAAAGTAAGGAAGTGAATTAAGTAAAGGCAAAGAATTCCAAATAAAAGTGGCAACTTTGTGACTCCTGGGCTATTGAATCCCTGGGAGAAATATGCTCCTGTGACCCTTGAAGCATCACATATGTTAACTGGGCATTATTTCTGCCCCTAGGTCCCCTGACATGGAGCAGAATACTGCAGAAAGCGCCAGTGTGCAGTGGATCCCCTTCATAAGGCCCTGCCAGAAATATCCCCAGGTTGAAGCAATTCACAACCCCTCACCTTGCTCTGAATGCTGTGCAAAGTTGTAGTTTGTGAACATATGGGAACCAGCCGTTAATTCAGGCTTCTCAGAGATTACAAAGCCTGCAGAGACTGTAAAATCAGGTAAAAATTTTGAAAGGAGCACATTTCCTGGGCAGTTTTTGTATTCCCAGTTAGATTCCCAGCAGTCTGAGAAATAGGTATGTAAATTAAAGAAAGTTATTTAAAAATTCCAGGGCCAGAAGATATTAATAAATCTGATTTTGGTTCTAAAATGGGCAAAGACTCGAGTCAGCAAAATTTGAGACCACTTCTAATTTTATCTGACCCATTTGGTTACACGCTGCTTCTTGTGACAATATCAGTGCCCCTGGTATTCTCGAGAACTAGAAAGGTGTATGGAAAGAATGCAGGACTCAAAGTCCAGAGACCTGGATTCAAGGTCAGGTCAGACTGTCCCTTAAAAGCAGAGCAAGCTGGTCCCTTGAGCCTCATTTTCATATGTAAATTGGAGATGGCCTGACTATTGACTTGGTATTGTTAATACAAAAACCCACATGAAATACTTTGCAATATATAGGGTCTACAACATAAAATGCATTAATCAATTGAGGGAGGCAAAAATTATAGCTAACATAAAGACCATATGTGAAACATATTTTCTATTTGATTATAAGCAAGAATAGAGTTTTTCTCTCTACCTCCTTTTCTTCCTACCTCTATTCACTTAACTGACATTTACTGAGTGCCTAATATGTGCCAGACATTTTATCAGGTGCTGGGAATACAGTGGCAAACACATCAGATAAGATACCTTCAAGGGAGCAGGCAATCAAAGAATGTGCAAATATATAAATGAATAATTTCTGAGGATGAGAAGCACTATGGAGATAATGATTACAAAAGAACTTTTTGAGGAGGAGACACATAGTCTGCAATCCGAATGATCACAAAGAGTCTCTGGTACAGAAGAAAAAGAAAAAGTG
The DNA here is from genome assembly GCF_027475565.1 of Acinonyx jubatus. Taxonomy (NCBI): domain Eukaryota; kingdom Metazoa; phylum Chordata; class Mammalia; order Carnivora; family Felidae; genus Acinonyx; species Acinonyx jubatus. The sequence goes on along the minus strand of NC_069380.1, from coordinate 118,461,200 downwards.
AGAGGAATATTCCAGAAAGAGAGAATAACAACTGCAAATCCCTAAGACTGAATTATCTTGGCATGTTTAAGCGACAGAATCAAGGCCCCTGCAGTAGTAGTATAATGAATGAAGAAGAGGGTTTACCAGACAAGTTGGACAGGTAATACGTGTAGGAAGGGCCTTGGAGAGTGTGGCAAAGAATTAGATTTTATTCTAAATTCACTGAGAAGCCATTAGATAGTTTTAAGCAGGACAATGACTTAATCTGATTTGCATGGTCGAGATCTTTGATAAGATCAAGTAAAGAGGTAGAGTCTGTTAACATTGTAACACTGAGTGTTTTTGTTCAGAGAGGCAGCCAATATTTGGCTTTAAAAAGATTCTTCCACTGTGGAGGTTGATCAACATCTCAGTCTCAACATGCTGTAATTGAGATTTCTTTCCAGTAGGGTTTCTCTCCATTTCTTCCCTCTTTCAGAAATGGTCATTAAATGCTTCCATCTTTGGAACAAAAACCATGAATGCATCTTCGACTCATCTAATCCATCAGCAAAGCCAGAGGTGATTCCTCACCTTCTTCATTGGAAGTACCATGGCCCAAGTCACACTCGGCTCTGCCCAGATGACTGCAATGGCCTCCTAGCTGGTCTCCCTGCTTTCGACCTTGTCTTTCTGCAGGCTATTTTCAACACAGCTGTCAGAAAGAGTCTGATGATATGATTTCTCTGTCCAAAACCTTCCGTTTGCTCTCTCATCTCAGAGTCAAAATCAAGGTCCTCACAATGTCATGTAAGACTTGACCCCATGTAGCCTACTTGCTTCTCTGTCGGCCTTTCATGCCAAGTTCCTGTTGACTCAGCTTCAGTCACACTGGCCTTCTTGCTGCTCCTTGAACACTTATGCCTCCTCTACCTCAGGTCTTGGCTCTTCCTGGCCCTTCTGCATAAAATGCATTCTATAGATATCCATGAGGCTTTCTCATTTGCCTGTTTCAGGATTTTACTGAAATTCCATCTTCTCAATAAGGCCATCCTCAATCCCACTCTCTAAAATGGCACCAGTGTCCCCAACACTCCCTTTTTCCCTTCTTGGCGTTATGCTTTTCCATAGTACTTACCCACATCTACCATACCATAGATTTCAGTTATTTATCTGGGCCAAACTAAAATATACTACTCCAAACTAGAATATAAGGTCTGTAAGAGCAAGATTGTTGGTCTGTTTATTCATTGCTGTGTTCCCAATACCACATAACAGGAGCTCAATAAATATTTATTAATCAAATGAAGAACCTGAAATTCACAAGCCTCCTCCACAGGTCAGTGTCACTGAGCATGGAAATCGCCCAGGCACCATTCTCCAGACCAAAGCTGGAACCCTGGCTGGACTGGAGGAGGCGCAGTGGGCAAAAAAGATGTCAGGAAAATTAGAGAAGTGTTAGGAAGGCCTGAGAGAGAAGGCACTGTTGGATGCCCATTTACCACAACACTGACTTGGTAAAGAAATAGGCGTGTTCTACAGCGTCTTCCAGACTTTATGATCAGTAAGATTGGTTTGTTTTCACTGGTTTGTAATGTACTATATATAAATAACCCTCTGAAGGAGGTAATAACATTAATCACAATGATGATAATGCTAGAATTTATTGAAGACTGTTGCAGTTACTACTACTAACTATTCCACAAGTAGCTTAAAACTACCATTTATCATATTCATAGATTCTGTAAGTTAATTCAAATGGCATAGTGGGAAAGGTTTTGTGTGCTTCATGATGGCTGGAGGCTCAGCTAAGAAGACTTGATTGCTGGCAAATGAAATCAAATGAAGGTGTCTTTATTCATACAACTGGCAGCCAATGCTGGCTATTGGCTGGGACCTCAACTGGAGCTTTTAACCATGCACCTACTTGTGGTCTAACCATGTGCCTGGACTTCTCAGGGTGATCAGGCTTTTCCCATGGTAACTCAGTGCTCCAAGAGGGAGTATCCCAGCATACAAGGCAGACAGTGCAGTGCCTTTCGTGACCTGGCCTTGGAAGTCACAAAATATCATTTCCACCATATTCTGCAGCCAAAGCAATCACAAGCCACAGAGAGGACATAAACCTCTCCTCCTGATATCAGAGAAGCTGGGAGATATTGTTGCAGTCACCTTTGGAAACTCACAGAAACTATGATAAGCATTTTACATAATTACCTAATTTAATTATCATAGTATCCCAGTTAGATAGTCAGCATTATTTCAAATTTAGTGTAAAAGAAAACTGAACTGTAGAAAGTTCAATGATTTGCTCAAGATCACATTGTTGACATCTGGTGTTGCTGAGAGCCAGGTATATGTATAACTAACTCCAGAGTTCATGCTCTTCCTAATATATCTTCCCCATGGCCAGAGGAGGCTCAATAAACAAAGTGATATGAGGTTGGGAAAATAATACAGAAATCAAAGTGAGAGAAAAGGAGTAGTAATTAGGAAAACAAAAAGAAAATCAGTAGGCAGTAGGGCACTATGATGGTACCTGGTCAATGTACAATTATCATTTAGTGATTTCATTTGTTTTATTTCACAGGATACGGAGATAGCATAGACAATAGCCTACATACAATTCCTCCTAAGTTAACACAAACCAAATATTTAAAACTTTAATTAAAAAATCAAACACCATCAAAGTTCCATACTATCCATTTTGTTCCATTATATTTTAAACATTTTGAAGTAAGAATTTGATTGTTTGAATGTTCTCAATATTTTGCTCTTTAAATGAATGTTTAGTGGATGTAACTCAATGCCAAATTTGGCTTGTTTTTGTCTTAATGACTTCTGCAAAATAGCTACCATTTATTCATTGAGCAAATGGAATATTCTGATGATTTTTTAATGCTACTTAGAATTACATACAGCCAGTGTCTTTTCAATAATGCACTCTTGGGCATAAACTTCCAGATCCTGCTGTATATTGAAGAATTCACATTAAATTACTCTTCTCTGTGAACATAATGGTAGATAATGGAGGACTCAAACAGCTGAAGACCATCTCTCTGCCCAAATGTCACCTGATGTCTGAGATACAGCAGCCTCATAATTTCATTCCCCTGCAGACTTCAGTGGCTTCCCCCACTGTCCTTGCGATGAAGAACAGGATACTCAGCATGGCCACAAAGCCCTGCAGGATCTGAACCCTGCATGGTTCTCAACCCTACCTGATGTCCCACTTCCTCGTTGCCCCTGTCTTCCAGACATTCTGTATTTCTTTACTGTCTTTGAGCAGGTCAGTCTTCCTCTCCCCTTAGGACTTTCACAGACGGTAGTTCCCTGACCTGGAATATTCTTATATCCTCCCTGTATCTGGCCAACCCCTAGACAGTAAGTCTCACAGTAACCAGCACTTGCTTAAGGACATTTTCCCAAATCTCCCTGACCAGGTCACACCCTCCATCCCTTCATATATACTCTTAAAGTCCTTCCTTCAAGGTATCCATCTCAGCATGACTTCACATTTATTAGTTTGATTCTCTGATTAATTTGTATCTCCCAGAGTAGACTGTAAGCTCCTCAAGGACAAAGATTGTGTGCATATTTGCTCTGCAATCCCCAGCATCCAGCACAGTGCCAGGCCCATTACTCAGTAATTACTTATTAAATAAGTAAATGGATAAATAAATGTTAAAATGAATAAAAAATTATAATTCAGGTTTTTGAGGGTCTCAATCAGCTTTTTTAAAAGAATAATCATTGTTGTCTTCCCATATCCAAAGTTTTCTAATCTTACTACCTCCATAGTTCACAATTAGATGACAGGCCAAAACGATATAATGCATAATTGGGGCGCCTGGGTGGCTCAGTCGGTTAAGCCTCCGACTTCAGCTCAGGTCACGATCTCACGGTCCGTGAGTTCGAGCCCCACATCGGGCTCTGGGCTGATGGCTCAGAGCCTGGAGCCTGCTTCCGATTCTGTGTCTCCCTCTCTCTCTGCCCCTCCCCCGTTCATGCTCTGTCTCTCTCTGTCTCAAAAATAAATAAATGTTAAAAAAAAATTAAAAAAATACTAATGCATAATTCACACACAATTTTCAGATTTTTAAGGAGTTTCACATTAAACACTACAATCTAGTTGATCTACCAATAAAGAATATAAGGCTCAAAATGCTACATAGTTGATAAGACAAAAAGTTAGAATTCTAATCATGCCACGAAGACTCCTGGCAGAGGTGAGAAAAAAGGAAGGTGAGAAGCTGGAAATTGGGTCCACTTCTGAAGACTCATTGGGAAAGATATCTAAAAATAGATGTATTTCTTTGACTTCAAACAAAACACAGACTTAATTTATTAAAGGGGTCATTTTGTTAAAGTTGAGATAGATTGGGATATATATATATATAGCCAGAGAGTATATCGGATAGGGAAGTAGAAAAGTAGAAAAGCCTGTTAGTTCAATTCCACACCTTAGACAGAAACTCTCACCAGTTTCTCCTTTATGTATCTGTTTTGTGCTTATTCCTTCTATTGTACAAGCAACCAACTTAACATAGATTCTGCTAGTCTTGACTGGCCTGTACAATGCCACTGGCTCTCAATGTTTTTTGTGTATACTCTTAACCTGACAACTAAAATAGAAATTGGTAGGAACCAATTTATTTAAGCACAACCCAGTGCCCCACACTCAAGGGTCTTATACATCATTTGACTCAACCACCTCTTACACAGACTTCATTGGACACCAGTCAATCCCAAAAGAGTGGACTAAGAAGCCGAGTACAGATTTATACTGTTGAGTTAGACAAAAAAATGAAGTCCTAAGTCCGCGAAGGATCAGGAGTCGTGGAAACTCTCCATGCTTTGCCTTGGGTACCTTAAAAGACCATATACCATAAATACATCAACCTTCACAATGATAAAAGGGCTGATTCAAATTATCTCAATCCTTGAGTTTGAGTTAACATTATCCAGGACTTCTTCTGTTGGCTCTAGCCTCCTGTTGGAAGCAAAAATAAATCCTGTCTAGAGGAATACCATCTTAGAACTCACTTTACCCTGATATTTCAAATACAGTGTCTGGAACTCAATAAAAAAAAAAAAAAAAAAAAAACCAAGCCCAAGAAGGAATAAGACAAAGGGATCACAAAGAGAAGAAAAAACAAAAACAAAAACAACATTAACAAACTCATATGGGATCCAAATAATAGTTGGTTGGCGAAGGTGCTGACCTAAGTAACTCTAGAAATGGATGGAGTCTGTTAAGACCCAAAGCAAAGTAAACTGTACATAAGTACCTTTCTCTAGTTAGTAAAGTTATGTCCCACAGAGTACAGGTTAAAAATTTTGAATTTGCTACACATGCATACTGGAATTGAACAGTTAAGCAAGTGGATGGCAGATAGCAGGAACAGGTTTCTCTCTGTTGGAGAGGGAGTTTACAGATAATCAAGGGGAGGAAGCTAGAATGATCCATGTAATAATGGATTAGAGCTGGAGTCATCAAAATGAGCTCCTAATTAGCTTAATATAATTACAGATGGTTATGCTATCTGTATCATACTTACACATATCCTGTATAATATTTTTAGGTATATATACATACATAGTTAGTATACACATATGATAATATTTGTTCTTGCTCTGTCAGATGCAAGAGACTAGAAGCAATGTCACCTGAGTAGCAAGAAGTACACTGAACACCCACTTCTTGATTTTTAATACCATTATCCAATACAAGAAACCAGTCTTCCTCATAGAAATGGTTGAATAATTCCTGAGATTGGAATAAGAAATATTCAAAATAAGCCCAGAGTAACTTGTAGTACCAGAAAATAATGAAGTGCTTAAAGACACATGCGCGTGCATGCACGCGCGCGTGCACACACACACACACACACACACACACACACAAATAAAAAACCCATAAAGCTGGTGGTATGTCAAAGGAACACAGATGACAAATGAAAGAGTTGCCAAGAGTCAAAGCTGGAAGAACTTGAGCAAAAAGTAAATAAAGTATAATGCAAAGTTGAATTATAACTTTGTATAAAATATAAAATAAATGTCCACAACATTAATAAATGACTGAATAAAGAAATAAATGAGAAAGAAGAGACAAATCTCTGATGCGGAAGAATTCCAAATAATTTCTGTAGATATTCTCACTTTGAGGAGGAACATAGTGTGAACCATGTATAGAGACTTCTTTTCTTGTTTGTTTGTGTGTTTAATTTCCTTACATGTTTATTTCTGAGAGAGAGAGAGAGAGAGAGAGAGAGAGAAGAGAATGAACAGGGAAGGGGCAGGGAGAGAGGGGGATAGAGGATTTTAAATGGGCTCTGTGCTGATAGCAGAGAGCCCAATGCAGGGCTTGAACCCACAAACTGTGAGATCATTACCCAACCAAAGTCAGATACTTGAGCAACTGACCCACCAGGGTGCCCCAATAGTGACTTCTTTTCAAAGAATACAGCGTGGAAAGGGTGGGGAGGGAAGGTGCAACTTTATGATGGAGAAACCTGACAACCACAACATCAGCTAAATGATCAAGGTCAAGATCAGAATGATAAGTCATGTTGATAGTGTGTACTATTGATATGACATGACAAAAGCCCACAGTTCTGACCTAATCATTAGAAAAACATCAGCCAACAGGAGCCTAAGGAAAGGAGATGACTAAATGTAATCTGGAATCCTAGAACAGAATAAGGATATTAAGTAAAAAGTAAAGGAATCTGAATAAATTATGAACTTCAGTTAATAATAATGTATCAATATTGGTCCATTAATCAATATGGGCTATATAAAATTATTATAATGTCTGGTGAGATTTAATATACATGTAGAATTAAAATATGTGACAATAGTTTGTATTATTTATTCAATAATAATAATGATAATGATGATATTGTATTTTGTTGAAAGGCTTATCATTTTCTACAAAAAGTCACCTGCTAAGAACTGTATTATTTTCCAAACAAGACTAACATGACCCCATCAGTAAAGTAGAATGTTGGTGCATGGTCCCTAAATAGGTAAGAAGTTTCTGGTCTCAGAACTCCAAGTAATGCATCTTGCTTTAACATTTTTTCATATTTACAATAGCAAGCTTATAAAACATAAAACATTTAAAAAATGTGTTCCCTTTAAAAAAAAAAACCTCTTTAGATTACCAGCTCTTCTTCTGAATTTATCAATTTCAATTTACCAACAACCTTTAGAGAAAGTAAGTGTGATGGGATACAGCTGTGTACTCTTCCTCCCAAAACACAATGAAAATCTTAAATTCTCAACTACAACATGGTTGCCATGTTGTATCATAGAATTGGTACCAGTTAAATGAAGCAAGACAGTGAAATGAGATTCTTTTCACGTTTCATAGAACACAGGGATTTGTGGGGGCTTTTCGTGGGGGGTAAATACTGAATGTAATATTTCAATCATACCCGAAAGAACATGAGTTAATATTTCATAGCTACTTAATCCACTCATTCAGAAATGGTAATGCAAATGTTCAAATATTTATGCTTCATAGGCAAAACTTTGTGCCCTGAATTATTGTATTGTGCTCTCTTATGCCACTGACTTTTGATTCATTTTGGATCAGGTAACCAGAAAATCACTGTATTCAACAGGGGAGCACTAGTGATAAAGTCTTTATAATAACAATCTTTTCATTTTTATTCACACACAAGCCTATTTGCCTCCTTGAATAAAATTAAAACATGCACCAAAGCCAATGATTAAGGAAAGGATTCGTGTAAAAAGTAGTGTGCCTTTAATTGACCTGATTGCAATTTCCAATCTACTTCATGTGTAAAATTCAAAGGCTCTCGTGAAAAGAGTGCTTCCACTGAAATATCCTGTTATTCCCAGACATGAGTGCCTTTAATATAATCTTTCCACCTCAGCCATAATGAAAGTTGTATGTCAGGTTTTCAATCCCATCCTTTAATGCCCCTGAAGTGTTGTGAGAACATGAGTGAGGTCAGAGAGGAACTGCATTATTTGGAATGCTTTTTACTCATTTAGTGCCCTTCCTTCCACTATCACTATCCCCAGGCTATCAAAGCAGAAAATCACGTCCAGACAAAAGCTTAGCCCCTTCAGAGTGAATTTCAGAGTTAAGAGGACCTCAGGCACCCTGTGTGACTTGACAGAAGAATTTGTCCTCTTGTACAAATTGTGGAGGATAAGGTATAGGAGCAGAGCTCATCACTTCCCACTTGCAATGCCTGTACCCCCACCCAATTCTGTTTTTCAGAGCTACGTTTCCTTTTCTATCTCGTCACTAGCCTAAACAATCTAGCGACATCAAAGGACATTTTAAAACCATATACTGTCATCAAGTACCCCTTGACATGAGGTGCTGAGAAGGACCCATCACCTCTCTGGTATCCTTTCCAATAACGCATAACCTCAATCTAATCATAAGAAAACATCAGATAAACACAAACTGAGACACATTAGACAAAATAACTGGCCCGTACTCTTTAAAAGTGTCAAGGTTCTGAAAGACAAGGACAGATAGAGGTGCTGTCACAGAATGGAGGAGACTACAGAGACACGACCAAAGGCAGTGTCGCAACCTGGACTGGATGTTAGAATAAAAAAAAAAAAAAAGAAGGACATTAGAGGAAACTGGTGAAATGCTAATAAGTCCTGTATATCAGCTAATTGTGCTGTGTTGTACTAAGATTAGTTAATGTCTTAGTTTTGGCACATGTTCTATGATTACATAAAATATTAACATAAAGAAAGGCCAAGTGAAGGGACTGAGACATTGTATTTTTTAAAATTATTTTATTAGATTTAAATTATCTCAAAATTTAAAAATTAACTAAAAAAAAAAACAAAAAAAAATATTTTTTTTTCTCATATATTTCTTTCTCATATATTTTTCTCATATATTATGAGAAGAAGAGAAGGAAAGAAGAGGAGAGAAGACATGAAGGAGGGAGAAAAGAAAGAAGGAGGAAAGAAGGAAGGAAAGATAGAAGGAATGGAGGCAAAAAGGAAAGGAGGAAGAATCTAAAGAGATATTCAGGAAATTTTAAAAATGCTGACTAATTCCTCAGTGGATGTGAGTCATTCATTTGAAACCTTTCCAATGCACACAGAGTCAGAAGGTGGCATAATAGGTTGGTTAATAACATGGACTTTAAGACAAGATTTAGCTTAGTTTAAGGCCCGACTTTATCACTTATTAGTTCAGTCTCTAATGACACATAATCCTCTGAAACTAAATTTTCTCATACATAAAATAGAGATGTGAATAGTATCAACTTCATAGGTCTGTTATGAAGATAAAATGGAGTCATACACATAAAGCTCTTAGCACATGTCTGGCATATAGAAAGCATTTTATAAACGGAAGCCATTAATATTAGAACAGAAACTGACACTAAAAATTAATAATTCACCCATTCCATTCAGCCTTATCCAAATCTTGTCCATTCTCCAGACACCAATGGAACCTCAATGCCTTCATAAACCCATGATAAGTTCTCCAACCCATTCTGTATGTGATGTATGTTTGTGTAGTCTTCCTTCATTATCATTTTGTGTGGGTGGTCATGGTCCATCATTCAGCTATATGATCCTTGTTTCTTCTGAGATTTTCCTTGGCATCAATGTTGAGCACACAGTAGGCATTCAAAAAGAGAAGGTAGTTTATGATTATGGTATTTTTGAATGTTTGTAGGGGAATCTGGTACCATCATGGATTTAATCACTGGGAATTTAGAGGCCTGTCAAAACAGGTGTTGAAGAGGTAAACATTTTCTTAAAAGCCCTTTAAAAATGAAATAAAAGTCTTTCAGAATCTTCTGAAAGAAGATTCTGAAATGCAAACTGAATTAGATTCTTCACTACTGTCTCTAGGGTTTATGTCATGTGTTTCTGTCTTGTAAAGAAGGCACTTTCAAATAAAGTCTTTCAGGGACTTCCACAGACACATTTATTTGGCTGAAATCCATTCTCCCAGGAAATTTACCCAAAAATTCTGAATAACTTCCACATTGAGATACCATGACCACAGACAACATCAGGAAGAGAAAGATCATTTCTTTTAAGAATTCCCTTATATAGCATTACGGTTTCTTAAGTGCTTTTTTTTTTTTTCAACGTTTATTTATTTTTGGGACAGAGAGAGACAGAGCATGAACGGGGGAGGGGCAGAGAGAGAGGGAGACACAGAATCGGAAACAGGCTCCAGGCTCTGAGCCATCAGCCCAGAGCCTGACGCGGTGCTCGAACTCACAGACCGCGAGATCGTGACCTGGCTGAAGTCAGACGCTTAACCGACTGCGCCACCCAGGCACCCTAGGTTTCTTAAGTGCTTTTAAGTGTATTGTTTTAATTGATTCTCATAAAAACTCTGAGAAGCTATCTAGAAGCTATTATTAACCCCAGTTTTCAGATAAGACAACTGAGGCACAGGCTTGCCAAAAATCGTACAATTAGTAAGTTGCAATTTTAGATCTCTCGTCTCATTCAATAAGCATTTAGTGAGCATCTCCCATGGGCTTCCCTGCACTGTGTGTTTTCTCCACCTCACATGCCTGCTTCTATCACAGTTTTGTGCTTGTTATGGATTACAATCATCAACTTAATTGTCTGAATCCTCCCCTGGACTACAAGCTCCTTGCAGGCAAGCATCTGTCTTGTCCTAGGTATTCCTAATACCCAGCACCAAGAAGACACTCAGTAAAACACTTGTAGAATAGATGAATGGGGACAACTCAATAAATGGTCCTTAAGGGTGTGCCAAAAGAGCTCAAATTACTTGTTTTGGATGAATGCAAGTTATATCCTCGCTTTTCCAGATCTTAGTGTCTTATAACCCAATTCTTCTCAACAGAGAGAATGGCTGTTAGGAGACTAACACACTGCACTCTTGGGAAGGAGAAAAGCCTATCCCTGAGAAGAGTCAATAAGACTAAATGATCATTAGAGAAGCATGAAATGAAGTCCGGTTACTATCACACTCTCCATTAAAAGCCGTTTATCTAAACAAGTTTCAATCCTGACTTTGTCACACTTCTTAGGCAACTCTCACTTCTTCCGAAGAAAATGAGAGAAGCAACAACTTTTGACTTGAAGTTACCAAACTAAAGGGGATTAATGCTCCTAAATGAAAGTGATGGAGGCTTATTGACTCTCAGGGTGACGAAATACTGAAATAAATTCCTAAGAGATTGAAAAGTCAGCTCCTGAAAATCTTCAAGAAGGCAATCGAAATTTATGTGACATATTTGCCTCCCTGAGTCTTTTTCAGCCAGAGCATCCAAGTCCTAGTTCTTGTTTCCTACATTCTACATCAGCATTATTGCTCCTCCCTTCTTCATTGCAACATCTCCTTCTTTCAATCCATAGCTATTTGGTTGCACAAGTCCCACCTTCAGAATCAGAACCATGAAACATTTGCAGAACTTGCGGTTTTTCAGAAAGTTGGCAGAGAGTTTGTCCTCCATAGTGATGGCATCAATTTCCCCATGTGGGAAATATGCCAGTCGCTAGTAACAGTATCTGATGCTAAGCAACCGGACTGGTTCCAGGAGGCTGTGTAGTGTCTGAAAAGAGTACCAAACAGGAATTTGAAGACACAGTTCTGGCCTTGACTCTTAAAAACACTTCAGTGTGACCTTGGATAAATCACTCAGTTTCTCTGATGCTCTATTTTACTTTGTCATCTCTGAAGTGAGCATGGGCCCTTCTAGACCTGGGTGCTAAATTCTGCTGTGCTGTGCTACTGACAATTTTTCCTGGGGGTGGAGCAGAGTGGGGGTGTATGATTAGGAACTCTTGATAACCATAAAGTGTTTTCTTCCAGATTAATTAACAGTGTGGACTGTTTTTTGTTGGGTTTTTTTTTTCTCTCTTGTTCCAGAAAAACTGGAAAACAAATAGAAGAGGTTTAGGGGAGATAATCTGGGTCAACATGGAAGGAAATATGTATTAGTTAAAATCAAAGATCTTGCCCACAAAAGGATAAAGAATAAGAGAAGTAATTTGTAATCACTAAAAAAATAAAAGTCACCAAAGAAAAAAGATGCAAAGTAATTTATATTTAACCTACTCCAAATAAAAATAACCAACAGATAAGTTCACTGTTTGGACCATCTGTATCTGATAAGCATAAGTTTAAATCCTGGCACCATCTGCTCAACTGGAATTTAATACTGTATCAATCTGCCAAATCACAATTATGATAGCAAGGACAGCAGCCTCATGGCGTGTGATCTAAATAGTGACCATTCTTTAACAGGATGAGAAACGAGAGCCAAACCAACTTGGATAGAAATATTTTAGTGCTTTCTGTTCACCCTGATGAAAACCAAATAGAGGCATATAATTGGCAGAGCTGCAAGCAGCCAGACTTTCAGAGTAGGAGAAACATTCTGGGAAGGGTCTCAGAACACCCAAGGACCTAGCACCGAAGAGAAGGAACAATGAAGCTAGAGAATCTAAGTGGAGATTTAATAGAATTTCTGTCCTTCTAGGGCTAGTCACTTGTGCCTAACCACCTGACCTACTGTCATCGATTAGTCATGGGGCTTTTTTCAGTGGGGAGCGGGCAAGCCATTAAAACATACTCCAGTCCTGAGGTAGTCATTGCCAAGATGATAAATTCTTAAATTTTGAGTCTTTTAAAATCATCTCATCCAAAGCCTTTACTTTACAGATGAGGAAAATAAAGCCTGCAGGGTTAAACAACTTTCCCAGGTCACCACCAAGCTGGTAGCCGAACAGATCTTTCTTCTGGACCACTGCTAGTCCCATGATGCCTCCCCCAGAGTCCCAGCAGCTAAAGGCATTTACAAAGATCTTCCTTACCGAATAAAACCTTTAGGGAAGGCTCACATTGATGCCCTCCTAAATTTCTCCACTTGTCTTACTATGCTAGAAGCATGTTTCTCTGCAATAGTATCTTTCATAATATTTAGCTCTACTTCACAAAATATGAGTTATTCATATTTTGTATTATCTCTATATCACTATGGGAGAGTTATGTCCATAATTTTTAAGTAAGTGTAATTAATAGCACAATCTCTATCATACTTTATTCTTGACATACTAAACCAACCACTAGTTTCATATAACTCCCAGGAGCCATCCTTTCGAAGACCTGTGCCTTTGCACATGCTGTTCCTTCTGCCTGAATGGCCCTCCCCCTTTCCAGACTGCCACCAGCCCAACTCCCGCTCATCTTCAAAGACCCATCTCAAATGTTGCCTCTTCTTCAGCTTTCCCTGACTTCGTCCAAAAGGCAGAATTGCTTTCTCCCTCTGCATTTTATTTGTTCCTCAGATACAACACTTCCTAATTATCTAATAAGCACTTCTATTTGTGTTTGTGCCTCCACTAGAGTATTAGCAGTTCATGGGCAGAGACAAGGTTTTATGTGTCTTCAGCATCAAACAGTGCCTGGCATGCAAGAGGACCTAGGTAAATGATTTGGTATCTAATGATACCGATACTATAACAGAGTCATTGCCAAGATCTACACCATTTTTCTTGTTCTATGTTCCAGACATTGACAATGACCTTTTGGTATAAAAACTATCACAGTCAGTAAGTATTGAGTAAAGTACACAACACTATGATAAGAGTTGGGGGTTTAGAGAAAGAATGAGGATGTTCACACTCTGAAGTTACTTCAACTCTTCTGGTGGGTTTTGTGGCTTTAAAAATAAGAATCAGACATTAAAATGTTTCCAGAGGACATGAGGCTCATTACCACAGATAGGAATTTTCAATAGTGAATCTAAAAATACCTGTTTAAAGTTTAATAAGGAATAAGGAATATTATAGTATAATTTTGTATCTAAAAAGCTTAAAAACCTCTCATTTCAATAATAATAATAATAATAATAATAGTAACATGAAAAACTAGTATTAACTGAGGGTTTACCATGATCCAGACACTTCATTAAGTACTTTATATTTATAATTTCATTTAACCTTCTCAGCAACTCCATGAAATAGTTACTGCCATCATTTCCATTTTATAGATTAGGAAACTGAATCACCAAAAGTTTAGGTAATTTGTGTGCACAATATCAAACAAGAAATAAGTGGTAGAGTTTGACCCAGTCAGACTGATTGCGCAGCTCCTATTCTAGTTAAATACAGACTATGGAAATCTAGAGCTCAGTAAATTCATGGAAGCTTCTGGTGCTAATCAGGAGATAGAGGATTTTAGCTTAGCCTCTCTTCCCTATGGACAAGGCAGCTACACGCTGAGAAAGGTACTAGAGCCTTCAAAGAATGGGAAAACACGTGACTTATACCAACCTAAAGGAACAAATTGTTAATAGGTTGAGATCACTTAATTAGTAGGCTAAGCTTTGTTCATAAAACCAAGATTTTTGCCCTTGCAAAATGATCCCCTCTAAAAGCATAGATTGAGAACATTTTATTCCATCAGCTGGCTGTACTTGTGTGCTTTCATGGGTTAGCTTTAGTGAGGCTAGTGAGGCTAGTGTATATATTTCCTGGCAATCATTTATTTATTGCTCATTGGACAGCTTTTAGCTTTCATCCAAAGAGACAGGGATGTATTTCTGTTTTCATTAGGAGAGAGAGGAAAAGGTTGAGGTCCCTTGAGGGAGAGACTGGTTTCTGGCCCATCCTAGTAACTTATTTTTTATCGTAGTAACTGTTGTCTGTGGAAAAGGAAGGGACTGTGATGAGTATGGTTTACGTATGTATTAACGTTCTTACTACAGTGCATTACAGTTTGCCAGGTGTTCTCCTGTAGACATCATCGTCTTTGAGCCATACAACAACTTGATGAGGGTGGATTTGTTCCCATTGTTTACAGGGAGCCTGACTCAGTTTGCCCAGTGGCTTGTTTTGGCTCAAAAAGCTTTTAAATAACAAAACTGGTGTTTGCAACTCTAGTCTGATTCCAAGTCTCAGATCTTCTACTAAACCAGGCACTATGTTCATTGGTCTTTCTGGTTTGAGTGAAGTTGTTTAAAAACTGGCTCAGCATGGGGCACCTGGGTGGTTCAGTTGGTTAAGCATCTGACTCTTAATATCGGCCCAGGTCATGATCTCCCAGTCAGCAGCAGTGAGATTGAGCCCCATGTCAGGATCTACGCTAAGCGTTGAGCCTCCTTGGGGTTCTCTCTGTCTCTGTCTCTGTCCTTCCTCTGCACACATGTGCACCAGCTCTCTCTTCCTCTCTTTCTCTCAAAATAAATAAACTTAAAAAAAAAATGGCTCAGCAGGCCACCCAATTAACTTGTGATCTCCAGGATAGAGAAGAAATACAAGGGAAATATGAGTGATTCAACCAAGACAGACTGAATTAAAAAATTAATGTGTGAAGCTTTTATATATTACATTTCTCACAAGAGAGTTAAAATCTGAACTTTCTTTTGTGGAATGAGGCTGGTGAGCACCAGTTTTAGAGATAAATGGCCAGAGTCCCTATCAAATAGGGAGTTTTGAAGAATTCATCTTGACTTGATTTGGAACATCCAAATGCAACATCAAAAGCAAAAAATAACTCATTTCCTTCCCATTGCTGAGACTTGGCTGCTGATATGGCACCTGTTTGGCATCAGATGACTAGGGAATGTAAATGCTTCTGTACAAAAGCAAAATATAATAAGAAGATTAGATTCTTTGCAACAGATCATCTCCTACTGTTTATTTTAATTTTATTTATTATTTTTACCTAAGCAGAAACTATTATAATTGTGTTTCAAACCTTGGAGACTTTTGTCTAATAAATACTATGTGGTCCTATGTGTAAAATAGATACTGTAGACATTAAAGGGGGGTACCTATTAGTGTGTTTTAATTCTTCCTCATCCCCCCCACCCCCAGCACTGACTGCCAGAACTGGAGAGGATTTATCACTACCAGATAAAACTGGCCAGCACAATTCAAACACCAGGGCAATTTTGCCTTATCTTCCTAGGTAAGCTGGGTTCTTTTATGTTCATTATCTGTACTGTTTATGGAAGATCTAAAGTGTAAAACAAGAAAAACCTGGTTTTAACAATGAATTCCATTTAATGTACAAATAATGTAATAGTACAGTCCTTTGTGGACAGGACTAAGATGGACAGCAGGGTAAGCCATTATCACTAAACTCTTTGTGTGTTTTTTTTCAATAAAATGAAAAAAAGGGGGATGGGATGGGATGGGAAAAGAAAAAAGACCTCTGAGTAGGGCTGACATGCAAACTTCAGGTATCTTTTCTTTCTTCCTTGTCTCTTTCCCCGGCTTAGGAAGGAAGCTCTGATAGATTAGACTCCCTGTAGGTTGTAAAACTCAGATGGAAACAGAGTCGACCCTGATGGTATCAAGCCCTCACAATGTAGATTTCAACATAATAAAGTAATGAATTTTAAATGATAGAATCAGAATTTCTTCGGAGATGGAAGGGAAATGATGAAGATCACAGCCTGCACCTCCACCTATGCCTACAAGAACAAAAAAAAATTTTTTTTTTCAACTTTAACTTTCACAACTGACATCACTTTCTTTTATTTAACCATTGATATGGTTTCCTTTATGAGCCTGGAGGCTCACTCAAGCTGGAAATATGGCAGATAGCTACAAAGCACTTATCAAATTCTAGAAGACACAATTCTACAATGAATGGAAAACACCTGCTCTGCCTGAAATAGTTTCCATGTTTCTAACCGTGCATTAAAAAAGTAACTACAAAATCTCAGGGTCTACTGATGAATCTGTACAGAATGTTACTGAGCAACTTGATGTTTAACTTGAGGTTATTTTTTTTAATGTTTATTTACTTTTGAGAGAGAGATAGACAGACAGAGTGTAAGCAGGGGAAGGGCAGAGAGAGAGAGGGAGACACAGAATCCGAAGCAGGCTCCCCACTCTGAGCTGTCAGCCCACAGCCCAACTCGGTCCTGGAACTCACTAGCCTTGAGATCATGACCTGAGGGTCGGAAGTTTTACCGAATGAGCTACTGAGGTGCTCCTAACTTGAGGTTAAAATGGAACCCTCTAAAGCTTCATTTCCTTAAGACAGTAGCCATTAGCCACAGGTGGCTACTGAGCATTTAAATGATGGCAAGTGTGAATGAAGAGCTCAATTTTTAAATTTTATTTGGTTTTAATTATTTTAAATTCAAAAACTGAGGGAATTAAAAATATGTGGAAATATAGTGAAATGATAATTTTTTTATATATTGGGTTAGATAAAATATTTTATTCAAATTAATTTTACTTCTTTCTTTTTACTTTTTTTTTTCATGTAGCTACCAGAAAATTTTAAATTATATGCATGGTTTGCTTTATGTTTCTATTGCCTGAAACACGGCAGAATCTCCCATAGGGACAAAATCTGCCTTAGATCTAAGGGAGGAATCTATTTTAGATTCCATCAAAAGATGTTCATTTTCCAGAAGGAAAAAGACCACGTGGTAGCTTGGACCTCTGGCAGCATGGTCACATACCACAGAGGCTGAGAGCCCAGGTTCTAGGAAAAAAACCCGTGTCTCAGGTGTGAAACCCAACTCTGCTTTTTTACTAGTAGTGCCACCTGAGGAAAGCTGCCTAAACACTTTGAGCCCAACATTTTGAGTATTCAGATAGTGGATATAATATATTTAGCAAGTGAGCGCTCAGAATGTATTAGCTATTTATTACTATTGTTTTCACTAGCAACAATTCTAAAATACTATTGTTGTTATTTGTTTCTTTTTAATATTTATTTATTTTGAGATAGAGAGAGCATGTGCAAGTGGAGGAGGGGCAGAAAGAGAGGGAGAGAGAGAATCCCAAGCAGGCTCCACACTGACAGCACGGAGCCCAATGTGGGGCTCGAACCTACAACAGTGAGATCATGACCTGAGCTGAAATCAAGAGTTGGATGCTTAACCAACTGAGCCACACAGGCGCCCCTATTGTTGTTATTTGAGTATTATTAGGAGATTATCTGAAATTCGAAACATGAATTTAAAAAAATTAGTGATCTTATAGACCACATATATGAATTTGCAAGGGAATAATAGTCTATCCTTTGCTAAACCATCAAGTAAAGAGAACATTGAAAACTTGAGACTAGTTCTGTCTTCTTAATGATGAATTAATGATATGATTGGAAACCTTTGTCCTTCCTTTGTGGTGTTTCCATTTCTGGACCACTCTTTTTTTTTTAATATTTATTAATTTTGGGGAGAGTGCAAGCAGGGCAGGGGCAGACAGAGGGGGACAAAGGATCCAAAGCGGGCTCTGTGTTGACAGGCTGACAGCAGCGAGCCCAATGTGAGGCTCCAACTCACACACTGTGAGATCATGACCTGAGCCAAAGTCAGACGCCCAAGCCACTGAGCCACCCTGGTGCCCCTGGACCACTCTTGATACCAGACAGCAACGAAGGTATAGCAGAGGATAGGGAGGGACTTTTTCAACTTCATAGTTCAGCCTAATTCGCATCCTATATAGACAGTATTCATGGGTAGTGATTTAAGCTTATACTATTTGGCTCCTCCAACCTACATTGTAGGGATACATACCATGGTCTCTATCACAAGATTACAGAATAGAAAGAAAGAGGAGTCACAGGAAAGAAATTAACAATATTAGTATGAAGTAGCAATTTAGGATAACATGTAATTTGCATATGAATTTACCTATCAATCTATATCCCCACTAGAATATAAGCATCATGAGAGCAGTAACTATATTCATCCTGAATCCATTACTTAGAACATAACTGGTACTGAGTAGGTGCTCAGTAAATATTTATCTAAATACATAAATGAAGAGACTCAGTAAGCCAAAGAGCTGAAAGGAAGAAATGTATGACAATGGTCCAAAAAAAGTATACCCCAGATCATAGATATCACAAAGTGTTCTGTAAGCACCAAACAACAGTGATGTGAATTTAACTAACATTATATTAACAACAAAAACAAAAAGAAGACACTGATAAAAATGTTTTGTGGTTCCTTGGTACCTACAAGTCTCCCCAGCATCCATGATAAAGTCCAGTAGTTTAGCATGTCATATAAGGCCCTTCACCATCTGCTCTATCTTCGCTCTCAAGACAGAGACTTTGTCTTCTCCCTGCCCTTAAGTTCCAACTATGAGGTTCAGAAAACAAGCCATATTCAACCTCATTTCCATGCCTTGGCATCTGTTGGCCCTTCTGCCTATATCGTCGTTCTTTATATTATCTGCCTGATAAGCTCCTCATTCTTTATGACTTTGCTCTTATTTTTTTAATAATTTTTTAAGTTTATTTTTATTATTTTGAGAGAGAGATAGAGAGCAAGTGGGGGGCAGGGGGAGCAGAGGGAGAGGGAAGCAGAATCCCAAACCGGATCCATGCTATCAGCACAGAGCCTGATGCAGGGTCGAACTCACAAAACATGAGATCATGAGCTGAGCCAAAATCAAGAGTCAGACACTTAACTGACTGAGCCACCCATGTGCCCTTATGACTTTGCTTTTAAAAAGCCCACTGGGTGGCTCATTCAGTTAAGTGTCTGATTCTTAGTCTCGGCTCAGGTCCTGATCTCATAGTTCATGAGTTCAAACCCCATGTCCGGCTGCATGCTGACAGCTCAGAGCCTGCTTGGGATTCTGTCTCTCCCTTTCTCTCTGCCCCTCACTTACTCGTGTTCACTCTCTCTCTTTCTCAAAATAAATAAGTAAACATTTAAAAAAAAAAGGCCACCTCAGGGCCACCTGGGTGGCTCAGTAGGTTAAGCATCCAACTTTGGCTCAGGTCATGATTTCACAGCTTGTGGGTTCCACCCTGAGTCAGGATCCAAGTTGTCATCTGTCATCTGGAGCCTGCTTGAAAATCTGTGTCTCCCTCTCTCTCTGCCCCTACCCCACTCTTACTCTCTCTCTTTCTCTCTCTCTCTCTCTCTCAAAAATGAACATTAAATTAAAAAAAAAAAAAAGGCCACCTCAGGGAAGACATCCTTGATCATTCCACACTGAATTGAATATTTCCTCTTCTATTTTCTTCCCAATACCTATATCCATTCTATATTATAAGTGTTCCATATATTCATACATAACATATCCCTTTAGTCATATATAAAGACCTTGTTGCACAAATCAAAACATAGGCATCTTACATGATAGACATTCCCAAACAAGGACAGTATCTTTGAAATACAGTTCTCACACTGTATACCTTTTCATTCCTAACTGAAAACTCACTCAACTGATTTAAATCCAATGATATCCACTTGAGGCTCTTTGCCTCTTTCAGTATGCCTAAAGATTTCCACCTTTGTCTCAATTATATTAAATTTATGAGATATATGCTTCATATCACCAATATCAGCACTTTCATTTTCTACTCTCTACTCATTTTTTATAAGCTAATAAGGGCAAGATACAATAAAATAGTCAAATAATGATTCAAGTACTTTCTTACTGGCATGGATGATAATACAGCTGCAACTGAATTTTCAACTGCAATTTCATATAATTCCTTTCATCCTTGTGGCACTGCATATGGAACAGTGGGGCACACTGGTGTTTAGTAGGTGCTTAACAAATCCATGTTGGTGAATGGCAGATTTGGTAGGCAAATGACACAAAGTATTTGAAAATTTTCAGCCCCTTTAGCCATGGCATAGAGGCAGAGAACATTCCATACCTAAGCCACCATGCACAGTGGGTAAGAGACATGAGTCTTACACACTAGATTCAAATCCCAATGCAAATGCCTCCTAGCACTGGAATCTTGGACTTAATAACCAACTCCCAGCCTCAATTTTTCTTCCTAGTGAGGATAATAGGACTGTTATGAAATTGAAATAACATTATTCTTTGCTTTCAAGATGATCATTGAATACTCCCAACCGCTCTCTTACAATAATCACATCTTCCACTCTCCCTCAGCCACGTGCTTTCATGGTCATGGCCAGAACTGAGTCCTTATCATTGCCTGACTCTCTGTAAGCCCAATTTCACACATCACACCATCTCCTCCTGGTTTTCCAGCTCATTTTCTTCAATAGTAGATCCCAACAACCTTTTGATCCCACAGGGAATCAACCCATTTGATCTTACGCCTTTTCATTATCTTTTATCTCCATCATGTCCTCATTGAGTATCTTACCTTATTGTATTATTAATAATTTTATTATTAATAATTCAATTGTTTTAATAACTCTCCTGCCTATATCTCCAACTCTTTTGCCCCCATTTTGCAAACCTCACATCCAATGGTTAGGATCATATCTGAGCCTGCTCCCCACCTGCACCTATGCAGTTGGAGAAAAATATAAAACCATGTTGAATGATTTCACTTTAAATTCATGGCCACTTGGAGAGTGACTCAGTTGGTTAAGCGTCTGACTTTGGCTCAGGTCATGATCTCATGGTTCGTGGGTTCGAGCCCCACATCGGGCTCTGTGCTGAAAGCTCAGAGCCTGGAGCCTGCTTCGGATTCTGTGTCTCCTTCTCTCTCTGCCCCTCTCTCATTTGCACGTGCTCTCTCTCTCTCAAAAATAAACAAGCACTAAAAAAAAAAAAATTAAATTCATGGCCACTTACTTCAAATGAGTCCTTAATGCTCCCAGTGAGTAATACATTCCTTTAGTTCATTCACTCCCCAGAGTCCTGGTTAACTATTTTATAGTGTATTTTCTCTCTTCAAACCTCAAATACTTCCTTCCCCATCCTCAGTCTTAAAGCTACTTATTTTACTGAACAAATAGAAATGACCCAAAGGAACATCAGTAAGTTCCCACCAAAGCACATCAACCATGTCTGTACCTATATGTTCTTTTACTATATAAATATATACAGTAATATATAATATAATATATATTAATATATATTAATACATATATTATTTTTGTACAAGTATGTGTGTAGACATTTATTATTACTATATCTATTAATATTTATACACTCTATTACTCTGGATGAAGTGACAAGGTTCATAACAAAGGGATCAACTCTATGCCCTCAATCCCATTACTTTTTTACTTACCCAAGTATCTCACTCCAGCTATCTCTCCTTTCTCTTCTGTATTGTCTATTTTTCCCTATAAACTGAATTCTTCCTATCAGCATACAAATATACTGTTTCTTCTACCATCTTTTAAAAAAATCCTTTTGATATCACTTTCTGTATTACTAATTTCTATATTTCACTCTATAGGAAGGATCTGTACTATATGGACAATCCAAGGTAATTTAGCAATTAAAAAGCATTCACAGTATTTAGAGTCAGACAGACTTGACCAGAGTCTAAATCTTGATTTTATTACCCACTAGCTGCAAACCTGGGTAAGGATCTCCCTACATCTGAATTTTCTCATCTGTAACATGGAAAAAAATAATCCTTACCCCCTAAGATTGTTCTGAAGAGAGAATATGGTAATATCTACAAACACTTACCACAGTCTTTGCTGTATGATTTGGACTCAGTCAGTGGCATATGTAATTAATGTTAGAAAAGAGCAAACAGTTAAATGGAGTAAAACAAAAGCTATAAGAGATGGGGAAGACCAGAGTTTAATATGCCCCCATTTCTAGGGTTCTAGGATTTTCATCAAGATTTGGAAGGTCAATTGGTTTTAAAACCAAGAATTGATGTTTCTTTTTAGTTTTTGGTTATAACCTTGCTGATACATAGGGCCAAGCTTCTAAGGTAATACAAAGTTTATTAGTATAAAATACTTAGCCACAATTATATTATTTTTTGAAATGTTTATTTTGAGAGAGGGAGAAGGAGAATCCCAAGCAGGCTTCCCACTTAGTGCAGAGCCTGATGCGGGGCTCAATCCCACCAACCACGAGATCATGACCTAAGTGGAGATCAAGAGTCAAATACTTAACCGACTGAGCCACCCAGGTGCCCCTACAATTATATTCTTAAGTAACTTTCCCCAAATGAATAACTAGGTGAGCTGCAGTATATATGATTTAAATTTTTTTAACGTTTTTATTTATTTTTGAGACAGGGAGAGACAGAGCATGAACAGGGGAGGGTCAGAGAGAGGGAGACACAGAATCTGAAACAGGCTCCAGGCTCTGAGCTGTCAGCACAGAGCCCAACGCGGGGCTGGAACTCACAGACCACGAGATCATGACCTGAGCCAAAGTCGGCCGCTTAACTGACTGAGCCACCCAGGCGCCCCTCAGTATATATGATTTAAACAGAGTTTTGAGTTTGTCATAGGCTCATGTCCAAGTGTGCCTTTTCTCTGGGGACCAACAATGCCTGTCAAGGCATCTGGATTAATCTTGTTTATGACTACCTCACTCATCTCAGGTTTGCCAGTGACTCTAGAATGAGAAACTGCTAATATGCCTTTGTGGGCTTTTTTACACTTAAATATTTTATACATGTGTATATGTACTTTTTTGTGTGTGTGTGCTTAGGTATTTAGGAAGACAAGGATAAATTCTTCCTATTCCATTTCAAATGTTTTTGACATCTTTTTGTACTATGAAATCTTGTGCTTCTTCATATTTGTGGTCCTAGGAAATCAAATTCTTAAAAATAATGCTGTGTAGGAGTCTCTGAGAGAAGAGATTGTGTCCCAGAAGTTCTGTGTGGGTAACTGAGGACAGATTCGCAGATTTCAGCCCAATCTGGTTTAATTTTTTTAAAGCAGTATCATGGGGGAAGTCGTGTTCCTAAGGCTTGAAATTTGAAAGGGAAAGAGAAAGGGCAATTATCCCTGTCCAGCACTTTGTGCCATCCCACCTCCTCCTGGAGGCTGGATGTGACTTCCTCACTCAATCTTGGGAGGTGGTTCCCTTGAAGAGCTACTTTTGGCCAGTCAAAAAAGATAGCACTTCCATCTGGTACCTCTGTGGTATGGCATGATGGTGAAGAGTGCCAGAACTGGGGTTGGGGCAACTGGGGATTTGATTCTGCTTGTCCCAGTTATTACATCCCACAGCAGCAACTTGGGTCTGAGAGGTAGAGGAATTAATGTTCAGCCTCATCACCCACCCCCTTTTTTTTTTCTTTAATGTTTATTTATTTTTGAGAGAGAGAGTTCAAGCAAGAGAGGGGCAGAGAGAGAGGGAGACACAGAATCTGAAGTAGGCTCCAGGCTCTGAGCTGTCAGCATAGAGCCCAACATGGGGCTCAAACTCAAGAACCCTGTGATCCTGACCTGAGTGGAAGTCAGACCCTTAACCGACTGAGCCACCCATGTGCCCCACCCACCCTTGATCTCCATCAGTCTACCCCCACCCTATTCTTGTTATGAACAAATGAACTTCTCTGAAACTTAACACTACATGGTTTTCCTATACTGCAATTCTGACGCAGTCACTAACAGTGACCTTGAGGAATCTGAACCTCTCTGAGCCCCAGTTTCTTACTTTTAGGGTTTTCTAGGGGATTAAATGAGAAGCACTTGATGTGAACCTGATATAGAGTTCAATCAAGGATGGCTATGATTATTGTTAACACCTCTGAGTTCAAATATACGTCACTGCATACCTGTATTTTCTTTCTTTCTTTCTTTCTTTCTTTCTTTCTTTCTTTCTTTCTTTCTTTCTTTCTCCTCAGGAGGACTTTAGCAGCAAATTAAGATAATAATTATTTGATTGCATTGCATCTGGTTGTTGGGAAGAAAACTTGTTTTCTTATAAAAGGAAGCAAATTACCAAGGCAAATCACAGACTATAAACAATATGAAAATATAGCTATGATAAAAAGAAAGTTTCCTGCTGTTTTTATACAGAAGAATATGGCTGGTGTGAGGTATTATTTCCAAACACCCTCAAAATAGAATTTTTGTTTACAATTAATTCTTCATGTCAGGATAGAAAGCACCATTTTACCCAGAGATTTTACCATAGCCCCTTAGGCTCAATGGAGAAAATATACATTATATTTATATAATAGAATAATATGCTAACCTTATGCTTTATTCACAATATAGAAAACAATTCCAAACTTACTAGGTAGGAAGCATATAAAGTTGTTGTAAAAACTCTTTTCCAGGCTTTCTTTCAATAAGTCCCATCGCTTGTGTTGTTACACAAAAATTTATAGTAGAAAATTACGGTAACTTCCTCTGTGACATATCAAAGATAAAGGCAAAATTAATTTATTTTTGCTCTTTACTTTTTCTAATAATTGCCTTTCTTCAGTTCATCCTTCATTTACATTTGTCCTCAGAATGAAACAGAAGTCAAATGAAAATGAAAGAAGTTAAAAAAGTACACGGTAAGAACCCGACCAAAAATGTAAAAAGACAATTTTTCAAAAGATGAAAATTACCATTTGTTTAGGGTGTCTGGATTATGGTTTTTCCAGAAGCTACACTGAGCCCTAGATTTCCTGGTGCTTCCCCAAGGGCCACCAAGAAAACAAGCAGAAAGGGGAAATGGTCTTACAACCAGTTCTCACTTAAATCAAAATGACACCATTTTAAAAGATTCTGTGTGTTGGCTTCTACCTAGGGCTTCATTTAAAGCCTGGAGATTCAAAGAGAGGAAACTGAAGCATGGAATCAGAAGATCCCCCATTTCCGAGGATGCTCTGATTTCATAAATCAAGTTGGTACTCTCCCTGGCGTGAAAGACACTTCAAGCTCCTATCCAGCAGGACAGTTTATGGGGCTTCCAAAGGGGATTTGTTTTTGTCCATTTGGCCGGAATCTTCATACCATAAATCTATGATAATTACACAAGTGGGGATCAGAATATCCACCTCCCATATGTTGACTGTATGCTACTCAGCCTTATACAATAAGAATACTAATTTGTTGAAGTCCCATTAAAATTCATTTGCACATTTTGACTATTCGTATCTAAATGCCTTAAGAGTTTTTCCAAATGAGCAGATTTAATCTCTCTTCTCTTGGGTATAGTTACCTTTTCTTAAGATATTCTCCTGATGTTCACTCAAGCTAAGATAAAATCTGCCTTCATTGCACACATCCATTCAAGCTATATAGCTTCTTCACAGGTGTCACATTATTTAGTACTTGGTGTCCTATGAAACAATGAAGTCCACTATTCCCATTACACAGCTGCAGTACCTGAGGGCTGGAGAGGCTAAAGAACTCATCAAAGCAAGTTTCCAATCTTGTCTACATCTGTTATCCAATCTCTCTGGGTTTACATTTGCTGCCTTCTTCTTTTACCTTCATTCACTTCTACTCTACTAGTCATGGATTATTTATATACCACATGCACTATATTTATATCATCAGTTGCCTTCACCATGAGAGGGAACCCTACTATTATAATTTTACATGGTGGGGTAAAGTGGGTAGAGGAAATACAACGTATTGAGTCCCTACACTGTGCTAGATGCTAGGGACGCAAGAGAGCTCCTGCTATCATGAAGCTTACAGTCAAGTGAGACAGAGAGAGAAAGAGAGAATAAGTAAGTAAATCAAGCAGACAACTACACATGTGAACAGTGCTATGCTGGAAACACGGTGCTGAATAGAGAATGATGATGTCTTCCGCTTCAGCTGGGATGGTAACAGAAAGCCTCTCCAAGGAAAACCCATTAAAGCCTGACTGAAGGATGAGCAGGACTCAGAAAGGCAAGGATTAGAAGGGAGGCAACACAAGTGTAGTGTCTTGAGGTGGCAAACAGACTGGCCTGCAGAAAGAACTGCCAAAAGGCCAGTGTTATGGAGCTCTGTGGATGGACAAGTGTTTGTTTGTTTTTTCTTTTAAAGTTTTTTATTTTTTATTTTGAGAGAGAAAGAGCAGGGGAGGGGCAGAGACAGAGGGAGAGAGAAAGAATCAGAAGCAGGCTCCACATGGAGCCAGATGTGGAGCTCGAACTCACAGACCATGAGATCATGACCTGAGCTGAAATACAGAGTCAGATGCTTAACCAGCTGAGCCACCCAGGTGCCCCTGGACAAGTGTTTTCAGAGGGGGCGAAGTGGTGAGCATATTAAGGGAACTATAAGATCGTGTGTTATGGGATGTGTTTTTCCTTCCTTTAAGTTCATGAAGTGTGTGTAGTAATAGTCCAATGTGAAACCAGTGGGTAGCAGCTTAACTTTCGCTGTGATAGTGAGCAGGATCAGTCCTAATGAATCCATATTCCCTCAGTTTCTTCTTCTAGGTCCAAACACATCTGTTTGTAAGATGAATTAAAAGAGCCTAGAGATGGACATGGCTACCAAGGAGCTAAGCTAATAAGATGGTATGACCCTGGCTTAATCCTCGCAACACTGTCAACAGAGAAGTTTCCTTGTTCCCCTTTTATAGATAAGTGCTCTGAGGTGTCAAGAGGGTAAGACATTTGCCCAAAGATGCCCTGCTAGAAAGTGACAGAACTAAGATTTTTATCTGGATAGATCTTAATGCTGTCAGTTTATCAACCACATGCTCACTGTGTCTTATAGAATGCACCTGTGGTTAAAAGTAAATGTCAAGTTAAACTGGAAGCAAATTTCATTCACTTTATACTTCACATTTTCTTTATTTAAAAATGTAGTGTTATGAATTTATTCATTAATTCAGCAAATGCTTATGATCACCTCCTATGTGTTCACACTGTGGTAGTTACTGAAATTGAGCCATGCATGAGATTGACAAAGTAAGTCAGCAATCCTGAGTTAAAGTTAAAATAATAATGATGACATTTATCATTACAAAAAGACACTGTAGACATAATTATAAAGTACCTTTAAAGTCAATTGCTAGTCCTCTGAGGCTATCATCTGGCTTTGGATTTTGCACATACACTTTTGTAAGACAAAGGGTTGAATGGAAAAGAGAATTGAAGAGTGTTTTTATGATAGTGGTTCCTGGACTGACTAAAATCACTCACACAGCAATCTCTGGAAAAAATCTAATGAGATTTTTCTGATGAGAACGGAAATGATTGCTGGTGATCTTAAGCTTCTGTGAAGCCATCCTAGGATGTAATTTTTATGACTCCATCAGCCAGCTAGTATCTTAAAGTCAACAAATGCATTAAAGATTTAAACATTTTCTCCTCTTCAAGCATTAAAATAAGCCCTGGTTGAATTTCCTGACACTCCAAGTTCAGATTAGGAGCTCCTTCTCTATTTTCATATCAATCTACACTTCCCTATCACACTAGATCGAAATTGCCCATTTACTAGTCTACTCTCTCCCTAAACCATATGCTCTATGAAAGCATTGACCATATGCTTCTTATTTACAGGCGAATCCCTGGAACTGCATGAAGTCTCTGGTGCATAGTAGGTGTTCAATAAATATTTCTGGAAGAATTATAAGGGCCAATCATTGCAGAGATGTCTAAGACCCTAACATACACAAAAGCAAAGGGCATAGCAAGGTCACAGTGCTTGGCATTTACTCACATAGAAGACAGAGAACAGAATTTTGTATAAGTAACTTGGAGCTAGATCTAAATCTGCCTATTAGTGAAGACCCTTCTGGTGAATGGATGTCAAGATCTGTTAGAAAAAAAGATTATGGTTCACTATTTGCCTTGTCCGTATGGAAGGATGCAGACGAAAGAAGGTTTGAAGGGCCGGCAGTTTCCAATCAATGAGGCTTGTGCACGTTGTGAATCACTTCCCTGGCACATTGTGGAAAAGTACTAGAAAATCATTAGCATGAGGACTTTGTGAATGAAGTTATCAATTTTTTTTTTTTTTGCCTACAGATATGATATTTTCTATCCATCTCAACTGGACAATCCTACCAAAACAAAAGTACTTGATATAAAACAGTCCCTTAGTAAGTGTGAAGCCATCAGATCTTTTCAAACAAATATTTTACATTATTGAGCATTCAATATGGACCTTTATAATGTTGAAAGTATCACACATTATATCATTAGTCATTACTGCTCCATGCCACAGGGTTATCTTATCGAGAAAAGCCAAGCAAAACTGCTCATTTTCTAATGCATACTTTTCTTACACAAATCAAAATTGACAGTTTTCTATTTCATTGCAGCTTAGCAAGTTGTAAGGCTCCACACAGGTATCCCTCTATTTAAAGAAACAAAGATATTTCACCTCACTGGCTAGAAAGCAAATTAATGAGAACTGAATCCTATTTTCCATTTTCATTCCAGTGCAAATTTGCAAGCACAATGCCCACAGGAAAGTTTTTCCACCTGACATAACTAAATACTTATGCCGTAAGACAATGAGCCATGATTCCCAAACAGTGTTTGTTGTGCTTTGTATCATAGGCCAGCTCTCCTTCTGATTAGGGGGTTTTCAGAACTGTAACACTTCCCCCGGTCTCAAGTCTCCCCGTGGTTTTAATTGTATGCTTCTGCAACTCTAACATCTGTACACCCCTTGCTCTTATCCCAGTCCCTGAAAGTCTCTGCTGCTCCAGGATCCCCTTTACAGGAAAGTCACCATTACTAGACCCCACCTCCCCTTTTCTCTATTTCACTGCCCAGTACTGTTGACCTGGACAGTCTACAATATTGTCTAAAACACAATATGCAACAACCTCAAGGCATCTATTTTTGTTTTAAGCTTATTTATTTATTTTTGAGAAAGAGATAAGGGGAGAGGGAGGGAGAGAATCCCAAGCAGGTTCCATACTGTCAGCACAGAGCCCCATACGGGGCTCAATTCTACAAACCATGAGATCATGACCTGAGCCGAAATCCAGAGCCGGACGCTTAAATGACTGAGCCACCCTGGTGCCCCAAAACCCCAGTCATATTATGTGAGCCACCAAGTTGTGTATAATGGGTTGCCTTCTATTTTCATCAATGGAAGTAATTCACAGTCGTTTTATATTAAATACACTCAGAATAAAAGATCAGAATAAATTGGGGTGGGAAAATGGTATGAATTTTCTACTTTGGAATGTGACTGATGAATGAAAGTGGAAAGTATCAATTTCTTCCCATGAGCAGGTCACACGGTAACAGCCCTGCATTAATGCTCCGATTTCTTTTTAATGCCACACAGCTCAGCTACTCAGTGTGGAGCAAAATGTCTGGTTTTCTTTTTTTGGAGCAATTTGAATGATCCTATTGTCAGTGGAATGCTCAATAACCATTTTCTGTCACCATGAAGGAGAATATTCTCTAGGTTGAGATTCATAAAAGGTTATTCTAATTCTGCAGTGACTGAATATATAATTTAAGTCGTATTCTTAAATTTCATTTCTGCCTCATATCAGCCTAGGTTCTGAAAAGCCACAAGTTGAAAACAAGGTGGAGGGAAAGGCACTATTAATGACTCCCATGATGGAATAGCCAGGGGAAGAAAAGAGTTACTAGAATTTGAAGGCTTTTGGGGTGTTTCCTTTTATACATATTCAGATTCAAGTAAAATGCAAAGTTTGAATCTCCTTTTTAAAAATATTTGTGGATGTGTTTGTTTGATTGTCTCAAAATGCATAGAATCAACATACTGGGCAAAGTGTCCAAGGGGAGTATCAGAAAGAATCAGGTGGTTTATTTAAAGAAAGCAACTGTGTCTCCTCCGTCCAGTATATACAGCCATCCTGGTAATTACTAACACTTTCACAGCACTGACCGGGTGCCAGGCACTGTCATAAGCGCTTTATATATAGCAACCCATTCGATTCTATGAGTCAGGAACTGTCTTTACAAACTCCATTTTACAGGTGAGGAAAATGAAGCACAGAAGTAAAATAATTTGCCAGGGATCCCAATAGCTAGGGGTTCAACCTCGAGCAGTCTGGACCTCAAAACTGAGGCCCTTAATTACCATGTTCTGCTGCCTACGAAGGCAGGGAGGAGGAAATGGAATACCTTAGTGGTCAGACAATTAAGAAGACAACCTGTTGGTCTCATAACATTCTTTGCATTCTGGTACAGTTCTCTTCCTACTGGAGCTACTTTCTCTATTTTGAAGCACTTTTTTGAATCTCGAGTCCCTCCTAGTTTGTTCCTTAAACCATGGCCACACCCCACCTTCAATTTGCTTCAATTTAGTTGGGTGAACCAACTAAAAGGAGATCACATGAGCCTTTGTTGCTGCTAAGTGTTTTTCTCAGTCCCTTTGAGCTAGCATCTCAGTGGGTGCAGGTGCTAAGAGCAAATCTTTTGGTAAGATTTCCAATTTGTATGTACAGTGCTTATCTGAGTGCCCAAAGCACTTAATGGAAGTTTGGAAATGCTGTGGTTATTATTTAAAGCATCATCACTCCATCGCTGTTCTTTAGTTGTTCTGTAAAGAGATAATGTAATGGTATATGCAAACAGTGGCATCTGGGACCATAATAGAACTCTGTAGGGGGCATCTATTTCTCATTCTTCTGAAAAATATTTGTGGAGGACCTACATTTAGTCCAGATACTGTGCCAGGTATTGTGACGAACATGACAGATACAATTCCTATCTTCATAAAGTTTACAGGTAATGTTAAAGACACCATTAAATAATCAATTATAATACAATATTATGTGTGCCACAGTAAAGGAGAATAAGGTCCTCGGGTCAAAGGTAAGGGACCCCCAATCCAGATACGATAGACTAGGAAAGACTTCCCAGAAAAGATAATCTTTAGATTGGGACCTGAAGATGTAGTTCATCAAAGCAGATGGAGGCAGAATTCCAGGCATAGAGAACATCACATACAAAACCAAGCAAGTATATAACAGCATTCAGGAGCTTAAAGAAATCAAGTATAGCTGATATTAAAAATGCAAAGGGCAGGATGGCAACAGAAGATTCTGAGGAAGGAAACAGTGGTCATTTCATAAAGAGATGTGATTCCTGGTAAGGAGTTTGCATTTAACTTATAAGAGCAGTTGTAAGGCAATGAAGAACTTTAAGCAGGAATGACATGGTCAAACTCACATTTCAGAAATCTCACCATTTTTGCAGCAGGGAGAAGAGATCCAAAGGGGATTACACTGAATTTGAGGTAGGGAGGAAAATTTAAGTTTCTTTGTAGTAGTCTAGAAAAGTGTTGGGAGAGGTGATCAAGGGGACGTAGCCACTGGTTGACACATGAGCTGGACCCAGGCAAATTAGAAGCTCCTCCACCCTCCCCTGTCCTTGGAATGTGCTTTCTGCTGGCGTTCCCTGCTCCCAGAAGGTGCTCCAAGGACACAGGCTTGAGGTAGTGATATGGTGTTGAGACCATCTGGATGGTTTATGTCACTGAATCCCATTAAGGCCTCTTTATAAACTTTTAAGATTTGGCAGATGGATGCAGAAATCTATTCATTTTGGGGAGCCTGGGTGGCTCAGTTGAGTAAGCATCTGACTCTTGATTTCGGCTCAGGTCATGATATCACGATTTGTGAGATCTAGCCCCATATCAGGCTCCCCATGTCAGCCCCATGACAGTGTTTCATCTCACTCGGAAGCTCCCAGGTTTAAGAAGCAATAAAAAGCAGTGCTGGTGGTCTGGACCAGGGTAGCATCGGTGGTGATAGAAAGAAATGGATGGACTTGAGCGAGATGAAGAAGAACCAAAGGAACTTGCCATACGCTGGGAAGAAGGAAGAGTCAGGGATGCCACCCAGGCTTCATTCTCCCCTGGGAGAATGAGTAACTAATGATGCCAATTACTATGATAAGGAACACAAGAAGGGAACAGGTTTGGGGGAATACAAATGATGAGTTCAAGTGGAGTTCAATACAGTTGAAAGAATCCAAGAATATAAAATGTGAATAGCCAGGAGAGGAACTTTCTCACCCAAAATGATTCCTCTTCCCAGTCTATGGGACCCACTGTACATCTCAGTAAGCTCATTGCACCCATGATATTAGCCCATTTTAATGATAAAAACAATAATGGAATATTAAATAGTTCTTAAATTACTAGAAATAAAAATAAGGGTTTCTTTTACTGCCTTCTAAAGCAAATTAAAAATTAAAAATGGACTTGCCTTGGGTGAAATAAAGGGGATTAAGAGTATACTTATTATGATGAGCACTGAGTAATGTATTAAACTGTTGAATCATTACGTTGTAAACTTGAAACTAATATAATACTGTATGTTAATTACACTTCAATAATTTAAAAAATGGACTTGTCATCATTTATTAAGATTTCTTGATGGAAATACTGAACTTGAATCTGACCTAGTCTCTAGAAACTAGAATCTAGAGTCCAGATCTAATGAATTGACAGAAAATGTAAGGTTCAGGAAAAAAATGTTTTAATGAAATCACAAAGATCATATAGATGCATAAGTAAAACCAGAATGCTGGATATTGAACATGGCAAGCAATTTGGTTTCTTCAAACAAACAGAAAGGAAGGGAAGGAGGGAGGGAAGAAGGAACTAGGAAGGAAAGAAGGAAGGAAGGAAGGAAGGAAGGAAGGAAGGAAGGAAGGAAGGGAGGAAGGCAGGGAAGGAGGGAGGGAGGGAGGGAGGGGAGATTAAAAGAGATTTAAGGGGTACCTGGGTGGGTTAGTCATTTAAACTTCTGACTCTTAATTTTGGCTCAGGTCATGATCTCAGGTCATGAGATCAAGCCCCACATCAGTGGGGCTGGAGCCTGCTTAAGATTCTCTTTATCTCCCTCTCTCTCACTTTCTCACTCTCACGCTTTCTCTCTCTCAAAAAAAAAAAAAAGATTTAATACATACATTTTGCTACTTTGTTGCATATGGTTTAAATACAGGTTTTTTTTTTTTAATTTTGAATGAAAAAAGAAGTAGCAAAGACAATAGACCTTATCTGAATCTTGACTCAAGAAGCCAACTTTAAAAAATATTGTAACAGAATTAAAGAAGTGTTAACATCAATTAGATATTAGATGATATTAAAGAATTACTAATTTTATCTGTGATAACAGTATTGTGTTATATTTTATTTTCATTTTATTTTAGAAACATACAGTATTGTATTTGTGGATGAATGAAATGATTGATGTCTGAAATTTGCTTCAAAATAACGCAGTGCAGACAGAAGGGAAAGTAGGTATGAATATCTATAATACAAGATTGCTCTTGTAATGTTAATTGTAATTATTGGAACTTGGTGTCTACATTTGGATGCATCTGAAAATTTCTGCGTGAATTTTTTTTAACTGACTTGCCAAGAAATACAGCATTTGAGGAAAGCCATAGCAAAGAACAAAGAACCAGAACAATAGTTACGATGCAGAAACTGAGCGTCCATGTGTCCATTTCTGAAGAACTTTCTTCTGTATATTGGATGCATACTTTCTCCATTATTCATGTTGGAGGTGTTCCAAATGGCACATTCTCAGCTATTTCCATTTCTAATTTCTTTGATACAATGTTAACCTCATTAGGCTGTCAGGAACATATTTGGTCTTCTCTTTCCATTTACATATATATATATATAAATATTACAATATTTATAAATATATAATAAATATTTATAAATATTTATCTATTTATAAATATATATTTATATATAAATATATAAAATAAATATAATATTTATAAATATACATATAATATATACATATTTTTTAACATGTTGAGACACTACTTAAGGGCAGTCTCAGAGACCTCTCCATTCTGCCCACATACTGACACTTCTTTTGCTGCCAAATTCGTTCAGTGATGCTACAGACCTAGGAAGAAGGTACCTGAATTTGCACAAGGGGCTGGGCTCAAGTGATTATCTTGTTTGGCATGAAAGTGAAAATAGTGTAAGAAAATATTTTACTAGCATGCTTATATCACTATTATATTGAAACCAATGCTCAGAGCACAGCACCTTAAAGAGATTTTTAAAAATTACATCCATACACCTACCCTTTGCCATCACTATTACCATTCCATATCTGCCCACACATGGGTCAACTTTGACTTCATGATAAAGCCTCATATTTAAATTGTGCTATATTTTTAAGTTATACATTAAAAAGCCTCATGCCTTAAGAGCACTCTCTTCAAGATGCAAAGTCACCTGATCTACAACTATCAAAGGGTTTCTTGTGTATTAAAACCCCTGAGAAAAGTAACACCTTGCCCTAGAAGTATTCTAAATACATGGCAGAAGAGAATTTTTACTGACAATGGAGAGAAATAACTTGAAGACAGGAATGACTAAAACAGGACCAAAAGAGAGTATCTAAGCTGGAGAAGACAGCAAAACAACACAGAAAGAGGAGAGGTAGGTGGTAGTAAAGACCAATCCTTCACAGTTTTGACTACATTGCTCTGTCACTTCGTTTTGAACGTGACAACATCATATCTCTCTGGGCAATAAAACAAAAGTTATCATTGGTATCTTTTGAGTAACCAGTAGAAAAAGAGCTAGAATAATTTCAGGATAGATGCATTGCTACCTGTTAAGAATAAACCCTCTTACTGAAGCTTTCCAAAGTCAATGTTGGGTAAATAACTCACGGTGGCCACAACCACATATTTCTTCCCAATACAAGGTCATACAGTTGAATTCTGAGTAATCACTTTCTGATTAACTTTTCTCCAATACCCCGTCTCAGTCAACAGCCCTGAAGTTCTATGTGCTGTGAAAATTTTACAAAAGGAAAGCTCATTTAAAGTGGAATCCAGATCCCAGAATGGAAAGCTGTCACACCTAAACACTTGTCATCAATTGCAGACCCAACAGGAAGAGATGGACCTTGCAAGTCCATACTGTTTTACTATCCTGCAGAGGAAAGAAACATTTTCTACTCTCCCTGGCAAAAGCCCCAGCCAATAAGAGATTGTCACAAATTAGCCAATGACAAGCCATTATACTGAGAACCCCTAGTTTACTCCAATGGGTTTTTTGTTTGTAACAGCCCTTCTCAAATGCCCACCCCCACCCCTCCCTTCTATAAAAGATAATTTTTCTCCTTTGTTCTTGAGTTTGCCTATGGTTTTGCCATAGCTTGCTTGTCCTGAATTGCAATTCTCTATTATTCCTGAATAAACCCATTGTTGCTGGTAAAATAACTGCCAGCTTCATTTTTAAGATTAACAGTACATAAAGCCATTTAGAGAGTTTTGTGGAAACGACCCTTTAAATTTAAGGAAATAAAGAGATGAAAGATTAAAACACACTGACAAGCAGCAATTTGTTGAAAAGGTGATGAGTTGATGTCTCTACTATAATTCACAGACCTCACAGTGAATGTTTTTGAACTAGCATCCTATGAATTAAACTCCCTACTTGTCATGTTATCACAGTTTTATTAGAGGCAAATTCCTTTGAATTTCAGTGTTTCAGGCATTTATCTGAAGGAACTCACTCGTGAGTAGGATTTTAAAAATTGTTTATAGTTCTCTCCAACCAACAACAATCTTCTGACTCTTGGGCATTGGAAGATGGCCTAACTAAAAGGTTCATTTATTTTTCTGCACCTGTGATTTCATTCCTAAGTGGTGTGAAGAGCTCCTGGATCTCTGGTTCAAAATCAGGACTTTTCTTTTCCAAATTACTGAGCTCCCATTACATTTACAGGTGAGTCAAAAAGGCATTCTCTGTGTTATTGCCTTCTATGTAATGCTTGAAGAGAAAAGAGAGGTAATTATTCACCTAGTGGGGTGGGAGAGAAGGAAAGTTACCTTATCACTGTTTTAAAACAAAGGACATATCTATAATGCTTTGTGAGGGAATCCTAGCTAGACATTTCTTTTCTGTGCTCTTACATCAATCATACTTTCCTAGTTGGGGATAAATGAATCATAATCCATAGCATCTCACATATCATATTTTGGTGTGTAAGCAATGCAGACAAACACATTTCTTACCACCCTCTTCAACACATGCAAACACCTATTGACTTTAATTGTTCACAGTTCTCCATTAACAAAACACTCAGTCTACCTGATGTTGACCATCAATTCTAGGTCTACATTAAGATTAAATAAGACAAGAATCTAACCTGTTAATAATTGACAGGGAGATTTTGGTCTTTCAATTTCCCCTTGGAAAACTTGTAAGAAAATAGGGCAAACAGGGAAAGAAAGGGATCTCCCCCATGACTGTCAGCCAGCATATGTAATGTATTCATTTCTCACTGTTCACTTTTTATTGTGTTATGGAACCAGGAAGAATGACTTTGTATTATCCCTGGGTTATTAGAAGTGTCTGATTGTTTGGAGTTAATTCTTTGGATCTAAGGAGTTTGTGTATACAATACAATTTTTTTAAAACCTAGGAGCATGTTGAGTTTCTCTCAAAGAGCATCTTTTTTTGTTTGCTGTTTGGCTGATTGATTTTTTTGGGTTTTTTTAAGGATGTGGAGGTGCTCCTGGGGACACATGCTGCCCCTTTCAGTCTCTCAGGTGGTGGTTCCAAGTGCTCTGCTCACACAGGGCACACCAGAGCTACGTGCTGGGCAGTGCTAGGCAGGGCTAAGCAGCACTAGGCAGGGCTGCGCAGGGCTAATGCTGGATGAAGAGCATCTTTGCATAGCCAACTTCCTGCTTTAGAGCACCTCCCATAGTTTCAGCCCATTAACCCAAGCACAACAGCTTGATGAATTAATGCTTATATAGGCACAGTTGGCAGCTTCTAATTAAATAATTATGGTTAAGCGTCTGCACAGAAGCTGTTATGCACCCTAGAAAGCCAGCTGTCAGTTTTATTGGTCCTAAGACAGAGGAAGAGTTAATACTTAGCTCTGGATGTTACATACAAAGGGAAGTATATCATATATGATATATACACTGTGCAATATGAAGTTGCATTGTGCTTGTGCTAGCCTGTCCATTAGTGATGAAGAGCAAACTGTTCCTCAGCAACCTCTCAGAAACCCAACAAAGAAGTAAGCAATTATATGATCAGCAGAGCAGAACCTGTTCAGAGCAATTTACAGAGGACATAGTGTTAGACGGATGAGTCTTTGATGAACACACAAATGTCACTGAGCTAGCAGGCAAATACATTTCTGGGTTTCGTTTAGATGAGCAAGTGATAGAAATCTAATGTGGTCTTTTTTGAGATGGTTATGGTGGGTGTGTTTTCATTTACTTGCCTAAAGCTTCTTAAGATGCTGTTTTCAAATATTAGAAATTGGAGAACAAAGTAAATGTCACAAACCTAGATTTGAACTCTTTCTAAGATGCATTTTTCCAAAAAGTTAGGAAGAGATATTTGTTCTGTAGAATTACAGATAATGTCAGAGTCCTTTATAGAAGGCTAAAAAGCTAGAGTCTTATCTCGCCACCCGTGGGGTGGTATCTGGTGACTAAGCTCCATCAGAGAGGAAGATATAGATTATAGATAAAGGCCATTGATAGGTTTGTTGGACCAAATAATGCTTGTTATTACACATCAATATGTTTTTGAACTGATAGCTGATTCCATTTTTCTCCACAGGCTGTCCTTTCCACACAACCCATGTGTCCTCACTTCTAAAAATCAAATGTGCCACAACCCAGCACAGAACAACTCAGCTTGCCACTAGCCTCTTTAACCAGGGTTCCCAGAACCATCTCCACATGAATAAACACAACTGTAGGCAAAAATCAGTCCAGGACATTCAGTCATACTTTTATGTTTAAAAAAGAAATAGACATTTTAATCCCCCGAATTTATGGATTTACCTTAAAATAAGAGGAAACTGAATTTTAAAGTGGAAACATTTCTTATGAAATTCTCTTCACCCAACCCCCAGGCCTTGTTAAAAATCAACTGTTAAATCAAGCACTAAACTTTACAGACTGATTTACTGTTCCCCCTCCAGAGATCAAGGCTTAAAGTTTATTTAGAACAATGCCATTTCATAAAACAAAGCAATGTGTACCTTATGTCATCATTTAAGCAAATGGACTGACCTCTAAGTGCTTATTTAAAATGCTTCAGAACAACTGCTTCCATTCCTTTTACCCCCTCCCATTTCCTTTGATGTCAGTAATTCTATCACCTCAGCTGTCTGGAGATACTTGCTTGTGATTGACAATTCTCAAAAATCTAGTTCCTTTTAGACGGATCTTAGACAAAGTTCAGTACAATGAAGTCTGCAGTGCAACTCAAGTCTCAGTACAAAATGCTAAAGAATCAGATAGATTTGTAAAGCCTATAAAAGCAAGTTTCAGACTTGGTGGGGCAGATAGGGGGTCTTTTTATCAGTCTATACTGCCATCTATCTAAGCAAGACCACATCATTTGGTACTAAATCCATTTGTGTTTTCAAAGCCCCTAAAGGAAAGCAAGTCTCCAGCAACTGGCTTTACAGATCCCAAAGTTCCGATAAAAGAATGGACAGCACCACCACATTCACTCTGAGTCTGCCAGTCTCCTGTGGACCAACAGCCAAGTTCTAACCATCATCTTATCCTCACAACTCGATATCTGTCAAACAGACATACATGTCTGCTTTCATTCCCCATATCACCTAAACCAGTATCATTTGCATCTTGTGATTTCTGAGGCCTCTGAATATTCTGTGATGTCATTGATAAAACAGATGAGAGTTGCTTAGATAGACATGAGACCCGAATTATAGCCTCTAGTATTCTAGCTATACCTCAGGAGTTTAAAAACAAAAACAGACAAACAAAACCCAGAGTATTCCTTAGACACTGACTGAACGTTCAAACAAACATCTGTAGAGAGAATTGATACAGGTGAAAAATAGAAAGAACCCTTTGTACTTACGGTAGAAGACATATTCAGTGTAGCTTGACCAGATCTTGTCATCTGTATATTGGTTGACAAAAGATGCTGTCACTGAGGAGTTACAGGCCACCATGTGGAATCCACACTCTGACAACATATCAAAAGCCCTTTCCAGATGCTTGAATTTGAGATAAAATCTGGAGGTGTATCTTTCTGGGGCTCGGTCAGGGTCTCTGCTCTCATTCAAAGTTTCTCCAAAGACTTCTTTTGCCAAAGAAATCCTTCCACAAACCAAAATCCGAGGAACTCTACGAAACTTGGCATCTGCCTGCCCCTCTCTGCCCATGGTGCAGGACCCCCTGTAGCCCACAGTAATGAAGCCCCACTTGCGGTCTGCAGGGAGCACTGAGGAAGGAGGGCAGATTCTCGTGTCGCTTCCTTGGGAGGCATCTTCAAAGTCACTATGGCAGAATTCGTCCGGGCTTTGCTTGATCTCATCAGGGGTCAGGAGTTTGACCAAGTCTGGGAGCTGGAAATACTCAGCTTCCCTTTTCAGTCTTCCCCTTTCTGGAAAGTGATCAGGCAGGACCACCTGCCTGTCCCTGAGATAGTCCAGAATATAACGGAACAAGAATCCGTCTCTGTCAATGAAAAACCTTCCTTTGGAGTCCTTGGCTAGATCGTTAGCCGTGTCTCTCTTTGGGGAAAACATTTTCCACAGGAAGGAATGAGGGATGCTTATTAATGTGGAATGGCGGGTGAAATAAACTTGACCGCCAACATTCAGCTCCACGACCTCAGGGAAGGAGTTGGGAACTGCAGCCCCTTGTTCTCGAGGATAATAACGACTACAGTTTCCACTCAAAGCCATTGTCCCTGTCTTCTTTTGCTTCTCCTATTTTGATTTGAAGGTGCAATCCAATGGAGTCACAGCCTTATCCTTTGCATCAACTTGTCAAAGAGGGAGAAGGATGCTAACTTCTTAAAAATGACCTTCTCTCTTACCCCAGTTTTTTCCCCAAGCAAGCAAAATTTAGAAGAGTCCACAGGTGAAGTGATGCTGCAAAAGTAGTTTAAACCCTGGCTGGTGGTGAGCTATTACTTCATAGAATATAATCAACTCATCTCCATCCGATCTGCCCCAAGCTCAGATGTGGAGCATCTGCCCCAAGCTCAGTAGGCAAGGCAGGCCAAGTCCCCAGTTACTCAGAGGTCCGTCTGAAGGAAAAGAGAGAAAATTATTTCCTCAAACCCAGCATGAGTCAGAAAAAGAGACACCGCTGGAGAGAGGAGAGGGAGGGAGAGGGAGGGAGGGAATAAGGGAGGGAGGAAGGGAGGGAGGGAGGGAGAGATTATTTGACATAAGCAGCCCTGGAACTACTGATTTCAGCCATTCAACTAAATCATGGCTTCTCACAAGCTATTTTGTGTCTACATGTTTATTCATATGCCTCTGTCCCCAGCAATCATCGTTAAAAATATTTCTATTTGTATTTCTGCCTTAAAAAGGGATACAAGATTTTCAACTTCTAAAAGGGGATTTTTCCTCCCTGCTGATCAGGAAAAGCAAGAAGTCTCAGAACTTACCTTAGTGCCGAAAACCCAGCTCCTGTGAAGAAATACCCATTTGCAAAGCAGTCAGAATCCACAGCCACCATCTGGAGCTTGTCAAATCCCGAAGAGGTAAAGGATAGAGGTATCAATGAAAAGTGCAGGAGAGATGTGCTCTTAGAAAATAATATTTTTATATATATATAAATATTTATATAAATGTATATCTGTATGTATGTATATAGGTATGTATTCACTCCCAATCCCAAGTTGAAACAAGTCACAAAAAAGTTAAAGCGTGATGAGAGGTGGTTGGGTTGAAGAAGCGAGGCAGAGAAAAATATCCAGACAAATCTTCTCCAGTGCGGGGGGGGGGGGGGGGGGAAAGGTGGGGGAGAACCTTTAGAAAGAATCCTTAAAACAAAAGAAGAGTTGCAAAAGGTACTGGGACTTAGAAGCCTTTCAGAAAGCCCAGAAACAGAAAGACAGATATGCCTTGCTGGGGTCCCAGGTAGCCACCCCACCTGCCGGGCAAGGGCAAACGGACTCCCATGTTCGCAGGCAGGTGGGAGGCGCTGGGAACCGCCGCGAGCCGCTCCGCCCGGCCGCCGCAGCGCGGAGGGGCCGCGGGGGGCTCAAGCTCGGGCTTCTCCGGCTGGCGGCGGAGGTGGGTGGTTCCACAGTTCCCAGTGCAGTTCGGATGCTGTTGTTTCAGCAGTGCAGGCAAGATACCATCCAGGGAAATGACTATTACATCATCTTAAAGGAATAGGGCTTGGAGAAAGCGGAGGAAGCTCCGAGTCACGTCGTCCTCGGTGACAGGTCGCCAGGACTGCACGGGGACGCTGCGCACTGGCCACAGCACGCGACTCCCGAGCTCCAGGCTTGGGGCGGGGACGCGGGGACGCGGCGCCGCCGCGCAACCACTTCCCTGGGCGTCCTGTCCGCGAGTCTGGAGTTTGCAAGGGCCTTCGCTTTTCCTTTTCTTCCCGCCTTTACACCTCCACCACCACCACCATTCCCCAGAAATAAGCCCCCCAACCCAGCGGTGACATAAACACAAGTGATTATGCATTTGGAAATCCACAAACAAATCTTTGCACATGCACTGAATTTTTGCTGAAGGACAAATTTCCCCTCTAAAAGCTTTTTTTTTTTTTAAAGAAAAAAAGCACACCAAATGAACCCCAATAATCAAGGTACAAAGTGGCTTTTCTTTAAAATCAAAGGGGATTAAACCATGTCCTCATTCAGATGCCCTCTTTTATTCCCTCTTTTCCATGCCTCTCCCCCCACACACCTGCCCAGCATGAATAAATAAATACAATCTCTCTGGAATTATCCATGCTCTTTCCAAAGCATGCATGAGGCACTGATAGCCTCAGAAAGCCCACAGTTTACATCAGTAAGTCATTATCTTTGCTTACCTGATAGAAATTGTTACCTGCAACCTTTTTCTGGGGCTGTTTCTTTACTGAGCATCTCTTCGGACGTCCCCAGCCCCCTCCCAACTCATCCCAAGAGGACTTCAGGGGAAGACACTCCCGGTCCGGCTAAGAGACATTTTACTCAGGTCCCAGAGGGCTTCCTTAAGTGCATCATTATAGTTTCAGGAAGGCATTTCCAGGGCAACCTAATCCACTAACAAAGTGCTTCCAGTCGATCCCGCCAGTCAATAATGGCCCAGCCAACAGCTTACAGTAAGTCGGCCATTTCTCCTTTAAAATGCCAGTGTCTTAGGACTTACACTCCTAATCAGAATATAGCATTTCATCTATGAATAATATATGTGAGGCAAACTCCATCCCAAATAATTGCTACTTTAAAACAATGAAAACCAAAAATGGAGACAAAAGTATGAATTAGATACATTTTAAGGGATCATGTGTTATTGCCAACTCTTGCCCTGAGAAGTAGCTTAAAGATAGACTCAACAGCAGGATAAATTAATTTCTAGTTTAACAATCTGTTCTTTCAATAAGTATCAGGTTACTGAACACATTCAGAGTGTTAGCTAACACTCCAACACCTGATTATATTTGACTTTTTTCCTTTAACTAATGTATTAACCTGTTCTGGCCTCAATCATTGGGATTTTAATGCTGGACCAATCAAGGAAATGTTTATTATTTGGTGCAATTGTATCGCCATCTAGTGTCTATAAACTATCAGTGCAGATCTGTAATTGACCACTTAACCTGAGCCAAAAGTTAGATTTTTTTTCTTTATTTTAAAGTTTTTGTATTGGTTTAAGTATTATTAGGCACACACTATTCACCATGATGACAGAATAAAAAGTTAGCTGCCAACAGAACAAGGAAAGAAATGAGTTTGAGTCTATGCTCACTAAGTACTGGGTTTGTCCTAGTTAAAAATAAGCAAATGCTTCATTTTATTTCTAACAGAATAGGCAATACGCCATGACAACAACTTTGGAGATTGAGTATTAAAATTTGGGGACAGTTGGGCAGGAAGTGGGGAACAGGAATGAGAAAAACCATAGCCTTTTAAAGCTCAAAGGAACTTGAGGGGTGTCTGGGTGGCTCAGTCGGTTGGGCGTCCAGCTTCGGCTCAGGTCGTGATCTCATGGTTTGTGGGTTTGAGCCCCGCGTTGGGCTCTGTACTGACAGCTCGGAGCCTGGAGCCTGCTTCCAATTCTGTGCCTCCTCCTCTCTCTGCCCCTCCTGTGCTCATGCTCTCTCTGTCTCTCCATAATAAATAAACATTAAAAAAAAAATAAAGCTCAAAAGAACTTGAGAAATAGGAATTACTATCTCAGAGATACGGAATCTGAGGACCAGAGAGGGAAAGAACTTCCACAAAGTCACACAGCTGTGGAGTAGGGGGCGGGGAGGAAGGGTTAGACCACTGCCAATTCAGTATGACCAGTGTCCTTTTTTTAAGTGCATGTATTCTAGAATAGGGATAGAGTGGAAGCAAATAAAGGAAACAAGAATTTCAAGGCTACACATTTGGGGAAAAAAAAGGGCAGGTCATTTTAAAGAGTTTTCAATATTCAGTTAAATTGCGAGTC
Source organism: Acinonyx jubatus (assembly GCF_027475565.1). Classification (NCBI taxonomy): domain Eukaryota; kingdom Metazoa; phylum Chordata; class Mammalia; order Carnivora; family Felidae; genus Acinonyx; species Acinonyx jubatus. Next base: position 118,417,283 of record NC_069380.1, on the reverse strand, counting down.
CAAAAGATCTTACCATTTAAATAAGAGGATTCTGAATTTAAAAATTGAGGAGTTTTGTTCGTTGGTCTGGGTTTCAAAGGTTAGGCTATTTTTGAGACAAGTAGTTCTTAACCTCTTTTGGATAATGGACTGGCTGGAGAATCTTAAGAAATCTAGAAAATAAATAAACAAGACTAAAAGTTTGCATTCAACGTCAGGGGCAGAGCCTCTCAGAAAGGTCCGAATAAAAAGAGGAACCAGGGAGCAATGTGGGCAGAGACTTACATTCCCAGAACTCCTTGAATTTTGACAGTGAACCTTCTTTTTGAAATGAGATTACATACACACTCACACAGACACACTCTGAGGATTGAAAAAATAAAACATTCACCAGATAACCTTCACCTCATGACCCATATTGGACCACATCACCTGAGATGCACTCTGAATTCATCTTGTTTAATAAATACTGTAAGTGTCCTGTGCTTTGCACAGTTGTATTGCTTTATGTTTTGGGGCTTAAAATGTTAATTTATGATGTTAAATTGTTAGAAATACATGACTGTTTTGTTAACCCTCTTTAGGTATATTTACTTTTTAATCTACCTAGAGCCTCCAGAAATCAACAGTGCTTGGGTATCTCTCTCATCTTTTGAGAGGTCAGGGATTTGGTTCCAGATTGGCCTGAAGCCTATTCCCCTGGGGTCTGCAGATCCTGGGTTAGCATCTTCTGATGAATACATTTTCTTGTTCCTTTAGGCTAAGGATGCAAACAAATGAGAAGTGAGATTAAGGAGATAACGGGCTTGAAGGAAACAAAGCAATACACCATATAGAGAGATTTAAATAGTGCTGGAGTAAGCACCTGTGTCTCAGGGAGGCTGTCAGTGAGCCCAGCTGCTTGGTGCCTTAACAAGAGGCAAGAAGCCAAGTCTAGGCTGTAAGCGTATATCTGTCCTCCGTGTCAGCAGATAACACAGCTAGTGTTATTGTTCTCTTCTGGCAGCTCTCCCCTGAAACACTGTGGGATGCCACACTCGGCCCAAAGACCGAACACACAGCAACAGATTTCTCTAAGGGGAAGAGTAAGAAAGAATGTTTCATCCTGTTGTTTGTAATATTCAAGACGCTAGCACATCAAGATACACTATGGGTAAATTGAGGAGTTGATAAAATGTGTCTTAGCCTGTTTCCTGTTCCCTACCTTCATACACCCCCGTAGCTGAATGTTGAAGAGTATATTCTCAAAAGGACAATTTTAATCTTGGAATAATGTGTTCACTTCCCACATCCTTACCTTCTAACACATCCTTAAGTTTCTTCTCCCCTCAAGCAGAGATCAGTTTTATGCTGACTGTCTTTGTTACCAGGGAGGGAATGCTCTCATAAACGTATACTGAAATGCTGTGCACTCATTGTGTAACGTGCCCCAAGGACTCCTGCATTATCACCATCATTGTAATAGCTACTGGTTACAGAGTGCCAACCACCGAGAACTCACAACAGACATCATCCCTCTTCCAGCTCTGCCTGATGGCTGTGGGACATCGGACAAGAGGCTCAGTGTCTCAGAGCCAGGGTACAATGAAGATACGAAGACCCACCTCCCCGGTGTGTTGTGCAGATGAAAAACTATGATGCATGTAAGACCCCCCGCACACTCTCTGGCCCTAGGCGTGTGCTTACTAAATACCAGTAGTGCCCCTGGTAGTGGCAGAAGCAACTGCATTTGTTGTTGTTAGACTCAAGTTGAGGCATAAATAAGTTACAAAAGATGCCCAAAGATTGAAATTCAGTTCTACTTCCAAAATCTTTGTTCTTCTCACGATGCAGGTGTAGGTAAGGATCATTGTTTGTTATACACATGTGTATTAATAATGAGGGGATTTCAGGATTTGCTGGGGGAGATGGGGTTGGCCGAACGGGGAGCTGAAAATAGTACCACAATGGTTAAAAATGAAAATGCCACTATCTTCTGCCATACCAGTTTACATTCGTGGTACCCTTTCATTCATGCCACATGGATTTAATAACTGCCTATGTTGTGTCCAGCACAGTGCTGGGTACTCAAGATACAAAGTTGAATTCGAGAGAATCTCTGAGCTCAAACGCATACAACACACATTCATACTCAAAATCATACCAAGGAAGGCAAAGATTAAAAACTCCTAGATTCTTGAGCACTGCTTCTTATTTGCAGAAAGATGCCTGCAGCTCTATTGAGCTTTGGGTGCTATATAGTTCACATATGTTTTGGACAAACCACTTAACCTCAGGGTGGCCTCTGCTTCCTTGTCTACAAAATGAACCCATCTCCCTTTATAGAGATACTGTGACTGACAGCAAAGTGATGATGAAATACAGCCGCCAAATCTTCAGAGACATACCAGGCAGTAATTTGCTATGGAAGAAACAGAGGAAGAAGCAGCAAACAGCAATCTTGGTAACATAACACCTTGCAAGAATGAATTTGGATTAGATGAGCATAATCTTAAAGTTGGAAAGGGAAACCCTTGGCGGTTACCCACCGAAGCCTCCGATCCACCTACAAGGTTTACATAACTGCAAACGTTCAGTCTAAGTCATTTCTCTTGGTCTCTCCTGAAAACATTCTTGAACTATACTCTCATAAAATACATATATGATAGCTAAAGCGGCTCATGTCACCATGATGCCTCTGAAAGGAAGTCTGTAGAATACAGTTCTTTCAAGGGAATCATCCTTTTAAGACCTGGGCTTTCAAAAATTTTTACGCTGATCTGAACAGAAAGTACTGCTATTCAAGTACGAAGGTGGCATTATTGACTATATTAACAGGGTCTAAGGTTTTTTATATGCGCATGTGACACAGAAAAGATGGTACACATTTCTGTAGTAGGTGTGGATGCGTGGCCACCTTGTAGGTTTCCCTTCAAAACTAGGAAGCTTTTCTGGGGCACATGGTCAAAGTTAGGAGTGCACAATTTGTCCATGGAGTTGAGTAAAGCCAACCCATACATATGTACTTTGAAACTGTGATCTCAGCAGTGTGGAATACAGACTTGGTGGGAGATGAGGGGGAAAATAGAACATAGCTGCCCAACTGCCAAGCAATTAATGCCAGCAAATACACAAGCAATATTTTAGAAACAGCTATAAAAAACAAAGGATGTCTACTCTTGATTCTCCCTACAGTCCTTTTCCTAACAGTCTGCTTACCCATGCTGTATTATTTGCTGTATGGTGCTTGTTACATAGGTTTTATTACACTTGTCAGCTTAGTCCTTATTATGTTTGTTCTACATTATACAATATATCTCTTGGTAAAGGAGTAGAGTAATTTGTAGGCCAGTAACTGTCAACCTTTTATCTCCTACCTAGGAGACCCATTTTTCAAACCACTTCTCTGTCGTCTTTCCAAAATACGCAGCAAGTGCAAGCAGTCAAAACAGAACGAACTTAGGTCTTAAGTTCAAAAACAGTTATTTAAAAAAATCAGTCAGAAATTGCAACCATATGTCACTGGTCTCTAGAATGCATTTTTATTTTTTTCTGAATAGTTTTATACATGCATAAATGGAATTTATTAACCCCCCTGCAGCAACTTGCAGGGAATAGAGCTTGAAAGTCCTGGTTACAATGGAAAAGAGCAGGTGTTAGGATCAGGCAGATCCAGGTTTGAAAGAGGTACCTACCAGCTCTAGGATCATGAGCTAATTACTGTACCTCTCCCAAGATATTCTCCTTATGTATATATTAGAAATCAAGGGGCACCTGGGTGATTCAGTTGGTTAAGCATCCAACTTCAGCTTAGGTCGTGATCTCTTGGTTCGTGGGTTCGGGCCCCATGTTGGGCTCTGTGCTAACAGCACAGAGCCTGGACCCTGCTTCAGATTCTGTGTCTCACTCTCTCTCTGCCCCTACTCTGATCGTGCTCTCTCTCTCTTTCTCTCAAAAATAAACATTAAAAAAAAAAGAAATAAAAATATGTACTTTACAGGATTGATGTAAGGATTAGAGATAATGTGCTGAAAGTGCTTGGAATATAGCAAATGTTTAATAAGTAATGGGCAGTGTGGTTATATTTATGTTTGGCTCAGTCACCTTCTCTGCCCCTCTTCCCTCCACTCCCTGTGCCTACCCCACGGGTCTGTGTGAATGAGTGGATGGAAGGATACCACATTAATCATTAACGCTGGTGATGTGACCGATGCGTTTTCTGAAAGTCTGCTTCTTCCTTCAAGTAGGGGAACAGAAGAAAGGAAAGTGATACCTGAACTCTAAGCACATTTGTCCTTGGAGATGGACAATTAGTTCATTTAAAAACATACTCTCCTGCCTTCATAAGTGGCTACATTTTTCAAAGGATGATGAATGGAGGAAAGCAAATGAACAGGCTGGCTCATTCAAAATATCTCACATCATTTTACAGTGATTCAGCACAGACACTTTGGTGTAGCAATTGGTTTGTGGAAGGCATTTTTTACAACTAAATCCAAACATGTCATTCTCACAGGTTGAAATGAATCTTGCCAGTGGCATCTGCCCATGGGGCACAGCACGAGGACAGAAGGACAAAGACCAACTAACAAATGGAAAGACTTAGTTCAAGGAACAATATTGAATTGTTTTATTAGAAGACTTGAAAAGTCAAAGCTGGGGGTTTCATGTATGCTCTGAAATAGCATTTGGTATCCAGAGCACTTCTTTCCTTGCTTTTTGAGTTGTTTGCAAGAAATCCATGGGGCAGAGATCATTTATCATTCATCTTGCTATCCCCCAACCAGTAGCACAGGAGATCATATTTTGAAGGTGCTCTCTATGTATTTGTTGAATTTAATTGCAGGAGCAAGAGTGTATCCTCAAGTTAGCCCAAGAAAATGATATGTTAAGAAGTCGGAAGGGTCATATTGGAACAAGCTGTTGGTTGGGAAAATACGGCAGCTGATTTCGGTTTATTTAACAACACACTGAGTTCTCCAGGCTAGGAGGGACCTTTTCATTTGGTCAAGTCCAGAGAAATAAACTGGCTGCAAAAAAAACAGGCTTTATGAACTCACCATTACAAACGGATCATGCACAGACTCAGTGTGGAGTCAAACTGGAATGAAAAAAGAGCCATTAAAAGGAACACCCCAACAAGAAGAGTAAGAAATGACAAAGTTTCCAGTTTCAAATTTTTATTGATGCCAATTTCTTAAAATATCCATGTCTGTGCCTGTGGCCAAATACACTAATAAAATTAACAAATAAAACTGACTTTGACTACCAGACAACTTCTCATACATTATCTCTTTCAACTCCTGTAGCAATCTTGAACTGTCGGCATTGTAGGGAGAATTAAAAGAAGCTCCAAGAGGCTGAATTATTAACAGCAGGTCACACCAAACCTGCCTGATCACAATCACCCCCCCTTTTAACTACCCAGTCATATAGCTCCTTTTACTAAATATCTTTTACTAAATACCTTTTACTAAATATGTCCAATATTTGGATTTGGCATTGCACAGAGCAACAACACATTCCTAGCACAGATTACCACTATATTGCAATCCTGGTTCCATGCCAGACACAGTGTAAGCGCTCCATAAGTATTTGTCCAAGGACTGTTAGAATTATGAAGTGAACGACTGAATACACAAATAATGAATAAATGGACAAACTACCAACTGGAACAAAAGTATCCAGAAATTTTAGCTGGATACAGCAAAAGCCTATCTTATGTGGTGTGTCTAATTTTCTTTACTTTGGAAATGTTGGTTCCAAATGGGAGAATGATTTCAGAGATGAAAAATAAAAAGTTTGTATCTCAGCATTCGAGAATTAGCCCTTCATGAATCCAAAAGAATGAGTAATACACATTTATGTGTTTATGTTGCAGAATTTAGAAGATTCTGGAAATAAGAAACTACTTTTGGGATAAGACTCTCCCCCAGAACAATAATAAAAAAAACAAAAAAACAAATGCATAGATCTAGAAAAGTATGATTTACTTTAAAAAAAACAACTTGAAAAGATACCAGGCAACTCTAATACAGCCATTTTATGTGTCAGTCATTCTGCTTCCCTTCCAAAAATGTGTGTGGAGTAGAGTGTGGAGTTGAAAGACCCAGTAGTAGTTGACCTATACAGGCACACATACTGGGCACACAATTTAAAGGGCTATGGCACACAATTCAAACACGAGTTGGGAAACATCACTCTTTGCTGTAGAATGGAGATTTGCACAGTTTCTGCCAAAGAAATTCTGCCAAAGAAATTGTATGTTACCTTTACAGACAATGATCTGAGCCTCAAGCGCATCTCACCATTACCCTAGGGTCTCTCGAAATGACAGCCTGGTTTGCAATGTGTGGTTCCAATGGCTGCCAGAGGATATCAGGTAATTGTTTGAGATGGAGACAATGTCATCTATCTTTCTGAGAAATATGGTTGCCATTCATCAGGAAAAAGAATGCCTATGAACAAATGGAGTGACACAAAAAAAGATTTGTGTATCCGATAGAAACTGGATCCAATCTGGTGTGTCCTGACCAACCCTTTGAATTTTTCATATATGTAAATGAGGTTTTGAAAGTGGTTACATACATCTCTGTTGTTGAAGTGCCATCATAGTGGACACAGAGGCCAAGATTACCCCTAAATGGGATATCGGATAAAATAATAAATTAAGATGAAAAATTAGATAAAAGGGCCAGGGATGGAGAAGTGATGGATTCCTTATTTTCACCAAAGAGAGGAAGCAAATGCACTCCTTATAGTGCCATTTTTCCCGTGTATATTTATGCCTGTAAGTGTAAAGAAACTGCCCAATGAAAGTGACCAATAAATTCTAGGTTGAAAACCTCAGAGCTTCACAATAATAACCCCCTCCTCTCAAAAAAGTTCACCTGCAGAACCACTGGCTAATCAGAGCCAACAAAGAGTCCTTCCCCAGACACCAAATTAGTAACAACAGCTGAGGTTGAGGGAATCCGACAAAAGAAGCTTTAAACTCCTTGAAAATCACTCTCCTACTTCATGTCATTTATCTTCATCCATTTACTCAAGTATTTACATATATATTTGTACAAAGAACTATGTTAGACATTGTAGAAGAGGCGAAGATTCATCAGGCATGAGTCTTACCCTCTGCAAGCTGATAATCCAGCAGGGCGAAATAAAGGAAAACCCTGCAACTCCAATGTGGAGGCTGATTACTGCAGCATGGAGGAGGCGGTGATTGCTGTTGGAAAAAACTGCAAGAATTTCCATGAGAGAGGCATGGGGCGAACCAGAATGAAGCCATTTTTTTGAAACTCTAAGGAACATCATGCCTAGCACAAAGTGCCCATTAATAAATTATGGATGGGCTAAAGGAAGTGCCACTTTGCATCACTACACATTTATGGGATGCTCATTTAGAATGCTTTTAGAACTGCCCCAAACTGGGCTGATTCATTAGAATCCTGATGATCTCAGAAATATTTTATATGCGGATATAACTGTATGCCCATTACAGCACTAGACCCTACAGCTAATTTATATTTGGTTCTCAGCCAATGAGGACTAAGAGCCATTTGTGGGGCCTTTCCCAATCATGTGCTTACTCCAGCAGGTCCCTCTTTCTGCCATTACTTTCATGCCAATGGACACTGGTTCAAGACGGCAGACAAAAAGTATGCAAGTGATAGTGCTAAGGATTCTACAAGCCATCGAGGAAGATCCTGGATGGCAGCAGGTAGGCCTCACTGCAACAGCTCCCAGTGCCTCCAAGGAGATAGGCTAAGAAACCCAGAGCAGCAGACACAAGTTGCCTGGGAGAAATCCTCTGACATTCTGCAGAGTAGCATAAGCCTCACGGCAGCCTGGAAAGATTGGCTAACAACAGTAGTGAGGACAAAAAGAAGAGATGTTAGGGCAGAGGCATAGCACAACTTCGGGAGACTTGAAGAGAAAGAAGGGTAATTGCCAAACTATGACAACAGCTGCATATCTCCATTCTATCATGCCATAATAATCATATAGAGCACCAATTTAACTAACATGACCATTTCCAAGAGCAGGTTTCCACAATAAACGGGATATGCCTGTAGTTAAAACTCGGGGGTGGAGGTGGAGGAAGATTCAAAACACTATTTCTATTTCAGATACCCCAAGAGCCCTGTAATTAAGGATATCCTAAGGGTTTGGAAAAGTAGACTGTCTGTAAACAATGGCAGTTCTTTAAGGCAATTGTGTAACACAGAGGAGATCTAATAAAAGAATGAGTTACTTTTGTTCAGCACAAAAGGACAACCTCAGAGTAATTTTGGCTACCTTTCACTACTATAAAAAAAAAGCTCGCCTGACGTATTAACCTAATATTCACAACTTTGGGACGGAAAGGGAAAGAAACTTACAAAGGAATATGGAAACAAAATTTAAGCACTAAAAACAATTATTTCCTACATAGGGAAGCATTAAAGCCTCGTGGTTAAAAGTGTGGGCTTTGGGATCAGGTCATTCTGGAATCTCATCCCACCCCCATCATTTAACAGTTGGGAAAATTACATTACCTCTCGAGCCACAGTTTTCTCATCTGTAAGGTGGGTAATAATTGACATTCTTTATTAGAGATTTTGCGAGGACTAAATAAGAGAATATGTATTGAGTACTTAGTTCATGAGTGCTCAAGAAATACAGCTTTTCTTAATGTTTTCCCCCCAAATTTTTCTGCATTATTCATTGCCTAGATTAGAGGGTGAAGCTGCATCATTAAGCTTACCCGGTTCTCTCTCTGGACCCCTTATGAATTTGAAGGGAAGGAAGCAGAGCAGTCACACAGATCCCTTCAGGGTTCAGAGCCTCCTACAAAGAGATATTTTGGGCAGGTCAGAGGGCACCATATGGTAGTGCTGTCATTCTCCTTGCCTGAATGGCACAGTCTCTATCTGCCAAATTGTTAGCGTCTCCATCCCCAGTCCCATGAAACTCCAGCCCTTGCTCCTCGTTTGTTAGATGTCACTGGTGCCAGCATGATTTCTTGTACACAAGGATGTTTGGACAAAAATCTGCACATTTTTAAAGTTCTCTTCTTTCCAGTTACATACTTTCCCTTGTTGGCAAAATTCAGTCTCCATGGACTATCATCACTATCCAAGTGGCTCCAAAATCTAAATGTTTCGCTTTGGCCTCTTTTCAACTTCAATATACCTGCTGGGCTTCCTCCATAGACCTAGCAGCATCTCACACTCAAGGCCAAAGCCAAATATCCGTTGGCCACTCCCATCCATTATATTCCACCAACTTCTCTCTGAGTTGATGGCATCACTGGCCTTTCTCTACTGTCCAAGTGAAACCCATTATCTATTCCCCTCCTTCCATTGGCTCCTGATACCCAATAATCAAACCTATCCACTTTATCTTGTCTCTAATTCATTCAAATATCTCTTCTCTTCCAGTTCAACTGTATTTCCCTTCTTCTTTACTTCTTACCCAGATTCATATGTTCAACAAGAAATTACTGAGGATTCACCATGAACCAGGTGCAGCAAACTCTATGTATTGGGGACCTAGAGGTGAATGAAATAGACATGATTCTTGACCTCATAGAACTTGCATTCTAGGCAAGGAATATAGATCTTGAACAAGTAAACAAATGAGCAAGATAATCTCAAATTGTGATATGGGTAATAAATAAAATAGAACCAGCTGATATGAAAAGAACATCTTGGGCTGGGAGTGGGGAGTCAAAGAGAAAAGGATGGGGCACTATAGGCTGGAAGTCTTTGAGGAAGTGATATTTGAGCTGAGTCAAGAAAACAGCCATGTAAAATTCTGAGAACAGCATGCTCTAGACTAACGGAATGGCAGGAACAAAAGCTCATATGTCTGAGGTGAGACTAAGCTTGGCTTGTTCAGGGAACCAAGGAAGCCAGAGAGTAGGAGCCAGTGAACAGAAATGAGAGTGCAGGTCTGAGAAGCAGACAGGGGTCAAATTGGGCAGGGCCCCATGTACCACAGTAGGAGCTTGAATTTCATTCTAAGTATGATGGGAAATCATTTGGTTTTTAAAGTTGAGTTTAGCTTGCTGGGAGAGATAATGGATTATAGGGAAGCAAGACTAGTTGTATAGCAATGAGTTAGGAAAACATGGCAGGGATCCAGGTGATAGATCCTGGTGGCTGGACTAGGTTCGAGAGAGGATAAATGAGGAAAAACTGGGAAGGATTTTGCTTGCATTGTGTAGATACCGGCGCCAGGATCATTGTGTGGATCTTCTAATGTTCTCCTTCCTTCCAAGCTTTTTTCATCTCGGTTCATTCAACACAAAGCTTACAGTGTCCTCCTTCCAAAGTGCAAAGTTGTTTGCCCAGATATCTTAATTGGCTCCCCATTGTTTTTAGAATAATGTTCTGGATGTAGATCCAAAGCCCTATGCTATCTGGCCTCAACTATTTTAGAGATACATAAAGGGGCTTGCAAGGAAAGGGGAAAAGAGTTACAAAGCAGTTCAGAAGTTCTGAGGTAAGTCATTTCACAAACAATGCTCTGCAGAGGAAGTGGTGCTGGCTTTTGTACGTGAAGAACCAGCATTTTTAGCTCTTTAACCTCTCTCAATCTGAGAGGTTCTGTCTTAGATGAAAAGAGTCATTGGTCATGCATCGACCAGTGGTTGTGCTTTAACTTCCAAGGGAAGACATAGGGAAGTTTTAGGAACTATAAAAAAATCAAGTAATCCCTTAGAATACGAACTAATAAGTGAATTAATTTTGTTACAATTCTTGACTTCATTCGTTCCCCTGAAATATAATATCCAATTATAATGCAAAGGAACAAAAACCCCACAACAAAATTTAATGGCCCAGGGAACTATAAAAAGAGAGACCTTGACAGAATAAAATCGTGTCTCACATTAAACCTAAGAGTTCCCTTCCTCTCTGCCTTAAGCAAGCATTTCTTGGAAATTAAAATTCATGTCAGGACCATCAAACCAGACTTGAGAAGTCACCAGCACTAACAATCTAGAGGAACAGAAGGGGGCAGTGTTATCACAGACTCTCACACAGACTTGAGGTGCTGAGGAACTAATTGAACATTCCGCTAAGTAACCCTGTTGACTTATCCACCCCCTCAGAGTGAATCTCAGTTTCAATTGCTTGTTTCTTTCTACTTGCTAAGTCTCAAGTCCTGAAAAAAGTTAGCAATGAGGTCCCCCGCCCCGGGGTCCTGCCAAGGGTTGTGAGAAAATGACGACTTCTCACTGTGGGCTCAAGAAATACAAGCTCAGCTCTGTGTTTATATTCATTATGGTTTTGCTTTTTACAGAATAGATGGTGAAAAAAATTCACCTGTATTGACCATATGGGAAAAACACTTCATATTTAACATGTTATCATCAGAGAGGCCCTAAGGACTCTTTCTTTCTTTCTTTCTTTCTTTCTTTCTTTCTTTCTTTCTTTCTTTCTTTCTTTCTTTCTTCTTCTGCTAATAAAATGGATATATTCAGCTATATACCCAGAGACTTACTCAGAAACGGTCAGTGAATGTCTGGTTCATGTAGAAAATGGAAAGAAAAGAGTCCTATCCCTCAAGACAATTTAGCAAACAATTCTGGTGACAGCGCCATGTAGGGAAAGCCTGGCAAGCACCCCTCCAAAGAAGGTAAAAATTCTTGAAGGAATCTGAGGAAGAACTCAGCTGCTGTTTCCAAAGTTTAAGGTGGAGAAATGGGAGAGAAATGAGAGGAAATATCCTGGCTAGACAGTGGCTGTAATTGCACCTTGAAGGACTGTAGAATCTAGGGAGGAAAAAAAAAAGAAGTACTTTGCAGAAGGGAAAAATTCCAGTTGAAAGAGAACATATGTGTGTGTGTGTGTGTGTGTGTGTGTGTGTGTGCGCGCGCGCGCGCGCGCGCAACAGGAGTATGGAAGCTGGGAAAGAACAGGGAATGATCCATTTTGGCTGGAATGGAAGGTACCTGTGGAACAAGAAGAGGAGAGCTGCTGAGGACTTTGCACTTAAAACTGTGAAGGACGAACAGTCACTGAGAGTCTCTGAGCAGACATGACAGAAACAAGCTGTTTAACAACAGCCACTCCCACAAGGTCACAGAGAGCTTGCCTACCCTTGTCCTGCCATGTCCTTTCTCACCTCTCAGAGGAGACCCCTGCCCCTCAGCCATTTCCCTCCACAGCTCCACTGAAGGGTACGGCTTTGACATGGAAGTGCTAATCGCTTCAGTTTTTGCAACACTTTTGGAAAGTATTTTCCCCTCCCAATCATGGAAGAAAGAGAAATAAAGGTAAAAGCTGCTCTCTGACCATTTGGCCAAGTGAAGGAATGCACACATTTAGTGCTTAACACGGAGCAACAATCAGCGAGGTTCACCTAAATCCAAGAGTGAGAATGCTTTATGTGTGTTGTTGTCTCTGTGTGTCCATCCATCCATCCATTGATTCGTTCAACAAATATTTGCTGAGAATATTTCATGTGCCAGGCAGGCATTGCTGTAGTGGGGACAGCAGTGAAACCAGCCAAAGCTCCTCCCTCATGGAGTTTACATTCTAGACAATAATCAAATAAACATATCAGGTGTCAGATGATGATAAGTACAAGGTGAAAAGGTAAAGCAAGGAGGATATCAATTGCATGTTGCAGAGGAGGGGCATTAGTAGCAAAGAGGGCAGAGGCGACAAGGAAAGAGGTGGGAGAAATGTGTGCTCTTTGGTAGTTTAAGCTTAAAAGGCTTTTTTCCCAGCAGGTGAACTACAGTAAGTAATGATATGCAACAATCAACAGTAATGATAATAGATATAATAGTAATATCTATTATTATATCTGTAGAGACAGACACTGTGCTAGGCATTATTTCATTTATTCTTCACAGTTAACCAATAAATATTAGTCGTATGATACTTTTAGGTACAAAGGAAATTGAGGGAAAGAAAGGAGAGGAGGCAGGAAGGCAGGAAGGAAGAAAGGGAGGGAGGGAGGGAGGAAGGGAGAAAAAGGAAAGAAAAAAAGAGAAAGAGAAAAACCAAGGCTCAAATAAATTGCATAGCCTGACTAAGTCATCCTATTCATACGTACAGAGCATGGATTTGAACGCAGACAGTCTGACTCCAGAGCCTGCACTCTTAACCCAGACACCGGATTGGGGTACAGAGATAAATAAGTCATGGAGTCTGTCTTGGAATTGCTCATAGTCTGGTAAGAGACACAGACTCATAAACAAATAATCCTAGTGCAGTGATAGGAGCTATAATCAAGGTATAATAGAGTTAAGGAGACACAGAGGAAACAGTGACTAAGTGCCTGACCGTGGGTGGGAAGAGGGGGGAGTCATCAAAATGCAGACATTCATGTTTATGTAATTCATTGCTCTCTCTGCGCCTGCTTACACACAACCAATCTGCAGTTCCTTCCCAAGACTCTTTCCGGTGGATTTCCCCAGTCTGTCTTCACAGGTTGTGGTTTGTCAGCCTCATCCTGCATGCAATAAGTAGTTCTGACACAGGGGCCACATAAACTCTTTAGAACCATTCTGGAGAAGGAAGAAAAATAATAAAATAGCAATTTACCTTAAAAACCCTCAGAAAAGGGTTGTCACATGAGGAATGTGACAACCAGGCAAAGTAAAATGAGATAACCGTCCCATGTTACAATGGAAGAGAAGAGGGAAGAGGATGCTGGCTACCCACCGGAAAAACTCAAGGCCATGTGCATTGTTCAGGCAACTGAAAACATAGTCACTCAGACAGGAAATCTGTATTCCATTACCCAGCAAAATTTGATTTAAACATCCCATTCTTGGGGTGTCTGGGTGGCTCAGTCGGTTAAGTGTCCGACTCTTGTTATCGGCTCAGGTCGACATGTCGCGGTTTTGTGGGTTTGAGCCCCACCTCTGGCTCTTTGCTGTCAGTGTAGAAGCTGCTTGGGATTCTCTCTCTTTCTCCCTCTCTCTGCCTCTCCCCCCATTTGTGCTGTCTCTGTGTTTCAAAATAAATTAATTTAAAAAAAAATCCCATTCTTAACCTTGTCCACGTATGAACTTCACAAAATTCATGAATCCCCTGAAATTGTATGTAAAACTCTGTGTACCTGTTAAATGTTTTCTAGAGATTATGGAGTTCACACGAATTTCAAAATAGTCCGTGTCCCCCACATAGGTTCAGAGCTATGCATTAAATATTTTCAGAACTACTACTCCAATAAATTTAAGTATAATATAGTCTTAATTATAGACATAATTAAGAAGGTCTGAAAAGTCTAAGTGAATACTTTGATACCATTGTTACTCATCATATTCATCAAAAGTCTTGCAAATTAGTGTTGCCATCAGATTCCCACAAATGAGTTCAAGACCTCAGGACTTTCACTTAATTATGTTGTATGTAGTTGACCTTTATTTTCCTTTTGGCACTTCTGTACAGGAAGATTAGCTCTTGAGGTCTATCGCTTAGTATTGGTTCTCAACCTTTGTGTGAGTGTGTGAGGGGGAGGTATTTGATTGGGAAAGACAGTATCCCATAATCCATCTCGTGTTTTCAAGTTACACACACCCTCCCATCCATTCCTACTCTACCCCCTACACCTATTCCAGTCCTTTACTGATACTGCCCAATGACAAATGTGCCAGAGGCTGAAATGTCCACTCTATTAACCATCAGCCGGGTCATTTTGAGGTAACTGTCCTTCAGAGATTAAGAAAAAAAATACAGGACAAGAAAGCTCACCTCTAGATGTATAACTCTAAAGTGCACCATAAAATGGACTGTTAAAACTTGGTATTCTCATGGATCTCACTGGAAGGCATACGGAAAAAGAAAATCTAAGATGATAATTTGGCCTTAATGAGTCCCTACTGCTAGATAACAGGGAGTCTGAGAGTGACACACAGCAAATATTGCTAGCTTTTCAGAAGTACCAAAGGTGAATTTGCAGAGAAGAATCACAATTGACTGAAAAAGCCAGATGAATTCTTGGGCAAGTTCATTATCAAACATAACATTTGCCAAACCTCTTTTACATCAAAGCAGGCTTGCTATCGCGACAAGAAGCAAGGAAACTATCATGACTACAGATGATCAGAGCCTCTTGTCTACTGTAGTGAAAAACAAGTCCAGATATGGAATGTATGCATAAGTCTAGCAGCATGCATAAACTAGACTCATAGTGAAGAGTGCTATACACTAAACCAATCACATCCACTTCTGGTGGGGCTGAAGGTGGTGGTTAGGGAAGCAATGTCTTGCACAAGTATCTGTTCATGAAATCACAGCCCGAGGTGGAATAGCTGCTGACAAAAATATTCTAAGCAGGCTACTGGTTGACTCTCCTCCCCTCCCACTTTCCGCCCAATTAGAGACAGGTGGAACATGTAGGATAGTTTTTAAAGATAAAACCAAAATCTCTACAGAAGATTTCATTATGGACCTGACTTGTGACATCACAACTGCTGTCACAGACTTAAGAATAAGACTATTATTTTTCAATCTCTTCTTGCTCAAAAAAAGTTCTAAGAATGAGATGAAAATGAAGACTGAATTATCATTTGAAAGTATGCATTCAATATGCATAGTACTATTATTATAATCATGACCCAGGACAATGCATTATGGCAATGACAGGTAGAAAATCATCATGAGTAGTTTGCAATATACATAGCTAACAGTCTGGGGAGGAAATGAGTCTAAACAATAAAATGGCATTTATCACATCTCTCAAATAAACACATACGATGATTTGTGTTTTATGAATTATTCTTTTATTTTTCTGTGCATATGGAATTTAGGAACTGAAAAGTAAGGAGTCTTTTGACTATTTGATGAGTGATTATTTGAATCAGGTCTGTCTCCCCCAGTAGCACTGACTGTTCTGCAAGATAGGAATCCCATCCATTCTTTTCATCTCTGTAGCACCTCACCAGCATCAGGCGCAGCGCCTGGTACTTAAGAGGTGCTCAATAAACAGTCATTGGATGAATTGATATATTGGCACACTCCCATTCCAATTTTGACTCCTTCATTTTTCAGTCGAGGAAGTTGAGGCAAGAATAGCTAAAAGGCTACTATTACACACCTCATGGTAAAATTGGCTCTAGAATGATCCTCTGCCTCCTTCCAATTCGTTGAGGACTGCCAATTTGTTTGATTTTTTTTATCACCACCTTAAAGTATGACTATTTTAAAGGAAAAATATAACAAAAATCTTTTATCTTAATCATTGTTTGCAAGATATTAGAACTTTAATGTATCTCTGGTATATTGCCTTTGATGCTTTCTTCCTTGGGAGTGACTTGCAGAGAAAATGTGGGTACTTACCTAAGCTAACTGGTTAAAAACTCCTTTTGCTTTATTTTAACAGGTGAAAGAGAGACTTTGCAGCTATGCTTATTAAAAAAAAACTGAAAAACTAGAATGCTACTGAAGTTCTTCTAAATAAAATAATCAATGCTTATGATGATGACTGGTTTTGACTGATAGTACAGATATTTTTTTTTTTAATTTTCAATCACATCCCTTCAACTCTGAACAGGTACAATTAGTCAGTTTTTTTTAGAAATCAGGGTCTAGCACAGACTACATATTTATATGTTTTCCTCATATATTTATAAATTTTGGTTGCTTAGTGTAAGCCCAAATTGTTAGGTGTAAGCAGTGTTGACCAATGAGAGTCCCTGATGTCTTTCCTGAGTGAATATCAGGCTTTGAAGTTTCTGAGCTTTGGCTTCTTTCTGTATTTTTTTTAATGTTTATTTATTTATTTTGACAGAGAGTGAGTCGGTTGGGGGGCGGGGGGAGTGGAGAGAGAAGGAGACAGAGGATCCCAAGCAGGGATCTATACTGTCAACAAAGAGCCAACATGGGGCTTGAACCCACAAGAGACCATGACCTGAGCCGAAATCAAGAATCAGACACTTAAAGGGCTGAGCCTCCCAGGCACCCCTGCGAGCTTTAGTTTCTATACATAGCAAGAAACCTCCATAACTATGGAAGTGGAGAAGAGGCTCTGGAACCAGTCTGCCTGGATGAGAATCTTGGCCGCACCTTTTATAAAGTGGATCACTGAGGGCAAGTTATGACCTTCTCTTCCAGGTATACCCAGCCACTTATGCACCTCGGTTTTCTCATCAGTAAAATGGGTTAATAATACCATTTGCCTTACAGAGTTCAAGTGAGGATTAGTCAGGCAACACATGTAAAATACTTAGGATGTGTTTGGTATACAGTGAGCACCAAATGACTGTTTTGTATTACTCACACAATTATAAGCAAACTGTTTTTGAAAGCAATAATTTTGCCTGTGTATTTGTCCCAAAAAGAAGAAAAAACAGCCTCCCTACCAATGCCCCCCCCAAGTGTAAATTGGTGTCCAGTAATACTTCCCAGGGACCACCCCTCCACCACTGCAAGTTTCTGGAGTTGAGGTGGTATTCATGCCACGTTTGTTACAGTTGTGGGCATAGTACTTACTTGGTTTTATCATACTCCCTGCCACCATGATTCACCAGCAATGGGCATTAGGCTCAATCAGAGCCAAAGGGATGTGACTTGAGGACATTTGCTGATATTATTGGGGCTTATAATACCTCTTGGGCCACTGCATTCAAACATATCTGAAGCTAACTGTACCCTGGACTTGCCATCCAGCAGAGCAATGGATTCCTTTTTTACAATGTAATCAATTTGCATTTATTTTTCATTATCTGCAATCCAAGATCATGTAAACTTCCATAGAAGACTTGCCCAAGAAGATATCACAAAAAAGATGTAGGTGATATAAAAATGATTTAGTGGGTGTCAGAGGGGAGAAATAATGTTGTGGTTAGGTGCATAGACTCTGAAACCAGATGTCCCACCCGGTACAAATCCTGGCACTACAGCTCATTAGCCATGTGACTTTGGGCTAGTCACTTACCTATTTGCACCTCCACGACATCCTCTGTAAATGGCAGGTGGTAATAATAGCCACCTTATAGGGATGTTTTGAAGATTAAATTAATGTATATGCAAGTTACTCAGAACAATGCCTGGGGCAGAACTTGTGCAGGTGTGATGCAAGCTTTAGCTATCTTATCATTACTATTCAGATCTTAAATAAGTGGGGACACAGTGTACAAAAGAAAAAGTAGGGAGAATGGGTTTTATATTGCCAGCTGACATTTTTCTGTATCCAGAGGAAGAAACTGATGAATCAAAAATGCCTCTTCGTAGCAATTTCCTGAATAGACATTTCTCCAGAGAGGACATGCAGATGACCAATAAGCATGTGAAAAGATGCTCAACATCACTAATCATTAGGGAAATGCAAATCAAATCCATAAGATACCACCTCACGCCCGTTAGAATGACTACCATCAAAAAACTGGAAAACCGCAAGCATTGGCCAGGATGTGGGGAAATTGGAATGCTTGTATGCTGTTGGTGGGAATATAAAATGCATCCACTATGGAAAACAGTATGGCTGTTTCTCAAAAAATTTGTCTTAAAAATTAAAAGTAAAAACAGTTAAAAATTACTATATGACTTAGCAATTCTACTTTTCAGTATATATCCAAGATAATTGAAATCAGGGTCTTGAACAGAATACATGTAAACCCATGTTCACAGAAGCATTATTGACAATAGCTAAAAGGTGGAAACAACCCAAATATCCATCAGTGGATAAAAGGATAAATAGAATATGGTATACACATCCAGCGGAATATTATTCAGTCTTAACAGTAAAGGAAATTCTGATCTATGGTACCACATTGAGGAACATTGAGGACATTATGTTAAGTGAAATTAGACAATGACAGAAAGACAAATACTGTATTATTCCAAGTTTGTGAGGTATGTGGAGTTGTCGAGTGTGTAGAAATAGAAAATACAATTGTGGTGGCTGGGGCTGGAAAAAGGGGTAATGGGGAATTGTTAAAACAGTATGGATGGGGAGCCTGGGTAGCTCAGTTGGCTGAGTATTGGACTCTTGATTTCAGCTCAGGTCATGGTCTCAGTTTTACATGAGTCATGATCTCATGATTTTACAGTTTGTAAAATCGAGCCCTGGTCTGGCTCTACACCGACAGTGCAGAGCCTGCGTGGGATTTTCTCTCTCCTCTCTCTGCCCCTCTCCGGCTCTCTCTCTCTCTCTCTCTCTCTCTCAAAATAAATAAGTAAACATTGAAAAAAAAGGGTATGGAGTTTCAGTTTTGCAATGTGAAAACGTTCTAGAGGTTGGTTGCACAACAATGTGAATATTGCACTGTACACCTAAAAAAATTGGTTAAGATGATACATTGTATGATATGTGTATTTTGCTGTAATTAAGAATAAAAATTTTTGAATAAAAAAATTTTAACAACCTTTTGGTAGCTCTGTAGGTAGCATGCTGCCTGATGCAGCTGGTATTCACTAACATCGAATAAATAAATGAATCATAATACTAAAATAAACCTAATGACAAATCAAGTGAAGTATGAGGTAGTTTAAGGGGTTGAAATATTGTGGGGTAAAATGGAATCAAGTATCTAGTGCTATGTGAAAGATTTATTATGAGGATGAGAAGACAGACTCCAGAGTTAAACTGTATGTTACCTGGAATTTTAGATAGATAGGTAGATAGATAGATAGATAGATAGATAGATATGGCATGGGATCTATAGATAGTCCTTCCAGTTTTGATTCATTAATTCACTCATTTTTATCATTCATAAAATATTTATTGAGCACCTACCATTTGCCAGTCACTAGCACTGTTCGTGTTCATTACTGAACAAAACTGTCCTGCCCTTGTAGGGCTTATTTCTAGTGGGATGGGAGAACAATGTTGAATTTCTGGTTCTAGCTGGATGTTTGACATCAGACAAGTCCCATAAGTTTTCTGGGTCCTGATGCCCTCTTCTGTACAATGAGATGCAGGTGGCAAGGGGGTCAGGGGGACACTTTTCCTTCCTAACATTCCAAAAGATTTGAAAATTACATGTAAATGTGGAATGAACGAGGACATAAGAAACCACTAGGGGGCAAAATGAGCACGACATAAACATTCTACTGATGTAAAATTCTAGAAACAAAAGCATATGATTTCACTCAAACGTGGATTTAAGAAACAACACAAACGAGCAAAGGGGCGCGGGGAAGAGAGAGAAAAAGAGAGAGGCTAACCAAGAAACAGACTCTTACCTATAGAGAAGAAACTAATGGTTACTGGAGAGGAGGTGGGTGGGGGATGGGTAAAATAGGTGATGGGGATCAAGGAGTGTGATTGACTTGATGAGCCCCAAGTGATGTATGGAATTGTCAAATCACTATACTGTACACCTGAAACTAAAGTTAAACCGTATGTTAGCTGGAATTTAAACAAAAATGTTTAAGAAAGATATTTAAAAAGGGAGTCATCCTTTTTGTAGCATGAAAAAAATAAGCAAACAATAAATGTATATTATTGTAGGTAAGGAAAGAGCTCTACAGAATAGTTATCCAAATAACTATCCAAATAACTATGGTTTATTCTATGAATAAAGTACTTGATTTAGAGATCATGTTTCTTTGAGGCATAACAGCATGTAAGGAGCAGAATACTTGACTAGTAATTGAATGGCATCCCTAAATGCATATAATAAGACCACATCTACAGAACCACAAAATACCAACCAACATATTCGGTCTTGACATAGCCCTTTAGCCTTTATATTTATTAGATGTTAGGATCCAATACCTATTTAGAATTCTTCATTTCTTCATTGTTACTAATGACTATCAGTCTTTCTGATTACAAAAAAAAAAATGTATGCTATTCTTTTTTCCACTTGTATCCCATTGGAAAGTGGTAGTTTTAAAATGGAAAAAATCTCGGGTGCTTGGGTGACTCGGTTAAGCCTCCGACTCTGGATTTTGTCTCAGGTCATGATCTCACTGTTCGTGAGATCGAAGCCCCTATTGGGCTCTACACTGACATTGCAGAGCCTGCTTGGGATCCTCTCTCCCTGTCTCCCTATTCCTCTCCCGCCTGTGCCTGCAGGCCTGGAGACTGCTTCGGGTTCTGTGTCTCCCTCTCTCTCTCTCTCTCTCTCTCTGCCCCTCCCCCATCACACACACACACTCTCTCTCTCCCTCTCAAATAAATAAACATTAAAAAATTTTAATTCAGTTTAATTGAACATAGGCCAGCTTCAGAGACTTGTTTCTAGCCAATAGCATGTGTCAGAAATGACGCTGTGTGATTTCCGAGAATAGTGGAGTGGTGTCACACAACTTCTGGCTGACTCTATCTTTCAGGATGTTTTTCCTCAGAATACAGTCACCAAACTCTGAGGAAGCCTATGCCATAGGGAGAGTCCACATGTATATATTCTGGCTCAGAGCTCCCTTAAAGGTCCCAAGTTGCAACTACCATCAAAAGGCAGACCTGTATGGGGTGCCTGGGTGGCTCAGTAGGTTAAGCGTCCTACTTCACTTCAAGTCTCACGGTTCACAAGTTTGAGCCCTGCATAGGGCTTGCTGCTGTCAGCGCAGAACCCACTTTGGATCCTCTGTCCCCCTCTCTCTCTGCCTCTCCCCTGCTCATGCTCTCTCTCTCTCTCTCTCTCTCTCAAAAATGAATAAACATGAAAAAAAAACCAGACCTCTAAATGAGCGAGCTCTCAGACCATTCCAATCCCCAGCCGTCAGGCCCCCAGCTGAAGCTGTATGGAACAGAGATGAACTATCCTTGCCGAGTCCGGCCTGAAATAGATTTGTGAGGAAAATTAATGTTATTGTCATTTTAAGCCATAAAGTTTTGAGGTGTTATTTTTACCAAGCAATAGATAACCAGAGCAGGGGATAACTGTCTTTGGGACTATGGCAGGATAATTTAAGAAATTAAATGCCAGAAGAGTAGATTAGTGCTTCTGTAGATTCCAATTGGCTTGGACCCAGTCACCTGCCCTGAAAACAATAAAAGAAAAGAGGCTCATTATATGCTATCACTCATTGTCACATCCCATGTGCACTAATGCTCAGGACAGCGCAGTCTTGGAGACAGATCAAGCCTTGTACTTTAAGGGCATTATTATCACTGACATCCACTAGCAGGTTACTATAAACATTCTCCCAAGCAGCAGATCCACACATGAGAGCCCTTGATTGGGCTGGACCTTCTAGTTCACAAATAAGGAATGGAAGCCTGGCTGGATAGAAACTCAGTAATGGCTTCATCAAGCAGAAGGCACTGAGGAGCAGGAGCA
The DNA here is from genome assembly GCF_027475565.1 of Acinonyx jubatus. Classification (NCBI taxonomy): domain Eukaryota; kingdom Metazoa; phylum Chordata; class Mammalia; order Carnivora; family Felidae; genus Acinonyx; species Acinonyx jubatus. The sequence continues at coordinate 118,395,148 of NC_069380.1, read as the reverse complement.
TTTCTCAAAGAGGATGGCTAGAGATGACTAGCGTGCAGCTGGTCTACAAGGGAGCATGGGAATATTGGACTCCTTCAAGCTTAGAGCACCAAGAGGCAGACGCAGAGTCCGTTTGTCACATATAGTGACTGCCACGTGGGGCATTTTCAAAAATATTTGTTAAATAAATAAATGTCACACACACAGCATTATTCTGTCCTAGCATTGGAACACAAAGTAAACATAAACATGACTGCTCTCTTAATACAGCTTCTGATGTAATGAGATAGTTACAATTACTCACGCATTTACCATCTCATCTTTGTCACCTAGCATCTGAAAGTCACAAAAAGGATGCAGTGATGATTATGACACTAGCCATATTAGTAATTGATCAAATCCCTTGTTCTGATCACCTATTCAGCCTGATGGTGAAGGAGGGATTCGCTGAACATACGACACGACACTGGACAGATGAGGTGGGCAGCAGCTTATTATTAATCACATTTACTCACAGGAATAGAGTGAACCAGCAGCGGCTGTGGGAGACAAACTTTGTAGTTTCAAGAGGGCGGGGTGATCCCTGCTTTCCATGGGGGTATATTATTGGCTTCTTCTAATAATTCCACCAGCTTGTAGAAGGTAGAACCAATTAGGTTGAGGACCAAGTTGGGTGGGGCTGATGTGGCTGATGTGGGAACTAGCCAGGTCTGGAGCCCTTACCACTGGGTCGGGGGCAAATCTGGCAACAGAAGAGGAATGTAGGCTTTGGGGTCAGAGATATCAAGGCAGCGCTTGACATTTAGGTCTTATGATATATCTCTTGGCCTCAGATCCTCCCTTGTAAAATCAGACCGTGGGAAACAAATGATCTCAAGATTCCTGTCAGTGTTAATTCTTTTTATTTCTCATTGTATGAAGCCACTCAAATGAGAGCTCACTCTCAGAGGCACTTGCTGTCCTGATTTGTCTGTGAAAACCAGTCTATTTTTGTTCATGTTAGAGACATTTCAGTGAATTCAGGCTAAATTCCTAAGGCCCTCTCAAAATTTTAATGTGAAGCTGAAGCATTTCATTTCTAGGAAGTGGGAAGGGGAATATGTCACAACATTTAGTACAGAAGTCAATTTGGGAATTAACAGGAAGAGCTTTTAGAGAGTCCAGGAAAGAAATCATATTTATAAACCTAAAATCAACTCTTCTTTTACTTGATGTTCATCTTTTATTTATAAAGTTTTTTTAAAAAAATTTAATGTTTATTTATTTTTGAAAGACAGGGAGACAGAACATGAGCAGGGGGAGGGCAGAGAGAGAGAGGGAGACACAGAATCCGAAGCAGGCTCCAGGCTCTGAGCTGTCAGCGCAGAGTCTGACACGGGGCTTGAAGTGATGAGCCTTGAGGTCACGACCTGACCCAAAGTTGGATGCTTAACTGACTGAGCCACCCAGGCACCCCTGATATTCACCTTTAAAACAAAAATCTTAGTTAGAGTTAAGAAATGCTTGTACTTTCTTCCAGAAGGAAAAATGCCTTATCTCAGACGGTAGGGGATTTGTGATTTTCATTAGATCCTGCAAACTTAGGACTGCAGGGGAAGAGGCAAAAACATTTTGATAGCTTAGTTTAAATCTGAAGGCAAAAGATGTGTTTATCTTTGACTTTCAAAGCTAAATTTGCAGACTATAATAGAAACTTTATGTTTGATTCTATATGCCTCTGATTGTTTTAAAATAAAATTATCCTCATGTCAGGAAAATAATTTAATTGATGTTATCATGTATAGTCTTAATAACAAAACCCTTATCTAAGTGCACAGAGAGCATTATGGTTAAAGTAGAGTAGCCTGCTCTCCCTAGTAGCCATCACAGTAACCATTCTCTGCTCAGGAAACATGTTCTCCAACATTTAAGAAAGAATTGAAGAAAGTAAGAATCATAATGAAAAGGGTGTGCTGCTGCCCATGGGCTATAAGCTAGGACGCTCTCCCACATAGCCACCTGCCTCATGCCTGGTGACCTATTTCCTATTGTGGCAAGACACTGTTATTATCAAGACATTGACATGAAATCAAATCAAAATAAAAAATTAGAATTCTGTAGCTTGGGCATGTGTACTCCAAAGAATGTTTCAAATTTATATTTAAATTTATCTGGCTGAAAGCTCCTAGACAAGCAATATCTTGTGCTGGAAATACTGCCTTATAATAAAATAAAGTTTAATAGGACATTCTTTATAACTGCAAAGAGTTACTCTGTAATGAAAAGCAGTGGTAGCTTGCAATGTCTGTAACTGAGGGCAGCATGAAGAATTCTAATGGCAAAATATAAAAAAATGAATTGCCTAAAAGAAACATAATGTATTAAACTTACAGTCATTTCTAGGCTGCCCTCTTATTGAGTACAATAAAACCTGATCCCTCTATCATTTTAAGAACCACTATATATTAAAAGTTTTATGGCAATTGGTTTACTTGGCTAGGACACGGCCATTTTCTTTCTTTGCAAATAAACATATTTTCCACAACATAAGTCACCTTATGCACTGCGTCCTTACAAATTCTGTGCGTTGTGAGAAGAGAGGACAGGAAGGGAGGCAAAGCAGAAAGAACACATTTTCTTTAAAGTTTGAAGTAACATGAAACACACCAAGAAGATCACATACAGGTAGCACTGTTCAAAATTTTCAAGTATAACAGCTCAAATGTATGAGGGGTTCTTAAACCAATACTGTGTGATATCAAAAGCTATTTGTGAGACTAAACTGTACAACACAGACAAGTCACACTGGAAAAACCTAGGACAGAAGATGACAAAAGCATATTTTTTAATTAAAATTTAATGTTTATTTATTCGAGAGAGAGAGAGAGAAAGAGAGAGAGAGAGAGAGAGAGAGAGAGAGAGAGAGAGAGAGAGAGAAAGGGCAGAGAGAGACGGAGACAAATAATCCAAAGCAGGCTCTAGGCTCTGAGCTGTCAGTACAGAGCCCAATGCAAGTTCATGACCTGAGCTGAAGTTGGACGTTAACTCACTGAGCCACCCAGATGCCCCAACAAAAGCATATTTTTAATACAGTCCATAGGATCAAAAGACAAATTATAAAATAATACAGAACCTTCAGGGAAGCATCAGAGTGAATGTGTATGACTGATTGCAGAAACAGTTTGTTCAAACCCAATCATTGCAGTTTTTAGAAGTCCATTTTGGTTGCTGACAATATCATATTGCTTCTGTAGAGGTATAGATGCAGCAATGACAATTAGTCCAAACATTCATTGAGTACTTAGTATTTAGGCATTGATATTTACATGCATTATTCCACACAATCCTTGTAGCCAGCACAGAAGATGAATATCATCATTATCTTGCTCTTACACAGGAGAAAAGTAAGGCAAAAGATTTCAGTAACTTCATGGCTAGTCAGTGGTAGAGGATGTAAATCCAGGCAGTCTGGCTCCAGACGTGCATCCTTAACCCCTATACATTACTAATTAAATTACATGACTAATATAAGGTAAACTTGAACATTAGGTGATTTGTCACATGCCCACTGAGTAGATTACAAAAAAATATTTTTTATCAATCTGGCTATATACACATTTGGGGCTGTAGATACAACTATCAAATAATTGCAATTTTAGTGTATATATACATATACATATCATACACATATGCATATATATATATATATAATTACATATTAGGTAAAGTAGCATATTCATTAGATATATTGCCTTGGTTATGTTCATGTTACATAACACAATACAGTCTAGAGGTTTAGCACAAGGACTCTGCAGCCAGCCTGGATTCAGATCTCAAGTCTACTACTTCTTACCTTATGACGTTTGACAAGGTATTTAACCACTCTGTTCTCAGTGTCATCATATGTCAAGTATATGGTATCTACCTTACCGGGTTGTTGGGAAAAATAATTGAGTATAAAGGTGTGAAGGGCTTAGAGCAGTGCCTGGCACATTAGCTCTTATAAATTTTTTTCAAGTGTTTCACTTGCACCTTTGGCATGTGGGGCTCTGCCATCACCAGAGCCCGGCCCTCTGATGTTGTTTTCCAGTATCTCCCCTTCTAGTACTCGCGTTGGTGGCACATATAGAGTAGCTCATCTCCCCTTCTAAGTTGCTTGAGATACAGAACTTCTGGTATTTCCACCGAAATTCTTATTCCAAACCACAATATCCGTTCACCTGATATTAGAAATGTTTTTATTTGCTATTTAAGAGGGTGTCTGATCTCCACAATAAAAATAAATACTTACAGCATTGTTTTAAAAATTATCTTTCAAAGCCTTTTTTTTTTTAGCAACATGAGGCACTTAGAATCTTCAAGTCAAAATCCCAAGAATAATTGCTAAGTTAGGGTTAAATTTCTTTGCCTTTAAAGACCCATTTTGTCTAAAAGCATCCCATGTTGTTCCAGGCAAATCTATCTTCCCAAGACAGTAATGTATTGTTCAAAGTAAAATAATTGAAATAACAGGAGCAGAATCTGATGAGAAACTCTTTTATAAGGGATATCTTTTTCTAAGGATAATTTGGAGGAAATATAATTATTGTATTTGGGATATGGAGTTAGGTCATTAATATTCAGGAATAGTGGAAACAGATCTTAGGTATTTACATTAGTTTTTACCATAATTATCAGTTTCATTGTAGAATTTGACATGGTTAAGGTCACAGTTGCCGAATCTCCACCTCATTAGGTGCTTGTGGAAACAGCTAAAAGTAGGGGGAACTACCCATCTTCAAGCCAGAATTTTCTGGCACAATTCCCCACGACATATTTACTAGAAAACAGAGAGGGAAGAAAGTAAGATAAAAACATAGAATGAGGCAAACTATAAGACACTCTTAAATACAGACAATAAACTGAGAGTTGCTGGTGGGGTGTTGGGTGGTGGGATAGGCTAAATGGGTGATGGGCATTATGGAGGGCACTTGTTGGGATTAGCACCGGGTGTTATATGTAAGGAGTCACTAAATTCTACTCCTGAAACCATTATTAATGATACGTTAACCACCTTGGATTAAATATCAATCAATCAATCAATCAATCAAATGAAAAAAAAACAGGGAGGAAATAAGGCACATCTAAAATCTAAGGACAATTTCACGGCCATTCCAAAAAAATGGAAGTTTTTTGTGTGTGTTTGTGAAATCCATTAAAGTGTTAGTGTGTATACCAGCATAGTTGTCAAACTAAATTAGAAGGTATCACTCATGATTAAAATATTATTTCTTTTTCTATTTATTGATTTATTGATTGATTGTCACTGGTTTGGTAACTGACATGCTAGGTCCCAGGGAAGACTGGGCAGCTGTTACAAGCCCACTTCATGTTCTATTGACTCTTAACCTATTTAAGGCTTTCTACTCCTAATGAACACAACTCAGTTATTTAACAGAAGTCAGCACATTTACCATGTACTTCAGTTTCCTTTAAAATAACTCTCTGGAACCTATCCTGAGGTGGGGGGGATGCAATACCAAAAGAAAAAAAAATTGTTTTCCAAAAAGAAAGGTCTACCTGACTAGCCACAAAATTGATTGCTATTCTCAAAATCCCCAAGGGGTTTCTGCAGGATATCTTGGTTTATACTTCAAAGTCAAACAAACAATTGGGGAAGATTTAATCGTGTAACTTAACTTTTTTCCTTGTCTTATCAATTGGGGCAAGGGTTAGAGAAGAAAGAAAATCTAGTAAATATGGTCATTGCTTTTACAGACAGAAGCAGAATTTGAATAACATCTATATCTAACAATTCATGCCTAAACAGGTAATATTGAACACTCATATTCTTACATTTTATTTAAATTTGAGAGTAATTTCTCCTTTGGATAGGAAGAAATAGAAATATCAGAAGAAACAAAAGAGACTAGAATTTTCTTTCAACCATAAGAACATTAAGTAGATGAAATAATAAATTATTGCATACAGTGGATAACCAGAAACTCAGCTTCATAGATAATATAGCTTAGAGAGTATAACCAAATAATTTGTCAACCAAACTGGGATATTTTTGATAGGAAAAAAAGGAGAATATTAATAATTATGCTGTAAAATACAGCCATAAAACGGGACAACATGGCTGTCTTCAGTCAATTAGGCTAACTGGTCATCCTTCCCAGAGTTGTACAGATGGTAACTACATCAAAAAATTATAAAGTTATTTACAAAAGTTGGTAAATTAAAAAATTTGGTGAGCTATTTCAGATATTTTCTGATACTTTAAAGGATAGCTTCCATTCATCTCATGAGTACATTCTTTGGTTTTTCAGTTTTGTCCTTTTCCTATAACTCTTTCCTTTGGAGGGGTGTGTGGAGGTTTTTTTGTTTGTTTTTATTTGTTTCAATATAGTTTGCATATTGAAAAAAAAAAAACCTTTTAACTACTGAAATTTTATTATTCCTTTGGAAACTGGTCCCAGAGAAAAGGCCTGGTTTCCTTTGTAAAGATCATGGGATTTGGGGGCCAGCATATAATGTAAGGGCTTGTGGTATAAATTTTAATGCTATAAGCTCTGAAGACAGTTCTGCTCATTGGTTAACACCACGGCATTTGGAGTTAGAATTCCTTTACTTACAGAAAGTGATTTCACACAGAAGCCAGAGCAATCAAAATAAAAGAATCAAATTATGCCACTCTTCAGTTCATAACCTTCAGTGGTTCCCCTTTTCTTTCAGAACCAGTACCAGAATCCCACAAGACACTCTATCCCTGATCCTGGCCTTTAGCTCCAGTCTCAACTTCTATGTGGCTTTCCTAATTTGTCTAATCATCCTGGGTTCATTTAGACCAGTGATTTCCAAACTCTGATGTTATCCAAGAGACATTTTTAGTTGTCACAAGGTGGCAGTGGGGATGGGAGTCGTACTATTTGCATATAGCTGATAAAGTTCAGGGATGTTGCCAAACATTCTACAGTGCACAAGGCAGCATCCCCTGTCCCCCTCTGCCCCACAAGAATCATTTAGATTAAAATGTTAATAGTGCAAAGGTTACACCTTTCCTCACACCATGTTTTCCTTAACCCTAAGCCTTGCACACACTATTTTTACTGCCTGAAATATTCATGCCCTTCTGTTCCCCTTTTCACTTTTCTTTAACTCCTTTTGATCATTCCCTTCTCAAAGCGCCTTTCCAGATTTTCCGTCCCAGATGAATATTACACTCTTTCAAAAAATTATAGAGGACTTAACAATATTAGTAACCATTTTACATATATTTATGTGTTAACCCCACCCCAACCAATCCCAGGTGAGTAGCACCATTTAGCTTGCATTCATCATAGTATCTCCAACAGCACAACTAGGTGAGATGTCATGCAACACTGCATTCAATGTTACTAAATGAACATTTGACAGCCTCACTTACAAAAGGAGAGTAATAGCGTGATCATCTCATTAGGGTGTAAGGATTAAATAATACACCTAAACTCTGTAACACTGTCTGAATTACACTAAGTCCACAGAGACCGGCGTTCTGTGGTTTGTGGACAGGAGACCGGCTCCGTCCGCTCATTAACAGCATTTGCAAACCCTCCTCCAGGTCTCCGGTCTATTGAGGAATTCTTCTTTCAGACTGTAACTAACAAATTTCTGCGCTTGCGCCTTTCTGCCTCTGTCGGTAACCAGGCTTCGGGAAGTATTTCCCTTCTCGTTGGCCCGCAAATAGACCGATCAATCGACACTGCGCATGCTCCGCATCAGGTTTCCCCTTCCCCGGCCCGCCCCACATCCGACCCAAGAGAGGCGCAAAGTCTACCAACACGCCTGCGCGAGCGGGCGTGCCCCGGAAGCGGTTCTTTGGCCTTGTGACACGTAGCAACGGAGCCAGTTCAGGGTCTTAAGCGGTGTTTGGGGGTTTTGGGGGTTTGCCGGAGCCGCTGCCGCCGCTTCTCCATTTGGTGAGTGTTTCAGCTTGTGGCACACTGTTCGGCTTCTCCGCAGTCCAGTGCAGCGCGGCTTGTTGCCGCCTTTCGGCGCAGCGTTCCGGTCCTTTCGCTCAGACCCTCGCTCCCTTTCAGGTCCTTGCTTTGACGCGTCCCCTATACCTCAAGCGTGGCTTTCTAGGAGTCTGCACCGTCGCGGCAGGCTCAGGCCTTATTTTGCAAAGTGGCAGTCGCATTGTCAGCGGCAAAGCCCTTCCCCCGAGGTGAGGAATAGTCTTTATTGTTTTTAGACCTCCAAGGAACCAGTTCTCCCACGACCCTTCCCCTAGTTATAGTGACAATTGTAATAACAATTTAATGACAAGGAGCCTGGGCATACTGGCTCCTTGTAATGGAGGTGTCTTCCCAGCTCGTGATTTCGAGATTAGACGTTTCCTTTGTAACTGCCACCCAGACCTATCGTCCAAATGCTGGTGCCTCAAATTCCAGAAGAAATAATTTACTGCCTTCTGAGGCTTTTTGCCTAGTATCGAAACGAATTCAGTAGGATCTTGGGTATAAACAGTATTTGCCATTCTTCTTCTCTTGCAGATCATTTGCAATGTCAGGCTTTGATAACTTAAACACGGATTTCTACCAGACAAGTTACAGCATCGATGACCATTCACAGCAGTCCTATGATTATGGAGGAAGTGGAGGACCCTATAGCAAGTAACTTGTCAACTTTGACCATTTATTTAGTCAAGATTAAAGTGAAAGCATGTATCCTGAATGTTTGGTATTGCCTAAAACTGAATGTGGCAACATTCCCTTGTCAGGAAGGTGATTTTTCATAATCTTCCTTCCTCTGGAAAGATCTATGACACTGGTTTTGGCGTGAAGGGATTGCCCTAGTTAGAGTTCGGTGCCTTCTGCAAAATCTTCGGGTGGGCCCGAGTGCAAAAGTTGATTGTTAAAGAACTATTTCCTCATAATAGTATTTCTACATCATTTAAGATATGGGTAGGAGCTTGAAGGACCTGGAAGATACCTAGGCTATTTAGTCCACAGAACCAGTTAAAATTTTAAAATCTTGTGATGGCTAGTTTAGAAGTTAAATCAGTCCAGATTTCAGACCTTGTCACTGTTAACTCAGAGTGCTTAGTGACACTGTTTAGCAGTGTAAGCTGCCTGTTGTGAATCATCAGGTGATTTTATATATCAAGTGATAATCATTTTTATTACTCTTCTTACCAAAACCTTGTGCTCAGTACACACAAGTTGCCAGTTGCAGACGGAAGAGGGATCTCAAAACCTTTCAGCCCTGAACTTTTAAGAACAAAACAGAACAAAACACCCTGCTTTTTAAATAGGCTTTGGTGTTAGTGGTAGAAATACATTAGCTGAGGCATTCTACCAATCTCTAGGACATCATATTCTTAGTTTCTTAGAAGTTTGGAAGTAATGTCATCAGGCATTAAGTATACCAGGGTGGATTAACCTTGTTTGGGTGGTCCAGGACTCCTTCAATGAGCAGAATTGGAAACATCATGTTGAGAAATATCCATTCCTTTATTTACTTAAAAACGTGTTTTGTTGTTTTGTTTTGTTTTTTAATCAGTGTACAAGAGGGAAAATCAATGAAAGATTGGTCAGAGTGCAGCCACAGGGCTTTGGAAAACCTGCCTCTGTATGTGGGCCTGTTTTTAGCTAAATGGTGTTTGCATTCAACAGAACTATGACATTTGGATTACAGCCTCCTAGGTGTATTTATCTCTGCCTTTCTTTCCTGCCCTGTCGTGTTTGCATCACTTAAAGGTGTGGCTTATCTTTTCATTCCAGTTAACATCTTCTCCTTTCAGTTTTCTGCAGGGAGGTGGCTTACATATTCTGTTGCTAACTATTCTCAATTCCATTACAATCAAATCATGTACCAGTAAGCATTGTTTCAGTGTAATGAAGTTTTATTCCAGGTGCTTGCATACCCACTATTGCAATTAACAAATGGGAGTTTATAGATGAAGCCTAGGAAAACAGAAAGCTTAATGTATTAGCAGTAACAATTGGGTTCGTTTATAAGTATCATTTATATGTTCATATAACAACAACAGCAACAAGTGAAAGGCCCTTTGATCTTAATCTATTGAGCTTTATGACTGTCATATTGGACAGGTCCCACATTGTATGTTAGATATGCCTATAAAATACCAATTACATATTTTTAAAGTATTTAAAGCTAGTATTTTTTCATTTTTGATTTAACTGATAAATATCTTTATGGAATACAGTGTTGATTTAGTCAGTACAGATCGTATTTACCATACTGTGTTCTAGTTTAAAACCAGCAGGAGCAAGTCAGGAATTTTTCCCGACCAGGTCCTACCAGAAAAGGAAAACTGTAAAATTCCATGGCGTTGTCTTTCTTGCATCTTAAAGAAGGAATGAAGACACCACTTTTGAAGCAGTCGTTTTCTTGGGGACTATTTCTCTTCGTTACATGACATTTATGAGTCTTACATCACCATTCGAAAGTGTGGCCTTCAGACCCTAGAGGGTTGTTGAGACCTTTCAAGGAGTCTGTAAGGGCAAGACTATTTTTATAACAGTACTAAGACATTATATACCTTTTTAGGTGTGTTGACATTTGTACTCATGTTTTAAAAACAGTGGTTGATAAAATTGCTAGTACCTGAATGTGAATCAAGACAAGGGCATCAAATCGTTCCAGTAATCATTATATTCTTTATTGCCACACACTTGGCTGGGGTGTAGGGGGGAACCACTTTTATATAAGGATGCCCTTGATGAAGCAGTAAAAATTACCTTGTTATTAAATCCTGACCCTTCAGTGCACACAGAGTAGAACTGTGCTGCATGACGAAATGGGAAAAGGTCCTAAAGCACTTCTGGTGTGTACTGGAGAGCAGTGGTTAGGAAAAGACCCTGTGCATTCGGAATCGCAGGCTGAAGTAGCTGCTTTTTCTTGAAAACCATTTCTATTGGAAAGAACATCTGACAAACTATGGTTATTTAGACTTCAGTACTGGGCAGATGTTTTCTTGAAGATGAAATAGTTGAGCCCCTTACTTCAAGAAAAAAAACTGACAGTATGTGTAGCCAGTGGTTAAATTCAAGTTTTCAGGTAAAAATGAGGATTTGGGAAAACTGTCCATAACTGTCAGCTTCCTAGTAATAACCATTTTTCTGATGAAATCACTGGTCATATTAACAAATGTGATTTTCTTATACTTACCCTTCATATATATGTTTTTATATTAAATATGTTAATATTTGGGAGATAGGTATAACTCATACTAATATTTTCTAAATCATCAGTGAAGGTTACAGAATAAAAAATGAGTAAAGAAAGGGTCCGTTCAAAGTGCAAAGCACATTACTGTATTCTGTGAAACAGTATAAAAAGTTTATCAGTGGAGCACCTGGGTGGTTCAGTTGGTTGGGCATCTGACTCTTGATTTTGGCTCAGGTCATGATCTCACGGTTTGTGAGTTCAGGCCCCACCTTGGGCCCTGCTGACAGTGTGGAACCTGCTTGGGTTTCTCTCTCTGCCCCTCCTTGCATGTGTGTGTGTGTGTATGCATACACTCTTTGTCTCTCTCTCAAATAAATTTAAGAAGGATGTTTATTAGTAGTTGTTCCATCTTCTCTGTTGCAACTTAAGTTTAAAAAACTACCATCTTGCTTTGAATTTTGATGCAGAATGAAAAGAATATCCATGATAATCTGAAAAGGTTGTTAAATAATTTTCCAGCTACTTGTCTGCCTCACTACATTTTCTTCAGATACTTCGACTAAAACAATATATTACCACAAACTGACAACAGAAGCAGATACAAGAATTTTTAGCTGTCTTCTGTTAAACCAGACAGGACCAAGATTGTCAAAAATATGATACAGTGCCACTTTTCTCAGTCATTTTTTAAAGTAATTCTTTCATTAAAATTTTATGCTAATATATGAAAAGTTTATTGTTACTTTAAATGAACTAATAAATATTTAATTTTTTTTAATGTTTATATATTTTTGAGAGAGAGAGAGAGAGAGAGAGAGACAGAGTGCAAGCAAGGTAGGGTCAGAGAGAGAGGGAGACACAGAATCCAAAGCAGGCTTCAGGCTCCAGGCTGTCAGCCCAGACCCCGACATGGGGCTTGAACCCACAAGCCGTGAGATCATGACCTGAGCCAAAGTCAGATGCTTAACCAACTGAGCTACCCAAGCACCCCATTAAATATTTTAAAAATTTCTCAGTTTTAATTTCTAATATGATAAATATTGACAGATACATCCCACAGGAGTAAAAAATATTTGGGCTTCCCAGTAATAAATTTTGAAAGTGAAAGGGGATCCTAAGGACAAAGAGTTTGAGAACCACTGGTCTGTACCATTCTTTTTTTTTTTTTTTTTTTTTTATTGCATAGACATTCATATTCTCTCTCTGTCTCTCTCTCTCTCTGTCTCTGTGTGTGTCTTTCTATGTGAGAGAGAATAAAATACATTCTGTTGATGCAGATTGTATCAGCCTCCGTATGGAGCTTTTCTAGCTGTTTCATAAACCCAGTTTTAGATTTATGATACATTCTAACAGAGATCAACATAATAGCATATTGTACTAAATCAGAAAATGTGAATTCTTCCCCTAATTCACTTCAACCTGCTAATCCTGTGGGATATGTGTGTGTATGTTTAAGTAAATAGAAATCAACATATTTCATACTAAAATGGAAAAAGACATATATGGGAAAAAAGATATTATAGCTATCTCCATAAATTAGGATTTGGGGGTGATTATTATTATCATTGTTAAAAGTTGGTCCCCGGAGTCAAAAAGTCTAGTTTTGAATCTTGGCACCACCATAGGCAAATCATTTTAACCTAAATATTAGTTTATACATCTTCATAATGGGAAGGATGTTAAAAGCAACCTCCTAAAGTTATAGTGACGTAATATGATATAATGCACATTAAACACTTAAAACTGTGCTTTACAAAGTAACATTCAGATAGGTGACTTGTATTTTTGTAAATTTTCAGTAGCTAATATGTGCCTATATGTTACCTATAACATATTTTAGAATGAATGAATTTTGATAAATAATAAATGTACAACAGTTTTAAAGATGCAGAAGTTTTTAATATGAAAATTAAGTCTTCCACTTCCCCTTGCTTCCAAGTCCCTTTACCTATATAATTATGTGTGTTATATTAAATGTTACATTATTCTTAAGCCTATATAATTATAGGTAATGTATGTATATGTGTATAAAATACACATATTCAAATATATAGATACAGATGTATTCTAAAAACTACAATCAGAGTGGGTGCATATGGCATATACTATTCTGAACATTGGGTTTTTTTGTTTCTGCCCACTAAGTATTTTTTGATTATCGTTCCTTATTCACATAGAAGTACCTCATTTTTTTTAACAAACGCATAGTAATTTATGCCATATTACAGGATATTTACTCATAACTGTTTATTTTGTTTTTTATTGTTTGCTGTTAAAATAATGCTTTGGGACACCTGGTTGGCTTAGTCAGTTAAGCATCCAACTCTTGATTTCAGCTCAGGTCATGATCTCGCAGTTTGTGGGTTCGAGCCCTGTGTTGGACTCTGCACTGACAGCACAGAGCTTGCTTGGGATTCTCTTTCTCCCTCTCCCTCTGTCCCTCCCCTGCTTATATGTGTGCTCTCTCTCTCTCTTTTCCTCTCCCTCAAAATAAATAAAAATTAAAAATTAAAAAAAAAAATAATGCTTCATCGAATTCTATATTACTATATAGCCAGAAAACTAAATAATGTTTTTTTTAAGCTTGGATTGGACTAGAGTGATAAATAAATCATGAGAGTCCCATTGGACTCTCCAGAGGATTATGTATAGTTGAAATTTTCCCATTATTTGGATTTGCTTTTATTTTATTTTTTAAATGTTTGCTTATTTATTTAGAGAGAGAAAGAGAGAGGGGAAGAGAGAATCCCAAGCAGGCTCCGCTCTCTCAAAGCAGAGCCATTTGTGGGGCTCAATCTCACAAACCATGAGTTCATGACCTGAGCCAAAATCAAGAGTCAGACTCTTAACTTAGTGAGCCAACCAGGCGCTTCAGATTTGCTTTTAATCAAGATGTTCAGTTAATTTAAGATTTAATTTTAAAATCTCAAGTAATATTCACGGCAGTCATTAGTCTTATATTTATCAAAAGGAAACTATAGAATTTTAAAAGGTAATTAAAGGATCTTTAAGCTTTCTCAGTTCTTTTTAAAATAATTATTTTACTTCTGTATTTCTTACTTTGTATTTAGATTAGTCCCATTGATGGGTAAGTCATATTTTTCCCCAGAACATGGTAAAACAAGTTTTTAAAGATACTGCTTCAATGTCCTTCTGTTCACTGTTGTTTTTTTGTTTTTTTTTAATCACTAAAATAGCCATGGTAAAGCCTCTTTTTCTACAGTGCGGGATTTTACTACAGCACATATCAAATGAGACAGTAAGCGTATACCTACTTTGAAAAATTGAAAGTGCTATTAAAATGCAAGGTAATACTAATAATGTTTTGTTATATTCAGAAAGCTTTTGAGAAAGAGGCTTGAATTTTTCCATTCTGTGTTTGAAATTGATGGTTCTTAAAGAGATTTACACACTTGGAAAAAAATAACATACTACAAAGAGTAAAGAAGAATGATTGAACATTCAATGGAGATTCAAACCACAGTGGGAAATTACATAACTTGTAGTACAAAGTCTATCATGTTCAGTTTTCATCCATAGTCTTAGGTATAAATTTTATTCCTCAGCTATCTTTATATTATATATACTACTAGAGGGGGAGAAATAGATAAGATTTCTAAGTTTTCATTTTTTGACCACCTAATCTTTAAGAGTTTCATAGTTTATAAAATTCTTAAGCGCTGTAGAAGTGAGTGTTGGCATCATCAAGTAGATTCTCTGAAAAACACTGACAACTTACCATTGGAGATAATCATATTGATCCTAGTAATCATTTCAAACACCGTTTATGAAAACTGGCCAAGTGGCTATCCTAGGAGCTGTGTGACTGTGACTGTCTCGCTCTCAGGGATATCCACTGTTGACGTAATTCTCAGAAATGGAACTTTGATTTACAGGCAGTATGCTGGCTATGACTATTCGCAGCAAGGCCGATTTGTCCCTCCAGACATGATGCAGCCACAACAGCCATACACCGGGCAGATTTTCCAGCCAACTCAGGCATACACTCCAACAACACCTCAGCCGTTCTATGGAAACAACTTTGAGGATGAGCCACCTTTATTAGAAGGTAGGATTCGTTGCAGAGTACTCTGTAGTGTCCAGCTGGTTAGTGAAAATAAATCAGTTTGGAGAAGTTATCCCTTCCTTTGAGAGAATAATGTTCCAGAAAAAATGTTTTCTACTAAGTAACCCATTTTGAACAGAGTGTATATGAAACCACACTGAACCATAAGGGACCAGATTTTTAATAGATCTTTATAAAGTGATTATTAGGTCAATATGTGAACATTGACTTTTACTTCACATTATTGATTCAATTCTGTCAGTGGAAGAAATGGAAGGAAATAGCATGGTAGTGATTATTCTATATGGAAGAAGTTGGCAAAACTAGTAACATCATTGAAAAATACGGTGATTTTCAAATTCTGTTCCAAAACCCATAAAGCAGTACTTCTGAACATTTTGGGCTGGGGGGTGGGGGGTGTTGGATACCCTTTGAAAGTCTAACGAAAGCTATGAATCAAAAATAATACTCTTCTCAGAAAAATGTACACCTGTGCATAGAAACATAGTTTTATATACAATTTCATAGCATCTCCAGGTATTGCTGAAGCCCCAGGTGAAGAACCCCTTACTCCGAACCCTGTCCATATATCCTTTTTACGCAGTCGTAGCTGAGAATGTCTTGTTTTGTCACATCCAAACACTTTTTCCATCACCAAAGCAGAAATAAGACTTTTGTGGAGTAAGCACCACAGTCAGGGAAGACTGGTATTGAGGACTCCCCAAAATAATGTCTCATATTGCTGAGTGTTTCATTCTGTCTCCTGTTCCACCATAGATTCTGGTAAACTAAAGATATATCAACAAATCCTAATTGACTTTCTTATTTTCTCTTCCTTTAGAATTAGGTATCAATTTTGACCACATCTGGCAAAAAACACTAACAGTGTTACATCCATTAAAAGTAGCAGATGGCAGCATCATGAATGAGACTGATTTGGCAGGACCCATGGTTTTTTGCCTTGCCTTTGGAGCCACATTGTTACTGGTAAGATTTTAGTTTAAACTCTCAGTATGAGATTAAACAACATTCTTTAATGGCCAAGAGCCATTTTTGAGACTGTTTATACATCAGATCTTTCATGTGTTTTGAATGGTATTGAGTTGCTTGAAATTATACCCATTCATCACTTCTCCATTGATAATAAATGTAATATATTTGGAAATACTTTTTTAGGTTTATTTACTTATTTTGAGAGAGAGAGAGAGAATGTATGTGTACGTAATAGGGGAGAGAGAGAATCCCAAGTAGGATCCGCACTGTCAGCACAGAGCCCAGCCCGGGGCTCCGTCTCACAAACCGTGAGATCATGACCTGATCTGAGATTGAGAGTCAGACACTTTACTGACTGAGCCATCCAGGTGCCCCTAACACATTACTGTCTTAAGTCTGTTCA
This sequence comes from Acinonyx jubatus, assembly GCF_027475565.1. NCBI lineage: Eukaryota > Metazoa > Chordata > Mammalia > Carnivora > Felidae > Acinonyx > Acinonyx jubatus. The sequence goes on along the minus strand of NC_069380.1, from coordinate 118,378,571 downwards.
GTAATGTCTTTTACAAGAGCATGATTCAGTTTTGTTTTGTTTTTTGGTTTGTCAAAAGACTGTATAACTCCACCAATGGTTTGGAAAAATAATGAAAGAAAAATACATCTTCCATTACATTTTTCTTGCTTGTTCGTCATTTTTCTTTTCTCCTCCCTTTCCCATAGAACCCTGGTGTCCTGCTTATCCTGACTTCCTTTCTGTTAGCTCCTTTTGGTGGTATTTGTTGCTTTCAAGGGATATTGGCTATTATCCAAACATTCTGCAGGATTTTCCATCTTGGGTCTATAGTTTATTTGCTTCAAATCAGACAGATTTCTTTTTAGAAGTCTACTGCGTAAAGGTGATTGTAGCATGATTTTGTGTCTTTATTTGCTGAATTGTTCATATACTACCTGGAAAATGAAAAACCAAATATATGTATATTGGGAAGTAGGTACTTCAGACTTCCTGAGAAAGGTATAATAGCCAATCGTTGTTTTACTACTCTGCTTAAAGAATAGATACGTGTACAGATTTTGATGCTCACAAATTGAATATTTTCTACATGTACTTTTTTAGGTGAAATAAAGCCAAAAATAATTTATTTTTTTCCCTTTTAACCCATAATCTTTTCTTTACCCATAGGCTGGCAAAATCCAGTTTGGCTATGTATATGGGATCAGTGCAATTGGATGTCTAGGAATGTTCTGTTTACTAAACTTAATGAGTATGACAGGTGTTTCGTTTGGTTGCGTGGCAAGTGTCCTTGGATATTGTCTTCTTCCCATGATCCTACTTTCCAGTTTTGCGGTGATATTTTCTTTGCAGTAAGTACTGATCTTTATTTGGGGGTTGATTGACCAGTTCTCTGTAGTAGGATTTCCCTCACCATCAGTTTAAGATAAATCACTAATTCATCAAACTTGAGATAGTGCCTCTTGTGAATGAGGACTATCCTCCATTAATTTCAGTGATAAATACTGAAACTAAGAGTAAATTTTTTTATTACCATCTCTGCTTTTATCTGTGATAAAGAATTTCACTACTTTTGTGTTTACTTGGCACTGAACAGTAGTGATTGTTAAGTCAAATATTGCATGAAAAGATCAGGTTGTGAAAATTATACTTTCCATCTCTCACATTTTTTAGACTATAGCTAATTTCTTAAAGATGTTGGGCATATGTTAAGTGAATGAATAATAAAACACATACTGTCTACTTGGCAGCTTTTTAAGTGAAAATGAAGCATTCTTTTTATGGCAAGAGGCTGTTAGTAGCCTACCATGTTCTCAGATGTATATGTAAGCAGCTTTAAGTGTGTAATTTGTTAAATAATGTTTTAGGTAAGGTGAGAAGGAAAGGTGTAAATTCCTGCTAATAAATTCTCTGCTCACAGCCAGCATGCAGCTTCTTTATCAACAGTTCAGGCTCCTCCTTGTGGCTAGTGCCTGGCACAACCAGTGATGGGGCTTTGTTACACTTGGAAAGTTAAAGGAGAGGTTTAGGAGAAGAGCGTGTAGCAGCTCTTCGATACTAGAGATTTGGCAAGATGATGGCCTCACAGTGTTTCTGCTTTGCGTAAAAATGCTTCAGATTTTCAGTGTAGAAACCTTGACTCTTCATTTGTTGAGATTGGTACCCTTATATTTGAATTTTACAAAAGAGATTTTCTATGAATGCACTATTTTCTAACCAGAGCAGTTTTGCTCTCAGGAGGCATTTGGCAGGGTCTGGAAGTAATTTTGGGGGATGCAAAAGTGTTGAAGGCCACGGGTTCTGCTGACCAGCCTTACATGTATAGAACAGCCCTTCACAACAAAAGTGCATCCATCCCAAATGTCAGTGATGCCAACATTGAGAAACCTGGCTCCTGTGCTGACAGGCATAAAATGTAATTATAAATGAGCTTTTTGAATGTGGATGTGGATGATTCAGCATTATTGAATTCACTGTGAGGTGCTTTATTTTAGCATTTGAAAACAAAATCTTGACCGTTTCTTCAGATGTGTACAATGTGGATTTAAAGTGCTTTTCTTTAGAATTGGGTTATTATTACATTCTTACGTATCTAATCTCATCTACTGCCTCCCCCCCCCCCCCCCTTTTTCCTTGTCGGTTACAGAGGAATGGTAGGAATCATTCTCACTGCTGGAATTATTGGTTGGTGTAGTTTTTCGGCTTCCAAAATTTTTATTTCTGCATTAGCCATGGAAGGACAGCAACTTCTAGTAGCATATCCTTGTGCTTTGTTATATGGAGTCTTTGCCCTAATTTCCGTTTTTTGAACTGAATTGATCTGGCATGTGGACACCATTGAGCCAAAAGGACTTTGAACTCTTATATTGGACCAGCGAACTGCTACAGTGCAACTCCCGTGCAGATCTAACGTTTGACTATTGGCGCAGTGGAAGTAAACATACATCTTTTGTTCATTTTTATAGAACTTTTGGATACTATGTTGGATTTACTTGCAGTATGACTAGCTTTAAATGTTTGTGCTTATACCAATAAGAAGTGCTATTTCTTTCCTGTTCTGCAGCCTTTGAAAAACAGATTTTTTTCTTGCAAATTATATTAAGATGTTTTTGATAGATTTTTATCAACTGTGGGAAACTGACCACAGGGCTGATAATCTTTTCTTAAAAACAACCCAGTCTTGGTTAAGAAGATACAAGATTTACTGCAGAAATGTTTTTCCAAGGGATTGGGAAAGAAAAATTGCCTGTATTCTCAAGTTAGATGCACTTGAAGCAAAAAAGTGATCCCAATGTAGAGTTTTATGAGTTTGCCCTGCACAAATTTGACATTCCTTTAAATTATCTCATGGAGTTTTTGCTAAAATTCAGCAAGACAGCAAGTTCCTAGTCTACTTGATTGTAGACAGGAAGTGTGAGCACCTGTTGAGGTTAGCATGAACTAAACCATAGTGACCTAGACTGAACGCATTAATGTTCATAGTCGTATCTCCATGTTTCCTAGGAAAAAGAAAATCACTAACCTTTTTTGAGAAAAAGATTTAAAACGTCACAGTTTCAGTACTGCAGTTACCAATGTAAAGTGCATTTGATGCTTAGTAATTAAAATTTTCCCAGTTTTAACTGTGTTGAGTTGACTTTTGCTGTTTTCGGTGTCGCATTTTCTTTAATTAGGTTCTGGTTTTAACTTGTATTCATAATTTATTCTAAGCTTGAAGAATAGAAGTCATTTAGTATAGAATCAGAAAAGAGATTAAATGAAAAGCAATGTACTTTGAGTTACAACATTATTTCCTTGTATTAAATTTATTTGGTTCATGTCATGTTCTCTTGCCAGAGAATCTATGAGAAAATGCTATATCTTGTATTTTGATATAGCATTGGCTTTTTCTGAAGAAAACTGCCTCTGATTTTTGGACAGGCTCATTTACAGTTGTGAGAAAGATGCCTTATGGGAAGGAAAATGTTGCCTTTTTCAAAAAAGGAGACTTTCAGACCAAATAAAAACAAACACCAAACTGATGTTAATGGTTCTTTTTAAAAGTTAGTTTTCAATCATAAAAGGAGGTTAAGATAATAAAACACATTTCTTGTAAGATCATGATTTCTGATCTCTGGAATCATATAAATATGTTTTTCTTCATTAATACTTAATTTCCTAGAGGAATACTCTCACTAATTTGTTTTGGGCTGGGTTTTCAAACATACCAAAGTGTTTTAGAGTATTTTTTACTGTAATCCGTGGATAGTATTTGTTTTGTCTTTTTCAGTTCATTTTATAAATACACACTAATATTGTTAAGGTAGATATAATGAGTGCCTTCTGTGAATATCCAGTTTTTCCCAATGATCAGTGTAGAGGATGCTTTGGGAATTAAATTTCCCTACTGTTGCTTAGACTTAGACCATTAATCTTCAGCCAGATTCCCCAAATGGATCAAATTGTTTTATTTTTTTGCCTCTCCCAGCCCCAAGATAATACTTTTTAATTTAAATCAATATTGAGAGACTATTGTTACTTGTCTTATAGAACTCCAAAATGATTACATGCAAACCCATTTTATATATAACGGTTATCCTGTCAAAACAGCTTTATAGTGGAATTGTATTTAATGCAAAAGGTTAGTTCTAGAGTTTGCTTGCTACCTGGTGAGTCCTGTACAGCCAAAATTTCCCTTTTAAAATTTCTCTTTAAAATGCAATATATGTAGCCATATTTATGCATACTTTAAAAACTGAAAAACTATGTTTCAAAAAGTTATATGTAATAACTTTTTTGTCTGGCATTGTAGTAGATTTCTCTTTCTTGAGTTAAGTTACAAGAAGAGCATCTAGCTTGCTTTTAGGTAGGGCCCATTTTATACCAAAACCATATACATGTACCTTTAAATACTAGAGACACTCAGTATAACTTCAAGCTCACTTAGTGATTGTTCCTGGATAATAAATTTACCATGAATGGATCTGCAAGTTCACTCACTGGAGCTACTGTGTTATGTGTTACTTACTTATGCATGCATGTATATCAAGGACAGATAACTGCTTGTATGTATGGTATAAATGTATATTTTATGACTTTTAATACCATGTTACATTACCACGTTTACCAGTGGGTGCTTCCAAGAGCTATGTAACTAAGCTTGTAGGAAGAGGCATTCTTCCTCCAGACACAGTTATAAAGATGGTGCAAAATTCTATAAATCTTAAAATGCTAATTATGTCCTCACGTACTAAGCATCCAGTCAAAGAGAATTTTTTAAAATGTATCTAATGACATGATTTCAGGTAGAATTTAAGTACTGTGCATTGACATTTTCCAAGTTTATTTGTAAGCTTTAATGGGCATTGCTCAACTCAAATATACTCCAAAGCTAAGTAAGGACAGTTGTCTCTGAAGATCAAATTATGCATTATTTTTATAGTATTCATTACCTATTAAAAAAAAAGGAGACTTTCCTTTCTGAAGTTATACACTTTTTTCCATATAAATGGAAGAATTTAGAGCTTTAGTCAAAAGGAGAACTCTAGAAATTATAATCTTCTCCTATAGGGTACTGTGACCTAGTGGAGAATTGTGGGAATTCGGGAGTACATTGGAGATCTGCCTGTTGTCGTATAGAACAGAGCTGACATAATGACTCAGACAATTTTCTTAACTTGCCCTGTGAGAGAAATAAATAATGTGTGTGTGTGTGTGTGTGTGTGTGTGTGTATATAATGTGTGTATATATGTATATATAACATATAACAGTAATGTGTATATATAATTGTATGTATAATATATATATCTCACAGGGCATTTTATATATTTTATAAACATTTAGAGTTAGGCAAAAACATAAGTACCTTTTCAAAGAGTTACAGTAGTTAACAAGAGATTCCTTTTTTTTTTTTTTTTTTAGGATGTATTTAGGATTTGGGGGAAGGAATGGAAATAACAAGATATCAAAGCTTGTTGTGAATGCCCTAAGGAAGAATTGGATCCTGTTTGGATCCTGTGCTTTTATGAATAGTAGATAAGAATGACCTATCATATCATTAGCTTGTCAAGAGTACAGTAGTTACTTTCAAACAGCTTAAGTAAAACCTATTCTCACCACTCTGTACAATCTATGCTATTAATATTTTACACCACCAGTGAAGACATAATTGATTTGTAACTCTACCACCATCCTAATTATTGAAGTTTGAATTTTAATACATTACTGTTACTTGAATTTCAATAAGCTTCTTTGTTCTTTAATAATTGAATACTCATAACCGGGAAATAGGTAAAATAAAACATTAAATATTATCGATTTCTAGGGATTGGCAGAGTACTTACTTAAAAGTGTTTTATATTGACCAGTGTATGTCTCCGAATGGCAACTATAAACTGAAGAATGAAATCTAGCAGTGTGCAGTTAGGATCTTGCATCACAGGTAGGAATACATCGTCTACCCTTGTGCACAAAGTCCCTACTTTAGTTAATGAAGAACATTGTCTGCTGATGGAGCACAGTGTCCTGTGTTTGTGCAAATAAATTAAAATGATTACGTCCTCAAATGAGGCCTAATTAAATACAGAGCTGTTCTCCTAATTTAAAAGCACAAATACTTTCTTGAGCACATTAGGTTCTGAAAATCGGATATTACATTTTTTGTGAGCCTAACTAATTAGGCTTACCTTGCATATATAAATTTGGCTTATTTCTGAAACTACCACTAAATCTGATAGCACACAGAGTGATTATGCATTAAGATGTTTTAAATAGCTTTTCAACACTAGTGGCACAAAAAGAATTTTAAAAATGAGAAAACAAATGAAGTGCTCAGTAGAAACATTTAAGATACTTGTAAATTTATATACTTACTTGAGTTACTCTGATTATCTTAAAAGTAGACAAAGCAATATGATTATTTCATTTTTTTCTCCAAGTAAATATAAATCAAACAAAGGTCCTTATAGAGTTTCATGATAAATTTGCTTACAGTTTTTAGTTTGTGATCTTTGATAATGCTGTATGACTTGATAGTGTTTTCTTTAGGTAGAAATGGTCCTATAAGTCCTACTATTTTTATATGTTTTAATTTTCAAAACAGCATTGCTCTGTGGTTCTCTATTACCTCAGCATGTTTATACTACTCACGCAGCGGAATGGGAATACTGGTAAAAGTATCATGTCACACCCACGCTTCAGATTATTCCTACATCAGAAGGGAAGACTTCACTGAAAATGCGCTTTTTTTTTTTTTCCTTGCTCATGTAGAAGAATAAGTCTGACAATGTCATTTTTAGGTCACTCCTTTACATAGCTTTTTGTAAAAGGTTCTGAAATGTGACCATTTTTAATTTCTCATTGAGTGGATCTGTGTGCTTATATGATTTAGTCATTTCAGGACATTCCCCAGCATTTACTCTAATTGTACTTTAATTGTATCTGTAGTCCTCTTTAGAATATGAAATATATAGTATGATCTGACAGTGACTCTGCTCACATTAGGCCTTGTTACCCAATTTGTTACTATGTCAATTCCCAAGAGTTAAACTGTACCATGGTAGCAATTAAAAAGACTAAAACCAACATCTCTACTCAGACATCTGCAGAAATCAGTTTTTTATATAAATTTTTATTGAGCTCTCAGAGTTGAATTTCCTAATAAAACGATTTAAAATGCTTCTTTTTTTTTTTTTTTTTTTTTTTGCTTGTTTGTTTGCATGGGGTTGTTTAGAGGATGTTTGTTTACTTTAGCATTGTATTTACATTTTACGGCTTGTTTTCTTAATGCACTTAAAAAAAAAACACTTTCTGAACTGTTTCCATGTGGTACATTTTCATCACTGCTTGAGCAGTCCTGTTAAAAGTATCTTCTAGCTTCAATGACATTTCAGATACTCCTTGCATATCTAGGTCTGTCACAAGGTCATACTTAACCCACTCTCAATTTTTACCATCTCTTGAGACCATATTTTATTCTGACTGGCCTAGGTCACAATCTTCCTGCGATAACATGGTTTTGGTTTTTCTATAAAAGATTGAATCATTTCTATGGTTTAATAAAAGATTAAACTGCATCTGCAATGAGGTGAATGTTGTTTAAACAAGGTTGTCCTTGCTGAACCAAAGTTAGAGTTTAATATTTGACGTGAGAGTCATACTGATTTTCTGTTCTTATTCATATCACAAAAATAAGAGAGAATCATTTATGAACAAACCATGGAACCTCTTGTCTTAACCAGGACCCAGCTAGAAGCAGAACGGGAAGCTGAGCTGAGACTATGAAAATCAAGACTGAATTGAGGGTGATAGTGGAGAATCTGGGGCCTTAAGAGAATCAACAGGAAGACAGTGGGAGAGATTGTGCTAATATGTACTAGGAGATTTGTTTTAATACTTATACTGTGTCATATGAACACTAATATGAAATTTTCAGTGTATCAAAATACAGCCTATTTTCATTATTGGTGTAAAAGCAGTAAGTACTAAAATAAAGGAAATCAAACAGCAGGAAGCTGTTAATTCTTTAAATCACTTTTATCAAGAAATCCAACTGTAAAGCAGTTTTTAAACATCCAGACAACACGATACAATTCTTGCTGATACAGTCATGTTTGCAAAAACTTTCACAAATGAATCCACGCCAGCCCTAGGGTTCGGAAATTTTTCTTATTAAACTGTGCATGCTGCTATCACAGCTTTGGTCTCCCTCCTCTTTCTTTATTGGAGACAGACAGGATCGGGCCTCCATCCTCTAAGACTGGAGCAGGGTACCTGTGGTCCCTGGCCAAGATCTGGAAGAGAGTATCCATTAACTACCACCATAATACTCTTCATTTCATCTGCCCCTGCCTCTTCCGCTAGGCCGAGTGCGCTGGCTGTTGGTACCCCTCCAAACAATTTTCTCCATATTGGCAATTATAATATTATGATTCAGATCAGAGCTGATGAATTGAAATAGTTAAAGAGCGATGAAAAGTAAGCAGTTTGTCAACATGTTTAAGAGAAACAATAGAACTATTGCCCAGGGTTTGGCTTCTATCCCTGCCTCTCTGTCCTTTTGAGGTCTGTGACCCTGATAATAGCAATGAGATGTATTTGTAACATTTGTTGTGCATATCAAAGTTTTATGTTGCCTATTCTCAGTTGTTTAACAAAAATGTTATATTGCCTCTCTAAGTGATGGGGAAAATAGATTTGATATCTTTTTGCAGCATTACAGGGAGGAATGAGGCCCTTGCTTGAAGTTTTCCCGCCTTGCTCATTGAGCTTTTCCCATTGAATTTGGCCCCCAACCATTAAGTTCCTTCTGCGAACCAAGTCCGGCCCTTGGCTTCCCCCTTCCAAGCTGAATATTCTCTGCTTTCATGCTTTCACTCACAACTTAATTTCTTTTTCTGATTGCCCTGGCACTCTCCTCTAAATCCTTTCCAAATTCTTCACGTTTCTTTAGTTGTGTAGCCCAGATCAGAACATGAATGTTTCATGCATATATGTATATAATAGTCACCTCACATTTACTTCTTTTTGTGTGGTTAAGAAAGACCTATTTCCTGTGTGCTTTTGAACTGTAAGCTAAAAGTGGAAAATACATCCCTTAGCACTAGCCGTGCTAATAATTGGTGAGACCTCGATTAAGTCATTTTGAGCTTTGGTTTTTTCTCTATAAGATAAACACATTGTATGAGATTTTTGAGGCATTTCAATTCTAAAATATATATAATGTGTAATATATATTTTACATGTTATATACTTATATAGAGAATATATAAATATGCATATATTGTTGACCTGGTAATAAAATCTTAGTCTTATTCAAAGAGAATATATATTGACATGGGAAAGTGTTCCTTATACACACACACACACACACACACAGCTTTTGTCTATCTTATCCCAAAGCCATACATTATATATATATATATATATATATATATATATATATATATATATGTAAGTATGTATAGAAGAATATATTGAATGACATCTTTGTTTTTAAAAATGACATTTTTAAGGGATGCCTGGCTGGCTTAGTGGAGCCATCTTAGTGACTCTTGATCTCAGGGTCATGAGTTGGAGCCCCGTGTTGGGCGTGGAGCCTACTTAAAGAGCAAACAAGGAAAGCAAAAAAGAATGAATCTTATTTAAGGAGGTATATCTGTGGTTTGAGATATCAACCAAATCAGATTTTTCACCTGGCACATATATTTTATTAAATGAGGGAATTAATGAGTAGATGGTCTTTTCCAGAGCTCTTAATTTGATTGAAAGAAGTTTAACTATACCTTAGAAATAAAACATGATTTTGCCATAATAAGTCCTAATGTAATTTTAGTTTTTAAACATTTTGTCCTTCTAATCTAATTGCAATAAAAAAATATTAAATAGGCACATCACCCATGAGCCAGAGTTTGCTCCTCTACCATTAGAGTTGTCTCTCTCTCTCTCTCTGTCTTTTTTTTTTTTTTTTTTTTTTTTTTTTTGGTTCATCAGTGCCCTCTATCTTGTAAAAATACCTAATTTACTCTAAAGTACCAAGGACTTTTATCTATGTTAGCACTGGCCTCCTGCAGTATAACATAACTCCTTTCAAAAGCTCCAGTAGCCATTTCCTTAGTTCAATAATTAAAATGTCTTGGACAAAATAAAAGCTGTGCTATTCTTGAGGCAGCAATTATGTCCATTTCAGCAACATGGGAAGTGTGGGAAAAACCAGCATGGTTCTCAAAAGGCAAAGCCAATAAAGGAACAGGAGGGGGGCTTCTGGCTGGCTCAGTTGGTTGAGTGGCCGACCTCAGCTCAGGTCATGATCTCCCACTCCGTGAGTTCGAGCCCCGTTTCAGGCTCTGTGCTGACAGTTCAGAGCCTGGAGCCTGCTTCAGATTCTGTGTCTCCCTCTCTCTCTGCCCCTCCTCCATTCGCGCTCTGTCTCTCTCTGCCTTTCAAAAATGAATAAATGCCAAAAAAAAAAAAAAAAAAAAAAAGAAATCTAAAAAAAAAAAAAAGGAACAGGAGGGGTTGTCTTGGTTCCTTTTTAATAAAATGGATTTTTTACTTAGAATATGTAACATGCAAGAGGATAAAAAGTATAATACAATGAATACCCACATACCCTGCCTCTAGCTTGAATGTAAAAACATTAAGTACAGTTGAAATGCCCTTTTTATATTTTAATTGCAATCCACGTCTTCCCAGCAGAGTTACTAATATTCTGAATTTTAGGCTTATCGTTCAGCTTTCCTTTACATTTTTAGTATGTATGTGTTGTGCCTGTCCTTAAACAATGTAGGATTATTTAGCAGTGTTTTGACTTTTATGTAAATGACATCACACTTGGCTTTTCTTCTGTAACTTGATTTTTTCACCCATAAGTTTGTGAGATTCAGCTATGTGCATACTTCATGAATCTCTGTTTACTAGTATGTAATACTTCATTAATATATTGCAGTATGCTGGTCCGTTTTCCTGCTATGAGCATTAAGTTTGTCTCCAGTTGCTTGCTTTCACAAACCGGTCTCTAAACAGTCCTGTGGATGTCTTGTGCACACATGTGCAAGGTTTTTTCTGGTAACTTCTATAGGGCTCAGGTGCTAGATCTCTTCCTTCATGGCTTGTGTCTGTCTTATCCCAAAGCCATTAAAATCAGCTTCATTATTTTCTTCTAAGGATTTTGAAGTTTTGCTTTTCACATTTAATTTTTTTTTAATCCACCTGGCACATGAAGTAAGGATCCAATTTTGCTTTTTCCCACATGAAACACGAGTTGTTTCGTAACCGTTGATCTATCTGGGAAAGGGACAGTTAAGCTAACCATAAGGCACTTTCTAGGTTAGCCCTAAAAAGAATGGAAGAAAAAAAAGGAATCCTCCCCACCCACCCCCATCCCGCTTTAAAGACAAGAATCTGTCTTTAAAATGTGTCTACCTTTTGTTGCCTCTGCTACCCACAGGCCCCTGGAATTGGCTTCATTAGTATGAGACATATGCCTTAGAGGAAGCCATGCCTTGGGATAGTGGTACTTCCTATGTCCTAAAGCAGAGGTCAGTAGATTCATTCTGTAAAAGGCCAGGTAATAAATAGTTTATACTCTGCGGGCCAAGAGGCAAAAGCAAGGATAATATGTATACCATGTATATTATACATATATAATATATATATGTAATATATATATGTAATATATATATGGTGTATGTAATGCCATATAAACAAAAAGCAAAACAAATTTCCACAAATTTTTTTTGAAAAAATAAAAAATTTAATAATAACTGAGCATAGTTTTTGATAACACGGGTGTACTAACATGTAGAATGGACTACTTCCTGATTATCTAATTTAATTTATTCCTGCTAACAACCCTAATGAGATAGATATTCCTACCTACAGTTCATTCACAAGGAAAATGAAGTTCACACAAGGTTACCCTGATGGCAAATGTTGGAGCCATTTTTGCATAGGGGATTAATGTTAAGTTTTATTTTAAAGATGAAGAATGGTAGTGCATGGGGTTAAATAGCTTGGGAAAGGTAATACATATTACTGTAGGGCTATATGTGTGTAATTTCAAAGCCATGTTGTTTTCCTTCTACTCTGCTACTTTAACATTTCCAGTAACCTCAGAGACAATGGCTACAATGAACAAATCAGGTCCCAAGTTATGGTACCATTTTAATTGAAATGTTTAAACACAGAAACCACCAGCTGTCTATATTTTTTTTTCAGTTTAATGATAAGAATTTTATTTTTTTATTTTTATTTTTTATTGTGATTCCTTTTCCTATAATCACAGTTTGATGCTATTTTTCATTTTTTTAACTTTATTTTTTATTTTTTTAAATTTACATCCAAATTAGTTAGTATATAGTGAAGCAATGATTTCAGTAGATTCTTTAATGCCCCTTAACCATTTAGCCCATCCTCCCTCCCACAACCCCTCCAGCAACCCTCAGTTTGTTCTCCATATTTATGTTCTCCATAACATATTTATGTTCTCCATATTTATCCATATTTATTTTGTTTTGTCTCCCTGTTTTTGTAATATTTTTGTTTCCGTTCCCTTATGTTCATCTGTTTTGTCTCTTAATGTCCTCATATAAGTGAAGTCATATAATTTTTGTCTTTCTCTGACTAATTTCAATTAGCATAATACCCTCCAGTTCCATCAATGTAGTTGTAAATGGCAAGATTTCATTCTTTTTGATTGCTGAGTAATACTCCATTGTATATGTATATATATATATATATATATATATATATATATATATATATATATATACCACATTTTCTTTATCCACTCATCCACCGATGAACATTTGGGCTCTTTCCATACTTTGGCTATTGTTGATAGTGCTGCTATAAACATGGGGTGCATGTGTCCCTGTGAAACAGCACACCTGTATCCCTTGGATAAATGCCTAGTAGTGCAATTGCTGGGTCATAGGGTAGTTCTATTTTTAGTTTTTTGAGAAATCTCCATACTGTTTTCCAGTGTAGCTGCACCAACTTGCATTGCCACCAACAATGCAAAAGAGATCCTCTTTCTCCTCATCCTCGCCAACATCTGTTGTTGCCTGAGTTGTTAATGTTAGCCATTCTGACAGGTGTGAGGTGGTATCTCATTGTGGTTTTGATTTGTATTTCCCTGATGATGAGCATGTCCAGTTGAGCATTTTCTCATGTGTCCGTTGGCCATCTGGATGTCTTCTTTGGAGAAGTGTCTATTCATGTCTTTTGCCCATTTCTTCACTGGATTATTTGTTTTTTGGGTGTTGAGTTTGATGAGTTCTTTGTAGATTTTGGATACTAACCCTTTATCTGATAGGTCATTTGCAAATATCTTCTCCCATTCTGTCAGTTGCCTTTTAGTTTTGCTGATTGTTTCCTTTGCTGTGCAGAAAACTTTTTATTTTGATGAGTTCCCAGTCATTCATTTTTGCTTTTGTTTCCCTTGCCTCCGAGACGTGGTGAGTAAGAAATTGCTGCGGGCAAGATCAAAGAGGTTTTTGCCTGCTTTCTCCCCAAGGATTTTGATGGCTTCCTGTCTTACATTGAGGTCTTTCATCCACTTTGAGTTTATTTTTGTGTATGGTGTAAGAAAGTGGTCCAGGTTCATTCTTTTGCATGTTGCTGTCCAGTTTTCCCAGCACCACTTGCCGAAGAGACTGTCTTTATTCCATTGGATATTCTTTCCTGCTTTGTCAAAGATTAGTTGCCCATACGTCTGTGGGCCAATTTCTGGGTTCTCTATTCTATTCCATTGATCTGAGTGTCTGTTCTTGTGCCAGTACCGTACTGCCTTGATGATTACAGCTTTGTAGTACAGCTTGAAGTCTGGGATTGTGATGCCTCCTGCTTTGGTTTTCTTTTTCAAGAATTCTTTGGCTATTCGGGGTCTTTTCTGGTTCCATACAAGTTTTAGGGTTATTTGTTCTAGCTCTGTGAAGAATGCTGGTGTTACTTTGATAGGGATCGTGTTGAATATGTAGATTGCTTTGGGTAGTATCGACATTTTAACAATATTTGTTCTTCCTATCCAGTAGCATGGAATCTTTTTCCACTTTTTGATGTCTTCTTCAATTTCTTTCATCAGATTTCTATAGTTTTCAGTGTATAGATTTTTCACCTCTTTGGTCAGATTTATTCTTAGGTATTTTATGGTTTTTGGTGCAACTGTAAATGGGATCGATTCCTTGATTTCTCTTTCTGTCACTTCATTGTTGGTGTATAGGAATGCAACCGATTTCTGTGCATTGATCTTATATCCTGCAACATTGCTGAATTCATGAATCAGTTCTAGCAGTTTTTTGGTGGAATCTTTTGGGTTTTCCATATAGAGTATCATGTCATCTGTGAAGAGTGAAAGTTTGACCTCCTCCTGGCTGATTTGAATGCCTTTTATTTCTTTGTGTTGTCTGATTGCAGAGGCTAAGACTTCCAATACTATGTTGGATAACAGTGGCGAGAGTGGACATCCCTGTCTTGTTCCTGACCTTAGGGGGAAAGCTCTCAGTTTCTCCCCATTGAGGATGATATTAGTATTGGGTCGCTCGTATATGGCTTTTATGATCTCAAGGTATGATCCTTCTATCCCTACTTTCTTGAGGGTTTTTATCAAGAAAGGATGCTGTATTTTGTCAAATGCTTTCTCTGCATCTATTGAGAGGATCATATGATTCTTGTCCTTTCTTTTATTGATGTGATGAATCATGTTAATTGTTTTGCGGATATTGAACCAGCCCTGCATCCCAGGTATAAATCCCACTAGGTCGTGGTCAATAATTTTTTTAATGTATTGTTGGAGCCGGTTGGCTAATATCTTGTTGAAGATTTTTGCATCCGTGTTCATCAGGGAAATTGGTCTATAGTTCTCCTTTTTAGTGGGGTCTCTGTCTGGTTTTGGAATCAGGGTAATGCTGGCTTCATAGAAAGAGTTTGGAAGTTTTCCTTCCATTTCTATTTTTTGGAACAGTTTCAAGAGAATAGGTGTTAACTCTTCCTTAAATGTCTGGTAGAATTCCCCTGGAAAGCCGTCTGGCCCTGGACTCTTGTTTTTTGGGAGATTTTTGATTACTAATTCAATTTCCTTACTGGTTATGGGTCTGTTCAAGTTTTCTATTTCTTCCTGTTTCAATTTGGGTAGTGTATATGTTTCTAGGAATTTATCCATTTCTTCCAGATTGCCCATTTTGTTGGCATATAATTGCTCATAATATTGTCTTATTGTTTTTATTTCTTTTGTGTTGGTGGTGATTTCTCCTCTTTCATTCTTTATTTTACTTATTTGGGTCCTTTCCTTTTTCTTTTTGATCAAACTGGCTATTGGTTTATCAATTTTGTTAATTCTTTCAAAGAACCAGCTCTGGTTTCATTGATCTGTTATACTGTTTTTTTGTATGTTTTCATGTATCCGGTATACTGTTTTTTGTTCTATGTAATTTCCTGTCTTCTGCTGGTTTGGGGTTTTATTTGCTGTTCTTTTTCCAGCTCCTTAAGGCATAAGGTTAGGTTGTGTATCTGAAATCTTTCTTCCTTCTTTAGGAAGGCCTGGATTGCTATGTACTTTCCTCTTATGACCGCCTTTGCTGCGACCCAGAGGTTTTGGGTTGTGGTGCTATCATTTTCATTGACCTCCATATACTTTTTAATTTCTTCTTTAACTGCTTAGTTAGCCCATTCATTCTTTAGTGGGATGTTCTTCAGTCTCCAAGTATTTGTTACCTTTCCAAATTTTTTCTTGTGGTTGATTTGGAGTTTCATAGCATTGTGGTCTGAAAATATGCACAGTATGATCTCATTCTTTTTGTACTTACTTAGGGCTGATTTGTGTCCCAGTATATGGTCTATTCTGGAGAACATTGCATGTGCACTGGAGAAGAATGTATATTCTGCTGCTTTAGTTTATTTCTGAGGCAGAGAGAGACAGAGCATGAGTGGGGGAGGGTCAGAGAGAGAGGGAGACACAGAATCAGAAGCAGGCTCCAGGCTCTGAGCTGGCAGCACAGATCCCGACGCGGGGCGCGAACTCACAAACTGTGAGATCATGACGTGAGCCAAAGTCGCTCGCTCAACCGACTGAGCAACCCAGGCACCCCTATTCTGCTGCTTTAGGATGAAATGTTCTGAATATATCTGTTAAGTCCATCTGGTCCAATGTGTCATTCAAAGCCATTGTTTCCTTGTTGAGTTTTTGATTAGATGATCTGTCCGTTGCTGTGAGTGGGGTTTTGAAGTCTCCTACTATTATGGTATTACTATCGATGAGTTTCTTTATGTTTGTGATTAATTGATTTATTTATGTGGGTGCTGCCACATTTGGTACATAAGTGTTTACAATTGTTAGGTCTTCTTGGGGGATAGAACCCTTAATTATGATATAATGCCCTTCTGCATCTCTTGATACAGTCTTTATTTTAAAGTCTAGATTGTCTGATAGAAGTCTGGCTACTCCGGCTTTCTTTTGTTGACCATTCACATAATAGATGGTTCTCCATCCCCTTATTTTCAATCTGTAGGTGTCTTTAGGTCTAAAGTGGGTCTCTTGTAAACAGCATATAGATGGGTCTTGTTTTTTTATCCATTCTGTTACCCTATGTCTTTTGATTGGAGCATTGAGTCCATTGACATTTAGAGTGAGTACTGAAAGATATGAATTTATTGCTATTATGTGGCTTGTAGAGTTGGAGTTTCTGGTGGTGTTCTCTGGTCCTTTCTAATCTTTTGTTGCTTTTCGTATGTATGTATGTATGTATGTATGTATGTATGTATTTTCATCTTTTCTCCCCTCAGAGAGTCCCCCTTAATATTTCTTGCAGGGCTGGTTTAGTGGTCACAAACTCCTTTAATTTTTGTTTGTCTTGGAAACTTTTTATCTCTCCTTCTATTTTGAATGACAGCCTTGCTGGATAAAGAATTCTTGGCTGCATATTTTTCTGATTCAGCATAGTGAATATATCCTGCCACTCCCTTCTGGCCTGCCAGGTTTCTGTGGATAGGTTTGCTGCAAACCTGATCTGTCTTCCCTTGTAGGTGAGGGACTTTTTTTTCCCTTCCTGCTTTCATGATTCTCTCCTTGCCTGAGTATTTTGTGAATTTGACTATGATAGGACTATGATGGTCGGTTTTTGTTGAATTTAATGGGAGTCCTCTGTGCTTCCTGGATTTTGATGTCTGTGTCTTTCCCCAAGTTAGGAAAGTTTTCCACTATAATTTCCTCACATAACCCTTCTACCCCTATTTCTCTCTCTTCCTCCTCTGGGACCCCTATGATTCTGATGCTGTTCCTTTTTAATGAGTCATTGATTTCTCTAATTCTTAAATCGTGCTCTTTTGCCTTAATCTCCCTCTTTTTCTCTGCTTCATTATTCTCTGTAAGTTTGTCCTCTATATCACTGATTCTCTGTTCTGCCTCGTCCATCCTTGCCGCCGCTGCATCCATCCGTGATTGCAGCTCAGTTATAGCATTTTTATTTCATTCTGTCTATTTTTTACTTCTTTTATCTCTGCAAAAAGGGATTCTGATCTATTTTTGACTCCAGCTAGTATTCTTATTATCATGATTCTAAATTCTGGTTCAGACATCTTGCTTGTGTCTGTGTTGGTTAAATGCCTGGCTGTCGTTTCTTCATGCTCTTTCTTTTGGGGTGAATTCCTTCGTTTTGTCATTTTGAAGGGAGAAAAGGAATTAATGAAGTAGAAAATTGAAATTAAAAAATTAAAATTTAAAAAATATTAAAATTAAAAATTAAAAACACACCCACACAAAAATCGAATAGATGATGCTAGTTCCTAGGTGTGTTTTGGTCTGGGTGTAGAAAGTGGTTTGACAGAATAGAGAAACAAAAAAAAGCGGGGGAGAGACAAAGAAAAAAAAAGGAAATCGTTTGAGAATTTGAAAAAAATGAATACACTAAAGTAGACTAAAATACACAAAAGTAGAGAATATAGTAGAAAAAAATATAGAAAATTATTTTTAATAAAAATTAAAAAGAAATATGAAGTTTTTCCTTTTCTGTATTTAAGAAAAAAAGAAAAGAAATGAAAAAGAGAAAAAAGATAAAAAAAGAAAAAAGGAAAAGACAAAAAAAAGAAATTGTTTGAAAGTTTGAAAAAGTGAATACACTGTAGTAGACTGAAATGAAATGGTGGGAGTAAGATAGAATTTGAAAAAATTTACATAAAAGCAAAAAATATAGTAATAAAAATTAAATAAAAATATTTTTAAAAGAAATTGAAAGGAAAAATGAAGTTTTTCTCTTTCTGCATTCAAGAAAAAGTAATGAAAAAGAGAAAAAAAGAAAAAGGAAATTGTTTGAAAATTTGAAAAGGTGAGTACACTGAAGTAGACTAAAATAAAATGATGGAAGTAAAGTAGAATTTGAAAACATTTACACAAAAGTAAAAAATATAGTAATAAAAATTAAAGACAGATATTTTTAATAAAAATTGAAAATAAAAATGAGTTTTTTCTTTTTCTGTATTCAAGAAAAAGAAAAGAATTGTAAAAGAGAAAAAGGAGAAAGAGAGAGAGAAAAAAATTGAATAGATGAACGTGCTAACAGATTGAAATAGGACTGAAATTGCTTTGTTTTCCCCTAGAGGTCAGTCCATCTAGCTCTTTATAGTTCATAGATTAAGCTGGCGGTGAGGTTCGTGTTCTTGAAGAGCGAAGTTGGCCCAGTTGGGCAGGGCTCGGTGTAATAGCTCTGCTCTCCCCTAGATGGCGCTGCTAGACTACTGGGGTGGATTGTTGCGGTGCTCCTTGGTGCACATGCGCACGCGTGGGCGCCGTGAAAAATGGCAGCACCCAGCCACCCAGTCTGTTCTCCCGGATCAGCAGTCGTGCACCGGTCCTCCGTCTTCAGCTCTCGTCCACTCCCACTTTTCCACTCTCCGTGACCAGACCCCAGGCAGTACCTCTCTCCCAAGTTTTGTCTCAGATGCAGTTATTTTCCCTGGCCCCTTACTTCCGAAGGACTGCGGCTTTGACCCCCTCCGCCCCTCTGCAGGAGGGCCTCACCGAGCTATGGCCAAATGAGCAATGGCTGAATGTCGGCTGCACCCAGGAACGCCCACTGGATCCTGCTGTTGCCCGTGCCCCGAGACTGCGGCCAGGCGCCAGCCCGCCCCCCAAAAAAATCGCGAGACAGTGTAGCCTCAGTGTTTCAGGGACCATGGAAAATCGCAACACACATCTGACACCAGGCTTCACCCTCAACAACCTTGCCCCAGCACCAGCGAATGTGGCTGCCTTCCGGGGTCTGCTGGGACCAGGTGGCTTCAACAGTCTCTACCAAATGTTCTTCCAGCAGTGGAACCTCTTTTCCCTGTGTGGCCAGAGAACCTCCTGGACCCCACTCTGTTCCTGGGGATTCGCCTTTCCCACCAGAGCACTGCCAGGTATCGAGATGTGGAGTTGCAGCCTTTGCGCTCCCCCTTGTTTACATTCTTAATGGGATTTAAACCCTCTCCTTTCTCCCTTTTTAGTTTAGTCCCTGCGGCTGTTTCCAATTTTCCACTTTCTCTCCAGCTGCTTTTGGGGAGAAGTGCTTCTCCCATATGCTCCCCCCGCCGCCCAGCCTCTGTCCTCTCTCTGCCTGCAAAAGCGGTTCCCTACATTTCGGGGCTTCTTGCTCCCCAAGTTTAGCTCTTCATGTCGCGTACCTGCTGAATTGTGTGGTTCGGGTTGTGCAGATTGTTGTGTTAATCTTCCAATCGGTTTTCTAGGTGTGTAGGATGGTTTAGTGGTGGTCTAGCTGTATTTCATGGACACAAGACACACAAAAAGCTTCCCTGCTGCTCCGCCATCATGGCTTCTCTCCCAGGCTCCACACTTTCAATGCAGAACCCGATGCGGAGCTCAAACTCACATGAACCATGAGATCGTGACCTGAGCCAAAATCAAGAGTTGGACGTTTAACTGACTGAGCTGCCCAGGTGCCCCATTTTTAAAATATTGAAACAAAAACACTTGATCCCTTTAAGTGGAGAAACAGCCTGAGAGCGTGGTCAATCTTTACCATTCGATTCAAATTTGGATTTTATAGAATACCCTCAAAGAATGAGAAACTAGATGGAAGGGCAATGATAGGAATTTTAAACGGATATATCAAAAACAATCATAAAATACTGAAGGGTATTCTGTGAAAGATAAAAAGTGAAATTTATTCTTTTTTCTTGTCCTCTTCCATTTATTCTCTCTTTACTTCTCTTATATCTTTCTTTCTTTTTCTCTCTTTTTATCTCCCTCCCCTTTGTGTGTGTGTTATAAGAGCTGTTCAGAATAGAAAAAAGCAGTGCATGCCCAAGAGTAGAATTTAGATTCCAGATAAATAAAGCTGCTATGGTTGACCAAATAAAGCAGGAGTCTCAAAACCATTATACATTCTTTTAATGGGTGAATGGGTTTTAGTTTCCTGGCATCAAATCAGTGTTCAACAAGTGTTTGGCTAGTATGTGGCTAGTATGTGCTAGACCCTGAGAGAATACAAATGAAAACACCTAACTCTGCCTTCTAGGAGCTCGCAAGCTAGGGAGATTCTAACAAAGCAAACTTGGGAGTAAAGACAAAACTAAGTAACTTCCTCCAAGAAAGAGACTGTGTCATCATAGGTCTGGCAACTTACACCCTTTATTAAGAGAAATACAAATTAATCAGTGTTATCAATTCCCTTTTCAGTGATGCATTTGATAGGCAATAAATCTGATTAACTTTAACTTCAAGATTTAAAAAAAATTGACAAAAGCATAATCACTATTTGCACACTTGCCTTCAAGTATGCATTTAAAAATATGTTGTGGCATAAAATCGGTCACTAAAAAGTACTTGTCACATACCATGTGCCAGGCCCCCTGCCAGATGTGTCACATCCATATCTCATTTAAAGATCACAACAATCCAACGAGGTGGGCATTATTATTATCACTGCTTTAGATTATTTTAAAGATTCAAAGTATTTGCCCATTTGTTACACAGCTAAAAATGAGTGTAGCCATGGACTTAGAGAGTAGTTATAAAAGCTTGAAAAGATGGTGACATTTGAAAAAGATTCATGCTGCCTTATAATTTATTTTCAAGTCCTAAGGCAAAAGTAGAAAAAAAAAAACATACATGACATTAAACTGATAGGTAAATTAAAATTTTCCATCTCCCAAAGGGCTTTCTTTCTTTCTTTCTCTTTTTTTTTTCCCAACAAATCAGAAGCTGATACATCTCTCTGAGGTTTGGATTAGGGAATTTTGTTTCAGTTCTGGAACTAACTAGCGATGTGTACCTCTGATTCTAAATTCTAGATTAAAGGAGAACATGAAGCTTTGACCCTACCAGCTGTTATTTACTTTGTTTAGCAAGCTCCTAGAGGACTTCTTTGGGGCACCACAGTTATCTTGTATGTGCATTTATGTGTGTGTTTTGTATATGTTCCCTCACATGGGAGGGCCAAGCAGAAGTGGATAGTGTTTGGGAGAAAGGCAAGGAAAGACAAGAGAAGAGGAAAAGAAAGGAAAGAAAAAGAAAAGAAGAAGAAAAGAAAAGAAAAAAGAAAAGAAGAGAAAGGGGAAGGGAAGGGGGGAGGGTGGTGGAATGGGGAAGGGGAGGAGAGAGGGAGGGGAGGGAAAGGGAGAGAAGGGAGGGAAGGGAAGAGAAGGAGGAAGGAAGGGAAGGGAAAGGAAGGAAAGGACGAAGGGAAAAGAAAAGGAAAGAAAAAGAACTAGATTCTACCTCTCTCTCTGCCCCAACCCATCATATAGCTTTCAGTAAAATTTAAATTTCATATTCCTTGTGAAACGAAGGTAAAAATGATGTCTGTGTCCACTTCACTGAACTAGAGGATCAAAAAAGACCCTTTATGTGAAATGGCTTTACAAAACCCAAAGGGCTCCTCACATTCAGGGCACTGTTTTTATAATAACAAACCTAGTTATATGTTCATACACTAGCTGTGTTAACCTGTGGTTGGGGGAAATTCAGAGCCCCAGCCAGACCCCTTGAGTCACAGAGCTGGCCTGTTCACACCAAGACAGAGAGCAGGCTAGTTCGACTGTGTGTGTAAGTCCCCCTCAAACTCGCCACATTTAAAATTTATATTTGTTAGGAGAAAATATAGTGGTTAAGAGCCTAGGCTTTCTAATCTGACCAGTTAGTGCTCAGAAGCTAGTTTCCCCACTAGAATCTTGTGGAAATGTCCTCTCTCAGCGTCAATTTTGTCATCTGCAGGACAGGGTTAACTACAGCATCTACATATGGGGCTCTGCATTAATGGAGCAAAAGAATGCTTAGAACTTAACATGGGCCTTGTGAAGTGAAAGCTGGCACTGGTAGTAAGTAGCATATGTCATTGTGGACAGTAGTAGTCTCAGCAACAGTAGTAACCTGGCATCATGAGGAAACTTGGACATTTTTTTTCTTACAATTATGAATATCATTACTTGGGACCTAATTTGCATGTATTGTGCATAAACAGTGGAACACTGGTCTTATATACAATTTTCATTTGTTTTTTTTTTTCTGATGGAGGGACATTACTTTTAAAAAAAACAATTATCTTTAATATAGATTTTTCCCATTTTGTGCCAGATGTATACTTTCTTTTGATTACATATAATTCAGTTTTGTCTGGACCTGGAAGCATCCATGCCCTTTAAATGATGTGAATCTTGATCATGGCTTTCATCCTGTGGAACTGACTCATGAAGTCACATATGTTTGCACCTCACTGCAAAGACTTTTTTTTTTTAAATGCACTCAGCATATGCATGTTAGTTAACATTTCCTTAACTATATTTATCCAATTTTGTCTCAAAGCAAGTGCCTGGTTACTCAACCTCATATGCACATCTGCAAATAAGTTTGATGAGATCTACTATTGGAATTTTCTTTGTTTCATGGAGGTTACTACAGTTGAAGAAGAACATGAATGGTTAAAAGTCCTAAGCATAATTTGAAGGAGTGTCAACAGTCTATATTTATTATAGTAGTATTTGAGCAATATCTTATTTCCACTTAGCTCCAGAACTATAAATAGTTCTAATTTATTTTCTTTGTATACTTACTGGATTAATTACAGTAAAACAAGCCAAGTGATATTATTGTAGCAGTTGGCTAAAGTTGACATAAACATGATAATTAAAATGATTGCTTTTTGATTTATCCCCCTTTCAGTAGCTTCATGAGCTGAATCTACAGTGTTATAAGACTTAAAGAATTCAATTTGAGAATTACTGGGCTCTTCTGTCAATGTGTTCTCATTGTAAACAGTGGATTTCAGTGCTGTTCAATATTGTTGGGAGTTTCCTTCAGAAAGGAAACACCTGGGTCCTGCTTCCATGAGATATCTGCCTAGTAAAAAAGTGTATTGTTCCGATCATACTTACATCACCATGCAATAATCATGTGTTTCCATTTACCTATCCAAATCAGTGCTGGTAACACACATACGTGCGGGTGCACGCCCGCGCGCGCACACACACACACACACACACACACACACACACACACACCCATCCTTAAAAAAGGATGAAAAGGAGAGACTGATTTCTCTCCCATCAGTAAAACTCACCTATGTTCATTTCAACATGTCCTCCAACAAGCTACTTGATGCCTAGGCATTCCCCAAGGCAACGATTGTGCTCATCTGCTCCTGTCTTCTGTCCCTTGTTCCCAGATGTCTGATTACATCTAGAAAGGTACTGTTTTTGTTAATGTACAAAAGGAGGGCCATTGGGAAGCAAAGAAGTGAAAAACAGTAACTGCCAAAGGTGTAGTCCTTTCATCCTAAAAAGGTTGCCTGAGCCACTCTTGGCCGTCCCATTATGTTCCTTCCTGGTTTGCCAATTAACTGTTCCCAGTGCTCAAGGGTCACTGGTCTGGGCAGCATCCTTTGGTTTCCCCTCCCACTGATTCCCAGCAAAGCTGTTATAAATGCGCTGTACTTCCTTTTTGATTTTCCCCTCGTGGCTGGGTTGCTTTGTGAGAATTTGAGGCACAGGTTTAAACAACCTCTTTACAAAGTGGAGACAAAGCAAAAATAGAAGGGAAAAAGTGCACTCAAATGGGCTGGAATGAAAGCAAACTTCAGCTGCAAACTTTTTAATTGAAGTACCTGGATTTTTGTTGCTTTTAAGAATTTTAAAACAGCACAACTGAAGGATGGAGATATTTTATTCCCTTTGTGTATCTCCGAAGGATTTTCCCCTTATATCTGACATTGAACAACTCTCTCCCTAGTCTGCCTTTAAAATGTCAAGTAATTTCTCCTGGCCTTTAGTAGAGATGGATTCACCCGGCAATTGGAGAAGCTTATCATGTGCAAGTTTCTCCAATGTTCCCAACGCTTTTTGGAATAGTGAATGTTCCTCAGAACTCAATTGTGGGCCCTCAGCTTTCTGTCTTTACATCCTGCTCTCCAAGGTAGTTTATTTTCTCTTACATTTTGAACCTTTGCCTCCACGTTAGAGATCCAAAACTGTATTGCAAACACTAACCCCTCACCTATGCTCAAATCCCTGTCATTAGCAGCCTGCTGGGCATTTCTTTAAGCTGTACCCTTGTTCAAACCACTCAAACCTAACATAAACACAGTGAATGAAACTCATCTTCTCTCTTCCTCTCTCCTTGGCCCTGGCAGGTTGCGTATCCACAATCCACAAGTCCTCCCACCCTGTTCGTCTCCATTTCCATCTTTCTCTCATAGCTGTTCCAGTGATGAGCAAGCGGCAGTCTTCTTCATTTGATGTCCTCTCTCCCCAGCTCCTTCCATCCAATATGAGATAAGTCTTCTGTATTCTTTCGTGTCTCTCTTGTGCCTCCTTCCCCTACTGTGCTATGAGTGGTCATCCAGAGTTACATAAACATGCATTCAACCAAAGCATGTTCATCTCCAGGCACTGTAATAGGCACATGGAAGATTTGATGTTGGCAAAGAAGTTGTCAAGACAATTATCATAACAGTTGCCCTGAATTATTATATAACGTGTTCCTAAATGGTATCTTGCGAACCAATGTTTCTCAATCTCCAGTCCTTTGGGCCACAGAATAACCCTTCTAAATACAACTTTGATAATATTTCTGTAAATATCATGTATTTAACTGTCACTAACTCTGTTATATATACTATGATCTAAAAATTGTAGGTTTTAAAATTTATTTTTAGAGGAAGGGGAGAAGGGCAAAGAGAGAAAGAGAGAGAGAGAAAGAGAGAGAGAGAATCCCAAGCAGTCTCCATGTTCAGTGTGGAGCCCAACATGGGTCTCAATCCCACGACCCTGGGATCATGACCTGAGATGAAATCAAGAATTGGACTCTCAACCGAATAAGCCACCCTTTAGATCTAAAACCTTTAGAACTCTTCACATAGAACATCTTAGGTCACATAGCTGCATTTTAAATCATGGCTGTGTGTCCATTAGCAAAATGGAGTAAGATGTCAAATTCATCTGCCAGCCTCATTTCCTCCAAACATCTCAGCAGACCAACTCCCTTGGGGGTAAGTCACAGGATCTTAGAGTCTCACACTGCCAGAAACAAGAATCCCTGTAGAATATTGGAGTATCCAAACCAATGAGGCCCATGGATTAACTAATTTCTCAGCTGAACAACTTCAGCACCATTTAGTGCCAAAGCCACTGCCTATGCCCATGTCATTTGTTTATCCCATGTATGGGAGATTCATAAATCAATTAGTGCAGGTTGACCACACACTGGTCCCAGAACATCAGAGAAAAGCTCCCTAATCCAATGACATCTACTTCGTTATGTATTGTAAGTCAAAGAATACATAAGTATACGAGGTAGAAATTGAAGGACCCTCCTATGACCTTCATGCCCACAGATTACCAGATATAAGGAGGGCATGTTGCACTGACATTTTCACTAAAATTTTTAGTCTCCTTTGCCATTTCAACATCCCTCCTTTCTCAACAATTTCTGTAACAAAAGTAGAAATGAAAAACCAATCTAGTGGACTCATTTTATCCCCAATTTCTGCTCCCAGTGGCATTTCCAAAAGTAGGAGAAAAAGTGGAAGCCAGGGAGGGCACATGGACCCTTCGGTGACCCGGGTACATCACAGTCCCAGAAAGACAATGCTTAAGCTCATTACACACACCAACTGGAGTCTGTACACCATGAGCGTGGATGCTATTTGACCACTAGGTGGTTCTGTAACCTATCTGATTCAATTCCCACTTGCTGGCTGAGATGAAGAACAGAAACATTTAGGGTAGGATTCGTGTCTCCACACCTTCCTCATTTGTTTGTCTTAATTTTCACCCACTCCTCTGTGTCTAGATAGAATTTGATCACGGAGTCAATATGCGCAATCTCACCAAGGTTGTTGTGTGTTCCCTGCTGGGGAAGATAAGAGGGCCATTTCCTCCACCAGGCCAGGCTCAGCCTGTGAGGCTGCAAGCTGTTTTCTAACTATGGAGATGAGAGAGACTCATAGGTACTCCGTCCCGTTGCAGCAGGAATGAAAAGCTCATGTTTCACTGATGACTCCACATCTGCTGCATTCATTCATTCATTCATTCATTCATTCATTCAATACACACTCCCTGGTGCTATTGTTATATTCAGGTAAACTTGCTGGGTCCAGAAGATAGAATGAGACTGGGGTATCTAGTTTCTGAGAGCTAAACAGTCATATCAGAGCAACAAACAAGTTGCTTGCCAAGCACCCATCCTCCCTTCTCCTGGATCTCAATTTTCTTCTTCCCTGTACCTCTCCCTCAGTCCATGCATACCAGGTGTCTAACTCTACCTCTGACTTGCTGGGGGAACATGTAACTCCACCATGGCCTGAGCATTGCATCCCTGCTTACGCTGATTGGTTCAGAGATGAGTGCGTGGTCCGATCCAACAAGATGAAACCTGGTGGATTTTGCTGGGACTACTGAGAAACAAGCTTTTTCTTCTGTTTTGCTGGTCTTGAACCTGGGATTATATAAGCCTGGCTCTGTTGGCAGCCATCTTGCCATCACATGAAGTCTGAGAATGAAGGCTTGTGTGGAGGAAAGCAGTGCTAAGAGATAGAAATAGAATAGGTTCTGATGATGTCATTTGAGTCCTTGAATCAAAACATGCCTGAAGCTAGATCTACTCCTGAATCTTCGGTAGATTTCCACTTTGCTTGATCTTCTATAAATCAGATTTTCTGTCACTTGCATTAGATGTAATT
Organism: Acinonyx jubatus; assembly: GCF_027475565.1. Taxonomy (NCBI): domain Eukaryota; kingdom Metazoa; phylum Chordata; class Mammalia; order Carnivora; family Felidae; genus Acinonyx; species Acinonyx jubatus. The sequence goes on along the minus strand of NC_069380.1, from coordinate 118,351,469 downwards.
GATACTGTATAATGTGCCTAGTAATAAATAACTGAAAGATAATAATGCAGTGTGAAAGATATATGATATGACAGAGGTTAGTATAAGCTGTTATGCAATAAATAGGAGAGATATCTAACCCAGAGGCAGGAATAGCTTTCTTAAGAAGTCCATTTATTTAAGAACTAAATATAGAGGACTGTATTAGTTTACTAGAGCTGCCATAACAAAATACCACAGATTTTGGCTTAAACAACAGATTTTTTTTTTTTGCCTGTTTATTTTCTTGTAGTCTGAAGGCTAGAAGTCCAAGATGGAAGGGGTTGGCAGGGTTGGCTTCCTCTGAGGCCTTTCTCCTTAGCTTGTGGATGACCATCTTCTACCCATGTCTTCACATGGTCTCCCCTATGTGCCTATCCATGCCCAATTTTCATTTTATAAGGCTATCAGTCATATTGGATTAAGACCCACCCTAATGACCACATAATTACCTCTTTAAAACACTCTATCTCCAAATACAGCTACATTCTGAAGTACTGGGGTTAGGACTTCAACATACTAATTTGAAGGGGATACAACTCAGCCCACAGTAATCATCCAATTTGGATACAAAAGCAAGTAAAAATGGGTCATCACTCTTAAATCTACATAAGACTGAAAAAGTCATAATACAAAGCTAAACAAATAAAACATGCATTTATTGCTCACATTGCTAGCGGCTCTGGATTTACCATTTAAGAGACGTCAATCTGCCTGTGAGATCACTACTATCGAAATGCTATGTTAACATGGGTAGTATACATTTCTGAGCTTTAATGGAGAGGTCACTTCCAGGTAGTGTGATATCTGAAAATCCCTTTGAACAGTGGGTAGGATTTTAATAGAGGCACCAGAGAGATGTGGAGGGCTCTTGTGGTGTGACACATTTACTCAAATCACCCAAACAGGCTGGACGGGTCAGTGTTTACCATCTCTTTCCATCTTCTTTCCTGTGTCAGGGCATCAAACCGTTTTCAGACTTTGTTAAATGCTCTTTGTTAAGGTAGCTTTTAAAACAGTGTTTTCTGGTTTCCTTGGTTTAGATCATTCTTCCTCATCTTCATTCCATTTCTGTCACTGTTAAAAATTGTAAAAAGTTTGAGGGGATTTTTTCCCCCTACATGCAAGTTAAGAAGTAATCCTGCCAGAGGTTCGTGGATGTTGACAGATGATGTAAGGTTTCAGGCTAAGAAATGAAGGGTTGTTCATTACTCATGGCCTTTTCTTGCATCAGGAAGAAGGTCAGCTGATATTTGCATGTGAAATGATGTGTGTCATAGGAAAAGAGCCTAAAGTTTAGGGAACCCAGATCTTTTATAGAAGGCAGTAACATGCTTGCATTTTGCTCCTGAGAGAGACGAGGCTGTTCACTACACCAGTATCCCTTAAAAGATAGTCTGGAGCAGATGGGCACTGAGTGCTTTACTTGCAAGATGTGCAGAAACCCAAGAGGCCCATGGAGAATTCTCTTCTAACAGTCATAAGCAGCTTTGGCTACACAAATTTCCTGCTGCTTTTGCGACAAATAAATCCCAAGACATTTAGGTGTGGAAAGAATGTCTCCTTAAGTCTTGGGTTTAGACTCTAGGTTTGTCTTGCTTGTATCTGTCAGTGGTTTTGACTAGCAGTCTAACTGCCCATACTGCAATCATCTCTCTCCCTTATCAGCAATTATGTAATGCTCTAAACTCTAAGCTTAGCTACTCATTACATCCTTCTTCAAATTTCTCTAAAATACGGTAACTGATTTTACCAGCAAATGTTGGCCAGTGGGCCGAAAGATGGTTTTAACGTTTGTAAGGGATTGTAAGAAACAAAATAAAAACAAAAGAATAAACACATATGAGTAGAGCCTGTATGTGATCTGTAAAGTCTAAAATATTTACTTGGTGGCCCTTCACAGAAAATGCTTGCCCGCCATGTTGTAAAAACTTTGGAAATACTATAATAATTGAGCTATGTTTTCTTCCCTCTCTATCATTCCTTAACTATGTAGGTAAAATCATGGAATGGGAAGCTCTAACATAGTTATGGAATCAGGCTACATTTCTCTGATAATAATATATTGTATTTTATTTTCTTCATAACAAATGAGATTTTTTTCTTTTTCTCCTTCTCTCTCATATACCTGTCTTACTATCACCCAGCCTATACATCAAATGCAACAACCTATTACAACGACATCTAGTTTTCATGACAAGGTATGTGTTTCAAGCAGAGTCCCAAGCTCTTTACGTACATGTTCTTACCTGATCCTAACCTAGTCAGCCTCTGAGGTAGTCACTGGTATCTCCATCAAACAGTTAAAAAAAAAAACTAAGGCACAGGTTGGTTAATGACTTATCGGTGGTCATACAGCTTCTAAATGGGAGATTAAGAAGCATGTTTTACTGCTTCTGTCCATCATTAGTGTCTGCCTTCTTGGGGGCAGTGATCTATTGTGATGGAAGCCACTGGTCATCCCCGGGGTGTGTGGGAGGCTGGAGGGGGAGGGGTGGATGAGGAGCTGAGAAGGTGCAGGAGGAAAGGTAAGACGGTCTCTTTATTGACCATCCTTTATGCGTCAGAACTCCTGTTATGCACTTAAAAAAAAAAAGTCACTTTGTTCAATCCTTGACAACAAAGGTAAAAAGGCTTTTTCCATTTTTATATATGAAGAAAATGGAGTTCAGAGAGCTGAAGACGTTTGCCTCACTAGAGGTAGAATCTGAATCCCTCTTTGTCGGAGTTGGAATTAGTCTGTGAAATTATTGTCATATTGGTTGGAGGAACAGCTGCCGAATGGCCAGTATGGGGCTCCTTAAACAGGATGATTAATAGTGTAGGCTGCATTCAAGCTAATGTTTTTAAAGAACTCACTGACAGGAGAGTAACATGGTAGAGTTGCCAGAGATCCAGAGCACAAAGAGGACCCGCCTTCTTTCCTGCCACAAATTCTTGGTTAAAGGTAAGACGCTATATGCTTTGGGAAGGAAATTAGTGAGTGTTTTTCAGATGCTGTACGTTGCACTTAAAGCCGGCTTTCTGACATTTGTGGGTCTCCTGTTTGTTTGCTGACCATGACCTACAGTTAATTCAGAATAGGATTTCTCTGGGCTTCTGGGTGGCTCAGTCGGTTGAGCGTCTGACTTCTGCTCATGTCGTGATCTCACAGTTTGTGAGTTCCAGCCCTGCATCTGGCTCTGTGCTGACATCTAAGAGCCTGGAGCCTGCTTCTGATTCTGTGTCTCCCTCTCTCTCTCTGCCCCTCCCTGCTGGTGCTCTCTCTCTCTCTCCGTCTCTCTCAACAACAAATAAACATTAAAAAAAAATTAAAGAAAACAAAAAAACCCACTCTATTATACCATGTTTTCCTTGTTGTGACAACTCTGAGAGACTGTTGCAGTGTGGCCCCAGACAGCAGAATTTGGCGATTCTGTCACCTCCGCTGTCACTGCATTATCTGAAGATGTGGCTTTTCACGACCACAACCTCCAGCAGAGCTGCCTGAGGAAGTGCTGGCCTCCGCAGGGAAGCACATCCTCACACACCCTGGGCTTGTTGTTCCAGTCTGGTCAGTAGCCCAGGCCCCTAACCACATAGCCCTTCTAGGACTTACAGGCCTAGTCTCTATCCTACCTGTTTTTCTTCCAGTCTCCTCAGGGTAAACTGCTGGATTGGCTCTACACCAAATGGTTCAAGTTACAGCCTAACGACAAATAGCGTCTCTTTACTAGATGAATTATGAGCCTTGAATCTATCCCAGAGCAAGGTAGACTTTCAGGTCCCCGAACTGGGTCAACTTGTTATGGTCCGTGCTCAAGAGCATCAACAGTTTGCAGCAGTATTTAGCATTTTAGGAAGCGATGACATTTTTTTTTTAAATACAGAAAAAAACAACATAATATTTTTGTTGAGGGCAGAATTTTAAAAAATCTCCTAGAGTATTTGTTAGGGGATTGGTGCTATAGCCAATTTCCAAATGGCTCCTACATGCTTCACGGTTAGTGTGACATATGGCTGAAGCATACACAGGCACGCTTCAAAAGCTTCTGAAGCCAACCTTCCATACCTCCCCCCTCCAAACAACCACAATTTCTTCCCCATCCACTGACTGATTTCTGAGAGTCTTTTTGAGTACAGAGCCTTTCAGTCTACAATAGGAGTTAAATCTAGGATGCTAGTTCCCCTGAAAGAGGGAGCAGATGATTTAAATTCACCTCAACCTCTAAATGGAAGCTATTAGATACTTTAAAAAGAAAAGAGAAATAGGGGAAAGTGAGCTTTATGGAGTCCAAAGCAAGCTGGGCACTGACTTCCTTTAAAACACTGTCTACCTTGCTCTTACAAAAGGGTCTGTTGCCTAAGAGCATCTGGGTGGCCACGCCATTGGTGAGAGTTTGCAAAAGCTTCTGGCTCGTGTTCTTTGCTGAAATATTGTGGTAATATGCAAAGCAAGCTTTGCCAACTGTGGGAAGTCCGTGAGCCCGTGTGGAATTAGTCAAGAACCCCAGAGAAGCCTCTGATGGCAATATTGCTTTTGTAATTATAATCCAGAAGAATCTGTTAACCTTAAAAAACAAACAAACAAAACTGCCAGTTATTTTACCAGCAAAAATGGATTTATTCGGGAGAGAATAGCAGAGAATTGCAATCTGGGACAAGCAAGCTATGGCAAAACAATAGGCAACTGCAGCAAACAAAGGAGAAGGACATTATGTTACGGGGGAGAGGGTGGGAGATGGAAAGTGAGAAGCAAGAGTTCAGGTTGTTGATGGTTTCTCATTGGCTGGGCTACAGGGGTGTCGACTACCTGTGGGAGATAAGGTGCACATCTTTCCCTGCTGACGCCTGTCATTGGTGACTTCTCCTTCAAGATTCTTCCGTTAGGGTTGTGATTGGCAGTGCTTCCAAAGTTGACATTGAGTAGTTCAGCTTGCCCTTCCAGGCTCCCCTCCTCCTGTCCCGGGTCTACTTCAGTGAGGCTTCCCTTTTATTAATTTTCACATATTCACCTTAAGATCGTGCCAACAAGGGCCTATCACAAATTGGAGATAAGGATAGAGAAGAGAAACCTCTCTTAATCGGAATTACTGTGAGTCTTTTACCTCCAATTATCTCACCCTTGTTGATGGCTTCCCACTGCCACGGAAAGAAGCAGAACTTTCCACGGCCTGCACTGTTCTGCACGGACTGGCTGCAGCTCACGTAACTGTCCAGCCCCTCAGTAGTTACTCTGAGTTCCTCAAGCACTTGGATTCCTTCCTCTGCTTGGGCCAGCCTTCGTCTTGTTCTTCCCCTGGGCCACTCTCTTCCCGCAGATATCTGCTATGAAATGTCACATTCTCAGGGAAGCCTTCCCTGACCTCTGGGACTACCCTAAGGCCTTTCGCTCATGTGTGCTCACACTATCCTCCTTGCACTTAGTGTGACCACACTTAAATCGTTACCCACATAATCATACATAATCATTTGTTTAATGTTTAACCTCTATCATCAGACTAAAAATTCCATCCAGGGGCATGCCTGGATGGCTCTGTTGGTTAAGTGCCCCACTCTTGATTTCCGTTGAGGTCACGATCTCACACTTCATGAGATTGAGCCCCACATCAGGCTCTGTGCTGACAGTGTGGAGCCTGCTTGGGATTCTCTGTCTCCCTCTCTCTCTCTCTGCCCTTCCCCACTCATGTGCATACTCTGTCTCAAAATAAATAAATAAACATTAAAAACTAAATATAAATTCCAGTTTAACAGAGACATTGTCTATCTTGCCAATTATTGCCTATAAAGATCCAGCACAGTGCCTATCTAGCACATCGTAGGTACTCAACAGATACTTATTAAATTAAATATAAGTACTGAGTAAACACTTCATAATAAACCCTAGGAGTACCTAGTCCAAACCCTTAATTTATAGAGGAAGAAACTAAAGTCTAAGTAGGTTCATTGCCTTGCCCAAGGCCCTACCGAAGAGCAAAATTGGAGATAGAATCCGTATCTCTTCACAACCCACCCCCTACCCCCAGTATACTTTTCTGTCCTGATAGAAAGTTCATAGCCTAGTGATTCATCACACTGGCGGGAATAGCAATTCCTGGCAAGTTCTTCAGGACCTTAATGAATGTGCAGGTTTGTGTTTTATTTAATATTCACTTTAGTTAAAATGAGTCCACAGTCTATTTGTTTCTCCATTCTTTGGTTGCTGGATTAAATGTTAATTGTCAAAAAGAAGACATAATGTGGCAGTTTGGCAAGGTTCTGCTGAAGTAACGAATGTTTAACAGGATCACAGATGGAATCATTTGCATATGGGAGGGATTTTTTTTTTCCCCAGGGCTTTGTCCCAATTAAAAGTTGCAAGTTCAAACCAGGTTACCAGTTCCAAAGAATAGAAGTTTGCATATTCTAGAGCCTGAACACATGCTATCCCTTCTTCAGTATATTCACCTCTTGACTTTCTTACATTTGATAAGCTGAAAAATATTTATGAGACAGAATAGCTACAAAGTTCTTTAGTGACTGCCCTGTGCATTCCACAGGCAGTCAGTTTCAAGGGGCCAACAAGAAGAAACATTGTTTTTATTTCTTTTGCAGCCTGGAGTCATAGTTCATTTCAGACAAACACTGAGTGGCTTCCTTATGCCAAGCACTGTGTTTGGTGCTTGTGATGCAAAGATGAATAAGGCATGATACCTGCCCTTGAGAAGCTCCAGAAATGTAGGGCTAGAGAGAGACGTGTGATCATTTATTTCCTGTACAACAGGCTAAGTGCAGAGATGGGGTTGTAAAGCAGACGCTTGGCGAAGCTAGAGGAAAGGTACCAGAGAGTGCTGCTTCTCTGATGAGACACATGTATTAACCAAAACTTAAAGGACCAGTGGGAGTTATTCAGGTAAAGAGAGTAGAAAAGGGTTTCTAAGCCAGAGTGAGAGCAAAAATAGAGACATGGAGGGTATGTGTAAAATACAGGCTGATTGAGCTATTTCAGAAGAGAGCATAGTGGTAAAATAAAAAGACTACTGCTACTAATAAATAAAACTATTCTCAACTGACAAGCCCAGTCATCATCAGAGTATGTTAAATCACTGCTTCCCAAAGTGTCTTTGCATCCCACCTTAGCTCTTGTAATGGCACACTGCCATTTCTATTATCTGCTTAATATTCTTAACTCGACCTACTTTAGCTCCATCCTGAGCAAGATTATCCATTATATCAGTGATTTTATCTTTTAGCTGTATTTTTCTAATACTTATTAAAATAAATGCATACCTATTAAAATATAAAAACACGTCCCATCTGGAATCATCCTAAATGCCACCAGGGACGTGCACACCTCACTTGGGTTAAGATACTGGCATTGGAGTAAAAAGAGGCTGACTGGTCCATCAGATGTTTGCCAGCTCATTGGCTTGATTTGATCAGGCAGGGTGCTAGGAAGTTCCATGCAGTGCTGAGTTAAAGGCATGATCCCTACCATCAAGGCATTCAGTGACTGTTTCCTTTAGTTTTCCTATTAATAAATTAATAAAATTGCTGTGGTCTGGATGTTTGCATCCTCTCAAAATTCCTATGTTGAAATCTTAATGTCCAGTGTGACATTTTGGAAGGTGGGGCCTTCAGGAGGTGTTAGGTCATGGGTAAAACCCTCATGAATGGGGTGAGTACTCTCCTGGAAGACACGCTGGAGAGTTCACTAGCCCTTTCTGCCACGTGAGGCCACGGCAAACAGGTTGCAGCCCAGAAGACAGCCCTTATGTGATCGCTGGAACCCTCATCTTGGTTTTCCAGCCTCCAGAACGGGGAGAAGTCAGTTTCTATTGTGTATAAGGCACCCAGTCTGTGCCATTTTGTTACAGCATTCCAAACAGACTAAGATAAATGACAATAGTGGTAAGAGTGGAAGCTACCAGATGATCAGTCCTTGGAACGTGTTAAGTGCTGCACTGGGTGCTTTATAGTCATTTACTTATTTAACCCTGAAGAGGCTCTATGAGATAAACTCTAATGTTTTGCCTATTTAAACAGGCTCCCAGAGGCTAAATGCCTTGTCAGAGTTCTGACCTTTTTTAAGGATAAAAGGTCACAAAAAGCTGTGCCTTGTAATTGAAAGAGAATTTCTTCGGGACTTCAGAAGCCAGTGCTTTGGTCTCAATTCAGCCACTGGTTGACTGGACTTGAGAAAAGTTTCTGACCTCCAGGCTGTAATCCCCTCTGTGAAATGTTTACACTGAATAACTTTTTTTTTAAAATTTTTTTTTTAATATTTATTTTTGAGAGAGAGACAGAGTGTGAGCAGGGGAGGAGCAGAGAGGGAGGGAGACACAGAATCCAAAGCATGCTCCAGGTCCCGAACTATCAGCACAGAGCCCCATGGGGTGGGGGGAGCTCGAACTCACGAACCATGAGATCATGACCTGAGTCGAAGTCGGACGCTCAACCGACTGAGCCACCCAGGCGCCCCTACTGGATAACTTTTAAGAGCATTTATAATATGGAGACTTTTTCTAGGTCTGTTTCCTTATCTGTAAAGCAGGGCTAATAATAACTTTGTAGGATTATTTTGAAGATTAAATGTGGGTAAAGTACCAAAGTGAAGGACTGACACAGGGTAAAAATATAGTAAGTGGGGGGTGCCTGGGCGTCTCAGTCGGTCAAGAGTCCGACTTCGGCTCAGCTCATGATCTCATGGTTCATGGGTTCAAGCCCCGCATCGGGCTCTGTGCTCATGCTCTGTCTCTCTCTGTCTCAAAAATAAATAAAAAACATTTTTAAAAATTTAAAAAATAAATTATTTTAATTGAAGGCATATATCTACATTGGTATGTATGATCTAATTCTGGCCACTAAGAATGTGGTGCATGTTCAAAGGGAAGGAAGAAGGAGGGACATGGAGGAGAAGCATAAAGGAGACAGGAGATTCTACAGCATGGAGATCTCTTGAGGAACATCTGCCTAGCAGCAGGGTCCAGCAGATTTCACAAGGTGTTTCACAAGGGGCCCACTCAGAAGCAGGGGGATGGAAGCAAGGCACATACATTGGCATGTCTATCAAATCCACCAAGAGCCTTTCTTACGGTCAGAAAATCCAAGGCAATACTTTGGAATGGGTCTCATTTGGAAAGCTATAGCTGCTTCTCACTAGCTATTTAGTGCTGATTACTCCCGGACAATAAAAGTTGTTAGAATAATTTTCCACTTAGCAATGATCGTTCATGAATGGGCAATGTTACTATCCATGCGTCTCTATTCAAAATAAGCTTACTTTCTTGCTTTTAAAAAGCACATTGTGTACTTTGGGCATGAATTTGGAGCCCTGCAAGACCTGGCTAATTCTGTATCCCTTTATATTGTGCTGGTTTGTAATAATGTCTCTTTGGAAACTGACTTAAAGATACCATGCAAAAGATACTTGGAGCAGGGTGAGGAAGAAGGGATTGTAACTTCCTTATTCTTTCCCTCTGGTCTCTACTGAGATACCCTACAGTCTACTGCCTGGTTTGTCCTTGTCTGTTTTGTCCATGTAGATGCCATCCCTGGTTTCCTGGTTTGTTAATCACTGGTACCTGTCACTGCCTTTGTTTGTGAACCTGAGAAGCAGAATGGTGGGTTCTAATCCCAGCCTCATCATTTAGTGGCTAAGGGATCTTGGGAAAGTTATTTAACTTGGTTATTTTCAAAAAGGCTTTGCATGTGTGGTATAAGGAATTCATAGGATTGTTACGAGGTACTAACGCATGTGAAGTATTGCCAACAGTGCTTGGCACATATTAAGTGCTATATAAATACAAGTTGTTATTAGGAACCCCTCCCCCAGAACATAAAGGCCACAGAAACAGAGGTCTTGTCTCTCCTTTTCATATCATAGCCCTAACCCCAAGCACATGGTCTGGCTCATAGGAGATATTTTGTTACCAGCCGGCAACATGGAAACCTAGATATGGCTATTCTCAATAATTTCCAAAATCCGCATCATGGGAGATTTCTCAGCATTCATTTCTCATTTGGGGTTCTGTCTGCTGCCGTGTTTCTCAGGCCCCTCTCTCCCCAGATGCAAGCGCAGACTCATGTATCTTGTTGTTTCTTCATGCATAACAATTTTAACTTTCAACTCCACCTGAAACGATGCTCCAATTCAATCTTTGCATATTCAATTTTTTAAATGTTTATTTTTGAGAGAGAGAGAGAGAGAGAGAGAGACAGACTGTGAGCGGGGGAGAGGCAGAGAGAGAGGGAGACACAGAATCCGAAGCAGGGTCCAGGCTCCACACAGTCAGCAGAGAGCCCCTTGTGGGGCTCGATCCCACAAATCACGAGTTCATGACATGAGCCGAAGTAGGATGCTCAACTGACTGAGCCCCCAGTCTCTGCACATTCAAAAGCAGGACTTCGGGGATATAGATACAGATATGGATAGCAACATACATAACCATTAGTCACCAAAAACATATGAATGCAGTTCGTCTCCTAAAAGGAGGTGGCAAGGCCATTTTCAACAGCATTCTTTCTTCCCTTTATGAATGACTTCTTTCCATTAAAAAAAAATATTCTGTTAAAGAAATACTTGAAAACTGAAGTTACAGAAATATATATTAAATATCAGAAAGAAAAATATAGATTAAATTCACCCACAGACCCACCATGTAATGTATATAACTACTGCCAGCATGTTGGTGCTTCCTCCGTTTAATTTTGCTTTTCTCTATGGCTTTGGCAGTGTGTGTGTGTTTGTGCATGTGTGTGTGTGGGGGGGGGGCGGGAGAACTGCAGGTGTAACTAGCCTTCCTGTGTCATGCCTTTCTCACTCAAAATTCTGCTTTCCAGAGCCTGTGCTCTTTACTTACCCATCCCATGGATACAACTGAGCCCCTACGGAGCATCAGACTGAGGTTGCCACTGTAAAAAGACAAGACCTCTCAGATCCCAAGCTTGAGCTGTTACCCACTTACCCACACAGCCTCCATCTATTCAGACTACTCTTTTGTGAAGGCTTTATAGCAGGCGGGAGCTGGTTAGTGCATAAATTCCACGCAGGGGCCTCGCATTAAAATTGCAGAACTTTCCCTTCCAGACCCGCGCTGGTCGTTGCAAAACTACAAGGAGGCTTCCGTGGACCACGTGTTACTCTTCCTCCCCACAATGACTGTGCAAACTAAGAATGGATTTTACAGCTCAGGCTAATTACGTGGCATTAACACAGCACTACCAGGGGAGTAGTCTGCTGCCTGTTAGCGCTAAGAACCCTTGGACACCTCCCAACCTGAGCTCTGGTGGTTCTGATTTTGTATTCCCACCTTCACACATGCCACACCACAACCCAGGAGCTCTCAAGGAAAGGGACTCCATTTTTCTGGTCACCATTATCCTGGCTTCTTTCAGTTCCTTGATTGTCCAGTTCTCTCCTACCTCAGAACTTTTCTTGTGGCTTTTCTTCCATTCACCTGCTCTCCTAGAACTATTGACCCCAATACTATCCCTGGGTCCCATTGCAATGAAAATATCACTAACTCAGAGAAGGCTTCCCTGACCTACCTACCAGCGCAAAGTAGATCTTTCTTGTTAGCCTTTCTCCTGGCACTTGGGTTCATTTGTTTGCTTGTTTGCTTTTTCCTTCATTGCACTTATTGGCATCATCCAATATTTATTTGTTCACTTTTTTGCTTAAAATCCATAGGAGCTGGGATCCTCTTTGGGCATTCATTTTAATATGTTGTATGTGTATATACTTTTATTTGAATGTGTTTTTTCAAAATGTATATTGTTTTGGGGCACCTGGGTGGTTCAGTTGGGTAAACGTCCGACTCTTGATTTCAGCTCAGGTCATGACCCCAGGGTTGTGAGATGGAGCCCTGCATGTGCATGTATTTTTAATTTATGCAAATAGCACTTGGTTATAGATCTTACACTTTTTTCTTCTTTTCTCACTGTCCTCTCCTTTTCTTACACATATCTGTATGTCTCTATATGTTCTTCTTTTTCATTTCTTTTTTCCCACTGTTCCATTGCAATCCACGGTGTAGTCCATTCTCATTTCTCACTCTTTCTTCCAGGGGTGGGAACCTACAACTGCCTGCCAGTGTAGACAGTATTTCTATGAAAACCCAAAACATGTCCTTCTGTGGACCTGGTTGTGACACCCACTGGTACACAGACCCTAGAGAAGCATTCCTGGGTCACTGGCATGGGGTTTGTGTAGAACTAAATTAACCACGTTGGGTCAAATTGCTCCCAAAGAGTTGCAGTGGTCCCCACCCCCCCACCCTGTTCCACTCTCAACAATATATGGATGTTCCTGTATCCTTGTGTTGCTCCCAACCTTTGGCAATATCCTGATTTTCGCCAACTTGATGGATATAAACTCATATGTCATATGTAGTTTTTTAATTTAAACTTCTCTTACCACCATGATTTTGAGCAGTCATCATAGGCTTGTCTCTTTTTGGAGCTTCCTTTTCTGTAAATCTCTTATTCATATCCTGTGCCCATTTGCAATCTTTTTCTCCTTGATTTCCAGAGGTCCTTGTAAATTCTAGATATTTCTCTTTTTCTGTCTCTCTGTCTGTCTCTGTCTCTGTCTCTCTCTCTCTCCCACACACACACACACACACACACACACACACACACACACATTATAAATGCTTTGTCGCATTTTGCCAGCCTCCTATTAAATGCATCCACGGTGTCATTGACAGAAATTCAATCTTCATGTAATAAAATTCATCATTGCTTAAAACTTTGTAGTCTGTGCTTTTAAAAGTTTATTTACGATATCTGTCTCCTATGTGTTGGTCTCATTTTTCTCCGCTGAGCATCCTCCCTGCAATCAGAGAAGAAGGCTGCCAGCAGCTGTAAGATTACAGTGCCAAGTTTTGTAACCAAGCCGTCAAAAGCACTGAGACTCAGCCTCATTTGCCTCCTGAGTCCCACGTCTATTTTGTTTGGCCAAGCAAGGGTAACCCCTACTTACCCCTGAAGTCAGGAAGAGGGTGGGTTCAACACCACCCAAGATATATGGGTGAAGAATTGGGAATGAAACAATTTCTAAGAAGAATATCATTTTCAAAAGTAGGGAAATGAAACTGCGCAGGCAAAGGCAATAGATGTCCACTGTAAAGGTGTCCACTATTAAGCCTTTCTTAATACCCATCAGATATATTAGCATGCTCATATTCTTCAAATATCTTCCCTAGTCTCCATCCCCAAACACCTCTTAAACATTCCATAGCACCCTAGGGGCGCCTGGGTGGCTCAGTCAGTTAAGTGTCCAACTCTCGGTTTCAGCTCAGGTTTTGGTCTTGTGGTTCATGGGTTTAAGCCCCATACTGAGCTCTGTGCTGAGTGTATGGATCCTGCTTGGGATTCTCTCTCTCTCCCTCTCTCTCTCTCTCTCTCTTTTTCCCTCTTTCCCTCTATCTCTGCCCCTCCTCACTCACTCATTCTCTCTCTCTAAATAAATAAATAAACTTACTAAAAAAAAAAATTCCATAGCACCCTAAACCCATGGCAATACTCAGGGATTTAATCCCCGAAATGGGTGATCCAGTCAGGAAGAGACTGACTAAATGAGCCAGACTACTATTTCCCCAACTAGGCTGAGCATTTGAATCACTACATGAGCTTTAAAGATAGAGACTCCCAAGGGTGCCTGGGTGGCTCAGTTGGTTAAGCGTTCGACTTCGGCTCAGGTCATGATCTCACAGCTCGTGAGTTTGAGCCCCACGTCGGGCTCTGTGCTGACAGCTCAGAGCCTGGAGCCTGCTTCAGAGTCTGTGTCTCCCTCTTGCTCTGTCTCCCTCCCCAGCTCGTGCTCTGCCTCTTTCTCTCAAGAGTAAATAAACATTACAACAACAACAAAGATACAGACTCCCAGACTTGGCCTCAGAACGGCTGAAATTAAAACTCTGTTGAGCAGAAACCTGAAAATTGTGTTTGAAAACCTGAGCTTCCAGTCCAGAGATAGAGAACCACAAGTGTCTTTTTTTTTTTTTTCCACAAATTAGGAAACCAGAGCCTGAGGACCATCCCTAAGAAAATGCAGTGAGCTTAGGGTGCCTATTCTATTGGTGCTGCTGTACGTGTGGGTTTTCTTGCTGCTGCACAGAGAGCTGAATTTGGACTCTTTGGAGAATACAAATATAGCTATGTCAGGATTTATCATTTGACAAAGAAGCTCAGACTCTCACCTCTGCTCTATGGTAGGCAGAAATCCTGCCAGGCCCTGCAACCATGGAAACGCAAATCCTATAGTTGGCACCATCTCTGCATCTCTGCCTACGGTTGCTCTGGACATGGAGAGTGCAGGCTCCGGACGCCTGGTGAACTTGTAGAATGCTTTGAGGGCTTTCTCTTCAGCATAGCAGGTGTTTAACAGTTAGGCCTCAGCTGTCTGACGCTCCTGTCTCCAATCTTGGCCCTGTGACTCACCAGGTGTGTGACCTGAGGTGATATGTTTGTTCTCCCTCACATGTTGTCTACATCTCAGAGGCTGTTTGTGAAGCTGAACTAGAATAGTGCATTTCAAGTGTCAGCCCAGAACCACATACAACAGACGTACTCAGTAAGCATCGGGAAGTAGGTATTACTGAGCGCGTCCTATCTGCTTGTCCCCATGCAGAGAGATGGGGCTTGGCACTGAGTAAAGCATGGTTTCTGCCTTCCAAGAGCTTATTCACAGGAGGCTGAAAGATTAGCAGATAATAAAGTGTTAAGTTGTGGTGGCCTTGGTCTGACCTCTTAGCTCCTGGAAAATGCAGACTGGACTTGAGAACCATAATCCCAATTTAGCCCGATGCGTCTGTAGCAGGGGCAGCTGGACACTGATCCTGAAGCTGATACTGAACCTCTGTATTGACTCACACCCAGTGTTGACCCAGCACACAAGCCCAGAGGGAAGCAGGCAATCAGTATCACAGGGCTTGGCTTGCCTCCTCCCACCCCACAAACAGACTGGTTTGTTATCTTTTGCTGTAGAAGACCCACCCAATTCCCCTGCCCTCAGAGCCTAAATTCTGCCTGGCAACACAGTCTTCCTCACTGCTCATTCCTTACTGCCTTATTCTGTAGAGTTTTCCCAGAGTTAAAAGATAGATGTTTACCTAGAGTATTGTAGAAACACAGGACAGGCAAACTCATACAATCTGGGGGCTTAGACAGAACTTAATACAAGATGACAGGCAACCATTCTTAATATATGGAGCCATTAATTTTGATTGCCATAACATGAGAACACAGCACACGGAAGCACGTCATTTGACTACAGACTAAGCCTCTCCAAACACCCAGCATCCATGTCGCAACACATCGTTTTTATTTTCCACTAATTTATGGAATTTCTCATTGACAGCGAAAAAGGATTTGTTCTTTTCAATGATAGTTCATGTATTTGATATTTGAATTTGTGTGTTCTTGTTGCAGAAAGAATATTGGAAATTACCCTATGTGTTGTTCCTCATGCTTCCTGTGAACCCCTTCACTCTTCCCTAAATTGGCCAAGATTGCTTCTGGGAGAAGCAGACATAGAGCACAGGCTTTTGAATTTTTAATAGTATGCTTTTGCATTTCACATTGCTGGAATAGATTTGGGGGGGGGGGCGAGGGAGAATCAAGCATAGGGAAAGTAGGATCAAAGCTTTCTAGCTTTCTAGACTAGAAAGTTGTTCAAATTAAGAGTAATTGAGGAGGAGCAGGGGAGTAAGGAATCTTAGATTCAACAGATATTAAAAAATGGCTTCAGTCTCTTCCCTTCTCCTTCCCCCACTGCTGCCCACATGGATGAAATACTAGGAGTAAGGGGGACAAAAGGCTAGAACATTTGGGGGACCTGAGAGAAGAGAGTCACCCAGCTTTGGCTGCATCTGGGAGAAAATGAGATTGCAGTGTAGAAATGCTATTTGGTACTTCCAGGAAGATGGTCCTAATGCAGAAAAGGACAGAGCTCTAGGCATGGCTTGGGAAGAGCAGGCTGTTTCTTCCCCCAAACACCTGGTGGGGCTCAGCAATAAGGGACCACCCCAAAGGAGCCCTGGGCTAGGAATAAGTGCCACCCAGAAACTGCCTGCTGCACAAGAGACTGAGGTCAGTCAGGGTTGAAGACACCAAAGAAGAAGGGAAACTGGTCAGAGAAAGCCTGTTCCACAATGACCAGGCACTACACTCCCCTCTGAAATCCATATACCCGCCCCCTGAAAGGATACACCCTGAACTCTGCCCTCCTGATGGAAAGAGGTTCATAATAGGAACTAAGTTATAAAAAAATAGTTTAACTTCTTGCACACCCAAGTTTGTGTACTGAGATTCATACCTGCTGTACTTGGTGGCATTCTGAATTTAGGTAATCATGGTGGTATTGAGATACCTCTTTTGTAGATGCTTTCTGCCTGATGTTTCTCTATATTGCATAGCATCTATCATGAGGCTGGGAGGGAAAGTGACATGTATACAGAATCTTAATGTTTGCACGTGTGTGTGTGTGTGTGTGTGTGTGTGTGTGTGTGGTGTGAAGCCTATGGATTACCTTCTTAGAGTAATGTTTTCAAATGCATAAAAAATACACAAGGTTACAAAGGAAGCCAATTAATTATATGGAAATACGGTCATCAAAATATTTAAAAGCAGATTCGTGATGCAGCTATGTATGTGGTTTTTTACTCATGCGTGGAATAACAAGATCTAGATGCAAGTATAATAAACATAATATTGAAGAGGTGCTAAGTATAAATGATATTAAGAGATAATGTACAAAAACCAATATACTGTGAAAACATGTGTACTGATAATAAAGTCACTGATTTCATAGGTATTGTTGTGGTTTATTACCTAGATGCATAATTGAAGGAAATAGTAATTTCCGTTAGATATTAATAAGAATAAAGATGCAGTTTTTCCCATCCAAGTTCAAAGACCTCCTGGATTGTACCCATGAGCCCTTGAGATCTGCAGACTCCTGTACCATATAACTACTTCTTTACTGACAAAAGACTTAATCTGCACCTTTCAAACCAGAATCCATTTGAGAGAAAAATGCTGGGGTTTGCAGTGATTGGTAGGACCTCAGTTTCCTCTAACAAGGAGTCTAGGAGGTCTATGAGGTAGTGAGCTTGACAGATCAGCTCTGCGATGATTATCATCCAACGTCATGAATTTGGGAGATCATAATCCTAGGCAACTGTTGGAGTATAGTGAAACATACCCAAATTGGATGGAGCCTAATTGCTGGGTAAAAAAAGTTATTCCTGGCCTTGTAAGCATGATAAACTTCTTAAAGATGAGGTACAATGTTCCCTGCTGTCCCTAAGAGGGTAACTAGAAAATGGGAGAAGTTTGAAAAATGCTGTTTGAATGAGTTAATGGATTGATGGGTCATGCAAGAACACTGAATTTTGGTGTGAGGCAAAGGGATGAGACTAAGTGTAAATTCCTTAGTAGTGACCTTGGCAAAGAGAAAGGAGCTTGATTAAGATCAGCTGTTGTTATTTTTACTTTAGAAGGCATTCTTTTTGTATCCTAGTATCTATCCCAGTTGCCTTAGAAAACTAATGTAGCTTTCCAATGGGGTCTTTTTATCTCTAGGCTTCGGACAGGGATTAGGTAAGATTAGTGGCACATGTAACATGAAGTGCATTTAGCACAGGGGCTCATTAACCAGTAAGCCCTCAATAGTTGTTATTACTCTGATCTAATGTAATAAATGTAATGGTTTTCCTATTAATATTATTATTAATATGAACCAAGGCAGTGAGTCAAATTTAACAATGTATTAGAATCACTCGAAGGATGTTAAAAAAGACTTTTTCCTCAAGATTTCACTGAATTAGCATCTCTGGGGAGAGGCCTAGTATCTACCTGGCAGGAGATTTGAAAAGGAAGCCAGGAATGGGAAATTGGAGCCCAGAGAGAAACTGAGTCATTATGTTAACACGTTTAAACATCATTTTTGTACAAATGTCCATCACTTGTCAAGTTATCATGTATTCATGAGAGAATACATGAATACATCTAATGTATTCATGAAAGCATTACAAGAATGACCAAGCACGTTCCAAGGATGATAGGAAAACTGGGATCATGAAGGGAATGGAAAAACTAAGTAATGCTGAGCTAAGACTGTTCAATTGGATACAAAACTGGTGAAATGCCCTTTAAGAGAACAAAACCATAAATTTCTAGATTATTATTTTCTAGGAGACAAGAGAGAAAATCATGGTACCTGATCATTTTTCTTTAACTTAACAGAGTTATAAAATGTCTGGTTCCTAATCAACAGTAAATAGAAACTCAAAAAAATTTGATTCTCTGAGTATAAGTTCATTGTGGGTTCTTTAATTGCATCTACAAAATGAACTCATTTACAAGATTGATTTCCTTCATCTTAAAAGTCTGAAGCACTTACATATACTCAACTACAAAATACGGTTTGTATTTGATATGACGTCTTAGTACTTAGAGGAGTAACGATCCTTGTGCTCCAACACCCCTCCCCCCCAAAAAAAGGTTTCTGTGAAATATTCCTGTTTCGGTGCAATTTCCACTTAGTTTTCCTGCACCACTGTGATTTGAAGCATGACTGGAGGGTTCTTCCCTTTACTCACCAGTATCAGCACCACCACCTGCCTATTGATGATTCCTGAAATCCTCCCATTTAACATGTATTTCCTTAGGACTGTACCCTTTCTCAAAAGTCCTCCTTTTTTCTTTTTATAAAAAATACTCCAAAAGGGAATGTTTGGGGGAATACAACAGCAGCTGTTTAAAATATATCTCACATCTGTCCAGATGCCAGCAGAGACTCAGCTTCCCTTAGTTCCTTATAGTTAGCAATATGTCTCCTCCAGAGATGTAGAGAGTCAGAGGAGAAGAAAAAACCAGCTGGAGCTCTTTGGTTGTTATGTATATAAAACCATGAACTAGCTTTAATGAGATCGGCAAAGAAGCTCGGAATCTGAGTGCTTCACACAGATGCCTTTGATGGACGTCATTGCAGATGTGCAGGGTCTGACTTTCCTCATTTCACTTTGTGAACATGTTCTCTCTAATGTATGGAGGTTATAAGTGATAAAGATCATGGCAGAAACTTATAAGAAGAAGGGTATGTGAGTACATTGGCTAGACACATTATTTTGTCTGCCCACCATTTCTGGGCTACATTCCTAGCTCTTATTCAACATGTTTCACCTGTTACAGTTGATTGGTCCAGGAAAGCCACATGACTTAAGTTGGCCATTCAGGACATTTCTCTGGAAGTTTTGGACTGGAGTTCTAGATAAGACTGTCATCCTCTCCTGGAGGGAGGTAAAGCTGCAAGCATTTAAAATTGGGGAATGTCAACAGCCATGTTTCTGCTATGTGGAAAAGCCTATAGGTAGGGAGAAAAACAAAAGGTATAAAAAAAGAGCAGAAATGGGAATGGGAGAGAAAGCATTCAACTGTGTATGTAATCTGTAATCCCAGTTTCATCTGAGCCCCAATTCATCCACTCCTTAGGCTTTACAGTGGCCTAGCAAGGTCACACAAGTGCCATGAGATGTTCCAACCCCAGACTGAATCAGTGGTAAATGCCTTTAGAACAGGAAGCATGTCGAGGCTTATCCCATGGTTATGACTTGGTAAAAAGATATATTGAAAACAAGTTAGGAGATTGACAGACAAGAAAAGAAAACGAGCCACTTTAGTGAGTGAGAGCCCAGATTGTCAATAAACCCCTTATATTTCTCCATGACTCTGCCTTGCTCCCTGAAGAAACAAATTGGAGGAATGTGTGTGATAAGATGAATCTTGAGTGACAAATTATTTTAATATTGCCCTTCAGTTGGGAAAAAGGTGACTACAGGTTTGCAAGCTCACCTTTATCTTGTCTTGTCCCTGTTTAGAAACAACTGAATCATAGCTGCCACTTGCTATGCAAAACAACATTATAGTCTTATCCTAGAATTTATCATTTGTATAAACATGGATGGGCTCATTTCTCCTATCACAGTAAGCTTTCCTGTGAGTGTGCTGTTTATGCACTCTCTGAGGGCTCTGCTAGGAGACTAAGCAATCTAACTTAATATTAGAAGTTTGATAAACATCCAGGATATGTTGGGTTCAAATTCGAGGACATAATCTGGACTCAAGATGGAGTGGTCTCTCCTTTCTTTGAATCCAAAATGGGGCATTGCCACTCTTTCTCTGGAAATGTTTCTCCGTGATTTTTTTTGCCCTCCATTTATTGTTTATATTTATTGAGTGAATACTGTTTGCCAGGTGCTGTTCTAAACAATAAGCAATTCGCATGTATGAATGAGTTTGTTTCCCACAATATCCTATGAGAGTAGGCAGTTTTATTATACTTAGGTTACAGATGAGGATACTGACATTTACCTATTATGTGGTAGAGGTGAGATTTGAACTCAGGTAGTACCTCTCCAAAGCCAGAAATTTTAATCAGTGTGCCAGAAATTTTAATTACCTGTGCTATATATTAACATATTAGTGTGGTAAGCAAAACAGCAAAGAGCTATCCTCATGGAGCTATGCTCTAGTGTGGAGATGAGTGTTCATCAAATAATGATAGAGGTACATAGTTGTAAGCCAGTATGTGCTGTGGAAAAAGCAATGGGAGTTCTGATAACACATGGCTGGTCTGGCCTGGGGATCCAGAAGGGCTTTTTCGTCAAATGAGACATTCATGTTGAGAGTGAAATGAGAGTTAGGAGTCAAATAAATGGAGAAAGAGGAGATTAAGGAAGAACGGGCCAGATGCAGTGGAGAACATGCCCAAGACTCTGAGATGGGAGGGAGCCAAGCCTCTTGGGATTGGAGATGTGGCCAGCAGGTCTTGCACACACAGCGCTGAGTGGGCAGAATGATGGCTGGGGTTGGGCCTGGAGGGGAAGGCTGGGGCTAGATCACTCAGAGCCTCGTAGGCCATGGAAGAGTTCAGTTCTCAACCAAGGACTACAAACCAGATGTGGAAAGACTAGGCTTTGCCGTCCAGTGTGCGCAAAGGCAAAATGCTGTAAATGAGGTGTGTTACAGACCCAATGTTGAGATATATTGCTCCGAGACAAGCCTTAGGCACACTCAAAGAGGAAGGCCTTCTGGTGGCCAGTCCCGAGAGAAATCTCAATTCAAGACTTCAATTTCGTGTGTATTTTGTGTCCTGTGACATCCACAAGGACTTAAAGACAAGGGTCTGTTTCCCCATCATGACCACAGAGCAAAGTCACAGTCACGTACATCTTTTCCCATAAAATCATGTGTGGTTTATACATAGTGGGTCTCTGCACCACGTGTTCCCCTTTACAGCCCAGCCCAGCCCAGCATCTGGACTGCCTAGGTCTATGTGCAGGACACAGACAATTTTGTTCCTGTCTTGTTCCTGTAGACCAGAACCCTCCTTAGAGGCCACTTGTGTGTTGTCATCATTCATAAAAGAGTAACTACAAGATATAATTACCCACCCCACCCCCAATCCAGATTATACCAAGCAGTTCAACTTTGATGCATGTTAGGTTAAATCAAAACAAGACAAGAAATTCCCTCTTCTAGGGTTGAAGAGTACAAAAGCCAGAGATGTTGAAGGGAACAGAATTGGGAGCATTGGTGTCCTTTCAAATCCCAAGGAGCCCATGATAAACTCAGGCCAATCAGACTCCATTTCCTCATTGGGGGAATGTGAGACTGGGACAGAGAAGTAGATGGGGTCTGTTTAGAACATTGGGCACAGATATGTCAAGTTAGGAGTTGACTAAAGCCACATTCTGCCTGCCATTGGACCTGAGGTTCAGAGGAAGCTGATCGGAGAGAAAGATCCAAGAGTCACGGTAGCACACCACCCAGAGAAACAGGCAGAGTTCTGAGGGTCCCGACTGTCCCACAGATCAGGCCCACTCACGTAATCCACAGAACACTGTCTCATCCTGAAAATCTATTTCTCATCTGAAAGTTTAGGCAAATGAGTTGATTTCTATCACTTGCCACCCAAAGACTCCTTACACCATTGAAAAAGGTATTTTCAAGATACTTCCAAGAAAAACAATTAAAATCTGCCTTCATTTTTTAAAATGTCTAGTCATTATCTACATTTCTGTGGAGTAAATGCGTGTGTATAATGCCCTTTAATTGATTGCATCACACAGCTGCAGACAAGAGGCTGAGAACTGCCTTGGGAGAGGTCTCACGGTTTTGGAAATGTGCTACCTGCTCTGCTTTATTCAAATTCAAAGTAGAGGAGAAAAAGTCAGGTTAGGAACAGGCTCTGACACCTGTCTGCCACCCTATAGAGCCAGGAGTGAAGATATGAGTCTGATTTTCAACAACAATAGCATAACAAGAACGACAATAATACTAATGATCATTTGTTTTGTGGTTCACAAAATGCTTTTACATCCATTTTCTTCTTTTATTACTTTACTCAAGCACCCAGATGGAGGCAATGTGAGGTAGTCATTAGCAGCTTCATCTCACAGAGGAGGAGATTACGGATTAGAGATCAAGTGATTCTCTAGGTCAGTGCAGCTGCAAAAGTAGTGGGGCTGAGGTTGAATTCACACCTCTGACCTAGAATCTTGTTTTCTCCAGTTCTTGTTTCTGTTGCTAAGAAAAAGGCTTTCATGCAGCTACAAAGAACTACCCATCTAGAAGAAAATCACAGAGGTGCATCAAAGTAACTCAAATTTCTGTAGAGCAAGGAGAATCTCTCCCAGTGCACAGAATTGTACTGTGCCAGAGCATGGAGAACAGTCATGCTTTCTGAGACTGTGGGTCCCCACAAAATCTACTAGGTGCAGCAGAAGTCCACAGCACAACACAGGACTTGTGAGAGTTTGGGGCATATCTTTAGCTACATGTTTGGCTGAATGAATGAACGAGGAAAAGGAAGGAAGGAAGGAAGGAAGGAAGGAAGGAAGGAAGGAAGGAAGGAAGGAAGGGAGGAAAGAAAGAAAGAAGGAAGAAAGGAAGGGAGGGAGTGAGGAAGGGAGGGAAGGAGAGAGGAAGGAAGGAAGGGAGAGAGAAAGAGAAAGAGAGAGAAATCTATTAGTCTGTAATCTAGGGATCTTAACCTTGCAGCAATTTGGATGGGCTTCAGAGGACTCATGAAATCTCTGAAATTTGAATAAAATTGTATGCATTATGTGTATTTTTCTGGAAATAGTGTCTGGATTTCATCAGAGTCTCAAAGAGATGGCTAAGCCAAAATGGTTAAATATCACTGGTATTAATTATAAAGGAAGAAGCAAATGCATGGAAGAAAAATCTCCCCTTTGTGAGCAAAGTTGCACATTGCTAGTATGTTCTTGGATTGAAGAAGCAAGCCTAGCCATGTTTGATAAGGCTGGGTCAAGAAAGGCTATTTGGGTCACTTTTTTAGCATTCAAGGGGACAATCAATGAGACTTATTTAAGACTGTACTGAGCAGAGAATGCCTACGGGTTAGATCATTTACACCTTGGTTACAGAATCCTGTACCAGAGTTTGAAATGAGATAGTAAGATTTTGATTCCTCAGGATTTGTTTTTTATTTTATTTTTCTAAAATAAGCTTAGAGCCCATCTATTTGAAAGGTTTTGGGCAATCTATCCCAGAGACACAAGACTGGACCTAGTGACTTATAGAACTGCCTTTCACTTTCATAGTATAAAGATTCTTAACAGAGAATGCCCCTCAGGTTGGGTTTCTATACAATGAATTACATATTGTCGTTATGGAAACTAATGCTCTAAATATAGCATGGAGGAAAAAAAGAGTTCCACTTACAAGGCAACATGAAATTGTTCTGACAACAGTAGTTTTAAAAATAAATAGATTAATGCTTGGGATTTTCTGTTTTTCCTTTCTATAATGAGTTTTATAAAGTCTTAGGCATGAGTCAGAGTTTTATCCTAACTCATAAATACAAAACCCATCAGAAGCAGAGGGAAAGCGCTTTGAAAAATTTCCTCCTTTAAGGGAAGGATAGTTACATCAATTATGTGGTATATATATGATTGAATTCATGCTAACATTAAAATTCATGTTCTGTATGCATGTCTGGAGAAGAGTCTGCATGGTGTACACAAAAATATTAACATGATTATCTCTAGGTGGTAGTGGTATTAACAGTCACACACAAGATTTTTTTTTATTGAGATAGACCTCACATACCATAAAATTTACCTTTCTAATGGGCTAATTTCAGGGGTTTCTAGCATCTTCACAGAGTTCAACAATCATCAACACAGTCTAATTGTAGAAATTTTCCCTACCATTAAGGGTCATTCTTATATCCATTAGGGGTCATTATTCTTATTGACTTCTTATACCTAACCTTGTCTAGCCCCTGGCCACTACTAATTTACCTTCCATCTCTGAGAGTTGGCCTATTCTGAAGATTTCACATAAATGGGATTATCTACTATGTGGTCTTTTGATTTTGATTCTTTAGGGGTGTTTAAGGGGAAGGGTAATATCCAGTATGGCCTCTATTAGAGAGGACCAGTGGCCTAGATGGGTAATACCATCCTTCTGGCAACTGTGTTTGGTTGAAGATTGAGCAACTGACCCAACTGGACCAATCAGTGTTCTTCTTTAGTGTTTTAACATTAGTGCACACAAAGGGAGAGAACCATTCACTTTCCCTGCGGTTGTTAAGCCTGCAAGATATGGATTTAGAGTTGTTGAAAACTTGTCCCTACTGAGGTGCACAGCATAGTTTAAGCCTCTAGGTCTGAATTTCCCAGGGTGAGAACCAAGAATTTCCCTTTTTATTTAGTTCTAACTTTTTGTGTTTAAAATAAAAAAAATAATGCTTACGTATATATGTGTATGCTTTAATAAAAAATACATAGCAGTTTTGAAAAAAAATGAAAAGAAAATTCTTTTAGATTTTTCCTACAGTGTCTCTGTGGTACCTGTATAAGTATATGAAACATTTATCTCATCATAAGAGGTATCATAACCTTCAAATTAATATTTTTCTTTTTCTTTTGTTTTGGAATTTATTACCATTCCTTACTCACCTGAGAAATAATCCTCATGTGTCAAGTGCCAATTCCAGCATCGGGGCTTCTGTGAAGTTGGAAAAATTAACTGTCTTGCCCCCCCACCCTGCCGGTGCTCTTGTAGCACTTGTTATATTTCTATTAACTTTGTGGTTGGCATCATTTATTGTTAAACTGCAATAGCCATCCTATCCTTCTTTCTTCTGACCAGAGCTCACTTCTATTAATTTTGGGTAAATCTGTGCGTCAAGGGAATCTGATAGCCTCCCTATCCTCACAGGGAGAATCTTGATTGGTCCCAACTAATTGATCATTCATTCCCTGTTATTAAAAATTATGTTAGAAATAAGCAGATGATCTAAGCTATTGCTAACAAGAAATAAGGGGAGGTTTTCTCAAGGGCCTTTGGAAAAACTTTTTACACCTTGATTAAAAAAAGATGCCTTTGCTAATTTTGGATAGAGTTGTGAAGAGAAGTTATGCTTAGAGCAGCAGCAGCTCTTTCATAGCCATGAGGGGATGAGCCAGAAGAGACCACATACTCATGACGCCAGAGCAAAAAGATGGAAACCACATGGTCCTTGACGAAGCTCTCGTGCTCAAGAATTCATCAACACTAGAATTCTTCACCAGTGGACTTCTCATTCTGTCAAGTACTATTTATGACACAAGAGTTCATGCACAGTTGTGCAGATTTTGCCCCGTTCCAGGGTACTGTGCTGCTCTCTGCTTACCACTCTGTGTACTCTAATATAATTGTTAGCGAACTCCATGAGGGGCAGGAACAGTGGTGTGAATCAATCCATATTATTTGGCTGGCACATATGTGAATGATAGTAAATGCTTAGTGACCAAGGGAGATGGGAATTTTTACATCATCCAATTAGTGCCATCACAGGATATGCTGACAAGATGTCAAACCTCTGGATACTTGCAAATACCTGATTGGCTGATTGAATTTTTTGGTAACAAGTCATCTAACCGCAGGGTCAGCCTGCAAAAATTAGGGGCTCTTATCTGTTTATTCTCATATGTGGTGAGATGCTGAACTTTCATACGGATGAGGGATGGCTGTTTAACACGCTGTTATCCTAACTCTCAGGGAATTTCCTCCAAGGGAGTGTAAGGCAGCCAAAAGTTCTCCGGGACATCTTTCTTTATTCCAGATGTTAAGGATATGACAAGATGCGTTCTAGTGTGTTATTGAAGGCACAGACCCTAGAGAGAATTCAAAAAAGGAAATTGGTAGCTAAAATCAAAGTTCCTTCATGGGATCAGAGGCATCTGACACATATTTAGGTGTCGGAATAACTGCTGACTTTTTTCTCTTCTATTACCCTTCTAGCATTTTCTCTCCAGACACCTACTCTTCAAATTGAGTTGTGCATACCTGGAAAATAAGAGGGTTAATCAAAGAAGCTTAAAAGAGAATGGAAAGCATTCTCATCTTTCTTAATTGGCTTATCACACTTTCTCAGTCCTCAAGGTGTTTTGATTTAAAATTCTAGGTTAGACATTTTGAAGATAGAAAGTCATTTTTATCGCATTCCAAATCAAATGTGTGTATAGTTTTAAACCTACTAGATTATCATATTGCCTTTCCTCTAAGAATTTCTATTTTGATAACTTAAATTCAACCTTTCAACATTTTCGAGTTGAAAGCAGGAAGGAGTGTAGGATGCTGTCACTATGAGGGCATTTTTTGTTGCAAGTGGTACTCCCCCAAGTCAAAATTATTTAAGCAAAATGACAATTATTAGCTCATAGATATAAGTACTACAGGGGGAAGGCTAGCTTCAGTTATGACTTTATCCTGGGCTCAAGCAGTGTCCCTAAGCTCTCTCCATTGTAGCCACCCAGTTCCCAGGGTTCTCATAATAGCAAAATGGCTATAACTATTCCAGTTCCCGCTTACCCTCAAGTTCACATCTAGTGAACAAGAGAAACTGCCTCTATCCAAAGAATCCCTGCCAAAATTTCACTGTATCTCATTGGTCTGTTAGGTTCATAGCTTATACCTAAATCAATCACTTATGATTATGGACATAAAGGGCATCGATTTGCTTACATCATTTATGCCACATTGAGCTAAAGGGAGAGTGAAGCATATGTCCTGAGGTTGGGGCGGGGAAAATTACCAAATTCAAATTTGGAACTTATGCAAATTAAGCACAAATGGATTTGGTGAAAAGATTAATGTTCACCCGGGATGCAATCTAGTTCCTTTATTTAAATACATGAGATTACTTGAAGGTTTAACAAACAAAATGAGGCCCAGAATCTACTACCTAGCCCAATGCATAGTATATGTTAGCTGGCTCAGTAAATATTGGTTGAATGAATGAATAAGTGAACAAATGAGTTACTAAGAAATGTGTCACACCCCAACCCATGTGTCCTCCAAACTCCAGAGAAGGTAGCAAGTTCTGTGCAGGTGCCCTTTGAAGTTCCCCTCTATCATACATTGTTAAGATGAACACCAAGCACCTTCATCCCCTTCAACAGATGGTCAAGAGAAGAGCCCAGGAGCACCTTGTTCCCTGGATGTTTCACCCACACTAGTGAGGGCTAATTTTCAGGGACCTCCTGTGCCAACCGTGTGGAGCAAATTACACTTAGAGTTTTATTCTTGGTCTTTGGGACCCTAGCCAGAACCCAGGTAGAACATTCTATCAGCACGGTGTTGGGACATCCATCAGCTTCTGCACTAGGTCGTCAGAGCTACTGGTTCTCAGGGCCTCAGACTTAGTTTGAATTATACCAGCAACTTTCCTGGGTTTCCAGCTTGCACATTGCACACTGTGGTACTTCTCTGCCTCCCTTCACTAGGTAAACCCACTCTTGTAATCAGTCTCCTCTCACATATACAGTTGACCTTTGAACTGAACAGGTTCACTTATACACAGATTTTTTTTTTCTATACAGTGCAGTAAATGTGTTTTATCTTCCTTGTGATTATTTGTTTATTTATTGACAGAGAGAGCGCATGCAGGGGAGGAGCAGAGGAAGAGAGAGAACCTTAGGTAGGCTCAGCACTGTCTGTGCAGAACTGACCCAGGGAGGCTCAATCTTATCACCGTGAGATCATGACCTGAACTGAAATCAAGAGTCAGGCACTTAACTAACTAAGCCACCCAGATGCAACCTCCTTATGAGTTTTTTTTTAATGCTCTCTTTTCTCTACCTTACTTTATTTTTTCCTTTTATTTAAAAAAATAGTTTTTTTATGTTTATTTATTTTTGAGAGACACAGTGACAGAGTGAGAGCAGGGGAGGGGCAGAGAGAGAGGGAGACACAGAATCCAAAGCAGGCACCAGGCTCTGGGCTATCAGCACAGAGCCCGACATGGGGCTTGAACACACAAACTGTGAGATCATGATCTGAGCAGAAGCTGGACGCTTAACCAACTGAGCCACCCAGGCGCCCCTCTACCTCACTTTATTGTAAGATACACTATGTAATATTTGTACAAAATATGTATTAATAGGCTATGTTATCAGTAAGGCTTCTGGTCAACAGTAGGCTATTAAAGTTTTTAGACAGTCAAAGATATATGTGGATTTTTCATTGCACTAGGGATCAGCGCCCCTAACCCCGTGCTGTTCAAGGGTCAACTGTGTATGTACGTATATATCCGATCGGTTCTGTTTCTCTGGGGAACTGTGGTTGATACCCTGCCATAACCAATTAAGATACATCTAGTGAATTAAAGCAACACTTATTTATTATTTCATAGTTCTAGAGGTAAAAAATATCAAGTGGACTTGGCTGGTTTCTTTGCTTTGAGTCTCAAAAGGTTGGAATCAAGGCATCAGTGGGTGTATTCTCTCTATAGCCTCCAGGGGAGAATCTGTTTTCTGACTCCCTTGTGTTGTTGATGGAATTTACTTCCTTAAGGCTGTGGCTCTGGGTGTCTGTTTCCTTGCTGGCTGTGGGCTGGGGCCTCCCTAAGCCCCTACAACCCCCTCCTCAGTGTTTGCACGGAGCCTGCTGTATCTTAGGACCAGCAGTGGTGTCAAATCTTTCCCATGCTACCGCATCTCTGGGCCTCCTCTTCTGATGTGAAGGGCTCAAGTAATTACACTAGGCCCGTCTAATAATACAGGATAATCTCACTATTGTAAGGTTAACTGATTAGCAGCCTTAATTACATTGAAAAGCCCCTTTGTCCTGTCGGAGCAAAAGCCATGGACACCAAAATCCAGCCTCCCAGACTTGCTATGTGTTTCCTTACAAAACGTGCGTGGGGTAGCAATTTACACTGCCTCCAGCATTCAATGAGAATTCCCATTTCCTCGCTTTCCTCAAGTCTCATCTGTCTTACTGTTAAAGCAACGAACGTTGCAATAACAAACTTCCCATCTGATAGGTGAAAAGGCATCTCAGAGTTTCTCCAATTGTGTTTCGTAGATTATTAACGAAGTGGGATTTTAAAGGGCATTTTGCGAAATGGTCCATGCATGCGGTTATGCAGAGATGCATACAGACCTCAGGGCTGTGTGGTGGCAGCGTGATGTGGTTCTCTTTGCCCGCAGCCTGGCATGGAGGAGGAGCGGCTGGGAGTTGTAGCCGGAAGCCAGAGCACATGTGTTGCAGCTGAATCAATCAGGAAGTGATCGCGATCGATGGTGAGTTCACGGGACTACTTTCCCCAGTTGCTGGCGTGTGTTTCCACCCAAACCGTACAAACGTCTCCCTTTCTGTGTTACTATCT
Source organism: Acinonyx jubatus (assembly GCF_027475565.1). Classification (NCBI taxonomy): domain Eukaryota; kingdom Metazoa; phylum Chordata; class Mammalia; order Carnivora; family Felidae; genus Acinonyx; species Acinonyx jubatus. The sequence goes on along the minus strand of NC_069380.1, from coordinate 118,321,801 downwards.
TGTGCCAAATGTGCCATACCGTGCTTCACAGATTATTTATTTCTCACTTAAAAAAAAAGTTGCCAGATTCAGGTTGCTTTCAAAACAAAAAATATGAGAACCAAAAAATTTAAACTGTTTGCTGATGGTTGAAGGAAGGAAAGAAAAACATACTGAGATGCCAAAGCACAGCGGGCTTCCCTGATGGTCTGTCATAAACTAGGTAAGATAAATAAATGCAATGAGGCAAAGTCCTGGGTTTCATACATACAGCTAATTCCATGAAAAAAAAAATGTGCTAGCATCTTGATACTCAAATCGTAGAGACCAGGAAACTACATATGGATTTGGGTTTTATCTACATATGTAGTTAGCAAAGCGCTTGGCTCCCCTGACCCGGATTAGGTAACATAAAGAGGGTGAATACAAAGCCTTTCCTTTGGCTTTGTTTGTACGGACAAAGGGGATGGAAAACTTGGCCAAGGCTGTTCTATTCAACTGTGTGGATAAATTGCCTGAAATATAAGATCAAAGCTCCCAGCATGACAGTGATATATATACTTTGCCTTTTGGCAACCCCCAGTTTGCATTATTGGTACTGATTCATGCACAGATAGCATTCGTGTGACTCCTTAATTTGACTTTACTCAGAAAAAAAGGTAACAGAAAAGTGTGTACAATGGTGGTTAATCTTGTGGGCGTGAGTAGTGACTATAAGGGGGGTTTCTAGAGTGCGTATAATGTTCTATTTCCAGAACGGAGTGCCTGTTGTATGTATATATTCAGTTTGTGAACCTGTGCACTTAAGCACTTGGGATATATGCACATTCCTGAACTTGTATCATAACTAAGTTAAATATATTTTAAAAAGAAGGGTGTATGGCACTGGTAGGAGATTAAGTTTGAGAACCTTCTTAAGCTGTGGCAACATCTCTAAAAATTAGAAGTTTTTGTAGAGAGTTGTTGCATCAATTCCAGAGGTTACAAAATTGTGGTCTGTATGCCATCTTCAAACTCAAAGATGTTTGGCCCATGGGTTTAAACAAAAAGTAAATTTATTGTGATCCATTGAAAATGGAGGTGATTTACACCAAACTCTAGATCGCAGGTTTCCTTTGGAATGTTAGCAGCCCTCGTAGGCCTGGCTTTACACTGCCACATGACAGCACTCTGCTGAACAAAAGAAAAGCTGCCTCCTGACGCCAGAGATTTCTACTTGTCCACGGTCTCCAGCATCCCCTGTGGTCTCTCTGACAAAATTTGTGACCTCTTTTTTGCCTACCAGTCAATCCACTTGACTATACAATTACTGATATTATAATGGGGATATTGTAATGGTTCCATACAGATTGCCATGTATTGTTGTACTACAATTGTAATGTATTGTATTGTGGAATATTGTAATGTGGTTCATACAGATTCAGGTACTAGGTAGCTTTTTGATGTGGGGTGAGATTTTGTTCACAAAGAACACAGTGAGGTATGAATTTGGTCATTAAATGGTTAACCACATCAAGGGAGATAGTGTGAGCGGAGAATCTGAGTCTCTAGATCTAATTTATGCTTCGGGGATACAGACAAGGCCTTCATCCCAGCTCACTGTCCATATATTTTGAAAACCACTAGGTACTGCTTTTGAACTAAAGTCATAGGAACAGATTCCAAATGAACCCAATGCATATGTTTGGAACAGTCATACAAATAGATTTTCAGGTTGCAGCTGTGGTCCCCTTATTAATCACATCTCCAGTCATGGAGATGTGAGCCTCACTTAAAAATGAAGTGAGGCAAGGCTTGGAGTTGCTGTGTTTTGTGCTGGAGCCATCCCGAGCTGTCTGCCCACGCAGATGACGTACAAGAGGCAAACTGAGCTGAGCTAACTGTGGAAAGAGTGTCAGTGAAACCAGCTGCAGACCATGGGAAGCAGGGAACCCAGGGATGCAACCTGAAAATGCTCAAGGATCCGGCCTGTCAGCAACACCAGAAAAGCAGTTACAACTCTGGGGTGTGAGGATGGCCACATACATGTCGGCCATCAGTGTTCTTGCCACAGCTGTTTCCCAAACAGGGTTTCCAGCTGATGTGTGAACAGGTCCCAGTCGCTGTCTCTTTGCAGAGAGGGTGAGTGTTAGAATTCAGCAGATGCCTGCAGATGTGACTGAAAAGATTCTCAAGAACTGCAAGTCCCAGGAATTGTCTTAGTTTGCTAGCTGTTTTAGAGCTGGTGACATTTTCACAAGGCCATCCTCATGGCATCAGTGTTCCTGGCCTATCTCGGTTTTGAAATACCGTGGATTCTACAGGTATTTTTACTTTTGGAGCCCAGTAATAGTTTTTGTTCAAGATTGGGCCTTCTCTCAGTAGTTCTGGGGATTAAAAAATGGGAGTGGCCAATGATACACCAGAACAGAATTCCATTTAGTCATTTGTGCCCCTCATCTGAAAGTCCTCACAGAGGGGAACAGAAAAGAGGCTTCATCTAAAGAAGACTCTTGTAACTGGAGAGGTTTGATAGTGACGTGCTGACACCTGACATTCCTTATGACGTTTAGACACCAATACACGGAGAACCAAGTCGCTCGGCTGTGGTCATAGGAGCAGTTAGCAGCAGTAAGGAGACTCGAACTCCAAACCTTGAGTTACATTGGGCTCCCTTTTACCACGTAAAGTAGAGAACCAGAATAACAAACTAAACACTTTGGTCAAAGGGCCATTTGGAGTATGCCCACAAGATGAAGGTATTTCTACAAGAAGTGAAGATTTCTATCTATAAAAATAAAAATGTTTCCAAAGAGCTACATCCTTGGTGTCAAGTATGTCACAGCCATTACTTTTTTTCTCTCTATTTTCATGTCTGGGTTGAGTACCCATTCTTTGGATTAACCCAGGACCAAAAGGATCCTACCTCCACCCCCTATGACAGTAGTACTTCCTACCCTGTGTTGAAATGGTTCATTTACTTGTCTGTGTCTCCACTAGGTTGTAAGTCCTGAGGATGTATAGCACACTGGTGTGCACAGCTGGGTTCAGGCGCTCACAAAAACCAGCTGTCAGGTTTTTGAAATTTTGCAAGCCAGTTCACAAGTTGGCAGCTGGAAATCAACCCTGGGGGAAGTTTTAACATCATAGAAATTGTCAAATCGTACAAGTCAGGTCTCTCTCCACCTCCACGGAACCATTTTTCAGTTTTCACCAGCATCCCTCTGGTCGGAGACCTTGTTTGTCTCACCATCGTATCCTCAGTTGTGTCTGGTACACAGTAGGTGCTCAGTAAACAGTAGAGGAATGAATGGTGTGTAAATGAAAGGATGAATGAATAAAGTTGTCTCTCAGTTATTTTCCAGTCCTGATTTCTTATAATTCATTGAAAGCTAGAAGGAGCATTGCATAGGACTCTTAGCAAAGTTCGTGGGAGAAACTGGAAGTCCTTGGCTCTTGGGGACAAGTGCACCTAGGTTTAAATCCTCATTCTGTCATTAGTTATGAATTGCATGCACATTATCTTTATTCTGTGAGCCTCTGAAGTTTTTATCCTGTTCTATAAAAAAGTATCATAATGCCACTTGTCGTGTTGTAATGAGAGTTAACGATGATGTTACCTAAGGCACCAGCACATAGACACATGCTGTCACCTCCTGAGACTCATATCTCAAATACCATGTGCACTGTCCTACAGTCCCAGGACATTTCCCAGCACACATCAGCCTTAGAATATTCAAAGCACCTATGATTATCCAAAATTATTTGTTTACTTACTTACTGTTAGTCTTTTGTCAAGACAGTAAGTTTCAGAGACCTCTCTGGTTTGTCGCTGTGTCTCCATTGCCTTGAGTGGTGCCTGACACAGAGTAACCCTAAATAAATATTCCTTGAATGAATAAGTGAATAAACAAACAAATGAATAAATTATATTCTTGTTTATTAGGTGATTATCTACAGCAGGGGTCAGACACTACAGCCACAGACCAAATCCAGACTGCCACCTGTTTTTGAAAAAGAAGTTTTATTGGAACATAAACATGCACATTCACTGATGAATAGCTCTAGTGGCTTTTACACTAAAACAGCAAAGTTGATTAACTGCAGCCGAGATCATATGGCCTGTAAAGCCAACAAGATGTACTATCTGGCCATTTACAGTGAAAGAAAAAGGCAAAACTTTGCTGACCTCCCATCTATAAGATCATCTCTGAAAGGTACTACTTTAAGGCTCAGAAAATTGAAGAATTTTCTCAGCATCACTAAATAAATTGGTGGTGACATGGAGGGGAAATGGGTCTCAGGGTATTGCTGCATAATGTCTTAAGTAAGACCTAAGAAGAGGAAGGTATCAACCATCTCCTTGCTCCAAGCAAAACACCTCAAAACTCCCAAACAGATGCATATCTGTACTATTTCAGCGTATCTCACTGGATATCTCTTTGAGTCTGAACGAAGATTATATTTTTCCATAGTTTTTTTTTTTTTTTTTATGCTGGTACCAAAGGAAAATACGGAGAGTTTCCAAAAGAGAGGGTGAAGTTTGAGATGGCAACAACACTGCAAAAACATGCCGGCAGAGCTCCAAACTCTCCTCATGACAGCAGTATCTAATTATTACACTATACTTTGAGAAACCTGATATTATGCAAACAAACTCCAGCTGCATTTTAGGACAGCACATACAATTTTTATAAAAAATTTAAAACCCTTTTTCTATGGAAAAAATAATCCTTCTCTTACAGTATTTAGAATTAACCAAAGATACAGTATAATAGAGTCTAATAACTTAATGGAGTACACATGTCGAAACACACTGAAATGCTCTTTGAGATAAAGAAAGAATTCTGTCCTTTGTGTGTGTGACACAGAGGGCGGTATTTTTCTGCTGCTTGCTCTTTGGTGGCAGCAGAGCGAGAATCTGTTCTACTGGAGTGGTGGCAGTGCGGTGGGTTCTGTGTTTCAGGGCAGCACTATATGATTTGAAAGTTGAGGAGTAAGGCGTTGGCCAGGTAACAAAAGGTAGAAGTGTGTTCCCAGCCATGGGGAAACGCTTGGCTGAGGCTGGAGCACAGGGAGCCTTGTGGAGGGAGGCCTGTGACAATGGTATGAAAGGAGACCAAGGCAGAGAGAGCTGACACCTGGAGAGCACTCACTGCGTACCAGGCACTGTTTTCAGTACCGTGCGTGTATTCACTCATCTAATGTCTACAACAAACCTATGAGGTCAGTGCTGTTATTATCCTTATTTTATAGGGCAGGAAAATTGAGACAAAAAATAATGAAAGAAAAAACCCCAAACAAACCTTGTCCAACAGCATACAGCTAATGAGTGGCAGAGATTGAATTTAAACCCAGGAATCTGGCTCAAGAAATTACATGCTCTGGGGTGCCTGGCTGGCTCAATCGGTTAAGCCTCTGACTTCGGCTCAGGTCATGATCTCACGGTTCGGGGTTCGAGCCCGCATAGGGCTCTGTGCTGACAGCTCAGAGCCTGGAGCCTGCCTCGGATTCTGTGTCTCCCTCTCTCTCTGGCCCTCCCCCACTCATGCTCTGTCTCTCACTGTCTCTCAAAAATAAATAAACATTAAAAGGATTTTTTTAAAGAAATTACACTCTTCACCAAAGGGGCATGTGGAGGTTTGGTTACTGACATCTTTGAGAGCTTCCTTGTATTTGGCTCTCAGAGGAATCTATAGAAAAATGAGTAGAATTAATAAGTAAATTTAGCAATACAACTGGATAAAGTTCAGTACACACAATTAATTGTATTTCTCTACAGCAGAGAAAATCAAATCAATGATAAAAGCTAAAAAAGTTACTATTATCAAGGGCACTAAAGTTGCTTTCTGAGCTGTCAGAGAAAAACAGAGAGCTATGAAAATGGTTGAAGTACATCAGATCCTCACTGAGTCCATCCCAGATTTTCTCCACAACTGGGAGCAGGAGGGAGGTAAAGAGAATAATTCTGAGGTGTGCCAAAAGCTGAAATTGTATTTAAAGAGTAGAGTACTCCTCCGTGACCCCCAAAGCTGGCAACCTGGTTATAAAGCAAAGTAAGATCTTCCCTAGCTCAGAAAATGGGTGGCTCAGCTCTAAAGCATAAAGAAATCTCCAGCATCTGCTAAGGACTAGATTCTAGGCCTTGCCAAATGGCAGATCTCACTCAGTCTCCTAGAACATTTGAATCACTGGTGAGCTGAATCTAATTACAGTGGCAATAAAGCTAGAGTCAATAAAACTACAGACTGGATTCCTCATTCCCCTCATACAGGGAGCCTCTTAGAAATGATGTGGCCTTTTCTAGGAATTAATATTACTTCTGTTTCCACTGTCTTTTAAAACAAATATTTAGGACATGTATAGAGCAATAAAATGCAATTCATGGTTAAAAGGGAAAAAAGACAATAGAATTAGACTCAGAAATAGATACAGTGTTGGCATTATCAAACTGGAACTTTAAAATAACTATGATATATATGTTAAAGGGTAAATTGATTTAAAAAATAGAGGACTAGACATATCCAGTAAGGGCTTAATATCTAAAATATGATAGATACCACTATACAATGGGTACAACTCAAGCCAGAAAACCCCGAATAATCCAATTTAAAAATGGGCAAAAGACATGAACAGACATTTCTCCAAAGAAGACATGCAGATGGGCCAGCAGACACATAAAAGGATTTGCAACATCACTCATTATCAGGGAAATGCAAATCAAAACCAAAATGAGTTGTCATCTCACACCTGTCAGAATGGCTAAAATTAAAAAACCATGAGAAATAACAGGTATTGATAAAGATATGGAGAAAAAAAAAGAACCCTTGTGCACTATCGATGCAAATGCAAACTGGTGCAGCCACTGTGGAAAACAGTATGGAGGTTCCTTAAAAAATTAAAAATAGAGTTGCTATATGAGCTGGTAATTCCAGTACTAGGTATTTACCCAAAGGAAATGAAAACACTAATTTGGAAAGATATATGCACCTCTGTGTTTATTGCAGCATTATTTATAATACCCAAATTATGGAAGCAGCCCACATGTCCGTCTGTAGATGAATGGATAAAGAAGATATAGTACCTATATATAAGGGAATATTACTTGGCCTTGAAAAATAATGGAATCTTGCCATTTGCATCCACATGGATGGAGCTAGAGGGTATAATGCTAAGTGAAATATGTCAGTCAGAGAAAGACAAATGCCAAATGATTGTACTCATGTGTAAATTAAAAAGCAAACAAATCAGATTACAAAAAGACCAAAAAACTAGACTTTTAGCTACAGAGAAGAAACTGGTGGTTACCAGAGGGGAGGTTGATGGGGGATGGGTGAAACAGGGGGTGGAGATTAAGGAGTGTGCACTTGTGATGAGCACTGGGTGATATACGGAATGTTGAATCACTATATTGTACACCTGAATCTAACATGACACTGTATGTTAATTATACTGGAACTAAAATTTTAAAAAAAATTACCCTCTAGAAAGAAATTTAGAGAAATAAAAATTCCTTTTTATAAAAAATAGAGGACCAGAGTTATATGCAGTATTCATGAATTAGATGACTAAATATTATAAAGATGTAAATTCTCCCCAAATTGTTCTGTAGAGTCAATGTGATATCAAATCAAAATACTAGCAACTTTCTGATAAAACTTGGCAAGCTGACTTTGAAATGTGTATGGAAACTCAAGAGACCAACAGTAGCTAAGATACTTTTAAAGAAGATGGGTGGGAGAACTTGCCTTACCAGAAATCAAGACAGTGTTTTGTAATGATAACAGTGTGGCTTTGGCACCATAATAGACCAATAGTCTGATAGAAGAGAATCTACAAAAAGACCCACATATATGTGGGCATATAGTTTATGGTGACAAAACCCTCATACACTGATAGCTGTGGTTTAGTTCAGCCTCTTAGTAAAACTGTTTAGCATTATCTAGTGAAGCTGAAGTTACATTTATTCTATAAAGTAGCAATTTCCCCTTAAAGGGTTTATTCTTAGCGTTGCCAGATTTAGCAGTATAAAAATATAGAATGCAAGTTAAATTAGTATTTCAGATAAAGGATAAATCTGTAGTATAGGTATGCTCCGTACAATCTTTGGGACATACTTATAATAAAACAATTATTGTTTATCTGAAATTTTAATTTAACTAGATGTCCTGTATTTTATCTGGCAATCCTAAATATACTCCTCATTAATGTGTGCACAGATATACCAGGAGGTGTGGACAGGAATGTTCATAGCATTGTTTGTAATTACCAAAACCTGGAAATACTCCACTGTTACTCAGCAGTAGAATGGAAAAGTAAATTGTGGTTTGTTCACACAGTGGAATATTATACAACAATGAAAAGACATGAGTACTAACTAGACACAACAATGCAAATGAATCTTGTAAACATAATGTACAGCAAAAGAAATCAGAAACTATAAAAATCCACTCTATGATTGCATTTACAAGTGATTCAACAAAAGCAGGTGAGGGAGAAAAACTGGTGTTCAGGAAGGTGTACTTAGGTGGTAAATTACAAAGCGATATTCATGAAAGTCTAGATGGTGGTTACTTTTACTGTATTTTTTTCTTTTTTCTTTTTTTAATTTTATTTTTTAATTTCCATCCAAATTAGGTAGCATATAGTGCAACAATGATTTCAGGAGTAGATTCCTTAGTGCCCCTTACCCATTTAGCCCATCCCCCTTCCACAACCCCTCCAGTAACCCTCAGTTTGTTCTCCATATTTATGACTCTCTTCTGTTTTGTCCCCCTCCCTGTTTTTATATTATTTTTGTTTCCCTTCCCTTAGGTTCATCTGTTTTGTCTCTTAAAGTCCTCATATGAGTGAAGTCATGTGATTTTTGTCTGTCTCTGACTGACTAATTTCACTTAGCATAATACCCTCCAGTTCCATCCATGTAGCTGCAAATGGCAAGATTTCATTCTTTTTGATCGCCAAGTAATATTCCATTGTGTATATGTATATATATATATATATATATATATATATACCACATTTTCTTTACCCATTCATCCATTGATGGATATTTGGGCTCTTTCCATACTTTGGCTATTATTGATAGTGCTGCTATAAACATGGGGGTGCATGTGTCCCTTCGAAACAGCACACCTGTATCCCTTGGATAAATGCCTAGTAGTGCAATTGCTGGGTTGTAGGGTAGTTCTATTTAACTTTTTGAGGAACTCCATACTGTTTTCCAGAGTGGCTGCACCAGTTTGCATTCCCACCAGCAGTACAAAAGAGATCCTCTTTCTCCGCATCCTCGCCAACATCTGTTGTTGCCTGAGTTACTCATTTTAGCCATTCTAACAGGTGTGAGGTGGTATCTCACTGTGGTTTTGATTTGTATTTCCCTGATGATGAGTGATGTTGAGCATTTTTTCATGTGTCCGTTGGCCATCTGGATGTCTTCTTTGGAGAAGTGTCTATTCATGTCATTTGCCCATTTCTTCACTGGATTATTGGTTTTTAGGGTGTTGAATTTGATAAGTTCTTTATAGATTTTGGATACTAACCCTTTATCTGATAGGTCATTTGCAAATATCTTCTCCCATTCTGTCAGTTGCCTTTTAGTTTTGCTGATTGTTTCCTTCGCTGTGCAGAAGCTTTTTATTTTGATGAGTTCCCAGTCATTCATTTTTGCTTTTGTTTCCCTTGCCTCCAGAGACGTGTTGAGTAAGAAGTTGCTGCGGCCAAGGTCAAAGAGGTTTTTGCCTGCTTTCTCCTCTATGATTTTGAGGGCTTCCTGTCTTACATTGAGGTCTTTAATCCATTTTGAGTTTATTTTTATGCATGGTGTAAGAAAGTGGTCCAGGTTCATTCTTTTGCATGTTGCTGTCCAGTTTTCCCAGCACCATTTGCTGAAGAGACTGTCTTTATTCCATTGGATATTCTTTCCTGCATATCAAAGATTAGCTGGCTGTATCTTTGTGGGTCCATTTCTGGGTTCTCTATTCTATTCCATCAATCTGAGTGTCTGTTCTTGTGCCAGTACCATACTGCGTTGATGATTACAGCTTTGTAGTACAGCTTGAAGTCCAGGATTGTGATGTTTCCTGCTTTGTTTTTTTTTTTTTTTTTAAGATTGCTTTGGCTATTCAGGGTCTTTTCTGGTTCCATGCAAGTTTTAGGATTATTTATTCTAGCTCTGTGAGGAATGCTGGTGTTATTTTGATAGGGATTTCATTGAATATGTAAATTGCTTTGGGTAGTATCGACATTTTACCAAAATTTGTTCTTCCTATCCAGGAGCATGGAATTTTTTTCCACTTTTTGATGTCTTCTTCAATTTCTTTCTTAAGCTTTCTATAGTTTTCAGTGTATATATTTTTCTCATCTTTGGTTAGATTTATTCCTAGGTATTTTTTGGGTTTTGGTGCAACTGTAAATTGGATCGATTCCTTGATTTCTCTTTCTGGTGCTTCATTGTTGCTGGATAGGAATGCAACCGATTTCTGTGTATTGATTTTATATCCTGCAACATTGCTGAATGCATGATTCAGTTCTAGCAGTTTTTTGGTGGAATCTTTAGGGTTTTCCATATAGAGTATCATGTCATCTGTGAAGAGTGAAAGTTTGACCTCCTGGCCGATTTGGATGCCTTTTATTTCTTTGTGTTGTCTGATTGCAGAGGCTAAGACTTCCAATACTATGTTGAATAACAGTGGCGAGAGTGGACATCCCTGTCTTGTTCCTGACCTTAGGGGGAAAGCTCTCAGTTTTTCCCCATTGAGGATGATATTAGCGTTGGGTTGCTCGTATATGGCTTTTATGATCTCAAGGTATGATCCTTCTATCCCTACTTTCTTGAGGGTTTTTATCAAGAAAGGATGCTGTCTATTGTCAAATGCTTTCTCTGCATCTATTGAGAGGATCATATGATTCTTCCTTTTGTTGATGTGATGAGTCACACTAATTGTTTTGGAGATATTGAACCAGCCCTGCATCCCAGGTATAAATCCCACTTGATCGTGGTGAATAATTTCTTTAATGTATTGTTGGATCCAGTTGGCTAATGTCTTGTTGAGGATTTTTGCATCCATGTTCCTCAGGGCAGTTGGTCTATAGTTCTCCTTTTTAGTGGGGTCTCTGTCTGGTTGTGGAATCAAGGTAATTCTGGCTTTATATAAAGAGTTTGGAAGTTTTCCTTCCATTTCTATTTTTTTGGAACAGCTTCAAGAGAATAGGTGTTAACTCTTCCTTAAATGTTTGGTAGAATTCCCCTGGAAAGCCGTCTGGCCCTGGACTCTTGTTTTTTGGGAGATTTTGACTACTGATTAGATTTCCTAGCTAGTTATGGGTCTGTTCCAATTTTCTATTTCTTCTTGTTTCAGTTTTGGTAGTGTATATGTTTCTAGGAATTTGTCCATTTCTTCCAGATTGCCCACTTTATTGGTATATGATTGCTCATAATATTCTCTTATTATTGTTTTTATTTCTGCTGTGTTGGTTGTGATGTCTCCTCTTTCATTCTTTATTTTACTTATTTGGGTCCTTTCCTTTTTCTTTTTGATCAAACTGGCTAGTGGTTTATCACTTTTGTTAATTCTTTCAAAGAACCAGCTTCTGGTTTCATTGATCTGTTCTACTGGTTTTTGTTTGTTTGTTTGTTTGTTTGTTTTTTGGTCTTTGGTTTCGATAGCATTAATTTCTGCTCTAATATTTATTATTTCCTGTCTTCTGCTGGTTTTGGGTTTTTTTTTTTGCTGTTCTTTTTCCAGCTCTTTAAGGTGTAAGGTTAGGTTGTGTATCTGAGATCTTTCTTCCTTCTTTAGGAAGGCCTCGATTGCTATATACTTTCCTCTTATGACCGCCTTTGCTGTGCCCCAGATTTTTTGGGTTCTGGTGTTATCATTTCCATTGGCTTCCATATACTTTTAAATTTCCTCTTTAACTGTTTGGTTAGCCCATTCATTTTTTAGTAGGATGTTCTTCAGTCTCCAAGTATTTGTTACCTTCCCAAATTTTTTCTTGTAGTTGATTTCAAGTTTCATAGCATTGTGGTCTGAAAATATGCACGGTGTGATCTTGATCTTTTTGTACTTACTTAGGGCTGATTTGTGTCCCAGTATGGTCTATTCTGGAGAACGTTCCATGTGCACTGGAGAAGAATGTATATTCTGCTGCTTTAGGATGAAATGTTCTGAATATATCTGTTAAGTCCATCTGGTCCAGTGTGTCATTCAAAGCCATTGTTTCCTTGTTGATTTTTTGATTAGATGATCTGTCCATTGCTGTGAGTGGAGTGTTGAAGTCTCCTACTATTATGGTATTACTATCAATGACTTTCTTTACATTTGTGATTAATTGATTTAAATATTTGGCTGCTTAACATTTGGGGAATAATTGTTTACAACTGTTAGGTCTTCTTGGTGGATAGACCCCTTGATTATGATATAATGCCCTTCTGCATCTCTTGATACAGTCTTTATTTTAAAGTCTAGATTGTCTGATATATGTATGGCTACCCTGGCTTTCTTTTGCTGACCATTAGCATGATAGATGGTCTCCATCCCCTTACTTTAAATCTAAAGTTTCCTTTAGGTCCAAAAGTGGGTCTCTTGTGAACAAGTGGATCTTGTTTTCTTATCATTCTCTGACCCTATGTCTTTTGATTGGAACATTGAGTCCATTGACACTTAGAGTGAGTACAAAAAGATATGAATTTATTGCCATTATGTTGCTTGTAGAGTTGGAGTTTCTGGTGGTGTTCTCTGGTCCTTTCTAATCTTTATTGCTTTTGGTATTTATTTATGTATTTATATATATGTTGTATGTATGTATGTATGTATGTATGTATTTATTTATTTATATTTTCATCTTTTCTCCCCTCAGAGTGTCCCCCTTAAAATATCTTGCAGGGCTGGTTTAGTGGTCAGAAACTCCTTTAATTTTTGTTTGTCTTGGAAACTTTTTACCTCTCCTTCTATTTTGAATGACAGTCTTGCTGGATAAAGAACTCTTGGCTGCCTATTTTTCTGATTCAGCACACTGAATATATCCCGCCACTCCTTTCTGGCCTGCCAGGTTTCTGTGGATAGGTCTTCTGCAAACCTGATCTGTCTTCCCTTGTAGGTTAAGGACTTTTTTTTCCCTTGCTGCTTTCATGATTCTCTCCTTGTGTGAGTATTTTGTGAATTTGACTATGATATGCCTTGTTGATGGTTGGTTTTTGTTGAATTTAATGGGAGTCCTCTGTGCTTCCTGGATTTTGATGTCAGTGTCTTTCACCAGGTTATGAAAGTTTTCCACTATAATTTCCTCACATAACCCTTCTACCTCTATTTCTCTCTCTTTTTCTTCTGGGACCCCTGTGATTCTGATGTTCCTGTTTAATGAGTCACTGAATTCTCTAATTCTTAAATCGTGCTCTTTTGCCTTAATCTCCCTCTTTTTTTCTGCTTCATTGTTCTCCCTAAGTTTGTCCTCTATATTGCTGATTCTCTGTTCTGCCTCATCCATCCTTGTTGTTGCAGCATACATCTGTGATTGCAGCTCAGTTATAGCATGTTTTATTTAATCCTGACTGGTTTTTACTTCTTTTACCTCTGCAGAAAGGGATTCTGATCTATTTTTGACTCCAGCTAGTAGTTTTATTATCATGATTCTAAATTTTGGTTCAGACATCTTACTTGTATATGTGTTTGTCAAGTCCCTGGCTGTCATTTCTTCCTACTCTTTCTTTTGGGATGAATTCCTTCATTTCATCATTTTGAAGAGAGAAAAGGAATTAGTGAGGTAGAGTAAATGAAAATTAATAAAAGTTAAAATTAAAAAAATATTAAAATTAAAAAAATTAAAAACACACACACACTAAAGAATTGAATAAATGATGCTAGACCCTAGGTGTGTTTTGGTCTGGGTGTTGATAGTGTCTTGAAAGATTAGAGAAAAAAGGGGAAAGAAGAAAAAAAAAGGAAATCATTTGAAAATTTGAAAAAATGAATACACTGAAGTAGACTAAAATGAAATAATGGATGTACACTAGTATTTCAAAAAAATTACACAAAGGTAAAAGCTGTAATAGAAAAAATTAAAGAAAAATATTTTTAATAAAAATTAGGAATAAAAATGAATTTTTTTCTTTTTCTGTATTCAAAAAAAAGAAAGAGAAAAAGAAAAAAATGGAAATCATTTGAAAATTTGAAAAAATGAATACACTGAAGTAGACTAAAATAAAATGATGGAAGTAAAACAGAATTTAAACAAATTTACACAAAAGTAAAAAATATAGGAAAAAATTTAAAGATAAATACTAATGAAAATTGAAAATAAAAATGAATTTTTTCTCTTTCTGTATTCAAGAAAAAGAAATGAAAAAGAGAAAAAAAGAAAAAAAAACAAAGGAAGAAACGGAATAGATGGACCTCTTAACAGACTGAAACACTACTGAAATTACTTCATTTTCCCCTAGAAGTCAGACTATGAAGCGCTTTATCATCCATAAACTAAGCAGGCAGTGAGACTTGTGTTCTTCAAGAGTGAGGTTGGCCCAGTTGGGCAGCGCTTAGTGTAACAGTTCCCCTCTCCACTAGATGGCACTGCTAGCCTACTGGGGTGGATTGTTGTGGCGCTTGTAGGTGCCTATGCACATGCGTGGGAGCCATGAAAATGGCATCACCCAGCTACCCAGTCTCTAGTATCAGAACTCTATTCTCCCCCATTTGCAATCGTGCACCTGTCCTCTGTCTTTAGCTTTCATCCACTACCCGCTTTTACCTGTCCGTGACCAAGCCCCAGGTAGTACCTCTCTCCCGTGTTTTTTCTCAGATGCGGCTGATTTCCCCAACCCCTTACTTCTGAGGGACTGCGGCTTTGACCTGTTCTGACCCTGTGTGGGAGGGTCTCATTGAGCCATGGCTGAATGCCGGCCACACCCAGGAAAGTTCACGAGACCATGCTGCTGCTGATGTCCAGAGACTGCGGCCAGGTGCCAGCCCCGCCCCAGAAAAAGTTCGCAAGACAGTGTAGCAGCAGTGTTTCAGGGATTATGGAAAATCACAACACCCATCTGGCACCAGGCTTCACCCTTAATGACCTTCTTCCAGCACCAGCAAATGTGGCCATCTCTGCGGTCTGCTGGGCCCAGGTTGCCTAACAGCATCTACCAAATGTCCTTCCAGCAGTGGAACCGCTTTTTCCCGTGTGGCCCGAGAACCTCCTTGACCCCACTCCACTCCTGGGGATTCGCCCTTCCCATCAGAGCACCGCCAGGTATCAAGCTGGTGAGTTGCAGACTCTGTGCTCCCCCTGTTTACAGTCTTAATGGAATTTAAACCCTTTCCTTTCTCCTTTCTCCCTTTTTAGTTTAGTCCCTGTGGCTGTTTCCAATTTTCCACTTTCTCTCCAGCTGCTTCTGGGGAGGGGTGCTTTTCCCTTATGCTCCCCACCATCTCCACCCTCTCTCCACCTGCAAAAGCACCTCCCCTCCGTAGCTTCTCTCTTCCCCATTTCACCTCTCCGCACTGTGTACTTGCTGAATTCTATGGTTCAGGTTGTACAGATTGTTGTGTTAATCCTCTGATCAGATTTCTAGGTGTGCATGATGGGTTAGTGTTGGTCTGGCTGTATTTCATGGATGTGAGACACGCAAAAACTTCCATGCTGTTCTGCCATCTTGGCTCCCTCTAAATGGTGGTTACTTTTAAATGGAAGAGGGAGATAGATCATCTTTGAGAGGGCCTAATGGGAGCTTCTGCAGTGCTGGCAATACCCTATTGCTTCACCTGGATGGTGGCTACATAGGTAGTTCACTTTAGACAGATTAAAAATAAGGAGTAGGAATAGAAAACCCACCTAACTACCTCTTTTTGTAGTAAGTACTTTGTGGTTCTGTCCCTTTTGTATCCTGAAATAAATTTTGTAGATAGTATAACTTATTAATCTACATAATATTAACAATAGTAGGAAATTAAAATGTCATAAGTACAATATAAAAAAAATAAATGTTATTTATTATGAAATGCCAAGTGTTTTAACATGCATAGTGTTCAAACCTATGTTCCCTTGAAGGCATAGGGACGTAATTGGATGCTTACCTCTGTACATTATTGAATCACCATGACTATGACAGAGAAGTTGAATTGGTGACTCACATGCTGTAAGCATTTGCTGAATGCCGTTATTTTTCTGAAATGGTGAACAGCTCTAGGTAAAGTTCTGGCGAAAGTAAAAAAGTGTAATAAAAAAAAATTCTTTAGATTTCCATGGTAGTTGCACTGGTAGAAAATTGCTTTATATTGAAGCAGTGCAAAATAAAAACCTTTAAATTTATGTGAAAACAAAGATTCTGTGTTAAGATAATTATAAACACATTTCTCAGCTACAGGATTATCCTTTGGGAGGATGAGAAATCATGCAGATCTTGGGAGAATTCCTTCTATTGCTGAATTGTTGAAGTTGGCCGGATGTCTAGTATCCCCAGCCTCCCCAAATGATAGGTGCCCCTATCAATGTGTAACCTAAGCACTTGCACAGATTTCCAAAACAAGCTTTGAAGAACTATACCACCTCTGTTCAGAACTACCAGCCCAAATCTTTGAACCACCTGGGTTGCTACAGAATTAGACTCCAAAGTTTCTCTAAACAGCTTTGTTTTACTTCATTCCTTAAAAAGAAAAAAGAAAAAAATTGTGAAACAACAGCACAATACACACAGATATATTGAAGGAAATAACCATCTGGAGCTTAATCTGGTGGCCTTAGAATCAACTTAGAAAACTCAACCTTCATTGTGCATTTCAACTTTTTTAATGGCAATTAAAGAGGAAAGAGAGAGACATAGATTGTACTGAACAGTAGGCAAGGTCAAAACCACTTGTTTAGGACACTCAAAGAAATGGCACAGCCGACATAGTGCCCTCTCCAACCAGCCATGTTTGTTCAGTCTTTTACTTCTCTGAGATTCTTGTCAGAGTCTCTCTGGGTCCTCGCTTTTTTTTTCCTGGAGGCAGCAGTCTTCAGGCCAACCACAGTCCAACTAGAAGGGGGTAGAAATTTCCACCTTTTTTTAGGTGTCCTGGAAACTTATATCCTGGAAGAGACAGGGGAAGCAGGATGGATTCTAGATCTGGCCTGTAGCCTCCAAGTCAGACTTTGAACATTTCTCATAAGAAATGTTATCAGTGTTTCTCAGTGTTTAATCATTTGGAAAGTTTACTACTTATTTCACAGAGACTTGAGTTGGAATCTGCCGCCTCTGACTGTAATAAGCAGTACACTTGGCCCTTGAGCACCACAGGCATTAGGGCACCAATCCTCAGATTGTCAAAAATCTACATATAAGTTTTTACTCCCCTAAAACTTAACTACCGATAGCCTATACATTCGAAAAGCCTTGCTGATAACATAAACAGCCGATTAATACATATTTCAGATGTTCTATGTATTATATACTGTATTCTTACAAAAGTAAACTAGAGAAAAGAAAATGTTACTTTAAAAAATCATGAGGAAGAGAAAATACATTTACAGTTTTGTACCATATTTATTGAAAAAAAATCCACGGATAATGGACCTGCATAGTTCAAACCCATGTTGTTTAAGGGTTACCTGTAGTTAGAGGTATGCTTGGTTTGAGGAGAGTGGGTCTTGAGAGGTGTGGCATGTGGTGGAGAAGGAGGGTAGGAGGAATGGTGATGGGGAAAGAAATTAAGTTATTTCCCATAATGTGAGCTTCTGGTTTATTTTTGATGTTCAGGATTTCTCTGTTGGATATATAAGTGCTTGAAAGAAGTTTTGCTCTTTGTTCCTTTGGAGATTATGAGTTCAGATCTCAGAGGTTCTGTTGCATGTTTCTAAGTAAATCAAAATGTTAGCTTTGCCACATGCTTTCTGAAATTTCTTAGGTTGTATACAGGTTGCAATTACATACCAGATTGTCAGCTTCTTGTGTGCAGTGTCTCTTCCATCTCAGTAGCCCCCTTGCAAGCTGGATTCAATTTGTTGAATACATAAACTAATGAACAGATTGACCTTCAGGCATTGCATGAACTGGGAGTCCATTAATTTGGCATTAAAGGATAAAGTATACTTTCTGATATTGACACCTAAGGGACAATTAAAAATAGAAATTTACATTTTATTTTTTATTCTTTTTATACCCAGTAATTTAAAGAATAATATCATTTTCCCATTCCATAGATTTTTTTTTGAGGAAGGGGGAGAGGCAGAGGGACAGAGAGTGAGAGAGAGAGAAAGAGAGAGAGAGAGAATCCCAAGAAGGCCCCACACTCAGTGGATCCCAGTACCTGGGGATCATTAATTAAGAAGAAATCAAGTTGGACACTAAACCAACTAAGCCACCCATGTGCCCTGATTCCATATATTTTTAATGAGCATCTATTATGTGTCAGGTGTTATGCTGGGCTTTGAGAATATGAGATGAAGAAGACTAACTGAGTCCCTTTTCTCCCTGTGGAGCCTATAACCCAGTGGATATTTGGTGTATAACCTGTTTTTATATTTCATTCATAACAATGATTTTAAAAATGGATAGCCAGTTCCCAGGTCATGTGGACTTTTACCTATTTTGCTGATCTACAAGTGGAGTCTTTTGAAGTAGCCCTTATTAAGAACTTAGAGGAAGTAGATCTACAGCTGTTTACTGCATGTGTCTTTTTTTTTTTTGAGAGAGAGAGAGAGAGAGAGAGAGAAAGTATAAGTGGGGGAGAGCAGAGGAAAAGAGAGAGAATCTCAAGCAGGCTCCACACTCAGTGCAGAGTCTGACACAGGGCTCAATCCCATGACCCTAGGATCATGACTTGAGCCAAAAGTAAGAGTTGGACACTCAACTGACTGAGCCACCCAGGTGCCCCACTGCATGCATCTTTTAATTTGGCTCAACCCCAAATCCAGACCTCTCTCTGACTCCCACCTTGGTTTTATATTTGCTGACATGACAAGTACATTTTTTCCACTAACAGATGCTCATACCTTAACCTCTTTCTGCCCATCATTGCCCACCTTTCACTGGCAAGCATAACCCTACCTAGAAAATAGGATTTGAAGGGGGACGGCTTTAGAACACAAACCCCAAAGGACATAACCACCTTCATGATCAATGAACACTGATGTCCTTGTGGCCCCGTAAGTCCCCAAACCTTGAAATAGTGTTTCACTGCTCTGCTGACACCTGAACACTAAATTGTGGACCTTTATAATTGAAGAGAACTTCAGGGTCATAGGAAGGACAAAGAGTGGTCTGAGGGTCATCTACATCCCAATCACTGGAGGAGCTTGTCACAGATAAAGCTATAGGCACCCGATTGCAAGAGTCTTCATTTTGTAGATGTTCCAGGAGCTATTTTGAGCCTTCATTTTATGGATGGGAGGGCTGAAGTGACTTCTCACACAGAAAGTTAGTTGTAGAGGGTGAACCAGAGTCAGAGCGTCTGACCCTCAGCCTGTGGCTCTTTTTTTTTTTTAATGTGTATTTATGTATTTATTTTGGGAGACAGAGAGAGAGATAGAGCATGATTGGGGGAGGGACAGAGAGAGAGAGAGGGAGACAGAGACTCCCAAGCAAGCTCTTTGCTCTCAGCACAGAGCCCAATGCAGGGCTTGAACCCACAAACTGTGAGATCATGACCTGAGCTGAAATCGAGAGTCGGACATTCAACTAACGTAGCCACTCAGGCGCCCTGTGGTTCTTTCTTAGTGCTACAGCATGTGGAAGTGAAGTGCCAAAGTAAAACATCAATTTCTTCCCTTTTTCCCAAATTCCCTTCCTCTATTTGTGTGGAATAAGCAGTGATTATAAAGGAGAAGAACTCTATTCTTTTTTCCTTGTGTGTGCCAAATATTTTTTTCTCTGATGAAACCCATATGGAATATAAATTCCACATATTTTCTTCCCAGACAAGAGGCCACCCTGTGCTCCTCAAGTCTACTATTCTCCATGCTGGAACCTGGAAGGAGATATTCTGATCCATCCCTGCTATAATTTGAATAGGCAGCTACTGACTGTGGGTTGTTTATGGGCCATGGATTGGCCATGTCTTTGGAATTGTGAAGACTTCCCAGATAGATTATGGCCTCTCCTGTTTTCTCTGGCTTCTGTCGACACCAGCCCATGAATGTGACTTGGTGTGGAAATAGTTGGCAGCCAAAGCTGATATAGACCTTTCCATAGTCCCATTTCCATTCCTCATAGAGATAGAGACTGGCTGAACACCAAGCTAATGAGGACTAGAACCATATGCCTGAAGGATCAAAAGCTACTGGAACTTGGGGTAATTATAAGAATCAATAAAGCTAAGGCACTTTGACAGAAAAGGACTACCATAAAAAGAGGGAAAAAATGGCTCTGCAGTAAGAATGAGGAGTGCAAAGGTTCAACAGCTCTAGCAGTCACTTACTCCATGTGTCATTACTGAGACAGTCAAACCCTTCACAGTTCTGTCCCTTTGTAATTCACGGAGGTACTGACTCAAAGAGCCCGTCTAAATAGAAATGAAGTATCTACTTGCGGGGCTGGGGCTGCTCAGGGCCACCTACAGATTCATCCCTGTGGGTAATCAGTACATGTCCACAGGGACAGAGATCTGACAGAATCAGGGGATGAAATATATTTTCAATTTGCCCATAGTTTGGGGATTGATACACCTTTTGTATAAGGGCATTTGGTTTTGTTCCAGGATAGAGCTGGAGTCATATTTTAATATTTAATAAGCCATGCTATGCTAATTGCATATATTACAGAAATCCTGAACATGGATTCATGTTGCTAAAATAATCATACTGATTATTAATTTTTTTTTGTAAAGGACAGTAGCCTTTCCTGTTTTAATGAGGTTAACTACAGTAATCATCCTCATCGTCAATATTTATTAGTACTTACTAGGAATAAGGAATACTTTACTTTGATTATCTGATTTGATCCTCATAACCATTGTATGAGGAGAGTGAAGTAATTATCCTCATTTTACAGAAGATAAAAGTGAGGCACAAAATGGTTAATTCACCAATGTTACATATCTAATAAGTGGAAAAGCTGGGAATCTAACTTGGATAATCAGAGTCCAAAGACCATGCTTCCCTAAATCGGTTAATGTGTGAGAAATAGGGTTGGTTGAATTTTGTCCACTTGGTCTTCTTTCATTTGTTCATTCATTCATTCACTCATTCAATAAGCATTATATAAATATAAGGGTGCCTGGGTGGCTTAGTCGGTTAAGTGTCTGACTTTGGCTCAGGACATGATCTCATGGTTCATGCGTTTGAGCCCTGCGTTGAGCTCTGTGCTGACAGCTAGGAGTCTGGAGCCTGCTTCATGTTCTGTGTCTCCCTCTCTCTCTGCCCCTGCCCCACTCATTCTCTCTCTCTCTCTCTCTCTCTCTCTCTCTCTCTCTCTCTCTCTAAAAAATAAAGAAACATTAAAAAGATTACAAAAGGGGCGCCTGGGTGGCGCAGTCGGTTAGGCGTCTGACTTTAGCCAGGTCACCATCTCGCTGTCAGTGAGTTCGAGCCCCGTGTCGGGCTCTGGGCTGATGGCTCGGAGCCTGGAGCTTGTTTCCGATTCTGTGTCTCCCTCTCTCTCTGCCCCTCCCCTGTTCATGCTCTGTCTCTCTCTGTCCCAAAAATAAATAAACGTTGAAAAAAAAAATTTTTAAAAGATTACAAAAAATAAGCATTATATAAGTACCAATTCAATATGAGATCTTGGACTTTGTTATGAAGGTGATTAGAACAGTTTCTGCCCTCAAGGATCTCACTTTGTGGGAGGAAAGCATGTGTCTAAATCATTTATTATAAATGGAATGTGATACTATAATAAAAGTACTTGCAAGGTGTTTGGTGAGAACAGAGAGTCAGGGAAGGCGTCCTGGAGGAAGCCATTTTCAATCTAGGTTCTGCATGTGAGAAGTTTGGTGAAGACAGATGAGAGAGAAGAAGCAGCCAAGGCAAGGAGAAGGTTCATCAAGCACTACTGCACATAAGGTCCTGTTGTGCTGGCTTTGTGGGGGCACAGAGACCAGTTTCCTCCTCTCCAAGAGAAAAAGTCAAGGGTGGAGTTGTATCAACAATGAATAAAAAAGTATGTTCACAGCATGATACAAACAAAAGTCTCTGAAAGGGTAAGGGAAGGAGAGCTTATTTCCAACTCTGAGAGAAGGAGGGAGAAGATGGGGATTTTTCCATGAAGACCAATTTAAATTAGGCTTGGAGAGATGAGAAGTTTTTCAAGATACAGGAGTAGAGAAGTGAAGGAGGATGGGCTATTTAGAGAACAAAGCATCTGGTGTAAATGGAATGCAGGCACGTGGAATTTGGTAAAGAGAATGGAGGGGCATGGTGCCAGTGCTTGGAAGACCTTGAAGGCCGTGTGAAGAGTTTTGGAAAAGTGTTGATGAAATGTGGGCACTCTTTTGAAGCAGAGGTATTGCTAGGGAAACCAGAGTACACCTAGATCACTCGTCTCTAACCCTGCTTTTAGCCACATAACCTTCCTTTCAAGCAGTCTTAGAGAAAACCCTAAGTATAAAAGAGTTAAGAATGCAGCCACTTTGGTTGGCATGGGGCTGAAGGGGCTCAGTATGCAGACTGCTTCAGCATCCACCTAGGGTTCTCTGCAACACAACTTAAAACCATCCTACGAAAGAGAGATCTGAGTCTAGAGAACAAGATGTCTTCAGCCCCATACCTAGGCTGAATTCTCAGACCACCATCAGCCATACTAGTATCGTTTCTGGCAAAAAGACAACACCATTCGTGGGTTTGGCCCCTGGTACTCTTTTGATTTGTACATGAAACAATCATTCACAGCAGATCAGTGATTAGTTAAGCTGAAAATCTATTCGCAGAGATATCCAAATTGCTGAAATGAAGCCCTTGGACAAAGCTGTTTGCTGCATAGAACGTTCCTGTCAAGAATATCTCCTACTAAATGGAATCCTGGGAGCTTGAAGGAGTTAACACAACTTCAGAATTGCCTCTCCCCTTCCCACAGAGCAACTTGTCCACTGGGAGAATCTGGCTGCATGCTGAGGATTCAATGCCAGAAAGTGAAATGAAAGACTTCACTGGATCTCTGCACCTGGATACCCTCGGGAGAAAGGAGTGAGGGAAGGGATATTTCATTTTCAGAGTTCCCCAAAGCATATCCCAACAGGCCAGGCTGCAAGGAGAAGTAATGATCCCTGAAGGAAATTAGCCAGAAGAGGTCCATGACTGTCAAGAAGACCCCCCAAGAGAGTGGGTCAGATAAAATACAGGAGGATACCCAGTTAAACTTGAATTTCTGATAAACGAGAAACTTCTCAATATAAGTGTGTCTCAAATGTTGCATGGGACATACTTACATTAAAAAACTTTTATTTGAAATTCAAATTTAACTGGGTGTTCTGTATTTCTGTTTGCTAAATCTGGCAACCCTACACTCAGGCTGCCTCCCTCATGGATACGTCCTCCGTCTCTATCCACCCTTGAAGAGAACTGCAGCCCAGTTTTTCATCCAGGATCTCACTCCAAACCCCATAAACGTGAGCTCAAGCTTCTCCACACCACAATGGCAGATGGCTTGTCCAGCCAAGGGAAAGGACCTGCACCCTCCAGAGCCTCCTTGCTTCCCCCAGCATGTTCTTTTTGAAGTCCTGGCAGATTGGTCAGAGGCCAGCATGGGGGTTTACAGGGTAGGGGTTTTTAGAGGCCTACTGCCTGATGAATAAATGTTTACAATAACCACATTCCCTCCTTGACTAGCTGGGGGAGTTTCCATCAGAGCTGCATTGCCATTAGGCAAGCTGTTTGCTTTTTTGTTAGAACTAAGTTATTGGTGCATTGCTGCTACAAACAGAAAACATCTGTGGAGAGCCCACAAACAGGAAACTTTGGAGGGGAAAGGGGAAAAAACTCACATTGCCTGTTGACCCCCTTTATGCATGTTTGAAAAGGAAGAATGTAAGTTAAATCAACAACCCTTAAGTACAAATATAAGCTCGAATCAGAGCATGACAAAGACTGAGTGGCACTGAGCCGGGGTTTGTGCCATATTTCCTTTTTTATCTAGGTGAACACACTGAAGAGAGGGTTAGCTTCTTCTGCTAACTCTAATTCTCCAGGGAAGGGCTTAGCTGCCAAAATAATCTTTCTATTGTTCCTGATGTGCAGGTGCAGCTACAGGAGAGGGATGCTATTGTAAATTATAGATGGTCAGTTTCAGTGGAACTTCCAAACACATATCATTCTGTGTCATTGCAACAGAATAAAGCAGGCAAAAGAATATACATGACAAGTTTCCTACAGAAGAAGCATTTGAGTTTCACATGTATAGGTTATGAGGATGACTTTCAGTATTCTGCTTTCCTCTGTGCTAGGAGGTTGAAAAATTTTTTAAGAAGTGATGTATAGTGGCCCATAAACAATGAGGTCCAGGAGCAGAAGAGATATGGCTACAGGAGGGGAAGCAGGTAAAAATTTTACTCTCCATCTTTATCCTGAGAGAAGTAAGAGAAGAAAATGGAGAAGGAGGAAAGGGAGAAGCAAAGAGACACACACAGCCCTATTGCTTGGTTCAGAGACAGCTTGCATACTCCTCAGGATTCATGTGCCTAGGGAACTATGTAACTCATCCAGAAGACCTAGCCCTCTACAATTTTTTTAATGACCGAAATTAAGAAAAAAAGCTAAATTCAACTTGACTAAATTATCAGTGGAATATAAAGGTCAGAAAGAAGAGTAATTCCAAGTAATTTTAGGAATGTGTCCCAGATAGGTGGTGAGGATAATTTGACGTTATGGCTTATGCTTGGCAGTTGACTAGAAAACAAAGGGAAAAACCTTGAAAATGGACAGCACAGAAACAACAATAAAACAAGGAACAAATGGCAATAAGTACATACCTATCAATAATTACCTTAAATGTAAATGGACTAAATACTCTGGTAAAGACATAAGGTAACTGAATAAATTAAAAACACAAGACCCATCTATATGCTGTCTATAGGAGACTCACTTCAGACCTAAAATCACATGCATATTGAAAGTGAAGGGATGAAAAAACATTTACCATACAAATGGAAGGGAAAAGAAAGCTTGGGTAGCAATACTTATATTGGACAAAATGGACTTTAAAACGAAGACTGTAACAAGAGACAAGGAAGGACAGTACATATTGATAAAGGGAACAACCCAATAAGAGGATATACCAATTGTAAATAGCTATGCACCCAACATGACAGCACCTAAATACATAAGGCAATCATTGACAAACATAAAAGAAGAAATTGACAGTAATGGAATAATAATAGAGGACTTTAACACTCTACTTATGTCAGTGATAGATCACTGAGACAGAAAATTAACAAGGAAAGAGTTGCTTTGAATGACACATTAGATTGGATGGACCTAAAAAATATGTATAGAATATTCCATCTAAAAACAACAGAATATACATTATTTTCAAGTGCACATGAAACATTCTCCAGGATAGATCACATGTTATTCCACAAAATCAGTTTCAATAAATTTTAAAAAATATTGAAATTATAGCATAATTTTTTTTTTTACCACAATGGTGTGAGACTAGAAAGTAATCACAAGAAAAAAAATCTGGAAAGAAAACAAATACATGGAGGTTAAATAACATGCTACTATACAATCAATGGATCAAGCAAGAAATCAAAGAGCAGTCGAAATATACATGGAGACAAATGAAAATGAAAACATAACAGTTCAAAATCTTTGGGATGCAGCAAAAGCTGTTCCAAGAGGAAAATTAATAGCAATACAGGCCAACCTCAAGAAGCAAGAAAAATCTCAAACAACATAACCTTATACCTAAAGGAGTTTAGAACAAGAGGAACAAACAAAGCCCAGAGTGGAAGGAAGGAAATTATAAAGATTAGAGTAGAAATAAATGAAGGGTTAAAAAGAAAATGGACTGTTAGAAATTCTGATAGAAAGAAAAAAAGGTGAGGTTTAGCCAAGGCATATTCCACGTTCCTGCCATATAATTTGATTAACCCATGGTTCTTAAAAGTCAGTGCATTCAAGTCCACTGGGGAATATGTTTAAAAAAAAAAAAAGCAATAATTCAGGGCTCCACTCTCAGGTTGTAGTTCTGAAGGTAAATCTGAAGCAAGCAGTCCAGCAAGCATACTTCAAGAAACAAAATTTAAAATGTGTCTGGTTAATTTTGTCCCCACGTTATCAGGACAGGCACTCTTCCTGCCTCTTGACTCAAAGGAAGAAGTAAATAAGGGATTTCAGAGTCATGTGGGAGTCAGCCAAATTACAGCTCCACCTCCAGTCCTTGACTTGTTCAATGATATCTCTGGTAGTTACTTAATCTCATCACACCTCAGTCTCCTCATCTATAAATTCAGGCTGTTACAGTATATGCTATAGCACATGCCTCCTCAGGGGATTACAAAGATAAAATGACATGTTGCATTAAAGGATTTAGCAGAGTCCTTAGCCAAACAAATGTGACCTATTGCTATCATTGTTACCAGTATCTTCACTATCATCATCACCATGACCACCACCATCAGTAATTATCCTTTTATTAGGGACTTGCTGTGTGCCGGGTAGTGAGCTTGCAATTTGTAATTTAATTTAATTTAGTTATTTTATTTAATTATTTAATTTAGTTTTTCAATTTTATTCTCATAGTAAATTTAAGGGACAGATTAGTCTTCTAACTCTACATATGAATAAACAGAAGTTGTACATCTGATTCACATCATTCAGGTAGGACTGAGAAGAGCTGTAACTCCTCTGTTGGTGGGAATGTAAAAGGGTGCAGCTGTTGTGGAAAACAGTACAGAAGTTTCTCAAAAAATTAAAAATAGGACTACCATGGGGTGGTCACTAGGCCATATGATAGTTCTATTTTTAATTTTTTGAGGAACCTCTATACTCTTTTCCACAATGGCTGTACCCATTTAGATTCCCATAATAGTGCACAAGAGTTCCCTTTTGTCTGCATCCTAGCCAACACTTGTTATTTCTCGTGTTTTTGATGATAGCCATTCTAACAGGCATGAGGTGGTATTTCACTGTGGTTTGGATTTGCATTTGCCTGATGGTTAGTGGTGTTGGGTGCCTTTTCATGTACCTGTTGGCCACTTGTAAGTCTTCTTTGGAAAAAATGTCTGTTCGCTTCCCATATCCAGTTTTTAATCAGGTTCTTTTTTCCTTTTCTTTTTTTTTGTGCCATTGATTTGTATGAGTCCCCCCCCCCCCTTTTTTTTTTTTGTTTGGTTTCTTACCAGACTGACCATGGGTATAAGAATATCAGTGTTTTATTTTTATGTTTTTTAAGTTTATTTATTTATTTTTGGGAGAGAGAGAGAGAAAGAGCATGAGCTGGGGTGAAGAAGAGAGAGAGAGGGAGAGAGAGACAGAGAGAGAGAGAGAGAGAAAATCTAAAACAGGCTCCAGGCTTCAAGCTGTCAGCACAGAGCCCAGCGCTTGGCTCAAGCTCATGAACTGTGAGATGAAGACTTGAGTCAAAGCTGGATACACTACTGACTAAGCTTCCAAGGCGCCCCACAATATCAGTGTTTTAAATTAAAGACACTTCCATAATTTCTTATTAGATTCAGCATCTATTCATGTTTTTATTGATCAGTTGTATTTCTTCTGAATTGTCTGTTCACAATCTCTGTCCATTTTTTTTTCTCTTATATTGTTGCCTTTTACTGATTTATAGGTATTTTTCATTTGGATATCAATGTTTTGTGTATTATATTTGTTACAAATAATTTCATCAGGTCTTTTACTTCTTTTTAAGCTTCATTTATGATTTATTTTTCATTAAGAGAATTTAAATTGTTAGCCCATTTAATATCTCCTGGGGTTTTATATCTTTCTAACCCCTAAATTTAAAGAAATTATCATAAATTTTTCTAATATTTCCCTAATTTTGTATTTTAGCTCTTGAGTCCATAAGGAATTTGTATTTGTATATAATTCTTGACATGGATTTTATTTTATTTTATTTAAAAGTTAATAATTTTCTTAACACCATTTTAAAATAGAATTTCCTTTTCCTTGATTTGAAGTATTACATTTATTTTAATCCCAATTCTTTTATATACATGGATTTCTAGTCTGAACCATTGATTTTGTCTAATGCCATTTCTACACTATTTTAGTACTTTTACGTTATTTCTGATTTTTAAAAATGTCAGAAAAGTTTAAATCTTCTCTAATGTTTTTAAAGTAAGTTTTCTTATGTATTCTAATTTATTTTCTTCTTCAGATGAATTTTAGAATTAGCTCTTTAAGATTTTTTTTAACCTTTAAGATTATTGAGACTGAGTTGAATTTATAATTATATTTTAAGAAAATTGGTTTCTTAAATCCAATCCAGAAAAATGCTATGTTGGTTTTCTTAAATTTTCTTTTTTTGTGTTTCAATTAGGTTTTATAGTTTTCTTCACATAGGTTCTTGTGTATTTCTTGTTAGGTTTACTGATAGTAGTTTA
This sequence comes from Acinonyx jubatus, assembly GCF_027475565.1. Taxonomy (NCBI): domain Eukaryota; kingdom Metazoa; phylum Chordata; class Mammalia; order Carnivora; family Felidae; genus Acinonyx; species Acinonyx jubatus. Next base: position 118,293,383 of record NC_069380.1, on the reverse strand, counting down.
GTAAGATTCTTCTGCCATTATGAATGAGTTTGTAAAAAATCTATTATATTTTCTAGTTGTTATTAAAAAGAACACCACTAAAATTTAACTATTGCTATAGTATCTGGTCATCTTTTTGAACTCATTTATTAATTCTAATACTTAGCTAGTTAACATCATGTGTTTTATTAGAAAAATAATTATTGAGTACCTGTTATGTGTCACATGTTGGAGATACGGCCAGGTCTCTGCCCAGAGATTTTGCATGTTAGTGGAGGAATATGAGTCACAAAGAAGGAAACAAATACATAAGCACAGTGATTTTATTGTTATGCTGTAAATAAAGGTGAATGATATCCCAGGCGAATGATACTCTAAGAAGTATCACGAAAGAAGCCGTCCCTGAGTTGGTGCTTAAGACCAGAGACTCAGTTTTTGGAGTTTTCCAGAGAAAGTAAACAGTGAACATAAATGCCTTAAAGCTGGAAGGAGCTTGGTAGTCTAAGGACATAAAATGAATTTACATGGCTACAGTACAGTGGATGAAGTGGGAGTTCAGAGAGGTAAATAGTAGCCAAAATAATAGGAAGATTTTAGTTAGACCAGAGCAAGGAGTTCAAATATTATTCTAAGTTTAAGTTAGGAATTAGTAAAATTGAGAGCCATTAAAAGGTCAGGATGGCGAAACAACCTGATTTACATTGTAAAGCAACTGCTTACACCATGTGGAGGAAAGGCTTCCAGGGAGCAAGAGCAGAAGTAGTACAAGGACGTTGTATTGTATTGTATGAGTTGAGAGGTGATGGTAACTTGACTAGTTTGGCAACAGTGGAAAGAGAGAAATGGACACAGTCAAGATACACTGTGATGTAGAAATAAATCAAACTCCTGATGCATTCAATGGATAGGACACCTAGGCTTTGGCTTGAATACCTGGGTGGATTGTGGTGCCATTTACTGAGATAACAAACACTGAGGAATCATGGTTTGTACAAAGGAGAGGGAAGATGAAGATTTCTGTGTGAGAAATGTTTATTTTGAAATACACACTTGACATCCAAGTGAATATGTCAAATAGGTAGTTACATAGATGAGTCTGTAGCTCAGGGGAACAGTCAGTCCTGAGGATATCAACTTGGAATTCAAAAGTGCATAGATAGAATTTAAAGCCATAGAACCAGATGAAATAATATAAGGACAGAAGATAATTAGAGAGGAAAAGAACCCACTACCAGACTCTTGGTCCTTGTGGCATTTAGATGTTCGTTACTGCAGGAGGAGATAGCAAAGGAGGCTGGGAAGGTAAGATAGGAGGAATAGCAGCAGAGAGATGTCACAGAGGCCAAGAGAAGATGGAGTTTTAAGGAGAGACCTTCCTCAAGAACTCCATCGAGAGCCATTAAGAGATTAGCCAAGAGGAAGCATAGTTGAAAATCTTTACAAAAAGTTTTGGTGGAATATTGGGGGAAAAGCCTGGTTGGAGTGGCTTATTAATTATGGAAGATGGGGAATGGAGACAGTTAGAATAGACATTTCACTCCTTACAGAAGTTTTCTTGCAAAAGGAATAAAGAAATGAAATGGTATTCAAAAAGTCATGTGAATTAGGGGATGATTTGCTGTCATTCAAAGATTTTATATATCAGCTTCTTTGTCTGATGAAGTAAATAATCCAGTAGGAAGGAAGTAACCAAAGATCCAGGAAAGAGTGAGGAAAAAATGCAAATAAGCAAAATTCTTGAAAAAAGAGAAGTGAAACCTTGAACTTAAGTGGAGGGACTTATCTTTGATGGGAGCAGACTCACCTACTGGAACAGGAGAGAAATTGGAAAATATGGGTACGTCTTTAAAGAAGTTTACAGATTTTCTTGTGGTGACATGGAGAAGTTCCTGTCTGAATCTATAAAGAGGATTTCTATTAATTAATCATTTCCAGGTAAATGATCTAAATATCTAGAAATAATTATAAGATTGCCTCTTCTTTTATAAATAAATGTCTTATTACTTTGGCGACTACCTCCAGTCCAGTGTAAAATGGCAGTGATGACATTAAGCATCCTCATATTTCATTTGCTTTAAAGAAATCTACCACCTGACTACTAAATATGGTATTTATGCTTGTAGGTTTTTGGTAGCTATGGTACAGCATGTAAAGGATATTTACATCTTCAAGATTGAATCATATTTACTTGGGATGGTTCAGCTTGTCATAAACTCTACGTGATGATACATCATTTTTCTTATGTACTTCTCCATTTGAATCGCTAATATCTTATTTATCTTTAAAAAATCTATAATCATGAGTGAAATTGGCCAGAGTGTTTTTGTATATATGTTATCATAGGTAGATTTTGGTTTTGTGACTATGCTAATTCTATAAAATGACTAGCAATTTTTCCATATTTTTCTAAGCTCTATGTGTTATAACTATTTGTGTCTGGTGATTTAATTTAAAAATTTTTATTTATTTATTTTTTTTTTTGAGGGAGAGAGACAGAGCTTGAGCGGGGGAGGGGCAGAGAGAGAGAGAGACACACAGAATCCTAAGCAGGCTCCAGCCTCTGAGCTGTCAGCACAGAGCCCGACACGGGGCTTGAACCCAGGGACCTGAGATCATGCATGACCTGAGCTGAAGTCGGATGCCCAACCGACTGAGCCACCCAGGCCCCCCTGGTGATTTTATTTTAAAAAGAAGTTATCAGAATACATCTTTAGTTTCTTCTCTCATTATTAGTCTGTTGTGGCCAGTTTGAATCATTTTCTTTTCCTAGAAAATACTCATTTCATCCCAGTTTTTAAATGTGTTTTTAAAGAGTTACACATACTATGCTGTAATTTTTACTGAGAGTATGTCCCCCATTTCATTTCCAGTGCAGTTTATTTGTGTCTTCTTTCATTTTTCCTTGCTGAGATTTGCCAAAATGTTGCTGTCAAGTAAGTTTTTATTTTGTTGAACAATTCTTCTAACTGTGTAAATTTCAGGTTTTAAAAAAAATCACTTATTTTCACCTTTGTAACTAGACATTTCTTGCTTTGAGTTGGTTATGTTCTTTTGCTACTTCCTTCTACTAAATTCTAGTTAGATTTATTTTCATTCTTCCTAATCTCCCAGTAAATGCATGAAAAGCTATAAATTTTCCACAGAATACCGGTTGGACCATAGCCCACAGATCTTGACATTTAGTGTTCTTTTAAAAAATCATCAAATCGTTAAAGTAAAGAGCTTATAATTTTAATTTATATTCCCTCTTTAGGACTTATTTTGAGGGTTGATTTTAATTTTCAAGTGTATTTTTTATTTTTGTCATTCTTTTGTTATTAATTTCTAATTTTATTGTGTTACAGCCAGGGAAGATAATTTCAGCATGTAAAAATTTTTGAGATTGTCATTGTGGTTTAATAGACAATCAATTTTTGAAATGTGTTTCATCTGTATTATAAAGCATTATACATTCATATTGAATATCCAAACGTTAATATATGTTTTTTAATTGGTTCAAGCTTAGTAGTATTTAATTCAAATATATGTTCTAACTTAATATTTCTAAGGATTTTTCAATAACTTTTAAAATGGTAGAATTAGGGACATCTGGGTGGCTCAGTCGGTTGGGTGTCTGACTTTGGCTCAGGTCATTATCTCATGGTTCCTGAGTTTGAGCCCCGCATCTAGCTCTGTGCTGACAGCTCAGAGCCTGGAGCCTTCTTTGGATTCTGTGTCTCCCTTTCTCTCTGCCCCTTCCCTGCTGGTGTGTTCTCGCTTGCTCTCTCTCAAAAATAAACACTAACAAAAAATTTTAAAAAGCAAAAATAAAAATAAAATGGTAAAGTTAGACTCATTATAGAAAAGTCATTGTGGAAAATTATAAATAAGAAGAAAAAAACCATCCAGAGCCATGTGAGCCTAGAGATGAATAGTACTATTTTGGCATTTGTTTTCAAAACTACTAGATTTCTTATATGGTAAAGATAATGCTATACATATACAATTGCATCCTGAATAATTTTTCCTTATTTAGTCTCAGTATTTCTGCATGTCAAATAATTCTTCATAACTACCATTTTAATAGCTAAATATTTTGTGGTAAGAATCTACTATGGTTATAAAGATGTTTTACATATTTTTCTATTACAAATAGTTATGCAGAAAATATCTTTATATATAAATCTTTTCTACATTCAGGATTATTTTTATAGGATGAGTTTTAGGAGAATTTAAGTCAAAAAGTATGAACATTTTTAAGGCTCTTGTACTTAAAAGCCTTTTATATATACAAAAGAAATCTGTGCTTTCCATATAAAGTCTGACCACTAAATATCATCATCTTTGGCTCTCTGCTATCTCTCTCTTCCTTAGTCTACCTCTACTGCTTTAATATCTAGAGAGGAATTCATAGTTTGTGTATTCTTCCAGACCTTTCTTTAGTTGAACATTTATGCATATGTATGTGTGTTTGAGAGAGAATATACGCATACATAAGTACATAATACACACTAAGCATACACATTTTTTATGTAATTTGGAGGTTGTGTGTATACACACAAGTATGCTTCTTTTTATTTATTTATTTTTGTTTAAAAAAATTTTTTAACGTTTATTTATTTTTTGAGAGACAGAGAGAGACAGAGCATGAGCAGGGGAGGGGCAGAGAGAGAGAGACGGAGTCACAGAATCCGAAGCAGGCTCCAAACTCTGAGCTGTCAGATGCGGGGCTCGAACTCATGAACCATGAGATAATGACCTGAGCGGAAGTCGAACGCTTAACCGACTGAGCCACCCAGGCACCCCAAGTATGCTTCTTTTTAAAGTTTAGGAAAAATATGTACCATTTAAAGTAAAAAACTTTCACATTTTCAGGTGCCTAATGATTAAATTTACCCTCACAGTATGGACTTTGTCATTTTATTACTAATGTTTTCTAAGAGATTTAACACAATAGTAAATCTCTCTGACCTCTCCTTTATTATCTGTGAATAACTGTCAAGATCCTAGTTTCTTTCTTTATCAAGTTGGAGCATTTTTGAGAAGGCTTGCTATCCTTGCTTCAATTGTCCTTTAAAGGCAGGAGGACATGTCACAGAGGAGGAATATCTTCCTCTTGTGCAGTTAGATCACTTAAGAGCTGGGCAACTTTAAGAGCCTGTACCTGGAACAAAGCCATTTTAGATGTAAAGAAAATGGAAATTAATAGGTACCCACTAGATGATTATTGATGGAATACTAAAAGGTGTGTCTGCTTTCTCCTTTTGAACTGATGTTTTTGTTTTGTTTGGCGGTAACCCCCCAAATAGCTAAATAGTAGCTTGACTAGCAAGTGTGAATCAGTCTGCATTAAGCCACCAGTTACAGAAAACCTCAACTTAAATTGACTTGAATACTAAAGAAGATAGATCATTTCTTCTAGCAAGAATTTTCGAGGTAGCTTAACTGCTGAGTTGACTAATCCTGTGGCTCAGGGCATCATTGAGAACCCTCCCTTCTGCATCATCCTCAGACTGTCCACTGTTTCCTCACCTAGTTTCTTGCCTCTGGTATCAATATGACTGCCACAGTTTCAGGTCTCTCATGTATACATTAAAAAAGTCCAGGGACGCCTGGGTGACTCAGTCGGTTAAGTGTCTGACTTCAGCTCAGGTCATGATTTCATGGTTCGTGGGTTCCAGCCCCGCATTGGGCTCTGTGCTGACAGCTCAGAGCCTCGAGCCTGCTTCGGATTCTGTGTGTCCCTCTCTCTCTCTGCCCCTCCTCCATTTTTGCTCTGTCTCTCAAAAATAAATAAATGTTAAAAAAAATTGTTTTAATGTCCAGTAATGCACCCATTATTCCAAAGTTTTCTAGTAACCAAAACCATTTCCCATAAAGACCCTAGCTGACTTTTGCCCTTGGTTCATTGGCCTGCCTCACATGCTGATCTAAATCTCATGATTAATGTAGACCAGTTAGCGTCCATTCTCCCTTGAAGCAAAGTGGACTAAAGAACGTGGATATTCAAACAAAATCAGCATTCTATAGGCAGGAAGAGGTTGAGTGAAGGGAATAAATATTATGTACATATTATGTAGGCATCCAATTGTGCCTGCAAAAATATGCATACTGCCCTGTTAATATTTAAAAGTTAACTACAGTGATATCCTAATAACCAACTAGATAAATATTAGAATATAAGATATATTAATGTTAATTATATAACAATTGTAGTCTATACTAAAATCTATTAAATAAACTCGTTCTTGATTAAAAAAAATTTTTTTTAACGTTTATTTATTATTGAGAAACAGAGAGAGAGCCATGGGAGGGGCAGAGAGATGGAGAGACACAGAATCTGAAGCAGGCTCCAGGCTCTGAGATGTCAGCACAGAGCCCAACATGGGGCAAGATTATGACCTGAGCCAAAGTCGGACACTTAGCTGACTGAGCCACCCAGGTGCCCAACCTGTTCTTAATTTTAAGTCTAGATGATAAACAGAGGTATATTATCTTTAGGAAAGTTCATTCCTTTAAAAAATATTTTTTTAACGTTTATTTTGAGAGAGAGGGAGAGAGAGAACACGAGGAGGAGGGGCAGAGAGAGAGGGAGATACAGAGCTAAGCTGTCAGCACAGAGCCTGATGCAGGGCTCTAACCAAAGAACCGCAAGATCATGACCTGAGCTAAAGTTGGTCGCTCAGCTGACTGAGCCATCAAGGCACCCCTAGGAAAGTTCATTCTTACCAAATACTTATCTCCATTTAAGCAAAAAGACATGTTCTTATTTGGATTTAAAAATCAAGTCACACTTTAAGATGTCAGAAATTACACTTCCTTACCAGTATGAATCACAATAACATGAGAATGTGGCAAGGTTGGAGAACAGTTACAATAAATCAGGTCCGTTTATCTGTAACACTTTCTGTAAAGATTGCTGGCTGTTCACCTTAATAGAAATGTATTTTTAAACCACTTTTGATAAAGTTTTTCTTCCTCTAGTTTAATGTGATAGCACCATAAATTTTTGATGATATCATTGTAAGCTACATCATATATATAAGGCCATTAAGTAACCTAAAACGTTAATGGGTGAGACTTAAAGGTTTACTTGTGGAGAGGAAACAATCTACCTCTAACACAAAGCAGTAGGATGCTACACGGCTTGAGAAAGATTGAAGTGTATAATCCATCAAAATGTTACCTTCTCCCTGAAGGCCTTTTAAAGAGAGAAATGATAAATTAAAACCCAAGGTATCCCAAACATGATAGGACCTGAATATTTGATTTACTTTCAGATGATAGAAGGGGATGATGAGTGAGTCATAAATTTGAGGAATTTGACTATTGGGTAAAGGAATTTTGTATGAATTTTTCATATGGCCATGAATCATGATCATAGTAATAGTTGTTAGGGCATCAACATTGTTTGTGCCATATCTTTATCTACGTGTTTGTGGATGGTGAGATAACTATTCTACTTTGTTTCATACTTAGGGAAACTTTTGCTCATTTCCAGCTTTTGACTCACTTTATATTTTCCTCCTACTCTAAGTGAGGGAAGAAAACAGAGATCCTGGTCTCTGGATTCAATAAAATTATGTTCATGCACTCTGTGTGCTGGAACAGTGCTGTATAAATATCATGAGTTATGGTTACTAAGACTAGCTGGATGCAGTTCTCAGAAAATAATGTGGGGAGTAAAAGAATATAAGAAATCTCTTTTCCCCTTAGCAAAGGGATCTACCATTGAGTATTAACTTGAAGACAAGGAGTAGATCCTATGCTTCTTTATTTCCCTAATAGTTCAGGCTTCATACATTAGCCATTCAGTGCAGGCTAGTATTAAATGAGGATATTTGAGATGGCAAAGAAGGTACCCATTCTGTGCACATTTTATGTGAAATTCTAGAAGTGACTACAGATCCACTAAGCCAGGGGTCTATAAAGGGTCAGATAGTAAATATATTAATCTTTGTGGGGAATATATTCTGGTACAACCACTCACTTAGGGACATAGGTAATATATAAAACATGGGTGTGGCTATGTTCCAATAAAACTTTATTCACAGCAAAAAGGGGTGGGCAGGATTTGCCCAGAGGCCATGGTTTGCTGATTAGGTTATAACAACCCAGACCATTCCTTGGAGATCCTTTCAGGTGTTCCTTCACAGCAACACTCTTTAAAGGAAGATGTTAAATAGTTCTTATGGCAGAAATGAGGCATTTTCAAATCATATAAAGAAAAGCTGTAGTGGACAGTATTGCCAATTAGAAAGGAAATTTTAACTATATCTCTAGACCCTGAGGGCTTACACGTCAGCAATGAAAATATCTGAATGTGCCTATGACATGGGCTTTTCTCAAACTCATGAAATTAACTGACATAGAATTGGGAAGGGAGAGAACCGGGGCAACTACCATGGCAATGTACTCACTGGCTAAGAACAGTTACTATTTAGTTATTGGTAAGAGGGAAAAAACATTTCCATCATCACTGAATAGTTAGATAGATAGATGGATAGACAGAAAGATAGGTAGAGGGATAGCCAACATGTTTTAAAAGACATATTAGCTAAGTAATATTAGTATTTTAATTTTCAATTTGTTTATTTCCTATCAGAAAATTTAGTTGACTGATGGAATGAAAATGTGATACCATAGCTCTCAGTATCAGTAACAAATGGTGGGCTAATCCATCCCATGTGTGGTTAATATACTTAGTGTCATGGGGAGACATGCCCTGTAGACAAAAACAGCACCGAGCTGATGGAATGAATCATATTGTAAATTGGAAGCATAGAAGTCTGTGGGCTCTGCACTCAGACATATCTAGTTTGGGATTCTGCTGCTCCATGTCTTACTGTAGGATTGGCCTTGGGTGAAATAATTGAACTTTCACACCTCATGTCCCTCATCTGTAAAGTAGGCATGATAATGGGGTCAGTATCACAGAGCTGTTGTTAAGATTAAGTGGAATACTGTGCACAAAACAGTACAGGACCTGGCACATAGTAAATACTCAACTACTGGTAGTGATTATGATTAATGATTAAAATGAAATCTGGATACCATGAAAATCTGAATACTGCTGCTAGATCTATCAGCAGTCCCCTATGGGACCTTGGGTAGGTCATTTCTCTCATAGGGACTCTTCTCTGTATAATAAGGGGCTATGTAATCCCTGACGTGCTTTTGGAAGTCTAAACCTTCTAAGAAAATTTGGGCAAAAGCCCCTGCTGCTCCTCAGATGACATGGAACTAGACCTTGAACAGGAGTATTGTGATTCACTGCTGCCTTTCTGCTAAGCACAAGGGTTCCCTGCACCATTCAGCTTGGCCTCTGAGGGCATAATATTTCCTAAGAATCTGCTGGCCTCTCCAGTCTCTACTATCTGTTGGTGTTTACTCATGCATCTTTTTCTTCTTTTATTTTGATCTTGTTCCAAGTCAGACATATTTGGAAAGATTGGAGCTAAGCCATGAGGGAGGTTCAGAAATACTTGAAGACAAGCACCAAGCAAAATAAGATCTTTCTTTCTTGTGACCCAGAAACCAGAGATGACATGACCACTAAAAAATTAATGATCTCAGCTTCTGTAATGCAGGGACTTTGGAGCCAGGAGGATCTGGGCTTCCATGCAGGCCCTGCATTTATAAACTGTGACCTTGGGCAAGTCACTTACCCCTATAGGATAATTATAAAATAGGAATGATAACCCCTACTTCATAGGATTGTTGCAAGGATTCATTGTGATTACTTTTATGCAAATCATTTAGCACGGTACCAGATCATAGTTCCTGGATTCTAAGTCATGTTTTCACATTCTGAAATTGGAATGTGTCTTAAAATTGATGTACCTAACAATGTTTCTTTTTTTTTTTTTTTGTCTTTTTCACTTTTTTTCTGGAAGATGTTTATAAATTGATGCTACTCTAGAATCAAGAAAATTGTGCAATAAATAACCAATGAAATTAGCTTCTGTCATTCTAATCTTTAATAATTTTTTGTTTCAATTCGGTTTATACAAACAGTGTTGTATTTTTCATATGGGGTACTAATATTGTAAGGTCAAAATGATAGAAAAAAAACAATCACAAATACAGAGTTAATCATAAGTTAACTCATACAGGTATGAATAATTTCCTCACACTTATCATCATTGGATTGCTCCTAAAGAAGAAATAAATTGCTTATTCTAGTTGTACTTGAGCAAAGGCACATTTTCAACAAATTCCATTCCATCTTCCTTTACCTTATCAATACATTTCCACTTAAGAAATCTTTACCACCCTTTTGTTTGCATGCTGTTAAATACAAAACTCTCGTTTGCATTCAGTATAATTGATTTATTTTTCAATTGGTTATATAATATAAAGTAGACCTGGTCTGTTTATAGGTCAAATCTTGTTTCAAAGTTAATTCATGATACTGTTCTAACTTGGTTTTCTCCCTTGACCTAAGGTCACAGATACATCCTTTTCCAAGTATTACCATGACTTGACTATTCATATCCACTAATTCCTTGGAAAGCTAGTACTTCTAAATCTCCTTTAGGCTTTCATTTACTTTTACTTTATTTTTATCACTGCTATTTATATCTAACTCATACCTGATGGTCTCTGAGATATATAGACTATTCCACAAGACTCAGTAGTTACTCTTCAGGAATTTCTAGGTAGGATTGGTCCCTGTTAGGAGGAGAGTCTTTGTGTCACTTTTGTTATCTTTGAAACCTGGTCCCTTCCCTGAGGCTCTTATTTTTTTTGAAAACTTGATGCTGTTTCACCTGAAAAACTGGCAAGACTATTAAAAAAAAAAAAACAAGTTGAGGCGAGCTGTTTAAGAAATTGAAAAGTAATTGCAAGCAACATTGGGTAATTGTGACTTTCACTTGTTCTGTATCAGTTAAATTTGTGTGCTCTTTCCCCTGTGTACATGGTGGTTCTGTTTTTCTCCAATAAAACTTGTATTTAAAAAAATAGAGTTTATGCTTGGAGTAGGACAAATGTCTGTTCTTCCATTATTGTATTTGGATTATTGACGTTATCTTTAAAATTCTGTGTCTTTACAAAATAGATATTTGTCTATTCCATGAGGATTAGCTTAGTTCAAACAATATGATTCAGAAATCCACTTTCTCAGACCATAGTAATACTATATGAAGATACTGGTGTCAATACATATGATAAATATGAGCAAGGCTTAATTTCTTTTTATTTTTACTTAAAAGAATCATAAGTGGAAGCTCTAATGTTTTCTGGAATTTCTTTCTCATACTTCTTGGATTGTCTTACATAATCCCTGTAGCGATTCACTCTCCTGTGTGGAGATGGCCATAGCACACCACTAGTCCACTGAGAAATGAGAAGTGCACCTCATTTCTGAAACACAGGTCTCCCTGTTGAAGGTTGGCCACACCTGCCTGCTTGGTCCCTGCTATTCAGAATATTCCCATTTACTGTAAAGGTTTGGTTCCATATTAAGACTCTAGTTTCATGAAATCATATTCATAATGTTAATCCAATTGCTTTTTGTCCATATCACATGAAAATTTCAAAGGAAAGAGTTGAGTCCCAGCATGTGCTGGGAGGGATCAGAGCAATGAATTATATCGATGGAGTTTGCCAGGGATGGATGTCTCTGTGTGTGTGTGTGTGTGTGTGTGTGTGTGTGTGTGTGTGTGTGTATTATTTGATGTATGTATCTAGTATCTTTTTCCAGTGAGATTCTGTTTTCTTGCTCTCTGGGGAAACAAAAAAAAATATTAAAGGTTTTTTATTTGCTTGCTTAAAAAAATCCCACTCTTTCTGACTAAAGGTTTAGAAGCAGTCAGTTTCTTCATTCCATAATTATGTATCTCTTTTTCTTAGATGAGGAGAAGCATGGAAAACAAATTCCATGTAACCAAAGAAACAATCCTTTGGAGTGTAAATTAATTGTCAGAGTAACTGTAGTTTTATGTTTCAGCTATGGTTTATTTGGTCGTCAGAGATGCAGACTATTTGTGTACTAGTCTGGGTTCTTTATAAAGAAAATCACTCCAAAGAGTTCATGCCAACTGTGTAAGAAAGGAAGTACTGATAACTAAGACCATTCCTTATCAGTATAGGTGACTTATACATCTTTATGGTTCAAAGGAACTCTTTCTCATAAGTGAAGAAAATGAGTCCCAGAGGGCTGAGGTAATTCCCTCTGGCTCACAGAGTTTGCTAATGGCAGATGGGACTAGACAAGACCTTTTGACTCCAGATCAGTGGGTTTTCTAAAGAATGTTCCACTAATTTTTTTTAAAGTTTTTATATAATTATTTAAATAAACTCTACACCCAATGCAGGGTTCAAACTCATGACCTTAAACCCAAGAGCCTCATGCTCTTCCAACTGAGCCAGCCAGGCACCCCAGTGTTCTTTTAGACATGAAAGTGTAGACACCAGCTACATTTTGGGGTAACATGGAAGCATGAACAGGTATTTAATTAGAATGAGGTAAAAAGGAGTATCTGTGGAAGGGCCCACAGGAGCTGTCCATGGCCATTCAGTCCTACTAGGAAGCGTTTCCACAGCAGTGATAATGAACAGAGAGAAACCAGTTAATATATACAGCACAAGATAACATCCCAGAAACAAGGACAAGGAACTGTAGTGTGTTATTTCCTTGGAATGTCCAGGGTCTGATCTGTTTTGGATTAACAGTGTAATTGGAGTTAACTCCACAGGCACAAGGTGATAGAAAACAGATGGTTTCGCCCTTGCTATGTTCTAGACACATTCTGTTAGGGTTTCCTTCTAATATAAGGATTAAGGACGAAAATGTAGAATGTCTGTATACATAATTGTAAATTTGTGCCTTAAAACTCTTTTTACCTATTGAAATATAAAACCCCCAGGGACTGCTGGAGTTACCACATTACTAGCATTTCTCTTTTAAAGTTCCTCTGACTCTGTCTACCATGGCTGTACTATATATAGAGCGGGCTGGGTGACAGCACTAGGTGCTCATTTGTGGCTCAACAGACCACATATGTGCTGTGTCACACCCAGAGGGGATTCATTTTTAATTATTAGAGTGATAATGACTTTTTAAAATGGATGTTCATTCAAGAGACTTTTAAACAATAGTTCCATTGTTTCACTGATTTCCAAACTCAGACTCTCAAGCAGGGCACTCATCTTTTCCTTGAGTCGTACAGATTTTGATGAATATAGGTGCAGGATGACTAGTGACCTTTTAGGAACATTGTTGCAGAATGTCTTTTGTTCATTGCAGAAATCATTACTAAGCTCACCTAGGCAATTACTTTAAGGGGATATCAATTCAAATGGGCCTCGTTGTTTCCTGCTTTCTTTGAGTTTATGGTCTAGTGGAGCAGGCAGGCAAGCAACAGTTTGGGGGCAATCTGTACAGATTTTCTATAAAGAGAACAGATAATCTGTCATTGAGACCATCTGAAGGAGCCCTACACCGGCTGCTTCAGAAAGACTTCGTTAAGCTCTGAAGATCAACCCCCTCTGAAGGTTTGATTATGGAAAACCGTTTGTATTGGGGTATTGGGGTAAGCAACTGTGTATGGTACTCAAGACAGAGAACGGAGGCAGGCAAAGATGGGGCTGTAGACGTGGGGAATGCCACAAGTAACTGGATGAAGGAATCCGGGAGTAAGCAGCTCTGACCATTGTATTTGTTTCATTCGTTTCCAACTGTTGGCCTAAAGGTCGTTTCTCATCTGAAGATGGCTAGGTTTTATTTTTAAACTGGTTGGAAAATTTTTCTAATTGAATGATTTCCCATAAAAATCCAGATGGCTGGCCCTGAAAAATCGGAAGAGTTGTTAACACTCCTTTTACTTTCCCATGTAGCAGCAATCTCGGTGAGCTGCATAGTGGCAGCCTTCTGTGACTGGGACACCGGAGGAGCTGGTTCCCTTTAGTCCCCACCACTCCCTGATCGCACCCTGTGTACTGCCGAACACTGAATCTGTGTCATTTTCTACCTTGTAAGATTCCTGTTCCCTGGTTATTATTTTTAAAAAAGCACTAATCTAGGTACTGCTGGGAAGGACTTTTGCAGATGTGATTGAAGTTTCATGTCACTTGATCTTAAGAAACAGAGGTTACCTAGTGGTCCTGATCTAATTGCATGAGCATGAGCAGGACGTGTACCCTTGCTGCTTTGAGGGTAGAGGGGGATGAGTGAGAGCGAATGCAGGTGGTATCTAGGGGCATAGATTGGACTCTGGCTGACAGCCAGTAGGAAAGCAGGGACCTTAGTCCTATAGTCCTAAAGGACTGTTTTCTGCCAGCAACCTGAATGATCTTGAAAGTGGGTACTTCTCTACAGCCTTCAGACAGCCCAGACAGCCTACACCTTGATTGTGGCCTTATGATAGTTACCTTCAGTAGAACCAGGCCAAACGTACCAGGACTGTTGACTGCAGAACTGTGAGAGCTGTAAGAAAAATGCATTTTATTTTCACCATTCAATTTGTGATAATTTGTTAGGCAGCAATAGAAAATAAATACATGGATTTTGGAATCCAAAATCTGTCAAATCTGGGTTTGCATCCAGGATATGTCACATGCTATCTGTATGAACTAAGGAGAGTTTCTTAAGCTTCTGTTCTCATCAGTAAAGTTGAGGGTATGGATACAGCTCACCCCATTAAATTGCTGGAGGGATCAACTGAGATAACGCGTTGTAGCACAATTAGCCTGACACAATGTAAGTGCTCGATAAATATCAGTCCTCAATAAACGTTTCAATTTTCTGGGAATCTTCAATAAAGGCAGAATTTTTGAAGATTCTTAAAAAGCATATCATCTAACTGAAGAGAATATCAAACTGCTTGCTTGATGTCATAAAAACCAAACCTGTTGATTTAACTTTGTCACTGTTTGCCCATTGTGGGATTTTTTGGGCCACAGAGACCCTAAGACCCTGCACTGCCAGCCTACTGTAGGATGAAAACTCCACAGTTGAAGGAGGGATGAAAACTTGGGTTCCTGTGTCCAGTCCTGTATATAGCCAAGGGATCTTGGGATTCTTTCTGGGCCTCATTTTGCTCCTCTGTGCAATGAATGTAGGCTTTCTAAGTTTCCCAAGGCCTCCCCACTCTTCTCTTTCGGAAAGTGATAAGTGAAAGGTGCTGCCTGCATTAGAGAAACTACTGTGTGTTTTTGCATCTGAGAGCCGGTAGAGGGGAAGGTCCAGGGCACAGAATTGGGGCTCGGGGACAGAGTCTCTTCCATTTTCACTGGCGGTTGTTAGCTTCCCATTTACTCACACTCGTAAGGGTTTTGAGAGCTGAAGAGAACTTTGGTGAATGGCAGAGTAATCTTTTTATCGAAAGAGTGCTCTTCCAGGACTTGCCAAAGGTTCATTAAGTTAGCTTCTCATTAATCTCTACACAGTAAAAATTACTTCTGGAATTAGAAGGTAATTAAGGCAAGATTATTATAAATATCTGCATCGTTACTTGGTATACTTCTTCATATATTAGGAAATCTGTCTTTGCAATTATCCTTCCTCACTTATCCTCGCCAGGTTTTGTTTCAGCTAAAGCACAGTGATGAAAAATGCCAAACTCTAACACTGGGGAAAAGCTTTGTAGATGAAAGCAGTGGCATTTGAGACCATTTATGCTGCTTTCCAATTCTGAATGATTGCAGGTATTCATGTTTATTCAGCAAAGCTCCTTGGAGACCTGTTTGAAAGGGCACAGGTTCCCTGGATAGAGAAGAAAAGCCACTCCACTCTCTGGAACTAAAAGAGGGGTGGAGAAGAGGTCATCAGCAACCTCAACTTTCTGCTGCATGTAACCTACCTGCTGGGAGCTTATTAATGAAGAACCAACCCACAGAGGAGATGGAAAATGGGTTTTGTTTTCAAAACAATTACTGGCTGTGTGCCGGTAGGCAAGTTACTTGACCTCTCTGGGCCTCATTTATGAAGCGGATGTGAAGTAAAAGAGTAGGCTGTACTACCAATCATTCCTTTTGAAAATTTCCTCTGCACTATTATAGTGTAAGGAAATTCACCTATATTGTTTTTCTAAGTCTAAATGAATCTCATTTGTTGGAGTTGACAACAAATCCATTATCAGTCGTTATAGGGGTGGGTTAGTGGCATAGGCAGCATTCAGCAGTCCTGCTGGGTTAATGCAGTCTGGAAAAATGAGGAAGGGCCTCTGTTCTTCAGTCCATTATGGTGCCACTGAGATTTTTGTTGTCCACATAGATCATTCCAGGGTCTTTACTCATGACATCACGTCTTCAGTGCCCAGACTGGCTCTAGGAACCTTCAGCATGGCTCCCAATAACACAGAACATGAGTTCAGGATCCAGGCAGCCATGCTCTATCCCCACCCCACCTCTTCTCTCCTGTGATTGCTGATTCCTGTCACTCTTCATACAGGAGAGTCTACCCCCTTCACATCACCTAGAACCCAGCCTCTTTTCCTGTGGTCATACTACTTCTCCCTCCTCTAGCCTTGGAGACTTCCCATCTTGGGTCAGGCCAGCCCAGTATTTCAGTAAGCCTAGGCTAGACCCCTAGACAGTGGCCTCTAACGTGATGCCAGTTGGCAGCAATCACTCAGCCTTAGCGAATGCAAGATGAACTCTGCTGGGAAGGACTCTGCTGGGTGGACTGGTGAGGAGGAAGTTGCTCCTCGGTTCCAGGTGTTTTTTGTCACATGGGAATAAAATTCCAGAATTGTGGGTTTTCTAGCATTTCAGGAACCCAGATTTTTTTCAGATGAATTTCCTAACTTGAAAATTTTGGTGCAATTAAAAAATAAAAACATTATGAAGGCCAAGCAGACCCTACATGATGATAGCCAATTTGTGATTGTATTAGTTTGCCAGGGATGCTATTGCAAAGTATCACAAATTTGATGGTTTAAACAATAGAAATTTATTGTCTCACAGTTCTTGAGACTACAAGTCTGAAATCAAGATGGTGGTAAGGTTGGTTCTTCCTAAGGGCTCTGAGGAAAGGACCTGTTCCAGGCTTCTCCCCATGGCTTGTAGATGGTCATCTTTATATTCATATGGTATTTTCTCTGTATCTTCCCATCATCTACCTTCTCTGCAAGTCTGTGACCAAACTTCACCCTTTAATAAGGACATCAATCATTGAATTAGAGCCCATCCTAATGACTTCAATAAGGTTACCTTCTGAGGTATTGGGAGTTAGGACTTCAGCTTATGAATTTTGGGGAACATAATTCAACCGATAACAGTGGCCTCAACTTTTTGAAACAAGTTACTTCTCTTTGTCAACAGGAGACCCAGTCTCCAGTACACAAAGGATTAGTTATGGAGGTTGGAGGGTGGAAAATGGATCACAGGAATGGAAAACATCGCTCATTCTTTTGATGTTTATTTCAGTTCATTCCTTAACTAGGTCATCTGCCCAGCACAGCTCCTTGCACATAATATTTTCAATAAATATTCATTGAATTGCAACAAATTAAATTGATTATAATTGAACAGAGGACAAAAGGAGAACAGGTGATTAGAGGTATTTAAAGATGCTCCTAAGAAGAACTGAAAGGCATTCACCTTTTAGAGTAGGACAGCAGCTCAGCCAGTTTGCCCTGGATATCACTTATGTCTGGTATGGATCAGCCATTTTTCTGGCTTAGAGGAAAATATGTAACAGGTTCTAACCTGGATAGAATTTGGGGGTAAGGAGGTTGAGAGACTTCATTTATCAATAAGGAACAGAAAAGTGAATCATATAACTCATAATAAATTGATAGTGCTGGAAAGCTGCATGCTTATTTTATTTGTCTTCTTCCCTCACTGTGTTTGCTTATTGACATATATTGGCAGGGTAGGTAATTTTTCCTTATCTCAAGAGTGGGTGAACTTTGGAGACAAACCTACATGCACATCCTTCCCTCTCCCCTTACTTGCTATGTTCCCTTGGCCAAGATAATAAGCTTCTCTGAGTCTCAAGTTTCTCTGTAAAAGGACAAAATTGTGCAAATCATTGTTTCCCTTTGATCAGGTTCTGTTTACCTATCACAGGACAGAAGGACAATACTTCCCTCTTGTTTAGATCAAGTCTTCTTTCATTTTTTGAACCTGGTTATCAGTTTTGGCTTATTTTGTGTTATGAAGTATAGCCTGGTACCAACCTCAACTGGTCTAAGTATAAAAGAAGAAAAAAGCAGTGTATTTGCTGATACAACTGGGAAGCCAAGAATGGTTGCTCCCAGGCACTCAAATAATATCACCAGAGTTGTGTTTTTCTCTTTGCATCTCTCAGCTCAGTTAGACTCTGTCTGGTTTTATTCTCAGAAGACTCTCTCTTTGTAGTGGGAAACGAATTATCAATAAATAGCTCCAAACTCACAATAGTCTTATAGCTTTGAATTCAGAACAAGAGATAAAGTCTCTCTTGATGATGCTAGTGAAAAAAAAGTCAGGGAGACTTTGATGGAGCTTGAATCACATGCCCTTTCCTGAACTCATCACTGTGTCCTAGAGATTGAAGGACTCTGATTGGTTGAGCCTGAGACACATGATGCCAGGAGCCGAAAGAAGTGGGCTAGCTCTTGACTCCCTAATACATGGAATAGGTAAGAATTGATTCCTGCAAAGGAAGGGATGCTGAGCAGATGAGAATATAATCACTGTGTGTACAAAGCCATTTGGCTTAAATTCAAGTTACAGTAAAACCTTGGTTGAGAGCATAATTCATTCCAGAAACACACTTGTAATCCAAAGCACTTGTATATCAAAGTGAATTCCTCCATAATAAATAATGGAAACTCCGATGATTCATTCCACAACCCCAAAATATTCATGTAAAAATGATAACAATACTGTAATATAATACAAAATAATGAAGAAAATACAAAACGTAAAGAAAAACAAATTAGCCTACACTTACCTTCGAAAACTTTCATGGCTGGGGTGAGGGAGATGAGACAGAGGAGGGTTATTGTGTAGGACGACTTTCACTATGTATAATGGAATCACAGCTATCTATTGGCTCAGTGGAATCTTTTTCTGCATGGGGCCATTGTATATGCTTGGAGGATGTTGACTACAGTCCGGTACTAATAAGGCAGCAGAGGAAAGGGTCTATATCTTCAGGCAGCCCGACCTAGAATGGAGCAAAGCATTCCTAAGCTTACTCTTGTATGGAAAAGCAAAGGGCTGTCCATAGGAGCTTTGAAGTGACAAAAAATACACTAGTGCCAGTTGTGGGCACTTTCCAATCACTATTTTCTGCCAAACACCAGGGCCTGAGACTGAGCATCTGGGCATGGGAGACAATCATCCACAATCCTGCAGAGATAGAGAGAGAGAGAGAGACAGAGAGAGAGAGAGAGAGGAAGAGAGGAACCATTGGCTTAGTTGTGATCATGTGACATTCGGCATCACATACTACTCATATTGCAAGACATCACTCATTTATCAAGTTAAAATTTATTAGAAATGTTTGCTCGTCTTGTGGAACACTCACAGAACAAGTTACTCACGATCCAAAGTTTTTCTGTATTTATTAAATATTCTAAAACTTTTTCAGCCATTGGTCATTTGAGATTTATAAATACATGTCAGATATATAAATAAAGTTTAGCTGGACATACATAGCAGACTGAAAAAAAAAATTATAGCCCCTAAAGGTGAATAAGTACATTTTGCTAAAAACAAATGTGTGTGTGCCTACACACACACACACACACACACACACACACACACCCCTAAGGTTTCATTGTCTGTGTAATTATGTTCAAACACTTTAGTGTGGTGTTTCATGGTTTTTCCTAAGATATTATAAAATATGACCCCATATAGTGTGGGTTCAGAGATTGAATCCTGCTTTGCAGCTTGTTATACTGGGATTTAGGACTTTTCTGAGCCTAGGTCAGAGATGAGAAGTCAGTGAATAAGGCTGAGAGAATTCTGACCTCTCTGGGCATTTTGGCACAAAGGTGTAGATGTGGAAGGGCAATTAGAGGGCCATTTGCCATGAAAGCTAAGATTCCTCCTGGGGCGGGGAGGAGGGGAACAAAAATGATAAACGAAAATCACATGCTCTGCTGGACAAATATATGCCTAGGCATATTTGGGAGAAGTCTGCGCAGGACTGAGGATGCTGTCAGGCAAGAGTTCCTGCTGAAAGAAAAAGGACTTCCATACCACCACCTGGAGCCAGCAACAGTGTTAGTTCTCTGTGTGGAGAGATGTCTTTCTGTAGGACAGGGTTGTCCCCCAGATTATCCTCCTGCTGAGCCTCCCCCTGGGTGAAATATGAATCTTTTAAAGAGCAGAGCAGCTATAAATAAAGAGTACAATACAACAAATGCACCTGTGACATCACATGCAGTTATCTGGCAGAAAGTAAATCGAGGCAGACAGAGCTGTTCTCTGTGTCTCCCAAGAGATGCTGTACTGTGTAGCCCTTTGGTCTGGAGCCCCCATGGAGCAGTGGTGGTCACAGGGAGGTCCTGTTGTACCCAGAGAAGCAGCAGTGGTCATGGGCAGAGCAGGGAAATGTAACACCCACAGAACCCTGGGCGCTGCAAGGGAGTTCTGGGGTGGAGCAGTGGTGCCCTCTATGGAACAGTGTGGCCACTAGAGGGGAACCATTTCCCCAACCCTCTTATTGCCTTGTGCCAAGGAATTTAGCTCTACCCTGGCTCCTACAGCCTAATTTCTCCTCCCCCAACTCTTTAAATGTATCTTCAATTATTTGATCATTATGCTGAAAGTGGTGATAATGTCAATCAAAAAGAGTCTGAAGGTAGAAGAATTTAGCCTCAATCCTGGGGTAGAGGTAGTGAAGAGTGAATTTTGAGGGTGTTCATGTATATAACAATTGCTTTCTTTGTATACATGCACACACACACACAGAAAAGACTGAAGGAATATACACTAGAAGTTTAACTCTGATATATAGTTGTCTCTCCTTGGTGAGATTATGATTTTTTTTCTTCTAGTCCATCTCTTTTCTTTCCTTTTTTTTTTTTTTTTTAATTTTTTAAAATATTTATTTCTTTCTGAGAGAGAGACAGCACATGAGCAGGGGAGGGGCAGAAAGAGAGGGAGACAGAATCCAAAGTAGGCTCTAGGCTCTGGGCTGTCAGCACAGAGCCCGATGTAGGTCTTGAACCCACAGACAGTGAGATCATGACCTGAGCCGAAGTCAGATGCTTAACTGACTGAGCCACCCAGGTGCCCCTCTTTTCTTTCCTTTTCTTTTTTTTTTTTTTTAGCAAGGGAGGTTTATCTTTATTTTTTCAATTTGCTGTAATTAATTTGCTTTGCCTTTATATTAAAAAAAAAAGACCCATTTTCAAAGCAGATTAGAAACCCTGCAAACCCTCCATCTATTGTTGAGCTCCAGTTTTGAATCTAACCCTTCAGTGAAGCTGTTTCTAGCTTTTCCTCCTTCTCCATCTCTCTGCCAAATGATGAGAAACTTCCAATCCCACAACTGGGGCAACACCACCACCTCTGCAGGCCCTGAATTAGCCCTGGACAATGTTAGCTGTCTGTTGAATGTACCAAGCCTGGGGACTTAAATTAGTCACATAATGGTTCCAACTCCTTTAATTCCATTACATTTAATAACTTTTGATTGAATGTCCTAGTGCTATGCTGGGCCGTGGCCCTTTGTATATACAAGATGTGGTTAATGGTCCCAGCAGGAGTGCCTGAAATAAAGAGGGAGCCCCCCTTCCTCATTTAATGCACCTGGCTGCTCCTAACTCCTGTCCCCACCCACCCCTCCAGATCCAGGTCCCTAAGTCATGTTTATTGCCTGTCCTTTTGATTGGGCTCATGCTCTCCCTTACAGAGGTTGGGAAATGGTACTCCATGCGATGTGCAAAATCATCTATTGGGAGGAGGGATGGAAACATTAGAAATTTAACTCACCTTTAGTTTCAACCTAAAACAAAAGGAAAATGAAGCTTTATTACTAGTACATCATTTTGGTTGATAGACCACCTTAAGTTGCAATGTATCCCAGGATCATCACTTGTGGTGCTGAGGGGATCCTAAGGGAAGAAGATGATTTTGACCCAGGAGAACGTTGATTAATGCCCTCTGTCTTAGTCTGCTTGGGCTGCCATAACAAAATGCCACAGACTGGCTGGCTTAAACAATATGAGTTGATTCTCACAGTTCTGGAGACTGGAAGTCCAATATCAGGGCACCAGCATGGTTGAGTTCTTGTGAGGTGTCTGTTTCCAGCTTGCAGAGAACTGCCTTCTCACTTTATCTTCACATAGTGGAAAGAGAGAGAGCTCTGTTTCCTCTTCTTGTAAGGACACCAATTCCTTTATGGGGGGACCCACCCTCATGACCTCATCTGAACCTAATGACTTCTCAAAGGCTTCACCTCCAAACACCTTTGGGGAAGTGGGTAGGGCTTTAACATATGGCTTGTAGCAACACCGAAACAACAGATCACCCTAAATGCATTGGCTTTAAGTTTTGACAGTTTAGTTTAGTGAAGATTAATAATGAAGGTAGAGTGAAGGTAGACTGAAGATACCTTTAGTGAAGATTTAGTGAGATGATATGATCTGGCTTTAAATTATTCCTCACAAAATTGAATACTGGCTCAGAAAGATTCCTGATGTAAAGAATCCCTGAATTAAAGATAATACGAAAAATGTAAACAAAAATGAGAAATCTACATCTCTGAATTTCTATTCTTGATCTGAGTCCTCTTATAGACACAGCCACTGATGACTGAGTGCTATTGATAAAGCCACTATATGTAGATATATGTTTCACCAACATTGTTGGTGAACTTTTCCTTAAGTGTATCATCACACAGTTTTTGGTATCCTGATATTCTGGTATGCACTGTTTTTTCAAGTATTGAAACACTGTTATTTTTGGGGGGTGTGGTTTGAGGGGTCCAATATAATTATTTTTATATTAAAAAGCTAAAATCTGTATTATTTCTGCCTTAAGATGTTCCTGGAGAGTTATAACTGCTTTAAAATTTCAAATCAAACAGAAGCAGCTGCTTAGAAAGTGTTCTTCAATATCTTAAAAACCTTCAAGAGAAAGAGTAAAGTCATAATTGGCAAAGTTTCTATTGAAAGAATAATTCTTTTTTGGGTTCAGAGACTTTCTGGATAAGCAGAAAATGAATTGGCAATACTAACACTGATAAAGGTAACTTAATCTGTCTTGGAATCTCAGTGTATATGTGATGAAACCAGACCAAGATGAATCAGAAATGCTTTCTTTAAAATCAGTATAGTTTACCATCATTTAAAAAATTATATTTCTTGAAAAAAAGTTTAATATGTCCTCAAAATAATAAACGGAGGAAATATTTGAAGAGTTAGGACTCAAAGGAAAATATTTGGAGTTAGCTTATCTCTCTCTCTTTACCATTCTATAAGTAGAGACATAAAACTTTTCCAGAAACAGAAACAAATTTTTGCTAATTTATCACACTTTGGATTGCATTCTAAAAAATCACATATATTCCACTTTCAATTTTAATTATGTTGTATTAGTTTATTTAATATTTGGGTTATTTTTCAGTAATGCTTCATTTTATCTGTAAATATGTTTGAACAGTATATGTTTTTTAACTGTTTATAAATTTGCTTTAACTTGTCAGTTTTTAGTAAATTTACATTTTTGTATGTCTGCAGTATGGTGAATATTTAGCTTTACTAGCCTTTTAGATTATGAATTTTAAACCTATGAATTAAGAAAATACCTAAGTTTGGGGTGCCTGGGTGGCTCAGTCAGTTAAGCGTCCGACTTCGGCTCAGGTCATGATCTTGTGGTTTGTGAGTTCGAGCCCCGTGTATGTTCTGTGCTGACGGCTCAGAGCCTGGAGTCTGCTCTGGATTCCCGTCTCCCTCTCTCTCTGCTCCTCCCCTGCTCATGCTCTGTCTGTCTCTGTCTCAAAAATAAATAAAACATTTTTAAAAATTTGAAAAAAGAAGTGAATATCCATGCTTTTATAATATACAGAATGAGCACCAACATGCTTTACTGTCATTTGACTTGTTTCTACTTTAAGGAGTTGGTTAATAAAAGTTCAAAACCATCACAAATAGGAAGATTTTTAAATTCTGAGTATCTTTTGAATATATTAAATTTTAATAATTTAAAAGAAAAGCAATTTATTAATAGTTTATTCAGAAAATTCTTAATTAGATCTATATATTGAAGGTGGATGGTCAATAGTTTTTAATAATGGAGGGGTACAATAAAAAAGAGCTTGGAGACTGTTTATGTTAAAAATCTATAACATTTATGTCAGGGGATTTTTTTTTAAGTTTATATATAGAGAGACCAAGTGAGGGAGAGGCAGAGAGAGAGACAGAGACAGACAGAATCCCGAGCAGGCTCTGTGAAGTTAGTGCAGAGCCTGATGTGGAGCTGGAACTCACGAACTTCAAGATCATGACCTGGCTGAAATCGAGTCTGAGGCTTAACTGACTGAGCCACCTAGGTGCCCCTGTCATCAGGAGATTTTTTTAAAAAGCAAACCTAGCATGGAGCACATAAACACAAATATGACAACTTTCTAAAGATCTGAAAACTGTTTTTGGAAGACTTTGGGAGTCCCTAAACTTATCACTTACTTCAAGCTATCCTTTCTCCCACTTACTGTTGACTCCCCTTCTCCCCTAAATACTAAATACACCAAAAGAAAGTCATTTGACTACTTTCATTTTCCATGGCATCTTGTAACATATTTATTCAGGTCATTACTGGAAGGGGAAAATGAGAAAATATTCCTTGGCTTTTGTCCAGATGTTTCAACTGTCTGAATAGCCTTCCCTGAATATCTGGTCTATGAGGTCATTTGGCTGAAGGCTTCCCTCTGTCACAGGGTGCATGTAATAAAACTATCAGAGAGCAGATAGAGTCAGTCCAAACACTCATTGCTCTGTGTTGCCTTAAACAAAGAAACAGGGAGAGCCTGTATTCCTAAAGAATAGAGGATTATTAAGATGTTCTCTGCTTTGGGAAATGTTCATTTGCAGATGGAAAATGGGCTGATTGCTGGCATCAGGTACGGACGATTTACAGCCTCAAGTGCCAACAACTTATCACATACGTGAAGTCCAATGCCACCCTTACCCACATTAATGTTTGTAACTTCAAAGAGGCAATGAGTCACTGCTGGGAAAGAGAATACTTCAACTGCATTGGCATTCCTGGATTTTGTGCTGAATCCTATCCCACTGGCATGAGTCTTCAGGCAAACATGGGAATGGTGGTCCTGGTTTGTCATTTCTAAAGGGATGCCTTTATGTGTTGATTCACAAACATTGTCTCCATTCTTTTTGTAGAAGCCTTCCTCAAATAGGACCCACACTTAGACCACATGTAAATTTGGATAATGATTAGCTTGAGTGTTGAGAGAGAATTTGGCACAATGCCTTGCAAAACTCATGGAACCGTAGGACGGACTGCTTTTATCCTCAGCATGGATCAAGTCTAGAGATGAGAAGAAACATGCCTTCCAAGAATGCTTTTCTAAAACATTGCTGGGAGAGATGGAATTGAAGGGAAATTTGACATGTGACTGGAATATATTAGGTAACTTACTCAACTTCATAATCAAAAGCAGTTGTCATTTGATTGAAGTAGAAAACCAAGGAAGAAGTTGCTTTGGTCTTCTACATGAATCCTTTGAAGTCACAATCATCTATACCTATGGATAAATCCCAGCAAAGACTGTGTGTTATTACACATCTTACCTATGATTTAATTTTTTGTTTTAAATTTAAGTGTCTTTTAAGAATGGTGAGAGGGAACAGGAGAGAATGGAAAAAATGGACATCTAAGAAAGCAATCAACTAAGATAGTATTAGAAACTATGCTGTGAATCTGATTCATAAATGTTTTATAGTCCCAGTGCTAATGGTTTCTTAAAGTCATGGCTTATGATTCCAGTGGAGGTAGAATCTCCATTCAAATAATGTTTGATAGATTGAAATGACCATCAATGAATCTCAGTTTCTCAGGGCTTATGATACACACACACACACACACACACACACACCTCCTCATGTAGCTTTCCATCCAGAAGGTGAAATGAAAATGAATTTAGATAACTATTCTTTAAAAAACACATGACACCTTATATACCACTATATTTGTATTAGCCTTATTCATCATGTCTTTTTACTCTGTGTTTTTGATGCTTTATCATCTTGGAGCCTTGCTAACTCTAGAGGGAAGGATAGGCTCTTCCAGGGCAAGGGGATTCCCAGAGATAGCAAATCGCTTGCCTGTGAGTGTGCCTTTCATATGCAAACCTTCCATTCTGGAGCCCATACTCCCAACCACCAACTTTATTGAGCTCTTCCACTCTAGGCTGCTATTCCCCTGCCTTAATCATCCCAGGGCCAGATAACTAGAAACAACTCCTACACCCCAGAGCCTGCTGAATTATTCAAACTAGCCTGTCTTAAGCTTGCTTACTCTGTCCTAATTTCTTTCTGAAGAAACCACAAAGGCTCTTGCCACAGAACTCTCCCTCTGCCTCCTGATCATGTCTGGTACTTCCCACCCCCAATCCCACCGTTCCCCATGCATGGTGTGCCCCCACCTCCTGCGACCAGTGAGTGGAACAAACTGTCTTTTCAATGGCAGTAATAAAACCTACATTTTAAAACATAGCCTAGTGATATTAATGTTTCCTATGTTGTGGCAAACTAGATTTTCTTCAAAAAAAACTCCAGGTTGAAATCATAAAAATGCCGAACGAAAGGTGAAAAAAAAAATGTGTGTGTGTGTGTGTGTGTGTGTGTGTGTGTTAATGTTTAGTTTTGAGAGAGACAGAGACAGAGACAGAGACAGAATCTGAAGCAGGCTCCATGCTCTGAGCTGTCAGCACACAGCCTGACGTGATGCTTTAACTCACGAACCTTGAGATCATGACCTGAGCCCAAGTTGGACGCTTAACTGACTAAGCCACCCAGGTGCCCCCAAAAACATTTTTAAAATGCATAGCTGGCTCACTAGAAATTCAGAAAAAGCCAAATTGATGAAAAACTCAATTCCAGACAAGTAACCAAGTTGATGGAAAGATAACATTAGTGGAGAGAGTATCCAGGAATCTCTAGTGCCTAGATCTTCAGTTTTAGTTGGCTTTGCATAGGAGACAGGAGGCAAAACCTAGAACTTGAACAAGATGGGAAGTCCTTCTCATAAAACAGGGACTCCTCAAAAGTGTTCACCTTCCTGGATAAACTAGAAAAGATAAAACCCCACAAACCAAGGTAGTCTTGGCTTTGGCTTGGGGAGAGGGAATGGTTAACGGCCTCTTTTGAGGATTCATAATATTAACCCTGTTCACAAATACATTTGGGGCTTTGTATCCCCTAAAAACCTCAAGTCAAGAAGTTTGTTTAAAGTGGTTGTAGGTAGGAAGAATATCCAAATATCTGGAAGAAGCAAATGGAAATCATTTCTAGAGAAACTCATCTTCAACCTTGGTCTTAAAAATTTCCCACAGATGAAATTCCAAGAGACTTAAACTCACATAAGCACACACACACAAAATGAATCAGGCATGATAGAAGCTGCACTGTCATAGCCAGAAGAAAAGTAGAGTATTGAGTATTCTAAAAATGAGTTAAGTGATTTTTCAAATTAAAGAGCCTAGATGATCCTTGAGATTCCTTTAATTTCCACAGTATGGAAAAGAAAAGAATTGCTTGGAATGCATAGCCATGTGAGAGCTTGAGGTTGAAGTTGTCAGGTAGATGGCCAAGAGTTGCTGACTTAGCCTTGATATTGTCTAGGCTCCTCACCTACATGGGGACAGGCATGGTGTGTGGTCATCCCACTCGTGTCTGGGATAGTTTTAGGCTGTCGTCTGGATGAGCATGAGAATTTCCTTTCAAATTCCCTTTGAAGCATCAAAGGATATCCCTTTATTGCCTGAAGTGGTATTATGACCACAAAGAACAACAGAAGATTGTGCATTGCAGACCATAGAGAAGGCCACAGGCCCTGATTCTTCCTCTTCCTCCTTCTTACATTGGCCATTTCATCATGGTGTTTTGCTGTGACTGTAAGTTATGGAAATCTGCCACTTAATCTGAAACTATGGACAAGTCACTACACCTCCATGAGTCTTGGTGTCCTCATCAACAAAGTAGGCATAATAATGGTACCTACCTCCTAGGATTGCTATAAAGACTAACCAAGATAACCACCATAAAGCACTTAGAACAGTGAGTGGCATGTTATGAGTTCCATAATTGGTAGTTAGTGTCATTACCTTCCCAACTGAAGAAAATTAAAGTTAAGAGTTTAATAAACACATCACCGTGTCGGCATGAGAATGATCAGATCATCTTTAAGTTTGCTGGTACAACTAAGATACCAGAAACTTCTTCATGTTGATAGTATGCACAAAGTCTCAAGTCATATGTGAGAAAGGGAGATTTGAGCTAAATCAAATTACATATTTATTTGTTTGTTTATTCCATAGCAACTCATTTTTTCCAAAAAAAATATATTTAAAATAACAAGAAGAGAAATACAGATAATATAGCAGAATATAAAATTCAGTGTAGAAAATATGTTTTAAGAGGAGAAAGGTAAGAAAATCAGAATGTACAGTATATGACATAAAGCAAAATTTGTAATGGAGTCTTAAGTTTCTGAAATCTGATGCACTTCTGTTGTCCTTGAACCCAGAGAAAGTCAATCTGAAATAGAGAAAGAAGGGCATCAAAGCTTTTGCATCTATTCCCCGTCTCATGAGATAATCCCTGGCTTCAGACAAAGCCTTTTACAGAGTAATAGTTACGTGCTTCTTTTTAAATGTCCAGATGACATCTTTAAGCATCAAAGAGTCTCAAAAGGACCTGCACAATTCCTTTGCCAGCCCTTAGGTAACTATAGTGCAGGTAGAAGGTCAGAGTGTTGGGTCCTGCTCTGTAGTGGGCATTTATCATGTTTTTGTGACTCCTCAGTGCTCTTTGAACACCCATATTCTCTATTTGTGGAAATTCCTGCTTTACCAATCCTGCCTCTCCCAAGTAGAAAACTCTCCTTTCCTCATTCCATTATGGCACATCTGACAGAGACTCCTCCAGTCAGATAGACCCATGCAGGGCTTTGAATCAGAAGCAGCAATGGTGAAGAGGCAGACACCATGCAGTATCCATTTTATTTCTGGAAGGATCGTGGCTGAGGCTGCAAAATCCAGCACCTGGCCCAGAGAGCATTGGTGCTGCTAGGAGAAGCAGGTGGGCTAAGTTAGTGCCAGATGCAGAAGTGATGGAGACTCTAGCATCTAAGGCACAAGAGCTGTGCTAGTAACTTTCTTGACAGATCTGCTCTGCTGCATGGCTTGGGAATTGTTTCTAGAAGCTTAGCTCAAATCCAATACTCCAGGCCTTTCAGCGATTTTGTGCGGCACCCAATGAACACCCTTTCATTAAACACCCATTCTGTCGGTGTCTGCTTCTGCTGCTAATTACCAAGGACATTGGCTGATACTGAAACATTTTTCTCCATTTGCCTCATGCCATGTTAATACAAGTGGATATTCTGTTTATGAAAGTAATAGTCTAGTCCACCTGCTCTATTAGCAGAGATGATATCTAGGGACTACTATTATGGAATGGAGTCTTTTCATTTTCTTTTTCTGTCTTGTTTCTACCTACACATAATTTGAATTTGTTTTAAAGTGTTAAAAATTCAAGTTGTGGCCAGAACAATTTTGTCTTTTGAGCTCTCAGTCTACCTGCTGAGAGACTCAGTATAAAAATGAACCATGGCCAGACTATATACAAAAAGAGAACTCTGGCCCATAATCTGTAGTAACCAATACTAACCTGCAGCAACCAGTTCAAGAAGCCACATAACAACCCCCGTAGCAATGAGCCCTAAAGGATCCAGATTTGGCCAATAACTGATAGCTTCCCTAATTTTTGTCTGTTTTCAATGTAGGACCAACCAGAGAGAGTCAAATATGTTCCCCTAAACAACAGGATGCCCCACTTGTAGTTAGTCTGCCTCCAGCTTCTCTATGCCAATAGCTCCAATGAACGCATACCTGAAGCTTTCCATTTTTCCATTATAGGCTTTTCCACTTCTCTGCCTGCTTTTGAGTCTGTCAAATACCATCAGTAGTGGTGGCTGCCTCCCTTGACATAGCAAGTTCTGAATAAATAGGCTTTGCTTGTTCTAATTTGGGTTGCTTTAATTTAGGTACACATTGCCAGGACCTTATTTATTTCCACCAGGGCTTGTGGTGCTATAGATAGTGGGTTGACCAGAATTATGAGCTCTCTGCATTTTTCACTGCCTCTACCTCTGTTCCCTCCACTGTTCCAACAAAGCCCCATTCTTCAACAGGGTGCCCTCTGCCCTGAGTCATTTAATAGAAAATGATGGATGTAGTAGATACTCATGGAGAAGCAGTTGGCCCTAACATTTGTTCCTCTCCTTGTGCTATTTTCACAGTCCCTAAATCTGATTCTATAGAGAAAAATTATTATGTGTTAGGGTCATAGGGATTAACCATAATGTAAAGAAGCATGGTATAATAAAAACATAATCACAACTAATTCTATTATTTTATGACGGTGTTTAATGGAGCATATAATGGATATAAAGCAATGTTTCAGTTTTCAAAATTACTTTTTAAAAAAGGAGGCTTTTATAATATCTGTTC
This sequence comes from Acinonyx jubatus, assembly GCF_027475565.1. Classification (NCBI taxonomy): domain Eukaryota; kingdom Metazoa; phylum Chordata; class Mammalia; order Carnivora; family Felidae; genus Acinonyx; species Acinonyx jubatus. Next base: position 118,262,779 of record NC_069380.1, on the reverse strand, counting down.
TCAAAATAACAAATTATTTTGCTCCTCAAATGTACACAGGTTCCCAAAGGTATTAAATAAATAATGTATAACTAGTTTTCTAGAGTTGCATTTGACAAGTTGTCTAGTTATTTGAATATTATTAGATAAATTATGAATAATTTGGTAAAATAATCCCATTGTTTTTATCTTATCTTGAATTGTTGGAGTTAGCATTTTTAAATGAACCATCTACAATACCAAATTAATTTTTCAGACTTTTTGCAGTCATGCATATTCTTCATTTCACTCTTTATCCCTCTTTTAAATAGTTATATTTAGGGAAAAAAAGGTGTCATTTTGTCATCAGAGAATGGAGACAATTGTCAATTGAAACAGAAAAATTCAAACAATATCCCTTAAGTACCTTGCTTGCTTTGGATTGCATTTTCCTTTGCTGCTTAAAAAGTCATCTCACAGCTAATCTTGTCAATTCTAATGCCCATTTTTTTCACATTTTAACAGATCTGAGAGACAGATGTATTTTTTAAGCAATGGCATGTCATAGTTTATTCGATTGCATTTTTTTACTGGCCGGTGATTCCCAAAATAATGGTGTATATAATAATTGATACATCTTTAAACCCAGTGAAATATGATGGCAAACTTATTAAGCATTATTTTCTTGGTATTCTAAAACATAATAAGTACTGTAGAAATGCAACAGCCCTTGAGTGAGGGCACCAGCTTTCCAAATGTGCCCTCTACGGTTGTGGAGCTCTAGGGTTTCTTGTGAGGAGGTGGACCACCAGGGCACCAACTCTGGCCTTTTGTTCTTTCTTTTTCAACAAATGGGACTTCTCTATAAGCTATCCTGAGATGAGAGACTGTGCTGCTAATCAAAACACAACATAAGTTTGGAAATCAGTGACCAGGGAGATTGACTACCCATAGCGAAATAAAAATAAGGGTTCCTTCTTGAGTTCCTACTGGTGTGATAGGTCTGGAACTAGATACTGTACACACAAGGTGGGGGATTTTATTGAGGTACTAATTTGAGTTTTGTTGTCTATAAGTTTACCACTGCCCCCCCCCCTTCCCCCTCCTGCCCCATTTCTGGCAGGTAGTCAGGTTTGTGTTCTCTTCACTCATGGGAGGTTTATGGCAGGGCCAGAAGCAGGAATAGCTCTTCCTGGTGCTTATAAACATGTCAACTCCTTCAAAATGGCATGAGCTGTCCTCCACATTCACCCACCTCTCCAGAGCAGGGAGATGTCTAGGTCGCTGTCTAGCATTGTAGTCCCTTCTTTGTAGGTGGCTTCTGAAGGTGGCTTGACTCCAGATGTACAAAGAATGGTGGACTCCAAGCACAAGATCCCATTCTCTGTAGTAATCTTGATAGAGATTCCCTCCATGACCAAACCTTAGTAAGGCTCCTCTTAGCCCTCTGACTGACTTGGCCAAACTTGGTCTTCTGTCTCTGTCCTTGTAGAATACAAATATAGCAAGAATCCTGCTAAGCCATTTTAGCTGGAAATCCCCATCTTTGAGATCTGTTATGATCCAACTCCTCATTCTCCATCATCCCCTGGTGATATCTAATCACCCTGGCTGGACTTCAGTAAGAATTTTGGTAGGTCGGTTTAGCAAGAAATACCCTATTGTCTTAGTAATTTTCCATCCATCCACTCCCCGCCCCATTCTGTTCCTTGGCTGTAAATAGCACTTTTCCTTGTCATATTTGGAGTTCAGTCCATGCTTTCTCCTCAACTATAGAACCCCACTGCAGTAGTTTCTACTCCTATTGCAATAGCCCTGAATAATTCTGCCTTGACATTTTAACAAGTGTTGGAATATTTTGTTTCTCTGACAGTCTGTACCCCAAGAGTGCCAAGACAGAGCAGAGCCACCTGACCTCCTTGGCACCCAGGAGAGGCAGATATCTAGAGGAGTCTTTGGTACTTTGACAATTGCAGGATGATGACAGGAGAGGAGAGAGATCCCTAGAGTGGCTGTGCTTGAATTTCACACCAGTCTGGTAGGTAGAGACTTGGAAAAGATTTAAGTTGGTTTGAAGAAAAAATATACATTTATTGCATAGCAAAATTTGGGCTTGCAAATTTATGTCATCATTTTATCCCATTCAACTTCACAGTGTCTGAAAGGTTAATGTTATACCTGTTTTAAAATAAGGTCCTGAAGACTCAGAAAGAGGAGAGATTGGCCCATCTCTTCAGTGCAAGCCAGTCAGTGCAGAGCACATGAGTACAAAAAGGAGTAACAAGGAGACCATATGTTCTGGCATAATTATTTAATTCCCCATTGACAGCTATTTCCGTGTATAATCATTCCTTAAAGGTATGCTTTCTGTTTGCTTTCTTTTTAAGTGTGTTGAGTCATTCAGGAAAGGAAGCCTACCCTTGGGGAAATATTCTCAATTATGCCCAAAATATCTGGATACAAAGTAAAAAAAAATAATAATAATTGAAGGAAAACATTCAGCTTCATCTGAAGGATTGAGAGCCTTATAGGCATAGTCAACATGGGAGAAGGATGAAAGACATTGTATTGTGGTTTAGTGACCTGCTTTGTGTTTGTCCTTTTTCTTTCCAAGTGAAATCTAAGCTGAACCTCAAAATTTAAAATGGACAAAAGTGAATAGGATATTTAGGCAATTTAAATTTTTACCGAGGCTGAGAATATGCTGGTGTTTGTACAGTCTATGAAATATCTTCCTTGGAGCTCCGAGGGTACCCTAAACAAACCTGCATACTAGTTTTGGGAGGAGGACCCTAATGGGAGGGCAGTAGGGTCATGATAAAGAACAGGAACTCAGCAGTGGGATGGGCTAGGTCCACATTCTGCTTCTTGTTTTCAGGGATAAATTAGATAATGTGAATAGCCAAGTGCTAACAGATGGCAACCCACAATTTTGTTTAACCGTTTAGGAAGACTGAACATAAGCTCAGGAGCCCCAGTTAGACTCTGCCACTTAGCAACTGCGCAACTTAGGGCAAGTTATTTAACCTTTAAGCATCAGTTTTATCTGCTAGAAAGAAGGGATCATGACAGAGTGTACTTCATGGGTTGATGTGAAGATTAAGTGAGATGGTAGATATAAAGCTCTTAGCCCAAGATGCCCACACAGTAAGCACCCAGTAATTGGTTGCCATTACAGCTAAGTATTTTATAAAACTGTTACTCTTCCTTACACCCACAATTCTACAAGTACTTTGAATTAAACTCAGGCAATGACCATTCTCTCTATCACCTCCTCCTCTTCATCTTTCTCCTTTCTCCTAGAGCTCACATCTTTTCTGCCTGAGCATGAAAAGTGAGTGCTTTCCAATCTTTGTCTAAATTCTCTTAGAGAAAAAGCTGAGATCTGAAGGAGAATGACTAATTATTATTCACAGCTATATAAAAGCTGGAAGGTAAATATTGGCTTTCTACATGCAAAGTATTACATCTCCTCTAAAATTTGTGTAAAGTGGTTTTCCACTAAGAATATAAAATAGATGATTTTGTTTTGAGAGCATTTATTATTATGCAGATTAGAGATTGAACACCCAAATATCTTATTTGCTAATTTACCATTCATGAGAAAATTAGACATGCTAGAAAATTCTCATTTTTAGAGCAAAGAATCTTTTAAATTCTCAACTCAAAAGGTCTGCTGTTATCAAAAAGATATTTCAATGCTGGCAGGTATTTCCCAAAATCTTAAATGGAGATGGAAACTGTAATTGAGTCTGCAGTGCTGCTGCTTTCTGACAAAGCACCAGGATTTCTTTCTTGCTTCTATATATATGTGTATATATACACACATACACATATATGAATTAATTTGTAAAACAGACAGATTGGAAGTTCAGGTCTAAAGAGGAATTTCAGTGCCACAGAGCAATCATAGCATTGTGTTTCCTTATCTTTCTTAATGGGTCTCAACTTCCTGTGGCCTTTGTTGCTAGGAAACTAGTCTCTACTGAAATGAAAACCACCTTTCTGTTATTGTTGACTCAGTGGAGTCTGAAATGAACCAGGCATATCTTGAATCCTTCAGGATTAACTATCGTGATGTGGCTGTGGATGATGTGAAAAATCCTGAGCTCAACGTTTTCTGTACAGCCACTGCTTAAAACCCAGAAGTAAACCAGTTCCCTTTATAACTTCCCTTTGGAAAATTCCATTAGCCTGTCCTGTGTGAAGTTAAGTCTTCTAGAAGTAGAAAGATAAAGGAAGGGAGCTGTCATCCATTTCCCCACATTTCCACATTGCATTAAAGTACAGGCCACCTTAGGAACCCTGCCTGATAGGTGTTCAGGAAGATAGAGCTTCAAATTAAGGATGCATTCCTAGGCAAATGGCATTCTTTCAGTATAGTTCTTTTTGTATTGACAGTTGAAACCCGGAATTTGAATGCATGCTACAGGCTTTTGAGCATCCTCAGAGGTATTGGAAGTGGTAAGAGTGACCAAAATGCTTTTGCAAGATGAGTTACTATGTTTTAGGAAGTTGTGATATCTTGGTCCGTGGAAGAAGATAGCGAATGCAGTTTGCAGCCTTGTTTTCTCCACAACTCAACTAAGAAATGGAGATTCTTTTTAATGGCATTTGGATTTTGATGCAATTCTGACAATTACATTTAGAGGCAGAAATCATGTCTGTAACATGCAAACTACCTGGCAGCCGAAGTAAAGGTTCAAGGCAGGTCATTAAGGCAGACCAGACATCCCATCTGACCAGAAATGGACCATCAGCTGATGTGGGAAACAAAGGCAGAAGGAAATGGCAGATAGAACTATCTTCCTTGTAACCTGCAGCCCATTGACAAATACTTGAGGCTGGCAGAGTAAAATCTTTCTTCAGGAACTCCCTCCTGTCTTAATGTTAATGCTTTGCTAGAGGGAAAAACAACCTTAGCTTGACAATAGCTAGGTCTCCTTACCTGTGAGTTTTCTTTAGCATTTGAAAATCTCACTGGAAACTTCCCCTGTACTTTACCTCCCCCAACTCCATAGTATATAACCAGTCTCTCCTCATGGTCCTGGGGCAGCTCTTTCTGTGCAGCGTCCTGCCTCTGTGCTTCAACAAAATCACCTTTTGGCACCCAAGACGTCTTTAAGAATTCTTTCTTGGTCATCAGCTCTGGACCCCACGAACTCCACTATCACCCCAAAAACCTCAACTTCGTCATCAGCCAGTAGTGGCATGGGATTTAAGAAGCCCCTGAGGAATTTAAAGACTGGCTAATTCTGTTTGAAGCTTTTCTGCTTTTTTTTCCCCATCCTATCATGCTCCCTTTTATTAGTGTGTGTGTGTGTGTGTGTGTGTGTGTGTGTGTGTGTGTGACTCCACTATATTTCAAGCTTGAATTGAGGTAATGACAAAGTTCTAGGGCTCACACCTTTTCAGCATGAACAAGAAAAATGAGGATTTCCAAATCTTTGCCTGATATACTTGGAGAAAAATCTCATGCCATCCCACATTGATCTCCTGTTACCTTAAGCAGAATGTCTTCCATGTAGATGGCACCCACCAGCAGTTATTAGACTTACCCCACTGGCCCTTCATAGTGTAATAGGTCAGCTTATAAGATATTAGAAAGCTTATTGTATATAAGTTCGGCTTAAACTCACCTTTTATGAATAATTGAGATAAAAGGCTTATGTAGTTATCTATTAGGGTTATCGGAAATTACCGCCATATCTCGCTTCTGTGACCTTGCCTGCTTGCTAAACAGATAACTTAGGATGCAAAACGCTCCCCCACCCCCTCTACCAAGATCTGGCCTAGGCAAGACCAACGTGTAAAAAGTCACATACTCGCTGCCCTATGGCATCTCAGGTGTCTAACTATGATTGGTCATTTTAACCCTCTTAGGACAAAGAACTTTAAATTGATAGGTTCCCGCTAAAACTAATGTCCGTGTGTCACAATATAATTGGCTACCATGAAATGTTGTAAATTGTAATTGGTTAACCAAATAATGACGTATTCTGACTTGCTAAAATCCATATAAGCTCACTGCTACCTTTGTTTGGGGCCATTCTCTGCACTTTTCTCCTTAAGATCAGGAGATCAGGTTTGGCCCAGCTGTGAATAAAATCTTGCCTTGCTTCTATTCGGCATCTGGTTGCTTTTTCGACAGCACCCTGTTTCATTAGGTGACCCTGGCTGTGTCCAAATTATGTTGCACATTATGTATTGAAAGGGCGGGCCTACGCCAGCCGACTCCATCTTGTTCTGTGTCCTTCACCTTGACCACACCTCCTCCCCTTGAGTAACCCCCCCCTCACCTGCCTAACAGGACTCGACCCTTCCCCAGGACCCTTCCCCAGCCAATCGGCTGAGGCCATAGCCATTACCTCACCAACTGCCCCCAGGCCCCAATAAAACCTTTGTCCTTTTGAAACTCGCTCTCTTTCCCTGGTATCTCACCGCTGCGTCGGTGCAGGTAGGGGATTGAGCTCGAGCTAGCTCGAATAAAGGCTCTTTGCTTTTGCATTGGACTCGGCTCCCTAGTGGTCTTTGGGGATCACGAATTCTGGGCATAACAGTATCTCTATTGTTGTCAGATGAAATTAGATGGGTAAGAAGAAAAGCCTAACATAGACACAGCCAAATAGCTGATAACAAAGTAAGCCATTTTAATATGATGGAATCAGAGGTATTTTCAATCCCTGCCATCATGAGAGAGTCCCCTTCGGCAGCTGGAATAAGGGCATGTCATCTTCAGCTGTGACCATGAGGAGAGGTGCAGGCAGTTTTCTAGAGGAAAATAGTCCGTGAAACTGAGCGGACACCCAGCTGGTCTGGAGGACCATGGTGGGTACTGTGTATCCTCCATTGTGGCTTCTGCCTTAGATGCTGGTGCAGGCTCATTTCTGGCATTCAGAATAGTGCTCATTAACCAAGCCACCATCCAGCTCCTAGATGCTGGCTTTAGACAAGATTAGCTCAGGATTCCTGCATCTCATGGATCAAGAGTCCTGATGACTTTCCTTTCCCCCACTCCCTTTGATGAGGTGTTTGGAGTGACAGTGGAGTTCATGGGGTCCAGAGCTGACCACCAAGAAAGAATTCTTGAAGACGTCTTTAATGCAAAATGGTGATTTTATTGAAGCACGTGGGCAGGAAGAGCTGCCCAGGGACCATGAGGAGAGACTGGTTATATACTGTGGAGTTGGGGGAGGTAAAGTACAGGGGAAGTTTCCAGTGAGACTTCCATATGCTAAAGAAGACTCGCAGGTACTGGAGACCTAGCTAAGGTTGTTTTTCCCTCTAGCAAAGCATTAACATTAAGACAGGAGGGAGTTCCTGGAGAAAGGTTTTACTTTGCCGGCCTCAAGTATTTGTCATTGGGCTTCAAGTAATAAGGAAAATAGTTCTATCTGCCATTTCCTTCTGTCTTTTTTTCCCACATCACTATGGAGGGATGATGGAGATTTAGGTCCTGCAAAACTATGATCTCTATCAGTTAACCATTTTTTTCCCTCCTTTCCTTTGTTCTTGGGCAACCAGGAGTGCCTGAGGAATATCACACATATGCCACCTGGGAGTTGGGGTGTTTGTGGCCTGTCAGCTTGCCTTATGCTTCCTCATCACCTTCGCTGGGGACTGGGCAGAGCTTCCTCTTACATCCCCCAATCCAAAGACCTCATGCTGCCCCCTTCCCTTGGCAGTGGAGCCATCTTCCTAATACACGCACTGTGTTAAGGAGTTCTACCTTCAGTGACTCAAAGGGAGGTTACCCTCCTAAAGGCAATTTGCTAAGTACTTCCAATGAATAACTGAGATATTTCTGAGATATATCTTTTGGGTAAGAAAACAGAACTCTGGTGGCACATTATTCCATACTAAATAAATATAAAACTTTTTTTTCCATTTTAGAAATTATGTCTGCCTTTTGGTGATGGGATATTCACAATAGGACAGTGTTTCTTAGCCTAAGAATGGGCTTTGGAAACAAGCCATCTGGGTTCAAATTCTGCCCTGCTGGGGGACATGAGCAATTACTTTATCTTTACGAGCCTCAATTTCTTGCTTACACAAATAGCAATGATAACAATATTCACCTTATAAAGATTATTGTGAGAATTTCATGAGATAATGCATATTCTCAGCAGAGAACCTGGTATAGAATAAAATACACAGTAAACAAATAGTTTCTATTATTGTTATCATCATTATGCCTCACAGTAACCTCCTTTGAGCACTTTCCATGCATGCACCAAGAACTATTGGATACTGGGGAAGGAAAGATGAATAAGACATGTCTCCTCCTCTGGAGGAACTCGCAGTCCATTGGGGAAAACAGACATGAACACAGTGAGTTACAGTTGTGTATCACCAGAGGAAAGAAGACATTGTCATGAGAATCCTGAGGAAGGCTGGAGACAGAGATTCAGGAAGATCCCACAGAGAAGGACATGTGATTTGACTATCAAAGAAAAAATAATGAGATAAGGAAAAAGTTTTCAGGCAGTGGAGCACCTATCCAAAATACAAGACTCTTCTCTGATGTGTTTGGCAACTTGCGTCAGCTTGACACTAACCTTGAGTTAGGAGTGCCTGGGAACAGGGTGCGGTTTGGAAGTGTGAGAACCTAGAAGCAGAGGAGACAAGTCTTAAAAAGACACTTCTTCTGCCAGTGGCCATTTCCCATACTTTCTGGGCTCTTCTATACCAAGACTGACAGCTCAAGGCATAATCCAGATTTGATAGTTTTGTTTTTTGGCCCTAACTACTAGTAGAATTGACAGGCTTTCATTGGGATTGACTCTGTGTTCAGATATTGGTAAAGATAATAAAGATTTCAGTAATTGTCTTAACAGATTTGCCCTAAACCTCCCTTTGCCTCAATTTTTAGAATCTTTCAGGTCAGAATGTCTCTAGCTTGAACAGTCTGGGTTTTTGTTGTTGTAGTTGATACTAAGAACTTCAGCTAAGGATTTGAGTTAATCTGCCTAGGAGTTGGGCTCCGTTTAATGCTTGCTGTCTCTGTAGGTGCCAGAGGTTCATATTCTTCTAGTGTCTTTGTTTTTGTCCCTCCCCTTGGTTTTGGACTTCCCTAAGTACTTCTTGTTAGAGAGAATGTATATCTTGCAGGTCTTTGAACTGTAATCCACTGTTATTGTACCAGAGCCCTGTTATTGCAGTGACAAGGTGTGGAGAGGGAGAAGTTTCCATAATCTTATAATTACATTACAGGCTTCCTTTTTATTTTTTTTAAGTGTTATTTATTTATTTTGAGAGAGCACACATGACTGCATGCAAGTGGGGGAGGGGCAGAAAAAGAAAGAGAGAGAATCCCAAGCAGGCTCTGAGCTGTCAGCAAGGACCCCAATGTGGGTGTTGAGTCCATGAACCATGAGATCATGACCTGAGCCAAAATCAAGAGTCAGACACAACTGGCTAAGCCACTTAAGCACCACTCCATTCTGTATTCTTAAAGCCCTGACTTATGTTGACTATGGTTCCCTCCTTTCTGTGAGACACAAAACTGAGAGGAGGTTGTGGTAGGAGGAATGCCCTTCGCCCAGAGGGCATTGCTGGCCAAATCTTTTCCTTAGAGAGTAGGCTTTTGTTACGGAGAAGGTTCTGAGAGTATTTCAGCAGGATTACTGCTCTCCCCCTCCTCTTTCCCCCACACCTCCACCAAAGCCAGGAAGGGATCTTCCCTGGTTCTTCACTATGAGAATATGGTATGTTTCTGGAGGTAGAACCCGTCAAAGTTTGAGGGCCCTCTGAGACGGTAGCCCCTTCATGAGACTGTTTCTGTCATGCTACTATATATACTCGGACTCCATCAGGTTATTAAAAATCACCATTAAGTGTTCCCACCAATTTATGGTTCTAGTGGCTCCTGCTGCCAATAAACAGTTCTGTCTGTGACTCTGTATGTGACCATCTCTGTATTTCAGTGTGGCTGTCCTTCCACCTCAGTGCTCTGCCTGTTTCAGAAGTTACTGATATTTAGATTGCCCACCTTTTGTTGTTGTAAAGGCAGGACTGATAACCTATAAGCTCTTTCCACCTTGGAGCTGGAACCGGAAGTCTGAGTTGGCAGTAAAGAGTTGTGTGTCCGAATCCTTTGAGGAAGACTCGATGAGAGAGTACAAGTAAAGTGCTTGGCATAGTGTCAAGCACAGAGGAAATGTTTAGTGCACTTTTGCTATTATTACCATATCAAAGAAGATTTAAATTTGATTCCTATTAACATATAACAAAAGATAAATATTTTACTACAATGCATTTCTTAAAAAAAAATAACCGAAAATAAAAGAAACTATTTTAACCAGACAACGTGAATCCAGCCAAGTAGTACAAGATTAAAATTGAACACCCTCCAAATTCTAAATTATGCATTATACCTCCAGTTCCAGAAATACACAACAATTCAATCTGGTCATGCTTCACTTATCAAAGCACACTCGCCGTTGGAAATAAACATTTCAATTTCTATGAGCCAGTGATTATTTTTTAATATATATTTTATATGCCAAGTACTCTGTGACGTAAAATTGATTTTCTCTTTGTGCTTTCTGTGGAATTGTTCAAAGTGTAATGAGAGTAGCAGCCAGGTAAATAGCTAATTGTAATACTATACAATGAATGTTTGGATAAAGTTATAGCAAGGAGTGTTATCACATGATTAAGGCAAAGCCTCTGAACTTATTCTAACTACATTCAAATCCCAGTTCTGTGACTTCACCCTGCAATGAGATCTTGGGAAAATTCTTTAAGCTCTCTCTCTCTGCCTTATTTCTCTCATCTATAAAATGGGGCTAGTGAAACATGTTATAGGTTTCAATGCAAATAGAAGGCTTAGCACAGATCCTGGAGCAAACTAAGTGCTTGGCAAATGTAGCTCCAACAATTAGCTGCAAAAACAAAACTCTGTGAGGAAGAATAACTTAAGCTTGATGGCAGGAACTAAGCCTTGTTTCTCAAGCTATCTCAAATGCCTGGCACATATTAAGTTCTCAGTATATCAGTCAAGTCTGTGAATGAATGAATGAATGAATGAATGAGTCATTAATTCTGCAAAGCATTATGGAAGATTTCCCAGTGGAGTATTTGAGCCTGGTTTTGTAGGATTAAGAGGTCTCACCAAGTGGGTAAAGGAGAAAAAATTAGGGGGAAGATACCTGTTGTGAGAGAAGAAACCGAGAGTTTTACAGCATGATCAGAGCTCTGGGTATAGAGAGCAATGGTACCCATTCAGAAAACAAGGAAGTCCCAGAAAACCCTTCTTAGGCATTTTGCTTTGGTCTGAGAAATAAACTTTTGAGTCAGTGGCTCCGAAGTCTTAGTCTCTTTTTCTTAAAATCACCCTGTCCCCCGCCCAGAAATAGAAAACAAGTAAACTAAAAGAACTAGGTAATGGAATCAGTAATTAAGGACTATGTTTTGTTTTTTGTTTCAAAGCCTTTTAGGAAATGGAGAAAATAATATATTTATGGAGGAAGTTAATTCTACTTCCGTAGTTTTGCCATCTCAAATACAGCAAGGGAGCTACTAGAATTCAGATTTCTAGGCTCTCCACTGGAGTTGCTGAGTCAGGATTTCTAGATATATGGACTAAGAATCTACATTTTAAACACGTTATCTCAGCTTTTTTGTTTGCTTACTGAAATCTGAGCACCATAGATTTACATGCAAAGATATCTCAAACTAGTATTCAAGAGGTAAATACATATTTGATAGTTTCTGGCAACTTGGCCTTTGTCCCTGCTGTTTTCTCGTGGGCCAGACACGAAGATATCCTAAATCCACCTTCTCCAAGTTAGGTATCATTCTTGTGTTCTCTTGTAGCACCCTGTACTTTCACTCTTAAAATAATTAGGATACTATGTTATAACTACGTGTTTACTTATCTTACTATAAAATATGTTCTATGAGAGCAGAGGCTGCATCTTATTTTTGTTCTCTGCCTAATGCCAACCTTGCACATTGCCTCACAACTGATATTCTCTAAGTGCTTGTTGAATGAAGAAGGCATGCATGCATAAACGTTATCAGTCAGCGATTGCTGTGTAACAAACAGTTATAAAAATCCTAATGGCATATGACAGTAAGCATATATTTCACTTATGCATCTACAAGTTATCTGGAGATTGACTGATCAGACACAGCTTAACTGGGCTTGGTTCCAAGCTGTAGGTTGGGTGTGCTGCCTGCCTCTCATCCCGCTCAGAAAAGCAGGCTAGCTGGAACGTGTTCTTATGATGGCAGAAGGCAGGATCACAAGAGAGCAAGTAGAAACATATGGTGCCTTTTAAAGAATAGGTTTCAAATTGGTACACAGCCACTTTGAGCTATACTCCACTGGCCAAAACAAGTCATTGACAAAGGATGTGGATAGAGGAGGATGAGGGTTTAGGGCCAATGCCTCAGTGACATAAAAATTAATGAATGAAGGGAGTATTGAATGAAGAGATTTGAAAGGAAGGATGTGTAGCTTTCCCCTAATTCACTTGCTGACATATGCTAGGATACCCAGGACCCTGGAGAAATGTAGTGATGGGAAGGAGCCATTCTAGGAAGATCTAGCCCAACTTCCATTTGGGGGTTCACTAGAAGTCATTAAGTTCATATATTAAAGGAAAAAAAACCACTAGGTTTTATAACTTCTGTAGTAATGGCACCCAATTGCTTCTGCTACCCCAAATCTCAAAACCTCCACGGATGTACTGAAAGTGAAAATATGGTCCCGGCACACACCCTGCTGTGTTTTCTCTTCTACCTGATGTGCTCAGCTGTTGTGGGACACACTGGATAAAGGTGAGAGGTTTGGGGGTAAGCCTGCAGGGAGAGAGCCTGAACTTAGGTCACAGCCCAGGAAGCAAAAAGGAGGCAGAGGAGGGACTTGTGGAGGTTCTATTTCTAGGATTTGTAGGTTTTTATAAATCATTACTCTTTGTTCAAAGCACTCACATCAATCTTTCCTTTTGATTTAAGGTTTGTTTTTAACGATGTCTGCAGATAAAAGAATCAAGCTTCATGTATTCCCAGGGTGACTTCAAGTTCCTTCAACAAAGCTTCCCTTCTTCCAAAATTCTGGAGTTAGGAAAAGTTTTCCTTCTTCTTGAAATGCTAAATTTCTTCCACCTTCAGTTTGTATTAGAATTCCTCTAGATGAAAGTAGCCAGAGATCCCAAATATGTCAAATTTCTCTTTGAAAAGATAAACCACAAAGTTTGAAATTGCTTTTTTAAAGCATAAGATGAAGAAGATAGTTCCTAATTCCATGACCTCAGGAGGGATGAGATGATAGCCGACAATTACATTGCTAATGTTTGGGTTCTTGTAGTAGCCTCTCTAACTCATATTTATTATTGCTTAGAGAAAGACCTTCAAACAATTCTCAGTTTTTTCTCCTTGAATAGCAAAGTGGCAATTCTTGGCTTAGGACATTGGGAATCCCAAAGTGTTACCCCATTCCTATTCATGGATAAGTCTCAATGCCTAAATACCAAAAGGCCCATCCATAGGAAGAAATCTTTAGGCAGCCTTTAAAAATCAAGTTTATTTAAAATAATGAGTGAAAAAGAAGCTATTCTTAATTTTAAAAATTGGGATGCAAAACAGTATGTGGTGACTCCAATTTTGTTAATAATTAGTAGTCACATGGGTATACATGTACACACACACACACACACACACACCCAGAAGGCAAAAAATGAGAGAGGTACACCTAAATGTTAATGATTCCTCTCTCAGTACAGTGATTATTTATAAATTTATTCTTTATGCTTTCTATAGTCTTCAGATTCTTTTCAATAATTCCATATACTTAAAAAATTTTTTTAATGGTTATTTATTTTGAAGGAGAGACAGAGCTCGAGCAGGGGAGGGGAATAGAGAGAGAGGGAGACACAGAATCCAAAGCAGGCTCCAGGCTCTGAGCTGTCAGCACAAAGCCTGACACAGGGCTTGAACTCATGAACTATGGGATCATGACCTGATCTGAAGTCAGACACTTAACCAACTGAGCCACCCAGGAGCCCCTATACTTTTCTAATCAGGAAACAAACTTATACCAGTTTACATCTACATGACCACCTTTTAAAACCTCATTTTAATTAAATTGGCTGTATTAAGTTATTTAACAAATATTTTATTGTGTCTTTTAAGAGCCTTATTAAAGGCAATAGAAAGATATTAGCACTGTAGACTATTACCATTAGCACTCTAGCAAGACAAAATAAATCACAAAAGAAGTCAAGAACATTATATAGATTATAGAGTTGGATAGAACCTTAAGTACACTTTATATGTGAATATAAAAAAATCATACAATTCCTAACTTAGATGCAGTATTTCATTGTTCAAAAAGATTTACCATAGGTTGAGGTAAATCCAACAGCTAGGAAGTGTCAGAGTTAGAACTTGAAATCATGTCTCTTAGCATCCAAAGCCAATACAATACAGAGTGCTATCCCCAAACATTTTGATGAGGAAGTCAAACTTTAAGTTAAAATAGATTCCAGTCCTCAATAAGCTAAGAAGTGACAACATTTCACTCAAAAGGGTTTTTCAAAAAGAGTAAATGTGTTTTCTTTTGTCAGTTATTCTGATTTGTTTTCTTAGACCACTTTAAAACTAGAACTATACTACCCTGAAGACAGAGTCATTGCATATGCAGAGACAATCCCCAATGGTGAGACACTGAGATTCCTGTGGTTTCTGTTGTCTTCAGAGCTCTCCTTCAGGTAGGCTTTCATTGTCTGTAGGAATATTCTTTTTTTTAAGACATTTTTAAAAATTTAAATCCAAGTTAGTTAACATATAGTGTAGTAATGATTTCAGGAATAGAATTTAATGATTCATCACTTACATATGATCCAGTGCTCTCATCCCAACAAGTACCCTCCTTAAAGTCCATCACCCTTTTAGTCCATCCCTCCACCCAATATCCCATCAGTACCCCTCAGTTTGTTCTCTGTATTTTAGTCTCTTAGGGTTTGTCTCCCTCTCTGTTTTTATCTTATTTTTGCTTCCCTTCCCCTATGTTAATCTGTTTTGTTTCTTAAATTCCACACGTGAGTGAAATCATATATTTGTATTTCTCTAACTTTTTTTGCTCAGCAGCATATACTCTAGTTCCAGTCATGTTGTTGCAAAGGTAAAGATGTCATTCTTTTTGGTTGCTGAGTAATACTCCATTGTGTGTGTGTGTGTGTGTATGTGTGTGTGTGTGTGTGTGTGTACACAGCACATCTTCTTTATCCATTCATCAGTCCATGGGCATTTGGGCTCTTTCCATGCTTTGGGACTATTTCTATACTATTGTCAGTAGTGCTGCTATAAACATTGGGGTGCATGTGCCCCTTCGAATCAACATTTTTATATCTGTAGGAAGATTCTTGATCGGAACTTGGTGATTGCCCCTAAAATTCTGGTTCTGATTCTGTTTTCAAACTGGAGGAGACAGAAGAGGAAGTACAAGTTTATGGCATCTGTAAGGAAATAACCAAGCAAAGCAACTCTACAGGACCTTGTGAGAAGTCCTTGATTTCATATGAGGCAGGTGGCCCTATCTAACACATTTTAGTTCTAAGAGGGATAGTTTTGGGAAACACTGACATTTCACATTATGAGATGGCAGGTTTGCTGACCAAGTTTTAGGAGATGGAGATTTAAATGCGTTTTGGAGTGATGACTGTTTTAGTATTGTAGCATAATACTGCAGGGTCAAGTCTTACATATATAAACAGAAAAACTAGATTCTTGGGCATTGAAGCAGCTAGCCTAGGCACTAGAATCCACCCAAATTACCTGAATATATATTTCCCTGAACTCCTACCATAGTCAATGGATATTGTAACCTCTCCAAGACCCTGTGGCCAGGCTTGCATCACTACAGGTTTTCATAGGAAAAGCAGACAGTCAGGTCAATATTCCAGGTGTTTCCAATGAGTCAGACATCTGGTGTGATGGCAAGGCCTACCCAGATGGTTACTGAATATTTCATCTTTTGCCTGGATGTAGGCTGCCATCTGTACACCCAGACTTAGACCTAACAGGGCATCAGTCAATACTACATTGTCTGTTAATTAGAAATTTACTTGAGTACATTTTGTCCACTGGGTACCTGCTGTTTCAGTAATCTTCCAGCCAGACACACTTACCTGAATATTCATGGTCACTTAGAAGGCACTCGGCACTCATGCTGACTAATCATTTAATTCCTTCTACCTACCCTTCAGCATCTGATCCTGCTGTCTATTCACTATGCTTTTATTATTTCCCTTTTCAAATTCTAAGGATCTCTGGAAAGAATGCTCCAAAAATGGCTTGGTGGTTGCTTGAATGTATACCTTATTTAGGTGAGCAGTTTCTCTTTACTGGTTAATAAAGTTACTTTTCACACCTTTCTTGCCTGCAGTATGCTAGTTTCCTGCTATCTGTTATTAGCCATCTGTCCTCCACTGGGGCACCCACAAGGTCTTCTCCAAATCCCCTTTAGGAAAAAACCTGAAGTCTTTACCCTGGCTTAAAAGACACCCAAGGTCATATCCTTGATCTCCTTTTCTATTTCTTTTCATTATTATTATTATTATTATTATTATTATTATTATTATTGTTTTAATGTTTTTTTTTATTTTTGAGAGTGACAGAGTGTGAGCAGGGGAGGGGCAGAGAGAGAGGAAGACACAGAATCTGGCACAGGCTCCAGGCTCTGACTGTCAGCACAGAGCCCGACGCAGAGTAAGATCATGACCTGAGGTGAAGTCGGACACTTAACTGACTGAGCAAGCCAGGCACCCTTCCTTTTTTATTTTTGCCACACATGCTTTCTCTTTGTCTTTCTTTACTTCTAAAGAGTTTTTTCTCTGGCATCTAAACCTTCACATATTCCTGGATCCCACTTTGCCTCCTGTCTAACTCATCAAATCCCACAGAGCTCTGAGCTTTGCTCAGAGAAGATGTGCTGAAAGCCCCAAACAAGGTGAAAGCACCTTAATCTACACTCCTATAGTATCCTGGCCTCTCTGTTCCGTAACTCACCTCATTGGTAATTATTTCTCAGCAGTCTTTGCTCTAGATTGTATTATTCTAAAGGTCAGCAATTGTGTGTGTTTTAAAAAAAATGTTTTTAACACTTTATTTCTGAGAGACCGAGTGACACACAGCACAAGAGGGGGAGGGGCAGAGATAGAGGGGGACACAGAATCTGAAGCAGGCTCCAGGCTCTGAGCTGACAGCACAGAGCCGGATAGGGGGCTCTAACTCATGGAACTGAGATAATGACCTGAGCCGAAATTGACCGCCCCACTGACTGAGCCACCAGGTGCCCCTTGTGTGTTTTTAAATGCATATCCTAGTATGTGGCACATAGTAGGCACTTCATAAATAGTTACAAGTTGGCAAATGGAAATAAAAGCAGAAGTTTAACTTGTCAAGTTTGGGATCAATGTAAAAATGTAACAATATTGAATCAATGCTTCAACCGAATCAGTGATTCCATATCAACAATTATTTTCTTGAATATTTCTCCTATTTGCCAGGCACCATGTGAAATACCAAAAAAAAAAAAGTAATATTTAGTCTTGTTTCCCAAAGAGTTTATCTAATTAAAATACTTGCTAGGTAATGACCAAGATAAGAGTGTATAATTTTGCAAAATTAATCTGTTTAATATTAGTGACCAGAGGAATGATTGATTTTCATTCTTTTCCTCCTTATTGATTCTACCATGACTTTGGTTTATACTGAGATTTAGGATGTTGGGTTCTCAGACCTCAGAATACCTTCTGGGATTGAGGTATTCTTTTCATTTTTTTTAAAGTTTATTTATTTACTTTGAGAGAGAGTGAGCTGGGGAAGGGCAGAGAAAGAGAGAGAAAGAATCCCAAGCAGACTCTACACTGCCAGTGTAGAGCCCAGTGTGGGGTTCGAACTCACGAACCACAAGAACATGACCTGAGCTGAAATCTAGAGTCAGATGCTTAACTGACTGAGCTAGCCAGGTACCCTGATACTCTCTCCATTTTAAGGAGTAATTGTCCCTTCCTTGCTTATGGCCTGCAGCCTAAGATGCTGTCTCCAGTGAGCCCAGCTGTCCCCTCTTCTTAGAAATGTAGCTATGAATGTTCTGTTTTCTAATTTTTAAATTTACATGTTTATCGACAAGTCTTAAAGTGTTTAATAGATAATAAATAAGTTTATTAAACAAATAAAAATTAAATAAAAAAAAAAAAGAAATGTAGCTATGAGAGCAGAGAAAAGGAGAAGTTTTTCTCTCATGGTGCATGGTCCCTGGCTTGTCTGCCATTTCCTTCTTGGTTTGAAGATGATTGGGAGACGACTGAAGATAAGGAGGTTTTGAATTGGCTACTGAAGCGAAGTACCTGTTGGGGAGGAAGAGAACAGTTTTCCTTTGTGATCAGCAGGGCATATGGTGTGGGGATAGTGCCATTGGATGAACTTGGTCATACCTGTGCTGTTGGTCTGGCTCTTGCTTAATGTCCTACCTTTAGGTGTTATTTCTTCAGCTTGAATCTTATGTTAAATACTATTTTTCTGGACAGGGCAGTTTAACATTTAACATCTTCACATGAATTGGATTTTCAGGTTGATTTGTAACTAAAGGTTTGTGTAAGTTTAGATTCAGATCGTAATTGAGATGTTTTGAATGAGGAGAAAGGTAGTACAAAAAGAAATATGTCCCAAAAGGTGTATATGGGGTATCTGTGATGGAATGGGGAGGGGAAGAAGGATGGAATGGACAGTTATAGGCAGCTGTGGTATGATAGAAAGAGCAAAGGACTTCTCAGACAGACCTGGCTTAGTTTTGATTTTGTTACTGACCAGCTGGGTCACTTTGGGCACATCACATCCCCGAGCATCAGCTTCCTTCTCCATGAAATAAGAAGAACATTTCCTACCTGAGAGGATGGTCATGAGGCTTAAAGCAAAAAATGTGGGAGCACCTGAGTGGCTCAGTCGGTTAAGCCTCCAATTTCAGCTCAGGTCATGATCTCAGTTCCGTGAGTTCAGGCCCCACATCAGGCTCTGTGCTGTTAGCTCAGAGCCTGGAGCCTGCTTTGGATTCTGTGTCTCTTTCTCTCTCTGACCCTTTCCCACTTGTGTGCTCTGTCTCTCCCTCTCTCTCTCTCTCTCTCAAAAAAAATAAATAAATATTAAAAAATTAAAAAAAAATAAAGTGTGAATATCTGTAAATGATAGCACATGAAGCCATCATGAAGTATTATACTGGCAAAGTATTTTGGTGATGGGCTCAGGAGCTAGAATGCCTGCCTCTCAACTGTGGCTGTAGCACTCACCAGTAGCCTGACCTTGAGTAAGACCCTCCATTTCTTCGACTATAAAATGAGGATGCTAAGTATATGTACTTCATAAGACTGTGAGAATTAAACAGGTTAATATATGTAAAGCTCTTAATCCTGAAGGACGGTTCAGCTGAAAAAAATTAAGCATGGTGGTGATGATGATCAGAAGGATGATGGTGGTGGTCATGGTCAGTAGCAGAAACATCAAGAGGCATTGAGTAGTTAAAAGCAAAGGCTCAGGGGATATCTAGCCAAGTTGAAATTACAGTCCACCCCTGTTAGAATGGACAAGACACTCAATGTCACTGTGCTTTTGTTTCCTCACTTGTAGAACAGGGATCAAATAATGCCTACTGAACAGTAATGTTTAGACGGTTAACATAATTCATACTTCACACACACAGAACTTGGCACTTATTAATACTCGGTACATTTTGGCTATTAGTATTGAAACGTCAGTGTTAACAGAGATTCTGAGTTCACAGGGCAGAATAAAGTTGAATTTGTAAAAGCATGGAGAATCAGAAAGATAGTAAGATCACTTCCTGGGTATCCCAGCTTCCTCTACCCTTTGACCTGAACTCAGCACATCTTGTGTCTTCTCCTGCTCTTTCCCTGCTCATCCATCTCCTTGCTGTCCATTTAGGTGACATATTTTGAGTGTTTACCATGTGCGAGTCATGGGGCTTTGGGTGGGCTTTCTCCTTTGGTCTTCCCAATATCCCTGTAAAATAACCACAATATATGAGTGAGGGCCATGAAGCACAGAGAGATTTAGTTACCTGTCCAAGGCCTCCAAGCTAAAAAGGAATAGAGCACAGAGTGAGAATGCTGGCCTCTGCAACTCCTCACTGTAAGCTTGCACTTCCTCTCCTTCCACGTTCCTTTGGCATCATGACCCTGTCAGGGCCATCAAGCTGGCGTCTCCCGACTGAGATTTCAACATTGGTATTTTCTGCTCATTCCCCAGTATGGCTTGCAGCCTCTTAGAGATATAAAAGCAAGAGATCTAGAGTTGAGCCTTGCTAAGAACCAAGGTCAGGGTTAAAGTTGACTCCCTAATGACTGAGGCACTCTGGGGTTACAGAACAGGAATTGTCCTATTAGAAGGCAGAAGTGCACAGTTTCCAAAGGAGTTCTAAAGTCAGACAGCCCCGAGATCTCTTGGACATTGCAAAAGTGGAGTATCTTGAGCCTGTATCTCAGCTACAGGATGTGGATAATAATAGTAATAATACCTACGTTGGGGAGTTGCTATAATCATTGAATGGCCTCTTATGAGTAAAATGTTTCTACCTACTCTTGCCAGCATTTATGAGACACATTGCAGGACATGACAAATCAAGTTTGATTTATCTTGCTAGCAGATAGTGTATATGTCTGCAAATCCAGAATTTGGCCTGGGTTTGGGAGTTCCTAACTCCCCTGAGGGATGGCATTGCAGAACTTCCAGGGTCTCAAATTTTTGTTTTCTACTCGCTGAGCCTGTCTTCAGAGAAAACTCTCGCACTCCTCTAGGAACACTTCCCAAAATGCCCAAAACAGACCATCTGACAGTGATTCACTGGGGCTTCCTGCAAGATTCAGGCATGCCTCAGAGCTGTGTGCAATGCTAGGGGTAAGGGAAGAAATCTAGCCTGGGAATCAGGATCCTGGGCTAACCCTCTCTTGGCCATCACCAGCTCTGTGGTGGCCCAGTTTCCCAGTTTGTCAAATGGACATTGAGAAAAGAAAACAAGAACCATGCCAGAGTGACTGCAAGTGGTTAACTCCCAGCAAACATTTACGAAGCATCTACTGTGCTCCTGGCACTGTACTAAACACTCGAGATACAAACATCAATGAGGCATTCTCTGCCCAGTAGACAGGAAGCTACCCTTCAGTCTGGAAGAGGAGAGCCCCACACAGCAGCTCTTTCCCCGCCATGGCTGGAGAGTCACATGTAAAGCCACATGGCCCAGTTATTAAGCATGTGGCAAAATAAATAAGCTCTGTGGTCTTAAACATGATGTTAAGCTGCTCTGTATCTCAGCTAACTCATCTGTAAATGCCACCTCTCTCTTAGAGCTTCTGTAAAAATTTGGAGAGATAATGTATGTTTTGCAGGAGTATATTTTTATTTTTATTATTTAAAAATTTTTTAATGTTTATTTTTGAGAGAGAGAGAGAGAGAGAGAGAGAGAGAGAGAGAGAGAGACAGAACACAAGCAGGGGAAGGGCAGAGAGAAAGGGAGGTACAGAATCTGAAGCAGGCTCCAGGCACTGAGCTGTCAGCACAGAGCCCGACATGGGGCTCAAACTCACAAACTGTGAGATCATGACCTGAGCTGAAGTCGGCCCCTTAACCAACTGAGTCACCCAGGTGCCCCCACAGGAGCTATATTTTTAAGTGATTAATAACTATTCCCTTTTAGCCTTTCCGAGTGCAAGACCTTCTTAGATGCATGGGACATTTATCTTGAGGAGTACTAGTAATGAGGTATATGTGTGGTAAGGATTAGAGTCTGGTTCCAAAAAAATACAAAGAAAGAGAATGGGTGATATTCAACCTCTAACGTTCAGAATAAGATTTTTCAGAAAGGCTTGACTTGCTCCTTAGATATTGCTTAAATACTATCTAAGGGGCTGTTTAAATTATTATTCTGGAGTTCTGCATAGAATTGGGACAAAGTTATTTGTTCTTCTTGACTAAAGCCCAGGGTCTTAGAAGGAACATCAGGTAAGTTATAGATAAGTTGAATAAGCTATATTTGCTCTGCACATCTGGTTTGAAAACTGCATTAAACTTGTGCCTAGTTGGTATAGCTGGGTGGCTCAGTGCGTTAAGCATCTGGATTTGGCTCAGGTCATGATCTCACCATCCGTGAGTTCAAGCCCTGCATCAGGCTTTGTGCCACCAGCTCAGAGCCTGAAGCCTGCTTTGGATTCTGTGTCTCCCTCTCTCTCTGCCCCTCCCCCACTTGTGCTCACTCTCTCTCTCTCTGTCTCTCTCTCTCTGTCTCTCTGTCCCTCTCTCTCTCTCAAAAAGATAATAAAAAGCCCCATAAATTTGTGCCTACTGCAGTTAATGCAACATAGTAAATAGTTGCAATTATTATTATGTTTGCTGTCTAAATTTATAATAATTAAAATAGAAGTATGGAAAACAAAAGAAAAGAAGATGCACAGTCGAAAATCCACTTATATTTAACATTTTCTGGTGACACATAAGGAGAGAAAATCACATTAGGCAGAGAGCTCATTATGAGCAGGAGATATGCCTTGTTCGTCTCTGTATCCCCAGCACCCAGCAGAGTCCTTAGAACAGGCATTCTGCAAATGAATGAATTAACAAATTGCTCCACATGTGGGCCTGCCAAGGTCCAGTTCTGGAGAAGCAGAACTACCGATGTACACAGCTTACTGGGGGTGGTATTTGGCAGTTATAATAACCAAACCTCACAACCCATGATGGGTGTTCTTAAATCCATGAATGAGTCCTAGAACACTGGCCCAGTTATTTAACCGTTCTGCACATAGCTTCTCCTGTCTGCAAAATGGAACCGATTATCTGCCAACCTCACGGGTTTGTTGTGAGAACCGAATGAGAACATTGTATGTGAACGCAAAGAGAACATTTGAAATATGAAATGCTATTTATTCCCAAGAAACCTGAAGATGAATAGGCCACCTGTGGAACTCTGAGACTTGGCTGTTGTTTCCCTCCCGGAAGGACAAAGGCATTCTAAGAGATTATTTCATTATTCTTCCCTGCCCATGGTTTAGATAAGATATAGTCTTAATGACACCTGTTTTTCGTTTTATTTTTCATTATATTGAGTGATTAACCCCCCAGAGAATCTATGAAGTCAGCTAGTGAGTGTGATTTGAAATCTTTTCTCTTATTTTTAGTCAAGACTGTATTCTTATTAAAAGTTCCTAACTTTTTGGCCTCGGTTGGCTTCTTCTGACACCAGAATAAAATGAATTTTATGACTTCAAGACAAAGCCAAGCCTCTATTCTTGTAACTTCAGTCAAAAGCAGATGAGGCAATTTGAACAAACTCCAATGTAGATATTGGCTCAGACCTCCTCTGACATCCATACAGCTTCTGCCTTCTCTGCATCTGTGGCTTAGCTATACCTTTGTGTAGTAACAGGAAGAAGCAGTAACAGAATTCAGAAAAGTTCACTATGAAGCATAGTAAAAATGATAGAGGATCTCCAAAAAGCTACCCTAAAATCAGTACATCAGTGTTAATGAATTATTGCTATACCCCCATCCTTACTGTCCAGCTGTGTTACTGTCTTCCTTAGATCAACTGTCCCTTCTCATCAATATTTTCTCTCTTATCTATAAGACTTTCTTAAGCCAATAGCTTTCAACTGGTCTGTTCCATGTAACTAGTGACTGAAGGACACCACCAACTTTTGTTGCATGGATTATTAATAATTTTTTTGGCTTCCCAGAATCCATTTTTTTTCTACTTTTGGGTTTCCTTTGGAGAACCTCTCATGTACTCCTTCTTGGTGCCACAGCTTCCATGGGCCTGATGAATAAGTGGTCCTAGATGCCTACGTGGGCATGAGACCTAGGCTTAAGCTAACCAGCATTTCTCTCCCTCTGGTTTAGGATTTGGTTCAGGGATGGGTGCATGACTCAACTTGAGGCAATAAAAACTAAGCCCTTGTTTCAAGTGTTGGGAATAGAAGAAAGAAGCATTCCCTTTTTTTGCTCCATTTGAGTCTGGGAGTATTTAGGCCTAGAACTGAGACATTACCATGTGGGGTTTGAGACTAAAGTCTGCATAGGATGGGAGGAGGGGAACAGAGCCAAGAGATGGAAAGAGACTATATTACGGTGATATTCATGTCCCTGGATTTAGTCATGCCTGAAGCCATTTGTCTTTGCCATTACATAAGTTAACTATTTTCCTTAAAAACATTTTTTTTTAATCTTTATTTTTGAGAGAGAGAGAGAGACAGAGTGTGAGTGGGGGAGGGGCAGAGTGAGAGAGAGAGAGAGAGACAGAGAATCTGAAGCAGGCTCCAGGCTCTGAGCTGTCAGCACAGAGCCCAATGTGGGGTCCAAACCCACAAACTGCGAGATCATGACCTGGGCCGAAGTTGTACGCTTAACTGACTGAGCCACCCAGGCGCCCCTGATTTTCCTTTTAAATTAAGACAATTTGAATTGAGTTTCCTATCTCTTGGTAGAAGCTTTCCTGGTTGTGTACTAAGAGTCCTGTATCCCAGGAAACATCTCAGTCCTTGGCAAACTGGGATGCTTGGTTACTCAATTGCCAACACAAGAGCCCAGGCTGGTACACATGCATATATTTCTTTACGGTCAAGGTTATAGGACATTACAGTGTTGCACAGTGATAGAATGTTGAAATAATCACCTTATTAATGTTGAATTAATCACATGGGACAAGGTTTGGCACAATTTGAAGAAATAAGGTGACAAAACAAAGTCAAGGCATGAAAGAAAGATTTCCTGTCCACTGGAGCCTGAGGATTTTGTCTCTGAGTATCCAAAATGACAGGGTTGAGTCAGTAAAGAGTTCTGGCCAATGGGCAAGAACTGAATGGTTGACAAGGAATGGTAATGTTAGTCCTATTAATGTGTTTCCAGATACTGGTAGACAGTTTTTCCTGTACTATGTTATTGTGATTACTACTGACTTGTTTTAGTATTACTTTGAATCTTTCCATTAAGCCAATAAAAATTCTGGTTTTCCAACATGTGCCATGGCAATGAAAGGATACAGAGTAATTAACTCGTGTAAAGGCCTTAAATTCTGTTCTTAATTTTAAGACTCTTTTTTAAGTTTATTTATTTATTTTGAGAGAGAGAGAGAGAGAGAGAAGGAGCAGAGAGAGGAGAGAGAGAATCCCAAGTTAGCTCCACAGTGTCAGCACAGAGCCTGAAGTGGGGCTTGAACCCACGAACTGTGAGATCAAGACCTGAGCTGAAATCAAGAGTCAGATGCTCAACCAACTGAGCCACCCAGGTGCCCCTGATTTTAAGACTCTTAAAGGCAAACATAAGTTTTGCTTGTCTTGTGTTCTCCTTCCATACCAAATTCAGTTTGAACATGGGTGGTAGGTAGCCTAATATTTTTAGAAAAAATTAGTCCGAACCCTCTTAGGGCATAATAATTGTACTTAAAGAATTTGAAGGGGTTTCACTTTACTGAAATGTGGATTCTTTTACGTTATTAGATTCCTGGGATGTTTTGAGAAGGCTGGATCACATTTGCAGGCGTTGAGTTATCCGGTGGGTACTAGAAATGCAGCAGATGATTTTTCAGTATTTGATTCTCAATGTGCAGAGAAGGTTTGTGTGTGCAACAAAGAAGCATTTCAGAAGTGGAAATTTGTTTGATGCCAGTGGGGGTGAGAAGTGTTAGGTAAAGGAATTATAATAAGCTTTCTTTTTTGGGAGAGGAGAAAAATAAAGATGGCTAGAGATCCACAGAGCAAAAGAGAAATATGTCACTCTATAAAAAGTCAAAGATCTCTTTCTATTCTTATCAGGGTGAATAGATGATTCTGAAGCTGAAAATCAGAGGCTATAACCTGTGACTACAGGGTTATTTTATTTTTTAGCTTTACTGGAATTTAAATGAGCCCAGAACTTAAAAGTTTTAAATTTAACCTTATGTGATATTTAGATTTAAGAATTTCCATGGTATTATACACACCCACACAATTCACACCATAAGGCATTTATATTGATAAATGCATTGGATTATATACATCCATTCATACAAATGCATTCATATAAATATATGCATATGTTGAGGAGAATTTTTAACAAATGCCTGAAGATCATTGTATTTAAGAACTTAACAAAATGCAAATTCCATCAGTGTGACTCAGTAGTATTGTATTTCTCTGTGATTCCCGGAAACTCACTCAAAGGTCATGGGGACTGAAAGTCAGAATAATTCTGCTTCGTGGGTTTCAGGTCACATCGGGATATAACATCAGTTCACACAGACAGAGACTGGATCTTCTTCAAAGATGTCCATCCTCAAGGTTCTTCTGCACAAGCAACGCTAGTTATTCTTCCCTGTCTTTAGTCCCATCGTATTCAACCTGTCTTTGTCTTCTTTCCAAGAGCCTGCTTCAAAACTGGGAGCAAGACTTTGATGGCCTATGTAAGTGCATGTGTCCTGTGCTCAAATTCTGCTTCTCCATTACTTTCATTTCTTTCTCTTATAGACCCTCGTGTGACAAGCGAGGTTAATCATAGTAACTATTTTGGGGTTGTTATGAATTAATGAGTATTAGTGCTTAGAACAGTACTTATCATTCAATGAATGTTAACTCCTGCTAATATGTCCCCAACACCAGTACTCTTTACCACAGATAATTGGACCAGGAGTGGCTAGCTCCTGGGAATATGAAATTGCCATGCACTGTAGCAGGGCCAATTAGCAGAGAGCTTCTAGACCCGATTTATAAAAATCAGAACAGGGATCCCCATGCTTGAGTCAGGAAGCACTGATAAGCAAGCAGAGAAAGCTTTGTTTGAGGGGAGCTTAATAGATGTAAGGTATTGTGCAGAACACGTTACAGCTGTTAATTCATTTAATCCTCGAAACAACTTCTATGAGGTAGATACTGTTACCACACACCATCCTACAGAAGAGAAACTTGAGGCATGGAATGGTTAGGATGCAAACCCCAGCTCCAGAGTCTGCTCTCCTGTCGGTGAATACACTGATGTTGATTGAGGAAGAGGGTCAGAGAGGCAGCTAGGTGCACAAGTAGACGCAAAGGGGAGGTGAGAGCCTGTGCCTGGTGCCTATCTCCTAAAGGCCCAGTCCCTACTCATGGCTTCAGTGAGACACTCCCATAACACTTCAAGAAACGTTCTCCTTCTGTTGTCTCTAGTTTGAATATCTTGCTCTTATTTGCTGACTCATTACTCAGACTTCTTTCTGCTTAGTGGCGAATGGAGTCTGAAGTGACCAAAGGAGCCTCATACTTACTCACACAGCAGACTGCACCTCACGGTACTAAAGGCCCCTGCAGACTGTTAACCAGCCCTCCAACAGCAGAGGCTGGAGAAGGAGCTCAGGTCCGGATGCCAGTTCAAACTTCGGCTCAAGATCCGTCCAGCTCCAGAAGGGAACAAGAGGCACGGGTCATGGCTGAAAACAAGATGGAGTAGTTCCCTGCACTTCAGAGCTAAGGTTTACTGGAGAGCAGATGGTGACACACTGCAGTTGCTACGTCGCAATGTCACCTCAGATAATTTGCATTCTAGCTTTTTGGTTCTCCAAAATAATCTCTCAGTGCCAGCTTTCACTGTCGAAGTAAACGGGTAGCTTGAATTGGGCAGAAGATATCTTAAATTAGGGAATCAGTCATCTCCATGGTGATCCAAGTCACCAAAATAGGTCAGAACCAGACTCTGTTGAAAAAAAAAAATCTCTGGGAAGTGCAGGGAAAAGGAGAGAAGCAGCTGTGATGTCCCGAAAAGAAAGAAGTAGCCTATTTGTTTTTCATATGAACTGTGATTCACTGAAAGTTTTAAAGGGTTGAAAACATTACTTCCAGTGACCTGACTGCCTCGCAATGGTGACACATGTCATTTGAAGAAATGCCAGGAGGGAAGAGGAGAAAACTGCATTTGACCTATCAAATATAGGTGGCTGTTGAAAGGAAGACACTGACACAAAGGTCCCCGAGTCCACACAGTTTTCTCTCATTGCCCCAATATTTTACTTCATTTCTTCACCTCATTTCTCTAAGCTTTGCTCATGTCCTGGATGCACTGAAAAGCGCCAAACTCCAGGCCTGCTGGCAATGAGCTGTGCTTAATTTTTCATGTATGAACTCAGTTTCGGAATGAATCTCTCCCAGCGGAAAGAAACGGTGGAAAATTGTACAGCTCAGTTCGTGTACAGATGAAGAAGGACGGGCTCAGTGAGTCTGGAATAACAAGATGGATTTTCCCTTGCTAGGCGATTAAAAAAAAAAGATGAAATTCATGACCACAGTAAATGTTGAGCACCATTTTTCACTCTGTGTCTAATCCCTTTCGTGAGCAAAACTAACTGGGAGAATTACAAAAACATCAACATGGACAAATCCAGGCTTTTTAAGCTATCTGTGATTGTTACCTGCCACAATGTGAGCAAGCATTTTTATTTTTATACTTGCCATACTTTATGTCCCATGCTCGTTCCCCGAGGTTTCAAGTTCCCAGATCCCTCTGCTCATTAGTCTCTCATTTTCATTTTGCCTTTCTTTGGATTCGGTTGCATTTGAGAATGGAATCAGAAGACAGAAGTCAGGACAGAGGGAAGAATTGGGGTGTGTTGGAGGATGTGTGGAAAGAAAACGGGCCTATAATCTGGAGAAGAAGGACCTAATGGATGGACTTCATATGTGTGTGACCTGTGTAGTCACCTGGAGCCTTATCCTTAGAAGGGACCCACTCTTGGCTTAATGCTGTGCCATCACCATCTTGTGCAAGGATCCTCACATTTTCATTTTGCACTGGGCCACACAACTTATGTGGCTGGTTCTGAGAGCCGATAGGAAAGGAATTCCCCCAGGAGATAGATATCTGAGGAACAATAGGGAAATAGCAAGTAGTAAGGTTTCATAAAAGATCATGGAGAACAGGGTTGACATGTGAGTTCACATCATCAAAACTGAGCTCCCTCCTTCAAGGAGAAAAAATGAAGGCAAGAAGCAAGCAAACCAGAACAGTGTACATGGTCTGATTGTTGCAGCCCTGGAAGCTGCCACTCCTCTCTTCCTCCTCCCCCCAACATACCAACACCCTCAATTACATGTACAAAATTAAATTCCCTAGGTTTAAGATTTTTCCTGCTCTCAGAAAAAAAAAGTGAGTATGTAATTAATCATAGTAGTCATCTACATTTATTCTGTCAGGAATGAACTATTTATTGTGTATCTCCCATGGTAAGTCATTCTTCTAGATACTATGGATAGAATAGTGAGTAAGGCGTACAGAAACCTTGCACTCAGGGAGATTACATTCAAGTGAGGAGACAGAAAATAAAACATGTAAATAAATGCATAAAAATGATAATATGTGATACTGGTAAGTGTGCTACAGATTAAATGGTCAGCAAAGACTGGGCAGGTGGCTTTAGGGTGGTCTGGGCTGGCCCCTCTGAAGAGATGGCATGCAAATTGGCAGCCAAGTGAATAGAAGGTAAGTCTGCAAAGATCTGGAGAAATAACTCTCCAGGAAGAGGAAGCAACATGTGTGAAGGCTCTGAGATGAGAACTAGCTTGCTGTATTGAGGGACAGAGAGAGAAGGCATGTGTGACTGAAAGCTAGGGCATGATGGAGAGAATGAAGAAACGTGAGGCCAAAAAGTCAGTAGAGGTGAAATCACTTTCTAGTCCAGAGGAGGAATTTAGATTTTACTCAAAAATAAAGGAAACCGTCAGAGAATTTTATGGTAGGGGAGTGACATGATCCAATTTACATCTTTCTGTGTAGAGGATGGTCTGTAGGGGATATACTAGCAAGAATGGAGGTGGAAGATGACAGGGGTCTTGGGAGTGACCCAGGGGAGAGAGCGGCAGATGCGATAGAGTAGGGAAGCCTAGAGGTATAAGCAGCGTTAGGATTTAGGATAGATCCTGGAGAAGAACTGATGGCTTCCTGATGAATTTAATGTAGGATGTTAGGGGAAAAAAGAAAACACGGGCGGCTCCTATGTCGTTGGTGTGAGTGACTGGTTAGACTGCAGCCCCATTACTAAGTACAGAAAGGATGCAAAGAGGAGGGTTTTGCTGTGTTGAGGTGGGAGTTGAGAACAGGAGTTGTATTCAGGTAGAGGTGTTGTGTATGCTGATAGATGAGACCCATCAGGAGAGAAGATATCTAGCCAACAAATAGGTGAATTATCAACATAGAAGTGGTTTTTTATTTCATAGGGGAGGATGTGGATTACCTCAAGGAGGGATTGTAAGCAAAGATAGTAAGAGGGCTCCAAGATTAGAGGTTTAATTTTATCATAGGGAAAACAACCAGGAGAGGGGATGTCACAGAACCAGAGATGAAAACATTTTTGAAAGGAGGGGAACAACTGACCGGCTGCATGGACATCGAAGAGAATTCAAGGCGGAACAGAAAAACAGACCATTGAATTTGGCGAGATGAATATAACCGTGACCTTGATCGGGACTATTTTTGTACAGTGGGGTTAGAGTGGGGAAAAAATGCCCAATCAGAGTGGATAGCAAAGAATGAGAAGTGCAGATGGGCTTGCAGACAGTGAGTTTGGACAGCTCTTCTGTGGCTTAAGAGAATAAGAGAATAGATGGGAAGGGAAGGGAGGAAGGGGGAAGAGAGAAAAGAGAAACAGTATTAGATAGAAGGACAAGAGGCCAAAGAAGATTCATTAAAAAACCTTTTAAAATATTTATTATTTGAAGGCATATTTGTACAGTAGACAAGAAGAAATGGACAATGCAGATATACTAGGTACAACTGAAATTCTCTTAACCTCCATTTCCTCCACTTGACTTGAGAATGGATCAATTGTCCTCTCTTTTTTCTTTTTCCTTCTTCCTTTCCTTCCTTCCTTCCTTCCTTCCTTCCTTCCTTCCTTCCTTCCTTCCTTCCCTCCCTCCCTCCCTCCCTCCGTCCCTCCTTCCCTCCTGTCTTTTTCTTTCTTTCTTTCTTTCTTTCTTTCTTTCTTTCTTTCTTTCTTTCTTTCTTTCTTTCCTTCCTTCCTTCCTTCCTTCCTTCCTTCCTTCCTTCCTTCCTTTCTTTCTTTCTTTCTTTCTCTCCTTCTTTTTCTTCTGTTAAAGTAATGGTACCCGTGGCTGGTATTTCATACTCTGAAACTCCATGAACTACTGTGTTCATTAGTTTGATCTACTGTTTACAAAGAGGCAATTGTGTCCATCCTTGAACTTGCCAATGCCTAATGTATAGACTGAATTGTATTCCACAACCCAAGTTCCTATGTTGAAGTCCTAAGCTCTAATATGACTGTATTTGTAGGTAGGGCCTTTAAGAAGATGATTAATGTTAAATAAGGTCAAAAGGGTAAGGCCCTAATCCAGTAGAACTGTTGTCCTTCTAAGAAGAGGAAGAAACACCCAGAGCATGCACACAGAAAACAACAACAACAACAACAACAACAACAACAACAACAACTGTATGCTGGAGGTGGCCAACCAGAAGCCAGGGAGAAGCCTCAAGGGAAACCAAACCTGCTCACACCCTGACCTTGGACTTCCAGCCTCCATAACTGTGAGAAATAAATTTCTGTTGTTTAAGCCACCCCATCTGGGGTATTTCGTTGTGGCAGCTCTAGTAGACTAATACAACCTATTCATTACTGTAATTATGTAATTTAATGAAATATTACATAAAATGAAGAAATCATGCAAAAAATTGTTTTTATGAAAAATTAGCTGAATGCTTTGGAAAGACTTTTTAGCAAGTTGCTAAAAAAGGTGCTGTTCCATTGTTATGGGCAAGGCAACTATAAAAGATTGGGAGAATTTGTAAAACTAGGACAGTGACCTCACATCATCTTTAAATATCTTTCAGTTCTCACTGTACTTTAAAGAAACCAAAACTAGAATTTGCAGAAGATACAGTGTATGCAAAAGGTGAGCCAGAAATGCAATCTTTGTCCTGCAGAAGATTGGCAAATGAATGAATATGTATGTGTTAGTTAGAATTATCTTAATGATGCCTGGGTTTAATCAGCATTTTAAATTTATGGATCAAGTATGGTTCTCAATTGTGTCAGATAAGAAGACATTTGCCTTCAACTATACTTCACCTAAAACAGAAAAAAAGACATTTGCCTTAAAGTACTTGAGAAGGTGAAATGGGATGGGCTCCAGGGCATAATGGAGGTTTCTCTTTGATGGGAACAGGGACATTACCTCCATTTTCACAGGCAGGGATATAGAACGTATGATGTAAGCAGGTTGGCAGAACTGATAGTTGGAAAATGAGATTGTTCTGATCTTACTGCACCTTTTCCCCCTACATAGTCTGAGGCAAAGTCATCAACAGAGATAGGGAAAAGAGTGTGTGATTTGAGGGGAAAAAAAAGTATGAAATAACTGTCTTGAGTGGAAAAGTTAATTTTACTAGAGAGGTTTCTAGAATCGTCATGCAATATTGAATGCCTATCTGAGATTTGTGATTATAAATTTGAAGTGAGTCCAGTTGGTATAATTGCCTAGTTTTGTCCAGTAAAATTTATTCATATAGGGGTCAATGAGTATAATTATGGTTGATGTTTGCCAGGCAAGCACAATAGAAAGAGAGTGAGGTAAAAAATGTTAGGTGTTTTAAAGGAGATTATTTTTGTGGTGCATCATGAGATTTGGACTGTATAAAGAGGACAGTGAGGCTATAAAGGTGTGACAATTGGTAAAAATAATAGTAGTTGTAATGTGATAGAGAACTGACACCATTTCTAGTCACAAAAATCTAGGAAGTGACCATGTGAATGAGAATCTGAGGTGAAGTGGGGAAACAATCATTTGAGCTAAGGAACTAAGACACCAAAATGGTAGATGGGCCAGCATGTGGAGGCTAAAGCCACCAGTCATGATGGCAGAAGTAGTTCTGGAGGAAAGGAAAGTCAGGTGCCCAAGTCATTGAGGAATGAGGAAGAGGTATGAGAAATTCAGAATGTAACAGGAGTAGGGGCATCAAGTCCAAATGTTTTAGTGTGAATGACTTTTCAATACTGAGAGGAAATTTTGATTTGGCAAATGAGAGTGGAGCATGAGAGCCCGATAGCCCTAGGGAGTGTGAGAATGCCTCTTTGGACTGAGGAATAAGTGAGAATGCAAAGGCAGGGAGAGGAAGCATTGAGGTTAAACTTGTCCACATGTGGACCAGAAGACCGGCCCCTGTTAAGTCACGTGTACGTGGGCTTGTGTGCATACATACATGTGCACAAAAAGGCACTCTCAGTGGATGGCAGAACACAGGTGGTGGAACCAAGTAGTTCACTGGACAGCCCACTCTTACGTCCCATCCCTAGAACATCTGCCTCAAAGCTTTGGTATATACATTCTCTTGAGATGTTGATTCTAAGAGTAGAAAGGAACAGCCATGTTTGGCTGCCGAAAGCTGGGCACTGGAGGGCTTCAGAGTCTGAGCCTAGCTTGTGGTCTTCATCTACAAGACGTTTCTTTGCCTTCAGCCTCTTCCTATGGTGCCAAGTGGCATCTGTGTCAGCCCATATTCATAAAATAAGAAGAAACGTGATGCTCTTAAAGCAAGATGTGGTCACTGACTGGGAGTCTTCAACCAGAAAATTAGAGCCCACAGTAAAAGATCTGAGGTAAGCAAAGGGACAGGGTCTCTGGGTTACATTTAGTTTGAAATCTACCCAAGGCAAAGGACAACAATGCTGAGAGAAGTGTGTAATTATAAATATACAAAGAAAAATTGAAGTAGAAGCCTTATAGACTCTAGGCAAGTTGGTCAATAATTCACTTTGGAGAAACTGCCTAAGGTTCAGTGTAGAACAGTTTGGGTAATACAGTTTGTGTGTTTGCCAACTTGGCTCTTTTACCAATTCTATTTGAACTGTTAGATATCATCTTGTCAGCGAAAGTGCTGGTGACTGGCAAAAGTGACATACCAGGTTAGCTTTCCTCAGGAAAATGATCCACAAGATTGTTATGTCTACTATATTCTGGAATGATTGTTTGGGATGAGCTTCTCTAGTACATGAACTGCTAATCACCTCAGTCCATTTATTAAGAGTTCTCAAATTAGGTGACACAGAGACAAAACAACTGGTTTAGTTTCACATTTTACTCTACATTCATAGCAATATGGAGGGCCAGAATATGTTCAGCTGCTTGGATGGATTGGAAATAAAGTGTCAACATACAAGTTCCCAACATTGACTTCTCATCTATCAGTTGACTGGTTGAGCTAGAAATTCTTTAAAATCCTATCCATCCCCCAAATTCTAGGATTCTGATTTATTGCAATCCCATGGCCCAAATTTACACATTCTTACAAATCAAAGGGGAGGAGAGATAGTTTAGTGAGTGTAACTTTAAGGAGAGAATGAAGAAGGCATGTGTATGGCATTAGTGGAGTATGAAATGGGGTCTTTGAAGAAGACAGATCCAGTGTCATAAGGTTATTGCCATCAAATGAGATATTGTGTACAGAAACTGAGGCTTAGAAAGAACATGTGACTTCTGTTGATAACTAGCTGGAACGGAACTCAAATTCAGGTTGTTTGCTGGGGCCAAGGCAGAATCCACTCTAGCTGAGTTTCAATAAAAAAGTAATTTATTTAGGACTTCTAACTAACACGCAGTCATGGAGATAACACAGAAAGGAAAATGTCTTGTGGAAACATCTGACTTCTGCAGTAGACTCCTCACCGTTGAGCACGTGGGTCCTACCTAGAGCCTCATCTACTGTCCCTGAAGGAATTCCTCTGTGCCTGCATCTTTGTGTCCCTAACTTTCTTTTCTTAAAACTTTTTTTTCACATTTATTCATTTTTGAAAGGCAGAGAGAGACAGAGTGCAAATGGGGGAGGGGCAGAGAGAGAGGGAGACACAGAAACAGAAGCAGGCTCCAGGCTCTGAGCTGTCAGCACAAAGCCCAACGCCGGCTTGAACTCACGCCCGCGAGATCATGACCTGAGCCAAGGTCGGCTGCTTAACCGACTGAGCCACCCCGGCATCCCTGTGTCCCTAACTTTCAATTCAAGTTGTATGTACAAGCATCTGAGTGACAAAGCCTAGGTCACTTGCCTGAGGTCCCACTGCAGGAGATATTTTGAAAATGAATTCCCAGTGTCTGTCTTGAAGAGGTACAGACTCAAAGGTGGGGAATTCTTCAAAAATAGAACATTCAAAGGGTGCTGGAATCCCCAAAATAATAACAGATTTCTCCTCAATACAGGACTTTGCATTGATGAAGCTGACAAATTACAAATAACGTTCATATTACTTTCATTTGGTTCTTTGGAAAAGGGAGAGAATAGTGAGAATGAAGGACAGTAGCCTCCTTCGTTCCAAAAGGAGAAGCCATTTTTTAAGTGTGGAAACTTTACAGAGGTTAAGAACTAGACAAAAAAATCCTCCAGGTGATGAAGGCAGAGTCATACATAAAATTAACCTCTGGGTCAAAAGTCCTTGATTTATCGTCACTGATAAATGAAGTCCTTGATTTATTGTCACTGATTTATGGTCCTCTTGTTATTTAGGGTGGTATTTGCTATTGATTATTTACAAAGAAACTCTGGGTCAAAGGTCCTTGATTTATCATCACTGGTATTCTCTTAGGATGATATTTGCTACTGATTATTTACAAAGACAATTTGCATAGACATTATTTACAAAGAATTTTTATTTACAAAGATTATTTACTTAGGATGGTATTTGCTCTTGGTTATTCACAAATTAATTCTTTATAATTGACTATTGATTATTTAAACACTCTTTAATATGCATCACTATTGTATGAAATTTATAAATTGCAGAAAAATTTAGACATGAGACAAAAATTCACCTGAATTCTCCCCACTCAGAGATAACATCACTGCTAGCACACATTTTGAATCAGAAAAATAGTGATCTGTCTATATGCAGTGTTCCATTTCTTGTTCTTCCTCTTAACGTTATATCAAGGGCCATTCCCCATGTCATTGAAAGTCTTCCAAAACATAACTGAAATGACTATATAATAATTTCATCACACATATCAAACATAAGTTACTTAAGTATATCTTAGTTGTTGGTCACTAGTCACTGGAGTTTTGCTACTATAAATAATGGTGATAAATATCATTTTACATAAATCATATGTAATATATAGATTGATATATCATATATTTTATATAATGTATATATGTATAAATAGGTGTGTGTGCGTGTGTGTGTGTGTATAAAATCATCAATTATTTCCTCAAGCTGAAATCTTAGAAATGCAATTCTTGGGGTACCAAGTGTCTCAGTCAGTTGAGTGTCTGACTATTGATTTCGGCTCAGGTCATGATCACAGCATTGTGGAAATGAGCCTTGCATCAGACTTTATGCTGAGCATGGAGCCTACTAAGGATTCTCGCCTTTCTCTCCCTCTCCCTCTCTCCCTCTCTCTCCCTCTATCTCTCCCTCTCTCTCTCTCTCCCCGCTTTTCCCCTGACCCTCCCCCACCCCTTTCTCTCTCTAAAATAAAAAAAAAATCCTAGGTCACATGGTACAAACTGATGGGCTGTGTGTAATTGCAACTATTTCTCTGAAACTGCTCCTATGGCTCCTATCAGCTTAGTTGTGCCTTGCAGATGACTTCCTTTTGTTTGTTTGTTTTTGCTTATTTTCACTTTTGAGTGTTTTTGTTGACTTTTTTTCTTTACCTAGGTAACTACCAATATTTGCTGAGATTTATCTAAACATGGACTTTATTTCATTATTATAGGGCAGTAGTTAGAAGGCTCTAGTCCTGACTTCGCCCTTTGCTTCTCTGACCTCAGGCAGGTTAGCTAATCTCTGTGTGAGTCAGTTGCCGTATCTGTAAAGTGGAGACCATAATTTTGTATGGTCATGAATTAATTAAATTTGATAGGGATAAACTGTTTAGACAAACACCTGACACAGTAGACGTTCAAGAAATCTTCATTATTACCATGATTCATTATTTTCTATGATGCCAATCCATTTTTCTCTCACCTCTGGAAGTTTTCCTTTACCCCCAATTATTTCTTACTCTGATGCATATACAGCAGTTGTTCTAGCTTGCTCCTTGGGAATCCCTACAATTCTCAGGTATCTCCGTTCTTTCTTTCTTCTCCCTACATGCCATCTTCTTTCTTTATCCTTTGATCTTTTTATATTTCTCCCCTGTATCCTCAGAGAGTATTTCTAAGTGCATCCTTCACATTAATGATTCAATTTTCTATACCGGCAAGCCTGATTTTACTCCCTCCAGTGAAGATTTTGATGATCTTATTACAATTTTGGTCTCTTTGCAATTCTTTTTGTTTTTAATGATTATTTATTTTTGAGAGAGAGAGACAGAGAGACAGCACCAGTGGGGAAGGGGCAGAGAGAGAGGGAGACACAGAATTTGAAGCAGGCCCCAGGCTCTGAGCTGTCAGCCCAGAGCCTAATGCCGAGCTGGAACTCACAAGCCATGAGGTCATGACCTGAGCTGAAGTCCAATACTTAATTGACTGAGCCTCTCAGGCGCCTTGTGATTTTTAATTATATTATACAGCTGCCTTTTCATCTCCATTCATTCTCCTGATAACTTTCTATTCCTATTTGCTTAGATCATGTCTTCTAATATCCTATTTATGATGTCACATGATATTAAAAAATTTTCTTTGGAGTTCTTTAGAAATAATTTTTAGAATTCTGTTCTTCTCAAACTTAAGGATTTTTTTGTTTATTTATTTATTTATTTTGAGAGAGAGAGAGAGAGAGAGAGAGAATGAGCAGGGGAGGGACAGAGAGAATGGGAGAGAGAATTGTAAGCAGTCTCCACACTGTCAGTGCACAGTCCAACAACGGACTGATCTCAAAACTGTGAGATCATGACCTGAGTACCTGAGTGGAAATCAAGAGTGGGATGCTTAACTGACTGAGCCACCCAGGCACCCCCCCCCCATTCAGGATGACTTTTGCTTCCCATTGTTTTGCATTATTTTTTCAATGGACCCTCGGTGTGATTTAGGTTCTCTTTATTTATCCTCAGGCAAGAGGAGATCTTTTGGAGCATAGTATTTGTTTATAGACAGATTTTATGGATCTCCCTTGTCCTGACCATCATCCCCTTGATTTTGATGAAATTCTATTCTAAATTCTTCTAACTTACAACTCGTTCCTAGTTCAAATACCCATCATTTAGTATGGTCCTGTTATATGGGACTAACATTTTCTCATGCATATCGTGCCTGGTTCTTTGATAGTATAAACTAATGCACTAGTTAAAAAACCACAATTGCTATCATGCATTGTTCTTAGGTTTTTTCTAGGAACTATATTTCAGGATGCAATGTAACAAAGCCAGTCCGAAAGACTGCTTTCTAGCTGGTTGTTTTATGGAAGTTGTTTGCACATGGATATAGGAACATGGGAGCAAAGAGGATCTTCAAAAGTTGTAGCCCTGCATGAAAGGCTGACCAGTGTTCCATTTGGTAGATATTTCCAGGTCTTTGAACAAGGTAGCAGACAGTGGTAGAAGGATAGTTCTTTCTGCCATCTTTCTCTAATTGAAAAGGCTGCTTCAAGAGGTAAAGTATGGATACAGTTTTACATAACTGAATTTCCTAAACTAACTCCCTTGATCTTAGGTTTAGTGGAAAATCATCCTAGAGTTTGTCCATGGGTTTCCTTTCACTATTAGTCTTCACTGTGGCTGGTTTTCTTTTCTTTTCTTTCTTTCTTTTTTTTTTTGTCTTTTTAGGTACCAAAGTGGAGACTCAGAATAAGCTGCATTAAGGATTGCTGGCTATATACACCTTTTATAAGTGGAAGTCCCACCTTTTTATCTTTAAAATGTTCAGTTTAAATACGTTCCCTAAGTGACAAGCACCTTGTGCAGCAACATCCCCCTAGCTCTTGGTTTCACCTCTTTGCTACCTCATGATCACATTTACCTCTATCTCCTATTTATCTCTATGTCTGTCATCTCTTTCCCCTCCAACTGTGAGTTCCTTAAGGGCAACAACCTTGCCTGGGTCATCTGTATATCTGTTGGCCTGCCTTACAGAGAATGATGCTCTGGAAATCTCTGGTGAGCTCAGTGATGTGATGGAACCTCACTACTTTTGTTTTCTCACTGAAGGATAGATACAGTGATAGCATTTATAGATCATTGACTTAAGGAATAGTTAAACTAAGGCCAGTGAAGGACAATTTGCAAATGGGAAAAGTATGTACAAATGTTAGTTTCTTTTCCTACTAAGTACCATTTTTATCCTAATTGAAAAATAATCCTTGTTTTATCTGTGTTTTTTTCTACTTATAGTCATTGATTCATTCACACACACACACACACACACACACACACACACACACACACAGCTACCATCCCTCGCAGTGAGGTAGGTTATAAGGAATATATAAAAATTAGGAGAAAGACTCTGAAAAGCTGTTCATCCTCTACTTTGGTATCTATTGGACATCTCAACTTCACATATTCAAAACCGAACCCCTGATCCCTGCCCTAAAATCACCCCCTCCCCACTTCCCAGCCTCACTCTTTCCATCTCACTTGATATCAACCTTATCCTTCCAAGTATCCAGAACAAAACCTTTGGAATCCAATTTGACTTCTCTTTATCTCTCATATCCCACATCTCTAGCCTTTCAGAGAATCTTCTTAGCTCTGTCTTCAAAATATGTTGAGAGTCGGAATCCATCTTTCCATATCCAGTGCTGCTACTCTGTTCTAAGATGGACTGAGTTGTGTCCCCCTCCCCCCCCCCAAAAGATAAACTTAAATTCTAAGCCTTGAACCTGTGAATGTGACCTTATTGTGATGGGATCTGTGCAGACATCTTCGAGCTACGATGAAGTCATACTGGATAGAGTAGGTCCTAAATCTCATGACTGGTGTCTTTATAAGAGAAAGGAGAGGGAAATATGGATAGAGTGACACAGAGACACAGGGAGAAGACAACCATATAATGGTGGAGGCAGTGATTGCAGTGATGTGTGGAGCCACTAGAAGCTGAAAGAGGCAAGGAAGGAAGGACATGGCTTACCAATACCTTCATTTCAGAATTACAGCCTCCAGAACTGTGAGAAGATACATTTCTGTTGTTTTAAGCCATGAAGCCAATAATGATTTGGTATGGCAGCCCCAGGAAACTAATACAGCCACTCTCATGCTGTGCTTGTATGAGTGCAATAGCTTCCCTCACTAGACTCTCTGTTTCCATCTGTATTATTATTATTATTATTATTATTATTATTATTATTATTTTGAGAGAGCACACACATGTGAAGCAAGGACAGAGGGAGAGAGAGAATCCCAAGCAGGCTCCCAAGCCCAGTGCAGACCCACACAAGGCTTGATCCCATGACCATGAGATCATGACCTGAGCTGAAATCGAGTCAGATGCTCAGGCGACTGAGCCACCCAGGTGCCCTTCCACCTGAATTCTTAAGTATATTCTCAATACAGTAGACAGAGGATCCTTTCCAAAAACTGAGATCATGTCCCTTTTCAAACCCTCCAATTACTTCTTAGAGCAAAACCCAGTTCTTGCAGTGGTCTTGGAGATTCTACAGCATCTGCCATTTCCTCCAGGTAGCTCCCTCTCCTCTCCCTCATTCACTCTGTTCCAGTCACCTGGCTTCCTGCTTCCTTGTTTCAAACACCCCACTGCTCTGCTTCAGGTCGTTTGCATTTGCTTTTCTTTGGTCCTGAACTGATACTCTAATATTTAAGCACTATGCTCAGGCATAAAACAGTAGAATGAATACGGGCCTGAGGGCTGGAGCTGAGGTCTGGGGGCCCTCTGCTGTGTGAGGAGTCCATCCCTTAGTTGTCTGCTGCCTTGGGTGATGATTATACCAAACAATACAGATATATTTCAGGATTTTAGCAACATATTTGGCCTTATAAACCTTCCTGGATAAATGTCATCTTTGGTTCTGCTATATTTTCTCCTTTTCTAGAAGCCTACAAGAGTTTAACCTCTTACTTTCTTCCGATCTTTGCCCTAATGTCACCTTGTCTGTGAGTCCTGCTCCAACCCCCTATTTTAAATTGTACCTCTGTACTCCTCTACTTTCCATTTCTCTTTGGAACTTACTGCCATCTGACACACACACACACACACACACACACACACACACACACACACACACTGCTTATATATCTTATTTATTACCTATTTTGTGCAATAGAGTGTAAGCTGCGTCAGGACAGGGTTTCTTTTGTTTTGTTTACTCTGCTTTTATTTCTTTTATTTTCTTTCTTTTTTTCCACCTCTTTTATCCCCCGCTGTGTTCCCAGCCTCTACAACAGTGCCTGGCACATTGTCGACACTCCGTGAATATTTTTTAAACACACGAACAAATGCTTTCAAATAGCTTATGATGTGGCGGTGTATACATCTGTGAAAACAGTCAAGGTCCCAAGTGGTCCACATGCTATAGGAACTGTCATTTTCAGTACTCTCATCTGGAATGCTGCAGCCCAAGCCAAGAGAAGATGCTTCCCCTCCTACGTTCCCATGTCCCCCAACTCCAGAGAGCCATTTGAGCGTGATGGACCCAGGATGGGTCCTCACCAGCAGTTCTCTTCATTGTTATAATTGTGATGAAAAAGGCTTTTGTGGCAGAATCCCAGCATCCTCCTTCACGGCAAAACAGTTTTATTTCTATTTTGTCAGGTAAAGTATCATTAACAATTTGCCCTGTTTTGACAGCATGGGGCTATAATTAGTTTCTACAGGAAAATGCACCAATTAACACAGTGTTTGCTTCTTGGCATGAATGTAAATGGAGACTGGAGGAAGCTAACTGCGAAAATGTTAAAAGAGTTTCATTGATATTAGCAAGAAATCCACCAGCCTGTGGATTAAAAATGTGGTGCGATAGCTTAGTTACCTCTTTCCTCAAGTCCCTCAGGGTATTTTATTTATGCCCTTCTAAGCTGTGATCTCTGTCGTCTCTGAAATTCTTTCATGTTTATATTACCACTCCTAACACTCAGAAAGAAGTGCTAGTCTTTTGTTATCTTTGGTACATTGTCCAGATGTGTTAAAAATAATTTGGAATTCTGAGAGAGAGAGAGAGAGAGAGAGATCTAGGATCTGTTTAAATGAAAAGATTATTCTGATGAGCAATGTACATGGTATCTTTTGTGTGATACAAGTGGGAAAATAAGGATATATACTTCTATTTGCTTATACTTGTATGAAGCAGCACTGGAAGGTAACAAAAAACTATTAATGAAACGGTTATTTGCACAACTAAGAGAGAACAGGGAGAATGGGGATGGTATATGAATAGGGTTCTCTGTGTATATATTTTTTATATCATTTTGATATCTGGAACAGATAAGCATACCCTCTAGTCAATGTTTTGGCTGCTGTTTTACACAAGACTATGGTGTTATACATCTGCAGAGCCTAATACTATGCCGGTAACACCAACTGCCCAATAAATGAGGTTAATCGCCTGTGGAACAGTAGGGCAGGTATCTTAGTAACCCAGACCCAGGCTGGCTGTTCTATGTTCCTGTGAGCATGCTTCCACGAAAGAAGAAATTGTGTTTGTTGAGATGATCTTTTCTCAGCTTCCTCTCATGCTGAATCTCCCTTTTGCTTCAGTTGTCTATAGAATTTGAGAAAAGATAAAACGTTAGTACTATGTTCTCCCTCCTATAACAATAAATAGCAGGTATTTCACAGTTTATACGGCCCTTTTGTAAAATTTTCTGTTTGAACAGTTGCTTGTGGAGCCCAACCTTTGTTCCCCTAGTCTCAGCAGTGGGATGTCATTGGTGATCTGGGCCAACCTTTAAGGAAAAGTGCAACAAAGCATAATTGTTAAATGGATGGATTCTGAATCAAGACCCTGATTAGAATGCAAGAGTTACCACATATTTGCTGTGTTAGCTTGTACAAGTTACTTATATTTTCTGAACATTTGTATACTTATCTATAAACTAGGCATAATGATTCCTACCTATTAGTATTGTTGTGAAAGGTAAGAGAAGTCAGATGTATAGCATTATGTCTCATACATGTGAGTATCCAATAAATTTTGGAATGACTTGTAATTATTTATAGGTATTTATTTCCATTGCATCTGGGATGTTTACACTCCCCTTCCCACCACCCCAAATGTCTCTTGCCCCTTGGCACAATGGTAATTAGGGCATTAAAGATACATTTCTTTGAGTGAAGTATATGTTCTTCCCATGTGTTCTCATTAACAATGCAAATTTACCTAATTTATCTTAACTTTGATATTTTTTTCCAGGATGAATAACTAATAGCAGGTAACAAGTGGAAGGGAAACTGGAGGGAGTCAGGAAGAATAATTTCAGAGGATGAACTTCTCCTCCTCAAGAATAATGGCCCAAGGAGGCAGAGCTGTGGGAGTGAAGGGAACCTGCGTAGCCAGGAGAACAGGAAGACTGGGAGGCACTGGAAGCAGCAATGAAAGCTAAGAGGAGGGCAGGAACAGGGGCTGGAGGGCCTGAGAGAGTCCTGCTCTCCAGATCTACCAGGCTACTCCACAAGCACTATACTGTGAATGTGTCAGCTCAGACCCTTGGCACATACATCTGCCTATTGGAGCATCTCCTGAGCTTGGGTCCTGCCCATGGATCCAAGTGGATGTTACAGTGAGACTGTGTACTGTATGGCTCCCTTTCATCTCATAAATTACATTCAGGCTTGGAGCATGAGTGTGATGTAACAAATGAGACTAGTTGCCTTGGTAGGATGGATTGGAGCAAAATGAGATTAAAAGCAGAAACAAGGATTGGAAAGTGATGTCCTAATCTAGGACATTCACTGCCAATGCAGTGGGGCAGACCAGGTAGAGGACGATGTCTTTGCCTTTTCCCCAAGGAATATGCACAGCTGGGGCCATGTTTCTATATGACCACCAAGTCTGCATTCCAATACTGATTCATTTTTATCAACATCTTTAAAAAAATTTTTTAACATTTATTTAATTTTGAGAGACAGAGTGAGAGCAGGGGAGGGGCAGAGAGAGGGGGAGACACAGAATCTGAAGCAGGCTTCAGGCTCTGAGCTGTCAGCACAGAGCCGACAAGGGGCTCAAACCCACAAACTGTGGGATCATGATCTGAGCTGAAGTCAGACTCCTAACCGACTGAGTCACCCAGGTGCCCCATTTTTGTCATCATGTTAAGAATTTCCACATAATAGTCAT
Organism: Acinonyx jubatus; assembly: GCF_027475565.1. Classification (NCBI taxonomy): domain Eukaryota; kingdom Metazoa; phylum Chordata; class Mammalia; order Carnivora; family Felidae; genus Acinonyx; species Acinonyx jubatus. The sequence continues at coordinate 118,218,639 of NC_069380.1, read as the reverse complement.
CTTGGTCTAGAAGTTGTTTCATTTTGATATTTAGGCTTGGTGGCTATATCCACAATTTAGCACAGTTAATTCAGATAGGATCACATTAGACAAGCAAGTGTCTCCCTTCCTGAACCAGCAGGTGTCAGTATTGATCAATTGGAAAGAAACATGGTAGCCTCCCCATAAGTGTGGATCCACCTGTGATTACGAAATAAGTGAGTTTGGCATTTCAGATTTAAGAGTTACTCCTTTGAACCCACCTGCTTTCAATCTTTAAGAGTTACTCCTTTGAACCCACCTGCTTTCCTGATTGACAGCTGTGTTCTCAAAAGAACGCATGCTTCTTCAGCCCTATCTGTAAGTGCAAGGCAAGGAGGTATGGAGTTGAAGAGATGGTCCTTATCATTCCACTTTCTAGTACCAATGCTCTGAGAGTCCTTGCTAGCCTTATTTTCTATATTCTTTCTTTCTCTTTATAACTAACTGTAACCAATTCCTCATAACTCACTAAATGCATCTTACTTGGTAGATTTTAGCTCCAGGATGGCTTCCCTTCTTCAGTTTATTCCTCAGATATTAAACTTCTTTTGAGGGAAGTCTATGCTGGAAATAACAGGAGAGTGAATCCTATAGTGCACTTCAAAATAAAAATATCAACTTGGGGAGAGTTGTTTTTGAGTGTGCGTCATTCAAGCACTGTTCTCTCCTCCAACACAAAACTTAACATAAGACATTTTGGTAGATGTGTCCATGCATATACTTTTTCTCCACAAATACATACTCAATTATTATATATGAACCCCTGGGCTTCCTGCTTGAAGCCTACCCCAACTTCCTTCTCCTCTAGAGAATTAATTATCTCATATAAGTTTCCTCCATCCTTAATATTTATTTTCTCTCAATATTTCTCTTGCTTAGTTATAACAAACTAAGCAAGAGAAATATTGAGAGAAAATAAATGTATATTTCTATACTGCTGGACTGTGACTTCTCGATTTTTTAAAGAAAAACAAAAATATTAGATATTATCTACCCAGACACTTTTCATTTCACATGTGTGTTATAACAATAGCTAGCATTAGTTGATTCACTTTTGTGAAACACTTAGACTAATGCCCTGCATTGCTCCATAAATATTTGGATGTCAGGCATTTCAGTTATGTAAAACAAATATCCCCTTCTCTCCTCCCTTAGTGGGAAGCTCACAGACTGGTAGGGGGCATAAAATACCTAGTAGTGAGTCCTGTAGGAATAGTACATGCAAAGTACATTGGAAACTCGGAAAGAAAATGGCTCTGAGTAGTTGGTCATGGAAGGTTTGTGGAAAAAGTGTTTTTTAATCTAGAAATTTTTATGTAGAAAAGGGGTGGGGGAAGAGGGAGACAAAGATATTTGGGTTGAAGCAGACAGCAGATAAAGATATTTGGCATAGGAACAGGAAAGCCCAAATGTATTATGCATGTTGTTCAGTTGAGTGGAAACTTGACTAAGTTTAAAAAAAAAGTGTGAAATATGACAAGAAAATAATTTAGGTCTTGAACACATTACATTTCATGTGGACAGAGATAACGAGTTTGGATCCGAGAAATCAAATCTAAAGAATTAGGTATATGATATTCCATGTTTTAAGAAAGTGCAGTGTTATAATTTATTATTTTGAATCACACTGTATTATCACTTTTGGAATTCTTTGGGTGCTTCTAGTAACTTAACTCCTTTGAATAATCATTGATATTCAATGATTCATTGATATTCAATGATATTCAATTTACAATGCCAGGTAAAGTAAAAAAAACTTTTCTTTTAAATCCATGCGTTCCCAAACATTGGGCAGCAAGAATTTCAGATAGAAGGAAGAACAAGTACAAATACTTTACATATGCTTGAGAAACAGATTAAAAAGGAAGTTATTGATAGGAGTTGGAGACTTACACTTGGAAATGGGAAGGAAACAGGAAGTACAGTAGTCATTTTCTCGCAGGGAATAATAGTCTGGCCGGGAGGCCAGCACCTGCAGTTTGGGGAGGGAGCATCTGATTGTCTGGGTTCTGGTCAGATGTCTTTGGCCTGAGCCAGAGTAATGAGCAGAATAGTCCATGAGAGAGGGCTTCCAGGGCCTCTTGGGAGCATCTTCTGTCAGTGGCAGGCCTGTAGATATACCGTTTAACCAGAACAGTGCCCGGTGGAGAATAGTTAAATACCGCAATAGAGACTAGAGCATTGTGAGGAATAGGGAGGAGTGGCTGAGTGGCCTGAAAGGAACAAATACTCACTTCAAGGGGAGAAACATTGATGCTTTCAGCAAAAATAAGGTAGGTAGTGGAAAATCGTTTGTAGAGAGCAGTGGAGTTGAATGTGTTTTTTTTTTCTGTTGTTGTTTGGTTTTTTGAAAGATGTTATTACTCAAGAACCGCATAAAAAGATTCTTGACTCACCTGCTTGTCAGAACCCTCTCAGTCCCAGTGTATTCAAATTTCCACTGAGAGAAACATAAAGTATGTGTTTTAACTCATATACATTTGAAGAGTGAAGACAAAAATTTTCAAGATTAGAGAGGCTTTGAACAGCTGGAGTTTGAAGAAATTCATAAACAGTGAGAGTATTATAAAATCATAAACTTTGAGTGAATTGTTTTTTTTTTAATTTTTTTTAACCTTTATTTATTTTTGAGACAGAGAGAGACAGAGCATGAATGGGGGAGGGGCAGAGAGAGAGGGAGACACAGAATGGGAAGCAGGCTCCAGGCTCTGAGCCACCAGCCCAGAGCCCGACGCGGGGCTCGAACTCACGGACCGCAAGATCAAACTTTGAGTGAATTGTGCAGAATGCCCATCCAGAAAGGAGACAGATGGTGCTAAATAAAAACCTGAGTACCTGATCATGTCAGCTATTTTCACTTCTACTACTCATGTGTGGAATGAGCAGGGTTTATAGGTATGGTGAATGATGAATGACCCAATATACCCTAAAATAACTTTTCTCACCTCCTTTTCAGGGTTCTATCACTCAGTCCAAACCAGACCTTTTATAAAATTACCTAAACATTCATGCCTACATTATAGCCATACTTTTACTCCCATCATTTTCTCTGTCAAAAACCTCCTCTTGCCCAAATATCAGCTTCCCTATGGAGTATTCTACAGTTGATCCCATTAGCTAGAAGCTATTTGTCCCTCTAAATGCCCATAGAATTATAAATGCCCCTCTCATAAAGTCCTCACTACATTTTTTCTTCTTTTCTAGTTAACTTTTTAGCCCCTCCTCTTCTTGAGAATGAATAATAATTACCAGGAACAGGCTAATTGAAACCTATACTTTTGAAAAATTTACACATTTTATTAACCCTGTGAGTGCACATTTCTATAAGAGACAGTTTATCTCAGTAAACAGATGAGTCATTATCTCAGTCTGAAGCATCTTCATTTAGGCCAGTAATGACCTTACAAGTTTTCATAAGAACCATGACATTGCATTGGGTTAAGTACCCATTGTGCTTCCCCAAAGCAAAGTGAGTTCCATATATATTTTCATGTCTAATGAGTGAGAACTGATGGCAACTTTTAAATGACACTTTCTCCACCTTTGTAAAGATACACATGTATTCTGGACTGCAGCTTTCTGGGGTAGGGACCATGTCTGTATTAGTGCTATGCAACGTTTGCACAGTACCTGCATGTAGTAGTGAACAGTGACTCGCCTCAGAACTGATAAATTAATAGTCCCTAGAGTCTCAGAAAAGGACTCTGCATTTATTATAGGATCACCAGCACCTTCATCTCTGAGCCAGGACGGGGTTAGGTTCTAGTAGAAGGCCCAGTAGAATCCTATATTGGAGAAGAATACAGGAGAAATGGCCCAACCTTGTCTAAAGAGGTTGAATTTTTTCCAGTGTGTCTTTCTCGGGGAGTCTTTCAGACCTGCTGGGTTCATTTTTAGGGAAAGCTATAGCAGCCAACAGTGGTTGGCCAATCCAGCATGCCACTCATCTTGTTCAGTCTTAGAATCACCTGTACCTGTATTAATAGTTACCTCAGTGGTAGACGGCATATGTATAAGTGGCTCATGGAGTTATTAACTCAGCTGACTCTGGTGAGCTATATTAGAAAGGGTATTTCATATTGAGAGCCAGAAGACATTACTGATATAGAAAACCTCTTTATAGTACCTGGTCCTTCAAAAATCCCAATTCTCTCTAATGTGAATTTTGTGAAGGACAGTCAGTGATAGACCACCAGACAAAGGCCCCAGGCTCAGATTTTTCCTCTGTTTCTATGAACAACAACAGTAGGAGAATGGCATATTTACAACTAGTTGGTTACAGTTCTGGAATCAGACCTGGGCTTGAATCATGCCTCTGCCATCACTTACCTTGAAATACGAATGTATTTATAATATGAGAATAATAGTAATAGTATCTTCTTCACTCTGTTGTCATACAATTTAAGTGAAATAAATCATATAAAATGTTTAGCATTGTTCTTGTGAAATGTTTAATAAGTGTTAGCTATTGAAGTTGTAGTGCTACTAGTTCTCTGTTATTATTCTACAGTCACGGAAAACAACCTTTACAGTACATTCAGGTACTCAAAGCTTTACTTTATGGAAACTTTCATACATGCATCATCTCCCTTCCTTCCCTCTTTACTTCCTTCCTTCCTCCTTTCCTTCCTTCCTTCCTTCCTTCCTTCCTTCCTTCCTTCCTTCCTTCCTTCCTTCCTTATTCCCTCCCTCCCTTCCATCCTCCCTCCCTCCCTCTCTTCCTTCTTTCCTTTCTTCCTTCCTGCCTTCCTCCTTTCCTTCCTTCTTTCTTTTCTTTCCTTCTTTATTTTTTCATTCAATGTTTATATATGGAATATCTGGCCAAGATCTATACTAGGTGCTAGGGTTGCAATGATAAACTTAATATCTCTTCCCGAGGAGGACATGGACAATGGGAGAAGAGAGGTACATCAATGGCTATTATAACGCTATTGTGATTACAATAGTGGGTACACGGTGTATAATGTAGCATGAAAGATGCAATGAGTAACTAATAGGGATGGAATGGTCATAGGTCAGGATAAATGGTCATTTACCAGGATGAATAAATGACAGGGAAGGCCATTTTAACCAAGGGAAAAAAAAACCCAGGCATAAGGGTGTGATGGGTATGTTCCATTAATAGCACAGTGAATTCAGAGGACCATTAGGACAAGAGGTTGGGGCCCTGGCACAGTTGTCCAGTTTGGAATTTAGGGAACAGACATAGATTGCTACATGTTAGAATAATCTGGTGGGAGTGAGGAGAAGGAACTATTTAATTCCATGTATTTCTTATTAACAGATGTCTCCTCATTCAGTCGGCCATGATTCAATCACACCCATTCCTGAACCAGTGACTTGCAAGGGGAGTGGAAAAGGTGTTACTGGCTTAGACTAATCTCTAAGCCTCTCTTCACCCAGTCTCTCCTAAAGCGCATGGTCACTTATGACTTGAACCAAGTTGGAATTTGCTCATAAGAAAGAAGGCCCGAAATAGCAGTTGGGCAGATGGCATTGTCTGCCATAAAAGTCAGATAAGTCTTAGTGACCAAGTGCATGTTAGGGCTGCCGAGTGAGAGATGACTCCCAGGCTCTGGCCCAGGCTTCTCAAATAATTCAAATAGTTAGCTATATAACCATTGTTCAGTAGGCTTAGAATCAGAAAAGGGACTGTATTACAGTGCATTCATACAATCCTAAGGGGTAAAGAAAGACATTAAAATGTGAGTTTATCTTAACTGCTCCATGGAACTGGGTCTGTTTCAAATGAAAGCTAAATATTCTCTAAATTGTTGCCCCAAATTGAACCATTTGGGAACAATATGTGCATATCCAGTGGTTTGATCTCATTTGTCAATAAGGTAAACATAACTTTGAATGCCAGAATTAATGCAAAATAAAATATCCTGCTTGGAAAGAAATTCTTCTTAAGGCAGAACAAATTTGAGTTTTCTCCTATATAAGGTCCCTCAATAAATGTTCCACATGTTATTCCCCCCTTATATTCTCACTAAAAATTCTTAAGCTTGAAAGTTTATTTACCATGACCATGGATCCAGAATTCTATTTCCAAAGCAGTCAATCTTTGTATTCTCATCAGAGCCACTGAAAAAATGAGCTGCAATAAGGGCATATTAGGTCTTTCCCTATAGTGGGAGGTCTGTCTATTTCTAGCAATACGTTGCTATGTTACAAATGCACTGTCTTCATACTATAGGCAGGAAGATAGTGGTTTGAAATTAGCCCATACAAAGCCAATAATGGGAAATAATAAATCTGAGAGTTCTAAAAGCATCAGTCTTTGTTCACATTTTTCTTCTCTTCCTTTTCCGATAAATATGATTTTTTTCTTTATCTTTCTTTTCATTCTCTTTTTTTTCAGAGAAAAAAATACTCAGTGTTCTTAAATAATTTGACATAAAGAGAACCTCAATTATAGGTTAAATTTCAGTTCATAAGCCTTCCTATCCTGTGAATTTTCTATCACATTTCACTTAAATAAAAATAAAAATTATGTCCAGCAACATGTTGATTTCAGTTTCTAGTGCAAGTAGTACAAGGGACATTCTGAATATTGATTCATGTTGGAGACAAACTCCAATTAGAGTAAACAGCATGGAGACATTTGACACTAATTTACAACAAGGGTGTTAAACCTTAGAGGAAATGCTGAGCCCCATAGAGTAAGATTTTACAGTGACAACCTAGAGAATAAGAGATGTGTTCAATATAATCCTAAAGTAGAGGGAAAGAAACTGGACTCTGCTCTATGTCTGACATAGAAAAAGTTTACAATTTTGTAACTTTCAAATTATATACCATTATAATCTACTTTGTAGAATATCAGGTAATCTTCCCAAAATATATTCATTGGGACATTTATATTTATGGCATAAAGATGCTTCCATCCCTCAACAGACATTTTCTAACTACCTGCTACGCAAATTTTTATCCCAACAGCATATAGCCCCATATCTATCTATGGCAACAGCCTCTTGTTGGTCTTCCTGATCACTTTGTGTCTCCCAACCCAGATCCATTCTATATGTTGCTATTATAGGGCAATACTGATCACATCACTCAGATGCTTTGTACCTTAGCAATGCCTGTCACCTGGCTGATAAAGTTCATACTCCTCAGCCTTGTGTTCATGGTCCTGTGATATATGGTCCCAGTCTAACTCTCTGCCCTATAGGCTGTGTGATTCAACTTTTATCAATCGTATCAATGCTGTCACTTGAAGAAGGGGTTAATTAGCCTACCCAAGTGTCTGCTTCTTTGAGGGTAACCTATAAATATGGGACCATTTTTCTTCTTTGACTACATTTATAGTCTTCCTGCCTCTGTGCATGTTCTTCCTTTTGTAAGGAGGAAATTCCCATCTCACTCTGCCTCAAATCTAAGTTTAAAGACTTAAGGAATCTCAGCTCTCAGATGTAACAATTCCTATGTCTTATTTCCCCAACAATAACATATAGAGTTTCCTTATTCGTGAGTTCCTTCCTCATGTTCATCTCTATGTGACATATATGGCTGGTACTTTGAGCAGAAAAGAACATTGAGAAATCACTGTGTCTTGAAGGTGAAAATGGTTCCATGTTACTCTTCTGTTCATTTGGTAACTGACAAACTATAGAATTCCAAAATATCTGCATGTACATATGCAGTTCACTGACCTTGCTGACCATTTTAGAGGAGAAGTATGATGTAGAGGTTCAGAGCTTGTTCTATGGAATGATGTAGACCTGAGTTAAACCTGACTCTACTACTTAGTACTTACACGATCTTGAACAAGTTTTTATGCATTATCAATCTCTATTTTCTCATAGAAGACTGGGAATTGAAATTATATGGTTGTGGGGTGCCTGGGTGGCTCAGTTGGTTGAGCATCCAACTCTTGATTTTGGCTCAAGTCATGATCCCAGGGTCATGGGATTGAACCCCCCATCAGTCTCCATGCTGAGTGTGGAGCCTGCTTAAGACTCTGTGTGTGTGTGTGTGTGTGTGTGTGTGTGTGTGTGTGTGTGTATGTGTCCCTCTGCCCTTCTCCCCTGCTTATGCATTCACTCTCTCTCTCTAAAGTGAAAAAAAGAAAGTATGTGCTTGTTACAAGATGGCAATGTGATTGAGGAACACATGTCAGAAAAAACACTTAAAGGATGTAAACTCTTATTTATGGAAAGAGAAATAGAAAATTATGGACATATTACATGATGAGATAAGGCAGTAGGCTTCCAATTGGATATATTGATTACTCAGGTCTTCAACACTTCATGAGGTCATAAAAATTGCCAAAAACTCTACCCTCCCACAGTGAGAAGATTCTGGAAAATATGAAGCTTGCTTTTATCATTTTCATAAGAATTATGAGAGAGTCTTCTTGACTTTTCTGTCCTGCATAGTACTTACGTATCGTTAGTACTAAGCAAGGTCAAGCTATTCCAAAGTGTTTATTGTAATATCAGGTGGGTCATTTTTCCCTTGGATATTCCTGAATTCTATTCCTGTTCTAATACTGCCTGTTTTATGTGGTAGTTGAAAGGATTAAACAAAACAATGCATGTAAAGCACTTACAAGTATGTCAGACACAGACTAAGTGTTGATTACATCCTAGCCAGGATTATTTTAGCTTTTGCACATTACTTTTATTTTTCCTTCAGTGGCAGAATCAAGCAGAATAATTTAGAATAGGTTATCTGAACCTTTTATCAAGTGGTGCTGCTTTGTATTTCTCCCATGTCTTACCGTGACCAATGGGGACAATAGGAAGTAGAATGGGAGAAATAATATTTTCCGTATTAGGAAGGGTATATTAATCAAGAGGAATGTGGAATCGGTGTCAGCCTCACTAACCTCTGGAATGAACATTCTTTTAATTAAAACGGATCCGGAAAGGGATGATGAAAGCAATAAAGGGAGAGGCAGTTGTGATATTGTGATGTATAGTAAGAAATGTGTATTTATTTTCATCCCCATTTCTGGCACAGGGCTCCTAAAGCTTGGGATTTCCTGTGATGACCACCACAAAAGTGTCTTTGTTATATTAATATTATGAATTTGGGGCCACACCTAAGAATGGGGGCTGGTTGCCAAGAGAAACTGCCATATGATTATCAGGTTACAACTTTAATTCCCACTTCCCTGAACTCTGGGAAGGAGAAAAGAGGTGGAGGTTGAACCAATCACCAATGGCCAGTGATTTAAGCAATCACACCTATGTAATGAAGCCTCCCTTGGGCTTTCTGCCAAAGGAAAAGGACTGGGTTCAAAGAGCTTCTGGGTTGATGAGCATGTGGAGATTTGGGGACAGTGGCATGTCAAAGACAGCATGGAAGCTCCATGCCCTTTCCCCACACCTTGTCCTATATATCTCTTCCTTGCGGCTGTTTCTGAGTTACACTCTTTTATAATACACTGCTAATATAGTGATTTAAAATGTTTCTCTAAGTTCTGTGAGCTGTTCTAGAAAATTAATCAGGCCCAAGGAGGGAGTTGTGGGAACATCTGATTTATAGCCAGTCAGTTAGAAGTACAGGTAATAACTTGGACCTATGACTGGTGTCTGAAGGAAGAGGGGGATAGTTTTGTGGGATTTAGCTTTTAACCCATGGGGTCTGTTGCTATTCTTGAGGTGGACAGTGTCAAAATTGAATTGCATGATACTCAGCTAGTGTCTGGGAATTGCTTGGTGATGTGACAGCACTGCCTCTCCCTATGCCCCACCCTGATACAGACACATACACATTGAAATAGATATCACAGTCCTTCACCAGTCATTTGAAATCTGTAGCTAATCTGTCTGGCCCTTGAAGAACTACTCATCTTTACCAGTTTAGCAGCTTCTCATCAAGCAGCATGTAGTATCAGGCATCTTCTGTGTGTTCAGTATTTTTCCTGTATTCTTTGAAGGAATCAGAAGGAAAGTAGATCATATGCTGCTTCCTTCTCTTCAGTCTGATCTCTTACTATTGGAACACTCAAAATTCAGCTTTTAGTCTTGTTTTCTTTCTTCTGTATCTATACACACCACTTTGTTGAGCTCATCCGATGTCATGACTTTAAATGCCAAATATATGCCAATGACTTTCAGACTTACCTCTCTATCTCAGCTTCTCCCCTGAGCCTTGTATTTATATGTCCAGCTATCTACTACATATGCTCATTATGAGATCTAAAAGGTTTCTCAAATATGGCAGGGAGTTTAGTCATAACTAAATTCCTCATCTCTCCCCATCCCAGCTAGCCTCGTCAGTCACAACAAAAACCTATCCCACTGACACCCTCTTAGTTAACAAGAACTACATTCTTCTGGTTACTGGGACCAAAAACCTGGGAGTTGTCACTCTTTCTTTGAGACTCCCAAAATAATTTGTTATAAATCCTATTGGGTTTACTTTAAAAATGTGTTCACAAGCTGATCACTTTACATTATGTCCACGGCTACTACTAAGATCTGAGCAGTTATCAACTGGATTACTGGGTTACTGCAGTGGCTCCTTAACTGGTCTTCCTGTTTGCAGCCTTGTTTCCACCTCCATAGTTTATTCTCAGTTCACGAGAGTGATGCTCTAAGAACGTAAGTCAGACCATGTCACCCCTCTGCCTCAAATCATGATGGCTTCCTATTCAGATGAAAAGCAGAATCTTTATAATGGCCTCTGGGACCCTACATAATCTGGCCCATTGCCTCTCTAATTCATCTATAACATTTCTGCTCCTTGCTCATGCTGAGGTACTCCACTGGTCCCTGCCCCCAACCCCCTGCTGCTTTTAATACGCATACAGTCCTAGTACAGGTCTTTACCTTGACCCGGAGTGCTCTGCGCCTAGATGTCCACCAGATGGCTACTCTATTGTCTCCTTTAAATTATCGTTCTGATGTTACCTTCTTGCTGAGACTCATACTGATCACTGATAACCTTAAAACCATGGTTTTAGACTAACATGGTTAGTCTAATCACAAACTTTATTTAAAGAGACAACTAACCTTCAGGTATTTTTTTTATGTTTACTTATTTTAGAAAGAGAGACAGAGCAGGAGCGAGGGAGAAGCAGAGAAAGAGAGAGACACAGAATCTGAAGCAGGCTTCAAGCTCTGAGCTGTCAGCCCAGAGCCCGATGTGGAGCTCAAACCCACAAACCGGGAGATCATGACCTGAGCTGGAGTCGGACATTCAACTGACTGAGCCACCCAGGTGCCCCATACATCAACACTTTTTAGAGAATCTTCTTGTTCTGTTCTCTCTCTCTCAATTACTCTCACAAGCATGATGGCTATTCCAGTCTTCCTCTCCACCTCATTGTGTCCTCCTCTCTGGAAAACAATAATATATATTATATATATTACATATTTTCCCCACTCTCATGTATACTCTCTCAACTGTTTCTGTCTCCTCGATCTCTGCTCTTTAATATATGAAGCTGTTTAACCTCTCTGGATTCCACAGTTTTGTATTTTTTTCTGCCAATTTTTTGACATCTTACCTCCAAAGGAAACCCCTAGTTCTAACCTAGTGAATGGGAATCTTCACTCTTGGAGAAGGAATATCACAAACATTCATAATTTATGAACCTTCCTTTTATACCTGTTGTGTGAATGTCAAATGATACAGTCTGAGGAATTTTTGTGGGTTATATGAGAACTGAGATGGACTTTGAAAGCTGGGAAGAAGCTCTATGGGCCAAAGGTAAGGGATTCAGGCAAAGAAAAAATGTAAACCTAAATGTGAAGGGATGGGGTAGACAAGGACAACATGATAAATGTGAAGGACAGGGAATCAGGTTGAGATATGATTGATATGGACGAGATAGAACTAAATTATCTGAATCTTAAAATTGCTGGAGAAGAGGTCCTAATAGGGAAGGCTGAAGGCATTTGAGTCATGCTTTACTTGTGTAAGAATATTGTCGGTCGAGTTGCTACTAAGGCAGTGGTAAGGGTGGTGCACTGATCATTTACAGAGTGTTTTTTTATAACCCCCAAACCTGTCGCTTCCCTGGTCTTCTTGATTTCAGCAAATGGCAACTTCTTCATTCTAGCTGCTAATGTCCAAAGCCTTGAAGTCATTCTTAACTCTTTCTCTTGTAATCCTTATTCAATTCATCAGAAAGTGCTGTCTTCTTTACCTTCAAAATATGTAAGAATTCACTCATTTCTTATATATTCTCAACTTGTACCTGATCCAAGCTGTCATCATCTTTCCCCTGAGATTATTGACATGAACTTCTGGATGGTTTCCTGGCCCATTCTTGCTCTTATTCAGTTCATTCTCATCATTAATAGATGCACTTTATATTTAAATGTAAGTCTGCTCATTTATTTCTCTGCTCGTACCCTTCTAGTGGCTCCCCATCATGTTCACATAAAAGCCCAAAATGCCATCCATGATCTGGCTCTCTGACTGAATTTTCTTTCACCCTCCCCTTACTCTACTCCAGCCATACTAACCTCCTTATCATTCCTTGAATATACTGAGTATGCTTCCTTCTCAGGGCCTTTGCATCTGCTGTTTCCTAGGCCTGAAAGGTTCTTCCTCTTGTTTAACACATGGCTCAATCTCTCACTTCCTATAGGCCTCCTCCAATCTAATGCTGCCTCCTTAGAGAGCTCTTTCCTGACTTTCCCATGTAAAACAGCCTAACAATGCCCTATCTGCCAAATGTCTCCCATCCCTATTACCCTGCTTTATTTTCCTCCATGGCACCTCCCACCATCTGAGACATTACATGTTAACTTCTCTGCTAGATTTTCTTTTTGTCTCTCCTGATTCACTCTCTACTCTTTGGACTCACTCTGTGTCTTGGGAGGCTCACCAGTATGGACTGTGTCACATGGGCATTCTGGCCCCTGGCCTTCTAGATTCTAGTTAGGTTTAGCCTGTGGTGGCCACTGGCAAGAGATGGGACTATGGGAGGAGGGCAAGTTTGGAGTGTTAACTCCCTGTCTCCCTTCCTGCCATGCTGCTGTTGTAGTGTTTCTTTTTCTTTTTCCTTGGCCACAGGAATACTGGACAGTGTTTTCCCATAGCTGCAGGTATCTCTCACTGGGTTCCTGTCTATGACTGCTCCCCTCCTCTAACCTTTGAGGCTTACGGAGGTAGCAGCTCTTTGCTATTGCTAGAGCCCCAGGGTACTTCACCATACCTTGTTGGTTTCCCATAATCCTGTAACACCTTTCTAATAAGTCTCTTTATTAAACTGTCTCCAATCAATTACCCTGCTGGACTGAGCCATCTGTTTCCTGTGAAGACCTCAATTAGTTTACTTGTTTATTCGTTGCGTCTTCTGCACACACGCACACACACACACACACACACACACAAATGTATAGTTAATTAAGAGTGGGGATTTTGTGACTAGCACACTACCTGAGACATAGTAGGCAATTCAAAATTTGTTGATGGATAGATAATGAATAAATAAATTTATTTTTTATTCTTATGAGAAATTATTGAGATAGGAATTATTGTCTCCATTTTTTAGAAGGAAGTTGAGTTTCAAAGAGGAGTAATTTGCCCAAGATCATGCAGCTAGTATAAGAAAACACTTATTGGCTGGGGCACCTGGGTGGCTCAGTTGGTTAAATGTCCAGCTCTCGATTTTGGCTTAGGTCATGATGTCATGGTTCATGAGATTGAGCCCTGTGTCAGACTCCAAGCTGGGCGTGGAGTCTGTTTAAGATTCTCCCTCTCCCTCTTCCTCCACTCCTCCCACCACACACAGCTGGTGCTCTTGCTCTCTCTTAAAAAAAAAGACCACCAATTGGAATCACTATGCCATATTTGCATTGCTAACTTGCATTATTTTTTCATTAAATCACATAATACCTTTCACGCTGTTATTACATGAAAGGTTGTTAATTTTATTGTCCTTATTCCGTGATACTGGATTATGTCACATAGTTTGTGAATTCTTTAGCTGCCATGGCAGTTAAGGAATAACCACAGAGAAAAGCCTTAGCTTTCAGCAAACAGTAGAAGGCTTAATGATCCATCAACCAGTAAAGAGAAGATATTTTAAATCTAGCACATATATTAAATCCAAACCACATGTAAATGGTCTTGGCTGATAAGGCTGTTTCTCAAGCATATTGCTAGAACTGCTTCAGCAAAGTTGCATTAAGTTTCCAGTCAGATGAGAGAATGGAATCTGGGCCAGAGGAATAGCTGATTCAGAGCCAGTTAACAGGAAGTGCTTTCAACCCCAGATAAGTTTGCTGATTTAAGATGGAGAGGGACCCAGGTCCCACAATGGAAAGTAAGGGTTCTAGTCTTTATTTTGTGTCAGTCTAGCAGACTCCAAAAGCCATGATCTGTGCTCCTCTGAAAATTGAACATTACACCTTCCTATGCCTCTAAAATCTACCAAAAAATACTCTTTTCTGCTCTTTTATCCTCCTTTATAACAGCCAGGCCTTTGAAGGTTTTGGGGTAGAATGAAAAAGGTTCTAGTAGGTTAAGTTCTTTTGAGGGAAATACATGGAGAAAATCACAACAAACAAAAACCAGGAAACTACTATGCATATAATTTCCATATGAAAATAAGCAAAAGATCCTTGTTTTAAAGGAATGTATCTTTTAGGTTCAGGTTGCTTTTGTAGGACTTGAGCATTCCAACCCCCTTAAAAAGTCTTCTCTCAGTTGTCCCATGGCAAGTGAAAGAGTCATAATCCCAGCATCCTCCCCAACATAAAAAAAAAAGCATGGGCACCTACGTGGCTCAGTAAGTTAAGCCTCCAACTTTAGTTCAGGTCATGATCTCACCGTTTGTGCGTTCGAGCCTCATATTGGGCTTGCTGTCAGCGCAAAGCCCACTTCAGATCCTCTCTCTCTCTCTCTCTCTCTCTCTCTCTCTCTCTCTCTGTCTTTCCCCCCGACTCCTCAAAAATAAATAAATAAATAAATAAATAAACATCAAAAAAAAAGGAGACTAGAGAGAAGCTACTGCCAGATGACCAACAAATGCCAATTGGGCATCTGTCATGCCTCAGGTGATACATGGGGTGCAGATGATTCAGCAGTGACCTAGACATGCATGGACCTTACCCTCATAGTACTTATCTCCTACCAGGGAAAACAGACATGCAATAATTAAGTTTCATCTGAGTATGCAAAGAGCTATGATGGAGAAGTAAAAAGTATTGTTAGGGCTTATTAGGAAGCTCATTTGAAAAGCAAAGTCAGGAAATACCTTGAAAGGGTTGAGCCTGGGAGATTGAGTAGATGTGGAAGGCTCTGGACCATGCATATTGTATTATGATTGTAAACCCAGAACTAGCACACGACCTGGAAGATGCTCAGTTTTGTTTATCATTGCTGTGTAACAATCCACCCCAAATATGGATTTACTACTGTTTATTAATTTTCATGATTCTACGTGTTGGTGGGACTCCACTGAGGATTTTTCTACTCCACACACCATCATCTTCAGTTGCCATCATCCAGAGGCTCAGATGGGCAGGAATGTCCACAGTGGCTCCCTCTGATCTCTGGTACCTGGGCAGGGCTGGCTGGAAGACTTGGACTCAGCAGCGATGCCTGAGACAGCTGGGCCTCTCTGTCCATGCCATTCCAGGGGCTCTTCTATTCCACATGGCCTCTCTGTGTGGTGTCTGCAGCAGAATGACTGGACTTCTTAAATGACAGCTAAGATATCTCAAAAGTGCAAAAATAGAAGCTGCCATGCCTTTGTAAGGCCTAGGTGGGACCCTGGAGTAGAGCCACTGTTGCTGTATACTATTGGTTAAAGCAACTCCAGTGCCAGCCCAGACTCAGTGAGGGAGAGGACCAAACAGGGGTATGACTGTCAGCGGTGTGGTTCCTTGGTGGGGTCCATCTTCAGAGACTACCTACCTCTCTAGGTGCTCAATCATTTTATTTTTAGTAATGGTGGGAGGAGAAGTGAGTAGGAATCAGTCACTGTGGGGGGAGAGGCATAAACAGCACCTTCGATGATTGGAAGGCAGGTACACATAAGTCATGTTGAAGGACCAGGGAGGCATTCACTTCAGAGGGAACACAGAGAGAGGAGAGATATGAATGAGACTGGGGAATGAGCTGGGAACAGGTTGAGCCTGGAACCTGACTCCCCCAAGCTTTTGAGTTATGTAAGCCAATCATTTTCCTTTCTCCTACGGTCAGTTCGAGCTGGTTTTCTATCTTTGAATCAAGAGGTCTGACTAATGGTAGGGAGGCATGCTGCCCAGGAGAGGAAGGCCCTGAAGGTGACCTCACCATTGAATGCAAAACCATTTGGAAACAACCTGTTCTGTACAAATGCTGAGCATTATGATTATCCCTGATGCGCAGCCTGCTCACTCACCTTGAGTAGGACAGAATCTGTCCCTGACATCAAAAAGAGAAAGGTCTGTGGGTGGATGTTCCTAATGGCTTCAGAAAGCCCTTTCCACATGCATAATTAACAATGACAGCCAACCACTGCTCAGTATTCCTGCAGAAACTGGTCAAACATTTTAAAGGCTCTTCTCAGACCTCCACAATGTAAATTTGCTTGTGTTGCTTTCCACTAGTCAGATTTCCAGCTTTCTGAATCCTCAGCCTACATTGCCTTGAGGATTCCTATATTACCAGTTTGCTGAGCAAATTCAATAAGATAATTCATGTAAAATGCTCAGCACAGTACCTAGTCACAATCTAATAAAGCTCTAGTTAGCATAAGGTTTTTTTTTTTTTTAATATTGTTTTCTTATCTTATTTCTGGAATCCCAGGTGCTTTGATAAATGTGGTTTAAAAAAAAATCTCTGCCTTTAGGCCCCCAAAAGATTTAAAAAAAGAAGGGAAGAGCTAAGTCAAATGGAAAAAAGAGCTTCTCCTAGGGTCCCCTTCCTGGGCCAGCCTGAAACTCAGAGATAGCCATCATCTTAGACATGAGGTTCTAGAGGACCTCAAAATAGGGGTATGTGCATGCTATCCCTCCCCACACTCTGTATTAAATCAAGGCTTATGTAGGGCTTTGGGAGCCATGGCAAAGGTCCTTAAGTAGGGCTGCAAGGCCCACCTAGGTAGCCTGATTCCCCTTCATTTCAGGTTACATGTTCCTTACATGTGCCTTGTTGCCTCCTGCCTTATGGCTTTTGCACATGCCATCCTTCTTGCATGGAGTATCTTACTTCTACCACAATCAGATCTCAGCTCAGCCTTCACTTCTTTAGTGAAACATTCCCCAATCCCATTCTAGGCCCATTTGCATTCCTTCATGGTTTCCTGTCACTTGAATCCTTGCCTTTAAGCTTTGCATTACCATTTGTTAATGTGTGTCTTTTAGTGTGATTCTTGGATAAATATGGAATCCCTCATTTGACTCTAAGTTTCAGGAGAGCATGATTCAAGGGATTCAGTTGCTTTCTTTTCCTTTGTCTTAAGCACCCAGTACAGCACCTGGCACATAGTATGTGCTCAGCAAATTCTGGTTGAGTTGAAAAGAGAGACCGATGGATGCTATCCATTGGAATTAGGGACTAAACTCATCAGTTTATTCAATCAAGCCAGGCCATCCCAGAGAAATCACTGAGTTCCCAGGGAGGTAGGTAATAATTAATTCTGGGACACCAGGGGGAAATGGCCCATTGTTTCTTGTGTAAACCTGAAACCAATTGTTGTCCTTTGGGAATTGATTTATTTTAAGTGTTTCTCTCCTTGAAAGATGGCCTCTCCTAGAGGAGCAGTTCTCATCTGCAGGAGAGATACATGCTGAGGCTAAGACTTTTTACTTTTTGCCACAGTTTGCAAAAACCAGGTCCACTGTACATTCCATACAACCTACGGCCCTTTCTAAAGCTTTTCTCTGAAAAAAAAATAGAGAAAGAGGCAATATATAAAGATTAATAGACACTAGTTTAAATATACCAGCATCTCAAAGGGTCACTCATTTGTAGTTGTTTGTACTTAACTGCCTACTTCAAGGTAGAGGCAATAAAGTGTAGTGGTTTAAGGAATGCACTTCAGGGCAGGTAAGGTTGAGTCAAACCGAGGAGCTGATTTTTACTATCTGTGTAAGGTTAGGCAGATGAACTTACAGTTTCTTCATTCAAAATGGAGATACTGACTTCATAGTGTTGTCGGGAGATCAAGTGAGGTGCTGGCTGTGAAGCACTGGGTGCCAGACATACAGTAATGGCTCAGTTAGTGAAAGTTACATCATTGGTCTCACAGGTGGTTCTCTTTTTTCATACCATTGCTGAAGAATGGTGAAGGGCTTGTGAAGGAAGTCAGAGTCAACTAATTCTCTTCTGAGCTGATAGAGACATTTCCTCTCAATCCAGGAAGCCCTTCTATGGATAGGCTGGAGCCAATTAACCAAGGTATTTGTACTCACCATATCCCGAGTCTTCTAATACAATCATAATTATACCTCTTGTTTTTCATACTTAGTGAAAAACTTATGTTCTATTAATGTCTGGTGATTCAAATCATGCTCTTTTGCAGCCAAGACTTTGAATTTTTTTCTTTTTTATTGAAAGCAGCATGTTATTACGGAAGGCTCCTATGTTGGAGTCATAAAACCCTGAGGCCAAATTCTAAGTCTACCACTGGGTATCTGTATGACCCAAGGCACATTGCTTTTCTTCTCTGATCATCAGTGCCCTACAGGGGATAAATAGAGTGAAGTGAAATGATGTAGATACAGTGCTTGCCTTACACTACAAAGGTGGTTGAACTGGAGGTGTTAGTGGGGGTATTAGAGGGGGTATCTCCCTCTCTGGGTACATTTTTCTCATAATAATGCTACCCTGGGCAGAATGATCTGCATGAAGTGTTAGGCCAAAACTTGTCTTATTCTCCCTTTTCCAATGATTTGATAGATGTGTATAACTAGAAAAACTCTGTAATTTCTTTGAGCTTTTGTTACTCCGTGTATAAAAGGAATTATTATGTTAATAAATATCTCATTGAGACTAATTTTTCTCTCATTTCTTGCTTCAGGATGGACCAGAAGGGGGAAAAGGTGATGGTTTTTTTATAAAGTCATACAGAGATCAAAGCCGTTCTCTCTTACCTAACGCCCAGGTATGAGGTTCTGTAAAATTTCTTTGCCTGCATATGGCCCAATCTCCAAAGGCGCCTTCTATCTATCATCCATTGATCAATCAAAGAATTCACTGCCACGTGCCCACTTAGAACTATGTGCCATACACCCTGGTAGAAACAAGGACAGAAAGAGGAAAGACATCGGCTAGTAGGGAACTACAAAGGAAACAGATGATTGCAGCATAGGATTATAACATACAGTGGTAGGGGTTGGGATGATTTCACAAGGGAGGGGAAGGAAGCTATGGGATTAAGTGGATAAAGGTACAGGAGATTGGATCTTGAGCTCAGACTCAAAAGATAAAAAGAAGAGGAAGGGAATGTGTGAAGCTGAGGCAAGACAGACCACAATAACTATATGGCTCAGTAGTAGTTTTGCAAAGTTCAAATGCAAGGTAGCCAAGGTGCAATCACCCTTTCTGAGGAATATTCCTAGTATTCAGCAATTGCCACTTTTTAAAACATTGCAGGAGGAATCAGATCTATAGAACAAGGGAAAAAGTAGATTTTGTTTTTATATCGCTAGTTTACTTATTCAGAGCAAACCAAGCTAGGTTATTTAGCAAAACCAAGTGGAAAATTTTAATGATTGGGTTATTTTATTGATTGAGATACAAATTCAGTTACATATTTGGAACAAAACATGTCTGACCTCCAAAATGCATGAAACTGTTTTCTTGGAAGTGTCCCTCAATTGGATATTTTTCTTAAACTTTAGGCATTAGGCTAGAAATATTGTGTGATCAGTAATTATTTGCTATTTGGTTCCTTTCAGTAGGCAGAAGTACAAAAGATATAAAACTCTAGACTTCTATAGTTTTTCCAAAAAAATGTAAAAATAAAGCCCAACTTATTCCCTGTATCCACAACTTCGTTTCAAGATTCAAGGGACAAAATGTTCTGATGACATTCCTGACAGAGTTCTGTGTGGGCCACATATTAAAATGCTTCATTAAACCATCAAAAGTAAGTGACCTTTTAGCAGGAAATAATATCTGGTACAGGAGGCAGACATTTTGCAATCCCTAAGTCTCAAATTAGTAAAAGAACATAATTCTGACACTCACTAATACAAGTTTATATGAATTTTATTCTAATTCCACCATGATGATGTGATAAATACATCTTGCAAGAGATGCTTAATTCTGTTTCTCAAAAAGTGATCTGTGGTCCTAACTCAACAAATTTAACAATTATTTAGTCCTTTATAGGTACTAATATAAGAGCATGAGATACATTAATGAATCACACTCCTGCCCTAATGGGGCCTACATTCTAGTGGGGAGTGTTAAACAATAAAGAGTAGACACAATGAATAAGCAAACAATAGTGTTTATTAGAAATGGATCTGTAAAAGGAGATTAACAGTGTCAGGGGCATGGAGTGAAGACCAGTTTTCAGACCCATTCACTGGGATGGGCTTTATTGAGAAGGTTGTGTTTAGACACAGGAAATGACAGAGATACGGGTGTCTGCAGGAAGAGCATTCTGCCAAAAGGGGACAGTCCTAAGGCAGGAGGAGTGTGCCTGATACAGAGAGCAAGGTGAGAGCAGAAGGAGATGATGTCAGGGAGGTAATGGCAGGAAGGGTGGATTGTTTAGGACTTGTAGATTTGTGGATTAATAGGGAGCTAATGTGGATTCTGAGCAAAGAGTTGAGAGATCTGATGTGTTTTAGTGTATGGTTCTGATTTCTGAGTTGAGAATAGAATATGAAGGGCAAGATGAAATCAGGAGACCAGTGAAGATGCTGTTGCAGTGAGGTAGTAATCCAGTTGACGATCAAGCCAGGGCAATAGATACATGATGAAAGATGATTGGACTCGTAGGATAGTTTGGAAATCCTATCAGTACCGACTGATACTCCATGGATTGTGATGGATTAAACATGGGATATGAAGCATGAAGAATGACTTCCACAGTTTTGTCCTGAAAGAGGGGAACTGAGATACCCTCAGTAAGATGGGAAGTCTGTGAGTAGAGAAGATTTTGGAGGGAGGGAAAGAGTACATTAGTAGTTTAGTTTGGGACAGGTCAAGCTTGAGATGTGTGTTAATTTACAGTTGGAGATGTAGAGAAGGCCATTAGATATGTGAGTCTAGAATTCAGGAGGGAAGTTTTGCAGAGTTTAAATTTAGGGATCTTTGGCATAAAGATGATACTTATAGCCATGAGATTGGAAGGCATTACAATGAGAAAGAGTATAGAGAGGAAAGAGGACAAAGGACTTTTACCATAACTTTATGTGTATTGGTCTTCTATTGCTGCAGTAACAAAATTACCACAAACTGAATGGCTTGAAACAACATACATTTATTATCTTACGGTTCTATAGGTCAGAAGTCTTAAATGAGTCTCACTGAGCTAATCAATGTGTTAGCAGTCTTGTGTTCCTTTTGGAGGCTTTAGGGGACAATTTGTTTTCTTGTCTTTTCCAGCTCCTGGTGGCTGTCTGCATTCCTTGGATTGTGGGCCCCTTCCAACTTCAAAGCCAGCAATGGCTGGTAGAGTCTTTGTTCTATTCTGTCACTTTTACCCTGACTTTTCTGCTTCCCCTTTCACATTTAAGGACCCTGTGATTACATCAGACCCGTCTAGACAGTATCCAAAATAATCTCCTCATCTCAAAATCCTTAATTTACACATCTGCTAAGTCCTTTTGCCTTGTAAATTCATATATTCACAAATCTCAAAGACTAATATATGGACCTCTTTTTTATTGGTGAGGAAGCATTATTCTACCTACAATATTAGAGAAGCCTATTAATCATGCAGAATCCTGGGCTCCACCTCAGATGCACTGATTCAGGATCTCTAGGGAATGGTGTCCAGGAATCTGTTTTATATCAAACTCCCTAGGGGATTCTTGCGTATTCATTGGCTTGGTGGTGAAAATAGATGATGATGGAAAGGCCTAAGTGAGAATCTGGTCCCACTCCTCACCGACACTGTAGTTCTGGTGGATTAGGGTGACCCTATGTGTCATCAGCCACCTCTCAAGCACATCATGTCTGGTCATCTTTGTTACATGGCAGTATGGGCAGTTCTCAGCCAAGGCAAGGCTACAGTTTAGAACGTTAGTAGTTACAGGATCAGGCTGGACTATAGCAGCATACTAGCTGATTCTTTTCCCAGTTAACCCAAAAGCAGAAGTTGTAGAGAGCTGCTCTGTTGGAGTTAACTCACAATGGAACCAGTTCTGGCTAGCTTGAAGAGAAGGGACATTCCATTGTAGAAACTTGCTTTAGGAGCAAAGAAATTAGTACGTGGGTGAATATTTCTCCTTACAAACATTAGAGAAATTTCCAAGTCATGTATCATAATTCAAAAAACTAAACTAAAAATAAAATTAAAAAAAAAAACATTGATATCCAGCATAGGTGTGAATGATGAATAACCTTGAGGCAGGAATACTTAAATCTCCAAATTTCTAGATTTTTCTCTCAAATTGACTTCCTGAACTTTTTGTAAGTTTCCAGGCTTTCAAATGAGAACTTTTCCTTATAAGAATTCAAACATTAAAATGTGTTCTCAAAATTTTTACTATACATGAAGTATAAGAATGCATTTTCATATAAAATTTTGATTCAGAAACACAGAGAACAAAATATGATTAATCTCCTCTATCCTGGTAGGTAACTAATTACTGTCAGAAGTTTAGAACACATCTTTCCTTATTCCTCTACACACATTTACCTGCATATGTATGTGTGTGCACACATTTATCTTATAGAGATGAGATCATACTGTTTTTTCCCCTGTAGTTATGTCTTAGAGACCTATTCATATCAGTATAAATGCTTTTACCTTATTCTTTTAAACTATGGCATCATAGTTCCCTAGTTTGGATAAACCATATTGATGAACATTTAGGATATTTCCTCCTGCATATTAAGTAAGTGACCTTAGGCATGTTACCTAACCTCTCTGGGCCTTAAAAATAGGAACAATAATTTTACATACCTTATGGGTTTGAGTATGGTTTAAGTAGGTAGAACCTATAAATAACTTAGAGCAATGACTGGTGTATAGTAAGCCTTTGAATAACGTTGACTGTTACTAATGTTACAAACAATGCCTAAGCAAACATTTCTATACATATTTTTGGTACAAATGTGATTGGTTTTGCAGACAGTTGCCTAGAATTGAAAGAGTTGGTCATAGTGGATGTGCATTTGAAGTTATCCTTGCTTTTCGGGGCTCCTGGGTGGTTCAGTCAGTTAAACGTCCGACTCTTAGGCTGAGGTCGTGATCTCACAGTTGGTGAGATGGAGCCTTGCATCAGGCTCTGTGCTGACAGTGTGGAGCCTGCTTGAGATTCTCTCTCTCCCTCTCCCTCTGCCCCTCCCCGCTCATGATCTCTTTTCTCTCACTCAAAGTAAATAAATTAAAAATAAATTAACAAAATTCTTTGCTTTTCAAAAATCCTTCCCCAGTTGATACTCCTGCCAGCATTATGTGAGGGTACTCAATTCCCAGTATCTTTATCAAAAAGGACATTAGTCATTAGGGGTTACTCAAAATTTTTGGACACCTTTACTATGTTTTGAAATTTCTACATATTTGAATCCCTTCATTACAAGGTAGAATTCAAAAACTACATTTCCCAGTTTTTCTTCAGCTAGGAAACTTCCAGTTCGAGTCAATCACATGATACTTTCTCAGAAAAGAATTACAAAATACAATGTTGTAAGGTAGCTAGGTACAGGGCATCGTGTTTTGCTGGTTCAGGAGGCAAATGTATAATGCCTCCTCTCCTTTTATCATTCCTTTAATATTTATTGTTTTTACCAGGGTATTCTGCATAAGTAGTTTAAAGCTAAGATGCTAATTATTAATCTGAGATTACAGAAATATTTTAATTTTCATCTTTATCGCAGTAATTTATATGGAAATTCTTCTTTTATCTGTGCTATTCTGACTGTCAGGTTTCAGGAGGGTATTTTTCAGATAATCGTTTATAAGGAACTCTAATGCTTTTCTCTGTTTGTGATACAAAATACAATGTTGTAATGAATACATTGGCATGGCATCATGTCATACCCATTGTTGAAGAACATGATTTGGTAAACCTTTTGGTTACCTGGCTAAAATCTCTCTACCAATATTATGGGTATTTACCATAATAAACATGCGAAACATTGAAGTATGTTAGCATGAAAAGAAGGAAACAGTGTTTAATGTTCAATGGGGCAGAAATCTGTCATTTTCAATGGTAAAATCAATCCATAACTTTCCATAAAACAAGAAGCAATGCTATGACATACAATGGGATGCTATTTTTCCCAGTTATAGGTGCAAATATTTTCAGAAAACCAAATAAAATCAATAGTTGCTACTTATAATTATTATTTTAAATTTGATTTTTAAAAGACAAGAAAAAATAAGTAAGTTAGTGTCTTAGCTTAAGTTACTATAACAAAATGCCATAGGCCGGGTGACTTAAAAACAACAGAAATTTATTTTCTCACAATTCTGGCTGCTGGGAAATTCTAGATCAAGGTGCTAACAGATTTTTTCCTGGTAAGGGCCCTCTTCTTGGCTTGCAGATGACTATCTTCTCACTGTGTCTTTAATTGTCAGAGAGAAATTGAGAGAGAAAGAGAGGGGGCCCTCTGGTCTCTTCCTCTTCTTATAAGAAAGCTAATTCCATGAGAGCTCTATGCTCTTGAGTTTATCTAAACCTAGTTACCTCCCAAAAGCCCTACCTCAAATACCATCACAGTGGGAGTTAGAGCTTCAACATATGAGTTTGAGTAGGGACACAAACATTCAGTCCCCAGGAGCTAGATTCTAAGATGCATCACCAGCTGACCAAAATAATTTAAGTCCCTTAATTTCACTCTGTATTAAATTAGAACCCATTGGGGCACCTGTGTGGCTCTGTTGAACATCCGGCTTCGGCTCAGGTCATGATCTCACGGTTTGTGGGTTCGAGCCCTGTGTCGGGCTCTGTGCTGACAGCTCAGAGCCTGGAGCCTGTTTCAGATTCTGTGTCTCCCTCTCTCTCTGCTCCTCCCCCACTCGTGCTCTGTCTCTCTCTCAAAAATAAATAAACATTAAAAATTTTTTTTTAAATAAACAAAAAATATATAAAAATAAATGAATTAGAGCCCATTGGTAAATGCACCTTAGTAAAAAATGTCTAATTCTTTATTCAACTTTCATATTTCCAAATGAAGTAAATGATCTATTTACATGCATCATTAAACCATCTGGTTCCATGAGAGGACCCAACACAGAATCAGCTAATTGTCATCCATGTTTATTCATCATTCTTAACTCATTTTCTAAAATAATGAAAATCTAGGACCTTTAGCAAACAGTCTTCACCATCAGCTGAAAGCTTCATCTCTTTATGTGAAAGAACATGACAAAAGAGCCCAACAAAATATATACCTAAGAAAATTAATTACTAGTTAGCTCCATTGTACCATTCGTGTTTTACTGAGATTGAAGAAGCAGGGCAGAGTTTGGATTTTAAAGAACATTGTGGAATTGAAAACAGTGGTCAGTATAGCAGAGATTCAGTTTGTTGCTTAAGCAATGAAGTTCAGTTTGTCAAGGGCATCCATGTAATTCTTTCTTCTGGGTTATTTCCCTCCCCACCTTAAAATCCAGGATCACCCTCAGCATTTGCATACCCCAAGATTTTCGAGCTCACATTTAAGCAACTAATATGCCAATGGGGAGGAAAACATACTAAAACCCCAAAACAATAAGTAATTTAAACCATATAAATTTTATTTGAATTAAAATTCTATGCAGAAAAAAACCAAAGCCCAATGCATTACAAAAACGTTATTACTTACCTTTTAGCAAAGACCAAGGTGAAAAATTATATGCTGTTTTTCTTAATCTAATGAACATAAGCCACACAGTATTCAAAGCTGCCTCTTACTCAATGTTTACCTTAACCATCACTTTTCCTAACCACCCCAGGCTGATTTGATTCTCCCTTCTAGACACAGCACCCGCCACTTCTTTGTGTAATTATTTCTAATTATGTGCTTTGTGATTTTATGGCGCATGCCAAGAGGAGCAGTGACTTCTCTTGTTTTCTCAACAGATAAATGGTTCTCAATAAATCTTTGCTAAATGAAAGAAAGGGCCAGACCTGGGCATTCTTCCTAGAGAACCAGTTTTACTCAAAGATTTGGGGTGTTTTTAAATTAAAACAAGAACAGTTGTATCATGCTATGGAGTGCAAAATTCATGTGGGTTTTCAAAATAAAATTGAAAACTTCTCCCAGTAAGTGGTCACTTTCCTCGGTCATTAATGCTACTTCAGAGGAAAATTACTGATGTATTGTGGTGGGTTTGAGTGTGAGGCTCCAGTGATCAGGTAATTGAAGCCACCCAAGCTCAGACATTTCGTTATGAAAGGAGAAGGGACTTCTTCCTTTTCATGGAGAAAACAAGAAGAGTCAGAGTAATGAAGTGCAAAGTGTGCCTTAGAAAGTTATTTTAATGCCTCAGATTTTCCAGCTGCAAAATGAAAGCATTAGACTGGATGTTCTCCAATAACCTCTGAATCTCTAAAATTCTGTTGTTCATACTCTTTTTTTTTTTTTTTGCCTACCATTATTCTTACTCCCACAAAGAGGATAAAAGTAGGGGGCAGGGGAAGTCATGATATTTATTTTTCCTTTCTTCAGCTTCTAAGTGTTGCATTTGTCTTTTGAATGACATGCTTAAACACTGTGTAGTTGGGTGTCTTTCCCTCTTTATGAACTTGTAATCCCATTCATATGTCTAAAGGTGAAAGAAAAGTAGATCAATATCAAACCACAGAAGTACATTTTTATGGATCAGCCACGCAGATATTATCAGCTGAGATGTTATATATTTCATCATCACAACCAGATGTAATGGAAAATATTGACTTCAAACGCTAGGTGTAAAGAGGGAGAGTCTATTTTGTAACATCCCTTTTGCTATCTCACCCGTTCACTCTTTCTTTCTTTCTTTCTTTCTTTCTTTCTTTCTTTCTTTCTTTCTTTCTTCCTTCCTTCCTTCCTTCTTCCCTCCCTCCCTCCCTCCCTCCCTCTCTCTCTCTCTTTCTCTCTCTCTTTCTTTCTTTCTTTCTTTCTTTCTTTCTTTCTTTTCTTCCTTCCTTCCTTCCTTCCTTTCTTTTTCTTTCTTTCTTTCTTTCTTTCTTTCTTTCTTTCTTTCTTTCTCTCTCTCTCTCTCTCTCTTTCTTTCTTTCTTTCTTTCTTTCTTTCTTTCTTTCTTTCTTTCTTTCTTTCATTCTTCTTGAGCCTGACATTGTATCTTTATATCAGAAAGTTTTGCAAGACTATGTGTGTAGTAATGACTATAACATTAATACAGTCTCTCAGGGATGGTTAGGTTAAACAGCTGCTATGCCTCTGTACCAAGCAAAGATTGTCTGAATACAAATAAGAGAGAACAAGTCATTGTCAGTGCGGTGCCAAATACTGATAAAAAAAAATAAGCGGCGGATGTTGCAAGCAAAGGAAACTAACATAAAACAACAATTATACTTTCCAAGCCTGTGCATATTGCCTAGTGATTGCTTGATTCAGTAAAGCTCTATGAAAAGAAATACTTGTTTTATTCTGTCATAACCAAATGCATTTAATATATATTGGCTACAAATGGCTTCAAGGTATCAGCATTGCATATGTTGTGTTTGTTGTTAATAATAATAAAAATGCCTGCCCGGTGCTACTATGATATACGCTGTACACAACCTAAAGGCTGGCAAAAATAAGAAATTAAAATCAGGACTCTGAAATTCAAAAATCAGACAACTTGAAGTGTTAGTAAGTCTGTTAGAAACAGGAACCCTGGTACACTGCTGGTGGGAGTGTAAAATGGCACAATCATTTTGGAGAGCAATTTGGCAATTATCTAGCAGAGTTGAAAATGCAAACGCCTACAAGCCAGCAATCTCACAACCAGGTATGTACCCTGGAAAAGCACAGGTACATGTACACAAGAAGCCATGTTCATAATAGAAAAAATAGGGCAGGGGGAAGCAGTAAACATCATTGATAAGGGAGTAAGAAACTCTGATGTCATTAAAAAATGGGATATGATATGGCAGTTAACATAAAAGATTTTTATGTATTAAGCTGGATGGATGCCACACTTAGCAAAAAAAAAAAAAAAAGGCAAATAACAGAATGTGCCATATATAATAGACCAGTTTTGTAAAATTTAAAATCAGAAACAGTAATATAATATTTGGTTTCTGGCTACCTAGTAATCTATACAAACACGGATTAGAAGGATGCCCACCAAATTCCAAAGAGAAGCCGTCTCTCAGGAGAGAGGGAAGGAGAGGGGGATATGGGCGAGGGGAGGGGTATAAAATCCTCCAGCTTTTTCTGTAACGTTTTATTCTCTCTTTATGAAAAACAATTTTAGGAGTACATATGGCTGAATGTTAATATTAGTTAATTCTTGGATTTTTTTATACCATGTACTTTTCTATATTATTTGCTTTTCCAGTATATGTATATATATAAAAAAAAAACTTTAGTCACTTTAGGTCTCTCAGTGCAGCTGGAATACTGTATTTCTTGAATTTAAGGAACCTCGATTCTATATTTAAATTGTTTAATCCACTGTATTTTACTCATTTACGGTGTTTATACTGGATGAGTAAACTAGGGGCTTTGGAAAGCTTTCCATGGAATTTCAGTTTAATTAGGTCCATTTATATCCTTGGTAAACGTAGGCAAAGTAAAGTTTCAAACATCTGTTTATACAAGGTACACAAAACAGAAAGCATTTTCTTTGCTTTGTCCATATTATCCTGTGCCAACATGAATATTAGCATCAGTTTACAGGATTTTTCCCACTGAGAGATTCAGGGTTAATGTTGCTGTGTACATGTCGCGTGAATCCCATTTTGGAACAATTTATATATCCACACAAAGTGCGGAAATGAGAGCCTTTTAGTCCAGAGGGTCTCATTTAAGCATAAACAATGGGAAAACCACATTTCATGCCGTGGAGCTTTAGCCCCCCTCTCTTGTTTTCTGCATGTACACATCATCTTGTCTGAGCCCTGGAGTTGATGTGGACAGTTACCTAAGACTCTATAAGCAGCTGGAAGGGGTCATGGGAAGGGAGGAAGGAGGAAATGAGCTTTAGCCTCACACGGAGTTGGGTTCAAATTCTGCCTTTGTCATTTACTCACTGTGGGACTCAGCCAACTCCTGAAGTCTAGCTGTACATCAGAGTTAGAAAAGCGATACCTCACAGACCACAATCCCGTGCATGCAGTTCGGCACGGTGTTGAGACATGGAACACACGGGAGTGCTTACCATTATATTTATCGCTATTGTAGCCATCACCACCACAGTCTAACAGGACTAAATCCCTTTTTCCATTTAGCAGGTGCAAAACCATTTCTACCTTGAATAGGATTCAAGAAGTCTGTGCTCCTTGGATGTACCTGCTGCTGCTCTATCAGCAGATAGAGCTAGAGCCTTTGCGGAGTGAGTCTTACCAGGGTTGGTTTTTACCTTCATATTTTTTTATTTGTTTAGTTTACTTTCCTTTTTCCCTTTACTTTTTGTTACTCTTTTAAAAAGGCCTTTTGTTTGTTGTTTTGGTGGGTGGGAGGACGGTCAGTTTTAGGCAGAAACACATCCTTATGGCCGTTCGATCTCTCTTTCATTTCTCTGTGCCCACTCCTAGTTGTATCCTCCTGGCTCGCACTTTTTCTTCCTACTGATTATTTCTGATATTTCAATACACAGGATCATTTTTGTCATTCACACTCAAGCTTGAAGAGCAATCTGATAGATTTGTGTCTCCTGAGATATTTGCTGATAATAACTTAAATCCATTATCTTTTCCAGAATAAGGGCAATAGTTGTAATATTTTAATAATGAGAGTTTTCCACAATTTGTTTCATCAGTGGAAGCCCTCAAAAAGTCTTTATAAATTGCTCATCCTGGAATTTCATTATTGAGACAGAATGGCAAAATAGCTACTTTTATGCAAAAAGCCTTAATTGCCCACCATTCCAATACCCTGCAGATGCCCAATTGACTGTTGACTTAAGGTTGTCCTTGATTGATTCCAGCTTCAACTCAGGATGACATATAAGTCACCATCTGTCCTTCTCAAGCCCACAGCAAACCTCACTAACTGACTACAGGCCCTGGTTGTGACCACCAGTCTTTCCTGACATAGCCTTCCAGGTAGCAACAAACAGTCTTAGTTGATGAGGAAATCGGTCTTCTTTAGTTTTATCTAGTAGCCCCAAACATTCAGGGCTATAGAAGGGACTTAAATATGAAATGAAATAATATAGTCACACACAAGTAATAATGACAGGAGAGTGAGAAGGATTGGCTTTGTTTTAAAAAATAACAGAAGGGTCTCCTGGGTGGCTCAGTCGGTTGGGCGTCTGACTTCGGCTCAGGTCATGATCTCAGGTCCCTGGGTTCAAGCCCCGTGTCGGGCTCTGTGCTGACAGCTCAGAGCCTGGAGCCTGCTTCGGATTCTGTGTCTCCCTCTCTCTCTCTGCCCCTCCCCCATACATGCTCTCTCGCGCTCTCTCTCGCTCTCTCAAAAATAAGTAAGCAATAGAAAAAATTTTTTAAAAATAATGGAAAATTATGAAACCACTTGCTCTCCCCAATGAGCTCCTCTAATTCCAAAGAAGGAATCCAAGATGATGAAGGTTGGAGTATAAGTATCTATACCAAGGAATCTTGGGAGAACAGTGGGTCCTATCAGACACAGGAAAGTCTGTAGGAGAAAACAGCTGTTCTGGGGGACAGAAAGAGTTTGAGTTCAGACTTGCTGAGTCTGAAGGATGTCAAAATGGAGAACATCTTGTGAATATTTGGCTTTACAGGCCCGGCCTTTGAAAGCCTGGGGATAAAGATTTCAAAACCATTGTCCTTGGGCCTATGGTGGAAAGGAACGTTGGCCCATTTCAACTTTATTTATTATCTGAAAGGTATTGTGAAGGCTGCCAGAGATTGAAGAAAGGCAGATCGGATTCTCCACTGAGTTACTGGGATTATGAAGAAATATGAGAGAGGCAGCTACAGAATTTCTGTATGGGGAAGGGGAGGCAGTGGGAATCCAGTGATGAGATGGGGTAATGAGCTTGTGTATATATAAGTTTGCAACAGATTGAAAAATATAGGTATTTCTTTTTAGAATGGGAGAGGGAAATGATGATTATGAGGGGACTCCTAAGGAGCTGGCACTATTCTGATTAGGTAGACAGGAAGTCCTTTTAGACAGTTCAGACCACTCGGGCTCTGCTAGAACTCTACACCATTTCTGTGCATGAACATAAATTCCACAAGTCACTGCAAGAAATGATCAGAGAGAGCATATAATTGGATATTAGATAATGTGTAAAGCATTTAATGAAGGCATTTCAGCCAGTTTAAAATTTGCTTGCATGTTCAGTTATGTTGACACTACTCCTAGCAGAGGAATAAAAATTGTGCTTATTTTAAAGGTAAGGTGACATACCTTGACCAATGTTCCTTGGAAACTCCAACGTTTACCAAGGACATTTAGCAAGCTGGCAAGGAAAACACATGTAGATCTGTGAGATTCATTCCAAATCTGGTTAGAATTGTCGGTAAATCTAAACCAGATGATTCCAGCACAATGCAAGTCATTGACCCTGTCAGGCTTTATGGGACTTGAATGTTGAGGAGGTGTTCCTTCTGTGGTGACTCATACTCAGTACAGACTATGTCAGCTGGACTTTCCTCTTTAATGTTTTAGATACTAGCTACAATTATACCAATGACAATAGTGATTTCACTTAACTCCATCTGTGGTAAAATATATTTTACCTTGTGACCCAGAGCATGTCCATGTATGTCCATGCCCACACATAAATTGTAACCAAAGTTTTATGAAACTATTCTTGATTTCACCATATGTGCTGCACTTTCATATTTTCTACACTATTACCTTTTTTTTCCTTCTTTTTTTTTTTTTAATGCTTATTTGTTTTGGGAGGAGGGGAGAGGGCAAGCACAAGCGAAGGAGGAGCAGAGAGAGAAGAGAGAGAGAATCCCAAGCAGGCTCCACACAGTCAGTGCAGAGCTCAAATTGGGGCTCCAGCTCACAAACCATGAGATCATGACCTGAGTAGAAATCAAGAGTTGGAAGCATAACCGACTGAGCCACCCAGGCGCCCTGTTTCTTTTCCTTAAATTTGTCATGATTCTCTAACTTGTGTGGCCCCCAAATAAATCATGACTCAAAGTTTGTAAATTGTTGAGATGTACAGTGATAGTCTCTTATTTTATTGTCTGCTTCGATCTCTTTTTTGTTAATGTCTTATGTACTCTTGAGAGCCAAAGCATAAGACTCTTAAAAACTGAGAACAAACTGAGGGTTGATGGGGGGTGGGAGGGAGGGGAGGGTGGGTGATGGGTATTGAGGAGGGCACCTTTTGGGATGAGCACTGGGTGTTGTATGGAAACCAATTTGACGATAAATTTCATATATTGAAAACAAAAACTAATAGCCAATTCTGATTCTTAGTCTCAGCATATGAAAAGTTATCTTATCCCCCCAACTATAATGATTTGTTGTCCTAAGTGGATATCAGCTTGACAATAGTGGTCTTATATTTATGTGCATCTTTTCTTTGTGTTTAAGATGCTATCCTTACCACAATGAAATCAGGGCAAAAGAAGAGAAAACAGAATTTATTTATAGGTGACTTAGTGATCACTAAAACATAACATAATAAACTATATTGGTAAAAGAGCTCTGATCCTATAGCCTCATCACCTGCCCTGATTTCATGTTCGTGACCCAGACCCGGCAAATGAAGACAATCTAACTATATGGTTAGTGATTAGTTCAGAAATAGCCCCTTTGCCCAGTCAAGTTAATTAGATCCTTTCTTTTCCCAGTCAAGTTAATTAGATCCATTCTGGGGACTGTGAGGAAGAAGTTCTTTTTCCATCTAGGATGGACTAAATATGAGACAGAACCCTGGACCCTGGCTGCCATGTTTGCCACCAAGAGGGAAAAACCTGCCGGAGAATGGAACCAAAACAAAAGCAAACAGAGCCAAGGGCTGGAAAGCCTGAGAATCAGTCCTAAGCAGATCATTTGAGCCTCTATTTCTGGTTGTATCTGAAGTGTGGCAGGTCTCAATGACTGCCACTTATAATCAAGTGTCCTGATTAAGAAGAGTGAGAGAAGTGAAATTGGTGTCTATATTTGAGTGGCAGCATTATAGGTGATTTTTATAGTTTGTTGTTGTTTTTTAAATAATGTGGATGTGTTAGTTTTACAGAGGGTCAGAATAAAAAGATAGCAGTCCTCCAAATCCTCTTTGGAAAGTTGGACAATTGAGTCAGTCTTGTTTGGGGATAATATTCAAGCTTCAGATTCTGTATTTATAAAATGCTAAAAGGATCTAATTTTATAGTTTGGTCATGCAGATTTTTCCTCCTTGGTTCCATTACCCTCACTGTTTCCATGAACTACAAATACTGGAGCTTCTGTTATCTCTTCAGCATGCTCTTTCCAGAAGGCACTCTCCTGAATGTTGTGGAGAAATGTAAATAAAAGCACTAAGTGGAATTACTAATGTCTCCAGGACACAGAAAATTAGGGGTAAATTTCTTAATTCAGACTAATTCCTGGGAATACAGAGGAAGAGCGCTCAGCAGTAACCAGGTTTTCCCCCAGTAGGGTTGCATGGGGTAGAGGAGAGGGTGCAGGGGTAGGGCAGGGACCAGTTGTTGTAGAGTCATTTTCATGTGTTTAAATCGCATATATTTTAAACTTTTTATTTTGAGATAATCATAGATTCACATGCACTTGCAAGAAATAGTATGGAGTGATCAAACGCCTATACCCTTGTGGAGTCTTACCCGGTAGTAACATCTTGGATAATTACATCTTGGATAAATATCACTACCTGGAAATTGACATCCTCCAACCTTATTTTGATTTCTCCAGTTTTACATGCACTTGTGTGTGTGTGTGTGTGTGTGTGTGTGTGTGTGTGTGTCTGTGTCTGTGTGTATTTAGTCCTATGTAGATTTATTATGTGTACATTGTTGTAGATTTATATTTACCACCACATCAAGATACAGAACAATTGTATCATGAGGATCCTTTTTATAAACACATCCATTTACCATGCATCCCCCAACCGATGGCAAGCACTAATCTGTTCTCTGTCTCCACAATTTTGTCATTTGAAACATATTTTATTTTTTTATTTTTATTTTTTAATATGAAATTTGTCAAATTGGTTTCCATATAATACCCAGTGCTCATTCCAACAGGTGCCCTCCTCAATGCCCATCACCCACTCACAACTCCCTCCCACTCCCCCCCCCCATCAACCCACAATTTATTCTCAGTTTTTAAAAGTCTCTTATGGTTTGGCTCTCTCCCTAACTTTTTTTTTCCTTCCCCTCCCCCATGGTTTTCTGTTAAGTTTCTCAGGATCCACATAAGAGGGAAAACACATGGTATCTGTCTTTCTCTGTATGACTTATTTCACATAGCATAACACTCTCCAGTTCCACCCATGTTGCAACAAAAGGCCATATTTCATTCTTTCTTATTGCCAAGTAGTATTCCATTGTGTATATAAACCACATCTTCTTTATCCATTCATCGATTTATGGACATTTAGGCTCTTTCCATAATTTGGCTATTGTTGAAAGCGCTGCTATAAACATTGGGGTACAAGTGCCACTATGCATCAACACTCCTGTATGCGTTGGGTAGATTCCTAGCAGTGCTCTTGCTGGGTCATAGGGTAGATCTATTTTTTATTTTTTGAGGAACCTCCACACTGCTTTCCAGAGCAGCTGCACCAGTTTGCATTCCCACCAACAGTGCAAGAGGGTTCCCGTTTCTCCAGATCCTCGCCAGCATCTATAGTCTCCTGATTTGTTCATTTTAGCCACTCTGACTAGCTTGAGGTGATATCTCAGTGTGGTTTTGATTTGTATTTCCCTGATGAGGAGTGACGTTGAGCATCTTTTCATGATTTAGTATGTGTTTTTCTTATTCTGGAAGTATCTAGAATACTTGAATGTGAAGGTTAGGAGGAATATAGCAGGGCTATAAGTTCTGCTCTCTTTCACTCTGTCTTTACTTAGAGAGATCTTTTCACAGCCATCTGTTCAGCCTTCCTGTTAATGGAGAGATGGTAGCGGTCACAGTGTGTGGTAAGTGATAAGGTGGCTCTGCAGTGTTCTAACGTCATGACCTCCAAACCTCGGCTGCCTCCTGTGTAAAACAGCGTTAATATTTACAGTTAACTCACAGAGTTTTTGAGGTTAAAATGAAATAATGCATGTCCAGGGCTTCATGCATTTAAGTAAAGAGAGAACCCAGTACCACACACACCACCTTAGACAGTTATATCACAATTATACAACCAGAATTTTTAGAGCCATTGCTCCTAGAGAGTTGGAATCCTTCTCTCCCTGACTTTAGTCACTGGCCTTAATTTTATTTTCCAAAGTCTCGCAGAATAAGTTGTATCCCTGTTCTACCTTCTACTGCATTTAGCTCACGTAAGCCAAATCCTGTGTCAACCTCTTCTCCAGGTCCCACTTTCTTTAAAGTGGTCGCCGTGTGATTCCTTGAGGACAGAACCTGGTCTTGTTCACCACGATGTCTTTATCTCCTCACAGAGTGCCTTGTTCAGTCTGTGCTCAAACATGTTTTAATGGAAGACGTTTTAGCGTTCCTTTATCTTCATGGCTGTCCCATTCTGAGCACTCTCCATTCAGCCAATTTTGTTAATAATGGTGCAAAAATGGCGCTTATTAACCTCCCTAAATAAAAGCCAAGGTTACGCAGTGCATCATGTCTGAGCTCCAGCAAACAAGTGGCAATGTATTATGCTATTTTGAACATGGGAAAAAGAAATAGACTTAAGTACAAACTTCTAGAGCTAAAGTTATTCAATACTAGTGGAAATTCTATATTTCTGAGTAGGTTTCTAACCATGCTTATTAAAGCACATCTAGGTTTTTTGCTGATGGGCTTGTCAGGTAAGCCACTAGATCTTTACATACAAGCAGTCACTATAGCATCAGTCATTTCTTCCATGGTTAGGATTAAATCCAAAGAAACAATGCTCCATCTTGCTTTCTTCTCCTTTTTGAGAAAAGGAATTGTTGTCAAACCAACTGCGAGACTATCTGATGTTCTACTTCTAAATAAGTAAGACTCCACCATGAGCTTGGGAATTGATTCCATTTCTTCCCCATCTCCATCACCATTATCCTAATTCAGGTCACCATCATCTCCCTTAAAAAACCGGCAGCAACCTCCTAGCTGGTCTCCAGGTCTCTGTTCATGCCCTACTCTCATACCTTTCTCCATGTTGCAGCTGGCATGATCTTGCAGATGCAAAAACCCCAAAGGATATTTCTTCCTGTGACTACAGCCTGAGCTGTCACATCCTCATCACCTCTTATTTACTGTGTTCTATCCCTTTCAAATGCCTTCTAATACATTAATGTATTTGTGTTCTATTTCATTCTCTGACTTAAAAAAATTTTTTTTGAGAAAGACAGTGGGGGAGAGGCAGGGAGAGAGGAAGAGAGAATGTCAAGCAGTCTCCACATTCAGGGTGGAGCCCGATGTGGGGTTTGATCTCACGACCATGGGATCATGATGTGAGCCAAAATCAAGAGTCGGATGCTCAACTGGCTGAGCCACCTGGGTGCTCCTCATTCCTTGATTTTTGAGGAGGTATCCTCTGCCTGAAATAATTTTCATCCAACTGTAACTTTTCCCTGAGATTAGATGTTACTGGTCCAGAAGATCTTTCCTCACCCCAAGTCCAGCCCAGGTACTTCTTCTCAGGACACTTGGACTTCCCCCATTACAACAATCATCATTCTGCATGATAATTTCTGTCTTCTCACTGTAAACTGGGGGTGGGTGTAAATTAACAAGGGATTATATTTGCATATATGCTACATAGCATAGCATGGGTTTATACGAAGGCTTCATCTTTGGAAACTGAAGGAATTAATTGTTAAAATATTATGATTCCTTATATATGGTGCATGAGGTATAAATTCTATAGTTTGGTGTAATTCTATAATGTTATAAAAAAATATTCCCGTTATAAGTATTTTTCATACTCATGCATTATGCTTCAGGTTTTAGTTTTCAAAGTAGTTTAAGAGTCCTTTCTGTTATACAGACATTTTGATTAGGATGTAAACAGTTTCTGCACACCTTGTGGGCTTTCCTTAAGTGGAATATGAACTATGCATTATGTGTGCTCTGACCAGTCCAATAACGGGTTTACAGACTTTCTGCAGTAGGCAGCTGGGTATTTGAACACATTCCTCCTGTATCATGAAGATCCACGGACATCTGAGTTTGTGATTAGCAAGAGGAATTGGGCCTTCAAACATACATCACTCCCAAATGGAACGGAAACATTAAATGTTTCATTTATTTTGTAGTAAACAATGTTTTTTTCTAACAAGGAACAGTTGCCATCCAACTCATTCTAAGGTTCTATTTACATTTCCTTGAACAGAAATCTTTTTTTTATGATTACTCTCCTTTGATGGCGTACGATTACAACAATTTTTGTACGATTACAAAAAATTAAAATTTTTTTAAAGTGTCATTTCAGTTTATGTTGTAGCAAAATTTTACATTGTATGTAGCAAAGTTTCACATCCTCTTAGAGATGAGTTGAAATGTCTCATCTCTTTATTGGGGATCTTATTTTGTCCTCGATAAAGAAACTCCTGTAACATGAAGAACTTCACTGAAAAGAAGTTTCAGCAATTTCTCATTTTTTGTTATCTCTGGCAGTGTATGGGGCAAACAATAAAAACTTCAGACACACACACACACACACACACACACACACACACACAAACACGGGTGTTTACTACAATATTGCTTGAAATGGCAAAGAACTGAAAACCAGAATGTCCATTAAGAAACAGTTGAATATATTATAGCACATCTGTACTATGGAAAATCAGTAACCATTAAAAAATCAAGTTAGTCTCATTTCTACAAATCATGATTTATTTGAGTGAGAAAATAAGGCTTTTAGAATAATGTGTATAATACAATTCCTTCTGAGAGCAATATGGCAAGTTGGGGCAAATCTTTTTTCTGGAAAGAGAGAGAGAGAGAGAGAGATTTGTACATAGTTTTGAGAACAATGATACAAGACTGGAAAATCCTAAATGTTAACACTGGTTATTCAGAAAGATGGGATTGGAAAAAGCATATTTCTTTACTTGTCTTTGCAGTATTTCATTTCTTACTAATAACATCAATTTGTTTGAAATAAAAGAAATCTAATGAAAATTTATGTTTTCTTAAGTGTTTAATTATTTATTTTGAGAGAAAGAGACAGATTGATAACAGGGGAAGGGCAGAAGGAGAGGGAGAGAGAAAATCCCAAATAGGTTCCCTGCTGTCAGCACAGCGCCCCAGGGGGCGCTCGATCTTAAAGAAACCTTAGATCATGATCTGAGATGAATGTTGAAGAACAACCAAGATTCTGTCAAGATTTGCAGGCTGCTGAGAATGCCAGCCATTCATTTAATTAACATGTGCTGAGCACATACTAGGTATAAAAGGCTATGAGGGCGCTGAGGATGGGACTGTGACCAAACACGTAGACACTGCTCAAGTCTGTAAATGATAGCTCAGAGGTAGGGTTCACATGAGGTGGGGCACAGGCACTGGTCCAGAGCATCATGGAGCAAGGAAGCACTCAAGAACAATTTCATTATGGACTCAAGGAATAAAGCAGGAAGAGAAATCACTATATTGTGTTAAATTGCCAAGTCTTTTCCTGTTTTTTTACTAGGATTTTTCATCTGAAGATTTATTGTCAATTCCCTTTCTAAACAGATGAAATGCTAAGGACTGAAAACAAACCAAGGGTAGGTGGGGGAGGGGCGGGGAGAGGGGAAAGTGGGTGATGGGCAGGGAGGAGGGCACTTGTTGGGATGAGCACTGGGTGTTGTATGGAAACCATTTTGATAATAAATTATATTAAAAATAAATAAACAAGCAAACAGATAAAATGCTTACCATAAATCAGATTGTAGCGATGCCACTTGAAGAAAAAGTTGGCGTATCTACATAGCAGTAAGTTTGAGAAACATACTGGTGAAAAGTGTATCTAGAGACTGCAATAATACATTGTAAAAACATAAAATTAGGCCATTTGGTGTCCTGGCAACATTCCAGTCTAACCTGGGTAGTGAGTACATGGTATCTCCTTTCATTATTATTTCTTAAATCACACATACACATTCCAGATAGTCTCTGTAACATCATATATATGAAAAGCAAAACAACAAGAAACAACTTTTTCTGTTTGAGAAAAACTTAATGTTTCCATAATGTACCAAATTTAATTTGTATATCAATCCTTCTTGATGACATCTAGCCATAGATGCTCATTTTTTTCTCTCCCTCCCCCCCCACTAAATTATACTGTTTCCACAACAATCATTTAGGCAAACAAAGCACGACTTTTAATAAATTTCATGGAAATTTTAAAGAAAGAACAAACATTTAACATTACATTGAACTGACATCATGAATCTTTTAATACTTAAATGCTGAGAATAATTTGCTTTCGCTTAGGCAATGATGAGATAAATGATCAATATTCTAACAATGTCAAAGAGTTTTGAATATTCAGCATATGAGCAAGTCCTAACTACTTCTGTTTTCTTTTGGAGTGGGGAAGGGATGTCAGAGAAACCCACATGGAAGAAGTGACTGAATTTCCCCTGAGAGGTGTTAAATGCTGGCCCTACAAAATATACAACATACCAAATGTTGACAAAGCCAAGTTCACTACTTGGTATGCTGAGGAGAACACCCCTCACCAAAACTGTAACAGGATCTCAGAGAGAAAGACTAAGTTGAGATACTGATTAAGATTTGAGGTCTGATTTAAGGTAGGCCTTTCCACACAGGGGGTCTAGCTAGGATTGGGTAAACACCATGACAAAATAATTTGGGATTCATAGAAAAAGCAAAGTGAGGATTTTGAGGCAACAGCTTCAGAGTCTTGGGATATAAACTGTTAGATGAGACTTCCTATTCAATAATTCATGAGTCTTTCAATTCCTGGAATGAATGACAAGGTTGGTTGCAACTCTGTTTTTCCTGGGCAAGAGTTTTCTGGAGTAGTAAAACTACATTGATGAAGATGCGGAGTAACGAAGTCATGTTAATGATTGCGGATCGTAAGCTGTGTGGAAGATTTCCACTCTCAGTGAGTAGAAAGTCAGAGACAACAGGAAGGATCCACCCGTCCTTGTTCCCACATGACTGGAGACTTGGCATCATTGAGCCCACTGCCTTAGTAGACTCAGTCACTAATGCTAAGAGAAGGTTGAGACTGCTCTGTCATTGGGTGTTTTGTAATCGGACCCTTTCTCTGGTCCCTGTTTCATTATTTCCAGGGCTATGCTAAATCCTGCTCTAAGTGCTTTTGCTCTCTGACTACAGGCAGGTGGGAAATGGTCATAGGTAAAGGCAAGTACTCCAGAATCAGGTGCTGTAGGTTCAAATGCCACATCTACCACTTAGTGGCTGTGTGATCTCATGCCAGATGCTTAACTTCTCAATGCTCCAGTGTTCTTATTTCAATAAGAGAAATAAGAACAAAATTGATCTTGTTGAGGGAGCTAAAAAAGCACATTAACTCAAGATAATTGCTGGTATTTTTGTGGTTGTTGTCGTTACTCTTCTTATTTTCACTCTATGGTGTCAGAGGGTAGACCACGTCAAATATTTTAGACGAAGAGAGAGTTTTAACCTACACATTAATTAACCCAGTATGTGTTCCTCTACATTTAAATCAAATAGAAAAACAGTCAAGCATATAACTGAGAACTCCTGATGTTTAATGTTATTAAGGTAAACATAGTGGAATAAAATATTAAAGTCACTAGTTCAGATTTTTTAAATGATATGAAACTAGCAAACAATTTTGAGAAAGATTTTTTAGTCTTTGTAACTTTCTCACAGGCGTTTCATTGCTGTGGGTTGAAAATGTGGTGAACGGATCTGGTTTTTCCTTTTTTTTGTCATGAAAATAAGGTTGATTCTGCCTGATTTTAACCAACCAGATTTGGGACAGTAGAATTTGGCCAGTTAGCCAAATTCCTTCCTCATTTTGCACCCACAACTCTGAGGTCCAGCTGGTGATTGCAACTTGGTTGACTTGTGGAATCTCTGAACCCTTCTTACTGCTCTAGAAGGGGCTGAGAGAGCAGCATGGGGCACTGTGCTATTGGCTAGGCATTACAGTGAAGCACCATGGCCGGGCTTGCTTTCTGAACTGCACAGGGTGGCAGTGGAAAATCATAAAGAGGATAAAATTTAAAAAGGAACCATATTTTGGGAAGAGTTGGCTCTCTTCAGTAGCTAAATTTCAAAGGATGCTTCTATCCATGTGGCATAGACATTCTAACCCCATATGTTTGTGGCTAGGTGTACAGGCTGGATTTCTGTTGTGAATTTGTCAAAGAACCAGTGTCACCATTAAGAATGGAAAACAGCTGATGGTTCTCTGAAAGAATTAACAAAATTGATAAACCCCTAGCCAGACTGATCACAAAGAAAAAGGAAAGAACCCAAATAAATAAAATCATGAATGAAAGAGGAGAGATTACAACCAACACCGCAAAAATACAAGCAATAATAAGAGAATATTATGAGCAATTATATGCCAACAAATTGGGCAATGTGGAAGAAATGGACAAATTCCTAGAAGCATATAAACTACCAAAACTGAAACAGGAAGAAATAGAAAATTTGAACAGACCCATAACCAGTAAAGAAATTGAGTCAGTAATAAAAAATCTCCCAACAAATGAGTCCAGGACTTGATGGACCTCCAGGGAAATTCTACCAAACGTTTAAAGAAGAGGTAGCACCTACTCTTTTGAAGCTGTTCCAAAGATTATAGATGGAAGGAAAACTTCCAAACTCATTCTAAAAGGCCAACGTTACCTTGATTCCAAAACCAGACAAAGACTCCACTACAAAGGAGAACTACAGACCAATTTCCCTGATGAACATGGATGCAAAAATTCCCAGAAAGATACTAGCAAATTGGATCCAACAATCCATTAAAAGAAGTATTCACCAATAATCAAGGGGGATTTATTTCTGGGATGCAAGGCTAGTTCAATATCTGCAAATGAATCAGTGTGATGCTTCACATTAATAAAAGAAAGGATAAGAGCACATGATCCTCTCAGTAGATGCAGAGACAGCATTTGACAACATACAGCATCCTTTCTTGATTAAAACCCTGAAGAAAGTAGGAATAGAAGGGTCAAACCTCAAGATCATAAAAGCCATATATGAAAGACCCACCGCTAATATGATTCTCAAAGGGGAAAACCTGAGAGCTTTCCCCCTACGGTCAGGAACACAACAGGAATGTCCACTCTCATCACTGTTATTCAACATAGTATTGGAAGTCCTAGCCTCACAAACAGACAACGCAAAGAAATAAAAGTCATCCAAATTGGCAAGGAAGAAGTTAAACTTTCATTCTTTGCAGACAACATGATATTCTATGTGGAAAACCTGAAAGTGTCCACCAAAAAACTGCTAGAGCTCATCCATGAATTCAGCAAAGTTGCAGGATATAAAATCAATGTACAGAAATCGGTTGCATTTCTATACGCCAATAATGAAACAGCAGAAACAGAAATAAAGGAATTGATCCCATTTCCAACTGCACCAAAACCCATAAAATACCTAGGAATAACCTAACCAAAGAGGTGAACAATCTATGCACTGAAAACTATAGAAAGCTTATTAAAGAATTGAAAGAAGACACAAAAAAATAGAAAAACATCCCATGCTAATGGATTGGAAGAACAAATGTTGTTAAAATGTCGATACTACCCAAAGCAAGCTACATATTCAATGCAATCCGTATCAAAATAATACCACCATTCTTCACAGAGCTAGAACAAACAATCCTAAAATGTGTATGGAATCAGAAAAGACACCGAATAGCCAAAGCAGTCCTGAAAAAGAAAACCAAAGCTAGAGGCATCACAATTCCAGACTTCAAGCTGTATTACAAAGCTGTAATCATCAAGACACTATGGTACTGGCACAAAAACAGACATTCAGATCAATGGAACAGAATAGAGAACCCAGAAATCGACGCACAAATGTATGACCAACTAATCTTTGACAAAATGGAAAAAGACTGTCTCTTCAGCACATGGTGTTAGGAAAACTGGACAGTGACATGCAAAAGAATGAACCTGGACCACTTTCTTACACCATATGCAAAAATAAAATGGTTGAAAGACATAAACATAAGACAGGAAGCC
The DNA here is from genome assembly GCF_027475565.1 of Acinonyx jubatus. Lineage (NCBI taxonomy): Eukaryota > Metazoa > Chordata > Mammalia > Carnivora > Felidae > Acinonyx > Acinonyx jubatus. Next base: position 118,175,236 of record NC_069380.1, on the reverse strand, counting down.
ATCAAAATCCTAGAGGAGAAAGCAGGCAAAAACCTCTTTAACCTCAGCCACAGCAACTTCTTACTTGACGAGTCTCCAGACGCCAGGGAAAGAAAAGCACAAATGAACTTTTAGGACTTCATCAAGATAAAAAGCTTCTGCACGGTGAAGGCAAAAATCAGCAAAACTAAAAGGCAACTGACGGAATGGGAGAAGATATTTACAAATGACATATCAGATAAAGGGTTAGTATCTAAAATCTGTAAAGAACTTATTAAACTCAACACCCAAACTCATGCAGCCACTCTGGAAAATGGTGTGGAGGTTCCTCAGAAAATTAAAAATTGAACTACCCCATGACCTAGCAATTGTACTACTAGGTATTTATCCAAAGGATACAGGAGTGTTGTTTTGAAGGGGCACAATGTTTGTAGCAGTGCTATCAACAATAGCCAAATTATAGAAAGAGCCCCAATGTCTATAGACTGATGAATGGATAAAGAAGATGTGAGATATATATATGTATATATATATATATATCTATATATGTATATATAGATATCTATATGTATATATATACATACACACATATTATGTACATATATACATATATACACATATATATGTGTATACATAAAAATGCAATGAAATGTTACTTGGTGTTCAAAAAGAATGAAATCTTGCCATTTGCAACAACGTGGATGGAACTAGGGAGTATTATGCTCAGAAAAATAAGTTAGAGAAAGAAAAATATCATATGATTTCACTTTTATGTGGAATTTAAGATACAAAAGAGATGAACATAAGGGAAGGGAAGCAAACATAATATAAAAACAGAGAGGGAGACAGAGCATAAAAGACTTAAATACAGAGAAAAACTGAAGGTTGCTGATGGGGTGTTGGGTGGGGGGGGATGGGCTAAATGGGTGATAGGTGTTCAGGAGGACACTTGCTGGGATGAACCCTGTAAGTGATGAATCACTAAGTTCTATTCCTGAAATCTTTATTACCCTATATGTTAACTAACTTGGATTTAAATTTAAAAAACAAATAAAATGAAATGAATCTGGAAAAAAAAAAAAAGAAAACCAGCTGAAACATGAGCCAAGCGTCCAAGTCATGGATCCTTATGTAGGTGATCAGGCTTTATTCTCATAGGTATATTAAAGATAAGTTGAAACAAATGTACGGATTTGTTTTCTTATAAGCCATCAAGATAATTGATGTAAAACTTGTCAAGTAAGTCAATTATGCTTTTATAGAATATTGGCAATTATTTCTATCCAAAGCAGAAATTACCTCTATATGATAATCCAGCATTTAGTTGAACATTTACTTTTAACAAGCTCCACATTTTATAAGCAGCTTTCACTCTTCTGGGCCATTGTTGGAAAATTCTACTTACATTAAGATAGAATTTATGGCTAAATGACTGCCACCCTTACTTATATCTCTGCTTCTTTGAGCTGCAGAAAAGATATGTAATTCCTCTCTAACTTGATTTCCCCTTCAAAACCCATTCCAAAGATAATTACTGAATATGTATTTTATGCCAGGATGCAAGGAGCTGAGAGGGTAAAATAGAAGTGGTCTCTGACCTCACACGGTTTTGAAGACACTACCTTATTTTCATCAAGCCTCTTATTTTGCATGCTTATCATTACTGATCCCTTTTAATTTCCCCCATATGACATATTTCTTATCCCCAGGTCAAACACGTAAGGCAAGAAACCGAAAACTATATATATTTTTCCAGATGTGATTAAACTAATGCAGAGCACAGTGGCATTATTAGCCAAGTTATCTTCACATCACCATTAGCATTGAAAGCAGGCTTCATGCATGGCTGAGTGCTCAATACATATTTATGAAAAGCAGCGGACATTCTGCTCTTTCTCATGTGGTTTCACTGGTCTTAGTTCTTCTATTAACTTCTCATGGTGGATGCAGCCATAGATTATGCATGATTAAAACAAATGCTTGGGGAATAAATAGTGAACCAATATGACTTAGAAGTCTCTTAAGAAGTTTCTTAAAGAAGAAAGTAAATCCACCTTACGAAATTCCTATGAAAATAATTGCATTCAAGTGTATCTCCAGCCACAGTAAAGTGAGGTTTTTAATCTAAATGATGAATAATATTTTCAACTAAAATGACGAAGACATCTCTGCATTGGGTGATTCAGGGTAGATTTGTCTACTATCTGTTGATTGCATGCACATGGTTGTACTGAACTAAGGTGCTCAGGTCCAAACATTTTTTAAAAAACATTCATCTTCTCACTTTGGATCTAGGTTTTAAGAATTGCTATGTTAACATACTTTCTCAACCTTTAGAACCTACTCTCTGAGACCACACACACACACACACACACACACACACTGTGTTGGATATTAAGTTGTTTCCATCCATTATTTACCATGCCCAATTATGCCTCAAAGAGTTATCTTTAAAGAGGACACAGACTCTCAATATAAAAGCAGTTGCAAATGCCTCTTTTGAGTGTGACCAGCAATTAAAGGCTGACAAGTGTGAAAAGGATTTCTGCTATGGTAATGTGATTCTCTTTTATCGATCTCATCGAAAGACTCTTCTGTACTTCTCTATTTTCCATCCTGGTGCATCGACCACCTATTTTTAATTCAGTCCTTCTTATATTTCCTACACAAAAGTACTTATGCTAGTGAATCTTAGCTTTTCCAAACAATAATCTTTATGCTTGTGATTCTTACCAATAAGCTTATAAGCTTTTATTTTTTTTTCCTATGGTGTATCTTACTTAGTTTCAATAGTACTTTTAACCTCTTTAGAAGCTCCAAATAACTTTTTAATTTATTCTAACTCAGTTGTATTCATGACATCTTGCAATACAATGTCTATAGACTTTTTGAACAGCATGTTGATTCTTCTCTACCAATCATTTATAACATTGGCAGAATCAGACATAGCTCACCCACCAGGATCTGCTAAATGTGTCTCAGTCAGTCGAATTGATGGTCTGTTCTTATCCAGGGACATGTGAACTAACTTTAACATCAATTAACCAATCCATCCATTACTGAATCTATCAAAGTCTGTGATCCCCAGTGACTATTAAGATGCACTCAATTAAATGGGCTGGCCAAATCAAAGTCCACTCATGTAGTGCCTACAGATATGTTCTGTGCTGAAATGACACATTTTCAAAACCCAGAAACAAGTGCTAGGCAAGATGGGGAATAAAATGAGCTTTTGCATTGGGAGTCTGTTCCCTCTGCAGACTATGTTCCCTCTGCAGATTAGGTCTTTGAGACATGATTAAAGCATGGGAAATACTGCACGGAAGGAATTCTAGATATAATGGCGTGACAAAAGAGCCTGACCAGCAGTGAACCTCCACCTGTTAGATATTAATGGTCAACATATCATTTTAGGAAATAATTTGTCAAGAAGACAAAGTGTTTATAATTCTTCTGAGTTATAAAAAAGATATCTCAGTGACAAGAGGCTGTTTTAACATTCGTTTTTAAATTGTTGAACAGCTTTTTTTTTCGTTCACTGTAAACTCAGTTATTATGAACCAAGGTAAGTCAAAAGACTTAGTCCGCTTTTGATTCTCCACACACTCACTCCCCATTCTTTCACAGTCATATTTTAAATGAGCTTATGTTATACTACCTCTAAAATATCACTTTTATTTGAGAGATAATACACAATAGTTTCTGTCATTTTACCTTTCTCATTCCTAGTTCGATCCTCATTTTAGATTCACTTTCTATTTGCAGTTGCTGATTGTAATAGAGAATCACTCTTATCATGTAAAGATGAGGCTAAATGGAGGCACCTGGGTAGCTCAGTCAGTTGATTTCAGCTCAGGTCACGATCTCGTGGTTCGTGAGTTTGAGTCCCGTGTCCGCCTCTGCGCTGACAGCTCAGATTCTCTGTCTCCCGCTCTCTCTGCTCCTCCCCTGTTCATGCTCTGTCTGTCTCTCTCAAAAATAGATAAGCATTTAAAAAATGAGGATAAACATCATTTCTGATAAACTTGAATTTAGACAAATATACTTTGCTTTTAAAGCAGGGTGTCCATGTAACTGAGAGCTTCTGGCAAGTCATGCTCACATCAGTAGTGATGCTGACAGTAACTGGTGGTACCCTTGGGCAGGAGGGAAAAACTAGGAGATTCAGGCTATGTGCAGATTTTCCCTATTAACTCCCTGCATGGCTCCAGATTTGTCTCAGGTCCCACAGCTGTGTAGAGACAGATTGGGACAAAGACCCAAGTCTCTACTCTCCAGCCCAATCCATTTTCCACTTCCTCGTTCCTGGTAAGGACAATTTCCCTTACGTCAAACACAGAGCAGAGTTTTTCTTTCCTAAAGTTCTGGTACCCATAAAGGCCTATTGAAATGGGCCAGCACATTAGATCATCTTTATGATATAAAAATAAGATATCAAGGGGTGCCTGGGCGGCTCAGTCGGTTAAGCTGCCGTCTTCGGCTCGGGTCATGATCTCGCAGTCCATGAGTTCGAGCCCCTCGTCGGGGTCTGTGCTAACAGCTCAGAGCCTGGAGCCTGTTTCAGATTCTGTGTCTCCCTCTCTCTGCCCCTCCCCCGTTCATGCTCTGTCTCTCTCTGTCTCAAAAATAAACATTAAAAAAAATTAAAAAAAAAAAAAAAAGAAAACAATGTTTTTCTAATACCACTGTAGTCAATGGGATGAGACCTAAGCAGAGGATATATATTGCATGCAAATTTCTTTAAGGCAAGAAAAAATGTATATTGCATGCAAATTTCTTTAAGGCAAGGCACAAACATTCAGGCCTTCCCTTTGGGTTATACCAAGAGGTCCTAGTATCATATGATATATAAATGACTGACACTCATTCCATGCTTTGTGAGCACTAGATGTTGGCCAGATTTTTCAACATTGTATGTTCCTTTATAATCAGATATTCTGAAGCGACTTCCTCAGGCTTAGAAAAGCCAGAACGGTTTTCTTGCCCTGACAGTTCTGGGACTACATACTGCCAAACCACTTTGTGGAGTTGAAGGCTGATGAGGTAACTAAAGAATTTCAATAAAAACCACCAGCATGGCTACAATATGGCTTCTCTGACCTGCCCCTATGACATATGTCCTGGAGGACAGAATGGCACAGCTCTAAAATCACACTGATCTGGACTCAGAGCTCGGGCCCATCACCTACCACGGTGACCTCAGGCAAATGACTTCAGTTTCCTAGCTTCAAAACTGATTTATCGGCGAAATGGGGATGCTAATGCTAATGCCCATCGCATCAAAAAGTTGTTTCAAGTAATAACGTGCACAGAGTGGTCAGCACAGACCTCATACGAAGGGTCTGTTAGATGGCAGCTCTCACTGTGACACTGAAGCAGTTCGTCACACACTATGGAGAAACGCGGCTTGGGCACTCAGAAGAGATGCAGGGGAATGACCCTAGGCGAATAACAGCTCTCTAAGCCTCAGTTCACCCATCTATAAAATGGGGACAGTGGTGTTTTATGGTTTCTCTTTTTGTTTTATGACTGATGCAAGTAATGACTGGCACAGAATAAAATATCGCCAAATAGTGATAATGGTATTTCTCTTTCAGTAAGTCTTCACATGAGTCCTGTTAAGTTTTCTCATTTTATGCATGAGAAAATTAAACCTCGGAGAGTGTAAGGAACTTGCCCAAGGTCAAAGTCCTTAAGTAGCTGGGGTGAGAGTTGTTCTGGGACAACCCTCCAAACTCAATGCTTTTGACAACATGCCAACTCCTCCTTCCTCCACTTCCCTCTCACTTGTGTCCAGGGACCCTGTTAATTCACTTCCTCTTTCTTTTGCTCCTGTCAGATTTTTTTTCCAGGCATAACAGAAACATTTGGAGGAAAATCATAATATAAAGTAAAACCTTGGTTTGCGAGCACAATTCATTCCAGAAACATGCTTGTAATCCAAAGCACCTGTATATCAAAGCAAGTTTCAAGAACCATTGGCTCAGTTGTGATCATGTGACATTTGGCATCACCCACTACTCGTTTTGCAAGACATTGCTCCTTTATCAAGTTAAAATTTATTAGAAATGTTTGTTGATCTTATAGAACACTGGCAGAACAAGTTACTAGGCAATCCAAGGTTTTGCTGTATTACAATACATTAGGGGAAATTTGAGCTTTTCAGATTATCATCTAAACTGACATATTTCTCCAGAATTCCTAAATTCTCCCCATTTCTTCAACTAATAGTACAATGACACAAGTTCAGGGTTGTCAAAGTCTCTGGGATTGCTTAAGCTTATCCCTAAGCTTTCTTCTGTTTCTCTCATAATGTAAAAATAATAATGGCTATAAGAATAGTTCGGTCCTGGGGCACCTGGGTGGCTCAGTTGGTTAAGTGGCCAACTTTGGCTCAGGTCATGATTTCACAGTTCGTGAATTCAAGCCCCACATCGGGCTCTGTGCTGGCAGCTCAGAGCTTAGAGCCTGCTGCAGATTCTGTGCTTCCCTCTCTCCCTACCCCTCCCCCACTTGTGCTCTGTTTCTCTCTCTCAAAAATAAGTAAACATTAAAAAAATCCTAGTTAACCTAACCTAAGCTATCCAAACTAAAAAAAAAAAAACCAAAATGAAAAACAAAAAGCAAATTAGTATGTAAGATTAAATTCACTGGTATAATAAAAAGCAATACATACATACATACATACATAAAATCAGTTGCTTACTACAATTGGCCCCTTTTACTGATCAGGAAAATTTCTGATGGTAGCAGAAAGGAATGATTTGTGAGATTTCATTTGATCTTTCACAGAAGCACAGGGCAAAGGTAGTGGTTTAGATGCAGACTCTGCACTTAGACCTGAGGCCAAATGGTGACCCTGTCAATGATTAGCTGTGATCTTGAACAAATTAATTGTTCTTGGTAAGCCTTATTTTGTCTTGATAAAATTAGTGTAATAAAAGCATTTAAAATATAAGTTTTATATAAAGGTTAAATAAGTTGGTCCTGGTAAAGTAGAAAGCGCAGTGCCTGTACTCAATGCACAGCAGCTATTATTTCTATTATCTCCTGTACTCCAAATATTCCCAAATCTCCTTAGTTATAGAGTATGGAATGCAATTCTATGATCTAAAGGCACATTCACAGGTCACCAAACCAGTCAATTAGTCATTTACCAGGGTATTCCCCTTCTATTCCATACCATTTTGAATGGTGTCTTTGGCAGTTTAAACAAAGAAAAACTCACGACCCATTAGAAGTGTTTGAGAACTGGTATCAATATATCACCAAAACAGCTACTTAAACTGATGAACTTGAACATCCAAATGGTAAGTTTGTTTTGACACCAAATTAGGAACTATACTGAACTTGAACTGTGGACTTGGTCTGAGCAGTCCTCTGGCTGGTTAGATTGAGAAAGACCACATGATTTTATATTTTGTCTGATGACCTGCAAAGTGGAAACTCATCTTTCCCGCTTCTCTTTTTGATAGAACAGTCTGGGTATGTACAACATGCTGGCTTTCTATTCCACTCTCAAATTCTGTGTGATACATCAAACCACCATCAAATGCACCCACACCTAAGGACATCATGGATTACAATCATGCTGTGTGATGAACAAACTTACTCCCGTCTCTCTGCTCAGGATCCGTGAAGAGGTCAGCTTAATGGCTGGGTCACGCAGTGCTTGGAAACATGGGTAACCTTAACCCCAGCCTCTACCTCTCTGACACTGCTCCAGGGAGCTCGAACCCTCCTCACGGAGTGGACAACTGCTGTTTGCCATGCCTGCCTCCCTAGGGCTGATGGTTCCAGAAGGCAGCACAGGAACTGTGTCCAAAAGGGGGAGAATGGAAGGGATTGTTCCAGACCAGAGGTGGTTCCCCCTTAGCAATCTGTACCTCTTTGAAGCTCTTATTACAAGTACAATGAATGAGGTAGGTGACAATTGCTAAATATCCATTTCCCCACCAGAATGTAGGCACCACAACTGCCTCTGCTTCATCTTCTGTCCTCAGCTCCTGGCACAGCTCCTGGCACAGCACCCAGGACACGACTTCTCACCTTGCTCCACGAGAATTTGCTAAGTGGGTGAAGCAAGTACTGAAGGGTTGGAGGGATGGCCAGCGCACGCCCAGAGGAGCCCTCCACCTGCTCTCCCAGATCCAGACTCTGCAGCGAGGGCTCTCTAACACAGGCTTGCTTACTGGGGTGAGTTTGCATCATGATGCAGCAGTTACAATGCAGAGCCTGGGAGCTGGGTAATTTCACATTCAGACCTCCCACGGAACTTTCCTCCCAGATCCCACTCACACCCCTCAGCTATGATCTGGTATGTCTGGGAACCCTTCTCTCTCCCTGCGAGAACCTCATCTCCCTTGAGACCACAGACCAAACAAGAGTCAGAGCTTTTTTTTTTTCCTCCACTGCACCTAGCACAGAGATAGGCACATAATAGGTACACAAAACAGGCTTAATAAGTACATTAAAAGTGACACAGATAGTTGTTTTCTCTGTACCCTTGTTAGGATAGAATAGCAATTCACCCTCTTGTTCCTATATTATTCATGTTTTGTTTTCCCCATTACTATAACCTATTAACCTTTTTCCTTTTAAGTCAGGCATTTAATGCAACCCACGCCCTGCCTTCTACTGATTCAGCTATGGTGTTTCTGAAGCACTTTAGTGCTTGGGAAGAAAGAGACAATATGTCAAAGTATAATTATTATGAATATTAGAATCTTTTTTTTCAAATCTCTTTGAATGTAGATTCTTAGAACAAATCCTATAAGCATATTTAAAATAAATTTCAAAATTTATTACAATTTCAAGACAACTCCTTATCCATCTCTAACCATTCAATTTTGTATTAATATTTATTTTTTGACTCAGTCAGAGGCATTCTTACTCAACAAAGCGAACTAATTACCTGAAAGAATCATAAAACCAGAAGCTCAAATATTAAGAAAGGAATTCAGGTTAAAACACATTTGTTGGCTACCTATTGAAACACCATAATAACTGTGCTGATGGGCTGTGGTACAGGGGATTGTATAAATCAAGAGAAAAATGTGCTGTCTTAACAAATCCTTGTGAAAAATCATGACTGAAAAAGAAAAAAACCCAGTGCATTTTAGACGTCATTTACCATCCAGAATTTGACATAAAAAAAAAAAAAGTAAGGTCTCAAGTGGGCAAAACTGCTGTACAGTTATTTTCCAAAGTGAAGAATAAAAAATGAACAAAACTTGGAGGAGAAAAAATGCAAAATTTAATAAAAGTGTAGAAAGTGATTCAGTGTGAGTTCACACACACGCACACCTACTCTCACTGTGGGTGGGATCTGATCCCCAACCACTGACACAGCAAATTCACCAAAGAGTGTGCTAAATGTATTCTGCTGCTTTCTGCTGAAATCCAGAAGAAACTCCACTTCTTTTCTGTTTTGTTCATTTAAACTATGGCAGACCTCAAAAGGAGCCCAGGAAACTGTGAGACCCTGAACTTGAACTGAAAGAGGCAGGATGAAAAAAAACCTTTTTTCCACAAAGATCAAGGAAACTGAAAGAACTGTTTACATAATCGGGTTCAAACTCTGCTTTATTCTCGAGTTCCCCCCTGCTATCTCGGCTTGTATTCAGCATGCAGGCTTTCATCACGGGCCACATCTCATTAATGTGAGTGGCTGAGGGAGGAGGGTGGGACATGGACTTTTGACATCAAGGAGACCACTAAGCTGCTCAAGGTGACTCCATGATGGCAATTCCTGGCATAGCAGTTGATAGCAGTTCATGGCTAGACAAGCCTTCTGCAGCAGTGTGCACAGTGCAGGGATATATGCAGGGATCACAAAGCTTTTATTGGGAAAAGCAGGGTCATCATTGTCAGAGAAGCTCTGTCACTGCCCTTTATTTTATTTTATTTTATTTTATTTTATTTTATTTTATTTTAAAGTTTATTTATTTGCTTTGAGAGAGAGAAAGTGAGTGAGCATGCATAAGAGGAGGGGAGAGAGGAAGAGAGAGAGAGAGAGAGAGAGAGAGAATCCTAAGCAGGTCTGCACTGTCAGCACAGAGTCCAAAGCAGGGCTCAAACCCTGATGCAGCGCTCGAATCCATGAAACATAAGATCATGACCTAAGCCAAAATTAAGAGCTGAACGCTTAACCTACTGGGCTACCCCTGTGACCTTTGTTATTGTCTTTTATATAGAGGAATAACACACCTGTCAAACGGAGCCCAGGACCATTAATTAACACCCACCCCTCCCTCTGGGTGTCTCTGCTGTCTCTTTCAGCTCAAGAAATGATTATCAGGGAGGGGGTAGGAAAAGGGAAAAGGATGGAGTGCTTACTAGGCATGAACTAGTGAACATTTCTCATTTTCTTATTTAATTCCAACATTATCCCATGCAGTAGATTTATAGTATCCCTGCTTTACAAATGAGTACACTGAGGCTCTGTTAGATAACTTGCCCTAATTCATCCCTAGAATGGTGCCTGGTATACATAAGCAACTCTCATATTTGTAGAAGGGAGGAAAAGAGAGAGGGAGATTGGGAGGAGAAATCAGATAAGGAGACCGTTGTTGTAAACACGCGAGTGGAGAAATCAAGTTTAAATCAATGGTAGTAGGATCAGAGCGGAGCAGAGATTTATAAGCTATTTGAAGAACTAAGATTATACCATTATAAAAGCAGATACTTGTTCAGCATTTGCTATGTGCAGGTACTGTTCTGTGTTACTTATATTAACATACATTTAATTATTTAGTTAAATCAATGTGTGCTTTACTTATATTAACATACATTAAATTATTTGCTTAGTGATGTGAACTGATTGTTACTTATTTGTTACTTTTGTTAACAACCCCCATTTTACCAGTAAGGTCAAGCGTCCTAGGTCAGGCTCCCTACAAGCAGAGTCTGAGTTAGATTTTCTTGCGCAAGTTGTTTATTGAGGGAGTGAGAAGCAGGGGATCTTGCAAGAATGCGGGAGCATGAATATGACCACCAGTTGAACTGATTCGAGGAATGGGGGCTGGACATTTATACTGTTCATCAATCAGTCAGTGGTAATCGGTGGTTCAGGCAATTCTCTGGAAGAAGCACTTATCATCTGTATCGACATCATCGTCATCAGATCCCCGGGGGTACATTTGCACCTGCCTATAATGGGAATGAGGCACCACCAGGGTCCATTGCATTGAGTGACGTGCCTACGTTACCTAGTGAGTACCAGTGCCCTTCAGCTTGATGGGTATGCTGCCTTCTCTAACTTAGCCTCTGATTAAATCTCAGAATTGTTTCAGAAACTCATTGCTCACATTTTGCACTTTCTGTTTGCATGGGATGAGATGCCGAGGACAGAGAACGGAGGCAATAAATTTAAGCCGGGAGGCCAGGAAAGCCATCCTCCAGGAATAATCACTGGACACGGAGAAGGAGCCAGGGTTTTCTTCTTAAAATACAGATCTGATCATACTAATTCTGTTGTAAAGAAACACCAGCAGCTCCCCACTGCCTGTAGAATAATGGCTTTACTTCTTAGAATGGTTACCAGAGGTCGCCAAAATCTGACTCTAGCCAGCTGACTACCTGTTCCAGGTATATATCCACACACTTGAGGTCCTGCCACGTTCAACGTTGAACTGCTCACCAATCCTGGAACGTGTCACGGCTTTTCTTATTGTGTCCTTTCTGAGAATTATGCCCTGCCTCAATAGTAGCTCCTTCCATGCAAACCTCCTATCCACCATTGGAAATTGTGTTTATTCTACCATGCTCAACTCCAGTGATACCTCCTCCTTCACTGCAGTTTTCCCCGTGTGTTCAATCGGAATTAACCGTCTTTGTTTTATGCCCCCTGAGTGATGTCTGCAGGTCCTTCCCATGCACATATCACAGTCTGATTTCTACTACAATTATATATTTCCTCACTAGATGGCAAAATTCTAGAAAACAGTAAAAGAATCTGGGTTTTTTTAGTTGCAACTAACAAAAACTCAATTCAAACTTACTTAAGCTAAAAAGATAATTTGTTGGTACCAAGAACATGGCAGTCTAAGATGAGAGGCTGGCTTCAGGGATGATGGACTTCAAGAACTAAAATAAAGGGAGGTTTCCTCTCAGCGTTGTTTCTGTCCATGTGCCAGGAAATATGGTCACAGAAACTTTGGCTTTATCATTTTCACAGCTAGAGTTTCTGTGAAAGAGGTGAGCCGTTTCCCTAGCAACCACATGAATCTTTGTAACTAGTGATTCCAAATAAAGAGAGTGAAACTCTCTAGGGCCCTACTGGTCATACATTCATTGGTGTCCACTCCCAGACATGCCGTTCAGTCCAAGGCATGAGTATTGACTAGTTTGGATCATGTGTCTGCTTCCAAAATCGCATGAAGCGTTTACCAAATGGAAAAGAGAGGTTCTGGTACCAAATCACAGAATAGAGATGAAAGAGAAGAATAGTCAACTATATAAGAATAGTCAACAGGTTTCCACTCCAGCTGACAATAGTATTACCCCTTAAAGATGAAAGGGATCAAGAAGTTACCAAGAGAAAGGAGACGGGCAAGAATGAGAGAGCAGTGAGTGGAGAATGTGGGGGAGGAGACACTGTAAAGGGATCCCATGGTAAGCTTGACCAATCGGCAACTTGCAGGAAAGAATGAAGCCTAAGGTCTGTAGGGCAGTGTCTTTGGGAGTTCTTGTCCTGCAGATGAGCAATAAAAGCTCAGTTCTGTTTTAAGTCAAATATTCATACTTCACAGGGCCTCAAGATAAGGGATGTCATAAAACTTTGCAGATATGGGAAGAAAAGTCAGAGGGACTTTGGCTTTAACAAGCACTTAAAATATATTCTCTTCAAAATTTTAGGAACTTAATAAAAAGTACAGGAGCTCACAAAAGCAGAAGAGCATGTTATATGTGTTCCCTTTGTTAAGCTTTGGCGTATCTGTATATCTATCTATCTATCTATCTATCTATATATATATGCACACACAAATACACACACACACATTAAAAGCAATCAGTTCATGAAATAGCAGAGTACTGGTTATTTTGTGTACAAAGGTTACTTTTTCCCTTGTTGAGTTTTGCTTTTCTCTTTTTCCAAAGAACCATTTTTTTCCAATGCTGAGACAGCTTTATCTTTGTGTTAATACAGTGTTTGCATTTAAACAATGCTCTTAGTCATACTGGGACGTGGTCACAGGAAAGGAAAAGCTGAGCCTTTGTACACAAAGCTGACACTAGTGACTCACCAGCCTCAAGGTCCAGAGGCTCAGAGCTGTTTTCTGAGGCACAGAGAAAGAGCCCACCCAGCGTCCTCTGGACTAAGGGGAGTCTTCCATGACACAGATCACCTGGAGGAGGATGTTTGCATCACAGGCTTAATTGGGTGTATAGGGAATCACACTTCCAATTTGGCCCTTGTCACCTTTAGTAACCAAATTTATAAATGTCGGCCTTTTCACTGCCATTGTATGGTACGGGAAAGTCACCATATGATTATGAGTTGACAACAGTCATGGCACAAGAGGTGTCTTAGGGGTGTCCTTTTAATCTTTATCAAGTTCCTCAAAGCCAAGGTAAATAATCAGGTGTCTAAGACACCCCCCTCCTACCGCATCGCTGCCCCACAAATCCCCTTCATTTGCATATTCTAGGGTTGGAACCATGTTTTTTTTTCAAAATTCTGCAAAATTACATAGTACTCCCCTTCCTGCAACTGTATTTTGAAATTATATTCCTTGTAACTAGAGCTTTGTACAGAAGTAGGGTTTAAGTACAATTTATTTACATAACATTTCTTTAGATTAACCAAGAGTATCTTTCACAACTGATTCTTAACAGTGTGGGCCATGACCCAGCTTCTTTCCAGAAAGTTCACCTTCACTTTGAAGAATGCTTTTGCGTCTCAGCCTCAGTTTCTCAGATTGTTATCCAAACACCCTTGTCAGTGGCTGTCATACTTAAGCACAGAAATTCCCCAGAGAATTTGTCAAAACTGCAAATGTAGACTCAGCAGATCTATGGCATATCACCAGTATGTAGTTTTAGCAAACAGCCTCAGTGATTCTAATGCAGATCATGGAGGAGTCAGCACCCCATGTTGAGAAGCACCGGTACAGGTACAGTCGTTCAGAACTAGGGCGTGGCAATCAGACCAAGTTAACTTTTGGCTTAGCCTCTAGCTAAGTTCATGAAATTAATTACTTATTAACCTTGATATGCCTCAGCTTTCCCTGCTATAAAATAGGGACAGTACCCGTTCCTGTGTCACAAGGTTGTGGGGTGGAATCAATGAGATTATGTATCACTTAAGCATAGTGCCGCGTGACATTTAGGGCTCGTTACAGTTTACTGTTAGGACAGAGATTGGTACATAGTAGGCACTCAACAAATGTTTGTAGAATGTTGAATGAAAGAAAATTGTACCAACACAGATAGCTTTGCAGGTGGATAAAATGCTATCCTAGGCCTTGATTAGTACAAGGGGTCAGAGAGAGAGAGAGAGAGAGAGAGAGAGAGAGAGAGAGAGAGGCTGTATCTGTAGGTTTTAGAAATGAGCTGCTCAAGAGAAAAGAAGCTGGACTGAGAAGCACACTAGTAACTTGAGGAACCAAGAAACGTTCACTCCAAGTAATTTCAAAACTGACTGTTTTGAATATAATGTACAAACCTAATTTGTAACTCTCAGTTTTAATCCGCTAAGACTAGCCTGAAGTAGCGAAGAGGGCTAAAATAGTATTTTTATATGCGAATTAAAAAAGGAACCACAATACCATTCATATTAAGAAAAGACCATGCATCGTAAATTTAAAGTACAAATCAAAGAACCAAAACCCCCTGGAGCATTCCCAGAAATGTCACTGGAAGTGATGAAGCATTAATGGAAATAGTGATCAGAAAATAATGATAATTATAATGGGTTCAAAAAGTGCATGACCCTAACTTGAAGTTGTGTGTATCCGACTTTACAACAGTTCACTGACTGATTTTTTTCAAACTCATGGGGATTATTAAGATTTTGACTATTTTCAGTCGATGATCTATTATCATTTACTCTGGTTCTCATTTATAATTACCATGTATTCACGCTTATTGTGTGCTATGCATTTAAGTGCTCATTATTTTAATTAACATTCACAACAAACCCATAAGATAGTTTGTCAGCATCTCTATTTTACAAATTATGAAACTCTGCACTCAGAGGAGTTGTATGACCAAACCTAGAGGTGATGGAGATGTGATTTGAACTCAGATGTCTCACAGCCGTGATGTCCTTCTCTGATACTGCATGGTCCTAGGTGGTGCTCAGTGGGTGCCTTTCCCTAATTATCCAGATATGGTTACAAACCTCTGTACCACACCTGCCCTGCCCCACCCCATGTCATTTCTCCATGAAACCCTTAGTTTTCATCTGTGTCTCCTTATGATAGTTAATTGAAATAGGCAGTCACCCAGTTTGTTCATGGCTTTGGGCAAATTACATAATCTAATTCTTCCAAAGTACATCTAGTGACCCAAAAGATCTGGGCAATAGGAAGCTTTTATCTGTGGCATTATTTTCATATTTCCTCATTTATACTAAAAAGAAAAGTGATAAAAGGGATTTGGACAAGCTTATTCAGTGATAAGAACATTAATGATAATAATGGTTAACATACATTAAGTACTTAACTTGCCAGGCTTGGGCTAAGCACTTTATGTGGAATGTCTCATTTAACTCACCCAACACTGTGTCAAGGTCTTATCTCCATTATAAAGATAAGTAGATAAAGATTCAAAACTTTAAAGGACGTGACCAAGGATTCAAAAGTATAAGTGGCCAAGCCAGGACTGCAACCCAGGACCAAGGGGTTCATAGTGTTGTAGGCAAGGATGAAATGCCAATGAGTAAAACAGGCCAGGAAGGGGCCGTGGCAAATGTCAGAGCACTTGCATGTTTGCAGAGGTGGTTATGCGACTCCAGTATTGTGAGGCTGTGCTGGAATGTGGTCTTTTGATTTTATTTAAGTCAGGAATCTGAATATTTTTGATGTGAGCTCTCTTAATTGTAGAATGTCAGCATCTATTTGATTCATTTGTGTTTCTGTAAACATTTTGAATGCCCAAAAAGCACATCTGGGGGCAGAGGTTGGTCCTGGGCTTCCTGGATGAGAACTTGTGCTCTCAGCCTTCAGTCTACAGTAACTCCAGTGCCTCCTTATGTCGTCTCTGTGAGTAGCTATTTCCAGGCCTATCATTTCCTAGATCCATAGCTTCCCCTTCCTTCAATAAATGAGACACCATTCCCAGAACTCTCTGTGACCAGGAGCAGACTTCTGCTCTGGCCCCAAGATTGATAAATGCTTGCATCTATGAAGGAATAAGAGCCAATGTTTTATTAAAGAAATATATGGTGCCCTTTGGAGGTTACTTGCCTTTTTTGCTTGGGAGAGATTAAACAGATATACGTTCAGGGGAAGAATTCTTCAAAGTTTGGAAAACATGACCATATGCATAGTGTCTGTGAATTTTTCACTTGCCTGAAGGCATTCTGCCTCCTGTTATCCTGATGCACCCAGTCATGACAGCAGTGCTGCAGCATGGAAATTGGCTTCATCTAGGTTTCCATATTGGCATCCAAAACCTTGCTTTTATTGACAGACTTTCCCTTTGGGGATTTTTCCTAAGACAGCTGGGTTCCCAGTGTGCCTAATCTTCACCCCATCTTCAACCAACGCAGAAGAGGGACATTCTGCAGGCTTAAAAAGGCTGAGCAGCAGCGCTTCATGCATTTATTCCCCTTCCCACTCATGTTTATTAATATCCGGGCAGAAATGTGACAGTGAGAAGCTTTGATGTGCACTGGGAGGACAGCTACAGCAGATGAGCATTTTCCGTTTAATATAGTATCAACCAAGTAGGCTGTGCTGAAGAAAAAGGAAGAAAAATAGATCCTACATCTATTTTTAGGCAAAGATGTAGATCCTAAATCTATTTGGCAGAAAATAACTACATGTTGGCAAATAAGCTACAAAATAATGTAGAAAGGTAAGGGTTATGGCAGAACCTTGCTCTAAGCCTGGCCTATAGATTTATAATGCCATTTGTCTCTGGAAAGTGAGAGTTTTTTGGTGACTGATAAATGAATGCTATTTGAGAAACAGGATTTCAGTGGATCCTTAAAACTTTTGCAGAATTGGGAAAAATATCTCAGTGATGCAGAACACTCATTTTAGGACTAACAGGACAAAAAGTAATAGTCTGTGAGTATCTACAGCCTTTCTTCTCCTCTCTACCTGGAAAAGAGTTTGGGTTTTGCCCACTCTTTCTCTTTCCCATCCTCTACAGAGGGTTCTTCCAGTGGTTGTGTTGAGTTGGGAGACTAGATGAAGGAAAAAAAACCCACAAAGCACAGAGGGACTCTTCCTTTCTCGAGAGCCCTAAGAGTTCGGGGAATAGTCTACCAAGAGCCCTTTGTATGGGAAGGCAGAGCATGAAGTTGAGGAGTAGGTGGTCATCAGCAGAATGGCAGAAGCTGAATAGAGTAACTGAGGAGAGAGATGATTCTAGTTTGGAGGATGAGACTTTCTAGAGACATCTGAGTCGATAGGAGAGAATGGATGATTTTTAATAATAGTCCCATATAAGTTGCTTGAGAGATGCCACAACACATTAGATTTCCTATATGAATGATATCACTTTGAATTTCAAGTTTCTTTTTTTATTATTATTGGGCTTTTCAAATATATATATATATTTTAACATGAAATTTATTGTCAGATTGGTTTCCTTACAACACCCAGTGCTCATCCCAACAGGTGCCCTCCTCAATGCCTATCACCCACCCTCCCCTCCCTCCCACCCCCCATCAACCCACAGTTTATTCTCAGTTTTTAAGAGTCTCTTATGGTTTGGCTGTCTCCCTCTCTAACTTTTTTTTCCCTTCCCCTCCCCCATGGTCTTCTGTTAAGTTTCTCAGGATCCACATAAGAGTGAATTTCAAATTTCTAATGGACTCAACCACATGGCTCATGGCTTTAACAGGGTTACAACTATGAATGACATTGCCACCTTTTGTCTCTGCCTAACCTTCTAATTATTTCCAAAGAGACATAGATACTTAACCCAGAAGCAAAAACACATGTGACTTTGTTTTCTCAGACAAAGGTAAGGGACCCTTTCAATAATGCTATTCCCAGATTTCAGAATAATCTGGCTCTGGGAAGTTAGGGGTCAGTATCTAATGGTGACTTTGAGGAGTTTATTGTGATCTTGCCAGGGAGACAGGCAACTAGGTGACTCTTTAAATCTCTCATTCATCCATTTAATCAATACTTACTAACCACTTAGGTTGTATCAGGCACACGTTCTTGGTTCTTGGGGTATAATAGTTGGCAAAAACAATTACCCCTCCCTCACAGAGACTGCATTTCTTTTTACATATATTTCTTTTTCTACAGAAAATGTTCCCTTTGGGGTACCTGGGTGGCTCAGTCAGTTGAGCATCCAACTCTCCATGACAACTTAGGTCATGATTCCAGGGTTGTGGGATTGAGCCCCATGTTGGGCTCCACACTGATTGGGGTCCTGCTTAAGATTCTCTCTCTCTCTCTCTCTCTCTCTCTCTCTCTGCCCCTCTCCCCCACTCACACTGTCTCTAATTTTTTTTTAAAAGAAAGAAAATTCTCACATTAAGTAGGCAAAGAAGTGTGAAATACAGGTTATGAACTTGATGTTTAAGTTATTCAGAAAATTAAATCCTATCTTGGAATCCTCCTACAAGAATTATAGGGAAATCAGGATTGTTCTAAATACTTCTTCCTTTAGCCATCCAAAAATAATTAAACTCAATGGTAATTAAAAACATTTAGCCTCAACTTAACAGAGCTTGGCACAATTTCAAGACTTGCAGGGAGACAGGGAGCTGCAGGGTCCGTGATGCCAGCTCAGGTCCGCCAGCTCACAGCTGGGACCCCGCTGAGTCACTGTGTGCTTCGGGTAAGTTGTATAACCTATAATATGGGGTTAATAATAGTACTACCTCATTAGGGTTTTTGTGCAGATTAAATGAGCTAATTCATGTGAAGTTCTTAGCTCAGTGTATGCCAGAGAGTGTGTGCTTAATTATTATTATTATCTGTTCTTATTCTTTTGTTTCCTTGCCTTTAAACAGTGGGCTGGAGGAGTTCAGCTTCTCTTAAGGCAAAACTCTTTTTGGAAAAGAAATGGGAAAAACATATATGGGTGAGAAAGACTCCCCAACAAGTGAAGAGATACATCGAGTAAGTCAAATAACGATAGGTAGGGGGGTGGCCGGTCTGTGCGACGGTTAGCACAGGTAGAGCGCCCTCAGAATAAGAGCAGAGGCTGTGGCTTCTCCACATAGCACATGCGTCTGTCCGTGTCTGTGTGTATCTGTATAACCAGTGAAATGACTTTCTATTAACCACGCCTAGCTCTGTGACTGCAGATAACAGTTTTGACAAGCCTGCCTCGCCAAGGAGGCAGTAAGACTCCACCACTACTGGTTGCATGGCCCAGGAGCTGTTTGGGGCTCTCTGACTCTGAGCAGTTCCCCTGATGGAACCTACTGTGATCTGAGTGACCTGGGCAGACAATGCAAAATGCCAGCATTGAGCCAGCACGATGATTTCCTAGGCAGAGGCCTCATTTAATGAAGAAGCCTGTGACGTCTTTATACTCGAGAGTCTTTCCAGTGCTTGGCTCAGCATCTAGATTTTCAAGCCAAATTTTTCTCTAGTTGTGTTTTCTTAGGGGTTTGTGGGGAGCAGGCGTCAGTCGTTCTAATTCCCAAATTTGTCTCCAACCTAATATTTAGTGGGAATGTTTCCAGAGGTTAAATCATGAAGCGAGAGGTTTTGTTGAGTGATTTCTCAGATGGTCTCATTCTGATATTTTCTGCTGAACTGTAGTTTTACCTTAATGTGTTTTCTGTTTTGAGACAGAATTTATCCTCATGTTCTGTGCCACTCTGCTTATCACCGGAAAGCCGGACGGTGCAGTAAAAGGAAGGTCAAGTCGGTCTGGATTCAAATGCGGATTCTTCCATATCCTGGTCATTTGATGGTAAACTGCTTCCAGTCTCAGGTTCCTTACATGTAGAATAATGTTCATCCTGCCATGAGGCTCTGAGGATTCAAGACAATCTCTGTACGTGCATTAAATGCCGACACTTGCTCTCATTTATTGCTTAGAGTCTTCTCCCTTCTATGCATCAGCTTCTATCTTATTTCATCTGGAAACATTCTTTTCATGGCAGCATTATCAAAGAGACAGTGAGCAGCAGTGATTGTGACCAGATGCTTTGAAGCCAGACCGCCTGGTTCTCCTACTGATGAGCATTTTACTCTGGGCTCATTTTTTAACTTCTTGTGCCTCAGTTTCCTTCTGTAGAAAATGAAGACACTAACAAAGTCTACCTCAAAGAGTGGACCCAGGGATGGCATGAGTATCACATGCAGAGCTTCTAGAAGTGTGAACTCATACTATTTTCCGTTTGTATCTTAAAATTGTCTAACATTGGACCAGCATAAAGTCATGAACCAGTGAAATAGGAGGGAAAGATGAGACCTGGTGGGTAAAACAGCAGAGAAGGGAGAAAAGTAACCCTCTGTCCGCTCCACATCTGGCACAGCTTTCTTGGCAATAGCAGAGGAAGATCTCTGTCAGAGTTCTTAGGGCCTCAACTCACTCCTTGTGGAAAAGGATCATTCCTACCTTGTGTGTCCATACTGACCAGCATGCACATGCGCGCGCGCACGCACACACACACACACACACACACACCCCTCAGGAAAATAATATTGGAACAAATCCAAGGCAGAAAAGAAATGTAGAGCTTTGAGTTACTGCCAGGCTATCAAGCCCTCTGACTTCTTTTGTGACCTTAACAATTACAAATGATAACAAACTAACCTAAAGCCCTTAACAATTTGTGAATAGGGGACTCACTACCAAGTCTGCTTGCTGCAGGTGATTTATTTCCGGGACGCCCTTCAAGACCATTAAAATACCTGGTGAGGACTCCTCACTAAACAGGACATCTGGTCAACTTAATAAAGCATATGCTCCTGGGCGCTGTTCAACACAAGTAACCCAATCCCCTCGCTGCAGCAAGAATTCTTTTGAATCATTTTTCTGGCAGCAGGGCGTCCTCCCCAAAGGTGGGACTATTATCCATGTGACCTCTCAGATCCATTTCTCTCCTGTGATGCATTCAGTGACCTCCTCCAGTGTGAAAAATGGTATCCTTGTGGCTTGAAAGGGTCCTCCCCCCTCCTCCTTCTTCAACATGAGTCATCCATTTTTTCTTGCCAGTGGGATACTGCCCTTGTTCATTCCCAAAACACCCCTGTGAAGAAGGCAGTAAAGGTATAAAAATAAACTCTTCAAAAGCAGAAATGCCTCATTGGGTAGCTGCCTGCCTGGTCCAAAGCCCTGTTCTAATGCTACCCCACCAGCACGGCCACAGGGAAGAGAGTTGTTTCAAATGTCAATTCTGAAGTCAGACTGCCTCAGTGCACGCCCTTGCTCTACACTCGCCAGCTGTGTTACCTTGGGCCGATGACTTAACCTCTCAACCTTTCCATTTTCTCTCTGTAAAATGGGATTAACAATGGCACCTACCTCATAGCATTCAGTGAGGACTGAATACAAGCACAGCACTTCAAACAGTGGCTGGTATGTAGTAAGAGCTTAATAAATTAATAGGATTAATAGGATTTTTATTCCACTATACATTTCAGCATTGAAAATATGCATGAATAAATGAAAACTGGAGTCAAATTACTTGTAGCACTGAGAGTAAAAATGTATGTTGGCCATGGTGCTCATCCCATTCTCTTCTTTCCTTCCTTCTTGTCTAGTGAGTCACTGATGTCAGTAGTCAATTTGGGGGAGGCAATTCTTCATCTGTTTTGCTAAAGAACATGTCATCCCTCTAAACCACTCTGAAATGAACTAAAATATTCCATTTTCATTCGCCTTTAACTCTGAATTATTGTCTATTTCCCCAGTTGTGAGAGGTTGATCCTTTGAGTTAGGATGTAGACAGAGAGAGAAGGTAAGTTCTGTGACAATTTAATTCTTGTTTTTGTTTTTTTTTTTTTAATATAATTTACTGTTGGGACGCCTGGGTGCCTCAGTCGGTTGAATGACCGACTTCAGCTCAGGCCATGACCTCATGGTTTGTGAGTTCGAGCCCCATGTCAGACTCTGTGCTGACAGCTCAGAGTCTGGAGCCTGCTTCGGATTCTGTGTCTCCCTCTCTCTCTGCCCCTCCCCCACTCATGCTCTGTCTCTTTCTGTCTCAGAAATAAACATTAAAAATATTTAAATATAATGTACTGTCCCATTGGCTTACATACAACACCGAATGCTCATCCCAACAACTGCCCTCCTCAGTGCCCATCACCCACTTTGCCCCCTGCCGCATCCCCCCATCAACCTTTAGTCTGTTCTCAGTATTTAAGAGTCTCTTATTGTTTGCCTTCCTCCCTCTCTGTAAATTTTTTCCCCCTTCCCCTACCCCATGGTCTTCTGTTAAGTTTCTCAGGGTCCACATATGAGCGAAAACATGGTATCTGTATTTCACTTAACATAATACTCCCTAGTTCCATCCACGTTGCTACAAATGGCAGGATTTCATTCTTTCTCATTGCCAAGTAGTATTCCATCGTATATATAAACCACATCTTCTTTATCCATTCGTCAGTGGATGGACATTTAGGCTCTTTCCATAATTTGGCTATTGTTGAAAGTACTGCTGTAAACATTGGGGTACAAGTGCCCCTCTGCAGCAGCACCCCTGTATCCCTTGGGTAAATTCCTAGCAGTGCTATTGTTGGGTCATAGGGTAGATCTACTTTTAATCTTTTGAGGAACCTCCACACTGTTTTCCAGAGCAGATGCACCACTTTGCATTCCCACCAACAGTGCAGGAGGGTTCCCGTTTCTCCAGATCCTCGCCAGCATGTATAGTCTCCTGATTTGTTCCTTTTAGCCACTCTGGCAGGTGTGAGGTGTTATCTCAGTGTGGCTTTGATTTGTATTTGCCTGATGATGAGTGATGTTGAGCACCTTTTCATGTGCCTGTTGGCCATCTGGATGTCTTCTTTAGAAAAGTGTCTATTTTGTCTTCTGCCCATTTCTTCATTGGCTAATTCTTGTTTTAAAATGTGTCCTTAAATAATGCGCCCTTGCCTTCTTGCCTTGGCACCCAGGCATCGATTGGCACAGATCCATATTCCTAATGCTGTGCTGTCAGCACGCCAGTGTGGTTTCTGCTGCCTTCCCTTTGTGCTTTGAGCTGCAGATAAAGTAAGTATCTGGCAACTGCTCACCAAGTATTGACATCTGTGAATGGAGAGAAAAAATAAATAAAAGTATAATCATCACCTACGGAGTACAGTACAGTGATCTGAGATTTTGTAGGTGAGACAATTACGTTTTATAACTTTGTCTAGGTCCCTCAGATTGTATGTTCTTCCTTCTTAGAAGGGAACTTGGCAGGAGTGTTTGACAATGCAAAAGCGCCTGGCACCCACTGTCACATGTGTTTCTTAAGCACGTAGGTGGCAAAGGTGAGCCATCTGCATTGTCTTGGGTTTCTGCTAGCATGGGCACCAAGGAACAAGGATAAGAAGTGGATGGCTGTGAGTTCCCAGCAGCAGGGCTGCAGAGAAGAGCACAGAGATTCCTGTCACTGTTTCCCACAAGGGCGATCTGACACTTTGCCTTTGCTCAAGCCACAGGGAGGTGCAGGGGAGATGACACGGACTCCTCTGCAGGTCTGTGCCCTTGCGAAGAAGCCCACCGTCAAGGAATACAGTAGGCCTCCTTCCCCCAAACGGATTGGCAGCCACATTTTAAATGAGTTATGGTGCCCGCAGTTTGTAGCAGCCCCCGCCACAGCAAATCCACTGTGATATTAAAAAGAAAAACAGCCTGGCGATGTGGAAATTAGCCCATCCAGCAGTATTTCCCAAAACAAGAGGCTTGATTTTGCTGCCCAAATGAGAGTGACAGAACTGATTAATCCTTTATTCCAAATGCCATCACATTTTGGTTGTTTATTTTTTAATCTTTTATATAAAAAGGCAACATTGTGGCTATTTAAATAGCCCAAGTGAAGGGAAGATTTGGCAATTGCATAGTAAATTTCAGTGAGCCAAACTAAGAAGAGAAGACATGGGGTCGTGCAAGGTAAAGAAATCTATTATCCCTGAACTTTCTGGATCGGCTCACTCCATGGTGAAACCACTTTTTTTTTTTTTTTTTCTGGTATAGTAACTCATGCAGCCATCTGGATTATTTAATCTATACAGACAGCTGGTCCAGACACTTTTAGACTCAACATGGAGTTTTTTTGCAATCTGAATAATCTACAAGGCAGAAATTAACAAGAAAATTTCCAGTTCTTTCCTGGTTTGGTGCCAGTTCACCCCGGTGAGGAGCATCAGGAAGAGTGGGGATGGGAAGAGGTTTGTACCTTTCACTGTTGAGCACTTCAGCTGGCCAGGTGCATAGTGGTTCAAATGGAATTGCTTCCTGTGTCCAGCCCTTGGTGCTCAAATGCAATAGGGGTGCAATACACCTGTGTTTTCTTTCTCCTTTTAGCAGCTCCTCCTCCCCCCACTTGACTCCCCAGAGTTGTAGCTGTAGATGTTCACGCTCTTCATCTAGAAAGCTGAGGACCATGAGGCTAAGGGACTACCAAAAGGCCAGGAGCAAGCTGAACCCCAAAAGAGGCCAGTCCATCTGGAGATAGTTGGGCTCTCTGATGTCTTTACCAAAACTTTCCAAGTAAGAAAGACAGTGGAATCCAGGACCACAGTTATGCCAACAAACAATTAGCTAATTGTTCAGTCTTGGGCTCTGTGGTTTTTGTCAAGTTACTTAACTTTTCTGAGCCTCAGTTTCCACATCTATAAAATGCGCCTGCTATTGGTACCCATCTCATGAGGCTGATGTGAGTCTTCCGTGAGATAATATATGTAAAGTACTTACGACAATGCCTGGCATAAGAAGCCCTCAGTAAACATTAATGATCAGTACAATTCATTGAGCACTTACTATATGCCAGACGTTCTTGGAACTTCTTCAACTGAAGCACTTATGACAACCCCATGAAGTAGTTATTATTATGCCTATAAACAGGAAGAAGAACAACAAATAGTAATTAAAGGGCAGATGACCCTTCTGATACAAATCACCCATCAATGAATAGACAACTGTTTGACACAACGGTTGATGAGTCAAGGTTCTGGGTTCAAACATCCTAGAATTTAATCTCAGTTCTTGTTGGTATCCAGTGGTGTTGGGCAAATGACAACCTCCCTGAGTCTCAATTTTCTTATCTGGAAAATGGGACTAAGAATTGTACATAACACGGTGGTTGTGAGGGTAATTGTACAATATAAATGAAGCATGTTTAGCCCCCAAGGAACCGATAATACTTGAGTTACTAGCCAGGTGACCTTGGGCAAGCCACTTAACTTCTCAGGCCTGACCTCGTCTGTAAGATGGAGAAGCTGCTCTGAGGACTGACTGGGCTAAAGCACATCATGTGCTTCCTTGGGAAATGTTCAATAAATACATAAGCACACTTATAGTGATGGGTTTCGTAAGGGACAAGGTCAAGTAGGAAGCACTAAGTAGCTGGCTGAAGTCAGAGGCAAGAAAGTCTCTGAGAGTTCCAAGGAGGCAGAGGCTGGGTGTTGAGCAGGGTCAGAGTGAGTCTGAGTTGAGGCACTAATTCAATTCACTGCAACATTTGGGGTGGCAGGCCCCAGACTAGTCTCCAGGAATATATCCATGGACATCGGCAGTCTCCGCTGGGTGGGACAGCTGTCAGTCTGGAGGGGTACGTGGGGTAGGAAGCATCTAACTGTGACACTTCACTGATTGTTACACTAGAGAAAGGCAGACAACAGGGAGAAGCCAAGGAAGAATGATGAGAGCAGTGGCATGTACCTGGGGGTATGGCATGAGGCTCAGAGGAGGCAAAAGAAAAAACTAGGTAAAGATGCTGTGTATTGATCCACTAAGCCACCACGCTGTATTAAAAGAAGCCAGATGCCAGCAGATAGGAGAGATGACATTGAAACAATTTGAGGGTTGTCTGGCCTGGGCTCCAATAAAATCATACATATTATGTTCTTTCCTTTAGTCAACTGTAACTGCGGGGTCCTAGGTAATCCTTGTTTTCTCGAATTTAACTTAGCTAAAGTTGTCTGGGTTCCAAGCTAAAAACTTCCAGCACTGCTCTGCATTTCTCTGTTAGGCAAGACTTTTTTTTTTTTTTTTTTTTTTGGCAAGTGACAGAAACCTACTCAACTGCCTTACATAAAACAAGGGGGAATTTATTGGCTTACTTAACTGCAAATCCATGGAGGTTTCTAGCTTAAGGCACATCTCAGGCCTCAAACTGGACAACCATGTGCTCATTCCCCCTCCTTATCTTTCAGTTTATCTTTTCTCCCTTTTGGCTTCTTTTCTCAGACAGGCTCTTTGGATTAGCAATCCCCAAAGAGAGTCCCTTTTTGCCAGTAGCTCCTGCAGAAGTTGCCAGTGTATTTTCATTGCCACAGGTACATGATCATCCCTAAAGCAATCATCAAGACCAAGGAAATGGAGTATTCTTGTCGGTCATGCCTAGATGTGCATAGGCCATTGGGTGAGTTCAATGATACTCCAACTGAGTGAACTGAGAGTTGGAGTAAGGTGGCTCCACAAAAGAATGATGAGCCCAAAAAACTTGTATTCATTGCAGTGCCCTCTAAAGGAGGAAGAAGGCAGGGAGAAGACGGTAAGGAGATGGAAGGGAAAAAGCATGATATGTGCAAACCCATTATTTCCAGACCAATCAACTTGGTCTTGGATCTACAGTCGCCCTCATCGTGGATTGAACTCTTTTGAAATGTAAAGGTATTTTCCTCCATTTTTCTTTTTTCCAACCTTTTAATAAATACTTACATTTCTTGTTCTTGATTTTCATAGATAGTTTCATAGTCATACAATGCAAAAGTATATTTGGTCAAAAAAAGTTCATAAAGAAGTTCCCTCTGTACCTAGAATAGCAGAGGTCATCTGTGCTTAGAGGTCTTAAGCATATTGCTTTTGATTCTCCAGGCTGTATCATTTTGGACCTCTTAGGATATTTCTATTGAAGGGTGATTTCAGGGGATTATTCACATGTTGAGGGCTGGGGCTCTGACCTGGAGTTTGATAACATCTTTCTCTTTCTCCCTCCCTCCCTCTGTGTGTGTGTGTGTGTGTGTGTGTGTGTGTGCCTTTAACAAAAGTGTGTTTACACAGAAGCAAATATTGAGGGATACATGACTTCTTTTTGTCCTTTTGAAACAGAATATTTGGACATGTTTTCAGCTTTTCTTTATGTGCCCAAACTTTTCTTCTTTTTATTTTATATTTTAAAAGTTGACTTTGATTCTTCAAACAGCGCACCTGTTCCAAAGAAGGGCACTGGACACTGTGGAAAGCTTCAAAAAGTGGAACTGTAGAGCACAGAATAACTCTTTATTCCCACTTACCCTTCTCTTGTCATTGTTATTTAAAAAAGCTTCATCCCCAAGACTAGAGCCCCTTAGGTGTCACCATAGCTGCCTCCACTATCCTAGTGT
The DNA here is from genome assembly GCF_027475565.1 of Acinonyx jubatus. NCBI lineage: Eukaryota > Metazoa > Chordata > Mammalia > Carnivora > Felidae > Acinonyx > Acinonyx jubatus. Next base: position 118,147,619 of record NC_069380.1, on the reverse strand, counting down.
GTTTGACAGTATATGAATATCATGTGTCATCAAGTCCCAAAGCTCCATTTTTGTTCCTGTTCAAGACCCTCTCCCTCACAATCCTTAACCTCAGATGGTTTATACTGCAAAACCGAAGGGGCTGATCATCCTTCCCATGTGAATCCACAAAGGAAGTGACCTCACAATGTCAGTCATATGCTTAGCCAGTAGAGTTGCCCCTAGAAATCCCCTGCAGATGTCTCATGCCCTGTGTAAACTTTACAGCTCCTTTCAGCTTTTTGGGAAGATTTCTGAAGTCTATCCTATGGTGGTCCTGGCAGACTTATGCATGTGAATTCAGCTGCTCTATGAGCACTGTATTGAATACGCACTCTAGGCCATTGTGCCCCAAATTTATTTCTCCTGAATTGCATCATTGCAGTTTGCCACTGAGTAAGGTAGTTGCAGCATAAAGAGAAACTAAAGTAAGGGAATGACTCCAGGACATTCTTCACAAGACAGTGTTTAGACGGCTTAAGAGCTGTGCACAGGGTTTGTCATGTGGTCAGGCTTCTAATGGGTAGTCTAGACACCTGGACATCCAGGCTGCCATTTGCCCCCGATTCATGGTGGATTCTGAAGGGCTTTATTTATAACACAAAGAAACTTGTGTGCACAGACACACACATACATGCACACGCACACACACACACACACACACATGCACATGCTCACACACAAACACCTCAGAAAGAAAAGGGAAACCTTTAGAGGGATTTCTATAAATGATGTTCTTTAATGGACATGGTGCTTCCCATGGTTCTCCAGGCTCTGTCTAAATGGTTTAATGTTTTCATCTGGTCATCAAATTTCCTGCATAGAGGAGAGCTCAAACATCTTGTTTGAGAAAGACTCTTGCAGCTGTGCAAATACACTCTTCTCGAACATTAATCCATCTGTCAGGTGAGATTTCCTTTTTCAAATAGCAAGAACTCCAAGTGGGGAGGATTAGTGTCCATGCTATAAAAATTCTCAGCTATTTAAAGCTAAGTTGTAGTAATATCCATTAAGATCCTCTGGGAATTTAGATTCTGGGTTTTTATGGGAAACAATGGACAGTCCTCTCTAAGCCCGTTGGCCAAAGAATTTCAGCATCATATTTGATCTTGACCCACTCACTGAAGGGTCCCCTAATGATTCTAGGTACCTGTCATTTACTCAAAAACATTAAGTTCTTCTTGTGTGCCAGCCACGGTGCTAAGAGCTCAGGAAACAAAGAAGAATAAAAATGTCTAGCTTCAAGGGACTTGCAGTCCAAGTGAAGAGCAGAAGCTTTGTGATGCAAGATAGAGTAATGCCCTGAAAGGGGAATGGGATCAATTTTGGACAGGAGGTATGTTTCAGGAAGGCTTTTCGGAAGAGAAGATACCTGAGCCTGGGGATTAAGGAGCAAGTAGGGAGTGGTGAGGGCCAGAAATTCCGCACAGAGAGACCACTGTGTGCAAAGATTTCACCATGGGAAGGAAATTTGAAAAGGAAACTCTTGAGTAGGGTCTGGTGGGTACTTGGTAACTTGGGTAACTCTGGAGGGCCTAGTAAAGGGAGCATGTGACAAGCTTAATAGGAGTCAAATCATACAGGGCTTCTGGATCATTCTAAGGTGCAGAGCCCTTGAAGGTTTTCCATCAGAGGAGTAATGGAACAGGTCTGCCTTTCTGAACACTTACCTCTGGCTGTAGCATGGAGGATGGAAAATCATGTTCTACTTACTTTCTATGTCAAATAATTAGTAATTTATTTAGCTTCTCCTCTTTATTAGTGAGAGATGGCAAATACAGGCTACTATTCCTTCTCTTCCTACAGCCCTGAGACATGTTGCGAACCATTTGTAACATCTTTCTCGCTAAATCCATATGCCAAGTAAGACTGTTTTTAACCCTGATATTCAAGTGCTCCCTGTCAAGCAACTGGAGCTGGAACTGAGTTGACTTGTGTTCTCCATCTCTGGCCTGTTGCTGGCAGGGCCTCATTGTTCTGTCATGCCGTTTTGATCGCCGGTGCCCTCAGCATAGGGCACCTCGCTCCCCGGGCAGCAGGGTCCCTCCCCTTCTCTCATTTTCTCTCTCTCAGCTTTGCTGCCTCTGGTTCTTAGCTTTCCCTGGCATGGAGGACCGGAGTCCATTGTGTTTCCCAAACGCAACAGACACAGAGTAAGCTCTCCCGGGGTCCTCTGGACACCCACTGGCTTGGCCTAAGGTAAGAGGAAAGCAGCCCCCACTCCTGGCATGGGCTACATTTCCTGGAAGCTGACCTGAGACTGAACGTATACTCACCAGAATAAATTCTCTCTTTCTACCGATGTCATACCGTGTAATTTCAAATAAATCTCAGTCTTATACTTTATTAAGCGCTCTGGTAAACACTGCCAGATGAGGCACACATTGCGTGCCCTGTCCTCAGTGCCTTGGTTTGCTACAGCTGGATTGGAAAGAAGCATGTAGCTGATGTTTTTTTGTTTTTTTCCTGCGAGGGAAGCCCTTATTTCTTTTAAGTATAAAAAAATATTTTGTGGGTTTTTTTTTTAACACAGAAGTTTAATGCTGGTAGTCTAAATGCATCTAAGGATATGAGAAGGGGCTCAATTGACTTCTGAATAGCGCTGAGCATATCAGCATGAAAATTCACTTATTCACTTTACCATGCACCTCAGGGTATAGGGACTGCACTGTACTAGAAACTGTATAACAATTTAAATACAAATTTAAATAACATTACTTAAATGCTATTATAATATAATTGTAATAATACTCTTTAAATACAAATTTACATAATAAAAATAAAATTCGCCACAACTGCTGAGATGAAGCACAGCCGTGTTATGCTTAGCACATTGCCCGTTCTAAGGGGAAGCTTGTGAGCACCTCAGTGGGTAGAAAAAGCAAGACATAAGTATATAGTTCTCAGTGAGTCCTGATGAAGGCATTTTTGCCTTCAGCTTTTTTGAAAATTTAGTATAAGCTAAATGCTAATCAGAAAATATTTTGTATTTTTTAAAAATTTCTTTCATACCTGGTAAAGAATTACTTGATTATTTCCTCCTAACAGTGGCTTAAGCATTATAAACAATTACATTTCAATAGCATCTGTATGCTTTATACTTTTTGTATGAAAAAAGCATTTTTTGTATAAAGCATTTTGTATGAAAAATGTCAGGAAATTTGTTCTACACCTGTGGTTATACTTTTTTTTTTTAACCACATTTATAAACGAAAGGGTAGCGTCACCATAAACAGCTGAAGCTAGACTGTCTGCAGACAAAATTAGCCACAAATCTGATGCACTGTCAATTCCAGTCCTCAGGACAACAAAAGTGATTAAGCAAGACCTCAAGTAACAATGTTAATGCCATCTACAAAGGGAAAAACTGGTACAAAAGCATTCAAAGCCTGAACATTGCTTGGCAGTGAGAGGGGAAAAAGATCACCTTAGCTGGAAGGTTCACAAACACAAAGTCTTATTTACATTACACAAAGCTCAGGTGTTAGGCTTGAACGTAAGTTTGAAAATACTTTCACATACAACCCGCTCAGATCGCTTTTGCTGCCTCAGTACAAATCATGCGCGACATCTTTTGTCCCCAAGACAAAACAACTCTTGAAACAATACTGCAAGTATATCACTAAACACCATGAGCTGTATCTGAAGGGATTTCTTTGGGAAAAACAGATTTTTTTTCTCCCATTGTGTAGGATGCTTCTTAGGAGTGCCTGTGGGATCAATACCTATGGAAGGGAAGAGCCGGAAGCAGGTAGGTGCACAATGGAACAGAACATAGCAGAACATAGCATAACAGCTAGCTATGGGGTCTGGTGACAGCCTCAGCCAAGCCTGCAGGGAGCCTGAGAGCCCCAGCAACTCTCAGAGTCAAGTCAAGATGACTCTTCCTGCATATTCCTGCATCAGCTGGTCACTGGATATGGGCTGGCCCAGGGAGGGATGTGACCTTGGCTGAGGTAGTTACCTACAGGAGAGACAAACTCAAAGAAATTCTCTTTCCTTCCCCAGCCTCTCCAACCTCAACTGCTTTCTGAGCCAGAGGGGGCAATCACTAATGCTGATAGAGTTAGTTTTAGAATTCCTTAGCCTGCCCCAAAGAAGGGCTTTAATTCTAACTTTGCTCATTTATAATTTTTGTTTTCAGATTTCAGGCCCTCAGCTAAACACTAATACCCAGAATTTCATTTTACCATCCTGCTGCAGTCAGGCACTTGTTATACTAAATAGATTACAATATCTAGGTGGTAAAGATCATGACTTGTGTTCCTGTAACACTCCCTGGCTTAGCAGTTATGAATCAACCCAAATGTCAAATGATTTATTTCTGTGATTATATGATATGCCCTAGTTTGGGTTGGAAAACACAGACACTGTGTGCAAAGAACTTAACATAAGGCTGGGCACATAAGTGCTACCCCCCACAACTTTGGTGCTGGCTGTTTATCTTAGAAGCTGTTACTGAGCTAATCAGTCAGTTTGACTTATGGCTGCTCCCAGTGGCTATGGCTTTCTAAATGCTTCCGGAAGGAGCCTCCTCACAGGTAGCTTCAGCTCTCTGTGCCGATGATCATTTATCACAATCTTTGGGGAGCCTATTACCCCTTTTTGTGTTCTCAAGAAAATTAAATCAAATTAAATGGTTCTCTTTAGTTCTTTCTGTTGACTTCCCCAGATGAATTCCTACCGAGCATATTATGGCCATCACTGAGGTTATAAAAAGCCATCTTTCAGAATTAGGTTTACCTAGCAATTCTGCTATTACCAAGACAAAAGGGAAAAAGAAAGTAAGAGTAAATAAAAGAAATATACCAGGAAATTGGTAGATTGCTGGCCTTTATCCGTATCTGGACTTGATTTGAAGTCAGTTTTTGTTTTAGGTTCCGGCTCTGAAATGACCTCAGATACGTTGCTTCTTTACTGTGAATGCCTTGGTTCCATCATCAACACATATGAGGAGATTGGATGAATTCTTACTTTGTCCAGAAGTTCTGTGCAGGGAGTTTCCTGAGATGTGGTGACCCTGCATAGGATGGGACACTGAGGTTGACAGGCAGGCAGAGGAATACCAGAGAGGTAGGGGAGAGACCAAAAAAGCGTCAGGTCATGAAAAGCAAGAAAAGAGAGGATCTTAAGGAGGAAAGCTTAATTAACAGTGTCCAATATTCTTTGGAGGTCAAATAATATAAGGAATGAAAATAAATGGATATTTGATTTAGTGACCAATAAGCAGGCTGAAGAGTAATTCAATGTGAGGAAAGACATAGAAGGAAATACCCCAAAATACCATTACTGGTTCCCCTGGGGGAGAACAAGAGAGCTAGAGAAGAAGGCAGAAGAGAACATTAACTTTAAAAAAATGTTTTATTTGACCCTTATTACTTTTGTAGTTTGAAAAAATCCCAATACAAGAATGAATGAGAAGCAGAAAAGTAGAAACAGCAGTTATAAGCCATACTTCCAAGAAGGTTGTCTAATATGTACATGTGTTTTACACAAGTTTTCGTGGCCAGAAAAAGGAACTGAAGAGAAAAAAATTTATTTTTTTTTTACATTTGACTCAAATTTTACCATTTCACCACCATAGACTTTCTCCACCTTTTTTTCCCCCCCACTGGCAGGAAAAAGGAAGAGCAGGCTAGAAAGAGAAAATGGGATCTGATAAACAAGAAATTTCTCAATTGATAGAAATCATTCTGGAGGCTTAATTTGCATTACTAACAGACTTCTCCAGACAGACTTGGAATTTCAAGTATGGTTTTGGGAACTCCAATCTAGGTTGGCTTTGCATTATTGTGGCAGCCCTCAAGTATAATCTCAACGAGGTGAGCCTCAGAAGAGCATGGTGCAGAGGTAAGCCCGCAGCCTGCCCTTAACCAGTCCTTCTAACCGCCATGTATAAGTCAGGAAGTTCTGCAGCTGTAACTCTGGATGACGTGGGATCTCTCACTCAGGCCTAAATATTGGACAGCATCCATAAAGCCACCTGGGGAAAGATGTCAAGATAAGCAGACCGTGTTTTTAATAGGATCTTGTGCATAGACAAAAAGGAGTTGGTATTTTGTCAATCTCCTAGGACAACTTGGAAAAAGCATTTTGCTCTATAAGTGTGTTTGGAGAGGGGGAAAAAAGGAAAAAAAAACAAAAGAAACCTTTTAGAGATCAGGAATGAAAGGCAGTACTGTAAACTTGGCAACTGCTAGAGCATTGGAAAGAATGAGACAAAAAAGGGGGGAGACAAGGGGGCAGGAGGAAGCCACTCAGGAGAATTTCCTCATGTTATTTTAGTGAAATCCTTGAAAATCTTTTCTCTAAAACTGTATTCTGTGCAGTATGAGGTAAAATGTCACTCTGGTCACAACAGAGCATCATACCATCTAAGATACCTCTTCTAGGGGAAACTTTCCTCTAATCACCAACCAGCCCCCATACTTTGGGCTGCAATTTGTAGTGTTCCAAGTGAGGAAGAAGTTTTTAGGACACATTAGAATAATGATCAATACAACCAATGAGAATCAGTGTAATGAAGAATTAGAGTGTAGAGTTGGCATAGTGAATGGCTAAAATGAGGTTATCCTCTTCAGCTCATTATCCCACTGCCTACTTCATAGAAACGGTAAAAGCTATCAAGGATGAACACTACCTAAGCTTTTCTGACTGCTACACCTCAATTCATGCAGCACCCAGACTTTGTTCTTTCCCCTCAGCCCTGTGGGAAGAGGATGGCCCCATGGGAAGAGTTGTCATCCTCTAGTCAAGGCTAGATCTTCCATCCATTCTATCTGCCTACTTCAAGGACTTGGCCCTATCCCTGACTCCTCCACTGTTTTGTATCCTGACCTTTCTCTTTTTCTCTATTCAACGTCAGCGTATTCAATTTCTCGCCAATGCTTTCTCCCTAGTCCAGCCATGAAATGGTCCAACCATGCTGTACCTCCAAGATTTCTCCCTTTCCTTCCTTTTCATGACTAGACTCTTACTTCTCCAGTTCCCTTCTGCCCATTCACTTGCTTCTGAAGCCTACCCCTAATGTCCATGGACAGTACTATTTGCTCATGCCCCCAGTAACCTCCTAATTGCCAAATATGATGAGTATTTTTCAGTGCTTATTAATATTTCTGTGACTTGAGTCTCCAGTCATAATTCCCTCTTCAAGGTCTGCCCTTTTTCTTTTTTTGCACCATCAAAACCCTGGTTTAACTCTTATCTTTATGACAACTCTTAATGCCTAGACATACCTCTTCTTCCATGTACTACCCTTGTGGGTAATCTCATCTATTCCAGTGTCTCCAAACCTAGGTGTTCCTGTCTACTGAACGTATCCCGTGAAATATCTCAGGCTGTTAAGACCCAGGATGACCAAACTGAGCTCCAACTGAACACTCTTCTGTTATAGAATTGCGTCCATCTCTCTTTAAATGGCAACCTCCTTTCCCCCAAATTGCTTATCCAGAAGCCTGGGAATCATCCTTGAAACCTCCCTCAACACTGACCCTAATTCTTCCTCCTTAATAGATGTCCATGGAACCCAGGTGCCCCTACCTTCTAAGTGAACTTTCATATCCAATTACATTTCTCTGCACGACCATCATCATAGTTTTGTTTCCTTATTTCAACAGTCTCCCTGCTTCTATAGTCTCTTGCTTCTCACTAATTCATCACACTTTAACCCACAGTGTCACCTTAAAAGCCCTTTAATATATGTGATCTGTCCAGATACCCATTCTTACATATGCCACTGTATCCTATTCAACAGTTACCTGATGTTGAGTTCTCCCTGTTACGGGATTCTCCAAGTTCTCTATAGCTTTTTTTTCTACCTTTTTACCTCTTATCGGTCCTTAGGATCCCTTCCCTCGGGACACCTCCCTGGACCCTCTAGGAAGTCAAATTGTGGTAAAGGGGGATATTCCTTTCGCCTGACTCACCTCCGTGTATTCCCTTTGTCTCCCACATTTATTGTCATTTAATTGTCTCATCGTCTCTGCTAGAGTGCAAGCTCAGAAAGGGCAAGACTTACATCTAACTTGTTTTCCACAATGTCTCCTGGGACTGGAACAGTGTTTTATTCATTGAAGTTGCTCACTTTGTTTCATACTGGGGTAAATGAATGAAAACATGAATTTCCTGAAATCCATTTGCTCATGGAACAATGGTTTTTGGTCCAAGTCTTTCTGCTACTGAAATAAAATAATGGAAATATTTTCTCATTGTTAAGAAAAACTAGAGAATTATCCTAAGGTCAAATACACATGCCATGAGCCTTTCACAGCTGCTACCAGCCATGCACATTCTAGGCTCTGCAAAGGCCCTCGAGGTCTAAAGCAAGCATGAACATCCCAGCTTGTGCTCCTTTCCTTATCTTCCTCTCCTCCCTGAGTATCTTCTCTCCTTGCTCAGGCCCACCCCTGCCCCCAGCTCCCACACATAGCATTGCATACTCCACTCCACACAAAGGCATCCAGCCAGCAGGGCCGCTGAGGGTGGAAACCTAGCCCCAAGCCCCAGCTCTGGTGCAGGGCTGCAGAGAACCCAGAGGAAGGGATGCCTTTTAGCAGTTTGTGTGCGCAGAGCAGGTACCGTCTTGCAGTTCACACCAGGGCTGCCCCAAGTGCCAGCAGATGGCCATGTGCCACCGCGCCCCAGATTTCTTGACCTCCCCGTTCAAACTCACCTCGATTTGCAGATAATAGCCAAAATGGTCATCTCCAAACTGGTTTCTCTCTCTCAGTTTCTAATGCAGATGAGCCAAAAGGTTGATGCAGTTGGCCACAAAGAAGCCGCACTGTTTCAACACATTTAAATCAGTCCCAGTTACGTGTTTTGGATGTGGATTAAAGTGTTACCTCCTTCTCAGCATTTTTCCCCCAGGGGCACTTTATTAAAGAAACCATGTCTGCCTCAGCAAAGGCAGCCAACAATTTGCCTCTTGCTTTGTGGGGTCATTTACAATTTTTGTATAATTTCAGGGGTGGAATAAAGGGAGAAGCAGTGACCACAGCCCTAAGAATTTAGCTCTGTGACCCTGTAAATTGGGAATGTGCCCAGCCCGCTTTAAGAAAGCATCTAACTGTGACTGTATTTTTCAGTTCACTAAATGCAGTGTAAATTATTCAGTTATTTTTCTTGATCGTGTAGACTTTTGTTTTTGTTTTCTGATTGTTTAAATGCATTTTGCAAATTGTACTTCTTGGGATGTTAATATGCATTGCATGGTGGGGGTGGAATGGTGAATATTGGAGTTGAGAAATGCTAGATGAAAAACAGTCAAGCATGTTCCTTTACAGGACTTATTGAATACTTTATTATACAGAAATAAATTATGAATCTCCAGGTGTGGGGGGCTACTACACATCATGTTCCTAAACATACTTGGCCAGGAAATCCCCCTCAAAGTTCAACTCTTCAAGGACTGTGTTCCACAAAACATACCCGGGAAGACATTGGTCAAAGTGTTACCTTCCAGAACTGCTTCTGCAGCATTTCCCCCAAGTTCCTGGAGAATCAGCAAACCAGATATAAGATTTTCCTTTTCAATCACCACAGTATTAAATGAAACCAAATGACATTTTGAAAGTTTAATTTTATTAAAAACTAGTAATTAGTCCTCTCCAATTGATGGACCGATATGGTAGTATTCAGGCATGAAGGAATTTAACGTTTAGATGGATCTAGAATGGTTACGAAAAAAAGCACTGCATTTGAAGACCTCAGTTAGGTACGACGTTCTTTTTGTTTGCTTGTTTGTTTTCAGTTTTAGGATTTTGTTTTGTTTCGCCCTGAAATTCACCAGTTTGACTATGATTGCCTTTCCTTTCCCTCTCCTGATTTGAAAATCTAATTTTAGGATCCCTTCCAGACTTCTGGTCTATAGTTTTCACTATTCACTAGTGAACACTAGTCCAGGTGTGGTTGTGAAGGTATTTTTTTTAGATGTGATTAACATTTAAATGAGTAGACTTTGAGTAAGATTACTCTCCATAATGCAGGTGGGCCTCACCCAATCAGGTGAAGAACTTAAGAGGAAAGACTGAGGTCTCTCAAGGAAGAATGCCTTTGGACAGTCTTCTGACTTGAGTTGCAAAAGCAGCTCTTGCCTGAACCTGCAGCCTGCTGGCCTACCCTGCAGAATTCAGACTTGCCAGCACCTTTAATTGTATGAGCCAATTCCTTAAAATAAATCAATCTCCCTCTCTCTCCACATACACACATACCCATACACACACTTGTCCTTTGCTCCTATTTTTCTAGAGAATCTTGAGTAAGAATTCAGTCTCATAATCAAGTATCTTACCTATTTTCACCAGAATTATGACTTCTCTAACTTTCAATGGCATCTGTCCTTTCCATTACAACCCAAGAGTAGAGTAACTGTTTTTATAAAGTAACATACTGAATTCACCCAACAGGATCCTGTATATTCAGGCAATGAGAATAATACATCTTTACTTGACCAAATTAGTTTCTAAATTGGCTTTTCTCTTGTAGTTAAATGTATCATGTTGATCTTGAACACTTTTAATAAGTAGATTTATATTAGCGACCAAGTGTTAAAATTGTTTAAACTTGAAAGGCCCCGTTTGCAATGAAATGAAACAGATTCTGGTGAATGTTACAGAGCTGGCAATAAGGATTAATTGAAACTCAAATGTTCTTTATTATTCTTTAATTATGTAATTGTTATTCAACCACCCTTCTTGATTTTCCATGTCAAATAATCATGCTTGTATATCACCCTAGCCTTTCTGTTTAGTTAAGCCTTTCTGTTTGATTAATTAAGTACGGGGATATTCTGCATTTATTAGCATTTTAATGGGCAGATTGATTCCCTGTAGCCCAAATATCTACATATGTTCAGTTTTTGAGCTCAGCTTTATCTCCTTTTAAGTGATTATCATTTTTAATTGCAGATACTAGAAATTAAAAACCATGCTCTTAAATAACCAGTCCAATCCAGCTCATTAAAACTGCCCCCTTGAAGATGAAGTGCAAGTGTGAGTACAAGCAATCAAAAGAAACGCTACATGGCCACTGCCGGATGCATACCATCACCAGCTAAGGATCCCTGTGCTCTAGTGATTCCTGTCCTGGAGGTCCCAGGGGCCAGAAACTTTGTAGGAGCATCCGCTGGTCAGAGGGGCATGCAGATCTAATTCTTCTTTTCCAAAAGGTTTGGAATCTAAAACCATCATCAATTGTGAAGTTGAATTACATCATATATTAAAAATTAGGACGTTGTCTTTGAGCCAAAGACACATCAACCATGTTCTAAGGAGCCTCTGGAAAAAGGTCTATGAGGTCCTGCATTGTATTCAATTAGCCACAGGAAATCAAATGCTGGCAAAAGAGGGTCCTCTGCTTCCCCACTGGGAGAAAACCACTTTATCCAGGAGAGCGGGTAGCTAGAAGAGTGGTTGATTCCTAGTGATGCATTAAAGCCTACCTTTTGTTTGAGGAGAGGGCCAGACTGCTTCACAATTTGCGAGGGTCCAGTGCAGACAGAAGGGCGGCCATGTGTACTGCACTCACCTCCTTTGCTCACAGGAACACTTTAGAGCACATCAGTCTTCAGTCACAAAACATAGATGTGAAGATTAAATTGTTAAGACTTTCAAGATAAGGATAGCAGACTATTTTTTTTAATTTAATTTAATTTTTTATTTTTTAAAATTTACATCCAAATTAGTTAGTATATAGTGAAGCAATGATTTCTGTAGATTCCTTAATGCCCCTTAACCATTTAGCCCATCCCCCCTCCCAAAACCCCTCCAGCAACCCTCAGTTTGTTCTCCGTATTTATGAGTCTCTTTTGTTTTGTCTCCCTCCCTGTCTTTATATTATTTTTGTTTCCCTTCCCTTATGTTCATCTGTTTTGTCTCTTAAAGTCCTCATATGAGTGAAGTCATATGACTTTTGTCTTTCTCTGACTGACTAATTTCACTTAGCATAATACCTTCCATCCATGTAGTTGCAAATGGCAAGATTTCATTCTTTTTGATTGCCAAGTAATACTCCACTGTATATATATATATATACCACTTTTTCTTTATCCACTCATCCATTGACAGACATTTGGGTTCTTTCCATACTTTGGCTATTGTTGATGGTGCTGCTATAAACATGGGGGTGCATGTGTCCCTTCGAAACAGCACACCTGTATCCTGTGGATAAATGCCTAGCAGTGTAATTGCTGGGTCGTAGGGTAATTCTATTTTTAGTTTTTTGAGAAACCTCCATATTGTTTTCCAGAGTGGCTGCACCAGCCTGTATTGCCACCAACAATGCAAAAGAGATCCTCTTTCTCCGCATCCTCGCCAACATTTGTTGTTACCTTAGTTGTTAATGTTAGCCATTTTGACAGGTGTCAGGTGGTATCTCATTGTGGTTTTGATTTGTATTTCCCTGATGGTGAGCGATGTTGAGCATTTTTTCATGTGTCGGTTGGCCATCTGGATGTCTTCTTTGGAGAAGTGTCTATTCATGTCTTTTGCCCATTTCTTCACTGGATTATTTGTTTTTTGGTTGTTGAGTTTGATAAGTTCTTTGTAGATTTTGGACGCTAACCCTTTATCTGATATGTCAGTTGCAAATATTTTCTCCCATTCTGTCGGTTGCCTTTTAGTTTTGCTGATTGTTTCCTTCACTGTGCAGAAGATTTTTATTTTGATGAGGTCCCAGTCGTTCATTTTTGCTTTTGTTTCCCCTGCCTCCAGAGACGTGTTGAGTAAGAAATTGCTGTGGGCAAGATCAAAGAGGTTTTTGGCTGCTTTCTCCTCAAGGATTTTGAAGGCTTCCTGTCTTACATTGAGGTCTGTCATCCACTTTGAGTTTATTTTTGTGTATAGAGTAAGAAAGTGGTCCAGGTTCATTCTTCTGCATGTCGCTGTCCAGTTTTCCCAGCACCACTTGCTGAAGAGACTGTCTTTATTCCATTGGATATTCTTTCCTGCTTTGTCAAAGATTAGTTGCCCAAACGTCTGTGGGTCCATTTCTGGGTTCTGTATTCTATTCCATTGATCTGAGTGTCTGTTCTTGTGCCAGTACCATACTGTCTTGATGATTACAGCTTTGTAGTATAGCTTGAAGTCTGGGATTGTGATGCCTCCTGCTTTGGTTTTCTTTTTCAAGATTGCTGTGGCTATTCGGGGTCTTTTCTGGTTCCACACAAATTTTAGGATTATTTGTTCTGGGTCTGTGAAGAATGCCGGTGTTACTTTGATAGGGATCACATTGAATATGTAGATTGCTTTGGGTAGTATCGACATTTTAACAATATTTGTTCTTCCTATCCAGGAGTATGGAATCTTTTTCCATTTCTTTGTGTCTTCTTCAATTTCTTTCATCAGCTTTCTATAGTTTTCACTGTATAGATTTTTCATGTCTTTGGTCAGATTCCTAGGTATTTTATGGTTTTGGTGCAACTGTAAATGGGACCAATTCCTTGATTTCTCTTTCTGTCACTTCATTGTTGGTGTACAGGAATGCAACCGATTTCTGTGCATTGATTTTATATCCTGCAACTTTGCTGAATTCATGAATCAGTTCTAGCAGTTTTTTGGTAGAGTCTTTAGGGTTTTCCATAAAGAGTATCATGTCATCTGTGAAGAGTGAAAGTTTGACGTCCTCCTGGCCGATTTGGATGCCTTTTATTTCTTTGTGTTATCTGATTGGAGTTTCTGTTGGTGTTCTCTGGTCCTTTCTAATCTTTTGTTGCTTTTCATATATATATATATATTTTCATCTTTTATCCCCTCAGAGAGTCCCCCTTAATATTTCTTGCAGGGCTGGAATAGTGGTCACAAAGTCCTTTAATTTTTGTTTGTCTGAGAAAATTTTATCTCTCCTATTTTGAATGACAGCCTTGCTGGATAAAGAATTCTTGGCTGCCTATTTTTCTGATTCAGCACACTGAATATATCCCACCACTCCTTTCTGGCCTGCCAGGTTTCTGTGGATAGGTCTGCTGCAAACCTGATCTGTCTTCCCTTGTAGGTGAGGGACTTTTTTTCCCTTGCTGCTTTCATGATTCTCTCCTTGCCTGAGTATTTTGTGAATTTGATTATGATAGGACTATGATGGTCGGTTTTTGTTGAATCTAATGGGAGTCCTCTGTGCTTCCTGGATTTTGATGTCTGTGACTTTCCCCAGGTTAGGAAAGTTTTCTGCTATGATTTGCTCATATAACACTTCTACCCCTATTTCTCTCTCTTCCTCCTCTGGGACCCCTATGATTCTGATGTTGTTCCTTTTTAATGAGTCACTTATTTCTCTAATTCTTAAATCATGTTCTTTTGCCTTAATCTCTCTCTTTTTTTCTGCTTCGTTACTCTCTATAAGTTTGTCCTCTATATCGCTGATTCTCTGTTCTGCCTTGTCCATCCTTGCTGCCACTGCATCCATCCGTGATTGCAGCTCAGTTAGAGCATTTTTCATTTCATTCTGGCTATTTTTTACTTCTTTTATCCCTGCAGAAAGGGATTCTGATCTATTTTCGACTCCAGCTAGTAATCTTATTATTGTGATTCTAAATTCTGGTTCAGACATCTTGCTTGTGTCTGTGTTGGTTAAATGCCTGGCTGTCATTTCTTCGTGCTCTTTCTTTTGGGGTGAATTCCTTCGTTTTGTCATTTTGAAGGGAGAAAAGGAATTAATGAGATAGAAAAATTGAAATTAAAAAATTAAAATTAAAAAAATATTAAAATTAAAAATTAAAAACACACCCACACAAAAATCAAATAGATGATGCTAGATCCTAGGTGTGTTTTGGTCTGGGTGTAGAAAGTAGTTTGACAGATTAGAGAAACAAACAAACAAACAAACAAAATAAAAGGGGTGGGAGAAAAAAAGGAAATCATTTGAGAATTTGAAAAAACAAATACACTAAAGTAGACTAAAATACACAAAAGTAAAGAATATAGTAGAAAAAATTATATAAAAATATTTTAATAAAAATTAAAAGGAAACATGAATTTTTTCATTTTTGTATTTAAGAAAAAAAAAGAAATGAAAAATAGAAAAAAGACAGAAAAAGAAAAAAGGAAAAGACAAAAAAAAAGAAATCGTTTGAAAGTTTGAAAAAGTGAATACACTGTAGTAGACTGAAATAAAATGATGGGAGTAAGAGAGAATTTGAAAAAATTTACATAAAAGCAAAAAATATAGTAATAAAAATTAAATAAAAATATTTTTAAAGAAATTGAAAATAAAAATGAAGTTTTTCTCTTTCTGCATTGAAGAAAAAGAAAAGAAATGAAAAAGAAAAAAGAAAAAGATAAAAATGAAATTGTTTGAAAATTTGAAAAGGTAAGTACACTGAAGTAGACTAAAATAAAATGAAGTAGAATTTGAAAACATTTACACCAAAGTAAAAAATATAGTGATAAAAATTAAAGACAGATATTTTTAATAAAAATTGAAAATAAAAATGTGTTTTTTCTCTTTCTGTATTCAAGAAAAAGAAAAGAATTGTAAAAGACAAAAAGGAGAAAGAGAGAGAAAAAAAAATTGAATAGATGAACCTAACAGATTGAAGTAGGACTGAAATTGCTTTGTTTTCCCCTAGAGGTCAGTCCATCTAGCTCTTTATAGTCCATAGATTAAGCTGGGGGTGAGGTTTGTGTTCCTGAATACGGAAGTTGGCCCAGTGGGCAGGGCTCAGTGTAACAGCTCCACTCTCCCCTAGATGGCGCTGCTAGCCTACTGGGGTGGATTGTTGCGGGGCTCCTCGGTGCGCATGTGTATGCGCTGGAGCATTGAAAAATGACGCCACCCAGGTACCCACTCTATTCTCCCAGATCAGCAGTAGCGCACCGGTCCTCCGTCTTCAGCTCTCGTCCACTCCCCGCTTTTCCACTCTCCGTGACCAGGCCCCAGGCAGTACCTCTCTCCCAAGTTCTGTCTCAGATGCGGCTATTTTCTCCGGCCCCTTACTTCCGAAGGACTGCGGCTTTGATCTGCTCCGCCCCTCTGCGGGAGGGCCTCACGGAGCTATGGCCAAATGAGCAATGGCCGAATGTCGGCTGCACTCAGGAATGCCCGCTGGACCCTGCTGTTGCCCCGAGACTGTGGCCAGGCGCCAGCCCATCCCAGAAAATGTTCGGGAGACAGTGTAGCAGTAGTGTCTCTGGGATTATGGAAAATCACAACACACGTCTGGCACCGGGCTTCACCCTCAACAAACTTGCCCCAGCACCAGCGAATGTGGCAGCCTTCCGGGGTCTGCTGGGACGAGGTGGCTTCAACAGTCTCTACCAAATGTCCTTCCAGCAGTGGAACCGCTTTTCCCCGTGTGGCCTGAGAACCTCCCGGACCCCACTGTGTTCCTGGGGATACACCTTTCCCACCAGAGCACCGCCAGGTATCGAGCTGCGGAGTTGCAGCCTTTGCGCTCCCCTTGTTGACAGTCTTAATGGAATTTAAACCCTCTCCTTTCTCCCTTTTTAGTTTAGTCCCTGCGGCTGTTTCCAATTTTCCACTTTCTCTCCAGCTGCTTTTGGGGAGCGGTGCTTTCCCCGTAGGCTCTCCCCCTCCCCAGTCTCCATCCTCTCTCTGCCCACAAGAGCGGTTCCCTACATTTCAGGGCTTCTTGCTCCCCAAGTTCAGCTCTTTGTGTCCCGTACCTGCCGAATTGTGTGGTTCGGGTTGTGCAGATTGTTGTGTTAATCTCCCAATCGGTTTTCTAGGTGTGTAAGATGGTTTAGTGGTGGTCTGGCTGTATTTCACGGACGCGAGGCACACAAAAAGCTTCCATGCTGTTCTGCCATCTTTAAGGACAGCAGACTGTTAAGCCAAGTATGGTCCATGAGGCTGGTGGAGCCCAAGACCAAGTAATCTGCACAGCTAGTGATGGTAGAGTTCCATTTCAAATCTACATCTATTGGATTTGTGCTTTAAACACTCCCTAGGCCAATGTAGTGCTCTGGAGTGTTCCCTCTTTATGTGGATTGACAGCAGGGTTGCATTCACTCCCACCTTCACCCATACCAGCATCCCGTCTTTTCCCTGTGCTTCCCACCTGTAACATTTAGTGCTACAGTCTCATGCCCAGGGCACATACCAAAGAGTCAGAACAATGAATGAGGTAGGGAAGAAGAAAGAGAAATAAAACAAAACCAGTACTTAAGAATCTTAGTGTATGAGTTAGGGGAGAAATGAATAATATGAGATTTTAAGTATATTGGAGAGTATGTTAGTTTATTTTAGTAAGTCTATTTGAAAATCATCTATATATTTAAATTTATATATATTGAATAAGGTTAAAAAGGGAAAGGTGCAACACTACTGGAGAAAAGAAAATGGTATGAGTTCTTTCTTTGGTTTTCAGAGATGTGCAGCAGGAAGTGAGACCCAACCTCAAATCCTGTAGCATTTTCATGTTACACAAAGTAACTGCTGTATCTCAGCGAACATAGTTTGCACCATGATTTAATCCCTTATGTGCATGTGCTAAGATATTCATTAGATTTAGGATATCTTTGGGATTTAATCTATCTTCTCAAAAGAGCTCAGATTCATCATTCTAGAAGAAGTGAATTAAATATAACACTTATAGCCTGCAACTTCCACTTTCTTGACTTGATTGCCCCACCCTTTATTCATCCATTCATCTATGCCAGGCACTATTCTAGGCTCTAAGGATACAGGTCAAGTGATGAGGTGTTTTTTCTTATAGAGTACATTTTCCACTACAGGGTGACAAACAGAAATACTCGAATCCCCAATAACAGAAGAACATAGTGACGTAAAGAAAACAGAACAAGGCTAGGGCTATGCAGGGCCCGGGGGGCTACTTTAAACTACAGCCAAGGATACTGCTCTGAGGAAACAATTTTTAGGCAGAGATCTATCTAAAAGATAAGAAAAGGCCAGGGACCTAAGGAAGAACACTGCAGACGGGCAACAGCATGAATCATGAGATGAAGGATGTAAACTGGAAGTTTTGGAGCTTTTTGTCTCCTACATATAATTTCTCCCCTGAAACCTCATGATGTCATCAGACCTGGGAGGGCATCTGAAGTCTTGGTGGCCACAATTGAGGAGTATGGCTTGACACCTATTCAAAGCTTCCTATCACTCTGTTAGGTCTTCAAAGCACCAATGGGCCAAATACTAAATTATAATAAAAGACAATAAATGTGGTAACAAATGTTAAAAAGTTATCACAGTTGTCTTCCTATTTCTGTAGTTCTCAAGAAAATTTATGTGATTAACGGAGTTCGAGGGGCATCTGGGTGGCTTGGCTATTAAGCATCTGACTCTTGATTTTGGCTGAAGTCATGATTCCAGGATCCTGGGATCAAGTCCTGTGTGGGGCTCTGTGCTGCGTGTGGAGGCTGCTTGAGATTGTCTTTCTGCCTCTGCTCCTCTCCCCTGCTGTCCCTCTCCCTAAAACAAACAAACAAATAAATAAGATGGATGGCTTATTTAAAAATAAATTTGAGTATATGTGCAACACATAGAAGCTTTACTCCCCCAAGTGTATATGTGAAACCAGCACATCAGGCGAACACAAGTGTGTGTACACAGGTGTGCCAAATATTAAGGTTTCCATTCCATTAAAACGTAATATAAAGATTGGGTGTTTATCTCTTTTCCCCACTCGCCCTCACCTCTGTCTCTCTTGCTCTAGTTATCTCTTTATTTAGCACTGTATAAATAAGGACTAGGGATATTGGAGGCTAACGATGATGACAGTGGATGACGGGGGAATAAATAGAATTGTCACTGGAAAAAGTGATTAGGGTCAATTATAGTGCATCTCATGACTTCTTAACAAGAACTGGCAAGATGTTATAATTCCATGTGCTTTTCTAGATAAAGTCAGTGGAAATGTACTGTACAAAGAAAACTCAGGAACCTGGTTAGAGAAGGAAAAAAATATCACTATTTCCAGTATCCCTGTAGTCTAGTTATATTCAGTCTTACTCAGAAAATCCACATATTTTGGACCTTCGTCACTAGCAGGACAGCCACCAGACACAGCAGCTGATTGCCTGTAGGTTCCTGCAGTAAACTTCACATAAAGTCATGAGCAATCATCCCTAGAATTCACAGAGTGATGGGATTTTGGGGTTGGAAATGTCCTTCAAGAATATCTTCAGACAATGCCCTATTTTACTGATCACAAGCCTAGCCGTGGTCTACTTGGGTGGAATTGAGAACTTACCAGTTGTTACTACACACAACAATCCAACAGCATGGTTTCATGAGATATTTCAAAATTTCAAGTTCTTGTGTTTCGTTGCTTATTAATAAAACTACAGTAGTGATAAATTGAGATACTAGTAGGGGTTGAATCACTTTGGTCACCATTGGAAAAGTTCATATATGCCAGTGTGATGTAATCAGAGTTTATTTCTCCTCTTTCTTTAAACCATGAAGACAGACTTAACCCATATTCTGGATACTCTCTGCTTGCCCCTCCACATCCCCGGTCCCCACACCACTCTGTGCCCCAGGAAATGGACCCCTGTTCACGGTAACAGCCAGACTTCCCTGCCCTCAATTTCAGGCCAGTTTTGGCTAATCTAGTGGATATTCACTGAAGATAAGAGAGTTGGAAGACCGAGAACAGTTAGGATATTTACGCCCCTGCTTCTTTTCCTGCCTGGGCCACAACTCTGGAGAGAAACATCTCTTACAACTCTAGTTATCTGTCTCTCTGTGCTGCTCAGCTGCCTCCTCCCTTTATCCCTTCTGGCCGGAAGGGAGTAGGAGCACCTGCTTCTGCACAACTGGGGCACTTGCCATCCCTTCTAGGTTTCCCTTAAACTCTGTCATACCTTAATGAACAGTCCTTGTGTTAAATGCTCTTCAGTTATCCCATCCATTTCCTACTAGAATTCTTACTGACATATTATCTCCTGCTATTATGTTAACTTGGATATTCCTGGCCCATAGGAGGCAGATAGTTCAGTGAGGACAGACACCCTTCTGGGTATTTCCAACTGGAAGGGATTGAACACCTTGATGTACAGAATCTTTGGAAGAACTTGGGAAGGAAGGTCAGACAAAACCTTGTTGGCTTTCCGAAGACCATGAAGCTATAGACATTTCTCCAAACAGTAGCCAAAGCTCCCAGAAGCGTCTAAGCGGATGAGTCACATTGAAATGCCCCAAACCTCAGATCAACCAACTTCCTGCATCTGTGCCTGCTGATGTTGGAGGAAACAATAGTTTCACTGTCTCATCCACCTTCCAAATCTTGCACGGTGACTTTCTTTAGCAGAATCTCACCTAAAATCCTCCCTTTCAAGGGATTTGGGACAATATCATTCCTTGGCTTTGTGGGTGCTGGGAATACAAACAGGAAAAGAGTGATGCTGAGCTGTCAATACAGAAGCCAGCTCTGTACATACACGATGAGCGCTTAATAAATACTGTACTTACCTTGGAAAACTTCCTTACTAGCCTGGTGCCTCAGTTTCCTCATTCTTAAAATGAGGAATGATAACAGGAATAACTAATTCCCATCTTAAAGTGGTCAAATGCAGATTAAATAAGTAATACGTTTAAAATACTTCTGAATGAGTGAGGAGGAACAGGAGTCCTTAACTTCTTTTGTGCCATGCATCCCTCTTGGCCATCTGGTGAAGCTCATAGATGTCTTTCCACAGAAAATAATGTTTTTGAAATTAAAATTAATAAGATTCAAAGGAGATCCATTATATTTAAATACAATAGTCAAAAATTTTTTTACTGTGATATAGCAGCATACACATTAAGTAACAAAATCGACTGGCAGGTCCAGTGGCTGCCGTAGTTTCAAAGAAGTGTTCGGCATAAATGATATTCCATACTATCTACAGCATCTGACCTGTGGTATGAGAATGTCTGAACTCTGTTGATGACAAAATCATAGGGATGACCTAACACTACTCTGATTCATTTCCTGCATCTGTAACTGAATGAAATACTACATTTCAGTGAGGGTAGTGAAAACATCGTGTAATTTTTTTTTCCCATTCACATCCACGAGATTCCAGAATCACAGGCCTCCTAGAGAGCTGGGAACATGGAACCATCCCCCCTTGAAGCTCATCTTTTCCTTTGGGCACACAAGTGCACTTGTTCTCCCAAAGACAAAGAGTGGAAATCAGTGTTTTCTCTTTTCTAACTTCCACTACCTTTCTTACCCCTCAGAGCACACTTCCCACAGAGAGGAGAACCTCTTGAAATACTTGATTGCCCAACTACCAGCTGACAAAACTTTGGGCTGCGTCAACATCATAGGAAAAAATTTGGAGACAAATGGGAATAATGTGATACAATGTTAACCACTGAAGCAAAACAGTGAACCATCCAGAGCAGAAGAGGATCCAGAAACCTCCACACAAGGCTCTGGGCCAGCCTCGGTTAAGATCAAGGTGACAGTAGGAACTCATGGGAATAACCCGGGCTTGCATGTTGGATGCATTTGGATTGAGTTCTGGCTCTGTCGCTGACTACTTCTGCCTTGGGGCACATGACTTCATGTCTCCAAGCTTCAGTCCCCACCTGCAAAGTGGAGGAAATAATAGTACCAACCACATAGGGTTAACTGTGAGGGTTCAATCAAGTAAGCCTTATGCAAGGACTTAGCACAGTGATGGACACAGCGTAAGTGTTCAGTTAATGTTAGCTGTCAGAAATAGCACTACTATGTAAATTCTTTTCTGTGTTGTTTCTCAGGTTGTGTGGGCAAAGCATCTCTGTAGCCTATCACCTGCAAAAACATGCTGCTTAGTAACAATCCTGACTCTGCTGATGGGAATCAAGCAGTGGACTCACACTAAATGCCTTGTGCATGATATGAAAGGACAGCCAGTGGGTGTCCTTCCATAAAAGCCAAGTGTCTAACAAAGGTAATGGCCCTGATGCAATACTTCAGTCACTGGGCTGGGGGACTACATTTCTGCTTGGTGTCGCACCTGTAAAATCCTGTCATGGCTGTCTGCTTTGCAAATAAGAGTTCGGTCCACTGCCAAACTCTGAAATCAGATGCTCGGTAACTTTATCCCAGCTGTTCACTTCAGTTAGCACATGTCAATGCAAGTGAGGTCTATTATGGTTCGGTGATTTTCCATCTTTTGTCAGACAGCACAGCCTTCTCCTGGTTCCCTCCCTTGTGGCACCCAGACTTCTTAAAGAATTTCTTAACACGTTGCTCTGTTTCTGTTTCCCTAGTACCTTCCTTCTCTTTTTATTCCTTTTGAATGTTTTATGGAAAACTGGTAACAAGTCTGAACACAGTCCAGAAGATGAAAGGAATACACATACTTAGGAACAGAAAAATACACATGGTCCTCCCAAAACACAGAGTTTTGAGCCTACAACTTTAATCCCTAAGAAACTATGGTTTACTTTCCCAGCATTAATGAAGCTAATAAATTTCTCAGCTTCTCAGCTAACAATTTGTAGTCTAAGACACATTCCAAAACACGTTCCCAGATGAGGCAAGAAATTTGCAAAGTAAGGCCTGAGACCCATTGCCTGGGTGATATCAAGCAATATCTGAGAGCCTCTGTCATGTGCGCACTGAAGCTTAGAGCCACTTTAAAATGACACAGGTGACCCCTGGGGGCAGACAAGGGGCTACGTGGTAGCACACCAAAGTTGCAAAAAGGAAAAGCTAAGAAAATTTAGGACACACAGGAAGAGAGTGTCATACAGCAGCCCTCAAAGAACGGTGCGTTTGTATAGCATAGTTATATCGATTTTGATTATATCTTTTTATTTGTTTCCTTAATGACTCATGCACTCAATTGAACTTATTTGAGTCGGTTTAGAGTGGAGAGAACTGAAGCTGATCTGTCCAAAGTCACATGTTAAAAATTGTGGAGCCATGTTGATTTCTTTACTATTGCCCCAAGGAGAAAGTGAAAAATCCTATTGATTTAATTAGCCTGGGTGGTTGCATAATTCAGTTAAACCACTTTCCCAGATCTCCTATCTACAGCACTCTGCTGCTTTTTTTTTTTTGTTTGTTTTTTTGGTTTTTTTTTTTGTTTTTTATGTAGAAGGCAATCCATCAGAATAGGAAAGCCTTAGAACTCATCATCACCCACATAGCCACTTCCCAAACAGTAGAGCATACGTTGTGAATTTGGATTTATTCTTGGAGTACCTTTACCTTAGTCCTCCAGACAGTTCTCATCTATCAATTCAAATTGGTCCACATGGAATAAATCTATTTGCTGTTTTGAACTACACCAATGCTCTTTCTGCCACACATCATAGATACATCCAAATGTAAAGGGGCAACAAATCTTCAAAAGAGGAACTACTTCAAGGTCTGCCTACAATTTTTCTATCATTTTTAAAACAACACTGGTATTAAAGGCCATAGGTAACTGTCTAAATATCTTGTCTTTCTGTCAGCCATGTTTTGGAGGCCATCATATTTACAGAATCTTATTTATGAACCAGATGGCCATTTTCTCTCTTCCTCGGTGATTTAGCCTCTCTAGGTATAAGTCACTGAGTGCGGTGTGTGTGTGTGTGTGTGTGTGTGTGTGTGTGTGTAATAAATGACTATTCATTGAATATCTACTCTATTCCAGGTACCCTTGTAGGAGTTGGGAATATAAGAGTGCACAGAATGAGAATGAGATCTCTCTTCTCATAGAGCTTACATTCTAGAGGAGCAAGATAGCCATCAACCAAATAAAAAAATAAATCTACAAGATAACGTCAGTTACTGAAACGGGCTGTAAAGTAAAATACTACCAGCTGTTTGTTACTTCTCATGGATTGCCTTCAGCTGTTAGCAATAAATGGCTTCACCTGACAGACTTTTTAACTTCTATTGGCAAAATACAGTGAGAGCCAAAGCCACGTCAGCTTCAAGGTGGTGTTCAGGTTGCTCCTCAGGGACCACCGTTAGCCATTGGCAAGAGGTGGTTTATCTGACACACTTTAACTTCCACTGTGTTTGAAGTATGTTTGTTCAGAATCCTCAACAAATAAATGTAAATTGTCCTTGGGAAAAAAGGAAGAAAGAAAAAGAAGGTGGATGTAACAGACTGGCTCTGAGGACCTCAGAGCAGATGTTTGAACTGACCCCCTAATGGTGAGACGGACTCATTATTTGAAGATCTGGGAGCAAAGTGTTGCGGGCGTGGAATGTATGTCGGACAGGAACAGCAGACACGGCACTGAGCGCGCTTGGCAAGTTCAAGGACGAGGCAGATGGCCTTGGTGACCGGAGCCAAGTGAGTAAGGGGGAAACCGTATATGCTTAGGCCGAAGGGGTAGCAGGGCTGGATTATTTTAGGGCCTTGTAGGCTGTGATGACGCGCTTGTATTGAAGTTCATTTTCAAGTCTTTGGAGGGTTTTCAGCAGAAGAGAGGCCTGAAGTGATTTAAGAGTTTAGGAAGTCACTAAGAATAAAGCACAGTTGCTTCCTTCTAGTAGCTGATAAACTACATCACTAATTACAATTCAAGGCAGTAATTGAAGGATGAGTTTTAAGTGCTGGGATAGATCATGTACTGAGCTCCCGCCGCCTCAGGGACACGTGTGCCTGGAAAACGGGGTTCCCATTGCTACCGCAGGGATCATCCAAAACCAGTTTAGCATTAAAGGGGGAAAAGTATCTAGAGTCTTTGAATTCAAAGGGGGAAACAGTCATTTTTTTTTAACGCAATCGGTAACTTTCAGGGAGTACAATGAAATCTTTCAGTCCCTTCAGAAAGGGCTGGTGTGGTACAAGTCCTGACATCCAATCTTTTATCTCTTTGATTTGTGGTAAAGGAGAAGCATAATACCTGAGCATTTTAGACTCAAAGAAATCCCTTTACTTTTGTGTTTGCTGATGGGGGCTTTAGAAAAGGAATATTTGAATGGTTATTAGAAAGTAAAGTCAGCCATCCTTGATGCAGTGTCCTCGATTCAGGAGCTTGTAATGTCCACAAGGAGCACCTTCTGGGGTCAGAATCTGTGATTTGCTGTTGCTCTGTGACCTTGAGAGGAAACATTTTCACTTGAGGAGTTGGTGTTGGTTACTCAAAGCCAAATGAAGGAGTTGATTTATACCATCCCTAAGTTCCTCACCACTACCTTTTACTTCTAATGAACGCTAACCCCTTTGCATTTGGGTCGATTTTTAAAGTCCACCATGTTGGCAATGATTCTCTGTGTTGGAAAACAGAATAGTAGGCAACTGAATTTGGGAACTTGGGATATCCAGGGATTTAGAGAAAGATCTATGTGATACCTCCAGGGGGGGCTTTGGGACCCTCATAAAGGGGAAGCCGGCCATGAGAACTATTTGTGGTCTCCATGAACATTGTCGTTAAGTTGCTTTTTGAGTGTTTGAATACTGAGAGATTTATAAAAGAACATAAGAGCTGCTTCAGAAAACTCACAATCCATCTTGGAAGATAAGACATAAACAGATGACAAGTGAAATAATACAGTGCAAGGTGAGTAATGTTCTATGCCACAATGAGTTACATGATAAACTTTTTAGTGAAAAAAAAATATGGAACAAAATCAATGCTCAGAAAAAACTGAGGCGTTAACTTCTGAGAGGTGTGTTCATTTATATATTCAACTTATTAAATCATTCAACAAATGGTTATTGTGTGCTCACTGTGTGCTAGGAGCTCTTCTAGGTGCTGGAGAGAAGGGAGCCAACATGGACATGCTAGATACACAAATCAGTAATTGCAGTCTTTGGGAGGGACTCACAGCTGCTGTCTCTTCCCTTCCAACTGCCAACTTAGCCTATCAGAATTTTCTGCAACTTCTCCCAAGATTTGCAGAATTAGAGAACTATCAAATTACCAGCTACCTTTCTCCTGTTCCCTATAGATATTGCCTACGTTCCATTTGAATGCCCCTGAGGACAAGGAGCTCCTTACTTTCTCAGATGTCCATTCTCACCATTATGTGGCAATAGCAGTTATCCATACTTTGCTCATGATGAATCCCTCTGCTTTTCCTCTTTCATACAGTTCTGTGCCTGTTACTAGGCTCACACCCCAAAGGCAATCTTGCAGACTATCTTCTCTGTTGGGACCAAAGAAACTTTTTTTTTTTTATCAGTACATGTGGCTGGCTCAGTCGGTAGAGCATGCGACTCTTGATCTCAAGGTCCTGAGTTCCAGTCCCACATTGGGCAGGGAGCCTACTTAAAAAAATTTTTTTTGTTTTTAATTTTTTAAATGTTTATTTATTTTTGACAGAGAGACAGAGCATGAGCGGGAGAGGGGCAGAGAGAGGGAGACACAGAATCCGAAGCAGGCTCCAGGCCCTGAGCTGTCAGCACAGAGCTGGACACGGGGCTCAAACTCACAGACCGCGAGATCGTGACCTGAGCCGAAGTCAGACGCTCAACTGACTGAGCCACCCAGGCACGCCCAAAAGTTTTTTTTTTTTTAATTTTTTTTTCAACGTTTTTTTTTAATTTATTTTTGGGACAGAGAGAGACAGAGCATGAACGGGGGGGGGGGGGGGGGGCGCAGAGAGAGAGAGAGAGACACAGAATCGGAAACAGGCTCCAGACTCCGAGCCATCAGCCCAGAGCCTGACGCGGGGCTCGAACTCACGGACCGCGAGATCGTGACCTGGCTGAAGTCGGACGCTTAACCAACTGCACCACCCAGGCGCCCCAACACGCCCAAAAGTTTTTTAATTGAAGTATGATTGACACACGATGTTACATTAGTTTTAGGTGTATAACACAACGATATGACCGCTCTATTTGTTATGCTATGCTCACCTGCAGTGTAGCTCCCATCTGTCACCATACAACACTGTTAAAATACTGTTGGCTATATCCTCTCTCCTGTAGTTTTCATCCCCATGACTTACTTATTCCATAACTGGAAGCTTGTATCTTCCACTACCCTTCACCCATTTTTTTTTTACCCAGCACCTTCCCTTCTGCCAACCATCACTATGTTCTCTGTATTTATGAGTCTTTTTCTGCCTTTTTATTTGTTTCTTCCTTTGTTTTTCCTGCTTCTTAGAGTCCATATAAATAAGTGAAATCACGGGGTTTTTGTCTTTCTGACTAATTTCACTTAGTATAATGCCCTCTAGGTCCATCCATGTTGTCACAAATGGCAAGATCTCTTTTTTATGGCTCAGTAGTATTCCATTATGTGTATTTACCATATCTTCTTTGTCCATTTATCAATGGGTAGACACGGTCTATTTCCACTTGGCTATTGTAAATAATCCTGCAGGAAACATAGGGATGCATATCTTATATCTTCTTGAAATAGTATTTTTGTTTCAAAGAAATGTTTTTAACAGTGTAATATAAAAGGAATAATAGTATTTTAAAGATAATATTTAATCTACTTCATTATCTTTCAACATACATGATTACACATAGGTGGGGTATAGGTGAACGGTTCTCATTATATATGTGTCACACCAGGGTGTGTTTAATTTAGTAAACAGAACATATTCTCATATTAAAGTCAAATTCCCAGGTATAAAAGGTGACTTTGAATTTCAGAAGCTATTTTTTCTTAGAAATTGTCTTAGATCCTACTTTCATTAGCTCAAAATAGGATGGATTTGGCAGTCATTTAAAGTGATTTTTTGCATAGTGATTTTTTAGTAAGCCACGTGTCTTATGACCTCTGGAGCCCTGGAATATATCTATAAAAATCATTTGTATATTTTCAGAAATTCCTTATCTTGAGCTGGTTAAATTTGCATCTTGTAATGACTTCGATGGCAAAGCCCTCTTTCATTCACTAATTCAGTATCTATGATGTGGCAGCACTATGCTGTGCACTTGTGGTGAATAATCCCCATTATTACAAGGGATACACATCCAAATCAGTAGGCTCTGGGCCTTGATTGGCTGCAGGGACCATTGATCATCCAGAGGCTCAGGGACTCACACTGTGTCCTCAGGACTTGGTTTCACTCTCTTCATCTCTCAAGGCCTCTTCTTCTGGAATGACTCCATATTCAGGCAGGTTTCCTTTCATGGAGTCAGAGGGATCATGAGCATCTCCAGGCCTACCGCGTCCTCTGAGCAGTGCCAGAGGAGATAACCACCACCCCACAGTCCATGGAGGTCCTATAATTTAATCCCCTTGGCCTAGATTGTGCCAAATTCCTGTTTCTGGGCCAGTTTGAGATGATTCCAAGGGGGTAAACCATGCTCAGCCTGAGCCACAAGGTGACCCTGGAGCAGAGTTTGGGGGCAAGTGGGGTCACTCTCTTGAACTTTGTAATCAGTTGGACAGAGAGTAAGAACAGTTCTGGAAGAAAATTGGGGAGAAGATATGTGGCAAGCAAAAACAGTAGATGTCCTCTACTGAAACTTTTGCTGATGCAAGTTTGCATAATTTTTCATTATTTATTTATTTACTTCCTTCCTTCCTCACTTATTTATTGGAGAAAGAGAGCAAGTTGGGGAGGGGCAGGGAGAGAGGGAGAATCCTAAGCAGTCTCCATTCACAGCATGGAGCCATATGTGGGACTCACTCTCACGAACAGTGAGATCATGACCTAAGCTGAAACCAAGAGTCAGATGCTTAACTGACTAAGCCACCCATTTGTCCCAAGGTTGCATAATTTTTGAATTAGAAGAGAGGATATTTCAGATAAGGAGATAAATGAGCACTGACTTTTGTATTCAGTTAGGTGTTGGCAGAATCTGGGGCAGAACCAAGGTCTTCTGGACTTCTAGTCCAATTGACCCTTCATAAATGTTTCTTTTTAAAAAGCCAGTCACATAATTTGTGGAGTCCAGGAAAAAATGAAAATGTGAGATCCTGTGTTTAAGAAATTCAAGACTAGTGCACGGGAAGCCAGCCCTGGTCAGCCATCACCATTCTTTGTATGCAGGATATGGTGTCTGTTATAATACAGGCATATAAAGAGCTAGGAGACATTACTTTCAACTCCTCCACCCTCCCGGCTTTCAACCTAGTGTGGAGACAGATAAGTTACAGACACCTACAAAGATACAATGGTTTTAGAGAAATACATAAATGTGGGCCACCTTTTGTCAATAGATGTGCTACAAAGGTGAATATATTGAGCTAAATAAGTAGGGTGATAAATTCCATAAAGGGAGAGCAGATAGTCTCTCAACATGTTGCTCAGGTCTCATGTCAGTACTGGATTTAGTTATAGCTGCTATATCTAGTAAAAATATTTTAAGAGATTTGAAACCGTGTCTAATGTCTATAGTACCATGGTTTTGTTTTATTTTCTACTGTTTTTGTATAAGCACCTATTAGGGAGTGAATTCTCCCCAAATTCAGGTTGAAGCCCTAATCCCCAGTGTGAGTGGATTTGGAGATAGGGTCTTTAAGGAAGTAATTAAAGAAAAATGAGGTCACAAGGGTGGGGCCTTAACCCAGTAGGGGCTGATGTCCTTACAAGAAGAGGAAAACACACCAGGAGTATGAATGCACAAAGGGAGGCTGTGTGATGACAGACTGGGTTGGTTGTGTGCAAGTCAAGAAGAGAAGCTTCAGGAGAAAGTACCCCCCCCACCCCCACCTACCGCCAGCACCTTCATCTGAGGCTTCCAGACTCCAGGACTGTGAGAAAATGAATTCTGTTTTTTAACGCACTCTGTGGTGTTTTGTTACGGCAGTCTGAGCTGACTCATACAGCATCTGATAAATATTTGTTTAATGAATAAGAGACTACCTAGAGAAACTGGATAACCCAGAGAAGAGAAGAGTTAGAAGTATTAGAATTTTCTGTGGAAGAAGGAGTGTGTTCTATATATCCCTAGAGGGAAGACTGAAGGCCATTTATTGACATTGGCTCAGCATAAGGAAGAATTTAACAACTGGACTTTATTAGAATTCCTCCAGGAGGAACATTATCATTAGCTTCTAGAATTTAACAGCAGCACCGAGGGATTCCAACTGCAGGGAAAAGCTCAGTGCGAGGTTCTTTCAGAAAGGTAATAGAGGGTCAGATTTGCCTCCCCAGGATGGTTACTCAAGATGTTGTAGAGAGAGGATCCTTTATGAAAATCAGGATGGGGGGAGTGAAGGTTGTGCATTTCTTTAACAAAGTAGCAGGTAATAAACAAATTCAAATGAATTCGCAAAGGAAATCATCAGAGCTGAAACTGGTCTATTGTGACTTATTATAGACTAATTATAAGGCAAGCTTTTGAAAAGTGTACCTCAAATACTTGGCAGAATTTACCTAATTTCTCTGTATTTGGTACAGTTTTACTAATAGTTAATAAAGAGAACTCTCTATACTGCATTGATGGGAGTACATTTCCACAAACAGATACATGCTTTTGAGATATTTCCCTGAGGGTACTTAGCTGTTAATTCTAAAATCCATGTGTAAATTGCTGTGCTGTCAGAGGAAGTACTATCAGTTCATCTGATGATGGCAAATAGAGCAGAGAGTACAGTCCAGAGGGGAAATCAGTTCATCTTCTTAGAACCTGCTTCAACCATTAATGATACTGAAATATCACACTAACCACTACTGATGAGTGAGGGGAAAAATTAGCTACAAGAGCATGAAACATGGCAAATCATTTCAGATGAGGCCAGGATTTACCTACAAGTCACTTAGGTTAATCTCATTGTTGCTTAGTCCAGAAAGCACAGCTAACCAGCCTTCTGTTTTTTCTAGCACTGTCAGACCTTCTAGGGCAGTGCTATGCAATAGAGTGTGAACCACATATGTAATTTTAATTATTTTCATAGCCCCATTCAAGCAAGTAAAAGCAACAGCTGTAATGAATTTTGATAATTTATTTCACCTCATGTACCCCAAATATTATCATTTTAACACATAATTAATAAAAAAATTCAAATAGGATAATTTACTTTTTTTTCTGAGCCTTAGAAATCTTGGGTGTATTTTACCTACAGCATAACTCATTTTGGACTAACTTCATTTCCAGTGCTAGGTAGCCACATGTGGTTATTGGATGCTTAGAAGTGCAGAGTAAGAACAGTGGGTTCCAAACTTGTTTATGGTATATGCCTATTAGGGAAAACAGGGGCAAGTGAATCGTGTTATAAATTTGTTACATACATTCTAAAATATATAAATACCAATTCAATGAGATACAAATAAAAAATATAAGTATGTGTTTTATGTATGTATAATATAATCATGTATACAATTTCTAAAGAAATAAATATGCATATATTGGGATACCTGTTCACTTTTTTCCTAATAGGCACATGTTTAAATTTTTTATTGAGCGGTAATTCCCAAATTTTATCTCACTAACCTAACTAGTATTACTAAAGATGATGTGACAAAGTAAGCTTCATTACTTTTGAAAATCTTGATTTGACATTTGTAAGACTTGTAACTTAGCAATTCAAAGTTCTATCATGAGAGCAGTTTATTTTGACTATTTTTTAATTTTTAAATTTTTTTAATGTTTATTTTTGAGAGAGAGAGCATGAATGGGGAGGGACAGAAAGAGAGATAGAGAGAGAGAAAGAGAGGATCCAAAGCGGGCTCTGTTCTGACAGTAGAGAGCCCAATGTGGGGCTGGAACTCTCAAACTGTGACCTGAGCCAAAGTTGGACACTTAACTGACTGAGCCACTGAGGTGCCCCTATTTTTTAAAAGTTTTTGAAAATGTTTATTTTTGAGGTGGGGTTGCAGAGAGTGAGGGAAACAGAGAATCTTATGCAAGCTCTGCGCTGTCTGCACAGAGCCTGATGTAGGACTCAAATTCACGAACTGTGAGATCATGACCTGAGCCAAAATCAAGAGTTGGACAGTCAACCAACTGCACTACTCAGGTGCCCTTTGAATCTTGGTTTTAATGACTGTCAAAGCTGAAAAACGTGATCTCTCCCAAAGATAAACTGAAGATGTACATTATGGGTTGCAATTGAAAGCATACTTATTTTTCAGTCCCATCTACCATTTATGTAAAATGTTTTGCAATAATTTAACATGTAAACTTCTACTTCTCTGAAGTCACTCAGTAGTTTTTTTAGTTGCATTCTCCTATTTTCAACAAATAGATTCAAATCCCACTGAAATTCTTTATTGTGACAATTTGCAAAATGATTGGAAAACTCTGTCTGATAGTTCCTAAGATGAACTTAATAGTTTGCTCCTGAAGTTTATGCCTTTGGATAATGCCCCTCCTTTGAGTATGGGTATGATATAGAACTTACTTCCAGCCAATAGAATATTACAAAAGAGATAGGATGTCAGTCTCATGATTCTGTTTGGTTATATAAGATTCTGTCTTAGCAGACTTGTATGAAAGACTCCCCTTGAGGTCTGCAGGAAATGAGTGGCCATGTTAGAGAAGCCCACATAGGAACGACCTATCTGCAGTTTCGGGGACTGCAGGCAGTCTCCAACCACTAGCCAGTGAAAATTTTGGGTCCTTAGTCATACAGTCATAAGGAAATTAATCCTGCCAACAACCTGAAGGAACTTGGAAGCAGGTTATTCCCCATTCGAGCCTCCACATGAAAACGTGTCCAGGGAGACACTAACTGCAGCCTTGGGAGACCCTGGGCAGTAGACCCTAAATCTTGCCCTCATACCTCATCCAGGGAAACTGTGGGATAAGAAATGTATGGGTTTTGTTTTAAATTTCTGGTAATTTTCTGGTAATTTATTATATACCAATAGAAAATGAATGCATTCAGTTTCTGTTTAAAAAAAATGGAGATATGAGAGTTTTTTTAGGTGGCACATAAACATGTTGAGCTACAGAGTCAGAAAACAATGGGGGCATTTCCAAATACTGTTTTCTAAATTGTCTATTCAAAATAAGAATTTCTTCTATAATATAAAATAGTCTCCTCCATGCACCTTATTAAAATGTCAGTTTTATGAAGGGGCACCTGGGTGGCTCAGTCTGTTGAGCATCTGATTCTTGATTTTGACTCAGGTCATGATCTCACAGTTCACAGGATTGAGCCCCACATCAGCCTCAGTGCTTATAGCACAGAGCCTCCTTGGGATTCTGTCTCCCTCTCTCTCTGCTCCTCCCCTGCTTTCACTCTCTCACTCAAAATAAGTACATAAATAAAGGATTAGCAAACTTCGCACTCTTCTGTTTTTGTAAGAGAAAAATGTATACCTTACCTTTAAGTTCCACAACTCCTAGTGAACCTCTAAGGGGTTTAAAAAAAGGTTGTCATGATCTCTATCTACAAAATGATATGAAGTATAGTATAAAAGTCTTCACTTCAAAAATTTTGAGTTTTTAAAATTAATCACATCAGCGTAGCCTTATGTGCTTTTGTGGATTTGACTTCTTGTCTGTTAGCTTACCTATGAGGATGTGATGAATGAATTTCAAGTTTGGCATTATCTATGTAAAGTTATCCCAAAAACTATTTTAAAAATTCTAATCAGAGGTGCCACTCTGTATTTAAATATTAAAGTGTATTTAAAAAATATAATCCATATACTTACATGTTTTCTTCATGAAACATTCTTTTAATTATGGAAGTTATTTACTCTCAAAAACACATCTTCTCTAGTTACCCATAATTTAGGATTAATTTAGTCTAATTAATTTAGACACACCAGAAAAAGGTAATTTCTTCATGTTGCTTATTATCAAAACCTAATCTAGCAAATAACATGCATCAAGACATGCCAGAAACATTTATACTTTGTAGCTGTAGAAAAAAAGTCCTATCATGAATCATCTGTTCTAGAAGTTGTTTCTTATAACCTTTAGCAATCTATTCAATGTCTATTCCAAAAGTCTTTTACTACTGTGGTATGATAAAATTACACATTTTTGGTCTTTGTGCCTGGTTCCTGGCACCAATTTCCTAAAACCCTTGGAATTTTCTGAGTGATATGAGTATATTTTGTTATTCATAACAACTGCCTTTCTGACTATAACTGAGTTTATGCTAAGGAAGTGAAAAAGCCCCCCCCGCCACCATCCCGTGGGTAACTTCAAGAGGGAGGTGGTTACCAGAAATCCCAAGCATGTGATTAGATGGTTGAAACTTTCAACCCCACCCCTCAACTTCTGGAGAAGTGAGCAGGGGGCCAGAGATTCAGTCCAATCACCAGCGACCAATGACTTGATCAGTAGTGTGTATGTAATGAAACTTCAGCAATAACTCTTGGATGGTGAGGTTCAGGAAGCTTCTAGACTGGTGAACACAATGGCATTCTCAGAGAATGGCACGCCCTGAGAGGACTTGGAAGCTTTGTACCTTCCCTGCTCCCATCTCTGCCAGTTGACTGTATCTTCCTGCCTCGTACCTTGCTTTGGGCATCTCTTCCGCGGGGCTGTTTCTGAGTTATATCATTCATAATAAAATGGTAAATGTAAGTAAAGTATTTGTGTGAGTTCTAATGAGTCATTCTATTGAATTATCAAACCCAAGAGGGAATCATAAGAATCCCCAAATTTGTAGTCAGCAAGACACAAGTTTAGGTAGCATGGTCACCCTATTTGTGGCTGGAGTCTGAAGCAGTGTTGTGGATGGAGGCCTTAACCTGTGGGCTTTGTGCTAACTTTTGAATAGTTAGTGTCAGAATTGACTTGTAGGACTACACAATAGCCATAAATGAGTGAACATATTTCTCAGTAGCACTGTCAACCAATACTGAGAGATATGTTGGAAACTAGACATTTTTCTTAAGTGGATTTTAGGGGAATAGTCAGGGCTGCTTATGTATTGATTACAGCATGCTGGATGTGAGGAAATACGACGGGAAACCTCTGTTGCTACTGGTGACACTGCATGAGTTAGGTTCTTGAAAAGCTTCCTCATTCATTTCAAAAATATATTATTAGGCAGTTGTTTTGTTCTTGGCTTTCTGCTAGATGCTGACCATACAGCAATTAACAGGACGAATACACTCCCTGTTGTCAGGGGGCTTTCTTTCCCTTCCTCAGTCACATCAAGGAAACAGACGAGGGACTAAACAGAGACAATGGCTTTGAAGGGCTTCTTTGGGAAAATAGCACTTAAATTGAGACATAAAACAGGAAAATGACCAAGTGATGCCTAAGTTCAAGGAATGGCATGGACAAAACTCTATGTTTGGAATGAGTTTGGTGCATTTGAAGTACATGTGCCAGGGCGCCTGGGTGGCTTGGTTGGTTAAAGCGTCCGACTGTGGCTCAGGTCATGATCTCACGGTCTGCGAGTTCGAGCCCCGTGTCGGGCTCTGTGCTAACTGCTCAGAGCCTGGAGCCTGTTTCAGATTCTGTGTCTCCCTCTCTCTGCCCCTCCCCTGTTCATGCTCTGTCTCTCTCTGTCTCAAAAATAAATAAACGTTAAAAAAAAAATTAAAAAAAAAAAAAGAAGTACATGTGCCAGTGTGGCTATGGTGTACTAGGCGAGAAGAGCATCTGTTAAGATATAAGTGAAGTAATCAGTCAGGGACTACATTATTCAGGGACTTGCAGTTTATTTTATGTGTACGACTGATTTCTTTTCAAAACGGAATCTCTTTAGATACTGCATGGCGAATGACTGAGAGAAGGACATGAATGGATGAAGTCATCCAAGTGGGAACAGTGACTCAGGCTAAGGTGGTGCCAGTGGAGATTGTGACAGGATTCTTAGAGTTGGAGTTGACAGGACTTGCTGCTGAGTTGACATGAAAAGTGAAGGAAAAGCAAGAATGAAAGATGAACATCCGGGTTCTTGATTGAACAACAGGGTAGATGGCAGTACGATCCACTGATGTGGGGATGACTGAGCAAGTACAAACAGACTGGGGATGGAAAAATCAAGAGTTCCATCTTGCTCATATTAATTATGAGATGCCTGTGAGACATACAGGTGGAGAAGAACAGCAACATCAAATTGAATATGTGAATGAAGGTTAGAAGAAAGGTTTGGACTGGAGATAGAAATTGGGAAGTTTCTAGCATAAACATGGAGAATTTAAATCTTTAGAAATTGCTAATGGTACTACACTCTTTGTACTGCAAGAGGCCAGGACTGAGCCCTGAGGACCACAAGGCATAGAGATCTATTAGGGCATGCAGGGACAGGCTGTCCTACTGAGAATGAGTAGCTTGTGAAGTAGAAGGCAAGCTAGGAGACAATATTATCATGAAAGCTCAAAGGGCAGAGTATGTGCAAAAGGAGAGACTGTTAGGCTGAAGGCTGCTGTGGATGTCACTAAGATGAGGACACGGCTTCAGGAAAAGGGAAGTCACTGGAGACCTTGACAAGAGCAGTTTCAGTCGAGCCATGAGAAGATGCTAGAGTGGTAATAAATAAGACTGAGACGAAGGTTAGAAAGTGGGGTCAGCACGTGTAAACAACTCTAGTGAAAAGTTGTTTCACATAATATAATATATATAATTATATAATATATAAATATTTATATAAATATAATTATTATAAATAATTATAATAATATAAAAGTGAGTGGAGAAACGGGTCCAGGTATAGAAGAATATGAGAAGTCGAGGGAAGGTTTTTGGTTTTGCTCTGTGTTGATTTTACGACAGGATACGTCAAAGCATGTTTGTTTGCTGAGGAAAATGAGCCAGTACAGAAGAAAGGGAGAGACTGTGTAGGGAGAGGGATGAAATACGCAGCACGAGGGGAGGGGCTGGCTCTAAGAGGAGGAGGGACTGACCCCTACAGTGACTACAGGCTAGTAGGAGAGGCTTCCAGACAGTAAGGATGAATCAGTTTGGTCCCTTGGCTGTTAAAGATGGGGAAGTTTTCCCAAGTGACTTCTGACTTCTCAAAGCAGCAGGAGGGGGTGCTGCTCACCAATGGAAGAAAAAAATGTGGAAACTGCGAGAAGATGGGAAAAGGCATGAAGTAGTATTCTTAGAAAATGGGAAATGCAACCTGTGGGAGAAACTGTAGGATTACTGTATTGTGCTGAGTGCCTTGTGGAGATGTAATAGGAATTACAATGAAAACAGCTCCATTGGTGAGGTTATCTGGTAACATTATCTGGTTATCTGCTCAGCTGTAAATGTGGAGAAGGCGGATGATGTTCATCTGGGCTGATGTTTTTCCGGCAGAAGATGGAGAAGGGAATGATGGACACTGGGGCTAAGTGGATTTGTAAGGGAGTTATTATAGTGATGGATGACAGAATCAAGACTAAATAAGATGGTAAATGAAGCCAGAAGTACCTTTTTTAAGGTGGAGGAGGGGAATGGGAGCATTATGTTATTTTCTGTAAATTTTCTGCAATATAAAGGGGCTGACCTTAAGCAGTTGACAAGCGAAAAGTTTAAATAATAAGTTTGCATATTCAGGGCCTTGCACCTACCTGGTTTGGGTTTTTATTTTTGCTTTTTTTTCCCCCTGCAGTGATTGGCTTGAATGTTGATTTATCATCTTATTTAATCCTACAGGTACTTGTTAGACTAACAGTTTGGCATTGGTTTTCTTCCCTCACTTCAAGGTGCAGCCTTCACTTTTGTTATTTAAGTAATGCCTCTGAAGTAAGATTCCTTTCTTTGCTTACAAAGAGCATTTAATTCAAGATCATCTCAAAGTCAGTTGTTTTCACCATTTCCACTTAGTATTTAATGGGAAGGACCAACAGAGCCTGGTGGAGGAAGGCAGACCAGCCACAGTGCTCTTACACAGCCTTGGTATCAACCCGGGAATCTTACCTCACTAGCTCATTTATAGTCTCTGACAGCAAATAAAATGCTTGAGGCATGCCATTGAAAACACACACCTGTGACTAGCATCTGAATTAAACCCTCCAATGCCATATGGCTTGCTTCTTAGCATAAATCGTGTCTAACCACTCGTATGGTTTGATGGTCAACAAGTTTAGATGCTGGTTGTTCTGCAGAGGCAAATGAAAATAAAAAATTCTTGGTGAGTAATTATTTTTTAAAACTTCTGTTTTTACAGTCTCTAAGACCTGAGCTTTGACCACATTTAAGAAATGAGAAGAAAAGTATAACTATTATTTTGAGTCTGGTCCTATTCAATCACTTGAAGTCAAAGGACCCACTCCAGTACAGGGCTGCCAGTGTCACATAAAAGCCATCCACAAATATCCACATTGACCACGGCCTTCATTCTGACCTGACATAGCATGTGTTTTATTCCCTATATATCCTTACTTTTCATTTCTATCTTTTGAATGACATGTGACATATTTACCTGGCTTCATCTTTTTGCTTTTTTGGTCATCTTGTGTAGTAAGCATCTTCTTCTGGTTTGAAGTGGGCTCTAGAAACTTAGATATTAAGGGAGCCAAATCATAAGAGACTCTTAAAAACTGAGAATAAACTGAGGGTTGATGGGGGGTGCGAGGCAGGGGAAAGTGTGTTATGGGCATTGAGGAGGGCACCTGTTGGGATGAGCCCTGGGTATTGTATGGAAACCAATTTGGCAATAAATTTCATAAAAAAAGAAACTTAGATATTGTTATGGAACTTTCAGAAGCAGACACCATGTGCTAGTCAATACTTTTAATCACTTGCTAGGATGACAGCTGGCAAGTCTTGGATATGTGACAGGAGTTAGACTTCTGTGCCCTTCTGTCCTAAAGAAGCCCCAAGAATAGTACTTGCCACATAGAAACCACTCAACAAATACTTGAAGACATGATAATAGATGATACATAAACACCATTTACTATATGACAGTATTGCATATACCTAGTATTGTTGTGTGATTTATATATTTAACATTCAAAGTAGCTCCAAAATAGCCTCGTGAGGGAGATACTATCATATCCTCTAGTATTACGTTAATACAGTGAGTATAGGAGGTTTGACTCAACCTTCTCCTGCACCCTGTTTTTGGTTAATGAGGAGACTGACTTTTCTGATGGCTCTGAGTCTCATGACTGTAACCATAGACTTGACTGCACCCCTCCCATTCCTAGCCCTAAGCAGTGGGGCAAGTGCAAGACTCTGAAGTCAGATCAAGACTGAGACCGAACAAAATCAGACCCAACTGACCCCCAGATCAAGATTGGGAAACTGAGACCCAACATAGATAGCTAATATGCATGGAACATTTTCTGTAAGCCAGGCCCTGTGTGGGTACTTCTCATGCATTGTCTCATTAAATCCTCACTGCTTCTTCTAGGTTTTGTCCTTCTAATTTTTAAATGAGTCATGTAAGGCTCTAAGAGGTAAATAACTGGTCCCAAATTTACCTAGTTAGTAAGCAGTGGAGCTAGACTCAAACCCAGGTCAGTCTGCCTCTGAAGCCAGTGTTCTTAACTATTGTACTGTACCAAGGGAGTGAAACTTTACATTGCAAAGTCATGTATCAAGACAGCCTCATCTTGAATTTTTACAAGAGTTCAGTTGACCAAATGTTTATCTAGGATACTGCCTTACAACTTCTTATAGTTGGGTCAAAGTTGAGGAATTGATTTAGACATTTCCTCAACAGTTAGCAATTCCCTTTGCTCTCCTAAATGTTGCCAATTCTGAGAAAAAGGAGGAATGGAGTTTTTCACACACACAAGGGAATCCTTCTCTGGAGTGGAAATGGGCCATTGTTTGATCCTACTCATTGATTGCTGTGAACTTTCCTTCCACTCTTAATGTGAGTTATGGCTGGGAACTGAGATGTCTGAAACTCTGTTAAAGAAAAGCAAATCTGACCATTGAGGTCCTGCATCTTGGATATAAGGGCTTCCTTTGGAGTGAATGGGCCCTCCTATGTTAATGAATCAGGCTTTTTGACTTGGTTTTCATGGCCACCAGAACCTGCCTCTTGGTAGTCTGTCCAATTCCAGCCCAACAAGTTCAAAAAGTCCAACTTTTTGATGATCCAGTGGGTCAGTCCAAACTTCTCTGCCTCTACTCATGTTGTTGCCTTCTTGTCTCCCTCCCACCAACTTATACAAATTTGCCTGCCAACTTCTTTAGCCTTAACCGTGGGTCTCACCTTCCCCATAAACCGTAACCTGATTTGTGTACTGACTAGAGGCATAAACTTTGGGGCTCAGGTGAGCCATTGAGTAAATTGTTTAACTTTTCGGGCACCTGAGTGGCTCAGTCAGTTAAGCGTCCAACTTTGGCTTGGGTCATGGTCTCACAGTTCATGGGTTTGAGCCCTGCATCAGGCTCTGTGCTGACAGCTCAGAGCCTGGAGCCTGGTTCGGGTTCTGTGTCTCCCTCTCTCTCTTCCTTCCCCGTACATACTCTGTCTCTCACTCTCTCAAAAGTTAATTAAGATTTAAAAAAGTGCTTAACTTTTAAGCATCATTTTCTTTATCTAAAATATTGTGAACAATCAGACCTACCTCAGGAGTTACAAGAATTAAATGAAATAATGCATGTAGAGCACTTAGCTCAGGGCCTGGCATTATTAATAAGCAATTATTAAATGTTACTTACATTGATGCTTTCCTCTAGCCTTTATCCTAAGCTGTACTGTAAAAGAAAAGTGAAAGATTCATCATCATTTGGATGTATGCTGATAGCAGAGAATGGTATTAGGAGACTGTCTAGGATAGCTTGTCTTCAAGAGGGTCATCGTGTAACCCATCTAACCATTTAAAAGAGAAATTCATTACTCCCCCCAACTCTTTGAACCTAGCTTTATAGCTGTATAGCATGGTGACTCTGCTTAGTTATAGTCTCTTGTATATTTGAAAGTTGCTAAGAGAATAGATCTAAGGTGTTTTTTACAACACAAATGTGTACACACACATACACACACCCACACACACACAGTATGTGAGGTGATAGATGTGTTAGCTTGATTGTGGTAATCATTTTACCACATATTATATATTTTAAATATATACAATTTTGTATATTGTATATTTGTATATTTTAAATATATACAATTTTTATTTGTCAATTTTACCTCATTCAAATGGGAAAACACATTTAGAAAATTTTAAATTCTTTTTCAATTTTAGAGAAGAAATAAGTCACTGAACCAAACTCTTCTCAAATTCCTGATCCACAAAGTTTATTAGCAAAAACAAAAAAAGGTTGTTTTAACTCACTGTGTATGGAGGTACTGTTTATGAAGCAATAGGCAATTGAACATGGTCTTAGCTTTTTGTGGTTGGCACAATGGAGACAGTTGTTAGAGTGACCTCTCTCTTGGTCTCTGGTGTGGGAAACAAAACAGGACTAGGTACTCCCTGGAGACAGTCTAGCTTTTCTTCTGTTCTTAGCACTGGCCTGGGAGCTGTCTCTTTGTTATATAAATAGATTTTAATATACTGGGTGGTAGAATGTAAAACGGTTAAAAGCGAGGCTTTAGAGTCCTAAAAATGTAGCTTTACAATTTGATTTTGCCACTTACCAGTTGTGTGACCTTGGACAAACTGCTTACATTTCAGAGTTCCTATTCCCTCATTTGTAAAATGGGATAATACTCCCCTCTCAGGGTTTGGGGAAACTTATATGAACTAGAAAAGATATAAAGAGTAGGTCTTCATATATATATATGACAGTTTTGTGTGTGTGTGTGTGTGTGTGTGTGTATACGTATATATATATATACATATATATATATATATGTATATATATATATATAGAGCCCAGGCCTCATCAAGGAGCTCTTAACCTGAAGACTCTATGACTTAGAAGTCTAGAAATGTATCGGTGAGAACTCGTGGAAGTTTATTCAAAACTGTATATGAGCTTCCGTGTGTGTGCAAGTTTCAGGGAAGTGGCTGACAGTCCGCTTCAGCCTCGTAAAGAAATCCAAAATGCCCTAACTATTATAACCAGTGGAGCAATGAGAGGTGTCTGGGCACTCTAGGATTTCTTGAAACTCAGAGCCACCATGATTCCCAGACAACCCCTGCTCATGAATCTGACTACCTCTGGAGAAAGAGGATGGGTAAGGAAACATTTGAACTTTGATTGGAATTCAAATTACATGTTCTTCATGCTTACATATGGATTCTAAATATTTAGGA
Source organism: Acinonyx jubatus (assembly GCF_027475565.1). Lineage (NCBI taxonomy): Eukaryota > Metazoa > Chordata > Mammalia > Carnivora > Felidae > Acinonyx > Acinonyx jubatus. The sequence goes on along the minus strand of NC_069380.1, from coordinate 118,105,831 downwards.
AAGCTATGTGTCAGTCCAGTGGAGAATGTATCTATCTTTCTTCTAAAGCCCTAAATTTCTCAGCAGCTAAGAAAGGCTGTCACCAATTACTTTTCTCACTGTTAATAAAGAAACCATTATGGGAAAGAGAAGGGGGGGGGGCCACATAAAACATTCAAGGCATCTATTTCACTTAAGAAAATAACTTAGTTTGCTCACACAAAAAAGTCTTAAAATAACATTTGGAGTTCCTTTTGCTGATCGTATTTACCTCCATACCTTTGTTGGTTTCCTAAGGTGGGGGGCTGCTTTGGAGTTGTTCTTCGTTTTGTCTAAAAGTAAGAGAGGGAATGTGAGGGCAATTTGGCTGCAACATGTGTCACCCCATTGATCACCAGAGTGGTTTTGGCTGATCTGGCTGGCTAGGCGGATGTCCCCTTCCTCCCTCACTGCTCCATGTATGCCCTTCCCCAAGCTGTGTGCTCATGCTTCATGGCAGAGAATGACCTTCCCCAATAGATGAAGCCTGTTCTTTAGCCAAGGATATACGTGTAGCTGTGCTCCCCTACTAGAACCTCCAAACTGGTTCTCCAGGTCCATTTGTAGAAGAACGTAGGGTAGTCAGGCTTTCAAGGCTCCAGACACATCCAAAAGGATGCTGCATGTGGCAGTCTGCCTTTCTTAAAATAAATAAATAAATAAATAAATAAATAAATAAATAAATAAATAAATAAATAAAATAAAATAAGTAAAAGAGTTATTTTATAAAATTAAGGGATTATGAGATTGTTCCAAAGAGCTAAAGTGGCTTTGGAGTTTCAGAATCAGATTATTCTACATAGATGCTAATACATTATGGTTATATGTAAGGATAGTGGGGGAGAGTTTTTCTTGGTTTATATGTTACAAGAAAGAATGATGTCATCACAACTGACAGTAGATTTTCCAGATACCCAAAGAGAAACATTGTTATAACCACTTTTTTAGTCTGTCCACTACCATAATTTATGAAGCAGGCACTCAGGATAGAGTTAATATTTATTGAGTGTTTATTATGTGCCAACCCTGTACTAAGCCTTTTACACATGTTGCATTCCTATTTCACCAATGAGAAAAGTCAAGTTCCAAGATTTTGGGTAATCTAGATGGTAAGGGGTACAGTGGGTATTCGAACTCCTATCTAATTGACTCCAGAGTCATTGCTCTCAATCTCCATAAGGATATACAGAAGACAGAGGCCCCTCTTTTAAAAAGACAGACTCATGCAAAGAGTGGTATGCAAGCATAAATTCATACAGTGCTCACACTGTACATGAGCACCCAAGGGACAGGAAATGGGCTGATTAGTACCAGATGGGGCTCATAAGAGACAGTTTCATGCGTAGTCCTGCAGGAGGTGGGCGCCAGAGTTTCAGCCTGATTGCACACCCTTGCTTCTTACTGCTCTGTCCTGTCTTAAGTCTCCTTTGGGAAGCATTTGCCCAGAGCATGTTTTCAGGTAGGGATGAGGTTAGTGTTTCTTTTCTGTTCAGGCATAACAGGAAGCAGTGGCTCCTTGTATTCTCATGAATTTACTATGATCTCCAGACGCGCCTAGCTGACAGGCGACCATTCTTAAGAAAGATGAACTGGAAATTATCAGGTTGCAAGAAACCTATTATGACAACGTTTAACAACCTTTTACTCCAGCAGCCTAAAAAGAAAGGCATCCAATGACTGTGGTAATAATGATGACTGGCATTCGTTGACCTTGATGCCAAGTTGTTTTCCATGCTTTGTATGCATCTGCTTGGAGAATCTGCACAATCCCAGGAGGTGGCTACTGGTATCCCCATCTGACAGATAAGGACCTGAAGCTAAGGCGGTTAAGTGGCTGCTCACCCTAGGTCACATGCTAGAAAGTGGCAGAGCTGAGACTGGAAGTCAAATCACTTTAATTTTTAGAGCTGCAGGCTAGAGCACAAGCTGCCTCAGAATGTCTTTTGTGAAACCAGCAATTTCTCTTTCCTGATGGACTTAGGAGGCAGGGTCACCACTTTGGAAAATGGAAGCATAGGACATCACAGGCCTGTTTATCACTACATTTCACCAGTTTCCTTTTTGAGTTTTGCCCCAGATATACAGAGAAAATGAATAAGTCCCTAAACTATGGATCGATTTTCATGGAGGCTGAGGTGTGAAGGAAATATTTAATGGAATTGGGGAAGTCCTAGGTATCAACATGGACCAGTAGGTCTTGGTTTTATGTGAGTATAACATAAAGGGCTATCACCGGTGGTAAAGCAACAGCCTGACGCCAGCATACAATGTCATCCTTCACAGAAGATACGACAGAACACGAGAAGCGAAGATGTCCCCACCTGCCCCTCTACTCCCATCCCTTACATGTCTTCCCATTGACATTCCTCTTGGACATATGCAAGAGAAATCTCAGCCCAGAATCTTGGTGCATTCGATGTATCAGCCACTCACTGAAGAAGTAATTCTGTGCCCAGCCCTGGGCCAGGCACTTTGGGGACTTACAAAAAGCATTTACATGCTTTTCATGAATTTCCCACTTACTAGGGTTCAGTCCTCACAACAGTCTTTGAAGTGGTTACTACTGTGCAACCCCTTTTCCAGAGGAGGAAACTGAGGTACACAGAAGCTGAATAATAAGTTAAGGGGGAGATCCTAGTAAGTGGCAGATGTGAGAATAGAAATCGAGTCTGGTGCCTTCATCACTCCTACCAACTACACTCTGTGGCTTACTATGTGCCCTTCACATACCTGAATGTATTTAGGTATCACTACTCCGTAAGAATGGGACTCCAAGATAAGGAAAATGAGACTCAGGTCACCCAGTGACTGTGCCCTAACCCCAGATGGGTCTGGCATTAAAGCCCTTCTCACCCTGAATGTTCCCTTTCTTGGGCATTAGTGGCTATCTCTGAGTTCTGTGCAAAGGAAATTGTGTGCTTTGATATACCCAGTCAATCTAGAGCTTGGTTTCTCCAGAAAATGTGAAGAGTGGTTGGTCTGCATGGTGGCTCTTTACCTGAAGAGCAGTTGAACAGGAATGGTTCAAGTTATAATTTGATTTTAAATCTGAGGATAATAAACATGTTAATTGATTCCTACTGAAAGCCTAAGAAGTATCAAGCTGGGTCGTAGTGGCTTCAGCTCCGTTCTGTATGTGGCAAAAATATCAATCATGTTGAACACTCCAAGTAAATAACTAAAGACAAACATATTTGCTTGAGTTTTTGCAACACAGAATCAAGAAAGCATTGGGAAATCTCCAGCGTTGATAGCATATCATCAATCTTAATCTCTTTGAGACAAAACTCATCACATCTGATTAGATGCTCCCAGTCAGGAATTCTACCTGCTTTCCATCATGTACAGGATCCAACACAGTGTTTATAACCAAACACTATTTATTATCATCACTCTTCTGTATTTCTGTCAACATCAATGTACTTATGTTCATTCTTCAGGACGAGGCCTCCAACATCAAGCAGAGCTGAGTCTAAGAAGACAGACACTGTTGTTATAAAGATACTCTTCAGTAGAGCTCAGTGAAAGCAATTTCTGGGACTTTATGAAAGGACCAGAAGTTCCCACTCTGGGAAAACTTTTGATAATAGGAACTGAATAATGTGCTGTGGAGAGACGTTGCATAAAGGCTAATGCAAAAGGTTGCGCTGGATGCCCTGTAAAATCTCTTCCAACTCTAGAGCCTCTGCTCTGTTTCCCATTTCACTTAAAATGTGTCTTTTTAAAAAAAATATTTATTTTGGGGGAGGTTGCAAGTGGGGGAGGGGCAGAGAGAGAGAGAGAGGGACAGAGAATCCAAAGCAGGCTTTGCACTGGCAGGCTGACAGCAGCGAGCCCCATGCGGGGCTTGAACTCAAGAACCACGAGATCATGACCTGAGCCCAAGTCTCAAGCTCAACTGACTAAGCCACCCAGTTGCCCTTTAAAGTTTGTCTTCTATTCAGTGTTCCCTACATTCACAATGCATTGTTGAAATGCCCCATGAATGAACCACATTCGAGATCTCAGCATTAAAAATTGGGTTTAAATGTGCCAGTTGCTTATAGCAAATACTGTAATTTTACATAATTGAGGCTAATGGAAAGTGATGACATGGTGTGACAGCCTATCAGCACAATGGTGTACTCCAGTTCCTAGAAAATATATTATTTGAAAACGTGTCCAATACTCTTGACTCCATCAGAAGCTTACAGCCTTCCTTAAATAGATCCCAAATGTTTCTCATTAATATTTGCTAAATATCCTCTCTTAAGTTAAGTGACATTTGCATCCTTTTTGTCTGGCAATTATAAGCTCCCATTTCTACCATAAATTGGGCACTGGAGAACAATGAAAAATATTTAAAAGCAAAATAAAAGAAATTCTACCCATTTGAAATAATCAAACCTCATGGGGGAAACATTTGCTTAGAAGGCATGGCTATAATATATGTACCTATTGTACCTCCAGTTCCATTTTGTAAAAGGTACCTAAGAGAGCAGGTATTCTGTTTCACTGGTCCCAGCCAGTATTTGCTGTATTAGGCATTCCACAATCCACATTCATGGGCACTTAACCAGAGTCTTGCAATGTCTGCCTATTATCTAGGAAGAAGGAAAGAACCAATAGCAGTATTACGCATGGAGTAAACGTTCAACAAATACTATCAACTGATAGCTTAATTGGACTGGAAACCACTTCCATTCTTTCTGAAAATGAGGGTACCAGCTTGCACAATGAGCCAGTGAATTACTCAACATTAGTAACCTGAAATTCACTTTATATAGGCTTTCATGACGACTTCCATATCTGCTAGAGGGGCGCTTGGGCAAAACATGGTCTGGCTTAGTCAGTATTGTCAAGTCCTCAAGTAGAGGTTTGGGTGCGTTACTGTTGCTCTGTGTGCGTGCGTATGTATGTGTATAAGTATTATCATCACCACGTCTTTAATTTTGTTGTTGAGGATCCAGGATATCCAGAATGATTGTGAGGAGCCAAGAATGAAAAGGAGGAAAGGAGAGTACCAGGTTGAGTTAGACCATGTCTGCTTATTTCTAATTTTGAGTCTCTGTGCATATTGCCCACCTCCCCCGACTTGCATGCCTTTTCTGTGCCAGTCTGTACACATGGAATTTGCTAAGGTCCATCTGACAGTCTTCCACCTCAAGAAGAGATAACATCTTTTGAGTGTTTACTGTGTACCAGGATTTACATATATTATTACATTTGATCTTCAAAAGAGCCCTTGGTGAACATGCACCCCGCATCTGTATTATAGATGAGGACGTGAGACATAAAAAGGTGGCGGAGCACCATTTGAACCCATGACTCCCTGGTTCTGAAGCCTGTGCCCCTCATTGCTACAGAGCTTTCTAGGACCTGTCTTGTACCACTTGACCACACCTTATACCGCATCCCTTCATAACTGTGTTAAAAACCACAACCACAGTTATGCACACACAACTTTGAAAATACCTTTTACTTATGTTGTGTTAGTAAATGTTGGCTGCCCATATAAACATTAAGGTCTTGTAGAACAGGAACTTGGCTTTCTCTCTTTTCTGTACTACAATTAGACTCTGTGGTGGGCTGTAGAACCACACCGCCCACATTCAAATCCTAGACCCACAACTCACTGTTAGTGTGGCCTTGGGCACCTTACTGTGCCACATTTCCTCATCAGCAAAGTGGATATCAAGAACATACCTACCCTATAGGTGGATATTTTCCCAGAGGATTAAATACTTTGATACATGTGAAGACTACAGCATAAGATACAGTAAGTGCATAATGGTTGTTAGCTACTGTTTTCCCTTATCTAAACACAAATACAGTGCTGAGCACAGAACAGGAGTTCAGTTGTTGTCTGCCAAATAACTGAGTGACCGTAGAAGTAAATATGGATTTCATCCCTAGGTGGGGGGTCATTTTTATTTGGGTCAGCCTTTGGCTGCCTATCACATACAAGCACCTGGTTCAGTGCCTGGCATACGGTGCTCAATAAGTAAATGTTAAAAAAATAATTTAGTGAATTAACCAACCAACCACCCAGTTAGCTAGTTTTCTTATCTAGCAACCAATCGTAGTGTTCAGCAGAGTTTGTTTTTTTAATGGAGACTTCATCTTCACATGGTAGCTCTTTGGTGCCTAGTAGCTAACTTATTTTTCAGTGTTGTGACTATACCTTGACTAACATAAATTTCCTCGCAGCAAAGCAGGTATTATCCATCATCTGTGGCCAATGGACAGTTGCCCTTCCTATACCCACAAATAAAAAGAGGGAGTTTTGGCCAATGCAGTTTGAAAATTAAACATTAGCCAGCTGAAAATATGGCTGAGTGTGAGGGATGTTGAATGTATAATTTCTGTGTACCAGTATGTATTTAAAGTCAGGCTTTTTTTTTTTTCTGGGGTAATACAAAGAGGACAAGTGGTATTTACAGTAAGACACTATACAGAGTAGTATTACTCTGTGGAACTTGATTAAATATTAGCACTGTGCTCCCAAGATTGCTGTGTTTATCTGTAAAAACTTCCAAAATGACATGATTTATTTTCAAATTATGTGAAGTATGTAAGTGTAACATCCATGATAGTGAGAAACCTTAATGGGTATGTTGATCCTGGATCTGATGAGATGGGCTGAATGTTTCCATTTGGTGCACAGGAATGATGTAGATCAGTCAGTTTGCCATGTTTCTTGTGAGTTTACAGGATCAGAGGGATGTCTTACCAGGAAGATTTCTATCACTGTAAACAGAATTAGATACATGTCTGAGGCAAATACTCAGAAAAAGCAGTTTGTGCTATTAGTCTTTGCAGGAAATTGGTTTCAAACACCATGGTTGCCTATGTGTAATGAGTTGGTTTTGCTGGAAAACTGTTTATTTTCAACAGCTAACACAGTTTCTTAATTGTTTTGCTGTTAATTAGCTAAGGACGTAGTTTAACTGAAATCAAAGTATTCAAGATGCAAGGCATAGTGAAAAGAGGAAAATGTCTAATTAGCTTCCTCTAGTACATAACTCCCATTTCTTTCTGGCCAATGGGGATAACAAAAACAGAAATCGCAAGTGTTTACTTTCTGCCTGATTGAATCAGAAGCAGGAGACTGAAGAGCCTCTTTGTGTTATTAGATGACCATTACGGAGGCTAATGAATGTGTGTGTGAACCCAGTGATGCAGGTATGGGAAGTTTGGATGATGCAGAATGAGCGAGGAGTTTTGAATAAGGGGACTTCCTTAAGCTACCTAATGTGAGACTTAAAAATAATTTCCCCCAGATGGTAAGATATTCACTCAATACTTCCCCCCCCCCCATTTTTTGAGAGTTGAAGACATGATAAAAGTCAAAGTCATTAATTACATTTAGGGATTATGGTTAGTAGGTGTGTGTGTGTGTGTGTGTGTGTGTGTGTGTGTGTGTGTGTGTATTAGTGAATCATTCTGCATATTTGAATGGGTAAAGAAACAGCAATCACATCCTGGAGCTACAAGAGCTCTGAAGACCACCTGTATCCATTTCTGCTTGGTCCCCTCAACAGCCCTTACAGAGTTAGCTCTTGCCTCTTTCATATTTCTTACATACTTGGAAATCACAAACCAATCGTTACAGGTATGAAAATGAGCACAGATCTACTTTGTCACTCTCTGGACACAGTTTCTTTAAAAGATTTTATAAATCAGGTGTATAACCTGTATGAGTCAAAGTCTTCATAGCGCATTAGGTTTGGACATGTAGAGTAAATTGGTCGGAATGTTCATTCATCTAATTCTCCGATGTTTTTTTTTTTTTAATTTATTTTTGAGAGACAGAGACAGAGTATGAGCAGGAAAGGGGCAGAGAGAGGAGACACAGAATCCGAAGCTGTCAACACAGAGCCCGACTTGGGGCTAAAACCCAACGAACTGCGAGATCATGACCTGAGCCAAAGTCGGATGCTTAACCGACTGAGCCACCAGGTGCCCCAAATAATTTATTCTTGAGGGAAGGATCATATCTTCCCTATTTGTTGTATCTTTACCTCCTAGAAAAATTCCTGGATTATAGTTTAAAAGCTATCAATTCTGTAAATGGATAAATATTTTATGAATGAACGAATAAAATAATTAGGGGGTCAAGTAAAATATTTAAATCTGACTTTTTAATGATTAAAAATAGTAGTTAAGGCTAATACTTGCTGAACACATACCATGCTCTGTTCTCTGTGCTAAGAGCTTAACCCACATCATCTCCCAAGTGGGCATGTTAAGGTCTTGGCATAATTTGACCCAGAACTCCTTAATAGTAAGGTTCCAAACCCCATAGGACAAAAACAAAACAAAACAAAACAAACAAAAAACATGTACACAATGGAAAGAGATTTGGAGGGTGGGTGAGAAGTAGCAAAGTAAACCCAGTGTAACTCACTGATAGCCATCTCTCACATCTCCTGAGAGCCCTCCGTATTTACTCAGCTCTCTCCTTGAAATTCCCAATGGCTTGACAGACCCATGGAAGCAAAATCACTGATTCAGATGTGTGATTCAGCCAGTCATGAAGGTTCATTTTTTAATTCACTTGACAAAAGAATTTATTCAGCGTTTGCCACGTGCCACACAGTAGTAAATCAGAAGGACTCAACCTCTGCCCATATTCCTATCCTTGCAGAACTTCTACTTTGTAGGGGAGATTCATAAGTTTGTAAATTGCTCAGTAACCGTGAAGCTACCGCAGTAATCAAGATATTGTGGGATTGGCGCAGGAATAGGGACACAGATCAGTAGAACAGAATGGAGAGTCTAGGAATAGGTCCACACAAATGTGGCCAATTCATTTTTTTAAATTTTTTTATTTGGGAATAGTTTCAGATTTATAGAAAAGTTCCAAAGATAATACAGAATTCCTATATACCTTCCTCCAGTTTCTCCTCCTGTTAACACCTTACATTTCCATGGTATATTTTGCAAAAATAAGAAATTAACGTTGACACGATACTGTTAACTGGACTTTAGACGTGATTAGATTTTATAGCAGTTTTCCCACTAGTATCCTTTTATGTGTCCCAGGATACCACATTTCAATTGGCCAGTTCATTTTTGCCACAGCAATGAAGGCAATTAAATGGAACAGTCTGTTAAACAGCATGAGTTCGAATAAACCATTTGAAGTTTATATAAACTTAAGAATAAATCCTTAACCTAAGCCTTACACTGTATACAAAACATTTAAAAGGGTCATATCCATTTGCATAGATACAAATACAAAATATAGAGCTTCAAAATGCTGAGAAGAAAACATGGGAGAAAATCTTCATGAGGCAAAGAGATCCTAGAAAAAAACACCAGAAGCAAAATCCATAAAAGAAAACATTTGGAGTTCCTCAGAGTTAGAAAATTTCCTCTACAAAAGACACTATTAGAAGATTGAAAAGAATAAAACACAGACTGAAAGCAAATAGTTGCAAATAATATATTCAAAAATATAAATATATAATATAAAAATATAAATAATATATTTATATAATATAATAATATATTAATAAAAATATAATTAAAAATTAGTTCAGAATATATAAAGAAATATCAAAGTTCAACAGTAAGAGAACTACCTATCCAGTTAAAAAGTAGGCAAAAGACTTGATCAAACATGATAGGAGAGACTATAAAGATGGCCAATAAGAATGAAAAGATGTTGAACATTATTAGCCATTAGGAAAATGCAGATTAATGCTGCCATGAAATATCCCTGCACATCTGTTAGAATGCTAAGATTAAAGACACTGACGATACCAAGTGCTGGTGAGGATGGGGAACAAGTGGAGTATTTATGCATTGCTGGTGGTAATGCAAAATAACATAGCCACTCTGAAAAACAATGTGGCATTTTATTAGAGAGTTAAAAATATGCCTATCATATGAGCCAGCTATCCCTGGGTATGTACAACACAGCAGGAATTGATGAACTATGGCCAGCAGACCAAGTCCTGCACACAGCCACACTAATTCTTTACATATTATTGGTTCCTGCTTTCACACTGGTTGACACAGGACTATATGGTCCACAAAGCTAAAATATGTATTATGTGGCCCTAACATATGAAAAAGGTAACTAACCTTTCATCCTATAGAGAAATGAAAACATATGTCCACCCAAAAACCTGTACATAAATGTTTTTACAGCACCTCTATTCATCACCTCCCAAAACTTGAAACTACCCAAATGCCCTTCAACAAATAAATGGATAAACAGATTGTGGTACATCCATACAATGGTAGTATTTAAAAGGAACAGCATTTAAAAGGAACAAGCTGTTAACATAGGCACCAGCTTAGAGACTTTCAAAGGCATTATGCTGAGTGAAATAAACAAGTTTCAAAAGGTTACTACTATCTGATTGTAATTCCATGACCTTTTTTAAAAGACAAAATTCTGGTAGTGGAGAACCAGCTCAGTGATCACCATGGATTCTGGGTGGCAGGAGGATGTAATGACAAAGGGAAAGCCTGTGTGGGGCACTTGGGTGGCTCAGTTGGTTAAGTGTCTGACTTCGGCTCAGGTCATGGTCTTGCGGTTTGTGAGTTTGAGCCTGTGTTGGGCTCTTGCTGACAGCTCAGAGCCTGGAGCCTGCTTCAGATTCTGTCTCCTTCTCTCTCTTCTCCTCTACTCATGTTCTCTCTCTCTCTCACTCTCTCAAAAATAAAATTAAACATTAAAAAAATTAAAAACAACAAAACAAAGGAAAAGCCGGTGGAAGTTTTAGGGAATGATAGAATTGTTTGATAACCTAATTGTAGTGTTGGCTTCAAGAATCTATGTATGTGTCAAAATTTCAAAGACCTGGACACCGAAACAAAGTCAATTTCACTATCTGTTAATTTAAAAAGTAAAAAAAAGATTAGTGGCCACCTGGGTGGCTGGCTCAGTGGGTTGAGCATTCGACTTCAGCTCAGGTCATCATCTCTTGGTTCATGAGTTCAAGGTCCACATTGGGCTCACTGCTGTCTGCAGAGCCCACTTCAGATCCTCCGCCCCCACCCTCTGGCCCTTCCTCACTTACACTCTCTCAAAAATAAATAAAACATAAAACAAAATAAAATTAAATCAAAAAGTTAAAAGTCACACATGAAGCTACCTGTCAAAGATGACCCAACTAGCTGGGAGTAGACTTGAGATTCTAACCCAAGCTTGTGTCACTACATTGCCTTTTAACCCAATGTATTCAGAAGGGCTGTCATTTTAGTAGTGACACATTCTGGACAATCCATGGTGCTGCGTTGAAACCTGGATGATTCTTGTTTCCTTGGGTTTGGGTACCTACTAAGAATTACACCTGTGGCTGAAGCCGCTTGCCTGTTCTCCAGTGTCACAAAGTATCTGGCTCCCTCAGATCATTGCTTTTAGTGGTTTTGGGCAGAGACCTGAGTAGCCATACCCTTGGGTACCCAAACAGCAGCCAGGTTACCATCAACACCATCATCACCACATTCATCACTGTATCAGATTTTTTTAATCCTTTATCATTTTCAAATAGCTTTCATTTTACTTGAACTTCACAACCACTTAAGTGAGAGATACGGGTCGGTCAGGAAGTTTTCATCCACATTTTGTCACCAAGAAATTGGAGGCTTAGCCATAAGAAAGAAATTCCCCAAATTTATGAGGTAACATGTGACAGAGGTGTGTTTAGTTGGTAAGAAGTCTGACTCATAGCACACGCTGTTTTTTCCACTACTTAGCCTTTTATACAGATCATTCTTGACTTTTGCTGAAAACTTTTTCTGGTCCAGATTGTTAGACTGTGGGATGAAGGCATTTTGCAAAGCTGTTGTGTGAAATGTAGCTTGGAAGGAAACCTCATTGATAAATAGGTATTTTTCCGATTGTATCAATCCATCTGCCTATTCTCTGAACTCTGCTGGGGCCAGAGTTTGTGAGCTTTGCCCCTCAACCGAAGTCATTTTAGAGCTTTGTCATCTGAAACTGAACCCCATCTTACTTGTTAGATTCTCCTCTTCAATAAACACAGACCACAGCAAATAAACTTTCTATGACCCATCATTTTTGAAAAGGAAAGTTAGGTCATCTGAATAAAAGTCCCTGACTGATGTGTCTTTTGATAAAAACCCCTTTTCGAAGTCTTGTATACAGTCAACATGTTAGGCCATGTGATCATTAACTTTGACGTTTCCTTGTGATTAGCCACCCCCTTCCCCAAAGAGTCTTTGAAACAGGTTTTCCTAAAACATTCAAATCTTGCATAAGAAAGTATATGTTTCTCACATATCAAACAGCAGACATTTAAATGAAAAGTTAAAAAAGAATGGAGGCAAAAAGAAGGATTTGGCTCTCGTCGAAGCCAACATACGTGCTTTTTACTCCAAATAGAAGCCCCTGGAGATGAAATCCTAGTGTAACCAATAGGCTAACCAATAGGGTAATTCGAAGCGATGAACAAATCTAGGAGAATGTCATTCATTCTCATTCCCTCCCCTGCCAGTTGACCTTCTGTCCACTGGGCATATGCCACCCAGAAGGATGAACAGATAGAAGCGAGATGGTGCAGAGAGAGTGAATGGTGTGCATTTGAGAAAGCGGGTCTGCTCTCGAGAGAGCCAGGCAAATCAGCTGTTGAGTGCTTAGTGAACCAGACTTTAATTCTGCTAGGTTGCTGCTGCCTTTGAAAATGCCAAATGTCTACAGCTTCCCCCAGGCAGGTGACTCAGCACCATGGACCAGATCAGACCGAAATTTCACTCTGGTGGGACCAGATTTTTGTTGCTGAGTCAAAAGTAAGACATGACGCTGGGTGTACACTTTATGATGGGCCTGAGTATTTCATTACTGGGACGTTTATTTCTTCACATGTGCGTGTTTTCACACTCAGCCTTCTTGCTGTTGGTGGCTGCGTTTCTGAGATATTGGTTCATTATTTCTGACTCTTGTGACATGCATTCCTATTACTCACCCTTAAGGGCCTGTTTCCAGTCATGGCTGGAGGTGGAACCAGAGAAGAATAACACACACAAAATGATTTCTGGTTTTAATTTTAATGGCAACTGCTGTCTCTTTCCCTATTCGATTATTTTTCTTGGAAATAATTCCTGAATGCCTCCTTTTGGGGAGAAACCATCACCAAATAAACATATCAAGTTTGTATTAATGTAACAGGATGACATTTACTACTGTTAAATTTTGTTACCATGGCTCACAGTGATGAATAAGAGAAGGAATACAAATTCAGTGACTGTTGTAAATTACATGGAAGAAGGTATGTGATTTTGTATAAATATACAAAATTTGGTCTATGTATGTATAAACACGCACGCAGAGAATGCTATGGGGAAAATGAGATCCCTTAGACGTGCTCATTTACTCATTCAAGCAACACAAGAGCCCATCCTGATGAGGATGATTCCATGTGGTTGGACACAGCAGGGAAGCAGCTGCAAGTTGTGGAAAGTTAGCCAATGCCGTAAGATATAAAGTGCTGTTCTCCTCACAACAAGCACTGTTTTTGAGCATCCACTATGTATGAGACACTCAGAATACAGCAGTGGGAAAGCAAGTACTCTGCTGTCCTGGAAGTTACTGCTAATGGAGAGCGTTCCTTAAACAAATAAAGAAGACAATTTCAAGTAGTGATCACCGCTATGAAGGAAGTTAGGAGAGACATGACCAAGAATAATGAGAGAAGGAGAACAGTGGGGAGAAAGGCAGCTTTAGGTAGGGTGATTACTGCAGGCCTCGGAGGTGACATCTAAGCTGAGAGGAAGGAAGAGAAAGAGCCAGCCACGAGAGCAGTACAGGGAAGAGTGTTCCAGGCAGAGAGACCAGCAAGGACAAAGGCGACCTTGGAGGCGCTGAAGAGGGATCAGGTTGGTAGGAATGTGCACAACCGAGAAGGTGCAGGTATGTGATGAGACTGGAGTCCCACAGAGATGTGTAGACCTTGGTGAAGCGCTGCTTTACTGCAAATGCAACGAGAAGGGTCTTAAGCAGGGCTCCTCTGTGAGCTGACTGCCGCTCGTTTCAGTTGATGGGAAGAGAGAGAAAGCAGAAAGCCATTAGCAGACAGCTGTAGTGGTCTAGGCCACAGATGGTGAATGGTGCTGTGCAGTACCAGATGATGTGCAGAATAGCATACATAATATGGAAAACCAAAGGGTCTGCTTATGTATTGGACATGAAGATGAAGGAAAGGGAAGAAATGAATATGGCTTTTGGGTCTCCTGTGGCCATTTAGATGAATTACAACTGAGGCAATGCTGAAGGCTTCCTAGAAGAAGTTACATTTTATGGTGAGCACCTTGACTTTTTCATTACAAGCAAAAGTGATCTGGCAGGTGGCCGTCATGTTAAGACTTAAGAAGGCCAAAGTTATAGTTTAGCTATGTGGTCTTATGAGAGACAGTGTCACTCTCACAGTCTCTGAATCACCTCAAGTGAGCCTCAAGATCGTAGAACTCTTGAGGATATTAAGTTCTCCTTGGGGCGGATTGTACCTCTTTATCACCATCCCCTGAGTGGAGGTGGGCACACGGCAATAAGAGGAACTAGGAAACACTGAGCAGTCAGTGCATTGCACCCCCTCACGCTACTTGTAATCTCAGGGAATCTCCTTAAGGGTGTCTCTTTCTATAGTTTATTGGTACCTTAGTATCAGTGTAGTACTGGCAAAGTGCAAAGTAGGAAAGGGGCAGCCCACAGTCCTGCCGCCAGAGGGCAGCATGGGGCCGTGCACCCAGGTCAGCCCCTGCCATCATGAGCCCCCCTGAGAGAGCAGGCAGACCAGCTGCCTTTGAGGAAGAATAGCCCTGGGGTCAAGAATCCCTGCTGCTGAAGCAAACCAGGAAAGAGAATGTTCCTATTAGCAATGGTTCCAAGAAGAGCATGAGAGTGTCACTGTTGGAAACAATGGCAAACTCTAAATGCATCTGCAGCTTATACAGTCCAAACAACAGATAGGTTTTTTTTAATCTTTAGCTACCATTTATGGAGTGCAAAGTGCATGGCACCGATAAAAGTTTTATGCATTATCACATTTAAGCTGTACATCAACCCTACAAACTATATGCTGGTTTTTGTCCTTATTTTGCAGATGAGAAAACCGAGTAAGAACAAAGATCACTGATAGAGGCATGTCTGCGTGACCACAAAAGTCTGTTTAACTAGAAACCTCCTCTCAAGGCTGCTAACTATCTACTTATTATTTTTCCAGCGTTATGTTGGATACCCTGAGGATAGAAATGAAGTATTATATAGGACTTGGCTCTTGCTCTTGAAGTACACACACTTTCAGAGTGGAGAGAATAAATTAAACAACTAAAGAAAAATACAAACAACTGTACATAATCTAGAGTTTAACAGCTTGCTAAAACTCTGTTTTCACAGCTATGTCCCTCCACTATCCAGGGTTTTTACGCCCATACCACACAACTACTATAAGCAAGGTCACCTTCAAATTGAAAAGGATAGTGGAGAAGAAGTGATGTGCAGGTAGGCATTCATTCATTCAATCATTCACTTATTCTCCAAATATTTATTGAATATCTCTGACTGTGACAGACACTAGGTATTACACTGAAACATACCTGGTCCCTGCCCTGGGAGATTATGATCTAGTTTGTTGTGGTAGAAATTAAACAATAGCACGTAGCCACCAGAAAATGCGGGATTACAATTAAACATATCATTAAAAGGATACAGTGATGAGCTATCATCCTTGGTGATCTCAACTGTTGGTCCAACAATTTATTGACCTTGATTCCTATGACTTCCTTCTCCAACGTGTCCACATGGCAGTCCAGCCTCAAGCAGGTCTTCTCTCCTGTGATGATGATTTTCCGAATCCCTCTTCACTCACAATCTCATGAACATGTGTCTCTCACACTCCCTTGGATCCCGGTCAGCCTTCGCTGTGCTCTGAGGCTATATCCACCTTCTGACCCCTCTTGCCCAATCTGAACTCCATGGAAGGTCAGTTTAGTGATGCCCCTGTTCCTGCTCTAAAGCCCCCCCCCCCCACTTTCCTCAGGATCCTTCTCTATCTGTGCCCATTTGTCTTTTGCTCTCCAGGAAGAATGGGTACTCTCTTGCCCCTCTAGGATTTCCATAAGGGATTAATTATACTTGAGATGAATCTTGTAGAGGCAGTTGATTCATTCATTCATTCATGCATTACCTACTTTATTCTATATCTATGTATTGACCACTTGCTCTTTTTCCAGGATTGTAATTGTCACAGAGATACTGCAGAGTAGTCTGGGATCAAGAGGAGTAGTTCAGGTGGACTGAAGCATTATGGGAGAGATGGGGTGCCTTTGTACAAGATGAGGCCAGAGAGTCAGAGTCTCTACCCTGCATGGCCTTGAGGTCATGTTAACATTTTGAACTTCCTTTAAGAGAGAGGGAAAGAAAGGAAAGATTCTGGGCAGAAATGTGACACAATTTGATTTGCAGTCTCCAAAAGACCACTCTTGGTATGTGGGGGAAGGATAAGAGGAGGTCAGAGCAGGACTGGAAAGAAAAGTTAAAAACTGGTGCCATAACCTGGGGGAGAGGTGATGGCTTGCTGTAGATGAAAACTCTGCTAGTAGATCACTAAGTTCCCTCCAACTTCTGCAGCCCCTGGACTCAGTGATTCCTCACAAGTGCCTCAAGGTTCTGGCCCCAGTCTCCTTCCCCTAATTTATCTCCTGCAGAGAGTCTTGTCCTCTCTACTACATGCTGTGCTCCAGATGAAATGAACCACTCTCGGTTCCCTGAACACTCTGGCACATTCCCTGCTCCAGGCCTTTGCTCAAGCTGTTCTCACAACCTAAATATCCCACCCGCCACCCCATTCTTTTTCCATGTTCACCTCTTTTATGTGTGATCACCACAGATTGAATTCAGTCCCCCTTCACAATTTATGTTGGTAAGTTTATTATATCATTGTTACAGCATGACCTGCATTTTGGTTAGTTCTTTCTTGCTGGCTCTTCAGTTGTGAATCTTGGAGGAGAGAGAGCAAGTTTTATTAACATTTGATTCTCCTTTTCAAATCGTCACTACCTTGCTCAGTGGGGTATTTTAGCAGGTGTTAAATGTGTGTTGTATCAAACCAGAAAGTATCCAATTCAGTCTAAATCAATCTAATACAACTCAACCCAATTCTGTTCAGTTCAACTGGGAATCCAGTCCACTCCTTTGTGCATTAGTTATTTCCTCTAAAGGTGTAAGCACCTTAAACTTAGGCACTTGCATTGTACTGCAATGCACCACATACTTCTTTGTATGCCTTCCTAGTTCATACAGTAGGCACTCAATAAATGTTTATTGACTGAGTCACTTAAAATTAAAGATGCTCTTTGATAATGTAAGTATAAACTTGCCTTGGACTCTTATTTATTTCCATCTTATAATAATGGTAACCGATTCGTGTCAAATGTGGCATATGCAGGCTTGAAAGTTACAATTTCATACAATTAAATGGTTGCAAATGTAATGTAGCCTCTTAAGGCATTCTGACACAGGTCTAGTAAGATAAATGTTTAGGCAGCTGTATACAAAGGCATTAACATATTACATTATTCTCATCACACTCCGCTTGAAGAGAAAAAGTCATTACTGATGTGGGGAAGGGGGTGTGGTCATGATGATATGACTTAAGAAATATTAAGAAGTGCCTCCCCCTAAATATCTACTTTACCAGAGGGAACCCTCCCACGATTCTCACAACTAAAGGTAACCTATGTCCTATCCTAATTGCTGGAGGACATCATCTGTTGCTCTAGAGACCCTATCCCTTCCAATTTATTGGCACTATATCCAGGGTGCTTTACAAACAGGTTCAGGGTCACTTACCACCCTTGTTTTTAAGGCCACACAACTGCCTACTTCTTATGTAATGGAGATGCCCTTAAGAAGTCTACCATATTACTTTTTTTAATTTTTTTTTTAAATTTCCATCCAAGTTAGTCAGCATAGTGTGCAGTAATGATTTCAGGAGTAGATTCTTTAATGCCCATTACCCATTTAGCTCATCCCACCTCCCACGTCCCCTTCGGCAACCCTCTGTTTGTTCTTTATATTTAACAGTTTATGTTTTGTCCCTCTACCTGTTTTTATATTATTTTTGCTTCCCTTCCCTTATGTTCATCTTAAAACTTAAGCTGATATAAAAAAATATGTTTTGTATCTTAAAGTCCTCATAGGAGTGAAATCATATGATATTTGTCTTTCTCTGACTAATTTTGCTTAGCATAATACACTCTAGTTCCATCCACGTAATTGCACATGGCAAGATTTCATTCTTTTTGATTGCCGAGTAATACTCCATTGTATATATGTACATCACATCTTCTTTACCCATTCATCCATCGATGGACATTTGGGCTCTTTCCATACTTTGGCTATTGTTGATAGTGCTGCTATAAACATTGGGGCGCATGTGCCCCTTCTAAACAGCACACCTGTATCTGTTGGATAAATACCTAGTAGTGCAATTGCTGGGTCATAGAGTAGTTCTATTTTTAATTTTTTGAGGAACCTCCATGCTGTTTTCCAGAATGGCTGCACCAGTTTGCATTCCCCCCAGCAGTGCAAAAGAGATCCTCTTTCTCCGCATCCTTGCCAACATCTGTTGTTGTCTGAGTTGTTAATGTTAGCCATTATGACAGGTGTGAACACCATATTATTTTTATTGTAGTAAGATATACTTAACATATGTTTACCATCTCAACCATTTTTAAGTGTGTTATTCAATGGCATTAACACATTCACATTGTCATGCACACATCAGTACCATCAATCTCCAGAACTTTTTAATCATTCCAAACTGAAATTCTGTACCTAACCATGTTTATTTTTTTAATTATAAAACAATGTCTTCTAATGGTAGGAAATTCAAACGATATCGGAGTATATGAAGTAAAAAGTTTTATTACCATCCGTAGTAGACTTACCACTTTTTGCTGTTAAGTTTGTTGCATAACCTTTTTGGATTTTATGTGTAATATTAGTCCACAGAAATATATTGTTTTTTTTTAATTACATAGTATGTGTACTGTTTTTGCTTTTTTTATTTATGAAAAGTGTTGTGGACATATCCCATGTTCTAACACATAGTTGTACTGCATTCTTTTTACTGACCACTTAAAACTCCATCATATTGATGTATTATAATTTATTTAGCTATTGCCCTAATTATGGACTCCTAACTTTGTTCTTAAGTTTTTATCTCCTTTTAAAAACAGTGTTACAGTAAAAACTCTGATACACTCAAGCAAACATTCTCAAGTCAAATTCCTAAAGATAAAGGTTTGCACATTAGGGAAAAAGAGTTGATGTATATACAGCCTACCAGATCCCTCTGCACAAGCCTTTAACTGTTCATCTCCCAATAGTATGTTGGGAAGAAGGGCTGTGTGCTCAGCAGCCACTATAAATTCACATCTTAGAGTGGATTTGCTTGAAATCACTTCTCTCTTTGATAGGACTGTAGATGCTCTCCAAGGAGGAGCTAACAGAAAAGAAAGGAAGCAGTGAATTCATAGAGTCTGCTGGGTTGATCCAGTCTGGAAAAATGGGGAACACGCACAATCTCTTATGTGGGCTTTTCACTTCACTATGCAAAGCAAAAGCAAGGGGCATGGATCCTGCTTCTTTTATGTAACTCTCTTCACATCCAGCCCTGCATCCTCACACATCCCCATGACAATGTGAGGCTTCGAGCTTGACCTCAACAGTGTCCGTATTTCTAAGTTGGCAACAATCTGTACCTTAGATACACATCCTTTGCAATTTCAACCAATTCAGGTTTTTCCTAACATGCGAGAGCCTATGGATAAGAATGGCCTAGTTAAGAAGTGAGCTTAAAACTTCTGAGCAGTATTTTTCTGCTTACTGTTAATAAATCTCCAAAACAGAACTGCCATCATTTGGGATAAAGGAGACTTGTGTTAAGTGTTTTGTTTTGTTGTGTTGTGTTTTACCGGTGATGAACCGAGGAAGTACTTGAAGTAATGCATGACTCTTGGGTATTTGCATAGCCTAAGCTTACATCTATTATAAAAATGTGTGGTTTATTTAATTTTCCACTAAAATCAGTGGTTTTAATTAAGGAGAAAATGAATGAAATCTAAAACTTGGAGAGGTGATTGGTTTTGCCAGTAAAGGACCATGCTAAATCCTGCAAAAAAAAAAAATTGGTTTTCTATAATTAGCTTATATGTAATTCATTCATTAGAATGCAGTCATGTATATAAGCAGAAAACCAGAGTGCTGAGCTGGAGAGTTTCTAAAAACTGGACTCTGAGAATAGCTATTGAATAACATAAAAATATTAAGCAAATATTTTTCTTGATATAGTACATTTCATGGCAGCTTTTCATAGCAACTCCATCAAAGAGACTCTTATTTTAGAGCCAGTCCTGTGCTGAAATGAGCTGATTCTCTTGAGAGGTTTTTCCATAAGCCTAGGTTTTCAGGGCAAGAGTATCTGATCTCACCTTTCTCATGACTAAGTCAAGGAAAGTCTTGAGAAAATGTGTTCTATGGCCATGGCTCTGGATATTTAAAAAATCAACAGGGAGTTTTAGAAATGGATAAAGTCTAAATCTTCAGTGTACCAACACTCATACACAGGACATTGCCATTGTGGCAATACCTCTCTAAGCTATATGTTAAGATGGAAGTCTTTCAAATAGGGACAAGGATTCTTCTCACATATCTACCAAAAGGTTACTAGCATATTGTAGTAGAGTTTTAGGAGTCTCTGCCAAACCTAACATAACCCCTATAACTGTTCTTTTCACCATGAGTGGTGGGGCCCTGACAGCCATTTTGTACTACATTGACTCTACTGGCCTACCCTACCGCTAGCCAAACAAATCCTTTTTTCCAGGAATCTGGAGTTGGGACTAAGATAATATGATTGAGTCTGGGCTGGTAAATGGAAGAAGTCAATTGTAGAATTTCCATCTTCTGTTACCATATTTATTAAGAAGCAGAAGAGAGGGGCGGAGGGAGCAGATGCAGAAACCAGCAGATAAGAGATATGAAAAAGAAAGGTGGTTTTGTTTTGTTTTGTTTCTAAGTGTAGTTGACCCACAATGTTACATTAGTTTCAGGTTTATGGCTTCTGGTTCAGGTGGTTTCCCCAAGCCTGACTAAGTTACTGACTTTGTGGTCTTCCTGATACTCTTGTATCTTTTTAACAGGTTATCTCCCTTTCCTTGGGTTAACCTGAACAGAATAGAATTCTGTATACAACAAAAGTTTTAAGTGATGCACACGTTGGAGTACATATTTAAGGAGAGGTCAGCTCAGTATAGAGGGCAGAGAGGGAAAGAAAAAAGAGAAACAATTATTGAGTGTCCTCTATGTCAAACAATTTGCTGGGCACTTTACAAGTATCTTATTAATCCTCAAAGTATCTCTAAAAAATTGATGTCATTTTCCTCCATGGTTTCAGGTAAGGGATTTGGATTTCAGAGGTTCTCCCTCAAGTTACATGGCTGGTTGGTGGCAGATCTGGGATCTGTATTCAAACTTAGGCATTTAGGCCTGGCTGGTCGAACTTTGATAAATAATAGTTTACCTTGATATTTGTGTGATCTCGAGCAAGCCACTTCGCCCCATTTGGGCCTCTCTTTTCCTTTTTGAAACACGATGAGCTTGGGTAAATGTAGTATTCTCCACAGTCTCTTACAACCACTTAAGTGAGAGATACGGGTCGGTCAAACCTGTTTGCTGTTACAAACCTAACAGCATAGCATGACTTGAAGGATTCACTTAAAACACTGCTTTCCTATCTAGGTGGTTGATGAGGGATGGGGTCAGTGGAGAGTTGTACTCAAGCTTCCATGAATTCCTTTTCAAACTATCCACATGCTTTCTCCCCAGAAGATTCTGATAAGCTGCTGAGAATGGGGAAGTATATATAAAAGAGCTGGGGTTTGAACCCAAAGCTGGCTTATTTCGTTATGCAAACACTTTCTCTTTTTTACTCCACTTACTGGAACATAGAAGAAGCTCATAATTTTTTTTTCAACTGAACTGCTTTACGATTGACCGTAAATGACAAATAGGTCCTATTGTGAATGTTTTGCACATTTTAGAATTAGACCCATTAGAAATTTGCCAATTTCTAATAAACGTCTTGTTGACATTTTTATTGCAACTAGATTGAATCAGTAGATCAGTTTAGGGATATTGCTATCTTAACAATACTGAGTCTTATAATCCATGAACACAGTACAGTTCTCCATGTTTTCAAAGGTCTTCTTTATCTTCTCTCGGTACTGTTTTATAGTTTTCAGTGATTTTAGCATGCCGTTTGTTAATTTATTCCTAGGTGTTTGATATTTTTGCATGCTATCGCAAATGGTATTAAGTTCATTTTTCAATTGTGTGTTACTAGTATACAGGAATACAAATTATTTTTAGGTCACTTTATTTCCTGTGACCTTAGTATACTAGATATTTGTTAATTAATGACCGGAGACACTTTGGACATGAAAAGTCTTTCTTTGGGGTTCAAGTGACAAAGTACACTTGGTAGACAGAATAATAGGTCTTCCCCCAAAGATGTCCATGTGATAATTCTCAGGACCTGCAACTATGTCAGATTGCATGGCACAGCAGAATTTAGTTTGCATATGGAATTAAGATTGTTCATCAACTGACTCTAAGATGGGGAAATTGTCTTGGGTTATGTGGGTGGGCCTCAGGTAATCAAGAGTCCTTAAAACCGAAAGAGGAAAATTAGAGGGATCCATGATTGTAGAAGGAGGAATAAAGAAATTCAGTATTATTGGCTTTAAAGATGAAGTGCTTTTAAGTATAGTGAGGGAAGATTGAAAGTTGCCTGTATAATGAGACCATCCTTGCATATTTTTGCCCCAATATGTTGAATGGGAGAAAAGGAGGTAGAATTTAAAGGGTGGGTTGGCAATTGCACACAGCCCTCGGACTGCCCCCGCTTTGCTGGCTGAGTCCAAGTGAGCTCCCACTCGGGGTGAACGGTTGACGGATGTAGTGGTCATGGATTATCGTCATGTGTCTAAGTTGTGATTTCGGCGTGCTTGCTGCCATTTCCGGTTTTATTTTTTCCCATGTCTCTATTTCTAGTAAAGAACAAGGCAAGGATAGATGAGGAAAAGAGAGTGCGTTTTCATCTTCAGTGCGTGTCAGTGAAAATGGTGCTATCTCTGAAGTTTCAGTTCAAAGTGAAATGTCAGAACTCAAGTGAATTTACAATAATACTACATATAGTAACATGTGAAAGTGTGTCAGTGTCATGTGCCGTATAACATTTACCACAAAAACTAGTTATAGCTGTGCTAATTCTTTGTGTTATAATCGGTCACTTTATTTCTATTGCCTGTGGAGCAAAAACCTGAAATAAAAAGTATTCAAAGTAAAAAAGCATACATATACATATATGTATACACATACGTATGTTGTTTTTTTTTTCCTTACAGAATGGCAGTTTGGAATAAGAAAGGGTCAATTTTATCACTAATGTCCTTATAAAATACTTGTATTAGTTACTCTCCCAAAAAGAAATGCATATGCTACCTGCTTTAATCTTCCACCCGATGGAAAAAATAGGGCGGTGCTCATGGAAATGACAGTAGCTTCCCCCATTTAAGTTAAAGAAACATGGTGGGAAACAGCCGATTTATAGTGGCCCCAAGAGATGTCCTTGCCACTTTTTGCTTTTCAGCTTAGTTAATGTTTATCAACCGCTTCCATCATGCCAGGCACCGTGCTCAGTGCCAAGGATAGAGAAACGATTAAAATATAATTCCTCTTCTCAAGAAACCCATCGTATGATGGAGGCACACAGGTGCTTCAGACCAAACTGCAAGAATATGAGGGCACCAAGGAGGAGGTGATTTACTTTGCCTGGAGAGAAGTAAAACCTTCATAGGAGTGACATTTGAAAGGGGGTTGAAGGAAAAGGAGAAGGCCAGTAGTTGTACATTTTAAGGGATGAAACAGGGCGAAAAACCCTAAGGGAAAGCTCTGTTAGCATTCTGTAAGCTGCCTGTGGAGCTGTGGAGCTGAGCATCATTCTGAGGAGAGGACACCAGAGGGGACCGGATGGGAGGTTGGAGGAGCAAAGGCTCACCTAGCCCCAATCAGCTCTGTCTTCCTAGGGCAGGCGGCCTCCATGTGTGGGAGGCGAGGAGGCCCAGTCCGCTTCTGTGCATGCCACCACCTCTTGCAAAGTCTAGGCAGGGTCCTAGACTTCAGTCCTAGACTGTTTCCTTAAGCCAGAGAAAATGACAGGAAAGGCTCACTGCCACTTCCTGGCCCTGAGATGGTTTTACGCAAGGTATTTGAGCTTTGTTTCTTTATCTGCAAACCTGGGGAAGTAGTAGCTCCCTCCCTCCAAGGTTTTTGTGAGAATGAAAGAGACGTATGTGAAGCGCCCAGCACTCTGCCTGCCCCAGAGGAATGGGAACATGAGGACAACAGTGACTGATGATGATGATGGTGATAGTGATGAGAAAAAAACAGTTCTGTTCTCTGGGCTGCCTCGGGAAGACTCGGCATCCCAAGAGGAGGGCAAGAACGCCGTGATCTGGGCTGATCTGGCTCTGACCCAGGGCGACTTCCTGCCCATCTGCGCTTCCTTGCCGTTGTTCCTGTGGCTCAGGTGGTGTGGGCAGCTGCCCCCAACTGCTGCTGCTGGTGCCTGACAGCTGCAGTGAGCCAGGCAATGGTCTAGTAACCCAAACCTCAACTGGAAACCATCAGCCCTAAATACTCCCAGCAACAAGGTCCTGGTCCTCCCCTGCACTCCCCTCCCTGCCCTGCTCCCAGCCTTTAGTTCACCTGCTGTCATTTTCTTCCCATTCCATTGGGACAGCCCTCATTTTCTTTGGCCCTCAACTGCCCCTCTGTCTTTTCTCCCTCTTCCTCCTTCCCTCATGTTTCTGTGCTTTTTCTTCCCTGCCTGCTTGTACCTCCCCCAGTTGTGGTTTTCCAGCATGGTGGATAGAAGAAGTTGTCCTGGATGGGAGGTCAGGAGGCTCAGCGGCTGGGCGCGTTGCTGAGACAATGGCAATCCACCTTACTCTCCTCGGATGGCGTTTCCTCATCTGCACAAATGAAGGGTTTGGGCCAGAATGACCTTGGAGTGTTCTTTCCGATCTAAGTTCCCCTTCTGTTGCCTTTTGTTATATCTGCCTTTGTGCCTGCTTTTCCTCTTCGAGCTGACTCATCTGCCCACCTGCCTCTCTCCTCCGCATCCTCACCACCTTGGTCCAGGCCATCATCATGTCTCCCTGGGCCCACTACAGTAGCCTCCTGCTGCTAGAGGCCCCCCTGCTTCTCTTCTCGTCTCTGCCCAGTACACTATCCGTGCAGAAGCTAAAGAAAAATATGCAAAAGATGGCTCACTCGTCCACTCGAATTCCTGCAAAGCCCTTTTATGGTCCTGGTCTGTCCCACTGCCCTGCTTACTCTCTTCAGATTATTTTTAGTGTGTGCAGTGATCTTTATCTCTTCACTAATTGCTGAGTGTTTATGTACTTGTGTATTGTTTGTCTTCCCCACAAGCGTGCAGGCTCCGGGAGGGAGAGAACTTGCCAGTCTGGTTCATTCTGTATCCTCCCTGCATGTAGTATTCTCAGTAAATACTGAATAAAGGAACCTCCTTTAGCCATAGAACCCACCTCTCCCTTTTGTGAGACTGTTATCTCCTAACTACACAATTTTCTTTATTTGTTTATTTTGAGAGAGAGAGAGAGAGAATGAGCACGCACATGTGCAGGGGAGGGGCAAAAAGAGAGGGAGAGAATCCCAAGCACGCTCCGTGCTGTCCAAGCTCAATCCCACAAACCATAAGATCATGAGCTGAGCTGACATCAAGAGTCAGACGCTCAACTGACTGAGCTACCCAGGCACCCCTACACAACTTTTCACTTAGAAATATCTCTGCCTGCCAGAAATTCTACCTGTCTTTCTACGTAAGCTCTGAGACAATTTCCCTCATTCCTGTTCTCAGTCCTCCAGATGCTATTTTCTCATAAGATATAGGAAACAGTGGTAATTGTGAAGGTCATTTTCTTCTCGCTTCCCATTTTAATCTGTGTTATTGGGTGATTTAGAATAAAAACTAAAGAACAACTTACAGACTCTAATCCAGATCCCTGTTTTTTACAACACCAAGATAGAAATTTCTTTAAGAACACTTAGTAAAACTTTCAAAATTCTGTGCTTGATTCTAAGGGAGATGTTAGGAGTGGACAGTTTTTTTTTTTTTTTAACAACTGTTTGAGATTGGTAATATTAATATGCCCATTTTACAGATGACAAAAATAGGGAATTAGATTTTGTAGCTTTATCAAGGTCAGGAAGCCAGTGGGGCATGAAGCCAGGATTTGAACTGAAGGAATAACAATGCCACAACCAAGTACTTACTCACCATATTATTCCTACTCACCCTACTGGGGCACCTGGATGGCTCAGTCATTTAAGCATCTGAATCCAGCTCACGTCATAGTTTCACGGTTCATGAGTTCGAGCCCCGCATCAGGCTCTATGTCGACAGCTCTGAGCCAGGAGCCTGCTTCAGATTCTATGTCTCCCTCCCCCTCTGCCCCTCCCCTGCTCACGCTATGCCTCTTTCTCTCAAAAATAGTCACTAAAAAAAAGAGAAAGAATATCGCCCTCCTTTATTTTCATCATAACACAAATATCTGATGTTGTCCAATTTATTTCTTTCTTAACATTTTTGTGGGTGATTGCTTCCATTACAACAACAGCTCCACTATGGAAGGTACCATGTATATCCTGCTCATTGCAATTTACTCAGTGCTTACTACAGTGCCTGGGACATATGGACCTTTGATATATATTTGCTAAATGAGATAGTAAATGATTTCCATGTTAAAAGATGAGGGATAATAGAAGCCCTGATAATTCTGTGTATAAAACTGAATCTTTGTTGATAAAGTTTCTCAAAATTATTCTGAATGATAGCATATCTTCAAGAGTGTATTTGATTTTTGCAATTAGCCAAAACTGTTTAATTTTTTTCTTCAAACAGAACACATGGTCATAGAGTATTATGGTTATTTTCTTGCCGTGCAGTTAGACCTTCTTGTGGGGGCACCTAAATTTCTATGTTGTGGGACTCCTTGCCTGTGGCACTGTAGAGAAGCCTCTGGCCTCCATCCCAGAATGTTTTTAAGAGCATAAAATTAGAATTTATAGGATTGCAAAGAAACCAGTTATATTGAATACAGTTATTCAAATATAAAAATTGTACTATAGTAATATATTTGCTTCTTTATTAACACATTAAATAACAAGATCTAAAACAAGGTCTAATATCTAATTTTTATTGGCAACGAAAGCGTAGGACTTACTAATGCGTTCATAATTAAAGAAAACATTAAATTTCATAAACACATTAATAAAAGGTAGAGTTTCTCACCATACAAGTGCAGAGGCCTACTGGATTTATCCCCAGACCCTTCCATGGACCCCCAACTTTAAAACCCTGTATTAGAGGAATCTAAAATAGACTCAACGATAGCAGGCCACAGTTCAGTGAGTGTATTATTTCCAAAGGTAACCATGAGAGGGATTAGTCTTCATCTGGTGTAAAGGTACTGACATACAGTGTATGGTTTTCTACACTCAGACCCGCATTTTTCATTTTCATCCCCTTTGTAATTTTGTGGCTATTGATAAATGGTACAATGTAATCATTTTCATACATTTACTTAGTAACTGTCTATACATACGTGAAGTGATCTTTTGAAAACGTAATCCTTGACTATTATAAAATTACCATTTTATGTACCATTTTAAATGTTAATTTGGGGGCGCCAGGGTGGCTCAGTCACTTAAGTGTCTGACTCTTGATTTCGGTTCAGGTCATGATCTCACTGCAGTGGGATCGAGCCCCATTGGGCTCTGGGCTGACAGCACGGCACCTGCTCTGGGTTCCTTCTCCCTCCCTCTCTTCCTGCCCCTCCCCAGCTCCTGTGTGCTTGCGTGCACATGTGCTCTCCCTCAAAATAAATAAACATTTTTCTTAAACGGGAGAATGAGCAAGGAAGGGGCATAGAGAGGGAGACACAGAATCCCAGGCAGGCTGTGCTGACAGCACGGAGCCTGACGCAGGGCTTGAACTCACGAACTGTGAGATCATGACCTGAACTGAAGTCGGGCGCTCCACTGACTGAGTCACCCAGGTGCCCCTAGAAGATAATTCTATATTAGAACCTTTAGGACTCCTTTGTTTCTTTTTCTGGCTGCATAGCCAGTCTGTTGTAAGGATGTACCAAAATTATTTAACGGGCCTTTATGGATGGACATTTTGGTCTTTTCTAAATAATTTATACTTATGAAAAAAAAAAAAGAGGGGCCTTTTGTCATGGACACCTACACATGTGAGACTTAGAATTACACAACCCAAGTATAAGTAGGTGGTAAAAGATTCACCAACAGGACTGAGGCAAAAGGTCAAGATGTCTCAACTCTTTTCTAGCAGTCTGGCACAAGCCTGGTGTTTTCCAGGACTGAAGAGGTGATCACGGAGGACAGGGAGGCTGTCCCTGGTTGAGGGCCTGCTTTGGAGAAAGCTTGAGAATCAGCTAAGCACATTTGTTTTGTTTTTCTTTACTGTGACTTTCAGAAAGAGGCTCACGTTAATAACACTCTTTGGGGTGCCTGGGTGGCTCAATTGGTTAAGCATCTGACTCTTGATTTTGGCTCAGGTCATGATCTCATGGGTTCCTGAGTTTGAGCCCAGAGGCGGGCTTTGTGCTGGCAGCAATGAATCTGCTGGCGATTCCCCTGTTCCCTCTCTCTGCCCCTCACCCACTTGCACCCATGTCGTCTCCCTCTCTCTCCTTCTTTCTCTCTCTCTCTCTCTCAACATAAATAAACTTTAGGGGTGCCTGGGTGGCTCAGTTGGCTGAGTGTCCGACTTCAGCTCAGGTCATTATCTTGCAGTTTGTGGATTCGAGCCCCGTGTCGGGCTCTGTGCTGACTGCTCAGAGCCTGGAACCTGCTTCGGATTGTGTGTCTCCCTCTCTTTCTCTGCCCCTCCCCAACTACTGCTCTGTCTCTCTCTCTCTCTCTCAAAATTAAATAAATGTTAAAAAAATGTTTTTAAAAAAGAGATAAGTAAACCTTAAAAGAAGAATACTCTTTAATTTGTGGCACACTTTTATCATTGGTCCAGGGAAGGGCTCCTTTCTTGTTATTTAATTTAATTTAATTTAATTTAATTTAATTTAATTTAATTATGCTCATTCATCTCCATTTCCCACTACCATCCCCCCAAATGCATTTACAGTGTCTGTTTTTCTTTATATACAAAATGGATATGATGATTTTCTGTTTGTATGTGCTTTCGGTGTATGTAAATAGTACTGGGTAAATAGTACTGGTAAATACTACCCATTCCATTTCCTCTTGCACACTCACTGTGTGTCATGTTCCCACATGTTGCTTCATGCACATCTAATCCCTTGTTTCTAACTGCCACATGTGCTCACCCATCACATTGTAGCCACCTGCCTGCCCAGCGATGGGCAGCCCAGTTGCCTCCAGCTCCTTGCCCCCCGTCATTGGTGTGAGACTTTATTTGGTGCGTACACCTGGAGAGGAATTGCTGGGTCACAGAATTACATGTACTTAGTTTGACACAGAAGTACCAAATGACTCCCCCAACTGCCTCCCCAGTCAGCAATACCAGAACAGCTAAGGGTTTCCCAACACTCCGCCCTGCCAGCTCTTGACCTTATCCTTTTACCCAACCTTCACCAGTCAAGTGATCTAGCATTATTATGTCAGTTGGCATCTATCTGTTTACAGATGATTTTGGACATCTCAGTGTCCGTGGGCCTTTCTGGTGTGCTCTTCTATGATTGCCTGTTCGTATCCATTCACTCTCCTACTGAGGTTCTGTCTTCTGCTTGATGGTGTGTGTTTGTTACATAAGGTCAAGAAACATCCCTCATCAGTTTTAGATGTGACAGATATCATTTCCAATTTTGTCATCTGCCTTTTAACTTTGCCCTTCATGGAGCGTAAGTTCTTACTTTTGAAGTAATCATATTAATCAATATTTTCGCTTTATGGTTATGTTTTTAATGTTTCATACTTTGCTTAATAAAACCCTGTCCCATCCTAGGTCACAAAGATACTCTCTCACATTTTCCTCTGTTACATTTATCATGTTGTCTTTTACATTTACATATATCTGGAATCTGCCTCTATATGTGGTGTTAGAAAAGGATCCAGCTTCATTTGGCTCCTGAGCTAGTGAGAGCTTTGGGCCATTGTGCCTGAAAGAAGCAGAAGATGAAGGCTAGGAGAAAGGGAGGAGGGGAGAGAAATTGGGTACTGGAGACCCCTACAGAAAGGATGGAAAAGTAAAAGTAGAATCCACAGGTTCTGTCTGACCTACCCTAGGAGGACCCCCGCTATCTGTGGTGTGTAATGAAATCCTGAGAAAGCCAGCCTGCAATGCACTTCTCTTACAAATAAAGCTGTTGGCAGCAGGATTTCCCCAGCAGCACTGAGGTTCCGGTACATGGCTTTAAAAATACACTTTGTGCACAACAGAAGGACTTTCCCAAATGGGTGGGGTAGTTGGGAGAGAGGAAGCTACCAGAGGGAGAGAAGCCCGTGCTACTGAAGCACATAGGTGAGAATTGGTTGTGCTGAAAGATGGATTCCACGTTGGAAAAGTCCAACAAGTATTTCTAGCTCTAAAAATGAAAAGTCACCCATTTAGGAAAGGTAATTGGTTCCTGTCCAGTGTCCGAGTCTTTCACATTGTCCGATTTCAGTTCATTGTCAAGTGCATATGGTGGATCCAAGTGCCTGACAAACAAGGAAAAACCTGTGGAAGACAAAGTAGCCAAATTATAGGCACCCGGTTGGTATTTTCAGGCTTATGATCTACATATGTTCTAGGAAACACAGTGTGGTTTTTTAAAGTTTATTTATTTTGAGAGTGAAAGAGAGAGAGAGAGAGAGAGTGCAGGAGGAGCACAGAGAGAGGGAGAGAGAGAGAGATACAAGCAGGCTCTGCACCGTCAGCACAGATACAGACATAGGGTTTGATCCTACAAACTGTGAGATTGTGACCCCAGCTGAAATCAATAGTCGGTCGCCTAACAGACTGAGCCACCCAGGCACCCCCACAATGTGGTGGTTTTTTTTTTAACTTTCTTCTTTGTAAATGGACTCAGTGGTCAGCCTTTCATTCTTCCCATTGACCCATATTGAGGATTCCCATCATTGCTACAGGGAGGCAGTGAGACTCCTGAGATCATGGTTCAACAGAGATAAGAAAAGAGAAAAATATGGGAGAAGAAAAGGAGGGTCAATTTTTTTTTCTCTTTTCAGATCTTTAAAAATGGCTCTTAAACAGCTGGCATTTTTCTTGCCCAGCAAAAAGCAACAATTACTGTGTGGGAGGAAAGAGCAGGACGAAAGTAAAAGGTCAAAGAAAGCATTTTGCTTTTTTTGTGTGTTTTTGCCCTGAATCCTTTTTTTTTTTTTCATGCAAGAGAAAATTCACGTCACTGCCTTTAATCTGTCTGCTTGGCCCTCTCTTATGGCCTCCCCCAAAGAAACAATATTTCTGATAGAAGGCATCCCCTAGCTTCTTCACAAAACTCATGGTTGTATGAAATATCCCTCCTTTGAAAAACATCAACCAGGTGTATTAAAACATCATGACTTGTGAACAAGTCACATGTGAAAACACACGTCTTGTAAATACCTTGCTTCTGTACCACAATGTGGAAGCTTTCTGGGGCCACCTCTTGTCTCTGAAACTTAAAAAATGTGAAGTCTGCCAGGATTTACTTAGTCTCTCCAAGCCTTGGTTTCCTCACTCACAGGACCTACTTTATACTGCCATTGGAAGATTAGGCACCACGTACCTAGTGAGTGACTAAAACTAAAACTACTGACATTGTCAAGTGCTGATGAGGATGTGGAGCAACCAGAACTCTCCTTTGTGGCTGTTTGGAGGGCGAAATGATACAGCTGCTCTGGAAGGTAACTTGGTATAGTGTCTTACAAGTCCGTTTACCGTGTGACTCAACAGCCTGACTCTTGGATACGTTTACCGCTGTCAAGTGAACACTTAGGTTTACATAAAAAATATGCAGGTGTTCAGAGCATTTTATTTACCATCACGGAAAAACTAGAAACAACTGAAAAAAGAGTGGGCAAATGAATATATAAGCTGTGGTATTTCCATACAATAGAATACATAGGAATGAAGTATGGATACATGCCATAATTTGAATGAATTTCAAAGACATTAACCTGGGTGGAAAAAAAAGTCTTGCAGGTTATATGTTTATTGTGTGATTTCATTTATGTGACATGCTCAGAAAGATAAAGCTATTGTGACAGAGAACAGACCTGTGGTTACCATGCGTCTGTTTAGAGTTGGGGGTAAGGGAAATGGGAGACTAGAGGGAGATAGCTGGGAGTTTTATGGGGAGTTGGAGCTGTTTTGTGTGTTGCTTGTGGTGTTGTTTTATGAATTTATACCTGTATTAAAATTCAGAGAACGGTGTACCTAAGAAGTCAATTTTACCTTATGATTTTAGAAACAAAACTCTAAATCAGATTATACAAAATAATGAATGTTTAATCTAGTCCCTAACACACAGTAGATCTTAGCCATTAGTAGTTTTAGAGTCTGTGTCATGGAGTACATCTTATGTGTCTGATTTAATAGAGCCAACTGATACAGTCCATGTGACGCACCCAGGCCAGAGATGAGAGTAGAGAAAATACTGTGAATCTGGTGCATAGTGCAGGTGGTTTTGCCTGACCTCCTCCCTCAGTTAGGGTGCTCTTGGAATGCAGGAGGGGTGGGAAAGTGAATCCGATCCTCTTTTATTTGGCATTGGTTCCCACATCTGCCCCTTAGAGTATGCGCATCTCTCTACACTGAATGTGCTGCTAGGGTTTAAGTCTTGCCCAAAATACAACCCTAAAGTATAAGCCACCTACTTCATCTGGTAGTAATCCAAAGAAACAGGAGTGGGCATGGACAGTGAAGGAAAGCAGGCTGTGTTGGGCTTATTGGTACCCAGTTTTGGTATCTTCCAAAGGGAGTGTCCAGGGTAATTTGCATTATATATAACTTTTAGCATACACACTGATAGAGATTTAACAGCTGCTCTGTTGCTTAAAGATCAAAAAATCAGTTGATGTTTAATCCAGGTTGTCAAATACGATTGGATTAACTATTTCGAATTGCTTATAGCTGTTACGCAATATTCCAGTAACAAGTACCAGTCATTATAATAGTTCAATATCTGAAAAGCAGCGACATTTAGATCCAATAACAAATGCAGAGTCTATTCATATGGCCTCCATATCTCCCATAGCTTCAAGTGAATGGAGAACAGATAGTCTAATGTGTTACCCTCCTGCAAACTAGTGACTCTTGACCTAATGAGGACTCCTCTTGGAGAATGGCACTTGTAATCTAGAACATACTCTTTTGCTTGTTCTCTAAGAGTCCACAAGTCTTCAGCTTTTAAAGTTGGATATGATCTCTGGAAAATCAAATGTCATTTTTAGCTAAATCTTTTGTTTAAGCAAGATAATTCTGTTGAAGACACCAATTTTGGTTTAAAAAAATAAAAAAAGATGCAGGGGGCACCTAGGTGGCTCAGTGGGTTGAGCGTCTGACTTTGGCTCAGGTCATGATCTTGAGGTTCATGGGTTTCAGCCCCACATGGGTCTCTCTGCCATCAGCTCGGCAGGTGGATCCTCAATCTCCCTCTCTTTCTCCCCCTCCCCTGGTGGATTTCTTTCTCTCTCTCAAAAATAAACAAACATTAAAAAATGATGTGGGTAAGACATCCAGATGGCCAACAGGTGCATGAAAAGATGCTCAACATCACTCCTCATCAGGGAAATACAAATCAAAACCACACTCAGATACCACCTCACACCAGTCAGAGTGACTAAAACGAACAAATCAGGAGGCTATAGATGCTGGAGAGGATGTGGAGAAACGGGAACCCTCTTGCACTGTTGGTAGGAATGCAGCTGCTCTGGAAAACAGTGTGGAGGTTCCTCAAAAAATTAAAAATAGATCTACCCTATGACCCAGCAATAGCACTGCTAGGAATTTACCCAAGGGATACAGGAGTGCAGATGCAGAGGGGCACTTGTACCCCAATGTTCATAGAAGCACTTTCAACAATAGCCAAATTATGGAAAGAGCCTAAATGTCCATCAACTGATGAATGGGTAAAGAAATTTCGGTTTATATACACAATGGAATACTACGTGGCAATGAGAAAGAATGAAATATGGCCTTTTGTAGCAGTGTGGATGGAACTGGAGAGTGTTATGCTAAGTTAAATAAGTCATAGAGAGAAAGATACCATATGTTTTCCCTCTTATGTGGATCCTGAGAAACTTAACAGAAGACCATGGGGGAGGGGAAGACAATAAAAAAAGAGGTTAGAGAGGGAGGGAGCCAAAACATCAGAGACTCTTAAAAACTGAGAACAAACTGAGGGTTAATGGGGGGTGGGAGGGAGGGCAGGGTGGGTGATGGGTATTGAGGGGGACACCTGTTGGGATGAGCACTGGGTTTGGATGGAAACCTATTTGACAATAAATTTCATATTTAAAAAAAATTAAAATTAAAAACAAAAAAACAAAAAAAATGATGTGGGTAGGAAGCAATGAGCTGGTTTGGGGGCTCCAAAATTGTTGGGGCACCTGGGTGGCTCAGTCATTTGAGTGTCTGGCTCTTCATTTTGGCTCAGGTCATGATCCCAGGGTCGTGGGATTGAACCCTGTGTTGGATTCTGCACTGAGTGTGCAGCCTGCTTGAGATTCTCTCTCCCTCTCCCTCTCTCTTCCTGTCCCTCTCCCTTTCTCTTTATCTAAAATAAAAGCTGAAAAAAACAACACCACCACCAAGAAAAAAACCAAATTGTTAAGTAACTTGCTAGTGGTCAAGCAGGTGACAAGTTGCAAATTGTGGCCCCCTGGCCAGGACAGCCTGACTGCTTCTTTCCAGCTGTTCTGCTAAGTTGCCTTCCTGGACATGCCTGGGAAAAGATCAGAATGATGGTACAACAACCTAAGACAGGAAATGAGAACCCACAGTAATACAGGACGTGATTGAGGACTCACAATAAGTTAGGGAGAAGAGACACAGAGACATAACTATGATGTGCTAAACTTTGAATTAGCTAATCACACGGAATTGAATCTAACAAGGTCTCTGATTTCAAGGAACTTTTGTTATGTGGTCTATAATTTATTTTAAATAACTACTTAAATTAATATGTAAGTACTTAATCACTCCAGCCACACCCAACACCTACAAGGATTTTAGCTCTCTTATCTCTGATCAATAATAGCTTCTACATATTAGCATTATGGATGATAGAAAGGCATTTTCATTAATGAAATTAGGGTGTTCAGATGTAGATTGGCTAAAGATAGTCTAGAGACACACACCATTTTTGCGTGACAGGGAACGAGAATCTTCTGACGTCACTGGTCTTTGCATTTCAGTTCAGTGCTGGATGTCGTGTATGGAAATGTCTGGAGTCTAATACCATTTGTACTAAACACTGCTGTAATGAGGATCTGGGAAAGAGAGTCTATTGGTGCACTCTGGATAATGTTATCTTTCACCAAAGGCTCAAACCCCTGCTGGCTGAGAGACTGGGACTGGGGCAAGCCCCTTACCCCCGCCTGTGCCTAGACTGGGTCTCCATCTTTGTTTACTGTTCCCAGGATGAGGCCCTTCTTTCCAGTGGCAGCCTGATGTGTGAACCAGGACTCAACCCCCCAAGTCCACCCTTGACTTCACTTCTCAGTGCTAACAAACTACAGAAAATTCCACTCTGCTTCTCAGAGGTTTTTTAACTTTAAAACCTCTGTTCCATGAAGCTTTAGCAATCCGCACATTTCTTCAGGGGAAACCAGCTGTGTGTTTGAGGTCCCTCAGATCTGCAGTTTTGTCATTGCAACCTCACATAGATGCCGACACTTCTGGTTTTTTGTGCCCTAGCCAGTGGCCCTGTGTTGGGCCAAGCAGGTGTCTCCGCTCTGGCCATTCACAGAACTGGCACACGGCGCAGGGGTGAAGGCGGCTGCAGGCAGGCCAGCTCACTGCTGCCCCTGTGGCCCTGTTAACAAGAGTTCCTCCCTGAGCAGGTCAGTGCCTCCTCAGAACTTAAGGAAAATTCTGCTCTGCTTTTCAGAGATGTTTAAAAATTAGCTTCTGAACCTGTCCCTCTAACCAGCGTAAACGTCTTGAAGAGGAAACCAGCTGGGTGTTAAAGCTGTCCAGGTCACCAGTTGGGTCACCAGCTGCAAGGCCTCACAGACTCTGCCATTTTCTCCATCTCAGCAGGGGCCCTTGGCAGGAACCCTCTTAAGCTTCTCAGCCTCTTGGCTCCACCCAGAACTGACAAAAGCCCCTGGGGAAATTCACTGGGGAGCCTTGGATCACCCTCTGGGAGTCTCTTATCTGGAATGTCAGCACATCTGGGCCTCGCTGCTTGTGTAGCTCTCTGATACCTTAAAGCAGATTTTTAATATATTTTGCTCAGGCTTTTCTAGTTGTGCTCAGGTGGGATCGTCAAAGTGCTGTAGACCATTCCATTCTCAGTGGACGTCCCTATGTGCACCTTGAGAGATGGCAGCCGAAGCTGGGTCACGTAGGTCACTGATGGGAAGGACTCTCTTTGCCCATTGGCAGCCACAGGGTTAACTTCCTCTAAGTCTAGAATTTTACCAGCTTGTGTCCAGTGAGACTTTTATAGCAAAGTGTGATATAAAAGGACAGAATTGGGATTCAAGATTGCCAAATGGGTTCCAGACTGTTTGGTGCCCACTTTCTCATCAATTCTGTGTGTGCAGGTTTTGGGTTAACATTTACTTTCATTCGAACCTGGTAGCAAAGTTCTAGGGAAAGAAGTCTAACTAATAAACTACCTCTAAATTTTTTAAGGCTATGGTTTCTAAAAAGAACCTGATAACTGTGAATGACCCAATTGTTTTGGGTCCCATTCTCAACATGGCTCATCTATAGACCGATTTATATCTGTTCAACTTAACATCACTTCTTGACTAGTAAATGCTATAAAACAGCATAACAGTATATAAAGAATTATTCAGGGTCTCTTTTTGTTCTAAACATAATGTTCTCTCCACCGAACAATTTAATTTCCCTGGTTCAAGAGGTCTACAAGTTTGTAAATATGTTTTTTTTTTTTTTTGCCTCTGGGCCCTTTGATTATTTTTAAAAACATCATTGTAGGTCTTCTCAGTATTGCTCTTTCTTTATTGAGCGCTTATTTTCTCATCTATCTCTTTACCAAAATCCGTAATTCTACATTATTTTAACCTGTTCTTCCCAGAGACTTTTCTTCTCCAGCTGTATTCCTTTATTCACTCATTCAACAAAAATTTACCAAATATTGCTTTATTACATCCATAGGTGCCTACTTTACACAGCCACATCGTTTTATAGCAGAGAATATTTGATTCTCTATACCTGAAGGTAATTAGTATTTGAATGTACAATTACCCTCTCCTCTAAAACAGAGTCTGATGCAATGTATACCTTTGCTCATCATTTCATGGCCACACAGTAGCATACTGTCTTGCACATAGTAGGCATTTAATAAATAAATTACAGTAATAATTAGTCAGTGAATAATGTCTTAAATTTACCAGCGAGTAATAATAGCTTCCATGTTCTACTCCTGAATTTTGTCTAAAATAAAAACCCATGTTACCGTCTGGATAACAGAGATCTGTTTGGCACTTAAGGACACAGAAAGCAAAAGGCATCAGAAAAACTTTTTCTAAAAAGATCAGCTTTTGCATATGAAAGAAGAGAATAGTGAGGATAGAGTCTCATCAAAAGAGAGGCTTTCAAGCCACTCTTGAAAAGACAAATACACCAGTGCAGGTGAAGGTTTACATTCACACCAAGAATGAGAAAGGCACGGAAATGAAAGAATATGGAGCTGTTCAGAAGTGCATTCAGATAAAATAAGACAGCAAGTTGAATTGCCTTTCTACATAGAAACTGCCAGGAAAAGTTACATTGAGAAGCCCTGGAGCAAAATAGAAGGAAGCTCATTTTACTCACTTCTCTTTCAAACCCCAGTGCATCAGCTCCGTAATACCATTTGTACTAAACACTGCTGTAATGAGGATCTGGGAAAGAGAGTCTATTGGTGCACTTTGATATTCATGAAGGCCTCTCAGAGGCCATCCACAAACTGAAGAAACTATTTCTTTTGCCTGTGGGCTTCTTCTTTCTTGATTTTTTTCCTTTTAAACTGAAAGAACAGGAAGAAGAAAATAATTTCTAGAAACTGTTTCTTCATTCACCTTCCCTGGAGAGAACTTTTGCCCACGTAGGTATCGCGATCAAGTGTGGGTGGAGCATGTTTAGCGTGATGGTGGCAGGTGCAGCTTACGTGATGCAGGAAAATTTGGTGACATCAGTGAATTGAAGGATGGTTCCAAATTCATTTGCGGGTCGATGCAGAAGATGAAAGCCAAATGGCAAGTACAGAGCAGACATTTGGTAAAGACAGTCAGATGAATGGATCAATGAATGAACGCAAAGCAAGTAAGTTGAATGGATTCTGTATAAGGAAAAACTCCGGAAAGAGTCTAAGCTCTCTGCTAGGTCACAGATGGATTACATCGTAAACCACTTATTGCATAAACAAATGAAATAATAAAATGAATCCAAAGTTGCTTTGAACACTTCAAAAATTGCTTGTGGATAAAAGTGCCTCAGAGTCCAACAAAAGAAAACAGAACCTTTAAGTCTTATGTATATAGTTCCTGATTAAAAAAAAATAAATAAAAAAAATACTGTTTGATCCAGTTGGAACATAGGGTGAAAAATAAATGGATTTTAGGCCTACATTCGAATTCCTCTCTATCTCAACTAGTTGTTTAACTAACAGGGAGGCTTTCTTTTCTTACTCCTTTTATCTTGTTTTCCAATCTGTGAAATGAAATCATCATACTTGGAAGCATAAATATTATGTTGGTATACACACTAAGTAAGTTCATGAAGGTAAAGACATTGTGGCTCTTTTCATTTGATAGGGTTTTTCTATTTAGTTGCTTTCCTCTTGAGGTGGTATGCTCACTAATGACCACCTACTACAAAGCAATTTGCTGATGCTCTTTTCCAAGAGAAATGGGAATTTACTACATTGATCACAAATGCACACAGTAAGGACCCAGTAGGTACATTGATACTGTCTGTTTTTTTGGCTTTGTTTTTGTTTCCTCTGGACATTCCATCTCTACATCCCTTCACATTCTCCCTATATTCCAATATGACAGTCCTCTGGAACACAGATGGAAGGGGCCTAAAGTCTGATCTTTTGGGGTTAAGCTGCTTATTTTACCTGGCTGCTTTGCCAGCAGCCTAGAAATTTATTTCTGGCTGACTGTAAGCGATCAGTATTAGCATGTGCTTTCATCATTCTATTCAAGAACGTTGCAAGTCATGTAGTGAATCATCATAATCTATAGGTAGACTCAGACAGCCCTGTTTATTAACTTCTCACACCCTCGGGCTGAGAGCCTTAGATGGCTTTAAAATGAGGTTAGGAGATCCTAAGGCCATATAGAACCATCGTGGTTCCTGTTAGAGCAGTAGTTCCCAAACTTCAGTGATTGTAATATTACAGCCACGATTTTGGCCACATCAGCATATTAACTCCTATTATCCTCATGTTCCTCATATTTTTTTATCATAGTTGCTTAATATTTATTTGATATTCTTTTAAATCACTTCCCCCTTTTTTAAAAAAAATTTTTTTTAAGTTTATTTATTTTTAAGACAGAGAGAGACAGAACATGAACAGGGGAGGGGCAGAGAGAGAGGGAGACACAGAATCCGAAACAGGCTCCAGGCTCTGAGCTGTCAGCACAGAGCCCGACGCGGGGCTCGAACTCACGGACCGCAAGATCATGACCTGAGCCAAAGTCAGACACTCAACTGGCGAAGCCACCCGGGCGCCCCAGCACTTCCCCTTTACACTAAAAATTATTTAAAAGAAAACTTTGTTATTTTAATTCTAAAAAAAAA
The DNA here is from genome assembly GCF_027475565.1 of Acinonyx jubatus. Classification (NCBI taxonomy): domain Eukaryota; kingdom Metazoa; phylum Chordata; class Mammalia; order Carnivora; family Felidae; genus Acinonyx; species Acinonyx jubatus. The sequence goes on along the minus strand of NC_069380.1, from coordinate 118,065,734 downwards.
AAATCACCATAAAAAGAATTGGAAAAAGTTAAACTCTAGCTGGACTGCTCTCTGACTAAGGTTCTGAGATTGTGACCAGCTTCTTTTAGTTAAAAATGGAGGTTATAGAGTATAAATGATGTATTCAAGATTTAATAACTCCAAGAGTTTCTGCTTGATGAAAGTGGCTTTGAGAAAGAATTTTAAAGGGAACCACTCTCTCACTCTATGGGTCAAGGAGATTTAATGCTTTGTCTGAGGTCTCTCAGTAACTGGTGAGGTGTTAAGGGGGGACCCCATTCTTTGGTCACAGGGAACTGCCAACTCACTGGGGCTCAAGGAAAGTACATTGGTATTATGGCCAACATGCAGAGACAGGACACAATTTGTGGGCGAATGCACTGGCACGTAGTAGGCATTCAACAAATGCTGGTTCCTTGGAAGCTCTTCTTCCCTTCCCTCTTATCCTTCTAAGTCCCATTTCTAACGCTGCCATGGTGAAGACAGTGAGAGGCTCTTACTGAGGGCTCTGTATGTGCTGAGCAGTTATTTCGTCCAAGCTTCACAGGGCTTTCATCATTTTTTTTAGATGAGAAAACTTATATAAATACAATATATAATTGAGGAAAACTTTATAATTGAGACTCACGGAGGTAAAGCAACTTGCCCCAAATCATGCAGGGCAGGGACACTTGATGGTCTGGGTTCTGGCACCCCAGATATAATTAGGAATAAGGACATTAGTCAGCTAATTAAGTCAAACAGACAAAACAAACCACAGTTGCCCTAATTATCTGAGTTTTGGCTTTCCATTATTAAAGTCTGGCTCAGAAATCATCCTCTTCTCTTTTCTAGGAACAGTTTTGTTTTGATTTTGGCTTGGGTTATGTGGCTTACTGCCTTGGTTCTCTCAGCTGTGACATCCACAGTATTGTTCACAGAAGCATTTCAGAAATCCAGACTGGGGAAGTCAGGGAGAAAGGACAAGAGAGGGGAAGGAGGCCGTGTCTTTGCCAGCACACCAGCTGCTTGATAAACACACCTGAGAACAGAGGTCCAAGCCAAAGGACTGCAAATGAGCCTCACTGCTCTATGTCACTTTTACCTCTTTAGAGTGCTCGATGGATTTCTCTTATGCTCCAGCCCTGAAATGGAGCTCACAGAATTGGCCCTAATAAGACTGTGTGACATGAACATGTTCTCAGAAGGCCCTACACTCATAAACACTTGGCTTCACATGGGGCTTTGCTCATTCCTGGAGACCTTACTGGATGCTCTGCCTTCGTGGGAAGCTGCAGTCCTATCAGACTCTTTGAAACTGTGGTCAAATCTGCTATGGCTTTAGGGATGAAACTAAGAAACCCTTGATCCTTCATAAATTCTCCATGCCCAGCATTTGTAAGTATGGAAGTCCAGAAACCCCATTCCCAGCTTCCATGTTTTCTTAATAATATTCTTTCAGCCTCAAACCAATTCAGTCACTCTGAATAGATTTAAGATACCCTTGCTCAATGACTGAAATTCAGACACCACCTTCCTGAAATAGAACAAAAGACGCATTTGCAAAAATCGAAATGAGTTTTCCCTCAAGTGTCTGATTTAACGATATTGGGGGTAATAAATATGTGGATGAATGCCTCAGGTGTCCATTTTGTAGATGTGTGTGAGTATGCACAATATAGTTACATGTATAAACTATGGAGATTTTTCTCCTGTTTCTGATTTTTTTAATCTATTCCCTGATGAAATTCTGTAATACTTGCAAACAAGAATGTTTGGCCCTCAGCACTTTTCCATTTAGCTTAAAAATCTCAGGAGGACCCTCATATTAAGTCTATGCGGTTCTCGTATGTTTATGGGCATGTTATCACAACAGGTCTTTGACTTCCTAGTTGTAAGAATCTTTGAAAATTACCCTTTGAACCTCCACTCAGAGCTTACAGGATGTACGACATTTGTTTTGAATTTGGAAACTGAAGCACTGACCCAACAAGGGTCATGGGCTTTGCTGAATTCAGTTTTTCTCAGATCCTAGGTTCAATGCCAAGTGACATCAACTAGTTTGCCAAGGGCTTTGGTCCTGCTGCTTGCAGGTTGGTTGTATGTGTCCCAAGCCCTGAAGCCCCTGAGGAATCTAGGATTGTAATAAACACCACCTCCCTAACTTCCCCACCAGGAGGACTTGTAGAGTGAAAAGCAATATCCCTTAGGGACTTGGGGACATAGACCAAAGCAACTCCGAGTGAATATGAATTTAAAAGCTGTATTTAGCCTATAAATCTTCGTGAATTTTGTACATATAGCTGGAGTTGAATACAGGGCTACCCATATATACTTGAATCTGTCCGTTTGGCTTTATCTGCAGGGCTACCACTCCAGGCCAGGCCGTTGCCTGGAGGACAGCAGTGATGTCCCAGCCAGTCTCCTCATATCCCCTGCTCTCCTAAGTTCCAGTGTCCACAGCAGCCAAAGTGATCTTTGAAAATGGACATCTAGTCATGTCACGTCCCTAGCTTAAGAAAAATACAGTGATTTCTCAAAACTCACAGAAGTGGGGCCAGACGCTCAGCATCAGCTGTCCCCACCCCTGTGGTTCATTCCGTGCTGCTCCCCTCCACTTTCTGTGCCTCCACCTCCAACTGTTCGTCAGCCTCTAGTACTGCTCTGCAATGCTTCCCCTCTGCTACACCGAGAGGCAACGCAAGGGGTAGTAGTTAAGAAGACCGGTCCTGGGGAATAACAGGTAGGACTGTACTGAGGATTCCATGCATTACTCCATGAATCATGTGTGGAACAAAGCCTGACATGCAGTAAACACTCAGTAAGTAATGGCTGTGTTTGCTCATCCTTCAACTCTTGGGCCTCAGAGCTGCTCCAGAGAGGCCCCTCTAATCCTCCCAAAGTCAGGACCACCTGTCATGTATACTCACAACTTCCTACATGTCTTTATTGTCACAATTTGTAGTTATATATGTGTGTGATTATTTGATTAATTTGTCTCTTCTCTTCTTCTAGACTATAATCGTGATGAAGGCAGGAACCATGTCTACTTTGTTCAGCACATATTTCAAGCACCTAAGTCAGTGCCTAGAAAGTAGGGGGTGGTCAGTATATATTTATCAAGGGATATTGAAGGAAAAAAAGGATAGATGGATGGATGGATGGATGGATGGAAGGATGGATGAATGGATGGTTAAATGGATAAATATATCTGGTAAAGTGTGAAACTGGTTAGACAAAGCACTGAAAATATTATTAGAGATCTAAGCACAATGCAGATATGTAGACATAGAAATGAGTGTTGGATGGTTGCATATTATCAGTGATCTAAAAGAAGGAGAGCATTTGAGATTTGTTTAGCAAATATTTACTTCCTGCAGAAGGTAGCACTCAGGGTAGGTTGAGCTTTACAGGGTAAATAGGGTTTCAGGAAGAGAATGGTTCTAGCGAGGCCTCACACATAACACTGCAGAGCACAGACTTGGTCTGAATTCCAGCCCCACCACTCCCTAGTGGTCAACAGGGAACATGATACTTCCCACGCTCAACTCCATTTTTCCTTCTATAAAATAGGGTAATAAGAATGCATCCTCACAGTGATATCCTGAGGCTTAAGTAAATATTGAATGTAAAATACCCCGCTCAGTGCCTGGAGCATAGTAATAAGAAACTGCCACTCAGAACCTAGTTTGAAAATAGCCACGGGAGTAACAGAGTTTATGCCACTATGTTATGAGGGGCAGCCGGGGGTGGCGGGGGGGGGGGGGGGGAGGGGGAGGGGGGCGGGGTTGGAAGGGAATCACAGCCTTGCAGAAAATCTTCCACTCTGCACATGGGACAAACGTGGTTGCCCCTTACAGGGACATGTTTCTCCATCTACTGGGTGCCTGACCTCCCATTCCCTCCTTTCACCCCCTGTTGGGAACCACTGTCTGTGAGGTCTCAGCTCGCATTTTACTATTGACAGAACGAACTTCCTAATTACTTGAATCACTACTACTATAACTTGCATTTTCTTTTCAAATATGTATCATTCTGCAGAGACCACCAATTTTCTCTTCATAAAATAAAATCTTAAAATAATCTATTTGTCCTTTCTCTCCCCTTAGGCTCTGCCAAAAAGAAAGGGGAACATGTACTTTTGAAATCACCTCATGTCTCCTTGATTTCCTCATTCACCAGCAGAAAATTCAATACAAGCCCAGTACAATTCACAGGGAGGAAAGAAAGTTTCCAGTACCAGTCCTAGGGGAAGAGACTTGAGGCTCATTGCTGAGCGAAAATTTAATAGCTGCCTGACATTCTCAAGTAAAGGGGGCCTGAGCTGTTCAAACAGTTGTGTGCTTACCAAATGGGTGATTGTGTTATCCGTCCTAAAAAAGGACAAGGGAACAGGGTTTTCACCCTTGTGTGCGACATATGGGAGACTGTTAAGACCGTACAGATCACAGACACAGAAGGATCTGCTTCTGCATGAAGGCAAAAAATAATTTATTGCTTGGTGATAATAGAGATTGTGTGATTATGGCTGGTGGACAGAATTAGCTTTTTTTTTTTTTTAACGTTTATTTATGTTTGAGACAGAGAGAGACAGAGCATGAACAGGGGAGGGGCAGAGAGAGGGACAGAGAGAGGGAGACACAGAATCAGAAGCAGGCTCCAGGTTCTGAGCCATTAGCCCAGAGCCCGACGCAGGGCTCCAACTCACGGACCGCAAGATCGTGACCTGAGCTGAAGTCGGATGCTTAACCGACTGAGCCACCCAGGCGCCCCGGACAGAATTAGCTTTAAGTTTGATGGCTGTGGGTAGTGAGACATCTATAATGTAGATAGGTCTTACATGTCACTAGAAATTATCCTAAATCCTATGGAAATATCCATACTTGTGAGCATGTAATTTCCTCCATTAAATTCAGGTAATTTCGGATTCTCAGTGATTCTTTGCATGAAAGATGTTATTTGTGAAACTGCTTTTCTCTGTCTGGCTCAGAACAGATAACTCCACTAACTGTGTAGCATAATTCATTTAACTCATCTAATGTTGCAATAACCCTTAAAGGAGCTACTCTTAAGATTCCTCTTTTACTGATGAATGCCACCTAGTTGGGAAGTGGTGCACATAGCAGTCAAACCCGGGTCTTCAATGCCTCACCTTTTCCCACCACAGTACTGCCCTCCCAACATTCACAGCATTTCAGGAAGCACAAAGGTTTTTGATGTCCAAAAGTTTCTACCATTTTCCAAAGATCCATCTAAAAACTTAAAAAGGTATATCTGTGAGTGTAATTAAAACCTGGTATTTCCACACTGAATTTTGGGTTTATGTATTTGTCATACTCTTTAATCCTCAACAACCTGTGAGGTAAATGGTACTTTACTCATTCTGTAGATGGAAAACTAAGTCTGAGGAGGGCTCAGCATACCTGCCTAGGTCCCAGGGCTGGTAAGTGATAATCGGCCCTAGATTCAAACCCAGGTTCTCTCTGTCTCCACAACGTTCCTTGCCTTGGCCTTACCATCCATACTCAGCTTCATTGTGTTCTCTGCCTTTCCTGTCCTGCCACACGATCTTTGTGTTCTTTGGTACCTCCTGATGCAAGGTCCAAGAACAAGTAGGCAAATGCTTGATGCTACAAGCCTGTGATTCTGGACAGTCTGATGTAATCATCTTTCTGACCGTACCCTCAAGGAATAAATCACAGGAGAGCAAGCTGCGGGCTTTTCTTGTTTTGTTTTAAACAGTAATAGATGTTCGAGTTGCTATCAGTGTTTGAGGCTTCTAATCAGCCAAAATTGTCCGCTCTGTAATATAGGCTGACCTTCCAGGCTGATAAACCTGCATCATTACTGACTTCTGCAGAGGTTGGTGTTTGCGTGTTATGTGGGGGATAGAGTTCTGACAGCAGCAAGAACAGCAAATATGACCAATCATTACAGGGCAGGCTGCCTGTGAGAACGGCACAGTCATTTGTGCCCAGGCGGGGCCAAGCACATGAGTTTATCTCAAGGCCAGAAGTAAATTTAGGTTTTCTCTACACGCTCAGTCTCTAGATTGAGCCAGAACAGCAATTTTTGTTTCCATCAGTTAGAGGAACCATTGTCTAAGGGGTCACAGGTGCTTTATTTGCCACGTCTGTGACAGCAACTGTGCCAACAGAAGCTGATGTACGTCACTCATTTAAACGAGAGTATACAGTCCTGGTTTTATTGGGTGAGACCTGTCGTCAAACTAAAAAGTTAAAAAGCAATCAACTCTTTTTGGATGTCATGGCAAGCCAAATAGCTCTCTCAAGTTTTCCTGAATTATTTCACCTGTGAATTGACCGTTACCTAGCGTGGTGTCTGATATCAGTTCATTCAAGAATATTTACGGAGCATCTACTATATGGAAAGCTCTACTTATATGGAATAAACATCATAAAAAAGATAGGCTATCTCAGGTAGCCACTGCATATTCCCTTCTTTTTTCCTGGAAGCCCCCATGAAATCTGGGCATCTTGAGATCAGGATGTCTATGATCCTTGACATCCCTAAAGTCTAATAAACTTAAGCTTGGTAGCTATCTTGAGCCAAGACTCTTCAGCCAGGTGTTGATTAATACATCACAATACCCAGCATTACCTGGATCTTATTGATAAGCTTGGTCATTCTTCTTCCAAATTTCTATCTTTTCTCACCACCGTCACATTATTTGTCATATCTCTTTATTACCTTTATTATTATTTACTAAATATTTTTCTTAAAATTGACCTTACCTTTTCACATTTCAACTGACTTACTTAAAAAGGGAGGGGCGCCTGGGTGGCGCAGTCGGTTGAGCGTCCGACTTCAGCCAGGTCACGATCTCGCGGTCCGTGAGTTCGAGCCCCGCGTCAGGCTCTGGGCTGATGGCTCAGAGCCTGAAGCCTGTTTCCGATTCTGTGTCTCCCTCTCTCTCTGCCCCTCCCCCGTTCATGCTCTGTCTCTCTCTGTCCCAAAAATAAATAAAAACGTGGAAAAAAAAATTAAAAAAAAAAAAAGGGAAAATTACATTACCTGTTACCAATGGAAAATCGGTATCAGTGACCATAAAGGGAAGGTAGCCATAAAAATAAACATAAGGAGACAAAATAATATCACAATTCTAGCTGTACACTTCCGTTCCCAGCCAAGATGGAGTGATAGGGACCATGTCTACCCTCCTGCCTCGAACAACTGCAATGGACACTGAACATCAGACAACAAAGGACAGTGGTCTCTGAGAAAGGGAACGAGTGAAGTGAGCCCAACAATTGCCCCAGCTTACCGTCTAGAGTACCCAAGCAACAGTACAGGGATAGGATCCCAGGAATCTCCCTGAATGGGAGAGATGTTGCTGAGAGTGCAGGGGGAACAGGCTAGGAGTTAGAAGACACTGAGCAGAGAAGGGAGAGCTGCACTGCAAGTGTCCCAGAAATGTGCACAAGTCCCCTTGGGCCTCAGCAGGGCACTGCCCAGCAATGAATAGGAGGAATCTACGAAGATGGAGAAATAACCACCCAAATGATTAGAGGAAATAGTACTTGGGACTCTCACAGGGCCAAGTGTAGTGGGTGCTCCTGTTAGGCAGATTGGAAAACATCGTGATTCCCATGTAGACAACCCAGAAGATCTTGCCTTAGAAGTGGTGAATAATTATCCTTAGAATGACTACTGCTCTGGTATTCTTTAACAAATATTTTTTAATGTTTATTCATTTATTTTTGAGAGAGAGAGAAAGAGAGAGAGTGAGAGCATGTGCAAGTCGGGGGAGGGACAGAGAAGCAGACAGAAAATCCCAAGCGGGCTCCACGTTGCCAGCGCAAAGCCCACCACACAGCTCAAAGCCATGAACCGTGAGATCATGACCTGAGCCGAAACTAGCTAGGAGTCCAGCGCTCAGCTGACTTAGCCACCCAGGTGCCACTCATTTAACAAATCTTAAAAGCAAACCCCCAAAGGATCAAACTGTTTCCACATAACTTAATTGTGACTCAGAACAGAATTCAATTTTGCTTACAGGAATACAGAAATATTCAGCTCCCAACAAGCTAGAATTCACAGTGTTTGGCCATGAATCTAAAAAAATTACTAGACATGATAAGAAGCAGGAAAACATTATCTATGAGGAGGAAAAAAATCGGTCCGTTAAAACCAACTTGGAATTGCATTGAGGTTACAATTAGCAGAGAAGGACATTAAAATAGTTACTATAACTATATTCCATATTTTAAAAAAGTTAAGTAGATACAAAGAAGATATTAAAAATACTACATCACACCATTTAAGAGAAATCAAAAGTGAGCTTTCACTAATGAAAATCACAGTGCTAAAGATGAGGACTATGCCAAAGGGATTAATGACAGGTTAGACATTGAACAAGAAAAGATCCATGGATTTAAAGGCATCACAATGGAAACAATGCAAAGTGAAACACAGTAAAGAGATTTTTTTAAAAAAACAAAAAGAGCATGTGTTAGCTATGGCACAACTTTAAGCAGCCTAATATATTTGTATTTGGAGTCCATCAAGAAGACACAAAAGAGGACAGAAAAAAATATTTGAAGAATATTGGCCAAAATTGTCCCAAATTTATTTTTTTTAATTTTTTTTTGACGTTTATTTATTTTTGAGACAGAGACAGAGCATGAACGGGGGAGGGGCAGAGAGAGAGAGACACACAGAATCGGAAGCAGGCTCCAGGATCTGAGCCATCAGCGCAGAGCCCGGCGCGGGGCTTGAACTCACTGACCGCCAGATCGTGACCTGAGCTGAAGTCCGACGCTTAACAGACTGAGCCACCCAGGCGCCCCCAAAATTGTCCCAAATTTGATAAAAACTATAAACTCACAGATCTAAGAAAGTCAATGAAAACAACACTAGGGAACATCATAATCAAACTGCTAAGGGGTGCGTGGGTGGCTCGGTTGGTTAAGGATCCGACTCTTGGTCTGGAGATGTGCTGTGCTGATGATGCGGAGCCTGCTTGGGATCTTCTCTCTCTCTTTCTCTCTGCCCCTCCCCCACTTGTTCTCTCTCTCCCTCTCTCTTTCTCTCTCTCTCTCTCTCTCTTCAAATAAATTAAAAAATTTTTAATGTTTATTTATTTTTGAGAGAGGAGGAGCCATTGTCTAAGGGGTCACAGGTGTGACCATGAATTTGGTATGATCACCTAAACAAATTGAGAAAGATGGTGTTAATGGGTTGAAAAGCTTAATGTTGTTAAGAAGTTAGTTCTCAAATTTATCTGTATATTCAGTGCAGTCCAAACAACATCCCAACAGTTCTTTTGATTAAAGTTGACAAGATGATCCTAAAATTTTTATGGAAATACAAAGGACCTCTAGAATAGCCAATACAAAGCTATGGCAAATAAGACAGTGTAGTAGTGGGATAAAGATGAACATATAGATCATCAAAGTAGACCAGAGTCTAGAAATAGACCCACAGATATACAAACAATGGATTTTTGATGTAGGTGTAAGGGTCATTCAAGGGAGAAAGTATAATCTTTTCAATCATGGTACTGGGTCAATTGAGTATCATATAAAAAATTCAATTCATACCTTCTAAGCAAAAATTAACTCAAAATGAATCATAGACTTAAAGATAAAATCTAAACCTATAAATCTACCAGAAGAAAAAAACAGAAGGAAATTGTCGTGACCTTGGCTTAGGCAGATATTTCTTAAGATATGAAAAGTACAACATCTAAAAGAAAAAAAATGATAAATCGAACAAATTTAATTTGTCAAAATTAGAGACTTTTGCTCTTATAGAACACTGTTAAGAGTATGAGAAGGCAAGCCACAGACTGGGAAAAAAAAATTTTGCAAATTGAATACCTAACAAAGTACTTATATCCAAGATAAATAAACAACTCTGAAATTCAATAATGAGACAACCAAAATTTTTAAATTAGCAAATGTTTTAAAAAGGCACCTCACCAAATAAGATAAACAGATGGCAAACATAGCATAATGAAATATGTTCAACATCATTATTCATTAGGGAGATGCAATTTAAAACCAGAGTGTGAAATGACTATATACCTACCAGAATAGCTAAAACTGAAAAGACCTGCTCAAGAATGTTCACAGTAGCTTTATTTGCAATAACCTAAAACTGGAAACACTCAAATGACCATCAGCACATGAATGGATAAACAAATTGTGGTATATTCATATAGTAGAATACTACCCAGTTATAAAAAGGAATGGACTATTGAATCAGATCGCCATGTTGGAAGAATCTCAAAATAATTATATTAAGTGAAAGCCATGAGACTAAAATAAAGAGTACACACTGTATTATTTAATTTTTATAGAGCTTTCATAAAACGGAAACTACAGTAGCAGAAAGAAGGTCAGTTGTTACCTGGGAAGGGATAGAATTGGTGAGGTGTGGGAGGGAAGGATCACAGTGGGTCACAAGAAAAATTTTGGGGGTGTTAGAAATATTTATTAATTTGATTGTGGTAGTGGTCTCAGGGTATATACAGATATCCAATCATTTCAAATTATACCTTTAAATAGACAGTTTGCTTTATGTCAATTATACCTCAATATATGTGTTAAAAATATTCTGTTGGAATAGCACTGCTAGGAATTTACCCAAGGGATACAGGAGTGCTGATGCATAGGGGCACTTGTACCCCAATGTTTATAGCAGCACTTTCAATGATAGCCAAATTATGGAAAGAGCCTAAATGTCCATCAACTGATGAATGGATAAAGAAATTGTGGTTTATATACACAATGGAATACTACGTGGCAATGAGAAAGAATGAAATATGGCCTTTTGTAGCAACGTGGATGGAACTGGAGAGTGTTATGCTAAGTGAAATAAGTCATACAAAGAAAGACAGATACCATATGTTTTCCCTCTTATGTGGATCCTGAGAAACTTAACAGAAGACCATGGGGGAGGGGAAGGAAAAAAAAAGTTAGAGAGGGAGGGTGCCAAACCATAAGAGACTCTTAAAAACTGAGAACAAACTGAGGGTTGATAGGGGGTGGGAGGGAGGGAAGGGTGGGTGATGGGTATTGAGGAGGGCACCTGTTGGGATGAGCACTGGGTGTTGTATGGAAACCAATTTGACAATAAATTTCATATTAAAAAAATTCTGTTGCTTGACTGAGGCTTGCTCTTCCTTCAGCAAAAGGCAGATCAGCTAAGTGTGGAAAGCTGTTAAAGGCACACCAGCACAGTGGCTTTCACCTGGAAGCCCAAAGAGAGATTGGAAGACCATTTAAAAGAGAATAATGTTTGGCTTCTGTGATTTAGTGTTATTAAATGCTCTGTCCATGAACCACTTTAAACAACCTCATATTTCAGCAGGTGGGACATGTATTCAGCACATAGTTTGGGAAACAGTGAACCAAGAAAAACCTTGTAAGAATGTAGCAAATATTGTGAGGTGACTTTATGTGATAAATCTTCACTTGCAACTAGAATTCTACAGCCTTGCTTAATCTTGGAACAACATTGACTCAAGACCAACCCTGCTTAAGTGAGGAATGCAGATCACCCTTTGAGATTCCTACTAAGCCACAGAGTGACTGTGGCTTCTCAGAGTTTCTTTATAGCCCCCCAAATTCTGCTTATTTTAACAGGCCCTTGGTTTTCTGGCCTCTTTCTCCAAATAAGGCAGTAGTGAGGACTGCTTTCAATGTAAAGTCACAGTATGTGGGAAAATGTGCAAGTACGGATTTCCACAAGTGGTGGGTGAGTGAGATAGCCGCTGCTATCTCACATGTCCATCTTGGGGCAAGAGGAGAAAATGGGCCTTTTCACGGTGTCCTACTGAAAAGGCAAGAATATCAGGCAGTGGAGAGGGCTCCTGATGGGGAGAGTTCAAATTTTAACTAAAAAATCATAAAGGAAATGAGTGTTTGGAGCTTAGAAAGGAAAAGAGGAAAAAAGACTGGCTTGATGTGCAGACTTTTTTGCGATCGTTTGTCTCCTTGATTTTTGGATGAAGATAGCAAGATTAAGAGGCGGTCTTATGGCTGATTTAAGGATGGGTTCAGGCCAAGTTTGTTCACAGCTCTTTGCTGAAAACCCAGCCTCTTCCCAGTATGGCTGCTTCCTCTAACTCATTAATGAAATATCGCAGACCCCTTATTCCTTAGCATTTATTTAACCCAGCTGTGGGTCTGTGAAAATGTATGTCCCCTCTGGATGTGATCGAGCTTTCAGCTGTCATCATTGTCTCTACAATTGTCTCTTTCTCTCTTTTTATATGACCTGTTTCATTTTTACCAGATCCAGCCTTCAGGGAGGAAGGGTTACCAGTATTTTGTATTCTAGAACACAACCTGTGTCACATTTACTAGCTAGTGGAGTCAATATGACATCAAAAGCCAATGAGCAGTCTTTCTCTCCTACCCAGAATTTGTAAGCTGAAGTAGATTTTCTTTAGAGCCTCACATCCTGAAATTAGTCTATGTCACAAGGCTACTGGGAATGTAGCAAGAACTGGGCTCCTTGAGGGGCGCCTGGGTGGCTCAGTCGGTTAAGTGTCTGACCTCGGCTCAGGTCATGATCTCATGGTTTGTGAGTTCAAGCCCCACATCAGGTTCTGTGCTGACAGCCCAGAGCCTGGAGCCTGCTTCAGATTCTGTGTCTCCTTCTCTCTCTGACCCTTCCCCACTCACACTCTGTCTCTGTCTCTCAAAAATAAATAAACATTCAAAAAATTTAAAAAAAAAGAACTGGGCCACTTGTAGTTGCTCACATGTAACTCTGCCCTTCCCAGTCCCTGTCTCTGAAACTCATCTAAGAAGTCAACTCTGAGCACACACACACACACACGCACGCACGCACACACACGCACACACACTGCTGAACCCCTTCTCAGCGAGACCTTGGACAAGGAGTAAGTTCCTGAACTCATCTAGGGTTTAGTTTCCTCACCTGTAACACTGACATACTGTGACGTGTATCTCATGGGATTGTCTTGAGGATTAAATTAGTTTATATCCAAAAGGTGATTAAATCAGTTCCTAACATATAACAAGAGTTCAGTGAATTTTTTTTTTTTTAATGTTAGGTGCTCTTCCCTTTTGCTTAATTCCCTTCTCTGTCACTCTGCTGACACATTTTCAGTGTCATTATCTTAGTCATTATCTGCTTAAGCATCTCTATCCTCCATGAGGCTATAGTTTCCTTAAGGACAGAAACTGTTGTGTCTGTTCTTTTAATCCCTACCAGTGAGCACAGTTTCTGACACACAGGCATACAATGAATGTTGAGTCAATAAATAAGTCACTGGGTGAAAAATTTAGTATTGGAACAAACTAAGTGTAGCATTTTTTTTTTTTTGCTATAGGAAAAAAAAAAAAAAAAAGAATGAGAGAAAATCTACCAGATCATTAAGAGTGCTTAGCCCTGGACGGTGAAACATGTAACATGTATTTTCTTCATTTTGCTCTTCTATTTTTCCCTCTAATGCGAGTGTGGTTAGGGGCAGAGTGGTTACACAACATTGCATGCAAACGACTGAGCTCTGCTCTAACCAGAGAGCTTTGAGGATTATATTAGTGATGATGACATGAGCTGCATTAACAAATGAACTTGGACATTTTGGCATCTTAACATAATAGCAGTTTATTTCTTGCTTGCACGTTGAAGGTGTATACACACCTTTTTATGTACTCCATGAAATCATTCAGGGACCCAGCCCCATGGAGGCTCCTCCATTTACACATGGTTGCAGGTCCCCCTGGTGTCCACACATTTGGCTGGCAGACTGGGGAAGAAAAGGGCATGAGTAGGTTCATATGGGACGTGTACCTCACGTCTGCCCACATTCCTCTGCTCCAAATTGAGCAACACTGCCCTGCCTGGCCAGAAGATTGGGAAATGTTGTCTAGCCATATGTCCTAACAGAAAGGAAGTGATTTGGTAGAGAAGCAGAGGATGAGTTAGCTTTCCACCCCTGCATTCTGTCCAGCCTAGCCCCCTGATTCAACCTCCTGACTAGGCTCCCCTCCTCTTCTCTCTCCTTTTCAACCTGTCTTCCACATGGCTGCCAAAGTGACTTTTCTAAAATAAATATTTGACTTACCACTTGCCTTACTTAGCTCCCTATCGTCAACTAAATAAAGTTCAAACTTCTGTAAGCTAAATCTCTCAACCCATACACTCAAGAGCACAAGTAATATTTCTTTCTGCGACTGGATTTAATTTTGGTGTTAAGCTCCCATCCTGCCAGGTAGTAGATTTTTCTCCCCTTTATATAGGTTCTGAGTTCTTGGGAGTATCACAGTACAAAGCCTTGAGTGGGCATAAGATCCTCAGTGGTCACCTCAGGGGGGTTTTCTAAAAGAAACCAAAGGCATTTCTTACCCTCAGAACACTGCAGGAAACCGTCCTGAGAATCTCATTCAAATTGTCAGTGAAAGGAAGCAAACCAAACCTGGAGTACTGAAAAAGAAAACAAGCAAACAAAAGAAATAGAGTAAGAAAATGAGTCATTGGGAGTTGGCAGGGGGGCATTAAGAAAGAATTCAAGGCAGAAGCAGATACCTCTTGTGTACATATCTTTATAAAAATTAGAAAAGCAACACAAATAAGAAGTCTAGTATATTAGCCAGCATGTATCTTAATGCTGCTTAATGTGCTACCTCTAAGCACATTTACATCATAGGCAGTTCCACTGAAACCTGTAACATTTACTGGCATGTAAAATAATTCCAACAAATAATATAGAAATATGTCTGCTTTGCTAAATTATATTTAAATGTATAAAGAAAGGGGATGTGTCCAGATATAGAAATGACAAAGCATCACATCTGGAAGCGTCTTTCAGCTTGTGTATGGAGAATCTGGGGTATTTAGAAGCAATGGCTCACCTAAGATCAGGCAGCTATTAAGTGACAGACTGGGGCCTGGATCCAGACTTTCACACCTACTCTCAGCTGGAACAATGTGGGTGGTCGAGGAAATTGGCACATTTCCCTCAGAGCTTCAGAAGGTAGAAGCCTTGAGAGCTGCTGGGAAAATGCATGTCAAAGCATAAAGCAACAGTCAGCAGCTATAGGTTTTCTTTTACTCTGAACACTTTCTACCTTCTTCTAGACAGAATCCGGACTCATTTATAGGGCACTAAATCTTCTCCTGGCTAATGTGGTTTCTTGCCCAAACTTACAGATCACTATGCACATTCCCCCTCCTCTGTTTACAGCCCCTTCCTTGGGTTGTCTCTGGAGAATGATCCCTCCCTAGTGCATGTAGTTTTGGTGGAGGATCCTTTGTAGGGTCTGCTCTTCCCTGGTTGAGGAGAGTCTATATGATACAGAAGCCAATCAGAGTCCTTCTCATAGACATTCAGATCCTCATCAGAGTGACACAAAGATGAAAAACATTGGAGCCAACTCATCCAGTGATAGACCTGTAGAAGACTATCCATTAGTGCCTGCTCCCAAGATAGCCAGTTCTTCCCTAGTTCCCATCCTACTGAGAACCTGGCTGTTCAGCTTTACTTCAACTTGTTGTGTCTTCTCAGATCTGTCCAATAACTTTCCTTCTTTGCCTATGTTTGTGAATTTTATTTGGGTTCTTTGCAGATAAATTGATAAAATGTACAGTGGGCAGTCCTATTGATCCCCTCCACTTAACTGACTTTTTATTAAACAAATGGGTTAACTAGTGCCTCAGCATGCGGATGACTAGTATCTAGTATGCTTTACTCTAGTGCATCCATGCACTCCATTTGAGTTCTGAACTTACCAAACACTTTCGTGTTGGTTCCCAAACCTGGTCACACACACACATTACAGTTTCATAATGTAAATAAGTATTAACTAATAAGTGCTCTCTTCAGCAGCACAGTTACTAAAATTAGAATGATAGAAGATTCACACAGCCCCTGCATAAGGATGGCATGCAGATTTGTGAAGCGTTCCAGATTTTTCCAAAACCCACAAGATACTGGGAATACGGTAAAAGATTTATACTCTGAAAACTGTAAAACACTGAGGAAAGAAATTGAAGATGACACAAAGAAGTGGAAAAACATTCCATGCTCATGAATTAGAAGAACAAATATCAATAAAATGTCTCTATTACTCAAAGTAATCCACACATTTAATGCAACCCCTATCCAAATACAACCAGAATTTTTCACAGAGCTAGAGCAAACAATCCTAATATTTTTATGGAACCAGAAAAGACCCTGCATAGTGAAATCAACCTTGACAAAGAAAAGCAAAGCTGGAGGCTTCAAACTTCTGGACTTCAGGTTATATTACACAGCTGTAATAATCAAAACAGTATGCATCAAATCAGCACAAAACAGCACAATCAAAACAGCACAAAAATAGATGCATAGATCAATGGAACAGAATAGAAAACCCAGAAATGAAGCCACAACTGTATGGCCAATTAACCTTTGACAAAGCAGGGAAGAATATCCAATGGAAAGAAAAACAGTCTCTTCAACAAATAGTGTTAGGAAAACTGAACAGCAACATGAAAAAGAATGAAGCTGGACTACTTTCTTACACCATACACAAAAATAAATGCAAAATGGATGAAAGACCTAAATGTGAGGTAGAAAATCATTAAAATTCTAGAGGAGAACACAGGTGGTAACCTCTTTGACATTGGCTATAACAAGTTCTTACTAGATATGTCTCCTGAGGCAAGGGAAACAACAGCTAAAATAAACTATTGGGACTACATCAAAATAAAAAGCTTCTGTGAATCAAAGGAAATAATCAACAAAACTAAAAGGCAACCTACTGAAGGGGAGAAGATATTTGTAAAAGACATATCTAGTAAAGAATTAGTATCCAATATATATAAAGAACTTATCAAACTCAGCATCCAAAAAACAAATAATCCACCTTTAAAAATTTGGCAGAAGATATGAACAGACATTTTTCTAAAGAAGACATACATATGGCCAACAGACACATGAAAAGCTGCTCAACATCACTCATCATCAAGGAAATACAAATCAAAGCTAGGATGAGATAGCACCTCATACCCATCAGAATGGCTAAAATGAACAACTCCGGGGGGAATGACAGGTGTTGGTGAGGATGTAGGAAAAGGAGAACACTCTTAAACTATCGGTGGAAATGCAAACTGGTGCAGCCACTCTGGAGAACACTATGGAGTTTCCTCAAAAAGTTGAAAATAGAACTATCCTATGATCCAGCATTTACATTACTGGGTATTTACCTAAAGGATACAAAAATACTGATTTGAAGGGATGCATGCACCCCAATGCATTATCAACAATAGCCAAATTACAAAAAGAGCCCAAAATGTCCATCGACTGATGAATGGGTAAAGATGTGATGTGTATATTTATGTGTCTGTGTGTATATGTGTGTGTGTGTATGTGTAATATATATATATATGTATATGTGTATATATATATGTATATGTGTATATATATGTGTGTGTGATGTGTCTGATGGCAGAGAAGTCACACACACACACACACACACACACACACACACACATATACATATATGTATATATATGGTTACCAGAGGGGAGCTGGGTGGAGGAATGGGTGAAATGAGAGATGGGTATTTAGGAGTGCACTTGTGATGAGCACCAGGTGTTGTATGCCAGTGTTGAATCAGTTAAATTGTATACCTGAAACTAATATTATACTGTATGCTAACTAACTGGAATTTAAATAAAAACTAAAATGTATATATATATATATAATATATATATATTATGTATAATATACATTTATATATGTTATATATTATATATATAAACTAATTACAAGTGAAGGTGAAATAAAAAATATATATATATAATATATATATAAACTAATGAAAGGTGAAGGTATAAACAGTGTTTATTCTTGTGAAAAATGAGTTGACTTAGGAGTCTTGATAAAGGTAAACAACTAGAAAATGTCAATAAATTAGGTGTGGGTGAGAGACAATCAGAAAATGATACAAAATTATAAAATTCAGAAGAATTTTGTAAGTCATATACCTTCGCAAAGATTTTTAAGTTATTTTTCCCCTTCAAACAAATCAAAGCTGAAAATCATAGACAGTTCCTGATGGGTGACTGCAATCAGCAGACCCAAAACCGAAGAAAGGGTTTTGGCTTATGAAAAATTGGGAAATAAATGAACATCTATATGTGTTAAAATACTTAAGGTATCTGTCAATCATTATGATTTCTTGGTTTAACTATATTTTTTCAACATACTTAAGTGATCAAATTGAATAGGAGGTCTTTGTACACAGAAATGCGGAGGGGAAACTCATACTTCTCTTGTATCTGCTCACGTGTTAGTCCTCAGTGGTAGTGGCCTGTCTTGACTTTAGGGACCCTTCCCACAACTCTTTGCCTCTGAAAGGGGAACAGCTGCAGAGTATCTGAGGAACTAGTTCACATCTTCTTTTCACTGCTGAAACCCTGAGGCCCACAGAGGGGTAGTGACTGTGCCGAGTCATTCAATGGCTGATGGCAGACCTGAGACAATGATCCAGATCTCCTTAATGTACATGAACCCATCCTGCAGCACAGGAATTTGGTCCAAAGGATTTTATCCATTTATTTATTCCTTTGTGCACACAGCTTTAATACAGAAAGGAGTTATTATAACAAGATGGTGTGAAATGAATTATCAGGTCATATTAGAAATATTATCCACTCAAAAAGATATGAAGCTCATTATTCAGGCATGAAGGAAATGGGAGTGAATTACTCTGAGAACCCTGAATAAATCACGGTTAACTCATTTGCAAGCCTTTTAATGGTGAATACTGGTGATGGTCCTGTGATTCCTGGTGTGCTTTCTCCTGTGTCAGATGAGACAGTTACCTGATGCAACTTTACAAATGAAGCAGGAAAGCTACATTTTATAGTCACTGGTCAGACTAGTAAGATCTTTTAATTATCCTAGAAATAAAGGTGACCTTTTCACTAAAGTAAATGCGAGCACGAAGGCTAATAGTCAATTGGGTCAAAAAAGTAGGATTGGCTGATCTACTTTTTACTGACTGCTTTTTTTTTCCCCCATAGAATTGGTTGTGTTTGGGTAGAATTGACAAAATTGAATGACGGTTTCATATTTGTTGTCAAGGACTAAGAGCATTTATTATACACGTATTATAGACACCATGTTGACCTCCAGCAGGGTCAACACTTCCCTCCAATCTTTCCCTCTCTTTCTCCCCTCTTCCTCCTCCTCTTCTTGTCTTCCTTCTTTTCCTCTTCCTCCTCCTCATCCCATGAGGATAGTTGCCAAGTTAGGTGTCACTCTCTTCTCAAAGGAGGGACAGTGCTGCCCAAAACCAAGGACATGATTAGGATAGACTGCCAGGGTTGAGTTGAGAGAGTGTCTACCTCTTTGTTGAGTTTTATTTCCCAGGAGTTTCCAGCAATCTAGATCAGAAAAGTTATAAAGTCAAATACTATAGAACTGAGCAATTAACATATGAGGTGGTGGTGTGGACAAACCAGGCTCAAGGGCCCTGTGTACATGGGGGTTTCCATAACTCATCAAAGGGGCAACCATGATGCAGCTCCAGCCTCCTGGAAGCACGTGGGCCCAGTTACCCAGATCTGCCAACTCTTTAAGAAAGCTAGAAATCTAATTATTTCATGTAAAATATCTCTTGAGTTTAAAATTAATTATAATTTTAAAACCTGTTGAAGTCAAATAAAATGTATTTTCAGGTCAGCTACAGTCTGTGGGCTACCAGTAGGTGTCCCTGACTTCCTCAGGGCTGCCTTGCTGGCAGGTGTGCTTCAGACCAGCCAACTCCACGTGGAAATGGTAAAATTTAGGAATATGGCCTTGAGATTTAGAGAAAAAGGTGAAACTTCAGCCTGGTTATTTCTAGACTTGAACCTATCTAGTCTCAATGAAAAGAATCTGCCTATGACCTGGCCTAGCTTAACCAAGTTTAACATTAGGACTTGGGAGGCAAAATCTCAGCATTATAGGTACTATCAGTTTTCCAGGCTAATTTTCTTATTCTATTGATGAATTCCCCCCATGGTTCTCTGGGACAGTGATGTGGCAAGATACAGTGGTTCACAATCCCATGTCCTGGCCATCTTTCTTTGTTTTAGTTGTTTCCGTGTAACTCTGTTACACTGCCCCTCCCCAAGGCTTCCCTTGTATGTATTTGGATGAGGGGAGTAGGCAGATGATAAGGTTCAGTATATCATGACTTTCTACATGAATCAAATTAACTGTATTGTCCATTTCATGTACTCTGCATAGACACCAAAAATATTGGATGACCCCACCGTAGCTCACTATTAAAGTTATTGTAATTTTATTTAATGAAAATATTTTTTCCACCTCTTATATTTCAGGGATCAATAATTCCTGTAATTAAAATTCAGTAAGGCTACATTTTTATTATAGAGAAGTCAAAATATATTCCACAGCCTTTGTTTCCAAAGATTTCTTCATGTAATTAAAGAATATCATATTTTGGCATTTGGACTTCCTTATTATCTCTGTGCTTGTTTAATAAGTTTTTCATTGAAAATCATCTCAGTAAATGAAACTGTAGTGTGTTAACTGAACCAACCAAATTTTCTCATATTCATCCTTAATAGTGTGAGAAGTCAAAGGCTTTATTGTGTTATTTATCGAGCACTTATGTGGAAGGAGAAGAGATGAATTGATCCATTTCTTCTGTAAAGTACTCAACAAATCCACCATCTGGAAGAATATTTAGGCAAAATGAGCTACATTTATAAAATAAGTCCAATCAAGAACCCACTGACTTCTGGACCTGTTTCCCTTGCAGTGGAATGGGAAGGTTAGACAGGCTCTTCTCTAAAGGACTCTAAGCCCTGACATGGTGAAGAAGGCTGGACTGTGGACCCCAGTGCCTGGGTTTGAGTCCTTGCTCTACTACTCACTCCCTAAGTGACCTTGGATAAGTCTTTCCTCAGGTAATAATTTTATCATCTCTAAAATGGAAATGACAATATGCTAATTTCACCATGATGATAGGGATCAAATGAGATAACACATGTGCTTGGAATTGCACTGGTTATGTAATAACCCATGAGCAAGTGGGTCTTAGGAGGTCCTTGATTTTGTATCTGTAATACGGAAGATGGGTTGGTGTTGTTGATTCCCAACAACTACTAATTTATAATTTTCCAGTGGGGAGATTTGAGTGTTCCCAGCAATGCTAAAGTATGTATTTCCATTTGGGTTAACTAGACTGACCTCCAGGATGTGCATTATAATGAGCTTTAGTCAATTACAACCACTGTAACACTTTTTGTACTTCTGTAGAGGGACACATTCCCCTAGAAAGGAAAAGTGTGAGTAAAACAGTCGGACTTTTCTCCCTGCTCCCTTCCTTCTTCTTCTCCTCCTCTCTGACCAGTTGCGTAAGTTGGGGATAAGGGCCTGGCTCTGGGGCTCAGCATTCTTTCTGTGGGAGCAGCTTCATCTCTGCAGTGGCCTGCCCAGCCAGAGGCCTGAAGCTGTCCCCCTCTGCCCTGGCTGGTTGGGAGGGTTTCATTCCGAGAGAAAAGTGTTGGTGGTCACAGATCCACATTATGTCCAACTCAGCTTCGTTATTAAAACCTGGCATTTTGGTCTTTAACAATCTCATTTCTAGTGCTACATTTCTCAGTAAGATCTGACCCCAGAGGGGGAAGTGGGCTGTTGTTTACATGGCTCCCAAAGTCCTAGTAAGTATCTTGGGGTGTATTTGAATTACTTAGAAGGAAAAGGTTCAAGTTCATTATGGCTTGTTGATACTGCAATACAATTCCCTAGCCAGGCCAGACTACGGGGATCCAATATTTTCAAGGACCTATAAACAGATTTTACTAGTTGAAAGGTGTGAGTCTTTGGAGTCCAGCTGCCCAGCTACTGCTTTCTGAGCCAAACCTCCATGGTTGAAAACTTTTTCCTTGCAGTGTGGCTGCCTCTACAGTTGTATCCTGCCTCAGCTAAAAGGTTCTCTGTTCAGCTCCAAAATCCTGAGGAACTATCCATCTTGTACTTATTTAAACATTCTAGCCCAGAAATAACTGGCAGGATGAAAGGGGGTCTTATGTCAGCTGTGCCTTGGCTGTTTTGCAAGGGCACAAGCATTTTCTATGTGTTCTTTTTCAGTGGTCCCTATACAGCGCTAACGGGGAAAAAGTTCTCTTCTTCTTGACTTCACATTAGCTATTTGAAGTTCCCAAAGTTTTCCAGCAGCTGAAATGATTGCACACCTCATGGTCAGAGTAAATATATTTTGTATCCTTCCACTCTTCCTGCTGGTCCTTGTAATGGAGCCACAATAGTTTTGGAATTTTCTCCTAAGGAAACTTTTAAGCTATCCAGACAATAAAAACAAAACCAGCATTTGTTTCCCTGTTAGACAAATTAACGTCCAGCTTCCCTTGGCATGTAGTAACCATATATGCCTAACATATGATATATATTATATATTATAAAATACATAATAACATATATGTCATATATGGATATATAATATGTGGATAATATATATAATAACCATATATGCCCAACATATAATATATATTATAACATATAATTTGTAACAACCACATATGTATAATATATGCATAATATGTATGTCTGATAACCAGTGTGATGCATTTATGTGGGATAGTGCACGGGGTTGTGGGATTCAGGTTCCTTCTGATTCATGTACCTCACAGTAATGAAGATACATAGCTCAGAACTACAGCTGATGGGCTCCGCCAGCCTTCTATTGATTCCACAAATGGTTTCTTTTCCACATTGTAAGAGGAAATGATAAGCCATTTCCTCTAATCACCACAGCACTTTAGGCAGAGCTGGGATGGCTCCCATATTGATCCTCTCTCTTCAATTCCAGCCCTCACTCCAGCCCTGGGCAAGGCAAAATTTCCTTTCAAACACTTCAAAACACTCCAGCTAATTCTGATGAGGTCCAAAGAAGTGCAATTCTTCTCCTTGATTTTATTTTTCATAATACTCAGGCTCTTGCTTTTAGTTCGGGAATAGGATGATTATTAAATGTGGAGAGTCAGAGGAACACGTGTCTACCTCTGATGTTGCCATGTTTTAAAATAAGGAGATCACAATTTACTTTTTAGAGAATTGTGCACTCCTGAGAATACCCGCCATGGATACAGATGAGACAAATAGGAATACTGTCTGAGTACATAAATGTCTCATTTGAGTTGTTTTATATTCAGGTAGTATTCTAACATGGTAAAATATTTTAAAAATTATAAATCACTGCAGATGAATTGCAATGCTAAAATAGTCCCCCTCCCCCCACCCCTCACAGCTGGATTGATATTGCCTTTTAAGGGTATTTACCATATGTGCAGTTGGGCAGAATGTTGCCAGAAAAACTTTGTCAAGATGGAATTAGTGTCTAACCAAGCAGCTCCTCAAGGTGCAGAGGGGGAAAGGGAAGCCCTTATCATCTTTCAGGTGCTGTGGTTCCCAAGGGATTTAGTTACAAGAGACCATGGACCTGGAGGATAAAATGTCTGGGATGTTTTTAATGGAAAACAAAACTAAACTAAACTAACATTTACAAAAGATAATTCAACAAATAGTGATGTACTCCCCACTCAGAATGAACAGATTTTGCAATAGTTACTGCAAAATCGTTTTTATTTAAAGAAATAAATATACACGTTACAGAGAAGGTTGACACCACTCTGTTCCTGTCAGCAAACATCCAATCCCAGAAAGCAAGGTTCATTGTAAATATAGAGGATGTCTAATCCATGTTTTTAAACTTTTCCTGTGAGTGTGTATGTCTACATATATCCATAAATGCTGTAGAGCATTACCATGCTTACCATTTTTAATTTAAATAAATGGTATAAAAATGTAACTTGCTTTTTCTCATGCAACAGTTTTTAAGATCTGTTCATATTGATATATGAAAATATTGCTCATTCATTTTAGCTGTTGCTCACCATTCCACTGTTATCAATATATCACAATTTATTAATCCCTATTCTCTGACAGATGAACATTTGAGTTGTTTCCAATTTTTTGTTATTAAAAACAATGCTGCAGAGAACATTCTTTGGCATGTTTCCCTTTTGCACATGTGTAAAAGTTTCACTAAGATATAAACCCAGAGGTAGGATTGAGGGTCTTAGGCTATGGGAATTTTGAGCCATGTTTAATATCCCCAAATCACCTCCCGAGGTGACTACCCCAGTTAGCACTGCTGCCATCAGTGATGGTGAGTTCCCTTTCTCTACCATCACTTGGTATCAGCCAACTTCTTAAATTCTGCCAATTTCATGGTTATGGAATGGTTCATCTGTTTTATGGATCATTTGGTTTTAATTTTTATTCTTCTGAATGCTAATAAGGTTGAGCATCTCTCATATACTTCTTGGCCATTTGGATTTCTTCTGTGAAATCTTATATCTTATATCTTCTGCTTATTATTCCATATGGCTGATGGTCTTTTTCTTATTGATTTGCAGTAGTTCTTTACCTAGGCTGCTCACTTATCCTTTTTTTAAACACACAGTATCTAGAAGCTCCATTGTGCCTCCGACAAGTAATTAAGAGCTGGAGATACACACACTCTGGGCTTTTTTGGAGCATGAAGGATTAAAGAATTTATAAAATAGTGATTTTAAGAGGCCTCTTGGTCTGGGCACAGGTGCTCAGGAGGATCAGTAGTTAATGGGGCAGAGGGTGGAACCTAGAAGTTTTTTGGAAAGGCTTTGGGAGACAATTCTGTCATGATTTCAAGAGTACATAGTTATGACCTAAGTAGAAGAGGTTTCTCAGAACACGATTAGAATTTTTTAATGCTGTCACCACTCCAAGCATTTCTAAGCCATTGTCTGAGAATTGCTCAAGTTTTGTAACCAGATGCTGATTATCTATTGTCAATATTTCTATTGGTAGCTTTTCCTTTAAGGAAGGAGGCTGCTCAATGGCATGGAATGATGATTACCGTAAATTCTGTTTCGCCTGAAATTTGCTGCTGCAGACAGAGAATGCTGGATTTCCCTATGCAATGCCATCGCTGAAGTTGAACTGATTATCAGAAGTGTTGCTTTATAAATGTTACATCACTAGGGATTTTCTGTGCTCTTTCTACTTAAAATTATAGGTAGACAATTCGACGAAAATTAAATTTAAAAAGTATCTATTAAGGCAATTGACAGAATCCACCCACAATCCTAACTGGAGGAGGAGATGATCATCTGAGGCAAAGGTGGGAAGGAAAAGACCTAGGGAATTCATTGTTGGGAACCACTCTGCCACTATGGATGAAAAGCTTTCAAAGTGGCTCTTTTGGAGAGGTTAACAAGACTTGTGACCCCATTAAAGGAAAACCTCAGAGTGGCTGACACCACCTTAATGTGGCAGAGCTCTCCCAAGATTCTTGATGGCAATAAAGAGGCCACACACACACACAGACACACACACACTGAGGACAAGGAGTGAAAACTGGACAAAATCATAAAAACAGAGAGAGAGATAAAGGTGATTCCTGGTTCCATCTCCTCACCAAAAACAAGGAAGAAATGGTTCATAAATAAACTGGTTCTTCTGGGCCTGCCCACAACCCTAAATCTTTCTCCATTCCCAGCCAGCTAGGGTAACCACTGACATAATCATGGAAACTTATACCAACTGAGCCGCTAACTTAAGCATTGCTGGAATATACCAGCATGGTCTAGGTGTATGACTAGAACCCACACAATCTGCCTGCCTGTTTTAGATCTAATATGAGGCCTAAATTCAATTCTCATGTTAAAGGATGTATTAGCAATACAGAATCTATAAGAACATTCTGAAAAATAAATATAGATACCATTGTAATCAAGAAATAGAGAAAGAGCATCCATCTGAAAAAGAAATACTACAAGAATAAAGTTCAGATAACATCTGCTTCATGCTCACAATAAAATTCAATAAAACTTAGCCTCTGAGATAAAGACCAAATATTAGGTGAGAGGCTCAGATGGAAACGTAAAGGAATGACTTGGTGAAGAAATATGAAGAAGCTAGTATTACTACAACTAAAACTTTTAACTACGTGATTGTTAATAAAGAGTAGAATCACAACTGCAGAAAACTGAACTGGTCACATAAAGGAAAAGATTGAATCATCCTCCTAGGTTGAAAAGACAGATGAAAATGAGGGAGAAACAGATGAAATTGAAATAAAAGTTAGACACTGTAGAAAAATACTTTCCTGTGCTGAAGATCTGGATCTGCAGGTCATCTGCAGGTCAAAAGTGTTGTCATGTAGCAAGCACATTTGGTAAAATGAGATTGGCACTAATGCATATCTTGGTTATATAAATGAATTTCAAAAGTAAAGACAGTTTCCTACAAAGAGGCAGAGGCTTGGGTTCTCTGGGGGGAGAAGAATTACTTAGAAAAAAATCAACTTTCCCTCAGAGATCTTCCATACAACATTAAAAGTCAAATACTAAGAAAAACTAAAATATTTAAGAGAACATAATAAATCAAAGTAATAATAAAATACAAGTTTCTGAAGGCAAAGGTCATCAGGACAAAATGATGTATCAAAACAAAGAATAACTAAATTATTTAACAAAAAGTTAACCGGGAAGATTAATGCCATTTCAATATAGAATGGTTCATAAAAATTCATTAAAAGGAAATGTATAATACTACAAAAATAATAATTTACAGTCATACATGTTTGTGTCAAAAGTCCCAGAATATACATAGCATAGAAGGACATCGGGGTAGTTAGAAAAATTAGTGGATTTCTGCATTTTTATGAAAGAATACAATACATATGGTTTCATTCATAACATTGATAGCCACATTTTTTAAATTTATGAATAACAACAAGGAAAACTGAAATCAAAATGTATGCCGTTCATGCAAATCAATAACATGATACATCATGTCAGTAAAAGAAAGGATAGACAACGTGATCATTTTAATAGATGCAGAAAAAGCATCTGACAAAGTACAACAATGCATTCATTGTAAAAACCCTCAATAAAGTAGGTCTGGAGGAAACATATTCAGCATACCAAGGCCTTGTATGAAAAATCGACAGCAATCATACTCAATCATACTCAATGGGGCAAAAGTGAGAGCCTCTCCCCTAAGGTTAAGAACAAGACAAGGGTGTGCACTCTTACAACTTTTATTCAACATAGTACTAGAAGTCCTAGGCATAACAATCAGACAACACAAAGAAATAAAAGGCACCCAAACTGGTAAAGAAGAAGTAAAACTTTCACTATTTGAAGGTGTCATGATACTGTATAAAGAAAATCTTAAAAACTCCACCAAAATTACTAGAACTAATAAATGAATTCAGTAAAGTCGCAGGATATAAAATTAATGTAAAGAAATCAGTTGCTTTTCTATACACTAATAATGAAGTGGCAGAAAGAGAAATTAAGAAAATAATCCCATTTACAATCGCGGAGATAATAAAATACCTACAAATAAAACTAACCAAAGAGGCGAAAGACCTGTATTCTGAAAACTATAAAACATTGATTAAAGAAATTGAACATGACACAAAGACATGGAAGACATTCCACACTCATGGATTGGAAGAACAAATATTGTTAAAATGCCCATACTACCCAAAGTGATCTATAGACTTGGTGCGATCCCCATCAAAATACCAACAGCAGTTTTCACAGAGCTAGAACAAACAATCCTAAAATCTGTATGGAAGCACAAAAGACCCCAAAGAGCCAGAGCAATCTTGAAAAAGAAAAACAAGCTGGAGATACCACAATTCCAGACTTCAAGTTATATTACAAAGCTGTAACAATCAAAACAGTATGGTACTGGCACAAAAATAGATACATAGACCAATGGAACAGAATAGAAAATCCACAAAGAAACTCACAATTTTATGGTCAATTGATCTTTGACAAAGGATAAAAGAATATCCAATGGGAAAAAGACAGTCTCTTCAACAAATGGTTTTGGGAAAGCTGAACAGCCACATGAAAAGAATGAAACTGGGTCACTTTCTTACACCATACACAAAAATAAATTCAAATGGACTAAAGACCTAAATGTGAGACCCAAAACCATAAAAATCCTAGAAGAGAGCACAGGCAATAATTTCTCTGACATCAGCTCTAGCAACATTTTTCTAGATAATGTCTCCTGGGACAAGAGAAATAAAAGCAAGAATTAACTGTTGGAAATACATCAAAATAAAAAGTTCCTGCACAGTGAAGAAAACCATCGACAAAACTAAAAGGCAACCTACTGAATGAGACAAGATATTTGCAAATTATATATCCCATAAAGGGTTAGTATCCAAAATATATAAAGAATTGATGCAACTCAGCACCAAAAAACCCTCAAATAATCCATGGGCGGAAGACATGAACAGACATTTATCCAAAGAAGACATCCAGATGGCCAATAGACACATCAGAAGATCATCACTCATGATCAGGGAAATGCAAATCAAAACTATAATGAGATATCACCTCACACCTGTCAGGATGCCAAAAATCAAAAACATAATAAACAACAAGTGTTGATGAGGATGTAGAGAAAAAGGAACCTTCATGCAGTGTTGGTGGGAATGCAAACTGGTACAACCAGTCTGGAAAACAGTATAGAGTTTCCTCAAAAAATCAAGAAAAGAACTCCTACCTTATGATCTAGTAATTGCACTACTGGGTATTTACCCTAAAATACAAAAATACTACTGCAAAGGGATTCATGCACCTCTGTGTTTTAGCAGCATTACTTATGTAAGCAGCCCAAGTGTCCTTCTATAGATGAATGGACAAAAAGGATATGGTATATTTATATGTATATATGTGTCTATACATATATATGTATAGACACATACATATACGTACAATGGAATATTATTCAGCCATATAAAGGAGTGAAGTCTTGCCATTTGCAATACCATGGATGGATCTAGAGAGTATAATGCTAAGCAAAATATGTGAGAGAAAGATAAATACCATGTGATTTCACTTATTTGTGGAATTTAAGAAACAAAAAAAGAGCAAAAGAGAGAGAGAAATCAGACTCTTAACTGTATATAGAACAAACTGTTGGTTACCAGAGGGGAGGTGGGTGGGGGGATGGGTGAAATAGATGATAGGGATTAAGTAGTGCACTTGTGATGAGCACCTGGTGATGTATGGAAGTGCTAAATCACTATATTGTACACCTGGAATTAATATTACACTGTATGTTAACTACACTGGAATTAAAGTAAAAAAAATTAATAGAAAATATTTGACTCAAATTATTGGAAGGAAAAATGTGAAGATAAATGATACTCCTGCCTATCTTTACCATGGGTAGTGTCATAATAGTCCCAAAGCCTGTATTACTGAGAATGTTAAGCCACACTTAGTAGTTTATGGTTAACAACATCTCCATGAGAGGATACACAGCAAATGAACAGCCATGCTAGCTACATGCCACTGGAAGTCTCTAGAAAGCTATGGCTTAGATGAAGGAAAAACCTTTTGGTCTTAACAAGCAAACATAATATAAGTAGCCAAATTTTCCCAGTACTCTTTTCTGAATTGAGATGCATTTAACAAATTTACAAACTTACTTGGCTTGAACTGATGTTTCAATGAGTTTACATTCCTCCTGTAATTAACCTTTTAAACTCCTGTCTTTGACTTTTATTTATCCAGAATTTCTTTATTATTAAAAGTACCCCATTAACATCATGAGTTGAAATTTAATTTAGGTGTTAAGAGTCATACTAATTCTGGAAGGGATAATAAATGAGCACTCAAGTTAAATGAAATTTAACCATGACACTAGATTGATGAAGACTCAAGCCTCCATATCCTTGGTTCCATGTCCATTGATCTATATTCAGTACATTTTGCTACATAAGGAGCTTCTGAATGTGCCCTGTTTTGTTTTGTTTTTTAATCAGTGAGTGAACTTTGGATTATCTTCCAACTAACCAAGTTGAGGTAGAAATTGATCATTCGTAATGCGAAATACTATATGGACCACTTCTCTCTCTCTCTCTCTCTCTCTCTCTCTCTCTCTCTCTCTCCCCATTCTCTCTCTTACACACACACTCTCTCTCTATATATATATTTTTTTTCTAAAAGAGGTCTATGGTACTAGGCAAAATAATTTCATGACTATAGAAAAAATAAAATCCAAAGGAATGGGTAGAGAGTTAATTTTTGTATCTCTGCTGAATTTATAACCTTTGTTGTAAGTTTCAGATAAGATATTGCCAATAAGGAATCTAAGGATGCAGAGGTAAACTTGAGAAATATCAAAACAGTATATATTCCTTGTATGGGGATATAGTTCAAACGTATTTGCTATTCAGGCTCAGAATAGAGCAACAATCTACTCTGAAACTTAACAGTGTAACTTTTCTCTCCCTATATAGAACACAAGATATTTGAGAAA
This sequence comes from Acinonyx jubatus, assembly GCF_027475565.1. Classification (NCBI taxonomy): domain Eukaryota; kingdom Metazoa; phylum Chordata; class Mammalia; order Carnivora; family Felidae; genus Acinonyx; species Acinonyx jubatus. The sequence continues at coordinate 118,035,391 of NC_069380.1, read as the reverse complement.
GTTTAAAGACTAAGAAACTAAAAAATTAAAGTCATGTTTTAAAATCTGATTTTTTAAATTTGTTTCAGTCATAAATAATGAAAGAAGGCAAACTTGATAATAGGGTTGCTGAAAATTGTGACATATTTATTTATAAAAATACAAAAGAATGAATTTTAATTTTTAATTAATTTCTAATTTAATATTTGGCTCTTTCAGTTAATATTGGCTGCCTGAATATGCCAGTCATGTGTGACCATTACTTTTCTTCCTTATATTTTATAATTTTACATAATAGCAGCCATCACTAAACATAGAGCCTATGGAAGTTAATGAATAATTATCCTTTATATTATAAATATGAGTCTGCTAATCATTAATATATTTGCTACTCGTTATCTCTTATTAGGGACATTAACCCAATTAACAAAGATCTTGAATGTAAAGTTAGGGTCTGTTTGCTTCTATTCTTTAGAGGGTGATGAGTCTGAAGAGAGGGAGTAAAGGGTTGGAGCCATGACCATTTCCTGGCACATAGTAGAAGATAAACACTACTTGAAATGCTGAGATTAGTGTTTATTGAGTGTCTACTGTGTGCTAAGCAGGGCTAGGTACTTTATATCATTGTTGTATCTAATTCCCTCCAGTCCTTGTATGTGTGTATTAATATTCTCATTTTTCCATTTTGGAGAAATTAACATACTTTCCTGCAGCTTGGCTGCATTGTTAAAATTTGAATCCAGATTCCTCTGGCCTTAAATCATAGTTCTTTCTACCACACTTCTGATGTCTAAACATAGGTATCCCTGCAAGTTACTCACAAAGTACGTGATAGGAGTTTGAAAAATTCTAGCAACCTTAGTTCAGTAGTGAGAAGTGATACAGTGATTTACAGTTCAATCATTTCTTTAAAGTGAAATCATTTCTAGCAAAAAATTATGCAAGTTTATATTACATTGGAGTTGGTATCAATATCATTTTGAGAAAATCTTTAACAGTATACTAGAAACTGAGTGTCTGAAGAGACTTCAAATTTTATCTAGCCTAATCATAGTTGGAAACTTATATCTTTTGCTCTGATTGGGATCTTGAATATATCAAATTGACAATTCTTGAGGCATACTCTTAGCTGAAGAAAGAGAAACTGTGGGCGGAGTGAGTTGCCAGGGAATCAATGGCAATAAGGAAGACAAATTGAGTGAGAAACTGAGAAGTAAATTCAAGCGCTTCACTTTCCATCTCCAGGCCTGAAGACCAAAAGCAATAAATATTCAACTGATGCTTGATTTGATGAAATGTGAGGTCCTTTTAGACCATGAAGTTCTGTGATGGTACCAAAGCCCTTTTCAGAGTGATGATAATAATGTTGTTGATGAGAAAACCCAACATAAAACCCTATGAAGTTGAGAGGGTGGAAGAAGGGATGTTTAAAGACTTCACATTGGTTGTGTGTATTCAGTGGGGACATCTGTGATTTGGAAGCACATGGGGTATATTTGGATCCAACTGAATTTGGGTGACTGTGGTAGATGAAGAGCAGTCTCCCAAATATGTCTATGTCCTAATCCCCAGAGCCTGTAAATGTTACCTTATGTGGTCAAAATGACTTTGCCTGTGTGAATAAATTAAGGATGTTGAGATGAGGAGATTATCCTGGATCATCCAGGTGGGTCCAGTGTCAACACAACAGTCTTATAAGGACACTGGAGGAGTCAAAGTCAGAGGGGAAGACGATGTGAGGATGGAAGCAGAGATTGGAGTGATGTGGTCTGAGAACAGAGGAATGGGATAGTGGCTACTAGAAGCTAGAAAAAACAAATAGATTCTCCTTGCAAAGCCTCCAGAAGAAGCAAGTCTTGGAGACACTTTGACATTAGCCCGGTGAAACTTATTTTGGACTTCTAACCTCTAGACCTATAAGAGAATAAATCGTCGATGTTTTAAGCCACTAAATTTGTGGTGCTTTGTGACAGCAGCAGTATAGAAATGTAATGCAGTGACTCACTAGCCAGAACTGAAGTCACTGCCTGAGCACTTTTTCCTCAGGATAACCTTCAAAGACAAATGAGTTTTAAAAAGACGAGTCATACCATTAACATGAAGCCTTTGTATCTGCAGAATTTATGTTATGAATAAGTAGCAGAAGTCTCTTTCTTGACACTTCCCGGTATCATGGTTGGCTCCAGGCTGTCTATGTCCTTGTTTGTCCACTTATGGGGACAGTAGGACTGGTCTTTAAACCTAAGCTCTCCCCTGAAGTCTAGACTCACATTTTGATTGCCTGCTTGGTATTTCCTCTTGGATGCCCTACCATAACCCAAGGTCAACAAACCAATCCAATCTCATTATCTTCCTAGGAAAATAAATAGTCAGTGTCCTGTGATTATTTCTGATCCTGTGGAATCTGCTTACAAAAGTCATACCTCTGTCCCCTAGCACTCTTTACTTCCAGTTTGATTAATAGCATACCATCACCCAGACTCAAAATGTTGTGTCACCTTTGGCAACTCCCTCTGGGCTCCTCTCTTAATTAATTACCAAGCACTGTGATATCAGTCCTCTACTTCCTACTCCCACTGTTCTGTTCAAGTTAAAGTTCCAGAAAGCTTCCTGCAAAGATAATGGTCTCCTAATGATTCTGGATTTCAGTCTCCAATGCTTGACTCTATTTTCCCAGATAAATATTCCTAAAAGAACATCCTTTCTAGTCATGCCATTCAACTGCTTTTCTTTGTCCATTATTGAAAGTGAAAAGCCTTTCAGGCTCTCTTCCCACTGCCCATTTTATTTCCCCTTTCTCTATATTCCTCTTTCCTTACTCTAACTTCTAATCTAGGATACTTTCTGTTCTCCAACAAATCTTGTTTCCCTCGCAGTGTACCCTTGCTCTGTATTTGTTCTCCATCTAGAAGATTCTCCTTTCTGAAGCCCCATTCCTGCATGCTGAAATGTTGCTTATGTAAAATAAGGTTAGAAGGTACGGTAGTTTTCAATATGTCTACAAATGTCAGTCTACAAGAGGAGGGAAGTCTATACTTCCCTTCCTCTTGAACGTAGGTTAGACATAGTGACATGCTTCTAATGAGTAGAATATGGTGGAACAGACACTGTGTGACTAGGTTATAAAAAGCATTGTGACTCCCTGTTCCACCCCTTCTGTCTGATTGCTTACTCTGGGGAAGCTAGCTGCCACATTGTAAAGACATTCTGTGAAGCAAACTTATGAAGAGAGCTGCATGGCAAGCAGCTGGGGCCTCCTACCATGCCAGTGAGCCATCTCAGAAATGGGCCCTCCAGCCCTAGCAAGCCCTCACATGACAGCGCCCCCCCACCCCCACTACCATCTTAGCTTAAACTTTGGGAGAGACCTTGAGCCATAACAATCCAGGTAAGTCACTTTCAAAGCCCAAACTCAGGAGCTGTAAGGTAATAAATGTTTGTCATCTAAAGCCACTAAGTTTTAGGATAATTTGTTATACAGCAACATGTAATTAATACAATAGTTAATCATCCTTCTTTTTAAAAAAAAATTCAGTAATAATTTCTTGAATGCCTTTGATGTGTTAGATTCAGACCTAGGGACTGGGGATGCAGGGGCGAGCTTACAAATCTGGTCTCTGCTCTTATGCTAATTATATATAGTAGTCTGTCAGGACAAAGACACATTAAACAAGTAATTATCCAAGTAATTATCACATTGCCATTATGATAAGGTCTATAAAGTAGGTGGTAACTGAGATGTGATAGCATTAACAAATCTGCTCTAACAGAGTGGAGCAAACTTTTAATCAATAAGGACCTAAGAGTCCCCATGCAACAGTTCAGGACTTTAAAGAGGTCTTTGGGCAGTTGTAGAGTCCAAGTTTAGGAAGGTGGGCTCTAGATCCAACTGCTTTGATTTGAATGCAGTCTCTGGCTCTTACAAATTGCATGACCTCAGGAAACTTTCCTCCCTCTGACCGTAACTTTCCTCATATGAAGGTGGTCATAATAACAGTACTCCTGCATAGAGTTCTTGAATGGACTAAATAAGTCAATACATAGGAAATAGCAATAACTGCCTGGCACATTGTATATGCCTGACTGAAATTAGATATTGATTTCTATATTAAGTTCTTCTGTCTGGCCCATTATTGTTTTCAAAATTGATGGAATTGGCCCACCACTCTCTAAGTCCTAGCTCCATTTCTCTATCAACGAGAATTGTGAGTCTTGCTTCATTAACCCTGAGCTGTAAGCACCCACCTTTTCAGAATATAACTTTAAGGCTATGCACCAAACTGACCTGGAATTGAGGGTTATATGGTGAGAGAAACAGAAAGGCACATACATAATCCTCAGAGAAGCTCCAGTATCACATGGGATCAGGCACAAACCTATACAATCAAACATCACAAATTCTTTGCCTCTAGACTTACCTACTATTTGTGCAACTTAGACTTCCAATATCAGGAGCCCCCCTGACAATATCCAACTAAAGACTTTTTACTGTCCTACTTCCATTCTTCCACGAAATACTTAAAAAATGCTATCGCATGGTGAAATGTAATAGGATTACAGAAGGAATAGGAATACATTGCAAACACTTTGGCATATAGAAATGAACTATGATTTTATAAGGCTAGATCCAAGGAAGATTAAATCTCAGAAGAGCCTGGATGTATTGCATGAGTCAGTGCTGCACAAATAATATGATAATAATATGATGAACTGACAGTGTGTATGTGTGGCTGTAGGACAAAGTTAGAACACACACACACACACACACACACACACACACACACTTATATATATGATAAGATAAGTAAATATATCTTGGTGTTGTAAAGACCAAGTATTTGATTTTAGTTGAGCTTAAACCTATTTTTCCATGACCCCCCCATCCCTCATCTATGCCTACCCTGCAATCGAGACAAGTCTTTTTCAGAAAAGCATTAACTGAGGTATTCTGTGCTGCTAATTTGCTGATTTTTCCACACATATCATTTGCTGGTTTCTCTTGCCATTATTTTAGTGCAAAACAGATTTTGTGTTGAACTGTAAATCCTAGCTAATATATGATCCAAAATAATTGTTCTTGATGGGAGAGGGAAATACCACTAGTTTTCTATTCGATTTCCAGATGGACATTCATGACGTATCCTACTACAGCATATGCAATGGGCTTTTCTAGCATTTTTGGCACCAGAGAGATTTGATGATAATGGTGCTAAGATCATTAGATACACCAAAGTGTTAGCTGAAATGAACCACACCATAAAACTTGGCATACAAAACGAATGTATTTCATTAGGTCACTCGCTTTAAAGGGAGCTCACATTCTCTTTAAAAAATTACAGATTTCCTTTGACTAGCCCTATAAGGATGTGGTAGAACTAAAGGTTATCCAGAGTCAATCTTTCCAAATTACTGTGAATGTTCTGCATACCTCTTTATGCATGGCACACACAGAGAAGCAGTGAAAATAATTCTAAAATTATGGATCTGTCTCAATTAATTCCCACTAAAGTTTACAGACAGTATATCAGGCCATGTCAGATTTATATGAGCAAAACTTTAACCTGTGTTCCCTGAGCTAATCACAACATTTAGTGTGGATTTTTAAAACGCTTGGTCATTGGTGGCTCAGTTGGTTAAACATCAGACTTCAGCCCAGGTCATGATCTCACAGTCTGTGAGTTCGAGCCCCATGTCGGGCTCTGTGCTGACAGCTCAGAACCTGGAGCCCACTTCAGATTCTGTGTCTCCTCCTCTTTCTGTCCCTCTCCCTCTCTCTCTCTTTCTCTCTTTCTCAAAAATAAATAAACATTAAAAAAATAAAATTAAATGAAATACATGGTCATGTGGAGGTTGGTGGCATGGCAAGAAGTACACTGCATGCAGGCAAAATATTACTTTGCTTCTCTGATTCACGAGATTTGTATCAAGATTTTCTCGGGGCACCTGGGTGGCTCAGTCAGTTGAGCATCTGACTCTTGAATTCAGTTTGGGTCATGATCTTATGGGTTTGTGGATTCAAGCCCTGCATTGGGCTCCATGCTGACAGTGTGGACCCTGCTTAGGATTCTCTCTCTCTTCCACTTTATGCCCCTCCTCTGTTTGTGCCGTCTCTCTCAATAAATATTAAAAAAAAAAAAGACTTGTCCCCCAAGTTATAGAAATTCTAGTTGGCTCAAATAAGAATGGGGGGTTTATGTTAAGGACATGGAGTTGACTTAAAACTCAGATAAAGATGCAGCTAGTTCCAGAAAGAGCTAGAACCAGGAAGCTAGGTAACATTCTCTTTGCAATCTCGGCAGCAGTAGTCCCTCCCATTGACAGCAGCTGAATCCAATATGGAGTCTTTCCTACATATGGAGAAGCAGTTTCGTTGTACACCCCATGAGTACATCAGCCCCGGCCCCAAGTCTTCCCCATCAGAGTCTGACCCCAGCCCTGTCCAGTGCCTCCTCAGAGCTCAGAGGAAACTGGGCAGTTCTCCCTCTTTGGAGGCCTCAGTTTCAGCTCTGGGTGCCCCCTTCCATGCTTCTAAGTTTAGTCCTTCTAGCATCTTCCTTTTGTACCTTCAGCCCTGGGGTGATAGCTGCAGTTGCTACTATCAAGTTTTTTCTTTTTATAGTTTTGATTATGTAGTTGACAACTTTATAACTAATGAGCAATTCTTTATCCTGGATTATTTCTGTTCAAATAATTGGTGGGTTTTCTCTCTCCCAGTTGGACCCTAACCGACCAAAGTGTCTCTCATTAAACTACATGCAGCTCTACCAGCTTTAAATTTTTCTAATACTCAAATGCACTTTGGTTAACGCACAAGTATTACACGGGTATAAGAAGAGTAGTTTACCATTCATGACCAGTGCCCATACACTGAACATCACAATAAGAACTTTTGTTCTTTTATCTCATTTGTCCTCACAGCAATCCATAAGGCATGTGATGTGAGTATGTGGGTTTACATAGGAGGTGATTGAGTTCAGGCAGAAGGCTGGTAAGTGATGGAGCCCAAATGCAAGCCTGGTTTTTCACTTTGATCCTTTCAGTCAGCTCTGATTGTACTTACAACATGGTGTAGTGCAGTTAGGCGTTTTCATGATAATTCCTTCAGAACTGTAAGTACAGAGACCAGGGTTTTATCTAGATTTGTGTGTTTAATGTAGTTACTGGCATAGAAGATCCATGCTAAACGTTTGCTGGTTTGAAATTTGAAACTTGAAGAAACTGATTCAGATGATTTGAAAAGACAAGATGATCCATGAAGACAAGTTAGGTCCCAGCGCTATTTGGGGCAGCCGATTGAAATGACGTTCAAGCAAAGGCAGGGTTGGGCACCTTCATAATATGACTGTGTGCCTAGGAGAGGAGAATTTAGTGCAAGAATTCAAGTGAGTGCTCAGAGACTAGTGGTCACTTGTCCATGACCATAAAGCAATGGGACCTTGATTAAACTAAATGTAATTTTTGTCCTAAGATGTTCACACACTTTAAAGGAGTTGGTCCACTTTTACATGGCCATACAGGAGACCTCAATGGCTCTGCTTTTATGGGGAAATAAACCCTAATTCTTAGAAAGTAATGCAGTTACCTCAACTATGATAATATTGGCAGGAACCCTTCTAATTAAGAATTACCCAGGGGTGCCTAAGTGGCTCAATTCGTTAAGCATCCGACTTCAGCTCAGGTTATGTTTTCTCAGTTGATGAGTTCAAGCCCCACATCCGTCTCTGTGCTGACACTTCAAAGCCTGGAACCTGCTTCAGATTCTGTGTCTCTCTCTCTCTGCCCCTCCCCTGCTCATGCTCTTTCTCTCTCAAAATAAACTTTTAAAAATTAAAAAAAAAAAAAAAGAATTACCCAGAGGTTTCATACAGAATGAATGCCCTCTTGAGAAAATTATAGCAGTCTTTCTACAATTTGAATGACTTTACTTTTTCTACACTGGTACATTGGTATTGTACTCATATATTTAAATATTTCAAATTCAAAATGCCCGAATGAACTAGAGAATTATTTAATTTGTCCTGCTTCTCAGTGATAATTTCCTATAATTCCAGATGCACCAAAATGCTTATTGACAGACAAAGAAGAATAATTAGTTCAAAACACCTTAGAACCTTCCATATTGAAGCACTTGGGAAATTATTTGCCTTTCCTAATGTACCCATTTGTTTGTCATTAACAAATGCTCAGGCACTCAGCTGCTCACATATTTTTTGCAGCTGCTTCTAAGACGCTCTGAGAATGTTTCAAGGTTCAACTTAGTGTCAAACTGTTGAAGCTTCTAAATTCAATTTCTAGTCATAAAGGCAATAGTCTTATCAAGCCTGGTGTTGTGGATTTTTCGGTGATCTTTCAAAGCAAGAAATTCACTTTTTTGCATCACAAATAGTTTACATTTTATTGTTTATTAAATTATGAATCTCTAAGAAGAATTGAATGGCCATGAGAACATAAGGTCTTTGGTCTGCATTACAATGAAAACGTTACTCTCTGGAAAAGTATGATTCAATAAACTTACAAAACTTAAGCTATAGTCAAAGATCCAAATCCATGTAAACAAAAACAATTTGGGCCTCAGTTTACCCATGGACATAGAACAGGAAATATGAAATTATAAAACCAGTTACAACTTTGATGGCTGTCTCTCCAAGTGCCAAGTGGTAAAATAATAGTCTTCTACTGAAGATTGAAAAATCTGTATGTTGAAAACTGAAAATCTTCAGGTGAGAATTTATAGATAGAATTATAGAATATAGAGTTTATTGAGATCCTGCCAGCTGGCAAAATTGACTTTAGCCTACATGGCACGTTTTTTTTTTAAGTAATAAGAAGAAATAAGAATTTAGTTAAGGTATATGATATTATAGTAGAAAATCTCAAGTGCTTTATCTAACATTTATAACTTTAGCTGTTAAGAACCACTTCTTTGAGTTTCAGTTCGTTCCAAACAACATCTGGGTTTGATATCCCTAAAGTCCACAGAAACATACAATCCACACATTATTTGGTTTCATGAGTGAATATTTTGATGTTAGGCTATATTAATAAGCCCAATTCTTAAAATCATCTTAAACTGTTTTCCAAGAAAAAAAAATGACATGTGTTAGTCAGTTCTTCCTTTTTTTCTGCCAACCATCTTGAACAATAGCCTGCTATAAATTAGTACAGTCTCTGACTGAAACATGGAGTTATCTGTCAACCTCCCTAAAATAGCTACTTATAGTAAGTATCCAGTACACTCATTGATAAAAAAAATGCACATTTTGAGGAGACACTCTTGCCAGTTTCAGCCAATTAAAGAAGGAAACTATGAAATTGCCAAAGTCAAACAAGATACTTCTTTTTTTCTCCTTTGTACTTGCCTGTAGCAACTACCAAAGGGAATTTTAAGATAACAAAAGTTAGATCCCTAAAGTCCAAATTATTAAAATAACTTTCCTGTAAGTATAATAAAGTACAGTAAAATATTGTGTGGGAGTACATCTATTTACAAAGTAAGCAAACCAGTGCTAACAAGAGCTGGAAGGAATCATTTGGGAGCCTTCCAATTCTGTGATTCATGAGTATCTTGCCAGTATTGACCACAATGCCCATCTGTTCTGAAATTGTCAAAAACATGACAAACATGTCATAGAAACATGGCAAAATTAGGTAAACAAATCACTTCCTAATAAGATGCTGACTCACCAAACTTCTTGCTAAGAAAAAAACTGCAAATTGACAAGTTCACAATTTGACGATTACTGAGTTTCCCTTTCACAAAGAGGCCAATTGGCCCTTAGGTGATGTTAAACTGCCACGTGCATGTACGCTGTCTCCAGCGCCAGCTTCTCATCAGTCACACAGACACCCACACTGACATATGCCTTCTATGCTCTTCCTCCTCACCGGGGGACAGCCTTTTATTGGATGACAAGGCAAAGTTTAGCCTGCTGCTTAAATGAAATGGTTTTGGTTTCGGTTTGTTTCTCATTAGCAGCTGGCTTAAAGTATAATAAAACAATGTTTTCAGTGACAGTGCTTAAAAAACAAACAAAAAAACCCCCACAAATCTGTTAATGTACCCAGTTATCTCAGTCAAAAAGCACAGAGGTCGCATATGTGAACAATTGTTATGCTTGTTGATCTTCTCTTTCTCCAAGTGTGATACTCACACTGGCCCTGTGCAAAGTTTCATATGTACCTAAAATGGAAGAAGGAAGGAAATTTAACATTTCCTGGGCACAGACGACCAACCAGGTATTGAGGGGGCGTATGCCTACACTCTCAGTTAACGAACCCTCCAGTAACCCTTAGAGACTGGAATTATTATAACATCCCTAATCTTACGAATAAGGAAAGTGAGACTCAAAAATGAAATGCCTACTCAATAGTGATAGTTAGTGGCCTGGTTGTGAGGTGTTTGTGGTTGTTGTTATTGTTTAAAACAACAACAACAACAACAACAACTCAGTCTGGTTCCTGGGCCTGCAGTCTGCTGGGAAGATACAAAACGCTACCCAAAGGAGTAAGTGGGCATTGGGCATTTTGGAGTGTCTAGCAAGTGGTAATTATTTGGATAGTTGTTGCTTTAATATTTGCATTTCTCTCTCCTTATAACTTCCAAGAGGAAGATATCGCTCGTCTTGCCCATTGCTGTATTTCCAGTGTCTACCACTTGTAGGTTTTCACGAAGTATTTGTTGACTATCTCATGCTCTCTGCCTCTCCTGCTAGCTTTTTCGGGGTCATCTTGTGAAGAGGTTTACAAAAGCACAGAATAATGACTGATCTACCCACCAATACACTTCTTAATCATTTTAATCCTGTGCCTAACCAAGGGTCATTATCTTTTAGAAGGACACTATAGCCAGCTTTTAGCTAATTGCTTTCAAATCTATTAGAGTTTTCCAAGTAGAATATTTAACAACTATTGAATCTTTACTTATATGCTAAGTACTGTAAGTGCTTCATGGGAATTGTCTTATTTAATTCTTACAGTAGATATTACCATTCTCCCCATTTTAAAGACAAAATGTGGTTTAGAGAGGTTCGGTTACTTTTCCTAGAAGGAAGAATTAGGAAGAACAAGGAGGTAAAAAAACAACAGAAAGACAGCTGTTCTGAGGATAAAGGAGAGCCCAGGAGCATGGGGATGCAAACTTCTTGGACTAATAAGCACAGCACTCTGACCTTTGCCCTGTCTCCCGTCAAGGCTGCCTGGTGGGGTGGGGGGGGGGGGGTGTCCATGCTCACCGGGAAGTGCTAGCAACCCTGCCCTGGGTTCCACCCAGAAATGGAGAAAATAGACTGCGCAGGACTCAGACATGTGCTGTGAGGCCTGCCTGAGGAAGAAGGGTCACTGCCCGATGTACCCATATCCAGGCACCTGCACATAAACATTTTATTTTCCAGCTGTCTTTGTCCCCATGAAATAGATGTCTGGGAGGTATGTGTACGGACGCACTGGGATCCCTGGTTCAGGCTCAGGTGAATCCCTGAGCAACACCTAGATCCACTGTCAACAAAGATCACTTGTACTTGTAAAATGGAAGCCATTGAGTTTTGTTTCTTTATTGCCACATAATAAATGCCCCCAAATTCAGTGGTTTAACATAGCACTTGACTATTGCGTGTGATTCTGAGGGCTGACTAGGACTTGGCTCTATGGTTTTTCTGTTATTCTGGCTTTGATTCTCTCACACAGCTGTAGCCAGATAGGACCTGGGCTACAGTGTCCAAGTGGCCTCACTCACTCCTTTCTCTCCCTTTTTTCTTTTCCCCTTGAAATCAACTTCCCACATACCCTCCAGATCTCAGCAGAAATGTTGCTTCAAGCAATACTACTGACTCCAGGAGTGGATCCCTTCCCTTATACCCTGAACGTCCCTTCAAAGCTTGCATCACATGTATGGTTTCTGGGTGGCTGTCAACCCCCACGGTCAGGATTTCAGGAAGGCAGGATCACCCCATTTTATTCATTGTTGTATCTTCAGTGTTAAATATAACACCCTACCCATATTAAGTGTCCAATAAATATTTTAGTAAGTGAATGAGTGACCAGTTGGAATCCATCTTTTAATGTTCAGGAGTTGTCATTTCTCCTGAAACCCAAACATACTCTATTTATTTTAGGTTCTGTAAAGTAAGTCTACACCAAGAGGATGTACTACCTCAATTACCCCAGCAATTCAAATGAAGCACTCCCTTCTCCATTATTTATCAATTGAAATTGGTGTGTGAATATTATAAGATTATCTAGATAATTACTTCTATTAATTTCTGTTCATTTGATTAGATGTATAAACATAAAAATAAAAATTCTTACACTTGATAAACTTGGATTTTTTAAATCTGTATTTCTGCCCATTAGCCAATAGAGTTTTAGGGGAACAAGAAAAGCCATGGTCAAATCTATGTCTGTATGTTTGAGGCTGGAAGAAATATTTCTCAGTTCTTAAAAAAAGTAAAGTTGCCTAGTTGCTTGGCTTTGGCACTATCAGACTTTGCCTCCACAAATACACAAGAACCGTTTAACTGAAGTGTGTTGATGCAAATACTGTAATCTGCCTTGGGGAAACCAGCACTGGTGGAGAAACCTGACTTATAAGACAGTGTTAATTTGGTGATCTCAGCCAAACTTCTCATTTTTTTCAAGGGTTTTATTCGGAAAAAGCATGATATAAGAGATAAAGTAATGCAGATGAACAGTTCCTCAAACCACATTAGAACCCAGGTTCATTGAGTTTCTTTGCTGGAGACATTTTGATAAGCAGACACCATCTTTAATCTTTGTTTCTATTGGCGCTCTCTTATTTTCAGTCCTTCTTGCCTCTTAAAATTAAACTGTGATTATTACTTGGACATTTTTAGAGCTTATTTATTCCAATAGGAATTTTCTTTGAGCTCTGCCTAAGAAATACAGTTCCTAATATAGCTACGTGAGCCACAAGTTCAACTTCACAAAAGTGACTATTTCTGTTTATCAGTTTCTAATCATGAAATACCCAGCTGAGAAAGACATATATAAATGAAGTGTCAGGCATCTATGACTAACGGACCCAGAGAGTTGCCTGGATTCCCCTGCTTCTGTATGTGGTTTAATTTCAGTATCTTCATTAGTATCCCCTTTTCATTGTCTCCTTTCCGTCTCTATATTTTTTCCCCTATCTCTCCAGGATGGCTGCACTTTCTTCCTCTATCCTTTGTGGAGAGGGTAGTCTATGGTTTTGATGTTGTGTAATACTTCTGATACTTATTAGGACTGGCATCAAATGCATGATTGTATATTGGATGTATCCTCACAGCAATTTAGGGACCTTGTCTGCTTGATCTGTGCTATATCCCCAGTGGCTAAAATAGCATCTAGGACATAATGGGCACTCAGTGCATATTGTTTCATGAAGACATGACTAGAACACAACTGACAATTGAAATGTGAAAATTGGTGGGGCACCTGGGTGACTCAGTCACTTAAGTGTCCGACTCTTGATTTTGGCTCAGGTCATGATCGCATGGTTTGTAGGATCAAGGCCTGCATCAGGCTCTGCACTGACAGAGTGGATCCTGCTTGGAATTCTCTCTCTCTCTGTCCCTGCCCGGCTGGTGTTCTCTCTCTCCCTCTCAAAGTAAATAAACATTTAGAAAGAAAGAAATGTGAAAATTATCTCCTTCACAGCTTTGCAAATATGTTGCCAAATAATTTTGCTCCCAGAAAGCATTGTGTCATAAAGCTTTTGTCAATTGTTCACGGAACAGATTGATTTCACAGGTTCCTTTGAGCCAATGACCCTTCAACAATGGACACTCAGCACCTTGTAGAGACTCTGAGAAGTCTGAATTAAGGAATAGAAAAAGGATGAATTTCAATTTAAGTTTCACTTTGGAAGGAAGAGTCTATAAGGCTGTAAGGCTGGTCCTTGAGTATCTATTTCAGTGTCTTCAATCCAGTATAATTTTTAATACAATTAGCCATAAACAAGGACAGAGAGATATTTCTCTTTTCCAGAAGTGAACCCTTGGGCCACAGCCAAGGCTGTCACCTCAAATGAAAATAACATGATTTACCACAAGAAAAGTTTCCGTCTCCTTTTATCCAGGGTTAGAAATAAGGGACCATGTGTGACAAGTTTGTTCAGAATGCTAATGATCCCATCAGATTCTAAGTCACAGGATGCAAAGTGATGGGCTAAAGACCAAATCTGGCCCACAGATGTATTTTATTTGATCCACTGTATGTTTTTCATGGAATTAGTTGCCAATATAAAAACTCAGGAGAATGCACACAGAACCCTGGTTTTCTCCCCACCACCCACCTTAAAAAAAAAAAAAAAAAAAAAAGATCTAGCAAATTGGACTTATAATCCCAAATTATAGTGACAACTAGCTGGTGTTGAAGTTCAAAGTCCCCTGACTGCCTACTTTCACATCAGAGTCTCCCACCCCTGCCTGTTTTCACTCTGATACTGAAGAGTTTCAATTAGCTGTTCCTCATCATCCTGCATGATTTTCTTTTTTACAGCCTGCCCACCTCATCTATTTATTCAATCTCTCTGGGCCCTGTGTCTAACTACTGTCTGAAACAAACATCACAGGTATTGTTGTTAAATTTCCATCCTTGTGGTTGAGAGTAAACATGCAAGTGTTCCCATTGTGGTTCTACCTTCATTCCACATTGGGGGGCTGATCACGTTAGTTCCGCTGGAACTTCTGTTTGCATGTGGTCACTGGGGGGGGGGGGAGGGAGGGTGGAATCAGAAAAAGGACAAGTTGTGTGCCTCCTTCAGCAGCACATATGCTAACATTGGAACGATACAGAGAAGATTAGCATCACCCCTGCACAAGGAGAGAAAGGACAAGTTGAGGGAAAGAATCACTTATTTCTGTGACTCTGTATAAGTAGGAGGAAGACTAATCCAAATGTGTGCAGTGTCCATCAATATAACAGCACATGTTGTATATTTACATATACAACTAGTGCTATATATACATCTCTGTGTATAATCAGACACAAAATCACTTATGCTGTCCCCCAGGACCAAGTAAGGTTTGTTTTTTTTTTAAGTTAATTTTGGCTCTGCAATTCTTTTATTCATTTATCTAATTTTTTTTATTTACTTAGGTTGCTTTTATTATCATTGAACTATTATCAACATAAAATTATAAATTAACAGCAAAATGTATAGAGCTTCTGCCACATTTATATCCCAAATACATTGACAATTAAATACAAACAAAGTAACACAAACAATAAAAACCAAGTGACTAACACCCATTTAACATGGTAGTTGATGTTGCTTTGCTGAAGTAAGCATCAACCAGGACACTTACTCTATGATATGGGTTCTCGTGATGAGATCATACTGTACAAGTCCCTAGTACCTTTTCTGAAATCCTTGAGGCAAGATGTAATAGGGAATTTTGAGTTTTTCTTATTTTAGAAAGGGACATATACAATAAACGCACTAATACTTTGTAACGTGCTATGGGACTATTCATAGTAAATGGGATAATTAAAACTATAAACAGCCTTGTCTGGGTCAGGTTTCATACCTAATAAGTGTATCGCAAACTTATAAAAGATGGCTGGATCATTTAGCAAGTTCTCCAGCCTCAAGAGAATTATTTAAATTCAATGATCTAATCCATGAAATAATTTAATTAGATTAGAGTAACTAGCCCATGACCTGCAGCCAGAAAGGAAACCAGGATGTTTCTGCATGGCCACCAGAAGTTACAGAATAAATAGTGTACTTATGATAAATGTGTCCCTTAAGTAGGTATATACCATATACAGTGCCAAACTATAGGTTAAAATAAGTACCCAGAGATAAATGACAGCAATGTCTGGACTCCAGGAACTCCTACCCAGTAGGAGAGACAGTCCTGCAAATGAACACCTGAAAATTCAGTATAGTGAGAGTAACAGTACATACATATGGAAAATACATATTGATGCCCTGAACAGGAGGAGATTGGGGTATACCTTTTTTGGTCTGTGATACTGGTGTCTGAGTGGGTTTTGAAGGATGAATAGGAATTCACAAGACAGTGAGATGTTATTAAAATCGATCTAAGCTTTTAGAGACAAATGAAATAATATTGTAGAGGGCACTTGAGGAGAAATGAATTTTCCTTTGATGTTTACCAGCTGAATCATTTATAGCCTTCTCTGAGCCGATGCCCAACCTAATGTTAATGATCTCCTGCACCAGTCATGAAGGTTGAGCACACATCAGTTTGTGGCATCTCTTTTCTCTTAGTAGGGAAGAACATGCAGTTCTTAGGCCTCACTTTGGTCCTACTTGCTTTCTAATATTGAAAATGCTAAGTGAACCAGATTCTTATCTATTTATTAAGACATTTGCTGGGTTGTCTAAGGCATGTGGCTTCTCCACCCTTTCCCCTCCTTCCTGTAACCCCCCCGACCAGTTCCTGTCAGTGGGAACTTGAAAATGATAAACCTAAATCATTGAGGCTGTTGTAACTCTTGAACTTTTCATCGATCAGCCTCCCTCCAAAGGAATGAATTCATGGGAGTAATTCCTTCAGTGCAACGCGGAACCTCTGCTGGTAGCTGGCTGGCATACACAGAGGGCTCCCGAGCACAGCCCAGATTCATAAGGGTCTCCACTGAAGGACTGATGATTAGCATGGATTTAAATAAAGATTCTCTAAGTATCTGTTCAGCATTCATTCATCAGAGAGGCAGAAAACTGCATGGAGGCTGGGCAGGGAAAAAAGACCTTGGTGGCTGCACTCAGTCTCACCACTAGTATTCCAAATGACCCCCATACTTGCCCTCTCTCTACTGCAAAAGTGAGACCCCACAGAGAAATGGGACCAAGTCTTTTAGAAGGCCATTCGTCAAGCACCTAATGTGACTATACATGTCCCTTGGAAATCCTACGCCTCATCCCTAAGCAGCCCTTAGAATAAAATTCCAAATTTATGCAGTAGACTCCTGACTCCCGGAGAGGAATCCAGGAAAGCAGAATTGTCTTCATATTGCAGTGCCATTTGGGTGACCCTTTCAGGTGGCACCTTGCTGCCATCCCTAAGGATCAATCCTAATCTCTCCTAGAATTCCATGAAGAGAGCTTCTGAAGAAATAGAGAAACCCGCATGAACGTTTCTATTCTGAATCAAACAGGCTCTTTCCCAAACCCTTGTAAATTATTTCTGAAAAGGGAATTGTGAAGTTGATTAATCTCTTTCAGATTGGATAGAAAGATGCTTGGTGCTAGGGACAGAAAGATGAGCACATCAGCATCCTTGATTCACATTCTAGATTTATCACTGGGCATTGCGGTTTGACTGAATTCCCAATGTTAAAATGACAGGTGCATTATGGTTTTTCCCATGTTCCTTTAAGAAGCTCAGCTGAGTGATGTGTAAAGTGTCAATCCTGCCCAAACGGCATGGTTTGGGGGGCTCAAGTCATCATGAGAGGCAAGGGAAGGGCTTTTCTTGGTGACGTATTCACATTACAGCAAACACAGGGTTTGGAGAGCTGGTGTGGAATCTGTAATGTAATGTCTGTGTTTTGTCATCTCAATCAGTGTTCATCTTACTGCTCTCCTTTACAGTTTGTGGTATGGTTCCCCTTCACCACATTCACACCTGTCTGTGCAAAAGGCTTGCATAATACAGAGTGTGGTTTAAGATGTGTGAAAACTTCATCCAGATCTTGGGAGATTGCCCATTTGTCTTTGATCTCAAAACCAGTCAAGGGGAAAAACTATGTCTATTTCTAATTCTAGCCGTATGCAAGTTAGAGAGAACTATATCCTTACAAAACAAAGCTCAAGAAAAGGAAAGAAAGATGAACTTTCTTTACCGTACTTTGTCACAGATTTTTCCAGTTGAAGCATGTTTTCAATCTAGAGTGGTGTAAAAGAAGGCAGATGTAGATATGGCTGAGGACTGTGTATGAATGAAGCAAGGCAGGAGATTCTTTGGTATGCTGGAGAGCAAGAGGAGAGGGAGAATGGAGCAATCAAGAAGGTGAAATTTTGCCTTCGACAATGGGACTCTTCACCAGAGTCCCAGTGCAGATTTCTTGTGAAAACCAGTCAACAGGCTGAGTTCTATGCATGGCTGTCACAGAGCACAAATGCAACAGTGTGCAAGGGCCAGCAGAGGCCAGAGAGGAGTTAGAAGGAAAAATGAGGATGCCTTAGGGACTCCTAGGAAAAGACAGGCACCACTGCAGGCCATGTCACCAGAGTCCACGCTGAGTTTGAACATATCTGCAAGACTCAGAGGCTTCTAGGCTGCATTGTAGCTTTCCATTCAGTAGGTCATAGAAAAACATTGCAAAGTCCATGAACCCATCATCTGAGAACAGAAGAAAAAGATACATTGTAAAGCAAACCACCAAGTGATGGATTAACAGCATTATACATGGAAAATACCTCATATCATAAATCATCAGTATCCAGGGGACCCAAGTGTGAACATATCTGTAGATAGACTTCAAAGAATTCCATGAATACTCTGAAATTATGTGCAAAATGTTATCGGTGGAAGTAGCTAGCATTTATGGAATATTCACCATGTGTTATTGTGTTTAATGCTTAATACATAATTATTTCATGCTCACAACAACTCTGTGAGAAAGAAACAAACCTGAAAATCAGGGACTTTGAGCTAACCTTATGAAGGTCACACTGCCAGTGAGAAGCAGAGCAAGGTTGTGAACTTATGTCAAAATTATTAGCGTGCAGGCTCACCTGGGTCCCAGTAATGTGCCCTCTGAAGTTTGCTTAATCTAGAGTCGATTTTGTTACCATTTCAAAAGTTTTTCTATACAGAAAAAAAAGGATTAGAAAAATTGACTGATGGGCCTACTGGGTCTCAGGTCCTGTTTTCCAGGGGCCTAAAAATTCCAGGCACCTTCGTGTATCATACTCCATTCCATCATTGCAAGGGGTAGAAAAAGCTCCATTTGACAGTCAGAAACACTGACTTCCGAGTGATCAAGTCACACTGCTTTTGGTAACTGGAAGTGAGTTTGCACCCTGGTTTTCTACTCCACCAACCTATTATCAGTTCCAAAGGAGCAGTGGAAGACTTTCCAAGAGGCCATGCTGGTGGACTCTTGAGGTGGAGAACAGTCATCCAGAAGGCCAGTTGATACATTGTCATGAGATCCATCAAATCAAATTGCAGTTTGAATGCTGCAAAAAAACAGGCCTCAAGAGATGTGACTCTATTGTTGGACATAGAGACCCCTAAAACACACACAAGCACAACAAAGTCATTGGAGACTTTTGACTCTGAGCTTGTCAACTCTACTGACAGAATAGCCATCATACCTGTTAAGAACTTCAGAGTCACTGTGCCTGCCTGACCTTTATTTTACTTGGTTTTTACTATTCTTATAAATATTTGTATTTGAAAGCTATTAAATATTCAGTTTCACTTGTTTTTCAATTGTATGTTGTGAACACTCTTACAAATTACTGTTATTTATACTAGCATTTCATTACATTAAAAGAAAATCCTTAAATATACCCCAAAAAGGAATTTTAAATAAAGGTAGATACAATGAGTGCTGGTATGAAAGTATCTATGGTTTGGGCAAAACTCTGTCCTTTTAAGGGCAGAAATCTATTCTGTATTCCAGACATATGAAGGATCTCCAATCAGGTATTCGATTAACTTAATATATTGGTTCTCAAAGTGTGGCCCCTGGGACAGCCACATCAGCATCACCTGGCAACTTGTAAAAAAAATACAAATTTCCAGACTCCACTCCAGATCCACTAAATCAAAACCTCCAACCTACATTTTAATGAACTGTGCTGGTGACTCTGATGTACCCTAAAGCCAGATAATCACTAAGCAGTGTTTCAGTCCTGATGTTGTTATGTTATATTCCTCATTTTTATAGATCTTAAACTATAAACTCCAAGATAAGCAGTCCCATAACCTAAAACTAGAAATTTGGTCATCTAGATGTCCAACATCAAAGTGGAGATGAAATCGTTTGAAACTGGTCATGGAAGAGAATCAGGCACGTTCTGCAGGTTAAGTGGAGGACCATTGTGGTTTCTTTCTTTTTTTATTTCATCTTCATTTTTAGTGCCTGTTGATTTTATGTTTTATTCTGTAGTATCTGGTTAAATGGGATAGAAATATTTTATTCAAGCAGTGATTTGACGTGGGATGACTTATCTATATAACCCTTTATAACATATCATCAGTCCATTAGAGAAAAAAGAACACAATCTTAAGTAAAAGCGACCTGCTGCTTCATTTTTCTTAAAATGTGTGTGCATGTGTGCATGTGTGCGTGTTTGCGTGTGTGTGTTTGTGTGTGTGTGCGCGTTGTATCTTTATCTTGAAGCATAGATGGGGGAATGACTTCATTAGTTTCTTTGGCATGCCAGAGCAATTCATCTCTGCAATATCCTGGTTTTCTAATGTCTGTGATTGGGGGATAATTATTCTTTTTACTTGTTAATCTACAGTTAGTTCTCTTGTGATCTTGAGAATGTAGCCCATTAGTCATCATTGTTCTCCTATTGTACCTGCAAGAATTAGCCACATCTCCAGAGCTTCTACATTGGTATTCCTTTCTGGCAGAAGTAGAAATGCTTACAATTAGAACACAAAGTGGGCTACTACCCAGCAAAGATTGATTTATGAGAGCTTATAAATTGGTTGCTAGGCTTTCTGGATGGCATGCAATAGTAAGGTCCTTCAAGGGAAACTTAAAACACAGAGAATAGTTTTTCCCATTTATTCCAAAGCCCCTTGTACCAAGACACTGAATTGAGGCTGTGTTTATTCATTGTAAATGTTTACATGCCCTCCCTTTGGTCTCTGAAAACCACGTGAAACCAATGTTTTTTCTTGACATTTATTCAGCAAACAGCTTATGTAATCAAATATGTATGCACGTGTAAATTATTTAGAAGCTTAAAACTGAACAATTTTTAAGTGAATTGGTATAAGTGGTCCTTGGTTTTTAAACATCTCAACCAAATGATAAAGTTTCATCAGCATTCATGGGATCAGCTGAGCTGCTTCTTAGATTTTTAGTGGATGAACCCATCTATTAGAGGTAAGACTTAAAGTCTTTGAATTTTATTCTAGGTTCAGTCCTTTCCTTGTTATTCACACAATACCTATCATACATCCAGTCGACAAATATTTACTAAGATTCTATGATGTATGAGTCATTGTATCAAGCACAAGAGGTTTGGTAGTGACAGGACTGAGCACACCTTGAGGTCATGGCTCTTACCATCTGGTCATAAGGTAGAGATCATAATTGGCCCCAACATCCCTTTCATATTCTTCCTGGCCAAACCTTCCTCAGTCTCCTTTGCTACTGGGTGTGGAGTGTTCCTGATTTTCACCCATGAGTGCTATAGAGGGTGACCACATATGGTGTGTATCATCCAGGTCTGGCCCTTAAGTCCTGACATGTTCCATCTCTGCACACACTTTTATGCTCTTTACATGTCTGTAACTAGTACACCAGGGAAGAACAACCCTGAAAGAGTTATTGCAAGTGATGAGAAGGTAAACTACTGGACATGATTTTGTATATGGGAGCTCTGGATCTCATGAAAGTCCCCAGAGACAAAATAATCTTTTCAGTCAGCTTGGTCATTTGTTAAGAATTATTTGACTTAAATGAAGGGAGCCTCTAAAAGAGATTCAGCTGGGTACAGTGGAGATAAAACTACCATATAAGGGTAAGTTTGAGATTTTATGGACTAAGAAATGTAGTTAGTTTCTTTATTTCATTTGTATTAACACAGGAAGAAAAAGCTAGAGCATGAAAGTCAATGCAAGTGTCTCTTGCAATCTTAAATCCACGTGAGAATGACTTAGTAATTGGCTATGTACCTGGTGTTTGAAATCTCTGTTACTGGGTAAAATAAGTGCTGCATTAAGGAGGGTCTTGCAGAATTGCTTTGGTTTCAAATAGAAGTTGGTGATTTTGGAGTCGCTTTGGACGATGGTGTACAAAGATGGAGTGGGAACAGTCTTCCGATGTCAACGTCAGTAGAGAATTTAAACAATAGTAAAACCAACTGAAAATTGGTCTACTTTTTATTTTTATCATGTACCTGTAATTGTAAACCATGCCAGTAATAAAATAACCTTCTTACCAGGGGAAACTGCTCACACAATCTACTACTTTTTACATAGTCTACCCCAACCCAGTTTGATGACCTAGCAGGCATCTTAAGTATTTATTAAGAACTGTTTTCAAGGGCTTTCAGGGTAACAGGAGATGTGCCGTACCAGGTAATGAAATCAGTCTTTAAGAGTGCATTGCCCAGGAAAATGAACCAGAGGATGTTATCTGTGGCCTGAAAAATGCAATCAGTGATTCCAGGAAAGCTTCACGCAGTAGCTTGTTAAGATTTTAAAAGGACCTGAACAATGTGATGTAATCAAGACACAGGAAAACATTCCATGCATTGCATAAATAGGACAACAAACTCCAAAGCTGGAGAGGTGAACCAAGAGTGGGAGATGACCTCAGGTAGAGTCTAGTAAACAACAGGTCCATCATATTGGTGCAGCTGGCAAAAGACTTAGACAACAAATCTCAGAATGTTTGGTTGTGTTGGAAGTTACCAGGTCCCTATGAGTATTAATACCACATGGTCAGAACAACGGTTGAAGAAACAACACCAATCATTTATGAATAGTGGTTTGGGGTAGGGAAGAAATTGGCAGAATCCCATCATAATTCATATGGAGCACATGGTGCATACAGTTGTGCGTTATAGTTACAGTTGTGGGTTTTTCAGATGATGAGTGCAGGGCCCCAGGACTCTGCACAGTGTTTGGTTTTCCAGCTGGCAGTTTTGTGAGATAATTCTGACTGTGTTGACCAGCCACCGGCAGGTCTGATACCAAGTCTCAAACAGTTTGACCTTTCCTTTTCTAGTTTAGTATTCCACAAGCTCTTGGTTTTAACCAGGCCTGTTTATATCGCTATAACTCGCTCAAGTAAGCTGTCATTTAGGACAGACCCCTCTCTTGTGTGCCAGGCCAGGTCAAAGCATTTCCAAAGAGGCATGTGGGCATTTGAGAGTATGACTGCTTGGTTCAGACACCCATAAGAAAGTTTTGGACATGAGATGGGATTGAGAAAGATGAGCATTTAGTATCACTTAAAATAATGGGAACTACTTCAGTATCTAATGATATCTCATTTACCATGGCATAAACCATAGCCCTCAAACCCCAATAAAAAGAAGAAAGTATTTCTACTTCTTATCCCTGAACTTTGTTCGTTAGTCCTTAGTGAGCTTTGATTTTGTGTGTGCTGCTATCATGAATAGGCTATCATTGTATTGGCCAATATAAAAATGGGAGACCAATAATGAAAGTGAGCTTACTCGTAATGTGGTCCTTACCCTGCTACAAATACCTGTTGCAGTTCTTTAGAGTACATGTAGGAAGGAATGAGTGGTCATCTGTCACCTTCCTCCATTTGAGACACAGCATGAGAACTTCTTTGGCAGGAAGTGAAGAGAAACTTGCCTAAGAAAAACTCTGCACAAATTCCCATCCCTGCTTTGCCAAACGAACAGGCCAATGTTTGTCCAAACCTTTTGAGTTTTTCTTAAGTGTAACTTCCAGAAGCCAAGGCAAAGAGGAGAAACCACCCAGGAAGGGCACTTAGGGAAGTGATGTGGGGTAGCCTTTGTTATTAAGGGGAAGCCAGGGTGGTAAATGGGCCCTACATTTGAGCCAGAATTGCAATTCTATCAAGACCCCTCTACTGGTGGGTCCAAGGATCCCAGAATCCAAGGTTGAAGCTTTTTATTCTAAGAAATGACAAAGCCTTCACCATTCCAACTCACTAGGCAGCCAACCTTGTAAGTGGAATTTTAAACACACTTTTGGCAAGTTCCCAAAACTCTTAATTTTTAAAAAATCCATTAAATAAAATCCTTTCAGAAGATCAGCATTTCTTTGAGCATTGCTGAAAATTTTTAATGTTCCTCTGGAGGCATAAACAATCAATGCAACCATTAATTTGAGGGCCTTTCTCTCTGGCAGTGGTGCAAATTGAAAACGAATAGTTCGAAAGACATTCGGACTAATCAGGTCAGGGGGAAAAATGAATAGTGTTTTTCAGAGCCCAGCCAGAGGCTTTTTTTGCAGTGAGTTTTAATTTAAGGGGAAAAAAAATGAGGAAAGAATAAAAGAAAATGTCAGTACTGCTTTTTCCAATGACACTTTGGTAAACCTAGACAATGATTACATACTTTCATTGGATTTAAATATCTGGATATTTTATTGGATTTAAATCTCGTAGCCCCATATTCCTTTTGTTTTCCTTTGCATTACTATATACTATATTACCGTACATTGTTTTTAGTAGAAAGTCATCGGAATCTCCAGGGCTTAGGACAGACTTGTGTTAGTATTTTTCTCAATTTCTGAAGCTATATCATTGCATTGTAGACCTCAAATTATTTTAAGTTGCTGGTTATCAATCAAATTTTATGGCTCCCAGTGAATCAAGTTATGGTTAAGGCATCTCCTCGTGTAGGGAATACTTTGAGAAAACTACACTTTCTGTCACTCGGACAAAGACCTATCTTCCATCCCAACTATGGCTTTCTGGGTAGTGGCCATTGGCAAACAGAAAGAGCAAAGAGGGCCCCTGTAACATTTTATGGGATATTAGCAAAAGAAGCTGCGTAAGCTCCAGTTTGGGGTCATAGAAAGTACTTTCTCAATTAGAACAGTGGGTCACTGATAAGAAACTTAAACCTGCATTCTTAAACATCATATCACATTATCACCCAGTTTTTGTATTAAGGAGATGCCTGGTGAAGTCATAACTAGTATCATTTTTTTTCAACAACAAAAAAAACTATCAGTGGAGGGAAGGTATGGAACTCCTATAATTTATACACTAATGGACCATTTAAAGTTGAGACCAACAATTAAGAAACATAGACATTGATATTGATTTTGAAGACACTGAGCCACATGGCCTTAAAGTTACCACTTATAAAATCACTCTTTGCTTCTAAGTTTGAAATATCTTCAAAGCCTAGGATTTGTGGATGCATTTAAGAGATTTATGTCTATGACTTTGCTGCTCGAAGTCATCAGGAAAGCTTATTTTCAGCCCTCCTTCAACATTTCATGGTTGCTCTCCAGGTGTGAGCTCTTATATATACCATGAGGTCAAGTCTTGGGTCCTGTTGGCTTCTTTGGCCATCACAGGTTGAGAGACTGCCATGTTGCATCACAAATTTCTAGTGTATCTTCCTATAGATGACAGGCGAATCCTTGCAAGACATACATACTTCCCATTGGACATTGCTGCCTTAGAGTGGTAGCTTTGTAATTTAAGCTCATTAGTGGTGAGGAAGGGGTTAGTTCAAAGGACTCTCAGTAATATAAGTAGCCAGAAGGATTATCTGGGATCAAGGAGGGAGGGAGTCTGTAAGCCTTACTGTTACTCACAGAGAAGTATAGCTTTAGGATATGCACCTGGCCTCCCAGACAGAGGCTGCACCTCATGTACAGAGTTGCCCATTCTGTTTGTTCACCTACTATTTATGTGTTCCTAGAAATTAGATTTGATTGGCTTTCCCACCACTCAACACTGGACACTCTTGTTGGGCAGACTTCATACCCCTAGATGATTTTAGGGGTAAATAACTTCTTTTAAGTGTCTTGTGTGACCATCTAATTTACTATTTAAATCAGGACACTTTTGAGAGGGAATGAGATTATTATTTATAATTAGGACCAGGACTGCCCTTGGAAAATTGAAATATCTTATCTCCTACTTATGACCTACATATGGGTACCAGGTGTCATACATCCTCTACCAATCACCTGTGCTCAGTAGCAGGCTGGTTTCACTGACAATTTATTAGTCACAAAAACTTACATAGGAAGGATCCTATTTTGGAAATTCATTATGAAGAAGGAAGGCTTGATACCAACCTAAGATCGCCTGTATCCAACCAAGTACCCAACCCTCCTGATTCTATCTCCTGAAGATCTTTCTTACACACCTGTATCTCCCTATCACTATTACCATCACCTTGGTCACAGCCACCATCATCCTTCCCCTAGACTAGTGCACTAGCCTTCTAGTGTTCTCCCCACTCCAGTCTTGCTCTCCTCCAATCAGTTATTTAGATGTCAGAGCAATTGTCCTTCAACAAAAACCAGGTGCTATTTTCGGCACTTGGGATCCAAAATTGAGCAAATCAAGGTCATGCTTCCAAGGTACTTACAGCAGCCTAGACCGATGACAAACAAACTAATAAACAATAACTTCAGACTTTGATAAGAGCCATGAAGGTGAGTGACAGAGTGAGGTAATAGGAGTAAAGGCAGCAGAGAGAAGGCTACTTAAAGTAACCAGGGAAGCCTCTCTGGGAAGGTAATGTTGGCTTAGATTTGAAGGATGAGAGCCAGAGATAGGACATCCCAAGGCAAATGGAAGAGGAACACTAAGCACCTAAAAGCAAGAGACATTCTACTGTTCTCAAGAAGCAGAACAGGAGGCCTCTGTGACTGGCACAGCAATCAAGGGACAGAGTGGTTTGCAGTCAAGTTGCAGAGATGGCCAGGGAACTTAATGCTTTGCTGCCCAAGGTAAGGGGTTTTTATTTCCCTTAGACTAAACATTCAAAGTCATTTAGAAGTGTATAGCAGAGGAACTGATAGATCCAGTTATGTTTTTATTCACCTTGACTTTTCTTTCCTTTTTTTGAGAGAGAGAGAACACAGGGGAGAGGGAGAGAGACAGAAAGAGTGAGAGAGACAGAGGTAATCTTAAGCAGGCTTCATGCTCAGCAGAGCCCAGCGTGTGGTTCCATCTCATGACTCTGAGATCGTGACCTGAGCTAAAATCAAGAGTCAGATGCTCAACTGACAGAGCCATTCAGGCATCCCTTGACCCTTGTTTCTATATGAAGAACAGATTGTGAGGAAAAGAGGTACCAGTTAAAAGCCTAGAGTCCTTATTCTGGTGGAAGACTGGAGGATCATGGGAAAGGAGTGAAGCCTTTTGGTATGTTATCCTATTGGTGGCATTTATGGCCACTTAAATAAAATAAACTGTTACAATTAAACATAAATCTTTCAGATACCTCCCATTCTCCTTTTATTATTCTCTTGGTTGCATAACTATTGCATAATTTGTTTCATTTAGTGATTGTTAAAGCTTTGTCCTTTGAAAAACAGATCTTTGATTTGCGTTTTTTGTTCATGGAGCTTTGTGTACATTTTTATACTATCAAACTAGGAGGTATTTAATTTTAGAGAATAAATATTACAATCTCCATAAATGCCTAGAAATGTCTAGAAAATGGCCAGAAAATCTATCCCTATGAGTCTAAACCTCAGCTCCTGACACTGACTTTAATTTGGAAAACCATTAGTTTTTAACCCCCCTGCTCTCTAATATTGACCTCTGTCCCAAATTATTGTAGTGGCTTTCTAGTTGCCAACAGAATAAAAAAAATTGTTAAGCTTTAGGTGTGAATAATCTAGTGCTTTAAAGTGGAGAAATTGTACTCTTCAGTCCCTATGAAGGGAAATATAATCACGCCAGATGATGGATACAGATAGGGATATCACTGCAGAAAATGGGGATATAGATGCAAACAGCCATCTATCTATCCATCTTATCCATGTATATCCTCAAATATACAAATCCATGCCATGGGGAGGGTGGTCTATTGCTTTTAGAGTGTATTAAACAATGTAGAGCCTTGCCTACCTTCCATTCTTTACAAAGTTAAGACCTATATTCTTTGTACATTTGCTTATGCTCTCTAAGAAGCAGTGGAAAGTTGATGCTTGGCTGATTGAAGCCTAGTTTGATCCTGTTCAAGAATCAGCCTTTTGCTTATTTGCATAGCAACAGAAATACCTTTCTTGACTGTCTTGATATGTCCCTATGTACAAGGAAGACACAGGCAACACAGATGTGTCTGGACCCACTTTCCACAAGCTGGCTGTCAGATGTCTGCAGAAGGGAATGCCTTCTTGATTAAATTCTCCAAGGCTGACAATTTTTTTGTTGTTTGCCCTGCTGAATGATTTCATGTGTGTTTTTTGCTGAGTCAGAATTCTTTAGCAATGTACACAAAAGTTATTGTCTTGAATGTGTGAAATTCTTTTGGCCACGGTGACAAAATTATTTTAATTGTGTGACTAGCAGGCAATTTCTTTTAGGAAGAAAGACCTATTACCTCTTGGTCATTTAAAATAAATTATAGGTCAAATAATTATGACATGAGGGAAGGATTGCACCACCATTTAGCAAATTCCAGCTTTTTGCAAGAGTTCTGGCCTCCCTCCCCCACCATTTTTCCTGGGACTCTAAAAGAGAGTCCCAAGAGTTCCAGTCTTATTCCCTGGAGACTCCCCCCAGGGTTCTGCCCTTTCGTGGGTGCACAGTATTGATCTTACCTGCAGATCATCTCCTTGGATTGTGTTTTCACTAGACATGCCCTTGGGAAAAAAGTAGTGCCAAAAAAAAAAAAAGTCCTATTCTAGACCCACCCAGAATGATACAATATTAAGTGTTTTCCCTGTTCAACAGTGATACTGTTTTGAGCATTCACAGCTGGTTTGAGTTTGGTTAAGTCCGGTGTTTTCTTTCCCTTTTTGGTTTGTAATTTCCCAGAGGCCTGCTACCTTTGTGCTTAGCTTGAAGCGTAGGATTCTTCCAGAAGAGAACATTAGTGGGTAGATTTAAAGCAATTAGGTGCCCTGAATGAGAAACTCAGCTATATAGACAAAGATGACAGATCAGATTTTTATTAACTATGGAAATATTTATTTTACTAAGTTACTATAAAATAAGTTCTTACAGAGTTATTCTGTAAATTGAAAACAAGAAAAAATATGCTACTCTGTATAGGCTCTATATTTCACTCTTAGCCTCATTTCCTATCTTTGTCTAAAACACTGACTTGCATGGTCTTATCCCTGCTTAAGGTGTGTGTGTGGCTGTGCTGCAAATAGGGTGACCCAAAGGGACCGGGGGCTTTCTTGTGACGGGGTGGTCCTCACTGGGATTTTCTGTATGGCTGCTAGGCTGACACTGATAGGTTAATATGGTGGGGGCTTAGGATTCCGGGAAGGCAGGAGTGGAAGCTGCAAGGCCTCTTGAAACCATGCTCAGAAGTCTCATGTTGCTGCTTCTACCACATGGAGTGATGAAGAGCCAGAGCCAGCCCAAGACAAGGCTTGGGGAAACTGACTTCATCGTTTGATGAGAAAAGTTTCAGAGAATGTAGCCTTTTTAAATCTACCACGCGTATTCTGAGATTCAGTAAATTTACATAATTTCACCAAGACTGCATAGCTATGAAGTGGCAAATCTGGGATTTGAACTCAGGTTTACACGCCCAAAAAACCCGTAAGTTGTTCATGGCTTTGGCTCACCATGACACACTAGGGTAGAACTACACCATCCAATAATCCAGGGAGCAAGTAGACATCTTCTTGCTGTTCTGAGGTGGAGTAGAGGAGATGGGGTGCAGAAGGAAGAAGGAGATGACAGAGAAGCCTGATCGATGATGTCTAGACAACCAGCATCACAGAAATATGTCCATTTTGTTTTGATCATATAACTCATACTTGTCTGATTCTGTAAATATGTTTGGCCTCCTGCTCTCCTCCCAACCCCTATTCAATACAGCCTTATCCCCCAAAGGAAATTCTTCCGTGGACCACACATTTATTATATTCTTGGTCTTGATATTCCTTTTATTCTCTTATGCACTGGCCTCATTTTTTCCAATATAAGCAGTTGGATCATCTTTGACAGTTGAGAGTCTGAAAGGCAGTCGCTATAAAGTCAGTTGTTTTCAAAGTGATGGAGTCCCTGTGACCCTATCATGGGGTCTATGAAGTCAAAACAGTTTTTATGACACTAAGATATTATTTGCTTTTTTCCACTCTCATTCTCTCTTGAGTGTAAAATGGAATTTTGCAGGAGCTACATCATGTGTGATATTGCAACAGATTGTACCAAAAGCAGATAAAAGAATTCCACTCTCTTCTACTACGAATTCCAGTCTCTTCTATTAAGACAGAATTTAAAAGAGACTTGAAAAATAAAAGTGAAAGAATGACATTTTTCTATTTTTCTTGTTTTCAGAAAATAGTTATTTTTTATTGTTGTTTTTATGTGGGCATGTAAAGGATTTGTTATAAATTTTAAATAATACAAACATTCTTAAAGTTTCTCATTTAATTTCTGATAGGTTAAATACATACTAAAACACATACAAACTAAAGTTCTTTGGGGTCCTCAATAATTTAAGACAGAATCCTCAGAGCAGAAAGTTTGAGAAGGATTTTCATCATCTTACCAGCTGCCACTTGCTGAGCTCTTACCGTGGCCAGGCCATTTCTTGCATATTCTGTTTAAATCCTTCCAGCAACCCTATCAGGATTGTCCCCCATGGGCCCCCAACCCCAGAGGCACAGACTGGTGCTCAAGACCATACAGCTTGTATTTTGTGGATCTAGAATTTGAAGATAGTTCTAGCTGACTCCAAGTCACATAACCGCCTTGCATTCAATATCCTTGTCACTTTTCTGGACAGAGAGGAAGAGGATAGCAGAGGTCCAAGAGGATTTGGATGGATTATTGAAACGGTTCAGACAGCCAGAAACCATGACTTTCTAAAGCTGTCTGTCCCATGAATAGCCTAACATTCATAGTGACTTGTCTTTACAAACTGCCAAGTTTGTGAGAAAGGAATGTCTTCAAATTCAGGTGCTATTTTGACCCTAGTGGGTTTTTGTGTCCCTTATAAATCACAGACCTTGCAGACTCTATGGTGAGCTCAACAAGGATGAAATATTTGCTTGTATAATTATCATGTGGTTAGCTACAGAAATGTTCATTGCCTAAAACACATTTTCCAGTTACTTTACAGATCAGCATGTGGGTTCTGATTGATTGAGAGTCTCTTTCATAACAATGAAACAGTTGCTCTCACTTAATTGAGTATTTATGTGCCAGGCACTGAGAGGGAGACTTCATACCATGGTCTCTCGGAATCCTCAAAAGAATGCTCTGAGGCAGCAGTGGTTTCTTCCTCCCTGCCTGAAGGATAAGCAGATCTGACTTGCAGAGGTACAGCTATTTGTCTGAGGTCTCCCAGGTAGGAGGTAGCGGGCGAGTCAGGGATCAAAGTTGACTCACCTTTCTCACGTTTGGGAGGAGATTTCTTTTCTTTTCTTTTTTAAGAGAGAGAGAGCACAAGTGAGAGAGGGGCAGAGAGAGAGGGAGAGAGCATCCCAAGCAGGCCTCTGCACTGCCACTGTGGAGCCTGACACAGGGCTCAGACTCACAAACCTCGAGATGTTGACCTGAGCCAAAACCAAGAGTCGGATGCTTAATCGACAGAGCCACCCAGGTGCCCCCCGCACCAGCCTCGGGTTCTTAACCAGCATGCTCTACAAGCCCCAAAAAGGCGATGTCCATTTGTCTATGGAAAGGCATTCTTCAAAATAGATTTGAAGTAGCCCAGTTAAATTAGGGAAGGAATACAATTTTACCTTCAGAGATTTTTTTTTCTTTTAAACCAAGTGATGCAGCCCATTGATGTAGTGAGAAAACAGAATTCTTTAATTCTGTCCTAACCCTTCCCTAACACCCGGCAGCTAACACTGTACAGAGACATACAAAGTTCCTCATCTATATCTGGTACTACCCGGGAGTATTTTAAAATGGCAAACAATGCCAACGAGTTTGGGTTTCAATTGTATCAGGCATGTCTTCCTTCTGCCCAGAGGGGCTGTCCTTGCTTTGGTTTGAAAATGTCATGATTGCACCACCAGGGTTAGAGGAGGTGAGGGAGCTGAGGTTCTTGGGTGTCAACAACAGATGGGCATGTCCCTGGGAACACTGGAAAAAGAGACTGAAAGGACTTCCGTTAGGGCTGTGCTCCAGGTGTCCTGGGAGGGGTGAGGACAAAAACTTCTCACAATTTATACATACACACACACACACACACACACACACATATATATTCATTCATATTTATTTTCTTCTTATAATAAATGTTGACTGCTGAGCTAACCAGGTGCCTTCAGCAAGACTTGCAGTTGCAAATTCAGGCTTCAGCAGCCTTGACATCCACTTTCTGATTCCTCCTAAAGATTCCGGTTGCTGCTACTGTCTTAAAAAGCCTAGAACTGGGGCATCAGAAAGGATTTTCTCTCCTTCAGCCTCGTAGACAATTTGACTCGCATTTGTAAGTTGGGTTTGAGCTCTGATGCGGAGGAATCCCTAGACTGCTAAGACATTTCTGACCAGAGCAGCTTGCTGTTGCTTAGGAACCTGTTAGAGACACGAAACAGACAACCTTTGTCATTCTAAATCCATGCGCTTCATCATCTCCACCCTATATTAGCTACTGAAACAAAAACAAGTGAATGTGTACAAAGCGGGGTAATGTCGGAAGAGTTCAAGAAAGGGAAGGATGTTACGTGCACCCGTCTCCATCCTGCCACCTCTGCCCTTCTTGTGATCTCCCTGCTCGGGAAGGCAATTCATCAGCAAGGATGCCATGTTCGGTATTGCTGTATGGCCACTGTTTTTAAAGAAACTATGCGGGGTCCCTGGTGGCTCAGTCGGTTGGGCTTCCGACTTCGGCTCAGGTCATGATCTCACGGTCTGTGAGTTCGAGCCCTGCGTCGGGCTCTGTGCTGACAGCTCAGAGCCTGGAGCCTGCTTCAGATTCTGTGTCTCCCTCTCTTTCTGACCCTCCCCCATTCATGCTCTGTCTCTCTCTGTCTCAAGAATAAATAAACATTAAAAAAAATTAAAGCAACAATGCCTGCAAATATCAGTTGGGAGCTCTGTTATTTGAGCAACTGTACAATTTTGTGATACTTTAAAACTGCAGTCAAAAGCAGAATTTCTGCACGCTTCTGCCCTCTTGCATAAGATTGTAAGGTCAGAACTGAGTTCTCATCTCTGCCACCTTCCCGACG
This sequence comes from Acinonyx jubatus, assembly GCF_027475565.1. NCBI lineage: Eukaryota > Metazoa > Chordata > Mammalia > Carnivora > Felidae > Acinonyx > Acinonyx jubatus. The sequence continues at coordinate 118,002,443 of NC_069380.1, read as the reverse complement.
TCCTTGCAAAGGGTGCATAAGTAAATGTTACAAATAATTAGTAGTTATGGGGCTCTGACTATGTGTCAGATAAACACCAAGGGCTTTATCCAATTCCCTAAGGTGTAAATACTATTAATACCCCCCTATTATCCCTATTTTGTAGGATACTTATTGACCGAAAGAGCATCTTTGCAGTCCAGATTTCCTTCTTCCCTCTCCTGCTTCCTTTCTCCCTGTTGCTCTCTGTTTCCTCCAGGAGATTCAGCTGCCTGTCTTCCCTTTTCCTCCAAATTTGCAGCTGACTTGGAAGAGCACAAGGAAATCATCTTTTTGTTTGTCTCTGAAGTCTTCAGTTACTTGCAGATTTGTCAGTTGACATGGGTGGTTATTTTGTGCCTAACAATTCATCTGAGTTCTAAAATACGCCCTTCCTTTGTCCCAGCATCACGTCCAATTCCATTATCCCTGAGGACATCTCAGTCTTGTTCCTTTCTGTTACTTATACTGTTGTGTGCCTGAAGTCAAGACAAAGTAACTTGCTTTGTTCACCTTCCTATAACCTTTCCTGGGCAGAGTGAGCCTGGGGAAAACCAGCCTTTTCTTTCCTTTTTTTTTTTTTTTTTTGTTGTTGTTGTTGTTATGTTTTGTGGGGTTTTCTTGCAGTTGTGGATAACATTTTTAAAATTCTGTTTGCTAATTTCAAACCTGTTTGTTAGTTCTCAAGCACTGACCAGGCAAACCATTTTTGGGCCTGCACAACAGCTTTAGAGGAGGAACTTGGGGGACAGGTCAGGGTGGTAGAAGAGGAGAGGCCTGGGAGACTGGAGAGCAGGCAGTGAGGTGCACACAAAACACTGTACACTGTGTAATATTTCAAGGAATGCCTAAATCTGCACTCCGTAGTCTCTTGCAATAAAAAGGAAAGTTCCATCTGCATTCACATGGCCTAGCTGATTGCCCCATGGTGCACACATGTGCAGATACCATGAGTATAATTCAAGGGGATATTTTTTTTTTATTATTTTTGAGAGAGAGACAGAACATGAGCAAGGGAGAGCAGAGAGAGAGGGAGACACAGAATCCAAAGCAGGCTCCAGGCTCTGAGCTGTCAGCTCAGAGCCTGACACAGGACTCAAAACCACCAACTGTGAGATCATGACCTGAGCTGAAGTTGGACACTCAACCGGCTGAGCTACCCGGGTGCCCCTCAGGGGGATCTTTAACCTTAGAAACCTCGTTTGGGAAGATGATAGAAAAGTCTCTAGGGACAGTGAGAGCCATGTGACTTGGCCAGTGATATAATCTACCAAACCTCAGTTGTCGGATCTGCAGAGAAATAGTGGGAGCCCTACTGCACAGATTGGTCCTAGAGATTAAATTAGAGAAGACATGAACAGCACTTAGTGTGTCCCTTGGTCCCCAGTATATCACAAAAGATAGGAACTGTTTCTCCCCCTGGACTTCCCTCCCATTTGACATTTCCTGCATTAGAGAATCACCTCTATGGGTGATTTTAAATGTTCATTTAAAAATGCTCCTCCCATGAGTATTTGTAAAATAATCCTTTAACACATTCTTGTGCATGAATTTACCAGCATCGGGAGATAAATGGCTAAAATTTCCTGGGAGCAGGAAATAATAATAGTAACTGTCATTTATTTGGCACAGACTGTATTCCAGGCAGGGAGCTCCATACGCTATGGTCAGTGTCTTGTTAAATTTTCTCAACAACCCTCTGAGGTCCTCTTACAAGAGCTGGACACTTGACTCAAGGTCATTGGACTTGAAGTGGTAGAATTGAAATGTGAATCCAGGACTGTCGGACCCCAGAGTCAGCACCCTTCTTACTATGCTCTATGCCCCCTAATAAGCTTTCATGGGCTAGCAGAGGTCCAGAGGATGCCAAGGCAGGCTGGGTCTCTTTAAGAGTGCCAAGGCACTGGGCACAGGGTCACTTGGAAGGGGTAAAATAAGGCATCCACCAAAAGGATGGCAGTGTGAAGTACCCAAGAGAAGTTTGAGAAACTCCTCTCAAATTGCACTCCCTCAGACATCTTTGCCTTCGCTTCCAAGTTGTGTCTGCTTGGAAGCTTCCCTGTCCCACCTGTCTCCATGCATCTAGCCTGGTCCTAGCACAGGCTAGTCTATCTACCCCTGATACTTTCTTGCCTTTCTGAAGGAGAAAGGGGAGAAGCATGCAACCATACCCTCCATTGCCCACTGTTCAATAATAACACTACTGGTATTAACCACCCTATGATTTTGGGGGGTACACTGTCAGTGCAAAGTGGGCTCCCATTGACTTCCCATGCCACAGCGTTAAAAAGGCCTAAGGCTTTACTGGGTCATCTGCATGGCTGCAGTCTAGATGTCGACCAGGGCTGGGTTCTCCTCAGAGGTTAAACTGTAGAAGGATCCACTTCCAAAGCTCACATGGTTCTTGGCAGAATCCAGTTCCTTGCCAGCTGTCAGAATGAGGGCCTCAATTTCTGGCTGAATCCAGGGACATTTTCCCTCGGTTCACTGCCTCATGGCCCTCTTCACAGGCAGCTCACACCAGAGAGTAACTTGCTTCTTCAAAGCCGGCAAGGGAGAGAGCTCCTTGTAAAACAGACATAATCAAGGGTATTTTAATGACTTATTTTCTGTAACCTTTGCCATATTTTATTGCTTAGCAGTAAGTCACAAGTTCTGTCCACGCTCACTCAGAAGGAAATACACCAAGGCGTGAACAGTACGAGATGAGAGCCAGGGGAGACCTTCTAGAGTCTGTCTGCCACCCAGGCTAACAGGATGCAAAGATTTGAGGTGAACATGGCCAGCACAAACTTAGTCGCTTTATGAATAGTATTCACGGCTAGCCTGTGTGGCATATAAACTCAGTTTTATGCAAACATCTACAACTCCAAGAAAACAGTCAAACTTTTTTTTAATGTTTATTTTTGACAGAGAGAGACAGAGCATGAGTGGGGGAGGGGCAGAGACAGAGGGAGACACAGAATCTGAAGCATGCTCCAGGCTCCGAGCTGTCAGCACAGAAGCCCAATGCAAGGCTCAAACTCACAGACCAGGAGATCATGACCTGAGCTGAAGTCAGACACTTAACCGACTGAGCCTCCCAGGCACCCCAACAGTCAAGCTTTTTTTTTTTTCAACGTTTATTTATTTTTGGGACAGAGAGAGACAGAGCATGAACGGGGGAGGGGCAGAGAGAGAGGGAGACACAGAATCGGAAACAGGCTCCAGGCTCCGAGCCATCAGCCCAGAGCCTGACGCGGGGCTCGAACTCACGGACCGCGAGATCGTGACCTGGCTGAAGTCAGACGCTTAACCGACTGCGCCACCCAGGCGCCCCCTCAAGTTTTTTATAAAGCTCATGTACTCTCAACTTACAAAATCCCAAATCCACTCCTTAAAAAAGTTTTTCTTTTTTTTAATCTGAAAGATACATACCTTGCAAAAGCCATTAATTCTAACATTTAGGTTCCCAAAGGATGAAAATTAAGTCACTTTTAATTAAGCTTCTTTTTTCTATAGAAAATTGTTCTGTGGCATTTTCCTTGACACTTTAGTGTTTGGCTATTTGGCATAACTTTAATTACAGCATTAACAACATATACCAGTTAGGTCACATCATCAAAACTTAAAAAACAAATTAAAAATATCAATTTCCTTCCTTGGCTTCCCCTTTAATTAAAACTAGGAGAGTCGCGGTGTCATGTACTTCTTTTTCATAATGTTGTTTGCAGGAGCATGTTTGTTTTCCCTTTGTTGTGCTTAATGTGGTACATCTTACAGATGTTGAGAATATTTCAGGATGTCTTGAAGGGACAATGAAAGATTGTGGTTTAACAACAAAGCCTCTCGCGGCACTGAGGTCTGTTGGTAACAGTTGGATTGTTGAAGTGTAAGATCCTTGGTTAGTCTTCAAAAGGAATGTGCTCTTGGCAGGGTCGAGCTGCATATGTTTGTATGCACTTCAGTGTCCTTTATGGTTAGTTTCCCCAAAGGCTTATTGTACTTATTGCATCATTTATTTTTATTTGTAAGAGTATTTTGGAAGCTTCAGAATGGTTGTAGAGTCATTACCGTTTCTAGCTGTAAACGGTTATGACTGCCTGTGGAAATTGTGTTGAAGGCAAACAAAAGTAAATAAAAGTCCCTCTTCTGTACTTTTGCTCTTTATCTGCATTGCCAGCCATGATGAGCTGGGAACCCAGCTCTGTGGAATTATGTGGGACCAAGCTTGTTCTGATTTAAGATATCTGTCTCCCAAGAAAGGCTGCATGGACTTTTGGATGTAGGTAAACCAGTTGCATGAAAAATTAAAGCTGGCATATTTATTTTGAGGGGCAGAGTGAAATTAATGACCTTATGAAATTCCTGGCACGTAAATTTATTTTTCCCATCCTTCAAACGAGGTAACCAAGCAACTCTATATCCAGTCCTGGGGAGGTTGATGCTTCTGACCTAAAAGTCTATAAAATGGGTAACCTGCCAAAGCCCCGGAAAAGCAAGCCATCTTAGGAAAGTGGAATCACCTTTAGCAATATTATTAAACCCTATAAATTACCTTCCTGGGCCAAGCCAGTTAAGCAGACAGATTATTTTTCAACATGCTGATGTTTTCAATTCCAATACAAAGTAAAACATGAAATAGAGAGGTCTTCCTATTCAAAATACATAGTTTTTTGCAGCAAACAGAAACCATTGAAGGCAGATTTGTATGTGCAGCATGGGAAAGCTGTTAATGTTTCTATGCACGTTTTGTGTTGTGTTGCCATTTGTTATCTTTGAAACATTGATTTAGTATAATGCATTGGAACAGGTGCTATGAGGAAAAGGAACCCTCTTCCTCAAAGAGCTTCCATTCTGGATGCACTCACAACCCTGACCTTCTTAACTCTTCCAGGGTTTCATTGCCTTTGGAGTAAGATTCATCTCATAGTCAGAGCTCATAAGATCTAGATAATCTGGCCTCCACCTGCCAGATTCAGCCAGATAGCTGCCTTTGTTAACCATTAGTCAGGCGTAGAAACTGGGGCTCAAAGAGAATAAGTTGGCAAACCATTCCCAAGAAGCAGAGGGAGATTCAAGGCCAGAGCTCTTATTGTCTAAATCTTTCATCTTCCTTCACTACCCTCATCTGTTGCCTGCTGATACATCCAGTTGATTCAGTGAGAGAAGGAGCGGCTGTTCAAAAATGCATACTGTATGAAACCACGTCATAAAGCAGGGTCAACTGGAGAACACTAGATGCAAACTGAAGAGTTAAGTCCTGCAATAATGAGTCGTGTGATGTTGGATAAGTCACCTTACCTCATTAGCTTCATTTATAAAGTGATGAACATCAACTAACAATTTCTAGGCAGTATTTCCCAAATTTGGTCCCAATAGTCTGGGAATGCTACCACTTACAGTCCACACTTGGAGATTTGTCATGTGCATTAACATGTTCAAGGTGCTATGAAGTCCTGCAGGAATAAACCTGTTAACAAAGCCCTTTTTTTAATTGTTTTTAATGTTTATTTATTTTTGACAGAGAGAGAGACAGAGACAGAGACAGAGCGTGAATGGGGCAGGGTCAGAGAGAGAGGGAGACACAGAATCTGAAGCAGGCTCCAGGTTCTGAGCTGTCAGCACAGAGCCCGAAGCAGGACTCAAACTCACCAACCATGAGATCATGACCTGAGCTGAAGTTAGATGCTTAACCAACTGAGCCACCCAGGTGCCCCCAACAAAGCACTTTTTAAACCCATTGACCTCAGAAGACAGAGCTTATGTTCCCTAGAAAATAGTTTCGAAAATGATTTTCCAAATTCTCTTCAGGTTTTAAAATTTTATAGTTGGCATTTTTGCTCATGAAATCTTCCATACCTAGAACCCATGAGTTCTCTTTTAATTGTGACTTTCCATACACACACACCCCCAAGACTAAACACAGTGGGCAACAAATAAATGCCATTGACTGATTTATTCAGCTCTTAAGGTTAATGTATTCTTACCAGTGCTTATTTTATGTTTGGCAAAATTGAGTTGAACACAGAACAGTTCTGGTGTGGGAAGCACTGTGCTCTGCGAACTGGGTGAAAACCACCAACTCTCCCTAGAGCCAGCCAGAGAGATGCCCGATGACATTTCAGTACCATGTGGCTATGAGAGTTTCATTCCAATGCAAAAACAAAAGACAAATTCTGGCTCCACTTAGCACACTTCTGATCGAGCTGTTCTGCCTGAATTTGGTGTGTAGAAAATCAAAGCATTTGGTGTTGGGTGTCATTGATCAGTCACTCTGAGATGACAGCCATTTTTTTCACCTCACTCCCATGGTTTACAAGGTATGTTGATCAGCCAGATTCTCCCAGAGAAAACCCTTTTTTTCATCCTCAGAATGCCACTTGGTGCCTGCTTCAGCAGGAAATTACCAAATGCCACCCTCATCATTTGAAAGAGCTTATTCACAATGAAAGTGCCAAAGCATTTCCTGGGAATTAACTTGACAGTGTGACATTTCTTATTTGTGTTTGCCCAAGAAAACAAAGTAACTTTAATATTCAATATAATAAATGCACAGAAATGGGTTTTTAAAAGACATCATTGTTTTTAGTAAAATAACCTCCCCAGCACGGGTTTTCATCTGTAGAAAGCATACGTGTCCAAGTGCTTAAATGGTAATAAAACTTTTTACAGTGTACCAAAAATCATCAAGATGCCTGACACCTTAAGAGCTGTATAACTACCTGACTCTATTAATAAAAGATATTCTGTCTTTATGTTTTAAAAAAATAAAGGTCCTGTACAGAGCATGTAATGAGAAAACAATTTTAATACTGTTGGTTTGTAACTAAGAACATTGAGGAAAATATTTTGTTTTCAATTTGCTAAGTGCAAAGAAATTGTGAAAGCCTCTCCTTCTGAGCATATTCTCTAGTGTTGTGCGTAGAGCAGTTTACAAAGTTGAAAGCCACAATATCGAATATGAAGAACAGAGAACTGAGTAAGGTAGAACCAGAGTGCGGATCATATCTCTGTCACTGACTAGCTATAAGGTGATTTTTTTTAAATCTTGAGTCTCGGTTTCCTTATAAACAAATGGAAGTATACCACAGGTTATTTTAAAGATAACATGAGATAAAGTCCATGAAACACTTATCCAATGCCTGCCATAAAATAGGAAACTAATAAATAATTATTTTACAGAGATCTATTGATTAGCTCATTTGACAAGAGAACCAGAGGTAGAGTTGCCTTGATCAAGGAGTACCCTTTCCTTGTTACCTTTTTGGCCCCATTCTCCTCTTGTTTGTTTCATTAGTAGTAGTTCTGGGCCTCATTCATGCAGTCATTTCATTGGAAAGCTCTTGCCCATAAGCATCTACAAAAGTTCCCTGTGTATCATTGGCCAAGTTGGGGCAGATGGTTCATGTAGGGTACATGGACTGTGGCACTGAACCATAGTCAAAACTGAATTTTGGATATTTGAATTCAATAAATATCAGTTCAACCTAATGCTCATAACAGGCATCGTGCCAGACTGTGATGTTAAAATGGTTGAAAGCAGGGTTTCAGCAAACTTTTTCTCCAAGGATCAAATAGTCACTGTAGCTTTTTCAGGCAAGGAGCTAAAATCAAAGGTATTAGGTAAGTATTTATATACCCATATAAAACGTGGCCATTCAAAATGTAAAACTATTCTTCGTTTGTAAACCATACACAAACAGATGGTTTGGCTCATGGGCGATAGTCTGCCAACCCCTGGTGCACACAGCTCTGATCTATATCTTCATGGGAATTGAAGCTCAGCTAAAGTGTCACATGGCGTGTTAACATTTTTTCAAATCCTTCCTCCCAACCCATCTTGTCATTTGAATGAAGTTCAGCTGATCAGTAAGATTACTTGTCCAGTATGACCTTTGTATTCACTCAAATCTCAGAATCACTGGTCAGGGGATGTGTACCCAAGAGCAGCTTTCGATGATCTTCTGGTGATCTCTTTAAAGCCATACCACGAAAACATAGGAGCACCAGGCCAGGTTCTTAAGAGCTCAGTATGGAGGGAGAACACATTAACTAAGAAATTGTCCTTTCAAATACTTAGCTTTAAAACCCATGGAAAGGGAGTTAAACAGCACTGTACATACATAACTGACTCATCACACCTACACACATAAATGAGCTCCAGTGTATACAAAGCAGAAAACCTTTTGGCCACAGGTGTCTCCCAAGAGGTCCTGCCACTGAAACCACATTTCACAGCTTGGACCACAATGTAAACTTCTCCTAGACTCTCAGTCTTGGTTAGCAATCTGCTCCTACACAGGTAGAAGGACTGGAATATGGGAGGCAGTGTACTAGTACATCACAGGGCCCATTTAAAAGATGTGAACACTGAGGCACAGAGGAAGCAGGAATTTGCTCGCAACACAGGGCTCAACTGTGTTGTTTCCAGAAATTCTGTGGCTTCCTCTACAGACATGGAGATCAAGCCATCCACTGTGTACCTGTCCACCCCATGGTCTTTGCTTTTGTAGTTTTACTCCATGCCTTCATTTTTTTTTTAATTTCCATCCAAATTAGTTAGCATATAGTGCAACAATGATTTCAGGAGTACATTCCTTAATGCCCCTTACCCCTTTAGCCCATAACCCCTCCCACACCCCCTCCAGTAACCCTCTGTTTGTTCTCCATATTTATGAGTTTCTTTTGTTTTGTCCCCCTCCCTGTTTTTATATTATTTTTGTTTCCATCCCTTATGTTCATCTGTTTTGTCTCTTAAAGTCCTCCTATGAGTGAAGTCATTAGATATTTGTCTTTCTCTGACTGACTAATTTCACTTAGCATAATACCCTCCAGTTCCATCCACGTACTTGCAAATGGCAAGATTTCATTCTTTTGGATTGCCGAGTAATACTCCATTGTAGATATGTACCACATCTTCTTTATCCATTCATCCATCAGTGGACATTTGGGCTCTTTCCGTACTTTGGCTATTGTTGATAGTGCTGCTATAAACATTGGGGTGCATGTGTCCCTTTGAAACAGCACATCTGTACCCCTTGGATAAATACCTAGTAGTGCAATTGCTGGGTCATAGGGTAGTTCTATTTTTAGTTTTTTGAGGAACCTCCATACTCTTTTCCAGAGTGGCTGCCCCAGCTTGCATTGCCACCAACAATGCAGAAGAGATCCTCTTTCTCCGAATCCTTCCAACATCTGTTGTTTCCTGAGTTATTAATGTTAGCCGTTCTGACAGGTGTGAGGTGGTATCTCATTGTGATTTTAATTTGTATTTCCCTGATGATGAGTGATGTTGAGCATTTTTCATGTGTCGTTTGGCCATCTGGATGTCTTCTTTGGAAAAGTGTCTATTCATGTCTTTTGCCCATTTCTTCACTGGATTCTTTGTGTTTTGGGCGTTAAGTTTGATAAGTTCTTTATAGATTCTAATCCTTCATCTGATATGCCTTTGCAAATATCTTCTCCCATTCTATCGGTTGCCTTTTAGTTTTGCTGATTGTTTCCTTCGCTGTGCAGAAGATTTTTATTTTTATTTTTATTTTTATTTTGCTTTTGTTTCCCTTGCCTCCGGAGGCATGTTGAGTAAGAAGTTGCTGTGGCCAAGGTCAAAGAGGTTTTTGCCTGCTTTCTCCTTGAGGATTTTGATGGCTTCCTCTCTTACATTTAGGTCTTTCATCCATTTTAAGTTTATTTTTGTGCATGGTGTAAGAAAGTGGTCCAGGTTCATTCTTCTGCATGTCGCTGTCCAGTTTTCCCAGCACCACCTGCTGAAGAGACTATCTTGATTCCATTGGATATTCTTTCCTGCTTTGTCAAAGATTAGTGGGCCATACGTTTGTGGGTCCATTTCTGGGTTCTCTATTCTGTTCCATTGATTTGCATGTCTGTTCTTGTGCCAGTACCATACTGTCTTGATGATTACAGCTTTGTAGTATAGCTTGAAGTCCAGGATTGTGATGCCTCCTACTTTGGTTTTCTTTTTCAAGATTGCTTTGGCTATTCGGGGTCTTTTCTGGTTCCATACAAGTTGTAGGGTTATTTGTTCTAGCTCTGTGAAGAAGGCTGGTGTTATTTGGATAGGGATTGCATTGAATATGTAGATTGCTTTTGGTAGTATCAACATTTAACAAAATGTGTTCTTCCTATCTAGGAGCATGGAATCATTTTCCATTTTTTGGTGTGTTCTTCAGTTTCTTTCATAAGCTTTCTATAGTTTTCAGTGTATAGATTTTTCACCTCTTTAGTTAGATTTATTCCTTAGCTATATTATGGTTTTGTTGCTATTGTAAATGGGATCAATTCCTTGATTTCTCCTTCTGCTGCTTCATTGTTGGTGTATTCGAATGCAACCAATTTCTGTGTGTTGATTTTATATCCTGCAACGTTGCTGAATTCATGAATCAGTTCTAGCAGTTTTTTGGTGGAATTTTTAGGGTTTTCCATAGAGAGTATCATGTCATCTGTGAAGAGTGAAAGTTTGACCTCTTCCTGGCCTATTTGGATGCCTTTTATTTCTTTGTGTAGTCTAATTGCAGAGGCTAAGGCTTCCAATACTACATTGAATAACAGTGGTGAGAGTGGACACCCCTGTCTTTTTCCTGACCTTGGGGGGAATGCTCTCATTTTTTCCCCATTGAGGATGATATTAGCATTGGGTCGTTTATACATGGCTTTTATGATCTCGAGGTATGATCCTCTATCCCTCCTTTCTTGAGGGTTTTTATCAAGAAAGGATGCTGTATTTTGTCAAATGCTTTCTCCTCATCTACTGAGAGGATCATATGATTCTTGTCCTTTCTTTTATTGATGTGTTGAATCATTCTAATTGTTTTGGAGATATTGAACCAGCCCTGCATCCCAGGTATAAATCCCACTTGGTCATGGTGAATATTTTTTTTAATGTATTGTTGGATCCAGTTGGCTAATGTCTTGTTGAGGATTTTTGCACCCACTTTCATCAGGGAATTGGTCTAGAGTTCTCCATTTTCGTGGGGTCTCTATCTGATTTTGGAATCAAGGTAATGCTGGCTTCATAGAGTTAGTTTGGAAGTTTTCCTTCTATTACTATTTTTTGGAACATCTTCAAGAGAATGGTGTTAACTCTTCCTTAAGTGTTTGGTAGATTCCCCTGGAAAGTAATCTGGCCCTGGACTCTTGTTTTTTTTTTTGTTTTTTTTTTTTTTTTTGGAGATTTTTGACTACTGATTTGATTTTTGCTGGTTATGGGTCTGTTCAAATTTTCTATTCCTTCCTGTTTCAATTTTGGTAGTGTATATGTTTCTAGCAATTTGTCCATTTCATCCAGATTGCCCATTTTATTGGCATATAATTGCGCATAATATTCTCTTACTATTTTTTTTTTATTTCTGCTGTTTGGGTTGTGATCTCTTTTATTCTTGATTTTATTTATTTGGGTCCTTTCCTTTTTCTTTTTTATCAAACCGGCTAGTGGTTTATCAATTTTGTTAATTCTTTCAAAGAACCAGCTTCTGCTTTCATTGATTTGATCTACTGGTTTTTTGCTTGTTTGTTTGTTTGTTTCTTTGTTTGTTTTGGTTTCAATAGCATTAATTTTTGCTCTAATCTTTATTATTTCCTGTCTTCTTCCAATTTTGGATTTTCTTCACTGTTCTTTTTCCAGCTCTTTAAGGCATAAGGATATGTTGTGTATCTGAGAACTTTCTTCCTTCTTTAGGAAGGCCTGGGTGCTGGATTTTTTCCTCTTATGACTGCCTTTGCTGCATCCCAGAAGCTTTGGCTTGTGGTGTTATCATTTTCACTGGCATCCATTTCATTGGCTCTTTAACTTCTTGGTTAGCCCATTCATTCTTTCGTAGGATGTTCTTCAGCCTCCAAGTATTTGTTACCTTTCCAAATTTTTTTTTCATGTGGTTGATTGAAAGTTTCTTAGCTTTGTGGTCTGAAAATATCCACGGTATGATCTCGATCTTTTTGTATTGCTGAGGGCTGATTTGTGTCCCAGTATGTGGTCTATTCTGGAGAATGTTCCATGTGCATTGGAGAAGAATGTATATTCTGCTGCTTTAGGATGAAATGTTCTGAATATATCTGTTAAGTCCATCTGGTCCAGTGTGTCATTCAAAGCCATTGTTTCCTTGTTGATATTTTGATTAGATGATCTTTCCATTTCTGTGAGTGGGGTGTTGAAGTCTCTTCCTATTATGGTATTGCTATCAATGATTTTCTTCATGTTTGTGATTAATTGGTTTAAATATTTAGGTGCTTTCACATTTTGTGCATAAATATTTACAATTGTTAGGTTGTCTTGGTGGATAGTCCCCTTAATTATGATATAATGCCATGCTGCATCTCTTGATACAGTCTTTATTTTAAAGTCTAGATTGTCTGGTATAAGTATGGCTACTCCAGCTTTCTTTCTTTTTCTTTTTTTTTCTTTTTTTTTGACCATTAGCATGATAGATGGTTCTCCATCCCCTTAGTTTCAATCTGAAGGTGTCCTTAGGTCTCCAGTGGGTCTCTTGTAAATAGTATATAGATGGATCTTGTTTTCTTATCCATTCTGTTACCCTATGTCTTTTGATTGGAGCATTGAGTCCATTGGTGTTTAGAGTGAGTACTGAAAGATATGAATTTATTGCCATTATATGGCTTGTAGAGTTGGAGTTTCTGGTGGTGTTCTCTGGTGCTTTCTAATCTTTCTTGCTTTTGGTATTTATGTATTTATGTATTTATTTATTTATTTATTCATCTTTTCTCCCCTCAGAGAGTCCCCCTTAGAATTTCTTGCAGGGCTGGTTTAGTGGTCACAAATTCCCTTAATTTTTGTTTGCCTGGGAAACTTTTTATGTCTCCTTCTATTTTGAATGACAGCCTTGCTGGATAAAGAATTCTTGGCTGCGTATTTTTCTGATTCAGTGCACTGAATATATCCTGCTATTCCTTTCTGGCCTGCCAAGTTTCTGTGGATAGGTCTGCTGCAAACCTGAGATATCTTCCCTTGTAGGTTAAGGACTTTTTCCCCTGGCTGCTTTCATGATTCTCTCCTTACCTGAGTATTTTGTGGATTTGACTATGATATGCCTTGTTGATGGTCGGGTTTTGTTGAATCTCATGGAGTCCTCTGTGTTTCCTGGATTTTGATGTCTGTGTCTTTCCCCCGGTTAGGAACGTTTTCCACTATGATTTGCTCACATAACCCTTTTGCCCCTCTTTCTCTTTCTTCCTCTTCTGAGACCCCTATGATTCTGATATTGTTCCTTTTTAAAGAGTCACTGATTTCTCTAATTCTTACATTGTGCTCTTTTGCCTTCATCTCCCTCTTTTTTTCTGCTTCATTGCTCTCCACAAGTTTGTCCTCTATATCGCCAATTCTCTGTTCTGCCTCATCCATCCTTGCTGCCACAGCATCCATTCATGATTGCAGCTCAGTTTTAGCATTCTTTATTTCATCTTGACTAGTTTTTACTTCTTTTATCTCTGCAAAAAGGGATTCTAATCTATTTTTGGCTCCAGCTCGTATTCTTATTATTGTGATTCTAAATTCTGGTTTAGACATCTTGCTTGTATCTGTGTTGGTTAAGTCCCTGCTGTCGTTTCTTCCTACTCTTTCTTTTGGGGTGAATTCCTTCATTTCATCATTTTGAAGGGAGAAAAAGAATTAATGAGTTAGAAAAAATTAAAATTAAAAAATATTTAAATTAAAAAATTAAACACACACACACACAAAATCAAATAAATGATGCTATGTCCTAGGTGTGTTTTGGTCTGGGTGTTGAAAGTGGCTTGATAGATTAGAGAAAAAAGGGGAAGGAATTAAAAAAAAGAAAACCGTTTGAAAATTTGAAAAAATGAGTACACTGAAATAGACTAAAATAAAATGATGAAAGTAAAATAGAATTTGAAAAATTTACACAAAAGTAAAAAATATAGTAAAAAAAATTAAAAATATTTTTAATAAAAATTGAAAATGAAAATGATTTTTTCTCTCTCTGTATTCAAGAAAAAGAAAGGAAATGAAAAAGAGAAAAAAAGATACTAGAAAAAAGAAAAAGAAAGAAAATTGAATAGATGGACCTGCTAACAGACTGAAACACAACTGAAATTATTTTGTTTTCCCCTAGAAGTCAGAGCATGAAGCGCTTTATTGTCCATAAACTAAGCAGGAGGTGAGACCTGTGTTCTTGAAGAGCGAGGTTAGCCAGTTGGATAGCGCTTAGTGTAATGGCTCCACTCTCCACCAGATGGCGCTGCTAGCCTACTGGGGTGGATCGTTTTTACACTTGTAGGTGCGTATGCGCAGGCGCGGGAGCGGTGAAAATGGCGTCACCCAGCTACCCAGTCTCTAGTATCGGAACTCTAGTCTCCCCAGTTAGCAATCGCACACCAGCCCTTTGTCTTCAGCTCTCATCCACTCCCTGCTTTTACACTGTCCGTGACCAAGCCCCAGGTAGTACCTCTCTCCTCCGTTTGTTCTCAGATGCGGCTGTTTTCCCTGACCCCTTACTTCTGAGGGCCTGCAGCTTTGACCTGTTCTGCCCCTCTGTGGGAGGGTCTCATTGAGCCATGGCTGAATGCCCGCCACAGCCAGGAAAATTCACGAGACCGTCCTGCTGCCGATGTCCAGAGACTGCGGCCAGGTGCCAGCCTACCCCAGAAAAAGTTCACAAGACAGTGTAGCAGTAGCGTTTCAGGGATTATGGAAAATCACAACACCCATCTGGCACCAGGCTTCACCCTTAACAACCTTCTTCCAGCACCAGGGAATGTGGCCATTCTGTGGGGTATGCTGGGCCCAGGTTGCCTCACAGCCTCTACCAAATGCCCTTCCAGAAGTGGAACCGCTTCTCCCCGGGTGGACTGAGAAGCTCCCAGACCCCACTCTTCTCCTGGGGATTCACTTTTCCCACCAGAGCACCGCCAGGTATCGAGCTGCGGAATTGCAGACTCTGCCCTCCCCTTGTTTACAGTCGTAATGGAATTTAAACCCTCTCATTTCTCCTTTCTCCTTTCTCCCTTTTTAGTTCAGTCCCTGCATCTGTTTCCAATTTTCCACTTTTTCTCCAGCTACTTTTGGGGAGGGGTGCTTTTCCCGTATTTTCCCCACCTTCTCCGTCCTCTCTCCACCCGCAAAGCACCTCCCTGCCCTCAGTGGTTTCTTGCTCCTCACATTCTCTCCATGCCATGTAACTGCTCAATTCTGTGGTTCAGGTTGTGCACATTGTTGTGTTAATCCTCAGATCAGGTTTCTAGGTGTGTAGGATGGTTTAGTGTTGGTCTGGCTGTATTTCATGGATGTGAGACACACAAAAAACTTCCATGCTGCTCTGCCATCTTGGCTGTCTCCCTCCTCCATGCCTTCAATTTTTTGATGCCCATTGGCCTCTCTGTGTTAAGAATGTCATTTGTGGATTGACATCTATGAAAGAATAATTTTGCTACCGTTGGTAAAGTCAAAAGTAAGATGATGGCTAGGCAGAATTGGTGCTAAAAGTCAGATAGAATTAGCCAAGTTGTGTTCCCTTTGTAAGGAATTCATAATCAGTAAATCGAGTTGTTTTTCTCTTAGTATTTTATGTCCCCAAAACAGTATTCAAAGTACATGAAGCATTCTAATTGTAAGATTACTAAGGGTATATCTGAGAGATCTTCATCTTTAAAGATAGAAAAATGTGGAACACAGAATTTTGACTCCAGTATCTGCTTTGTCTTCTACTTGTTTTTTCTGATAGTTAACAGACTTTAGGATTCATGTCTTCTATCATCAACATCCTCTCTTCTAATTTTCTATAGTCCTTAACAATTTGAGTTGGAAAATGGGCTCTTTTGTAATTATTTTAT
Organism: Acinonyx jubatus; assembly: GCF_027475565.1. Lineage (NCBI taxonomy): Eukaryota > Metazoa > Chordata > Mammalia > Carnivora > Felidae > Acinonyx > Acinonyx jubatus. The sequence continues at coordinate 117,986,624 of NC_069380.1, read as the reverse complement.
TTCAGTCTTGAGTCAGTGAGTCTTGGCATTCAGTCAGTGAGTCAAATGTGCATTTTTTCAAGGTAGAAAATCTGGGTTTCTATAACTCTTTTCTTGGCTAGTATTTTGCTAGGTAAATGATGGTCATTTTCATTTGTCTTAGTAATGTCATACAAGGGCACATACCAAGAAGGTAAAGTACTATTTAAGGGCTTCGAGTCAAATTTCCAACCCTCAAAGGTAATAGTTTTTACCTCGGACTCTGTTTTCTCATCTGTACAATGAGTGCATATAGTAAATGTGACACAGTTGACATAAGCCAAGCACAAAGTAACTGCTTCCCCCCGCCCCCCATCACTGAAAGAAGACCCTTAACAATTAAATAATGATTAGATATTAAGACAACTTGGTGTAAACAATACAGTAAAATGTGATACTGATTCTAAAAACAATCCTAAAATCAGACAGTGCTTCTCATTTCCAGAATAGTCCAATATGGCCTTGAGAATAAAAATTACTCATTTTTCAGAGGAACTCAGCATGCAGTTTCTGAAAACAATTCACTTTCTGGGTATAAAGTCTTATTCGCAGACTACTTTCCAGGGACAGGGCCTAACTTGGGCCAACACCAGTACCTTTCTCTGTGTGTCCTCTCAGGAAGAGTAGCCATGTGTATATTATGATGTGTGAGGGTAGAAATGTGGACATGAGAGTAAGTCACTGACTGGTTTTGAGTCTACACTCGTAATTGGTGGCAGAGTATTGGCTAGTGTTTCTTTGGTACTTTTCCCTGGAGCTGCCAAAGTGATTTTGGACACTTCTCTGCTATATTCTGCAAACTTTAGTTGGGCAAGAAGTTTAACCTATGGGTGACTTAGCTGGGGGTATCCTGCCATTGTCTGCAGGTCTTAAATGGTTTTTGAGTGCATCAGGATTCTCCTGGTTGCAGAAGATAGAAAACTGAATGTAAAATCAGCTTAAGCAAAGAAGTGAATTTCTTGGCCCACATACATAAAAATTCCAGGGTTTGGGTGGTTTCAGGAACTTAAATAATGTCCCTATGCCTTATTTTTCTTGCCTTTTCTCTGCCTCTATTAAATCTGTTGGATTGTTAGGTATGCCTTGCTGGTGTCTGGAAATTGCAGGCTTATATCTTTCCAAGATAAAGTATGACCTGAAAGAGAGGACCAGAATCCTCAGCTTGACTGCTGTCAGCGTGAGTTGAGCCAATGCCCCTTCCTAAACCAAGGCCAGCAGAAAAGAATTCTCTGGTGTGCTTAGTCCTGGGCCAGATGGACACCACTCGTGAACCCCTTGCAGTGGGGTTCACTCTACTAAAGTATTTGAATTGAGAACAGAGAAAGAGTTATCCCCTAAAGAAAAAAAATGTGTACTATTTCTAAGTAGTAGCCAAAAATATAGTAAAGAAAACTGGTGATGGAGTATATGTTATGTCTCCATCTTGGTCATAACACTTCTGGAAAGGAAAATGAGTTACCTCCCAGGCTATGAGTGTGTGGAGAACACAAAATCATCTGTAGGTTTCTCCTGTCATCCTGCTCATCAGTCATTTGCTTTTTTCCCACCTATTTCCTATTATTTATGCCAGGGCACAGAGCTGTCCATAGACTAAAGTTACAGTTTTGTGGACAAGCAGGGCTTTGGGGGGCTTGGAAGGAGGGCATTAGTGGTCTTTGTACAGTAGTATATGTACCTCAATGCTTTTGAAGTTGTTTTCTGCAACTTGAAGAAGGAAAAAAAAAACTTCTAAGGAATTTGGGCCATTTAGGAGGGAGGGAAACAGGAACCTGTATTTGTCACACTCTGTACTATCCCACGAAAATAAAGAGGCAGTGACTCTCACATTTTCCATAATTTAATAATCTGTCCAAACTGCATAAACAAGATGCCACTGATCCATGATCCAGAAAACAGGTGCAGAGTTGTTTTTATAGCCATGGAGGCTGATGGCTTTGACCCCTGCCCCCGCAACCAATGACACCCGTTTTTGAGTGTCCCTCTTTTTGCAAAATGTGTTCTGGCCCTACCTATTGTTGTCTTTGTTGTTTTAGTAGCCACAGAAATTACAGTCATATAGTTAACATTTATTGAGTTTACATGGGCCAGCCATCATACCAAAAGCTTTATGTGTATTACATAATTTAAGTGTTAGCAACCATTCTTTGACTTAGGTGTTTTCTCCATTTTACAGAGGAGAAACCTAAGGAACAGGCAGGGTCAGAAACTTGCCCAAGCTCTCAGAACATGAGGTGATAGAGTTTGGCTTCTAAACCACTTATGTACATAGCCACCAAGCTATCTGGCAGTGCTGCAGCTATGGTAGCATACAAAAACAGTGTGTAGTTGGGAACACTGGAATACTTGATCTGTGCCAACTGCTTTGCTAACAAATGGAGAGGCATATTCTCCTTTATTATGCACAGTAACTCACTTGCGTACACCCTCACATATCCTCACATTACAAATGACAAAACTGAGGTGCACAGATGCTCAGGAACTTGCTCAAAGTCATGCACTTCACCTCCAGAATCTGGCACTCAAGTTCATGCTCTTCACTGCAAGTCTATGCCCTTTCAATGTCATCTCACTGTGTTCTAGGCACTTGCTTGGAGGCCAGTCTTCCTTACTAGACTGTGAGATCATTGAGGGCATGGACACTGCCTTAATCACCTGGCTTATAACCATGCCTAATGAATGCCTTATTTGTTTGCCTTTTCAGTGCCAAATACCATGCTTCACACACAAAAGGTGTTCTCAGTACAGAACAAGTGAATGAGCAGAAGAAGGTGTGAGTGAGAGCTCCTGAGGTCAGAAAGAATAATCTTTCTCCATAGATGAGAAATCAGGTAGTCTATCTCATAGAAGGTTGAACCTATGTAGCCTGTGCTTTGCAGAAGTCAATTCATTCTGTGTGACTTAGTGTCAGAAGTGATATGATTTGGCCTTGGCCAGTCCTCCACAAATATCACAGCATTTAAGTCCCTTCCCTGTTGGTATAATAGCTCCTACCAAAAACAAAACCAGACAAAACAAAGATTGATGTATTATATAAATTCATGGAATACAGCAAGACTCAGGCTTCAAGACAGTTCTCTCTAGTCTGGTCTTTGTTGGGTTTTAGCTCTCATGACCTTTAACAATTCTCCATTTAACAGCTATCACAAAAAATGCTGTTCATACAGCAATAAATTCAGCATCCTGGGAACCAGACTTTCAGCTCCCCCAGGGCCAGGGACTAGGTACCCTAAATGTGTAGGAAATAAACATGAGGCCAAAGAAGCAAAGGTACTTTCCCACCCCCTCAAAAAAAACCCCAAAAAACAAAACAAACAAACAAACAAACAAAACAAAACACCCTCAAGTAGACAATTAAAGGAGGCTGTGGTTTCCAGCCAGTTGGAGAGGTGAAGGATACAAATAACTAGGGGTGTGTTTGGGAAGAACCGGTTTGGGAAGCCAAGGGGGAGCCCAATATGGTATCAAGCCCCTACTTGCAAAACTCTATTGAAACAAGTCCCTGTTCAAACAGTTGTGGTTTCTTCGAGATCAGGAAAGAACTGTCCAGAAAAATGAGTCACCAGAGAGGCCAAACATGTTGTAGATGCTGCCTTGAGAGCAAGTTAGCCACATGTGGGAATGACTTACTCAACCTGTTGTGAAAGCAGTAGATGACATTTGCAGGAAAGGAAAGCACTGTGCAGTCAGCCACAGTTCCCTACTACCAACCCACATCCCAATGGGAGGATTTGCTTACTTTCTGTTTCTCTGCCCATCTCAACCTCTAACATTTCCTCTCTGAGTAATATCAGACATAGGATCATTATACAAAGACCCTTCAGCAGTTCCTTTGGTTGCCCAGTTCTCAACCTTTCCCACTTACCTGCCTTGCTGGCAAGAGCCTGACTTTGTTCCAGTGTTCACTCTCCATGCATGTGTGCAGACATCCAGGTGATGAATATTTATTAACCTAAGTCAACCATGGTAAATCCATTCTCCTTACCAGGCTAACCTAGCTAATCTAGATATAATTAGATGGCATAAGCAGTGGACCATAAAGAATTTTCCCTCCCTAGTAAAAAGGCATGAGGAAGTACCCAACCTATTTTGTTGCTAGATATCTTCTGTCTTGTCTGCATCGACTCCTGGAACCATTATGGCCGTCTTGCTACCACAAGGAATGAGTTTTCCCACATCCTGAGGGCAGCATAAAGATGGCAAGCAGCTGGATCCTTGATGACAATCTTGTACCACTAAAATAATCAAACTTGATGACAGACCTCTTGCTGTATGAGTTAACTTCTTATTGCCATGAAGCAGTCTTTAGCTAGGTAATTTACTTGCTCACCTGATACAGGTGAGTCTGATCCCTGTTTCCAGGCAAGTTTTTATTTTCTTAAATATTGCTTTTTAGCAGTAATATCTAGTGTTTTTTGAGAAAGCGAGGCTGCCCTGTTTTTTGAGAAAGTGAGGTAGACAGTTTCACATAGACCAAATGCACCATCCAAAAACGCCTTAATGCATTGTGTAAAGAAAGAGCTGGTACACCTGTTCTGTAAAGTGTCAGCCCTTTAAAAATTTTTATCTTTATGAGCTATATATACTCTCTGTGGTAGGCACACAACTCTGCCATTGTAGTACAGAGGCAGCCATAGGCAATACATAAACGATTGAACATGACTGTGTTACAATAAAACTTTATTTAGCAAAACATCCAGAGGGCCAGGTTTAGCATGCAGAGTGGGGTTTTCCAGCCCCCAAAAGATGCATCCCTTTACTGTGAAAAACCCTATGATGGCTTCCTTGTATGATGGAGGCCTGCCTACCTTGCTGACTTTGTTTTGTACCGCTCTTCACCTTCACACCAGCCAGTCTGGCCTTCTTTTTGTTAATTCTGACAACTCTTCCCCCTCCCCAACTTTAAGGCCTTTGCATTTGACACTTCTTTTCCCAGAATTCTTTTCACTGGCGCTTGCCATGGTGGCTTTCTTCTCTTCATTCAGGAATAAACACAAATATCACTTTCTCAGAAACGCTTTTCCTCAGCACTTAATCTAAACATCCCACTTCCCGCCAGTCATTTCCCTGTCCATTACCTGCTTTATTTTCTTCTTTGTATTTATTGGAGTGCATCTCCATTTCCCCACCCTCAACTCTGCCCCCTTAGAAGTTTCCTAAGGGCAAGGACCTTAGGTCACCACTCAATTCCCCAAGTCCCCAAATGAAGAAGATAGTAAATATTTGTTGATTATTGAATGAATGAAAAACTCTTGTGGGCTTTTGTTAGCTTAAGGAAATACTCTAAAGAGTTTTCATGTATTTTCTTTAATACAGAAAGTCTTTTTCTAATTTGACAGTATACTCATCTCTGCAAGATGGCTCATACATGACTCCCTTCAGAGCTAAATTTTACCTCTCAGTAGCTAAGTATGTTATAACTTATAACTAAATGGCTAATAAAAATATTAATAACTATTGGCACTTGAAACTCTGAGGCAAGAAACTTTAAAAAACAAATCAGGAGAGGGATACTTTCTTATTGTCCTACCTACCAAATAACCCTGGGAACACTAAAATGGCCCGTTTATCATGGTGTGTATTCATGAGGGGTTTGCCTTCCTTGAAGAATCTAAGCAGGTAGCTCTGGCCCAGATCCACATCTAGGCTGGAGTCCATATTCCGTTCCAAGCTTGAACTATTACGTTTGAGGGAGTCAGGGAATATCTGCTTTACTGCATAGTATAAATAAAGGAGAGGAGATCCAAGCTTGTGTGAAAGAGCCTTTTGCTTTATAAAATTGCACACATGGTGATTTTCAACTAGGAGTCTGACCATATGAAAAGGTAAAGAGTAAAGTGTTACTCTCCTTGCCCATAAATAACTTCAGAAAGCCCCACATACACTTAGAGATAGAGTTCAACACAGTGTAAGAGCAGAGAGAGGGGAGTAGGGGTGAAAAGTACACTTGTTTGGGGCTGATGTCTAATGTGAGTTAATACTATATTTTCCAAAGTTTTGGGTCATCTTCTCCACACCCCTCGATGTGTGAGTCATCCCCACCCTTAATGATTGCCTGCCTGTCTCCAGGCCACCTGCCAGCCACCCTCAGACCAGGAAATCTGGTTAAAAAATGATCTCTGGTACTTGATTAAATTTTTTAAGTCCTCTCATTAAAATCTGTGACTCTTCCTTGAAACTCCCTCCCAAATACTGCTTTTAAAATCCCCCAAGGGATACAATAAAGAACAAAAATGTCCTTAAGAAAGAGAAGAGTCACACAGAAGGAAATAAGATGACAGATTTCTCATTAATGCTTTCTTTTTTATTGATCTAAAACTTACTCACCCACCTGAAGGTCATTCTCAAGTGTTCTTAAAGTCTGTATACTCAGTTTCTAGTGGAAGCAGGAAATGTCTTGATCAAGCGGCAGAGAGATCGAGTTAACATGTACATGAACATTGGCTATTTCAAATGGCCACAAGCCAAGTCTCCACTGTTTATGACAAGCATCGTGGGCCACAGTGAAAAAGGCTATTTCAGTCCAGCCCTAGCTTCAGCAGAAAGAGCAAACTGAAGTGCATATAAGGGGCACCTGGGTGGCTCAGTGGGTTAAGCTTCCAACTTTGGCTCAGGTCATGATCTCACAGTTCATGAGTTCAAGCCCCATGTTGGGCTCTGTGCTGTGCTGACATTAAAAAACAAAATTTTTTTTAAAGAAGTGCATATACGATAATGTAAATGAGTATCAGGGGACAGGTGGGAATTGCATTCAATTGAGAGCAGCCAATACCAGCTCCTGCCACGTATGATCATATAAGAATGTAGGCTCAGAGGTGCCAGATTTTCTGATTTTCAAAAAAAAAAAATGCAGAAACTTGAAACTTGGATTATTCTCCCAATTTCTAAAGATTAGAACAATTTTTAACAAAGAATGGCCCAAGCCAGGTGTGTCCAACATGGCGATATCGGGTCTATGGGTTGCTGAGCTGAGGCCACTGTGCAACAATTATATAAGTCTACACAGTGGCCCTGATTAGCTGGACTGTCCTCACAGAGCATCATCAACAACTTCCCTGCTTGGAGCCAGGCTCATAACATCTTATGGGACAAGTCCTAAGCCATAGATACCATAGCTTCCTAGTTGGTCCACTCTTCTTGACCATGACCAAGAAGTCCTGTGCTTGGCTCATTGCTCAGGATTTGTGGCACATGAGAGCAGTGTATAAAAATGGGGTTAACCATTTGCGATTGTCAGCCTCTTTTCCATCATGATTGACACCTAGGGTAGGGGGGATAAAAATCTGATTTCGATCAAAGAATTTTTTTCGCTTCTATACTGAAATGTTGGGCTCTTTGTCTAAGTTTAGACTTCCACTCAAATCCCTTGTAATTTTTTTTTCTTAGACTCTAGCCAAGCATAAGCTTCAAACTGATATATGTTTTGTTTTTCCAATTTTGTTCCCTGGTTCCTAGAACCAGAGGCAAAATATAAAATAAAAATGAAGACATAAGAATATCGTTTATTGGCATAGCATATACTTTCATTTAGTTAGAAGTTCCTGTGTTCTTTACTTACATTGCCTTTAAAAAGCTATGATTTCAGTTAAAGACAAATAGGATTTGGTAAACTAAGGATTTATATTTAAAATACTTCTGGAGCACCTGGGTGGCTCAGTGGGTTGAGCATTGGACTCTTGGTTTCGGTTCAGGTCGCAACCTCAAAGTTAGTGGGTTCGAGCTCCACACTGGGCTCCACACTGACCACACAGAGCCTAATGGGATTTTCTCTCTCTCTCTCTCTCTCTCTCTCTCTCTCTCTCTCTCATTCTCTCTCTCTTTCTGCCCCTCCCCCGCTTGCACACATGCACATGCCCTATCTTGCTGATCACTCACTCGCTCTCTCTCCCTCTCTCTCTCAAATGTATAAATAAATAAACTAAACTAAACTTAACTAAACTAAACTAAATACTTCTGCATGTGTCGTGAACCTAGAAGTGCCAGCAGGTTTTTCTTTGTCAGTAAGCCTCTTCCTATACCTTGCTTCTCTCTAGAAGTGCCTTGTGAGCCTTTCTCCTCTTTGGGTGTAGAATGTAACTCCCTCCAGAAAGCAGCATTTGTCCTCTCAAGGCTCCCTGGAGAGGCAGCTGTCCCTGTGGCCCCCGTTGACATGAATGTGACTACGACAGAGCAAAGAGTTCTACCCTGCCTGCCTGACCCCACCGCACTCTCCCTGGCCACTGAAGTTCTGTCTGTCACAATCTGTGTTTTGGGACTCCCTCCAATCCACTGTGCTCAATTATTTTGAGCTGGTTAAGCACTGCTTATAGTGATCTAATGTTGCTTTTGCTTTGGTCTGTGTATCTCCGTCTAGATAGATTTTGAGTCCTTGAAAATATTTTTCTCACTATTAAAAATAGGGAAAACTATTCAGTGCCAAATGGATTCCCAGATTTTAATTTACATCCAGAAGTAACCACTGTAGATCTATTGGTTTATTTCCTTAAGCTGTTAAACACGGACAACACTTGCTCTTGTTTCTTTGATACCATCTATTATAAAACACACCATGAATTTGATTTGTGCTCTTAGAACTTACTTAAGCTAGTTCCTTCCTGCCACAGCTTGTGTTAACTCGCATGTCATCACCTTGGGTGAACCTCCTTGCTGACCTTTCCCAAAGTGGTCCTCCACCCCCCCACCCGCCCTGCATCTGTTGCATTCTGTCATATTCCCCCTATTCTCTTATATTCTTAGGACCGAATATTATCTGAAATTGACTCGAGTCTCTACTTGGCTCTACACTAACAACTCACTAGAACATAAGCTCTGGAGAGCATGAAATTTCTGTCTTGTTCACTGCTGTAGTTTCAAAGCCTAGAACACTGCCTCTTCTCTCTTCTAGAACCACTAAAATGGCTGTCCAAGGATTTTTTAAAAGCAATGAATCTGCAAAGACAGGAATAAGGGGAGAGACGAAGAATGTAGTGGGGCAGAGGGTTGGTCCTAGAAAAAGTCAGTGTAGCACTATTGTGTTCTTACACCAATCCTACAGGGTCCTGGAAAACCCATGTTCCCACAGCCTACATCCTAACTCTGATTGAGTACCCTTTCATTTGGATGGTCCTGATTCTGGCTTTGGTTTAAGGTTAAGGAGCATATTTTCCTGCCAGTAAAAAGATGAAAGTATCAATTTCTTTAACCTCATCTTACCAGAGATAACTGTTGTTAACATTTCAGCAAACTTGGAACCTTGTTTCTGTATTTTTTTTTTTACCATGATGAAGATTACGCTAATCTAAATGGATACTGAAGCTGTTGGCAAACTATTAAGATAGACTCCATGCTTTTTCCCTGTTTGATCCACCAGGGTGTACTTAATAAAAAATAAAAGTCAGCAATGTGAAAAAAATACAGAGGCCAAAAAGAAAATGAGTAAAATTCCTATTAATTTATATTTTTCATATTTCTTATTTATCTTTTGTGTCCTATTACGAGAGACATGTGATTAAAAGCGGGTTATTTCCTAGGACCCGTCTCCTGCTATGCATCTTTCATCTAAAAGTATTACTTCCCAGCTTGTGAATCACAAGTCAGTGACTATGGAAATGATTATAATGTTATGGAAGGTCATGGCTTCAGAGGGAAAATAACCAGCATGGATAGAACCTAAGCCACAAAGTTCCAGGGTTGCTTTAAATCTCATTAAGAAAAGAAGAGAGAGGTCAGGGTAAGACTATGTGAACAGACCCCATAAATGCAAACTAGGTTAAACCCTCTTTCATGCACTTCTATGAAACTATAGACCAGCAACTTTCAGGGTAACAAATATGGGAGGCTCAACCTATCCTACACTCTTTGAAGTGCACTGGGGATAACTTTGGAAAATGAATCTATAGCCAGATGAATTTCTGAAAACCAAATTCTGTCAAAATAACTTATTTATTTTATAACTTTGAGTCTAGTCATTAAGGGTGGTGTAAGTGCTCTTTAAATGGTTATGATATTTCTTAGTGAAGAGAAAAATGTTGGTTGATATTCTTTAGAAAAATGGCTGAGGTTTTAAGCAATTCTCAAGTGCATTCTCAGTGTCTTTTCAATAGTGGGGCTTCCTGGAGTGTCTCCACTTTCCACATTCATAATGAATGTTGATATGTCTTCTCCTACTGGGAATGATGTAATAAGACCTTATTGGATGACTTCCCTGCAGAAAACAGTTTTGGGTCTTGACATAATCCAAAAATCTGGAGATGCTAGGGAGTGAACAAAAGATAGACTCTAGTAGGGAGTACACACTTGGGGTAGGTTAAGAGGCGAGCTGTGTAAATGTAGTCCCCATGTTCATGGCTTAAGCAGGCCAAGGGCAGTGGTGCAAAGCAGCAGGGTGCCTCTGAAAAAAACAGAGTCTCTCTGGCCTGGGAAACCAGAGCAAAGCAAAAAGAGTGGGGGAATCATCACAAGGAAAGATCTAGAAAATTTCCAAATTCTGTTTATCCCGCTCTCTGGCTGACTCTTAAACTATGCATCCAAGGTAGAGACACAAAGCGAGTAAATTGAAAATAAAAGAGGCTAGCTGAGACTGCAGTTCCCACCCAAAAAAACAGCTTGGAGTTCAAGTCCATAATACAATGGTTAGCTAAAGTGAAAGAAATAACAGAGGAAAATAACAAGCAGCCAGAATCTACACAACTTAATATTCACAATGTTTATGATGCAATCCATGATTACTCAACATACAAAGTATCAAGAAAATGGGGCATGTGTTCTCAGTAGAAAAGAACATCAACTGAGTATGACCCCAGAAAGAACCAGATGATGGAAATAAAAAGCAAAAATTTTTAAAAATTTTTTAAATGTTTATTTTTGAGGGAGAGAGAGAGAGAGTGAGCATGAGCACAAGTGGGGGAGGGGCAGAGACAAAGAGGGAGACAGAATCTGAAACAGGCTCCAGGCTCAGCACAGAGCCTGACATGGGGCTTAAACTCAGGAACAGTGAGATCATGACCTGAGCCAAAGTTAGACGCTGAACCAACTGAGCCACCCAGGCACCCCATAAAAAGCAAAAATTTTAATGTAGTTCTTATAACTAACCTACAGGATGCATAGGATGATGGATAAAAAGACAGGAGGTCTCCTTAGAGAAATAGGGACAATAAAAAAGAATGAAATGAAAATGCTAGAACCAAAAAAAATGCAGTATCTGAAATTAAGAAAAAATGAACTGCACACTTAGGAATTGAATGGAGATGTGGAGGAAAATAAGTGAACTTGAAGACAGATGAACAAAAATTATCCAATATGAATAACAGGAAAAAATTTAAGAGACCTTTTGGGATGCCTAGGTGGCTCCATCAGTTGAGTGTCTGACTCTTGATTTTGGCTCAGGTCATGGTCCCAGTATCGTGAGATCAAGCCCATGTCGGTCTGGACTGAGCATGGAGCCTCCTTGAGAGAGATTCTCTCTCTCTTCCTCTGTCCCTCCCCTGCTCTCATTCACTCTCTCTCTTAAAAAAAATTTTTTTTTAAATAAATTTTTTTTTTTTAAAAAAGTGGATTAGTGGTTGCCTGCAGTTGGGACAGGGATAGGCACAGAGATGGGAAGTAACTGCTAATGGGTATGGGGTTTCTTCTGGGCGTGATCAAAGTGTCCTAAAATTGATTGTGGTGGTTGAACAATTCTCTGAATCTCCTAAAAACCATTGAAATGTATACTTTAATGGGTGAATTTCTGATATGTGAGGCACAGAGATGGAATACAACAAACTACTTTAGCATAAAGGAAGGGAGGGTGGATATGGCCCTATATGGATGCAACATTTCCACAATTTACCTGAAAGGGCAAATTAACTGTACATAGACAACAAATAGTTAAGGATGGATGATATTGTGATTCCCAGGGAAGCCACAAAAAATAATAATACAAAGAAATATAGCTAAAAGCCAATAGATCCAAGATACTTATCTGAGGAAAACATGAGAGCTTTATGCCATTCTTGACTGATGTCCTCTAGCCATGTTTTGAGTTGACCATTATTATTACTATCAGTAGTATTCTTTATTCATGAGTAAAGTGTAACTCAAGGAATAACGAGAGGATGGTACTCATCTTTTATATTTTACATGGTATTTCTTTCTTCATCCTTTATATTCTACATTTAGACACCAAAAGCAAAGAATGAAAGCAAAAATAAACAAGTGGGACTCCATTAGACGAAAAAGCTTTTGCATAGCAAAGAAAACCATCAACAAAATGAAGAGGTAACCTACGGAATGGAAGAAAATATTTGCAAATTATGTATCTGATAAGGGGGTAATATGCAAACTACTTAAAGAACTCCTACAACTCAACAGAAAAACAACTGTGGTTGAAAAATGGGCAGAGTAGGTGCCTGGCTGACTCAGTCAGTGGAGCCTGAGACTTTTGATCTCAGGGTTGTGAGTTCAAGACCTATGTTGGATGTAAAGATGACTTAAAAATGAAATCTTCTAATAAATAAAATGCCTAATCAAAAAAAATGGGAAGAGGATCTAAGTAGACATTTTTCCAAAGAAGATGTGTAGATGACCAGGTACATAAAAAGATACTCAGCATCACTAATCATCAGGGAAATTCAAATCAAAACCATAGTGAGCTACCACGTCATACCTGTTAGAATGGTCAGTACCAAAAAGACAAGACCTAAGAAGTGCTGGTGGGGGTGTGGAAAAAGAGAATACTTTTGCATTGTTGGTGGGAATATAACTTGGTAGATCCTCTGTGAAAAGCAGTATGGAGGTTTCTCAAAAAATTAAAAATGGAAATACCAGATGATCCAACAATTCCACTTCTGGGTATTTATCTGAAGGAAATGAAATCACTGTCTCAAGAAGGTATCTGTACCCCTATATTCATTGAAGCATTATTTATAATAGCCAAAACACAGAAACAGTTAAAGGTCAATGGATGAATGGGTAAAGAAAATGTGAGCTATCAATATATAGGTAGAGATATATAATGGAATATTATTTAGCCATAAAAAGGAAATCCTGTGACAATATGCATGGGCCTTTAGTGCATTATGCTAAGTGAAATAAATCAAAAAAAGACAAGATGTCATTTAGATGTAGAATCTAAAAAAAAAAAAAAGAACAAACAAAAAGCTGAACCCATAAGTACGTAGATACAGAGAACAAATTGGTGGTTGCCAGAGGCAGGGGGGCAGGAAAAATGGGTGAAAGTGGTCAAAAGGTAAAAATTAACAGTTATAAGATGTACATCCTGGGGATGTGATGTATAGCATGATGACTATAGTTAAGAAGACCATATTGTATATTTGGAAGTTGTTAGAGAGTAGGTCTTAAAATTTATTATCACAAAAAAAATTATCTCTTTGTAGTGGCAGATGTTAACTAGATTTATTGTGAATCATTTGCAATATATACATAAATTATTTAAAACTCCTACCATGCTATATGTCAATAATATCTCAAAAATGACATTATAAAGCATTATGTGGTAACGTCTGGCCTTTCACATACCTTATGGTGATGGCAAAGTAGGACCCTCATTTTAGAAAGGAGAAAACTACGTAGAGAACAATTAATTGATTGTTCCTTAAAACACAGTAGGTCAAGAATCTCACCCCAAACCCAGTCTGTGCACTTCAGCTGCCTGTGTGGAATGGAATGAAGCCTCTTCCATCAATGACTATAGTGAGGAAGGCCTACTTTCAGGGAGAGAATAGATTATAGGAAGAACGAAATTAGAAATAGAACACATATGTATGGGCCACATTTTTATGTGGAAGAATATTATTGACTGCTAACACAAGTACACGATGCTGAATTATTATTGTCTCAAGGCAAGAATCCCAACTTTTAGGGAAAGCAGAAATAATGAGAGCACAACGCCCTTTTCAGAAATGAGATATAACTATCCCCACTGAGACCCTTCGACTGAAAAGGATTTTTTGCCCACTTATTCAACACCATTCAATATCCATCTTGTGGGATGGCCTTCAGACAATCTTAAGAGAATTTTACCATTAATTATCTTTTATTCATGGTAAAGAATCAATTTCTTTTTGTGTGTGATTTGAAGCTGAAGTAAGGAGAGGATTTGCAGGATGTTCTGTATAGAAATTTAAATCTTAATATGCTGAGCACTACAATTCTTAAAAAGTGGCCTATGACAATAGACATCTGAGCTGGCCATCCATTCTGCTTTTAGGACTCTCTGTAATTTGTTGGGGAAAGGGAAGAGAGATAGTTCTGGAAGGGAGGAGTTAATTATAATTTTCACAGGATTAAACTTCAAATGTTTTCCTATTTTGCTGTGACTCTTAACTATATTCAGGTTATGAAATAGGATTAGTCACCACAGGTCAAGAGAAGAAAACAAAGGAACAATATGGACTTGAATTTTTTGATTCACCATTTATAGAAGAGACTTATAAAGTCTAATGGGGCATTTGACTAGCCAACTAGGTCACTTACATTGCTCAGGTCCTGGGAGGATGGTGATTCATGCATTTTCTTCGGTCCCTTTTGTAAACTGGGCCTTCTAGTAAAAGCTTTATATTTGTGATCTCATTTAATCCTCAAATAAGCTTATTGAGACAGATGGTATTATGCCCATTATACAGAAGTGGACACTGAGTGCTTAGAAGTCAGGCAGTAAGTAGTAGAGCCATGAAATGGACCAGGTCTGCTTAATGCTAAAGGCCATCTTTCTTCTAGTCTTCTAAGTTTATTTGCTCATCTAGTTGTTTACAATAGACACTGCTTAACTGGCCACCTGCCATCTAAAATGATTTTGAAAAGCCTAGCATTGCATTATAGCCACCTTAGAGATATTGTAAAAAGGGTTCAGGGGCATTTCAGAATTTCAATTAAAAGACACATCATTTGTTGGAAGGAATTCAAGGTTATAAATGCTAAATATTTAAATATTCTCATCTTAAAGCAGATCACCCTCCAAGAGAGGGCAGTCTATGCTTCTAGATGGTCAGGTCCCTGAATTTTTAATACCCAAGAAATCCTGCAAAGTGATGTAGTCAGGAAGCTTCTCAAATATTAGAACAAAAATGAGCTAGGCATAGGAGGGGTTGCTTGATAGGTGGCTAGCTAACTTTAAAAACAATTAAATATAAGTCCTTTTTCAGACTTTTTATCACATAACTTATGTTGAAAATCTCTGCCCCAGTGTTCTCATCCTGTGGCAGGAAATCTCTTCTCTTTGTGCAAATGGAAAATGTCTCCGAATGTCAGACACATGTTGCTTTATGCCAGTGGTTCTTGTCTCCATCAAATGCAAAGTCCACTTTTATAAAAAATAACCCCTTCTTAACCACCTTGTATAGAAATTCATAGGTTATGTAACTCATACAAAATTGATAGGATAAATACAATGTTCACGTAATATACAAGAGAAGTAAGTCATTTATAATACCATCTCATCAGTAAAAATCTCAGGCATGATGGCAGTAGAAAACATTTTTCTAAGACACAGAGTATTAGCATGGACAATGCTATTACTAATAGTGATCGTATTACCACGAATGTAACAGCCACAATGAAGCCCACTGCCAGTGTGTATACCGTGACTCAAAAGCCACTTGACCATTGCTGTCTGTGATGTGATTTTTTTTTGTGCCTCCAAATGGTGAAAACCTCTTGGCAAAATTCCAAACAAATCAAAACACAATCCCCTTTGATATATATATATATATATATATATATATATATATATATATATATATATATATATTTTACTGTAGTTGCATTCCTAGAAAATTAAGATTGCATTAAAACGGTATAAAAACATTTTGTGATGGTGTTTAAAAGAGTTGGTTTTAGTCTGCGGGAGTCTGTCAAGACAATTCTTTGTTGTATAAGACTCTGTGATCTAGCCTCCCCAGGCGTCTCTCAGTAACTGTCCACCACATTACCTCAATCATTGGAAGTAGCAAAAATGTCCCCACAAATTTCTAAAACCTTCTCTGAGAACGTGGTCCCAACTTTGAGAACCACTGCTTTATTCAGCATATCTAGTTCTTGAAGAGCTATGTCTAAATTCAGTTTTCACGCTTAAACCTGAATCGTCACATATTAAGTTTTCATAAAGTGAGGTGCGTTTGTTAAAAAGATGCACTGGTTTTCATGACACAAACAAAGGTGTTCCTGATTCACTATAAGTAATTTTCTTGGCTCACCCTAGGTGGTGACATAGGACACGATTCACGAATGTATCTCAGGTGGGAATGCAGAGTTACCTTCCATGTGTACAGAAGCTGATAAACAAAAAGCAGGTGGACCACAAGCATGACAAAGATGCACTGGCACAGGTACAGGCATTTGTATATTCATCTGACTCAAGGACTAGGCAGAAACCCTTGGCCGTCTCACAAGCTGATGGGGTCAATTCAGGGGAAAGGTGAACCTGGGGAAAGATGGATGACAGTAGTTGCTAGGAGGCTAGAAGTTTGTGAAGGAAACAAAGGATGTGAGTCAGGGTAGAGTGTGAATGTGTAAATGTAAACAAGGGTTAAATAGTCATGTCACAGGCCAGATGAAGGTGACTAGGGCTCGGAAAGCTACCTGGTAGATATTGCTTCCTGACTTAAATTCTCTTGCATCTGGCTCTTAAATTGGGGGCTCCTGGTGGATAGCATGGAACTGTCTTATACTCCTCATCCTGGAGGGGTAGTGGAGCATGGTTTGTGAGTTTCCTCCCCCATTGTGCCCTAAACAACTTCTGCTACCTTTATGTCTCTGGCAAGCCAAGTCACTTCACATGTGTGAGGTGGATATCTGTTCACCATATTGCATGTGCCATAGCAGTGTCTGTTTTTCCATCCCTGTGGGAGAAGGAAAGGTGGGCATGAGTCCCCACAGAAATTCTGGCAGACCGATAAAGACCACCTTCCACGTTCCCCAGGCTGGAGCTTCCCTCAGGATAACCATGCGCACCTCAGGCTCTCTGCAGTTTGCATACACACCTCAGATGCCTCTCTTCACAGAGGCTCCAAAAATCAGGCCCAGACAGACTCCAGTGCCTATTCATCTGAAGTTCACTAGGCAATGTGCCTGGTGTCATTTGAGCTAGCTGTATGGTAGCCAATTTTTTTTTTAATGACATGATTGCCCAGGCTCTCAAATCCCATTATGAAACTTTTTATCCTTTACTCAGAGCTTTTTTTCTTTTTTTTCTATCTGTCATTTTAGTTTGATGGAAAGAGATGTTGAGGAGAAATATTTGGAAAATTGTTCTCTGGGGCCAGATGATGCAGTGAGTCACAATCACTGAACACATCTGGGGAATCTGCAGTTGTTCCCATTCTCCCCTGTCCTGAAGCTCTTAATGACTGACAGTCACAGGCATGGACAGGAAGAGGGTGGGACAGATTCCCAGGACAGTGTATTAGAACTGTAAGGAAGAGAGGCCTCCCAAGGCCCTACCTCAGGGCCACCTCCACCCTTGCTCGCAGAAAACAAGGAAGGCTGCTGGCTAGCTATGCCCTGCCATGCATTAAGAACCCTGCAGGGATGCAGCCAGTCTGTTATTAGAAATAGTTACCAGCCAACGGCAGCGTTATGCCTGCTGCTTCACTATGGTTACACATAACTTCAGAGCTGCAATATGATCCACTCCACACCGAGGGGCATAGACAGTACAGAATACATACCGTAAGTCAAAACATGGGCCTCAGAATGGGCTTACAGAGAAACGGTGACATATCTTCATGAACATTCTCTTAGGTCTTGACAGCTGTGAGGGAGTCCTGCTCTCAGGTCAGCTTATCCAGACGAAGCTGTAAGTGATGTTACAGCATGGTACCCACATCTTCTCAAGTGGTCACACACATTCAGTGTCCTGTGTGAAGTGGTGCAGGATTCTTGAGTCACTTAGCCTCATGACAGCCAGAAGGTTGGTAATCTCCACAGCTATAGCCGGTATCTAGTATGGCACCTGGCCCGTAGTAGGAATAAGTAAATATGGAGGAGGTGAGGTAACCGACCAGATGAGCCATTTCTTCTTCATCCCACCTCCTCTCCTATCTCCCCCATCCCACCCCAACCCTCTCCACATTTCTCCACAAAGCTCTGTCAGTAAGTAGAAAACATAGTCATGAAACCACGATGGTTGATATTAAATGACTAAGAGAGGCAGGGTCTGTATTGGTTAAGAATATGCACATAGGAGTTGGGATAACCTGAATTTAAATTTTACTTCCTACCATTTATAAGTTGGGTGACCTCGGACAAACTGTTAAGTACCTTGTCTATTTCCTCATTTGGAAAGTGGGAATAATAATAGTACCTACCCCAGGCCTTTGTTATAAGGATTAGAGATGCTACGTTCGAAGTACTGGGCACTGTGTTGGGGACTTCAGTATTCAATAAATGTGAGCTGCTCTTATTATTTTCCATGTGCCTATCAGCATGATGTGGGAATCATCCCAGCTAAGTGACCACAGTCAGGCCTGTGCCTCTCTGAGGGAAATTGCTATCTCACCCATCTCTGCAGCAAGTGAAATTATCTTTGCACCAATTTGGCCATTGATTAGTGTGGTTGCTATGGTTGCGTTACTTAACCTTTTGGGCTTCAGTTTCTTCATTGTAAACAGAGGTGGCTGCTCTGTCTACGCTCAAACGTAATCACTTGTAAAAATGATTGGAAAGCATCCTCAAGAGTAACTTTGAGTTTTTGATTTATGCTGTTGCCCAGATTCCTAATATTTAGCGGATAGGTTAGGGAGTGGGGAGGGATATGAAAGTCTGGGGACACTGTGAAATGTGTCCAAAGGCATTTATCCCACATTTATTGACTAATGCGTCAGTTAATTGAAGGATTCATGATTTAGGACAGTTACGCCAAATGCTCTAGCTGGTGTAGATCAGTAAACATGTCCTCTTTGGAAAGTTCAAAAAGTCACATGACCTCAGTTTCCAATGCAGCCATTCTTCACGATGTGTCAAAATCATTTTTTTAAAGGTTTAGACAGTTAAGAGAAACTTAGGGCATATTTTCCGCCAGCATACAGTTCTTTCATGTGCAGTAAGGAATGGAAATGAAATAGCAAATAAGGAGAAATAGTGCATACAATCATCTTTATAATTATGCTAATGTTCTTTGAGCATACCCCGTCACTTAGGGTTCCTGGACCCATTTCCAACATAGTAGAAGGGGGTCCCACACACACACAACACCTGCAACTCTCAGATATCAGCCAGGTATTCAGAATTCAGGTCATTTCTCACACTACCCAGAGATAGCATCAGATTCCAGAGGTTAAGGGCACAGTCATATAAGACTGTCTCTCCACTCCCCACTTGATATGCCAGTCACAAGCCCTGGGCTTTAACCAGTGCTTCTGACTGACCAGATACAGATTAGCGGTTTCAACAACCTTACATTCAGTTAATTTGCTACAGGGGCTTGCAGAACTCAGGGAAACACCTAAATTTACCAGTTTATTAAAGTATATAATAAACAATATGAATTATCAGCCGGATGAAGAGATACATAGGAGATACATACAGCAAGGTCCCAAAGAAACTTCTGTCCTTGTGGAGCTTGGAGCCTCACTTGGTGACACATGGAAACATTCTGGTTCCTCAAGTGTGAAAGCTCTCTGAAAAAGGACAAAGAAGCTATCCTCTTGGGTTTTTTAGGGACTTTGTTACATAGTCCTAATTGACCAAGTCATTGACAATTCACTGATCCAACCTTCAGCCCCTCTCCCCCGGCCAGAGGTTGAAGGTTGGAAACTGAAAGTTCCAACTCTTTAATCATGGTTGGTCCACCTGGAAACCAGCCCCTGCCCTTGGGTGAGGTCCAAAAGTCACTTTCATCAATAAGAAGGCACCCATTTTATTTTGGGGGCTCTGAAGCATTTTCAGAAACTATGGATGAAAACCAAATATATTTGGTCATTTAAGTGACCAAATATATATTTCTCATAAATAGTTATATCACACCATGTTAAACATTTTGCCTAAATAATCTCACTTAATTCCAGCCTATATAGTGGATACCGTTATCTCCATTCTACATGGGAGGAAGAAATCAGGCTTACAGAGGTTAAGTAATTTGGCCAAGTCACCCAGGCGTGCATTGGGGACCATAGCCCTTTTTAAATATCTGCATTTTCTTGTTGTTTCCTCAAGGTTGATTCAGTATAACTGACCACCCCAGGTTGTCCCCTCTGTGTTGACAGAGCACAAGGTAGAGTGACATTTAGAGCACTGGTTGACTCAGGTTGCCATTAATATCCTCTTGAACTGGTAAAAATTCAAGAATGAGCTTATGCCATTGACACTTAGTCTATGAAATCCCATACACTTGACTCCATTGCTATAGATCTGAGTCAGTCTGCACCGATTGAAGATTCTATTCCTCTTAAATACCAATAGTTCCTTAATCACTGCAATTATCTTGGGTGACCTTTTGTTAATTAACCAACTGCTCAGTTTCCTTTATCATCATTTATGAAGCATGTCCTAGAAGCAGAGCCTATCCATATTGGGCATTTGGGGTAAGAAAAAAAAAGGTTGTCCCTGGCCCCAAAGAGCAGCTGCTTTAGGGAAACTGGCATGTGTAGATAGTTAGGCAGGTAGGTAGTTAAAAAGGTAGAGAGGCAAGACAGTGACAAATATAAAATAAAGGCCAGAATAATGTGCTATGTGATCAGGGATGGAACAGGGACTAATTCCAGCTTAAGGCTGGGTAGATACAGAAGCCTCTTAGATAATTTAGGCTGTGACAGAAGAATGAGGGGTGAATCTGGGAGATTACACTACCAATCAGAAAAGACTATCTTGACTAGAAAACCCAGAGATGGCCATCATGTTCCTCTTTTTCACTGAACCGAGGAGTAGTCTGAGTTCCCTTCTCTCTACCAATAAGGGATCATCACCAACTCAACATAACTCATTGTATGTGTGATTAATCTCCTTGGCCAGCCATGACTTACTCTTTTTGTGACTCCAAAGGTGTGAATGTTAAGCCATGTAAGGGTATGCCTCCCCTACTCAAGTAGATAGCCATTTGGGCTCAGAAAGGATCTTCCAAAAAAAAAATAAAGCGCACAACATATAACTACCTACTTATAGAAATGTCCTTAGGAACTCTAAGCTCATTTTCCATCTCTCTCTTTTCCAAACATCTCTTAATGCTTTATTTACAGAGACCATTTGTTGTTCATCTATTTGGTGAAGAACTCTTGGTAAATGTACAAGATGTATGAGATATGGCTTCTGTCTTCAAAGAGCCATCAACTAATGGGAGTAACAAGACCAAAGTTGAGAAAACTCTATACAAATCCATATGATCAAAAGGTCATTTGCATAGGCATTTTGGAGTCCTCCACTAACCCCATCCATCACAGAGTGAACTGAAAGGAAAAAATTCTATGTTCAAAACGTAGAGTCTGGTCTCAAAAGAAAGGCTCCCACACAAAGGATGACATTTTTCTCTCTAGCTTTCTGAGCTTTTTTCCATCTATATGACCCACATTCAAATTAGTTTTGAGAAATATCCACAATTTCTCTTTGAATTGAGCAGCCTTATGTGGAGTAATCACACTTTATCATCTTATTTGAATACTGAGCCTGTAAAAGTGGGAGAAAAACATGACAAGACAAAAATTCCTCTTAGATATTAATGTTGGAGCCAAATAGAATTAATAAATGACTTTTACATCTGACCCTGCACATGCAGAAGACAAACACAGAATCTATATTTTCAACTAATTTAAATACAAGATGGAATTGAAACAGAAAGCTAGCAACCAAATTAGTCATCTTGTTACAAAGAAAATGTAACTGGCTTCATTATTGTAATGGCAGACATCAGTGGAGTAGAAAATTGACCAATCTTATATTAGAAAAAAATATATGATGTTTGGTTGACAAGGAAGCTCTGCTTAATAAGCGTTGACTACCTATTCTATAATAGATCAGAACCTTTAAGGTCTCAGTAGCACATCACTAATATAAATTGTAAAAGCCATATTAAATACTATAAAAAGATGCAATATTGCTACTGTGCTGAGAAAAAAATGTTGAGATCAAATTAAAAATTGTATAATATTTAAAGTGAACCTATTTGGTTTTGGAGATATTTGACAATGAATGTGAAACCACAGGTAACTGTACCCAAAATTGAAAAGAACATTAGAAAGTAAAAGATGTAAGTCAAGAGAGAAAGAGTTATCTCTTGTCCAAAGCAAGTTATCTTCCAAGATAAGTCGCCTGACTGGTCTAGTCATGGATAAAGAAGTGTGATACTAGCTTCATCAAATTGGATTGCAATTAAGATTCTACCGTATAAGATACAAGAGCACCTGGGTAGCTCGGTTGGTTAAGTGCCCAACTTTGGCTCAAGTCATGATCTCAGAGTTCCTGAGTTTGAGCCTCACATCTGGCTCTGCATTGATAGTGTGGAGCCTGCTTGGGACTCTCTATCTCCCTCCCTCCCTGTCTCTCCCCCTGCCCCCGGCTCTGTCCCTCCCCTACTTGTGCATGCACACTCTCAAAATAAATTAAAAAAAAACTCTACCATATAAGATACATAAAGTATCTTCATTAAACACCTTCCTTTTCATACAATGTGGTATCATCATGTTCACTCATTGTGGTTTTAAGGTCTCATAGTGATGTCATTTAAATGCAACAGCAAGAGGAAAGAAAACAAAGAAAAGCACAACATAGGGAAAAAGACTCAACAGTAGCAGCATGCATGAGGGTAAACTCTCAACAGTGCATGAGCTCAGATCATTTGTACTAAAATGCATTGTGCTGCCACAGCATTCCATTCCCATTCCAACCTATAATTAATGTGTGTCTCCTTCATGGCATGAAACTAAAAATGGTCTCAGAGGTGAGCTATAGGCATTTCAGAGTATGGCAGATCCAACAGCACAGGGCTCTGAGGAGAACAGGAGTAGATTCCCACAGTCCCATCATTTTCTTTTCTCTTCTCACCAAAATGTTGTAAGTGGACCACCTTCCCACAGGCAGGTATTAGAGGGTATGGAGGTGCATTTTAGATAGAAAAAAAAGGCACTGTATGCATATATATGAACGTTAGGTGCTGATTTACATAAGTTACTGTCTTTTGTTTAATTTTATATTTTTTAAAATTTCCATCCAAATTAGTTAGCATATACTTCAACAATGATTTCAGGAGTACATTCCTTAATGCCCCTTACCCCTTTAGCCCGTCCTCCCTCCCACACCCCCTCTAGTAACCCTCTGTTTGTTCTCCATATTTATGAGTCTCTTCTGTTTTGTCCCCCTCCCTGTTTTTATATTATTTTTGTTTCCATCCCTTATGTTCATCTGTTTTGTCTCTTAAAGTCCTCCTATGAGTGAAGTCATATGATATTTGTCTTTCTCTGACTGACTAATTTCACTTAGCATAATACCCTCCAGTTCCATCCACGTACTTGCAGATGGCAAGATTTCATTCTTTTGGATTGCCGAGTAATACTCCATTGTGTATATATACCACATCTTCTTTATCCATTCATCCATCAGCGGACATTTGGGCTCTTTCCATACTTTGGCTATTGTTGATAGTGCTGTTATAAACATTGGGGTGCATGTGTCCCTTCGAAACAGCACACCTGTATCCCTTGCATAAATGCCTAGTAGTGCAATTGCTGGCTTGTAGAGTAGTTCTATTTTTAGTTTTTTGAGGAACCTCCATACTCTTTTCCAGGGTGGCTGCCCCAGCTTGCATTCCCACCAACAATGCAGAAGAAATCCTCTTTCTCCGCATCCTTGCCAACATCTCTTGTTGCCTGAGTTGTTAATGTTAGCCATTCTGACAGGTGTGAGGTGGTATCTCATTGTGATTTTAATTTGTATTTCCCTGATGATGAGTGATGTTGAGCATTTTTCATGTGTCGTTTAGCCATCTAGATGCCTTCTTTGGAGAAGTGTCTATTCATGTCTTTTGCCCATTTCTTCACTGGATTCTTTGTGTTTTGGGGTGTTGAGTTTGATAAGTTCTTTATAGATTCTAATCCTTCATCTGATATGTCATTTGCAAATATCTTCTCCCATTCTGTCGGTTGCCTTTTAGTTTTGCTGAATGTTTCCTTTGCTGTGAAGAAGGTTTTTATTTTGATGAGGTCCCAGTAGTTCATTTTTGCTTTTGTTTCCCTTGCCTCCAGTGGCGTGTTGAGTAAGAAGTTGCTGTGGCCAAGGTCAAAGAGGTTTTTGCCTGCTTTCTCCTTGAGGATTTTGATGGCTTCCTCTCTTACATTTAGGTCTTTCATCCATTTTAAGTTTATTTTTGTGCATGGTGTAAGAAAGTGGTCCAGGTTCATTCTTCTGCATGTCGCTGTCCAGTTTTCCCAGCACCACTTGCTGAAGAGACTATCTTGATTCCATTGGATATTCTTTCCTGCTTTGTCAAAGATTAGTGGGCCATACGTTTGTGGGTCCATTTCTGGGTTCTCTATTCTGTTCCATTGATTTGCATGTCTGTTCTTGTGCCAGTACCATACTGTCTTGATGATTACAGCTTTGTAGTATAGCTTGAAGTCCAGGATTGTGATGCCTCCTGCTTTGGTTTTCTTTTTCAAGATTGCTTTGGCTATTCGGGGTCTTTTCTGGTTCCATACAAGTTGTAGGGTTATTTGTTCTAGCTCTGTGAAGAAGGCTGGTGTTATTTGGATAGGGATTGCATTGAATATGTAGATTGCTTTTGGTAGTATCAACATTTAACAAAATGTGTTCTTCCTATCTAGGAGCATGGAATCATTTTCCACTTTTTGGTGTGTTCTTCAGTTTCTTTCATAAGCTTTCTATAGTTTTCAGTGTATAGATTTTTCACCTCTTTAGTTAGATTTATTCCTTAGGTATTTTATGGGTTTGGTGCAACTGTAAATGGGATCAATTCCTTGATTTCTCTTTCTGCTACTTCATTGTTGGTGTATAGGAATGCAACTGATTTCTGTGCATTGATTTTATATACTGCAACTTTGCTGAATTCATGAACCAGTTCTAGCAGTTTTTTTTGGTGGAATTTTTAGGGTGTTCCATAGAGGGTATCATGTCATCTGTGAAGAGTGAAAGTTTGACCTCCTCCTGGCTGATTTGGATGCCTTTTATTTCTTTGTCTTGTCTGATTGCAGAGGCCAAGACTTCCAATATTATGTTGAATAACTATGAGAGTGGACATCCCTGGCTTGTTCCTGACCTTAGGGGGAAAGCTCTCATTTTTTCCCCATTGAGGATGATATTAGCGTTGGGTCATTCATATATGGCTTTTATGATCTCCAGGTATGATCCTTTATCCCTACTTTCTTGAGGGTTTTTATCAAGAAAGGATGCTGTATTTTGTCAAATGCTTTCTCTGCATCTTTTGAGAGGATCATATGGTTCTTGTCCTTTCTTTCATTGATGTGATGAAACACCCTAATTGTTTTGCAGATAATGAACCAGCCCTGCATCCCAGGTATAAATCCCACTTGGTCATGGTGAATAATTTTTTTAATGTATTGTTGGATCCAGTTGGCTAATGTCTTGTTGAGGATTTTTGCATCCATGTTCATCAGGGAATTCATCTAGAGTTCTTCTTTTTCATGGGGTCTCTATATGATTTTGGAATCAAGGTAATTCTGGCTTCATAGAGTGAGTTTGGAAGTTTTCCTTACATTTTTATTTTTTGGAACAGCTTCAAGAGAATGGTGTTAACTCTTCCTTAAATGTTTGGTAGAATCCCCCTGGAAAGTTATCTGGCCCTGAACTCTTGTTTTTTGGGGAGATTTTTGACTACTGATTCGATTTCCTTGCTGGTTATGGATCTGTTCAAATTTTCTGTTTCTTCTGTTTCAGCTTTGGTAGTATATATGTTTCTAGGAATTTGTCCATTTCTTCCAGATTGCCCATTTTGTTGGCATATAATTGCTCATAATATTCTCTTACTATTTTTTTTTTATTTCTGCTGTGTTCGCTGTGATCTCTCCTCGTTTATTCTTGATTTTATTTATTTGGGTCCTTTCCTTTTTCTTTTTGATCCAACTGGCTAGTGGTTAATCAATTTTAATTCTTTCAAAGAACCAGCTTCTGGTTTCATTGATCTGTTCTACTGGTTTTTTGTTTGTTTGTTTGTTTGTTTGTTTGTTTTGGTTTTGAAAGCATTAATTTTTGCTCTAATCTTTATTATTTCCTGTCTTCTTCCAATTTTGGGTTTTCTTCACTGTTCTTTTTCCAGCTCTTTAAGGCATAAAGATATGTTGTGTATCTGAGATCTTTCTTCCTTAAGAAGGCCTGGGTGCTGGATTTTTTCCTCTTATGACTGCCTTTGCTGAGTCCCAGAGGCTTTGGGTTGTGGTGTTATCATTTTCACTGGCATCCATTTCATTGGCTCTTTAACTTCTTGGTTAGCCCATTCATTCTTTAGTAGGATGTTCTTCAGTCTCCAATATTTGTTACCTTTCCAAATTTTTTTTTCATGTGGTTGATTGCAAGTTTCTTAGCTTTGTGGTCTGAAAATATCCACGGTATGATCTCATTCTTTTTGTATTGCTGAGGGCTGATTCGTGTCCTACTATATGGTCTATTCTGGAGAACGTTTCATGTGCATTGGAGAAGAATGTATATTCTGCTGCTTTAGGATGAAATGTTCTGAATATATCTGTTAAGTCCATCTGGTCCAGTGTGTCATCAAAGCCATTGTTTCCTTGTTGATATTTTGATTAGATGATCTTTCCATTTCTGTGAGTGGGGTGTTGAAGTCTCCTCCTATTATGGTATTACTATCAATGAGTTTCTTCATGTTTGTGATTAATTGAATTAAATATGTGGGTGCTTTCACATTTTGTGCATAAATGTTTACAATTGTTAGGTTGTCTTGGTGGATAGTCCCCTTAATTATGATATAATTCCCTTCTTCGTCTCTTGATACAGTCTTTATTTTAAAGTCTAGATTGTCTGACATAAGTACAGATTCTCCAGCTTTCTTTCTTTTTGACCATTAGCATGATAGGTGGTTCTCTATCCCCTTACTTTCAATCTGTAGGGGTCTTTAGGTCTAAAGTGGGTCTCTTGTAAACAGCATATAAATGGATCTTGGTTTCTTATCCATTCTGTTACCCTATGTCTTTTGATTGGAGCATTGAGTCCATTGGTGTTTAGAGTGAGTACTGAAAGATATGAATTTATTGCCATTATGTGGCTTGTAGAGTTGGAGTTTCTGGTGGTGTTCTCTGGTCCTTTCTAATCTTTGTTGCTTTCGGTATTTATTTATTTATTTATTTATCTATCTATCTATCTATCTTTTCTCCCCTCAGAGAGTCCCCCTTAGAATTTCTTGCAGGGCTGGTTTAGTGGTCACAAATTCCCTTAATTTTTGTTTGCCTGGGAAACTTTTTTATCTCTCTATTTTGAATGACAGCCTTGCTGGATAAGAATTCTTGGCTGCATATTTTTCTGATTCAGCACATTGAATATACCCTGCCACTCCTTTCTGGCCAGCCAAGTTTCTGTGGATAGTTCTGCTGCAAACCTGATCTGTCTTCCCTTGTAGGTTAAGGACTTTTTCCCCTGGCTGCTTTCATGATTCTCTCCTTGCCTGAGTATTTTGTGAATTTGACTATGATATGCCTTGTTGATGGTCGGGTTTTGTTGAATCTCATGGAGTCCTCTGTGCTTCCTGGATTTTGATGTCTGTGTCTTTCCCCCGGTTAGGAACGTTTTCCACCATGATTTGCTGACATAACCCTTCTACCCCTCTTTCTCTCTCTTCCTCTTCTGAGACCCCTATGATTCTGATGTTGTTCCTTTTTAATGAGTCACTGATTTCTCTAATTCTTACATTGTGCTCTTTTGCCTTCATCTCCCTCTTTTTTTCTGCTTCATTGTTCTCCATAAGTTTGTCCTCTATATCGCCGATTCTCTGTTCTGCCTCATCCATCCTTGCCGCCACAGCATCCATTCGTGATTGCAGCTCAGTTATAGCATTTTTTATTGCATCCTGACTAGTTTTTACTTCTTTTATCTCCGCAGAACACATTCTAATCTATTTTTGACTGCAGCTAGTATTTTTATTATCGTGATTCTAAAATCTGGTTCAGATATCTTGCGTTTGTCTGTGTTGGTTAAGTCCCTGGCTGTCGTTTCTTCCTGCTCTTTCTTTTGGGGTAAATCCCTGCATTTCATCATTTCAAGGGATAAAGGAACTATTGAGATAGATAAAATGAAAATTAAAAAATTAAAATTAAAAAAATGTTAAAATTAAAAAATTAAACACACACACACACACACACAAATATCGAATAAGTGATGTTAGAACCTAGGTGTGTTTTGGCCTGGG
Organism: Acinonyx jubatus; assembly: GCF_027475565.1. NCBI lineage: Eukaryota > Metazoa > Chordata > Mammalia > Carnivora > Felidae > Acinonyx > Acinonyx jubatus. The sequence goes on along the minus strand of NC_069380.1, from coordinate 117,958,318 downwards.
TGTTGAATGTGGCTGGATAGATTAGAGAAAAAAGGGGAAAGAACAAAAAGAGGAAATGATTTGAAAATTTGAAAAAATGTATACACTGAATTAGACTAAAATGAAATGATGGAAGTAAACTAGAATTTTAAAAAATTTACACAAAAGTAAAACTATAGTAGAAAAAAATTAAAGAAAAATATTTTTAATAAAAATTAAATATAAAAATAAAATTTTTCCTTTTCTGTATTCAAGAAAAAGAAACAATAAAGAGAAAAAGGAGGAAAGAAGGAAATCGTTTGAAAATTTGAAGAAAATAACACAATGAAGTAGACTAAAATAAAATGATGGAAGTAAAATAGAATTTGAAAATTTTACACAAAAGTAAAAAATATAGTAAAAATATATAGTAAAAAATTAAAGAAAAATATTATTAATAAAAATTGAAAATAAAAATGATTTTTTCTCTTTCTCTATTCAAGAAAAGAAAGGAAATGAAAAAGAGAAAAAAAGAAAAAAGAAAGAAAGAAATGGAATAGATGGACCTGCTAACAGACTGAAACATGACTGAAATGACTTCATTTTTCCCTTGAAGTCAGACTATGAAGCGCTTTACAGTCCATAAACTAAGCAAGCGGTGAGACTTGTGTTCTTGAAGAGTGAGGTTGGCCCAGTATGGCGGGGCTCAGTGTAACAGCTCTGTTCTCCACTAGATGGCGCTTCTAGCCTACTGGGGTGGATTGTTGTGGCGCTTGTAGGTGTGTATGCGCAGGCGCGGGAGTGGTAAAAATGGCGTCACCCAGCTACCCAGTCTCTAGTATCAGAACTCTGTTCTCCCCGATCAGCAATCACGCACCCGTCCTTTGTCTTCAGCTTGCGTCCACTCCCCGCTTTTATACTGTCCGTGACCAAGACCCAGGTAGTACTTTTCTCCCACGTTTTGTCTCAGATGCGGCTGTTTTCCCTGGCCCCTTACTTCTGAGGGACTGCGGCTTTGACCTGTTCTGCCCCTCTGTGGGAGGGTCTCACTAAGCCATGGCTGAATTCTGGCCTCACCCAGGAAAGTTTGCAAGACCGTGCTGCTGCCGATGTCAGAGACTGCGGCCTGGTGCAAGCCAGCCCCAGAAAAAGTTCATGAGACAGTGTAGTAGCAGTGTTTCAGGGATTATGGAAAAATCATAACACCCATCTGGCACCAGGCTTCACCCTTAACGACCTTCTTCCAGCACCAGCGAATGTGGCCATCTCTGGGGTCTGCTGGGCCCAGGTTGCCTCACAGCCTCTACCAAATGTCCTTTCAGCAGTGGAACCGCTTCTCCGGTGTGGTCTGAGAACCTCCCAGACCCCACTCTGCTCCTGGGGATTCTCCCTTCCCACCAGAGCACCACCAGGTATGGAGCTGTGGAGTTGCAGGCTTTGCATTCCCCTTGTTTACAGTCTTAATGGAATTTAAACCCTCTCATTTCTCCTTTCTCCTTCTCCTTTCTTCCTTTTAGTTCAGTCCCTGCGGCTTTTTCCAATTTTCCACTTTCTCTCCAGTTGCTTTTTGGGAGAGGTGCTTTTCCCATATTCTCCCCACCGTCTCTGTCCTCTCTCCACCTGCAAAAACACCTGCCTGCCCTCAGTGGTTTCTCGCTCCCCAAATTCTCCTCTCCATGCCATGTACCTGCTGAATTCTGTGGTTCAGGTTGTGCATATTGTTGTGTTAATCCTCAGATCAGTTTTCTAGGTGTGCAAGTTGGTTTAGTGTTGGTCTGTCTGTATTTCATGGACGCGAGACACACAAAAAACTTCCATGCTGTTCCTCCATCTTGGCTTCCTCCCTCTGTTACTGTCTTTTATTTGACTCCCTGAATGTTTTACTATAATTAATGTATTCATTTTTGGTAGTCATTCCCAGGAGCATGTTGCAGTGGGCATATTTTAAAAATTGAAGGAATTCATTAAACAAATAATTAGTTGAAGTTGATAACATAGATTAATTTAAATTATTAAAAATACCTAGTACTAACTCTCAAACAATTCTTTGAAGAAAAAAAATCACAGTATTAAAATTCCAGCTTCAGATTGCCTCTCAATTAATCTAAAAATAAAAGTTTGGCTCTAAGCCTGGAAGGTTTGCAGGTGGAGCTTTGATCAACTAAGATAGGCAGGGGATTCCAGAGCCGAGGGCCCCTGCTGAACATGCCCTGTCTCCAGTTGCCCTCGGTTTAAACTGGGGATCCATTAGCAGAGACCCACAGTAGATTTCAGCTGTCATGATTTTTGTATACAGACAGAGCTTAACTTTAGTCAGGATGATGTCTTAATACCTGAGGCTTTGAACATGTATGAATTTTAGGTAGAGTTCAAGTTGACAGGAGAAATGGAAAAACTTACTTTGAGCATTGGGTAGAATGTGTGTGTGTGAGAGAGAGAGAGAGAGAGAGAGAGAGAGAGAGGGAGAGATACGGACATAATTACATTATTCACTTTCTTTTAGGAACTGGTTTCTCATAGATCACTGGGTCATACCCAGTATTAGCTACCTGTAACAAGATGAGCATTATTTTTATCAGCTAGCTAATTCATGGATGACTATAATACCATTCATTTGAGATGCATTGTCTTCATAGCTATATCTGTCTCCTATACATTGTTCCCCTGCCCTTAATTGGGTAATAAATCTATTGTGATCTGGGCCCTTTGATGTTATGCTTTATTTTTTTGCCTGTCCAGAAACCTCTCTTCATGAAAGCTGATTTGTCAGCCACAAAAAAAGTGATATTACATATAGTGATGTTTGTGAAAGTGTTTAAGTGCAACATAAATGCCAATGGATTTATGCAGATTAAAACTGGTACATTAATTGGGGTGCCTGGGTGGCTTAGTTGGTTAAGCATCTGACTCTTGATTTTGTCTCAGGTTGTGATCTCAGCGTTCTGAGATTAAGCCCCACGTCGATTCTCTCTCACTGTTCCTCTGCCCCTTCCCAGCTCATCCCCTTGCTGTCTCCAAAAAAAAATAAATAAGACAAAATAAATAAAATAACATGTATGTTTAAAAAGTGGTATGTTAATCTAAAGGTTCAAAATACATGCTTCACAGTTTAAGTCTTACAAATTGGTACTAAGAGTTCTTACTATTGGCTAATTTCAGATTTTGCCTATTCAGATTCTGACAACCACAGTCAAATTTAATTTCCTTCAAGGGAAAAAGAAATGTCCTTTTTCTCTTTGTCCCCTGATTTTATTATTGATTTTTCTGAATTGCGTTTTAAAATAGACTAGTTTAAAAAATCCTCTAGAATCAGTTGACCATTTTTTTCATAATACTGATTGCCACAGAGAGGATTTTCTTATTAATTCATCACATGACCTTGGACCCTGAAATTGTTTGCATATTTATAAAATGGATTAAAACTACCCTTCCTGCTTTCTTCTCACAAGTAATGTGAGATTCAGTCTTTTATTTGTTATTAAAAACATCTTTAAAATATGCAGAGTGTTATAAATGTGAGGTTGTATCCAGTGCTGTTATTTTTTATACCTTCCATGTGTTGAAGAGTTTTACTGTTATGTCATATTTTGTTAATGGTTTTATTTCAGTAAAAAAGCACTAGATCTAAATGCAATGAGTTAATTAAAACTTGGGAGGGGGGATTTGTTTGGTTAATATAATTGATCCATATTATAAATATCTGTACTTATTCTCTGTGCCTGTTCTCTCTCTCTCTCTCTCGATTCTACTTTATCTCCTTTGAACATGACAAAGGTAAGGGTAGAGGTCATGAAAAGAGGCCACAGTCAAGTTTCCTGCCTTGGCGGGGTGGGTGGTGGTGGTCAGAAGGAAACAAATCTCCAAAATTTCCAGTCATGTGTTTCACTTTTGCCTAGAAGTAGCTGGGGAAATGTGCAACCCTATTATGTAAGGACAAAAGTTGATTATCTGAGCTCCTGGCCTCCCTAACAATGGAGGGGGCCACAAAAGGGAGGTGAAGCTGGAGAGTCATCAGGTGCAGCAGTTTGGTCTTAATCAGGGGCCTGGTTTTTTCCTTATTGAGTCTGGGCATTCTACCATGATCATCTCTAGTGCATACTTTAAGACCATTGGTCTGAACAAAGAATGAGGAAGTGGAGTTTAAACCCTGTGGAGCCATTTCTAAGAACACCTCCTTCCCTGATGATACCTTTCTTCATAGAGCCTCATAGAGTCAATTTCAAAAGTGGCCCCCGCAGGTAGATGGGGGGCCACTCCTGAAAATATACTGCTGAGAATTAAAGTGGCTGTATAAAAGATAGTCATTTTGCTTAGATTCTAAAATGTCTGTAAGAGTAAGGAAAAGTTAAAATTTGAAGCCAGAAATGTGATCATCTTCTGCTTGCATGCTCAGGGAGTAGAAGAATCTACTTCAAGAAAGAGCTTCTTATTCTGGAAAATGCCTTGCTAGGACTCTTTAAGTGTGATATGTGAGCCCCAGCCCCCTTTCTTAGGGGTCCTATTCCCAAAGAAGAAGCAAAAAAGGAGGAATTAAATCATCTCATCTAACAGAAGTGAAATTTGGGGAAGAGGACCCTGAGAAAGAGGGTGACCAGAAGATGGTCCGGGAAAATAGCAGGAGACAGAGATCTGGAAGAAGGAAGAAGCTGAGAAGAGCAACAGATGGTGGAAGAGCTGTAGTCTGCCCTCTGCCCCTCCATTATTCACAGCAGTGTTAGGGGCAATAGAGAGAATCCAGGGACAGGTTGGGGAAAGAGAGTATGCCTCTTGCTTGCCCACCCTTCTGCTCTCCTGAAAATACAACGTGCCATAGGAATAGACAGCCAACCAGCCGGCCCTCACTTGTGGAACCTGAACTTGACCCAGAAGGTAGAGTAGATGCTTACCTCCTTCGTCCACAGTGTCGGGCAGGGCATTCCACCGAGGATGCAGCACAGGCAAAAACATGGTGGTCTGAAAGTACCTGAGCAGCTTGGAGGAGCCAGTTGTGATGGCTCTAGGCAGGTATTCTCAGACATTCTTTTTTCCCACTGTTAAAAAAAATGAGGAGCTAAAAAAGGGTATTTAGGTGGAAGACTGACATAATCAGATTTTTGTCTTTTTTTTTAGTTTATTTATTTATGTTTTGGGAGAGAGAGAGCGGGGGAGAAAACCCAAGCAGAGAGAGAGAGAGAGAGAGAGAGAGAGAGAGAGAGAGAATCTGAAGCAGGCTCTGCACTGTCAGTGAGGACCCTGATGCAGGGCTCCAACCCACAAACCTCAGGATCATAGCCTGAGCCCAAACCAAGAGTCGGACGCTTGATAGATTGAGCCACCCAGGCAGCCCTTAAGTTTTTATCTTGAAAAGAAAGCTCTGGTTCATGGCTTCCAACCGTTTATTTCTTGGACAAATATTCACTGAGCTTCAATGTGCCAGGAGTGTGTTAGGCTCTGGGGATATGGTGATGAATTAAGGGCTAGTTCTTCCTCTCATGGCACTTACAGGCTCGGTTAAGAGGTAGGTGGTATAAAATTATTCACAAAAATTGAAGTTTAATTCTAAATAATGGAAAATGCTATGTAAGAACATGAAGAAGTGCTTTGATTAAGCATTAGAAGGGGACCTAATTTTGTTTGGAGGTCGCATGGGAGTTGAGTCAAGTCAGGCCACCCAGATGAAACTTGACAGAGAAGGCAGCCACTGACCAAGTAAAGACAATTACAGTAGCTCTGTAGAGTTTGGAGAAGCTCCAGGCTTAACAATCAATTAGGAAGCTTTTCTGATGGTCCAGTTAGGTTTCTGAGTCCTCATCTACAGAAATTCAGGGGTTAGCCTATGTTGGTCTCCAAAGCCACCTCTAGCTCTGAAGTTACAGAGAAGTAAATACCTCCTTTGTGTTTCACATTGTGCTAGGTACTGATTAGGAATGAAATAAAAGATATGTAAGATATGGATCCTCAACAGAGTAACTATCCAGCAAATTGGACATTTGGTGCAGGTTCAGAGAGATTAGCTCTGGTTATGCATATTGTTTTATAGAACTTTAACAGAGTTCATATAGCACTTTTAATTATTTTGTACTGAAGTTACAGGACCTTCTACCATGGTCCAACTTCCATTTCTTAAAAACTTAAAAGTTTCTTAAGTTTCTTCTCTTGGATTGCCTCCTGTTTGGGGATCTCCAGTCACGAAGGATGGATGACTGATAGATAAGTAGGTAGACACATATTTGAAGATTGCAACATAGGAGACCATACTTAACACCTGGTGGGACTACACTGCTCATCTTTACAGTGGAGATACAGGTGTCATTAACCATCTGAGGAACTACCGTGTAATCGTTGACATTACCATTAAGTTACAAAGGCAGTGCCTTGCACTTAAAAGGCACTCAAATATATTTGGGTGGATGAATGAGTGTACAAATGAACACTGCTTCAAAGTATTCCCCCTGAGAAACAGAATCCAGTATTTGCCACAAACTCCCATGGCTGTGGTCACCTCAGTAAGGTTATGGTGCTGTCTTTAAGTGCTGTCACCCATATGATGAACAAAAAGTAGAGTCTGTTCCCACTCTTTCCCTGCCTACTCAGAATCGTTCTCATTCTGCCAGCTCAGTTCTTCTCCACACCTTTGCTAAACTCCAAAGAGTTTCCCTTTCTAATTTGCAGGGCTTTGATATTCAGCACTGGGAGGAAAGTAAGCAAAAAAGGTGAAAAGATACACTCAGGACAGGGTTGAAGAATGAGTGGTTTTGTTTTTTCTTAGTTATGGGATTTTTTTTTAGTAATTCTTACACTTTTGCATAAATAGGAACACTTTATAAATTCTATTTTTATTTTAGATACTATTTTAAATAAACTTTTGCTTTGCTTATTTGTTGATTTAGTTACTTGAGCACCCCCAAGAAGAGTTCTTTTTGTCTGTCTGTTTTGCTCTCTTTTGTGTATGTATGTATGTATGTATTTAGGAAGAACAAGGTTCCAAAGCAGCTGCAGTAGGCAAGGGGAGAGGAGCAATTTTAAGCAATGTTTCTTTAAGGCACAAATCCTTTTTACACTGACCAAAGAAAGCAAGTAAAGGAGATGAGCTATTATGAAATTCTGTCCTGGCTGCTGGACTGTTTGAATGATCAGGATGCAGGTTTGAAAAGGGCCCAGGGGAGTGCCTGGGTGGTTCAGTCAGTTGACCATCCAACTTCAGCTCAGGTAGTGATCTCAAAGTTTGTGGGTTCGAGCTCTGTGCTGACAGCTCAGAGCCTGCAACCTGCTTCATATTCTGTGTCTCCCTCTCTCTCTGCCCCTCCCCAGCTCGTTCTCTCTCTCTCTTTCTCTCTCTCTCTCAAAGATGAATAAGTGAGAAAAAAGAAAAAAGAAAAGGGCCCATGTAGGGACTGTAGCACCCCTCAAGGGAATGGTTTGTTGGGGCTGCCCTTAACATTTGCTAAGGACAGGTTATAATTTCCTGAGTGAGATGCTAGAGCTGAGGCAGGTGCAAGACTCAAGTGATGGGTAGAAGTTACAGTGAGGCATGTTTAGGTTCAATACGTTTAAAAGCTCTCTAACAGGTGGAAATGACTCACAAAAGAGTAGACACCCTATTGACAAAATAGATTTCATCTTGTAGGTGGGTAGGCTAAATAACATTGAAGGCCCTCTCCTTCACAAAAATGCCTCTAATGTAGGCACTCCCCAAATGCATGCTCAAGAGAAAAATGCACAGCCTCTATGCAAACTCGAGATAGAGCCATTTCACCTGCCCTGCATCTCCAGAACCCAGAGTAAGCTGGCCATTTTTCAAGCTAATTTGTCAATAATTTTGATGGGAAGAATGTACTTTATAAGGTTTAGTGTTCCCCCCCCCCGCCCCCGCCACATTCTGAGAAGGCTCATCTAACTTAGTCACTTGCAACTACTACCAAACCCAGTATCCATGCTTAATTTTTTAAAAAATAAAGATTTGTGCAATTCCTTGTAAATGAACCCTTGGTTATGGAGTAGTATAAAGTATTTGGGAAAGCTTTCCCTCATATCCTTGAGCGGCAGAAGCTTTGGCAGTGACTTCAAATTGAGCAGCTTCAGTACTTTAGGCACGGCATGAAAAGGCTAAAATTCAACATTAGATTGAGAACAATACAGTATGATGCTAGTAAGTTAGTTGATCACTTACTATGCACCATGCACAGAGAATAAACAGGAGGGAGGAGGGGGCTCATCCAACATTTCCCAGAGAGTATATAGTAGTACAGGTAATCAAAACTAAGTTTTCAGCTGCTAGGATCAAAGAGATACTCAAAGAACGATCTTTATAGATGGAGTAGACCCAGAAGTAAGGAGATCCATCTGAGCCAGCTGGAACAAACTCTGGAAGGGATCATGGAGATGCTCTATTCTCCTCCATTTCAGAGTATACATGGGTTACAAATTGGCAAGAGCCAGTATTAGGGGATAAAGCATGAGTGATTGTTTCTGCTCAGGAACAAAACTGACTTCCTTCAGGGGGTGAATTAGGCTGGAAGGAAGTGGATAGGTCTGAGCTCTTTGTGCCCTCCAGTCTAGAAGACAGCTGAGGCAATGGGGCCTGGGAAACACAGACTGCTGCGGGTGCATTGAGGGTATGTCCCCAGACACTGGTATTGTCATTGTATGACCCTCATGACAGGGCTGTTGTTTACACTAGTAGCCTAAACAGCAGGTCATGTTTCCACTTAAACTACAATCATCATGCATGAAAGCAAAAAATATAATGAATATTCTAAGAATGCATGTACTCATTGCAAGCCAGGATTAAAATAAATTTTAATTTTATCCTCTCTTCTAAGGTCTTGATAGACAATTTAGCTAATGGCAATCATCAAAGGAAGTGTTTGTTAAAATCAAGTCTGTCTGCCGTCTATGTTAGAATTATCTGGGATGCTCGTTAAAAATGCAGATTCCTGTCCCCTATCCCAAATCTGCCATATTGATTTGGATAGGCTATGTTGACCCCAAAAATCTCAATAACTTGACAAAACCAATGTTTATTTCCCTCTGATATAAAGTTGGTTGCAGGTTTGATGGTTCTCCATAGTACTTATGCTCAAGTAGTGACCCAGCATCCAATCAGCTGATAATTTTCCGGTTCCATTATCTTAATAAGGGAGCATGGAGAATTCACACCACTCTACCATTCTTGGCCTGATACTCCATTGCTTGTACAGAGATCCACCCTCCTGAAAGGTGCTGGGAAATGCAAGGATACGCAAGAACATAGAATGGACAATAAACATCTATGGCTCTTTCCGTCCTTTGCCCCCTTCTCCTACACTGTTAACATGTTCAATCCTTCCCTAAGAAAGACAACCCAAAGTCCCATCCAGTAGATGTATTGAGCTCTAAGTCTAGGATTTCTGGGTGATGTCCAATAGTCACTACCTGGTCCCGATATGGCTCCTCTTTGGAGAACTGTGAGTTAAAAAGGCAAGTTATCTGCCACTCCCCTGACAGATGTCCCCAGTATAGAATGATGGAACAGGGACATGTTAACTGCAACTGGCACTTCCATTTGCAAAAGGGAACAAAGGGAGACACACCACAATCATTGGTTGGTTACAGCCCTGAAATCTGCTTGGGAATGGGTATGGTGGCCCCCTACACTCATGTGCAGGAGTTTCTTGATTAGTCCCTAATGTTGTTCTCTGGGAAGAGAGAGGAAGTCTCTTGTCTGCTTTTCTCTGAAGCACGTGGATCTAGCCCCTGGGAAGTTCTTAGTCTTGCTTGACTTTCCTTTGCAGCATCTAAAATGGATATTGTGGTATACGCCCTCCTTGAGAACTTTCTAATCAAGGAAGTTTGAGGGCTAAGGGTCATTTTAGGTCTCTTGACTTTTAGACGAGAATAACTTCTTCAAAGTTTGAGTAGAATTCTAATATATTTGTTTGCAGTCGGTCCTCTATGCCAAGAACCCCATCCACACATCTTGTTTGAGACATGGTTCTCAAAAACGCCTTATTTCTTTGTTGGTTCCTTCCAGCTGAATGGCCCCACACTAAATTTGATCTTTGCCCTGAGTCATTTGGATCATCTGTGTTTCTGGAACTTGGTTATTCACAGCCTTGTTATATCCTCTTTCTCACAGTCTGTGGTCTGGTTGCAGTGGTTTTTCCAATCTTTCAAGGCATCACATTTCTGGGCTCTCTTGCCGTTCATTTCTGCCAATTCATTCTAGAGCCTTTATCTCTTTTTTTTCTTTCTGTGTCTTTTATAGCAGTTTGCTGGTTGCAGCCACCAGTGATCAGTAAACACTTATTGATATTCTGTTTTCTAAATCACTCCCCCCAGAGCTGCCAACTAAGGGCTCATGTGATCTCCCTACCAAGTTATCATGGGTGACAGTTTGATAAGTGTTTTTGCCATGGAGTAACATAATCTTACATTTCTAACTCCATTATTATTAGTTTCCCCCTTGCTTGCCACCTGGCTACTGAGCCATTCTGCATACTTTAGGGTTTTGTGAGAGCAGCACCCCACTTTGGGTGTCAAATTCTATACTTGTCATAAGATAGTTGATGCTGCAGAAGCAAGCCCACCTCCAAATATTTTATTTGAAGTCTATCATGGTACTAGGGACTCTGTAGTTCCTCTCTGTTCCAAGCAGTGATTCAGGGCTGCATTGGTTCCATCATGTAGGTATACAACTGGGACACGTGACTTGAGGGTCACCTGACAAAGGGACGAGGGAGCTGAGATGGCCATGCACCAGCTCCAAAAGGCTTTGGCAAAGTAGCGACGCATGTGACTTCTGCCCCCAGCCCATTGACTTTGCCAAACAGCAAACAGCACTTGCCTTAGTGAACAGTAAATGTCTCTGGCATACTGACTTAATCAGACTCCAAGGGTGAGGCCTGGAACCTGCATTTTAATATGTATTCACTGTTTGAGAACATATGTTCTAAGGTAAGTGATGGTGTTGTTTTTTTTTTTGTTGTTTTTTTTTTAACAAAACTGAGGCTTAGAGATGACATACATTACCCAAGGCCACACAAACTTAGAGGCAAAGCTGCTTGTGCCCTCCGAGTTCAGGTCAACTCCTAACCACTCAAGAATAATAAAAGTCCCACGATGATGCAAGTCATAATCCTTATTCACGATTTCAGACAGAGAAACCATGTCTTTTCTTCATTCTGAGGTCCTAACAGTTTAAAGAAGCAGTGTAGGAAAATAGACTAAAGCAGTGTGTTAACAAAATCAGACAAAAACCAAAACGCAGATGCAGAAGTAGGAAAATAATTTTGTCAGAGAAGAGAAAACAACTTGGTCAAGAGTAAGTTTCCTAAGGGTTCACACCTATACACTTAAGACAAGTGAAAAGCCCTAAATAGATCTCTCCCATCCTTAGCTGGACAAATGACAGTGTCAGAAAGAAGTGTGATGTACCCAGGCATCCACACAGTAGTTGTGAGGATTGGGGAAAGTTCTTTGCACCTTCACAGAGCCAGGTTCACCGGTGAGCTCATTTGCAAACAAACCCTACCTACGCACATCTGAAATAAATGTAAACATTTGCTGGGAGTGAAAATAGTGTTCTGTCAAAGTGAAGGGATAGGCTTCAGAATTGAGGGAATTCACTTTGGAATTTGGAAATTTTATCCTTGGATCATACCAGCGAAGAAAAACTAAACTTAGCAAGGGAAATTCTTCCTTGCTAAGAAGACCGAAATAGCTTGAATTAATTATACTAACCTAAAAACGTAAGTCAAAATTAATGAGAAATAAGAGGAATTCTGACTCTGGAAATGGCCTCTCTAATGTGTGTTGAAATCCTATACACTTTGGTGGAATAAGCCCAGGACAGGAGCTAACACGCCAACATGAAATTCTAGAAATAGGAAATTCTTCGGGCACCCTGAGTCCACCTGAGTGTCTTAGAGTATTTTCCCCAAACTTTTGATTCAGTAAAATAGGATTCAAAGTTTTCATCAGGGCTTCACTTTTGGAAAACTTTATATATTTATCAACAAATTCAATTTTGGGGGGTGCCTGGGGCTCAGTCAGTTAAGCATCTGACTCTTAGTTTCAGCTCAGGTCATCATCTCACGGTTCATGGATAGAGCCCCGTGTCGGGCTCTGCGCTGACAGCGTGGAACCTGCTTGGGATTCTCTCTCTCTCTCTCTCTCTCTCTCTCTCTCTCTCTCTCTGCCCCTCCCCCACTCTCATGCACACACGTGCATACATGCTCTCTCTCTCTCAAAATAAACATTTTTTCAATTTGGATGTTTCCTATTTTCTTGCCCTTTAGTTCATTAAAATGTTACTTTGTAAGAGGCATTTGTTTGGGAAGTAATCCGATTCTTTTGAAAAAGTCGTGAAAGCCTTTGTTGGGATAAGAAGCAAAATTTTGCCTGTTCTTGAGTATATACCATCAAAGTGACAGGGAAAACTATAGAAATTATCTGAGTCAGGGCTTCTTAGAATGTGGTCCCCAGACCAGCAGCATCATTACCACTTGGACCTGAGCCCTTACTGCTCTCACTGTCTTAAAATTCCTAATTTGTTTTTGTAAGTAAAGTTCATTTAGTATGTAAGGTCCATAAAGTAAGTAAAGCCAAGATAATAGGACATTAACGCATGAGTACAAGCAGTGGAGAGACATGCAAGTTGTGTTGGTATGTTCACAGATGGCATTCATAGTGCCCCACAAGCACAGAATTCCAGGAGACTCAGAGCATAGGAGTTCGGTGAGATTCACAGCCAGTATATGGTAAGCATGTTATATCTACAACTGTATCAACTGGGGGAGGAGTGGGGGGGGCACTGAGAGCACAGATTGGTCACAATTTCCATTTGAACCCGAACTCTCTTTGAACCCAGAAAAAAACAATTCTAAGAAGCACACCCCTTGGAACACTATGTATGTAGATCCTGACCCTCAGAAGGAAAGGGACAGATAGAGCCACCCATGGTTCCTGATCCTCTCCATACTTCCTTACTCCTCAGGAAGTCAAAAATAGGAGAGTTGACAGCATGTGTGCATGTCAAGGAGTCAGATAAAGACACTTCAATTAGTTTTGTGTGGGAATTCCACTCTCCTGGTAAGAACAGTAGACATGATACCGAGAAGAATTGTGTAATTTCAGTGAATTCACAAATGAGTTAAATGGTCTTTAAAATTGTCATTGTGCAATCACCAATGAATAGTAAATTCAAGCTAATTATTTACTCTTTTACCCTTTCTTGACTAAGAACATAAAATAGCAAATAAACAGTACTATGAATAGTTGAGAGAGACAGTGAAAGAAAGGAAATGTTTTATCTTTTAGTACCTTATTTAAAGGTAGGTTTTTGTAATGTTTATTTTTTTAATGTTAATGTTTTTTTAATGTTTATTTATTTTTGAGAGAGAGAGAGGGAGCTAGTGGGGGAGGGACAGAGAGAGAGGAAGACAGAAGATCCGAAGCAGGCTCTGTGCTGACAGCGATAGAGCCTGATTTCAGGGCTTGAACTCAGGAGCCATGAAATCAAGACCTGAACCGAAGTTGGATGCTCAACTGACTTAGCCACAAGACGCCCCTAGAGGTAGTTTTTGAATAAGTATCTCTGAATATTCATTTTGCTCTGGGTCCCACAAATTAGGTAGATATTCCTGGGCCCCTGTTAGAAATGTAACTTCCCAGGCCACACACCAAACTACATAATCATAACTCACCGTGACGGGGTTGGGAGGAAGGCAGCAACATGTTGGGTTTTTGTTGTTGTTGTTTTGGGTTTTTTTTTAATATTTATTTTGAGAGACAGACAGACAGACAGACAGACAGACAGACATGGGGCTCGACCCCATGAACCGTGAGCTCATGACCTGAGCCAAAATCAAGACGTTTAGACAACTGAGCTACACAGGTGCCCCGCGGCAATGTGTGTTTTAGCAAGCCCTCCCAATGATTTTGAAGCAAGGTGAAGTTTGAAAACCACTGGTCTGAATCAGTGAAGCTAGAGAACCCCATGGCTCTTTTTATTTAGAAGTTTTGGGTCTGCTGGTTTTATTTTATCTACCCTAAGATGTGGTGGATAAGTCCAGTACCACCATCTTCATAACTGGACTCTAGACGTCTGTCCCCTAATGCTTATGAGCCTCTGCTGTGGAGTCAGACACATATGTGTTCAATTTAAGGCAGCCATGCAACTTTGAACAGGATTCTCAACCTCTCTGACCCTTAGTTTTCTCAGCTGCCAAATGCGGACATTTATGCCTGCCTTATGTGCATTTAGAGGAATTAAATGAGCTGATACACATAAAGTGTTTAGCACAGTGTCTGCCACATGGTAAACACTCAAGGAAAAGGCAATGCATCTAAATTATTATTGAATTATTATCTGTGTTCTTTATTGCCGGTGCTATTAGTCTCATCCTAGACAAACCTATGAGGCATCCCCCCCTACCTGCCTCTTGCTGGCTTGTCTCTTCTGCTTCATAGCGACACACACACACACACACACACACACACAACAGAGTAGACCTTTTCTTTTCACTAGTGGAGGGGAGGGATTGAGAAAGAGAATAGTCTGTTTCTTATTGTTGGTTAGACATTTTCTCGTCTAAAAAGTTCTTTTTGAGATCATTTTGCCTTATAATTTTCAAGTACTCAAGGTAGTGCCTGTCCCACTTGCCTGAATGTTGGATGGAGAAAGTTATTTCATAATAACTAAGGGCCTGACTTTTGGAGTTGGCCCCTCTGTGTCCCAACTGTACTGCTTACTGACTCGATTCTAGGTCTTTTTCTTCAAATGCAAGAAAGTGCCAAGTTCATAGTATTGCAAGGCTAGGGGAGGGGATGAAGTGGAAGAGTGTGTGTGAAGGGCACAGCTCAGCATCTGGCTCTAGGCGCTCTATACGTGTGTGCAGCTGTGATCACTGCTCATGAACCGGAGTTCAGACCAGCTCCAGTTCAGTGCCTCACCACCATGTGTGTTGGCAGATAACTCCCTGGACCTCCTTTATTCACTGTCCAACTGGCAATAGTAGTAAGAGTCTCTCCTGTCCACCTCTAAGTACAAGCCCAGAGAATTATCCTAAAGCACTCCATCAGTCATTGAAGTTCTAAAGAACATGAGGAGGTTTTGTTATTGGTGCTGCTGTCTTCAGAACAAAGATGGTAAAACCCTGAGAAAGGATGCGTTGTTGTGAACCCATGCTTCTGCTCTTCGTGTGAGTTCTTCGCATGTCATGGGAGTCAAATCCTATTCATTTCTTTGTGTTTATTGTAATCGGAGAAAGGGTATGTTAGCACCAAGCTAGAAGTGATCTGTAAAACGGCTAGGGTTGAGTGTTAAATATTCTCCTGCTTTTCCTGAGATCTTTACAAGGAGGCGGTGAACAGAACAGATGCACCCTGAGCATTATTAGAACTTAAGTTTAAATCCAGGACTGCCTGTGGTTTCCTCATTGTAAGTAGGGTACCCCATTTATAATGAGTATGCCTTCAAACAGGCCATGGGAGGAATCTCCCTTCTCTCTCTATTTTTAAGATTTTAAGTAATCTCTACACCCAACTTGGGCTTGCACTCACAACCTCAAGGTCAAGAGTCCCATGCTTCATCAACTGAGCCAGCCCGGCACCCCGCCTCCTTTCTCTTATGGGTACATCTCAATCCTACCATGGATCCTATGTTCCTTGAGGATAGATCTTGACCTTCTCAAGCGAGGTACACTTTGCAGTTGTTCTTCTGAAACATTAATATGCATGTAAATCACCAAGGAATCTTCTTTAAAAGTGGGTTCTGATTCATTAGTTCTGCTTGGGGCTAGAGATTCTTCATTTCTTTCTCTTTTTAATGTTTATTTATTTTTGAGAGAGAGAGACTGAGCATGAGAGAGGGAAGGGGCAGAGAGAGAGGGAGAGATGGAATCTGAAGCAGGCTCTAGGCTCTGAGCCGTCAGCACAGAACCCACACAGTGAGATCATTACCTGAGCTGAAGTCAGACACTCAACCGACTGAGCCACCCAGGTGCCCCAAGATTCTTCATTTCTAACAAGCTCCCAGGTGATGCCAATGCTGCTGGTCCACAAGCCACACACACTTGTGTAGTAAGGGGTTCTAACTAAAACCCCATTGGGATCTTACAGAGCCCACTG
Source organism: Acinonyx jubatus (assembly GCF_027475565.1). Classification (NCBI taxonomy): domain Eukaryota; kingdom Metazoa; phylum Chordata; class Mammalia; order Carnivora; family Felidae; genus Acinonyx; species Acinonyx jubatus. The sequence continues at coordinate 117,942,271 of NC_069380.1, read as the reverse complement.
GTTGAGGGCTTTGTGTTTAAGGAAGAGCACTGAGCCAAAGGAAACCTGGAGCGGAAGCATGGAGGAGTGGTGCCTGTGACCAGCTGGGGATGAGAGCCCTGGCAAGGAGATGTTGAGGGATTATAAGGAGTATGGCAGTAGAGGTGCCAAATTGAGCCCATTGTCTCAAAAAGGAAAGATTTGATTTTTGATCAGTCCCTCTATACTGGAGACCAACAGGGTTTCAGGTAGGGATATCGGAATACTGCTGTGCCTGGAAAAACATTCCAGCAAATAGAACACTAGGAAACTGCTATAATGATTCTGTTACTGCTCTGCACACTCCCCACATGCAACCTGTCTCCTTAGCCAGAATGCCTGCTCTTTTCAAGGCTAGATTTCTAGAATCTAATGATATTATGATAGTAGTGTTGCTTTTTGTTGTTGTTTTCCATGTAGAAACTGTATTTGCACGATACTTGGTTATACAAGGATTTTAAAAGAGGGCCATGTGGGTGGCTCAGTCAGGCATCCAACTCTTGATTTCAGCTCAGGTCATGATCTCACAGGTCATGAGTTTGAGCCCCATATTGGGCTCTGTGTTGACAGTGCGAAACCTGCTTTAGATTCTCATTCTCTCTCTCTCTCTCTCTCTCTCTCTCTCTCTCTCTCTCTCCCCCCTACCCTGCTCATGTTCTCTCTCTCTTTCTCCAAATAAATCAATAAACCTAAAAACTGAAAAAGAAAATAAAAAGAAGAAAAAGTGGCAGAGTGAGGAAAGGAGCCAGCAGTCAGGAGGGGCCACAGCGATGGCACACAGCAAGACCCAGGATGCTCGCCTTTAGGAATGACTTCATCTGTTTCCCCAATTATGTCCTCTTGGAGTCCCAGGTCTTTCACTTGGCTAAAGGGTCCTCCTTCTGGCCAGTGTGTTGCAGCCTGCATAGATCCGGGGCCGAGGCTTTTTTCAGCAGATCTAAAAATTTTGGTGCCCTCAGGCCAGTAGCTCCAGGTTAATCTGTAACTCCCAACAGTCTTCAGCCTTCTCCTCTGGTGAGGAGGCATCCAGGGACTCCAGCTTTCTCCTCTGGCCTTTCTTTCTCACAATATGGATCTCAGCACTTGGGGATGCTACCTGTTCCTGACTCTGTGATAAGGGCATCACCACAGCCTTTTTGAAGTGACTGTGCCTGAGCAAGGGGCTGGAGCATTGCAGGATAGAAATTCTCTTTATCCTTTTGGGTCCACAGCCTCCTGGGCCAGAACCTTGGCTTCCAGTTCATTTTGTTTCATCTTCATCCTTGTGGTCTCCAAAGCTTTGTCCTTATAAGCACCATCTGCTTTGGCACTCAGATGCTCAGCCCATGGACTCCCCTGGACCATAATGGCCATAGCAGCAGTTAATATTTGAGAACTCAAGCTGCAAAGGTCCCTATATCTATTTCATTTAATACAAAATCCCTGCAAGGTAGTCACCCTCGTTATCCCCATTTTCCAACGAAAGAAACTAAAACTTGGAGAGTGTTTTAGTTGGGTCACACACCTTATGAGTGAATGCCTCCACTGTTTCCTACCCTTTGTCCTGCACTGGCCCATTGGCCATCATGGTGTATGTGGTCATTAAAAAAATCCCTGTACTCTAAGGGTTGCAGTAAATGCCTCCAGTGATGGAGGACTCAAAAATGTCTAGCAGCCCTTTCCTTCCTGAACATAGGGAGAAGAAGGTAGAGGAAAGCAGAGGACACCCCCAGTTTGGGTGGCAGCCTCTGTGCCAGGTGAACTCATCATCAAATGTTTCCCATGAAGGGCAGAAACTTAAACACAATACACGAGGGCTTCCATATGCAAACAGTGGAAGAACATTTGCCATGAAGCCTTCAGGTGAACTATCTGAAACCTCCTATTTTCTACTCAGCCACCATCCTGGATAGCGTCCAGAAAGAGCTTTCTGTCTCCTTATTCATGTCTTCATGGCCAAGGATTCATCTCTAGGAGGAAAGCAGACTTATTTCCTTATCTCAGCCCTGGCACAGAGCCTGGCTCATGGGGGTATATTCAGCACATACCACTAACAAGTTAATTAATCCATCTACTAGAGGTGGCTCTCACTCTCTGCAGTAAAACTAATGGAAGCTGTGCTTGAGTTCCTTCCCCTAATGAGAGGAACACAGTTGAGGGCAACAGGAAGGAACTGTCATCATTGATTCCACAAATATTGCCAGGCACTGCAATGCCTCAGTGACTAGGTGACAATGACAGTCTTAGATTTGAGTCACGTATCTACAAACTGTTAGTCATGTAACTTTAGAAGAAGTTCTCAACATCTCTGTGCCTCAGGTTTTTTATCTGTAAAATGGGAATTATAGTAGCTCCTACCTCAGAGAGTTGTTGAAGATTAGATAAGATGCATGTGAAGTGTTGGGTGTAGTGCTCGTGCTGTGATAACCATACACATCAGCTATATGACCCTATATGACCGTGACATCGGGGTCCCTGTCCACAGGGCAAGTGCCAGCAAATTTTTTTTCTGTAAAGTACCAGATAGAAAAAGTCTTACACTTTGTGTGCTACCTATAGTCTCTGTCACAGCAACTCAGTTCTGCCTTTGTAGCATAACAGTAACCACAGGCGATGCATAATTGAATCTCATTTTTTAATGTGGCATGAAATATTATTTTCCTTTTGGTTTTCTTTCCCCCTAACAATTTGAAAATGTAAAATCAATTCTTAATTCACAGACTGTACAAAAACAGGCAACAGGCCAGATTTGGCCCTTGGGCCAGGGTTTGCTCATCCCTGGTCTGGAGAGAAAATTTACAAGATGTTTGCAATACAGCGTGTTTGTTTAAAGTGCTGAGAAGGGAAGGCTTTGTTCTGGCAAGCAGTGAGAAGGATTAAGAATGGCTCCAGAGAGGAGGAAACATTTGAGCTGGGCTTTAGGGAGCAAGTAAGAGCTCACCAAATGGGACAGATAAGAGAAGGAACAGCACCTAGAAAAAGAATGAGCAAAGGGGGAAAAACATTATTTCAAGGGAATTGACCAAAGTTCATTGCTGTACAGAAAGTCAAATTGCATGGAAAACAAAGAGGAAAGATTGTTGTGGTTTAGCTGTTTGTTTTTGTCATTAATTTGATTATTTTCTGAGGCCACTGTTCAATCTGGGATGGTATTACAAAGACCCCCAGAATAGACCCTTTTCATTTGTGTTCAGTTACCATGTTTTTACCCCAAACCCAGCCACCATCACCCTTTTCTGAGTGATTCTAACAATGTCCTGGAAGTTTGTCCTAAAATTGTTTGAATTAACATCTACTGACAAAGAACACAGCTTTTGCGTTTAGATAATTTTGTCATTTAAATCTACACAAAAATGTGAAAATCTTGAAATAATAAGATCACTCTATTATTCTTTATGTAGTAAGTTAAAATCAACTGGTCACCTCTCTGTTAATGTTTTCTGAAAATTCATTTATAGATTTATATATAATTGACATATAACATTATGTTGCAGGCACACGGCATAACAATTTGATGTTTGTACATACCGCAAAATGATCACTACAGTAAGTCTAATTAACATCCACACAGTTATACAGTAATCACACTTATAAAATATCTTTTTATTTAAATGAAAACTTTCAAGTTGCTATACTCCTGGCAACTTTCAAATATACAATACAGCATTATTAGTTAAAGTTATAAGAAATGCATTTTTAAGTAGAGTTTTTACATGAGTTTTTACATGCTTTTCTTTGATATCCCTGGTAATCTCACTAGAAAAAGCAGCCAAGTCTTTTGTCTGTAAAATTATATCTCTGAAATTTTAAAAATCAGATACAGAATGGATTGGTTTAAAGAAGACTGAGATGACTTGGAATTATTTTTAAATCCAGCTGCCTGGAATCTGCAGATTTTTGGTTCTAAAATATTTTCAGTATTTAGAATGTGTCCAGTGATACTATGATTGAACAGATTGTAAAGTAGGTAGGGATTTGTTAGTTCTCTTAAAACAACGCTGATTTTTTCCAACTCTTTCAGCCTCTGAAACTCAGGAGACTATAGAAAATCAATTACTTAGATTTGTCGTGTCTTTGATTCGACCTGTGTTGAGCACCTAGTATGCCCCAGGCCCTGTGGGAGACACTGAGGAAGCACCAAGTCTGAGGCACATTCTCCGCCCTCACAATGAGATAAAGGAACACAGCAGTGTTTTGAAGCAGGTCTAAAGCAAAAGTCATACAAAGGAGAAGACATTCTTTCCGAGCCATTAGCAAATAGATCATTATAGGAGCTCCTATTTTCAGCCAGAGGCCCCTTTTCTGTATTCTTCATTGCATCCAGACTAATTGTGGCAATCTGTAGTGGTAATAAAAATAATAGCCCACACTTATTGAGTTATTAAATGCCTACTATGTGCCAGACTGCTAACTGCTTCGCTACACTACCAAACTACATCCTCACAACATCTCTATGAGGTAATCGCTATCATATCTCTGTTAATATGCCTGAAATCACAGTTACTGTATATTAGAACCCTAACCCAACCCAGGCTTTTTCCACAGCCCATGCTGTTCCCAGCACACTCTGCCAGTTCTATACAGGAACTGCAGAGCAGCCTCAAAATTGTCAGGCTTAAGTACACCTCTAGTCAATTTCAACCATGGGAAGGCATTAGCAAGTCTCTGACTGCTTTACTGATATGTCTCTAGGTGTTCAGCCATCTGAGGAAATGAATAATGGGATGTCGAGGTGTGTACAACTGCGCTTATTCATAAAACCACGTAAAAATACCAAAGGAGAAGAGGAGGTGTCGGGGAGGGGTTAGGGGTGGGTCATTTCAGACCTTTTCAGTGGTTACCTTCCAAGTGTTGCTCTTGAATCCATTCCAGGGAAATTAAGATTATTAAAAAGCAAGAAATCTTTACCTTATCATATCTGCAAGTGTAAAGATGTTGCTCACACATCAGTGATAACTGGCTTCCTTGGATTACAGAATCATGCAAGACAAGAGGAGTTTGGCAGAGTGTTAAAGGTCAGTGCTCCAAGGCAAGAGGAAGACAGTCGAAAAGGAAGGGGGGTCTACAAGCCAGAACCGCAAAAGCAGAGGATACAAGGCCCCTGACGATGGGCAGTATAGGTTATCTGTTCTTCTAAATACATGGACATCCTACTGAGTTCCTACAGAGAACACTTCCGCGACCCAGCTTTCTGGGAAACAAACGGACCCAGCTTTCTGGTTCTTCATTGCTTTTTCTCCAAATTAAGCTGGTCTTAGAAGCAAGAGGAAAGGATATGAATCGCACATTGTTTTACTTTGTGGAACACGTCCTATTCCACGCCTTTCACTTATGGTTTTTGTGGCTCTCCCAGCAATATCACACAAGAATCGCCCTTGCCCACAACAGAGTCATGACAACACAACAATTAATTTTTCTGTTGAAGTTTGCCAGTGAGCCAGCTGAGTGAATATCTGTAAGTGAAGAAGAGAACCTTTTTTTTTCTTTTTAGTATCTGTGGAAAGTTTTATTACCAGGAATCTGGATGGGCAATACTAAATGAAAATAATAATCAAACTTGAAGCAGACCCATTTGTCATAGAAAAATATCTGATCCCAGAGCCTAGTCAGAGAGAAAAGTAATTCATAGAAGGGCCATGAGGCTCTGAGATCTTAAGAACTTGCATTTTATATAGGAAGCATTTTTGCTTTCTTCATTTGAATTGTTCAATTATTTGAATTAGTTGAAATTGTTCAACAACATGATTTTCTTTTTGAGGACATTTTGGGAGAGGGGAACAAATATTTATTACAAGATTCAGATAAATCTGCATTGCTACTGTCCTCATCCAATTTATCAATATCTCTGCACAGACTACGATAACAGCCTCCTGTCTCATCAGTGCCTCTCCAGCCCCTAAAGTGCCACCCCAGGCTCTTCCGAGAGCTGACTCCATCTCACTGTCAGGTCTCAGATTAATGCCACTTCCTCAGGGAGACCTTGCTAACTACCATGCCCAGTACTTATTATCTATTTCATGTGATGTTTTTCCTGACTGTTTTTATAGCCCTTAACATAATCTTCTTAATCTGGTTTATTGGCTGGAGGACTCATTTACTGCTGCAACTCCCTAGAACAGGGTCTGGCATATAATAGGTACTCAATGTTGGTTTAATGAATAAAATACTATGATAAATAAAATGATAATTATAAGTGAATGATTCAATGGAACAAGCAGTAGGTTTAATAATTTAGAAATATTTACTTGTTCAATCTTATAAAAATCCTCTCATGAGGGAGCTATTATCCTCACTTAATAAATGAGGAAACAAATGCATAGACAAGTTCCCACAGCTTGTAGGTAGAAAATGAGGATTTCCACTTAGGTCTGACTCTGAAGTCACTTTTATTTCTACCAAATCATATGACCTTCCAAATAGAAAAAGTTTTGAATGAAAGACATTTTTGAACTTTTTTAATATCCAAAGACTTTGGACTCCAGCCTACACAGCTTTGTGATCTTAGACCAAAATTCCTATGATGATATCTTATCCTTTGAATTAAAAAAAGTAAAGAATGGGCTTTCCACTGCCTGTTAAATGGATTTGACATCCTTAAACCACTCTGTGCACACATATGCCAACCCAAAACTGTCAGGAGGAATCTTCATGCTAATTAACAAATTTGCAGTGTTCAACCAGACAATGGTATGATTGGCATTCCACTTATAATGGCCTGGAACCAGTTTCTTGCACACAAATCAGGACTGTAGCCTATGTGCAAGTGTAACTTACAGGACCATTTTAGTTTAGGCATACAAAATCTTCAGGAGGTACACATATAGCATAAGCACTCCCAGTATAAACAGAATGATATATAGACATACATACATGTATATGCACACATATACATATATGTGCCCACAAATATGCGTCCACACTGTATTTTAACCACAGCTGTATATAGAAAACTGTATCTCACTGGAAAACTGAATATGGTCAAGATAGTGCCAGGAGATACGATACAATTAGCCCATTTACTAAGTTTCCTTTATGTGTCTGTTTTCTGATCTAGTCATTTGAACTAAGCTTTTTTTTTTTTTAATTGCCATGCCTAATGCCAATAGCGTATTTGCCCAAGTATGACTCTTTCATAACAGACACCCATGATCCATATTATCTTCATTTATTTGAAACCACATTGGAAGACGTTAAACAAAGTATTGCTTAAAGGGCGGTACTCACACCACTGACAATGTACAGAAGACTTAAGTGGGAACATGTCATGGGATGGCCAGAGATGAGGGGGGAGTCCGTCTACTCCATCAAAGGCCCAAATTTCACAGGACTGTATTCATTTATATGAATACTTTTTACTTATGGCAAATGGTATTCGTTGCCTATTTATGCAAGTGTTACTTAATTTCTTCTGGGGGTAAATATACTTCAGGAAAAATATGTCAATTTAAAAATATTACATAAGTATCACACAAGTGGTATGCAAGGTGGCAAAAATTTTGCAAGTCGTATGCAAGGACTGATGGAGAAAAACAGAGGTAACAGAAGTCTGGAAGTCAGAGTTCACCGCTTAATAACTGAGGAAACTTGAGTGAGTTTCTTGAGCTCACTTAAAATAGCTGCAGGAACCTCAGAGCTTCTTTCTGTTCAAAAGGAAAATATGTCAAGTGGAACATAGCAGAGGCTAAGGAAATGATCTTCAGAATGATAGTAACTTTGTATTACTATTAACTGTAATTAATGAAAAGGTGTATGTGAAGCACCAGGCACAGAACCTACCAGACCATATATACTCAGCATGTAGGGATCAAAGTCCCTCACCAATTCAGCTTCCTTCACAGTAGACCTAAAAACACACATGTAGTTCAGAACTCAGTTTTAGCTAAATCCAGTCTAAGATGTGAGTGTTGTGTGGCCCATTTTAAGATGGGCACTTAAAGACTACATTGTATATGATTGATATGGCATACAGAATTCTAAGTAAATGCATAGTGAACGATTTTCCTGTTCCTGTATCAGCAATGCCTAGAAGGAATGCACATCACAAAAACAAAAGGTTTTTTCAAGAAAGCAGCTTTCTGTAAGGGTGAGCATATCCACCTTATATACCTACTGTAATGAAATGGGTTAAATATTAATCATCTGGCAGTTTGCAGTTGTAAATTTAAAGGTGAAAACCATATCTAAAAAGAGTTTTGAAAGTCCTTTCCTAGCAAGAATTCCGTATCAGGAAATTCACCCACGAATCCAACATAAATTGAAAAAGCTTCTCAAGAAGAAAAAGAAATGAAGATAAACAATTTGAGATGATCGAGAAAATAGGCACAGGGTCTTATGTTACCTAGGGAAAAATCATTATATGTACAGAATCTCATCTCAAGACCCCTAGGAAGACAACAAGAGGAGATAAATGGAATTAGAAATTTGCTGACTTAAAGGAAAAACAGTGAATCAAAAAATCGGGAATTTAGCAAGACAGGGAGATCATTCCTAGGAAGAAAGAAGCGAGACACAAAGAGAAACCACTAACGGCCAGGGAATCTTGACTGAATATAGACATAATTGCAAATCTTTCTCTAAAATAGTGTACTTTTAAAATATTTTATTTAATTTTTAAAAATTTTCTGTTTATTTTTTTTGAGAGAGAGAGAGAGACAGACAGAGTGTGAGCAGGGGAGGGGCAGAGGGAAAGAGGGAGACACAGAATCTGATGCAAAATCCAGGCTCTGAGCTGTCAGCACAGAGCCCGATGAAACTCATGAGCCACAAGATCATGACCTGAGCCAAAGTCGGATTCTTAATCCAACCCAGGTGACCACCCAGGTGCCCGACCTGGGTGAACCACCCAGGTGCCCCTAAAATATTTTATTATGGAAAGTTTCAGGCATACACATAGAAGGGAGAGTAGGTTAATAATCTTCATATGCCCACCACCTAACTTCAACACCAGTCAACATGCAGCCAATCTTGTTGCATTGAGCCTCCTATGATAGAGTTGGTGGGGTAGGGGAATGGGGCTGGAGAATTCAAGGTCCAAACCTTAGACTTTGTGTCAACCACAATGAATATTTCAGTATGCAGTTTTATATGACAAGGAATATTTTACATAGTTACTTTGCTGTTACCACTCTTAAAATAGCAAGTTCCTTAATATCATCTAAGACCTGATTTCCCAAATTATTTCAGAGATGTCTGTGTAAAAAAAAAAAGGGTCTGAATTAAGATGAAAATATAGGCCACAAAATGAATTTATTTTTGTTTTTGTTGTTCTCCTAAGTCTTAGAACAGTCTCCCTGACACATCTTTTTGTACCATTGATTTGTACCATTGAGTCACCCGTGAGACAGAGTATTACACATTCTGAATTTCATTAATTGTGGTATCATTTAACTTATTCTTTCATCACCCATATTTCTTATAAATGGCAGGTAGATCGAGCAGCTTGATTAGATTCTAGTTTATGTTTTCAGGCAAGAATACTTCGTTGATAGCATTGTAGAATTCAAAGAATTCTTGATTCTTTTCCTTTATCAGTTTTCAGAGCAGTAAGTTGGGCCTGGTAACAAGTGGCTTTTTCTCTTGAATATTCTTATGTGTTTGCTGGGTTTCATACCATTATCATCATCATTCTTTTTGATGCGCAAATTCTCCTATATTAGCACAGTGGGAACACCTTATGAGTGGACTCCTGCATCTTTTGACAAGATCCCTCCTAGTCTTTCCAGGCTTCCTTGCTGGCTAGCTCAGTAAGATTTCCCAGGCTTATCTCATTCATTTCCTGCTCCAGACCTAGAATCTGCCTTTTCTGAGAACTCTGGTTCCTTTTAGAGAGACATAGCATTTAGAAACCACAATCTGGGTGCCAGGATTACTCATCGCTCTTCCATTATCATTGCTTCTAAAGCTTCCCAGTAGACAAAGCTAGGACAAAAAAATATACAAGAGGAAAAAAATCATGAATTCTTATTGATATCACCATATAATATTTAGGGTAAAAGGTTTTTTTCTTTGATTTTATGCTTGTATGTATTTTATTTCATGCTAAAAATCTAGGTTCTTAACATAGTTGTTTTGTTTTACACGTATAATATATGCATTTAATATGTATAATATATATGTATATATACATATAAATATGTATAATATCTTACATATATAATACCTTAAAAATAAGATCACAATATTGGCTCTGATTATAAGATTCCTGAGTACATAAATTGGCTTTGTTTTTGAGAAAAGGTAACATCAGCAACGTACATGGATTGATTTAAAAAGCTATTCATGTGTACCAGACTCCGAATTGGCCATGTCACGTTAGTATCAAGTGATTCAGTCTCAAGGTTTGAGTATGTGGTATACTAGTTTTTAGAAGACTTTACCAAGGTATCCGAAGCTAGAATTTAATGACCAAACTAATTTACCCTAACTATTTAGGATGCTCAGCCTAACTCATCAGTACGAGATACTACAAAATACACTCCACAGGGGTAGAACCAGATCTTTTTTTCACCAGAATATTATGTAGCATCTAGCATAGTGCTTGTAGTATGCATGTGTGCACCAGTCAGTCATCCTACATGGTTTAGGGGAAGCCACTAAAGAGGAAAGTTTCTTTCAGATGTGTTGAAATAATCATAAGTGACAGTGGAGTGGCCATCTATTTCTTCAGATTCTCTGCTATTGTTTTCCAGGCAAATGTCACAATAAGTGTTATTTATGGACTAAGAGCTGAAGAGGCTCTTAGAAACCTAATTCAATCCCTTCATTTGTCAAATAAGAAAAATGAGCCAGGCAAAGATTCCGTACTTTACCCAAAATCACCCAGCTACCCCTTGGCAGAGTCAGAACTGGGATCCAGAGCCCTTCTTCCTTGGTCTGGGATGCTTTCTGCTTGGAGGCAGGTGGCCCACATTCTCATCTATCCCTAGTGTGCTATCTGAACTAACAGTGATAAACAAAGCAGATGCAAGTTGAACAGTTTGGTTGAATCTCTTTCAGAAGGTTTGGATACATTCTCTCTCATCAGGCCCAGATTATTGGCAAATTCAACCTGACTTGTGATTGTCTTGTTCTGACTGACTTTAGGAATGATCTAGCAAGTTGCCACAGACATAGCTTTGTTCCTCTCTAACTTCAGTTTGTATTAGAATGCAAAATCCAATATTGTGAGAAATTGTAACAAATTATTACTTTGTCTAACCCAGAAAAAATTCAATGAATTGAAAAAAAAAAATGTGACCAACATCTACAGACTTCATATTTGATTGACTTCCTAATTTTATACTTTAGATAAAAATTGCAGTTTGTTTATTAATCTTTGTTCTTGATTACCAGTTGTCATTTGACTCTATAGCATAATAGAGGACTGGCCATTCTCCCTCATCATTAAGTCCAAGTTGAAACATCTGATCATTATTAGAGGCTTTATAGGCATAATGGCTCCATAGCCGTTCCATGCCCAGAAAAAAATCAAAAACTCTTTGAGAGTCATGAGATTTTGAACAATGTGGTGACCGCACTTTGCTACTGTACTTATTTTGCATTTGAATTTTTTTTTTAATTTTTTTTTCCACGTTTTTATTTATTTTTGGGACAGAGAGAGACAGAGCATGAACGGGGGAGGGGCAGAGAGAGGGAGACACAGAATCGGAAACAGGCTCCAGGCTCCGAGCCATCAGCCCAGAGCCTGACGCGGGGCTCGAACTCACGGACCGCGAGATCGTGACCTGGCTGAAGTCGGACGCTTAACCGACTGCGCCACCCAAGCGCCCCTTGCATTTGAATTTTTAAATTCCTTTGCTAGGACTAAAAGTACAAAAAAAAATACCAAATTTTAAGTCACTTTTAAACTAAGATTAAAGAGTATTTGCTAATTAGGTCGTGCTATTATCTGGTAATGAAAGTGGCCATTGTGTACAAAAAATATGAACTATTCTTTCAAAATCAAATTCCATCTGTAATACATCATATTCAGGTGCTTGTTTTTATTTCAGCTTTATATAGTCTCAACGTCTTAAGTGTTTCCAGGTAATATACTGTAATGGAAATTTTATCAGCTTCAATTTATCACCGAAATGCTGTCTTTAATGCTTTTCCACCTTTACTGGTTTTGTTAGTATAAAATTATATTTATTTAGCTAAAACATACACATATATATGGGTTGTCAGTGATACTGTTTGAAGAATTATTTATCTTGGTGAAAAACAATAAAACAATATTTCAAAATTCATGCAGTTGAGGGTTTTTGAATTGAGTGGTTTTTTAAAAATTATTTATTTATTTATTTTTGAGAGAGAGAGACAACACGAGTGTGGGAGAGGCAGAGGGAGGAAGAGAGAGAATCCCAAGCAGGCACCATGCCATCAGCACAGAGCCTGACATGGGTCCTGGTCCCACGAACTGTGAGCTCATGACCTGAGCTGAAATCAAGAGTCAGATTCTTAACTGACTGAGCCACCCAGTTGCCCCAAATTAAATGCTTTTGAAAAGAGATTACTTAATTCTTTAAAATCCGCTCATCACTTAAATATATTTCACAGAGATTGGAGTTTTTGTTCATTCAGGTAAGGGAAGGTTTAGATGGCAAAGTCAACTTTTTCTTAGCAAATCAACCTTTACCCACAACAGTACTGCTACATGTATAATCCTTATTTAAAAGTACAGTGCAGCAAAGTAGGAAAGGTTCTTTTTATAAGAACAGAGATAAATATGTATGGCAAACAAAAGGTCACATAATATATATGGAAGAAATGCAATAAATGTGCATGGCAAACCAAAAATTCACGTAACCTATATGGATGTAAAATGAAAGGTAAAGTCCTCCCACATAGAGATTTCCCTTTGAAAAAGTGAATAAGTATATTGATTGAGTAAATTTCTAGAAATATAATTGCTGGGTCAAGTAATATGGACATTTAGATTTTGACACATATTCCCTAGCTTCCCCCTGAAGAGTTTGTATCAATTGAGAGCCCTATCAACAGGGTGTAAGATGGCCTATTTCTCTACACTCTTGACCACATTGTATGTTATTTAGCATTTTTATCTTTGTCAATCTGATAGGTGAAAAATGACATTCTTTTAACTGTCTTATCTTTGAGTAAGCTAAATATCTTTTCATGTTTATAAGCCACTTGTTTCTTTTTTTTATAAACTGAAAGTCCTTAACTTTCTCCTTTTCCCTTTTTCTTTGATTCATCTTCATTTCTTGATTTTTAAGAGCAATTTTAAATATTAAAAAAACTACTTTTTATCATATATGCTGAAAGTATTTATCCCAGTGTGCTCTAGTTTCTGCCTTGCAATTTTTTTTAATTTGTATAGATTTAAACTTATCATTTATTTCCTGTCTGTCCTTTGTGTTCAGTATCTTGCTGAGGAAGGACTTTACCATTCGAAGATTTTCTTCTCTAGTTTTCTTCTAGTACTTTGTCATTTCATTCTTTAAGTATATAAATATTTAAATCTGAGCTGTCTAATGGAAGGAATGACACAGTCTTATTTTTTTTCCCAAAATGGTTGTTAGTTATTTCAGAAACACTTATTTGTATAATTGGTATTTTCTTCTCCAGTTTGAAAAGTCTTCCTTTATTATATACTAAATATCCATGAGTCTTCTTGGATAGTTAAGCTTATTTCTAGATTCTGTCATTTACTGTTTTGTCTATTCATGCCAGAACACTGATTAAAGGCTGTAGTTTTTAATTTTAATGTACTTTCAAACCAGCTTGTCAAGTTCTGAAAAATAGAGCTCAAGCAAGCAAAAGAGAGAGACAGAGAAAGGAACCTTAGTATTGTGGTCAAGATCACTTTTTTGATCAATTTAGAGTAAATTAATATCCTTATGGTATTAAATTTTCTACTTAAGCTGATGGTATGGTTTCTATTTACTCAAGTTTTCTTCATAGAAATAGAGTTTTAAAGTTTTCTCTATGTATCTTAAGCATTGTTTTTTGCTAAGCTTATTTCAGATATTTTACATTTTTATTTTTGTAAATGGGATATGCCTGATTCTTAGGGGACTACAAATGGTTCTTCTTGTAGCAAGTTATATCCACTATTTATTAACATTTTTTGTAGGCTACTGAAGTCTATCAAATTAATTTTGGCATCTTTACAAAAATGGTCAAATGGCTTTTTTCCCTTGACCTATTATTATTGTGAATTGTATTAATAGATTTATTGAACCATCCTTGAATTACTTGCATAGAGTAGAATATATTATGCTGTAAATGTCCTGCTTGGTTCTATTTGCTGGTGTTTTAGTTGAGAGCAGTCTCAAGTTTTCAGAATAAGCAAGAGCTGCCACATCTGTTTCATTCTCTGCTTTATACCTAGCACATACTACCAAGCCCTGTGTGTGAAGCAGAAAAAATTCTCAATAAATATTTGTGAAAAGCAGGGCGGTTCCGTGAGTCACTCGATTTAATTTTCTCTTAACTCTTCTGGTCTGTTCTAGAAAGAGAATCCATGACTAAGAGCAGTATAAAGGTCAATGAGTTGGTCATGTGAGGATGCATCCAGGTCCTCTGAAAAATTCTTTTTGTGTTCACATGATTTTTTTGATTGCTCATAACCTTTTTGGGTCCATTCTTCCCTGTTTTGACTAGACATGTTTTCCATCTTGAGCAATCTTCCAGACATCAGCAAAGACATCTCTGACACAAGCCTAAGTTTTCAGAACAAGCTGTTTTGCATTACTATGAGGCACGGCTAGGGTGTCTGACCAAACCCATGTGAAGCTGAAAGCAGAGCTTGAGCCGGACCTGGCAAATGACTGTGTTGGCTCCATGGCTACAACTTAATTGGCATAGCTAAATTACCTGGCCAGGGCTCCAGGCAGTGGCCCAGGGCCCCACCAGTATAATTCCTGTAGGCGCCTTTCCTTTCTTTCTCTCTTACCCATTAGCTTCCGGCAATGGCAAATGAAATCCTGTACTTTTGTGGCTCTGTGAGTATTGCCATGAGTCTCTCTGAAGAGCTCAATGGCCTGGGTGTGCAGACCAAGTCTTTAAATAAAGACACATGTGAAAACCCACAAGGGTAGAAGAAAGATATGAACAAAGGTCCTTTTTACCATAATAGCTGTGATGATGATGCTACAGATGAGCATTGACTATGACCAATCTGCTCACCTACACTCAATCAGATACTCCTTCAATTTCTTGTCTACCATTATGTTTCTTTTCCAAACTTTACACATGGTGTCTTCTTACGTTCACAAAATTGACCCAAAATCTTGCAAAACTTCCACATATCTCCTTTTTCCTTTTCCTCACATCCCATACTTCTATCTAACTGGCCTCTTTTGGTGTTCCTATGGCCACTTATAACAACTGTTTGATTTCAGGCAATACCCATGAAGGTTGTACACAAACACATTCAACTACACTGTCTAGTTGACAATACTATTTCCAATTTGATTTACTATTCTTGACTTAATAAATGGCAACTTTAAAGAAATCAGATCAAAAGAGTAGCTTATTGGCTTTCACATCAACTCTCTCATAGCTGGTAAAGGATCAGTTCCTACTGCTCACTAAATGAATAGGTTATTTGATAGCCTAGTTCCATGCTAATTTTCCTACTTAGGTAGAGAACCACACAAATTCTAGGACAAGTACCTTTATACTCTAGAATATTCTTGAGTCCAACTGCGTCAATGTCAATTTGTGGATTTGAGAGTCTATGCCTTTCTCTATAAAGATCAAAATGAAATGCATGATTGAATTAATTATTGGGATAATTAAAGGCAAAAATGACTCTTAGCACAGAATATTCTGATAAACTGGTGAATTCAGAGACAATCAAAGTTATTTGGTCTTTAAAACTATACTTTTGGACAAGAATTATCTGCTTTGTTCATGTGGATCATGTTAGCTATAAGGTTCCCAACTTTTGGCTTCACTTTGTGGTACAGACTTGGCATGGGACTACTTAGTATTCTTTCCCCAACATATTCATTTTAAGCAGGAACTGCAACCAGCAGATGATCCCTATTGAATTGCTCCTGCTTCAAAGATGAGGTTTTGCTGTACAGTGCCAACTCTCACTTTTTCCATATTACATAATTCTCTGTTCCCCAGAATTTCCATGCTGCCATGATATAAGTGGAACCAGGAGTGTGGTTTGGTTAATGCTTTGTGTTGATATTGATGGACTATGAAAAGCAGGTTCCTTATTGCCTGGCAACCAAGGAAAGTACCTCAGCCTACTGAACTCAGTATGGGTACCACTTGCACAAATGCAGCTCCATCACTGACTGGATTATTGTTGCCTTATTCCTGATGATCCCCAGCCATATTTAGTGCCTTCAGCCTACCCTGATGAAGCTTCTGGTCAAAAGTAATGTTGTGCTGTTTTTCCCCTTCATAGTCTGAAGTTTCATCATAAAACCAGTGCCATAAATGAATCCAAAAGTCCTTATCTAATAATTCTATTGTCAATGGATCTGGGACGAGACAGTTTAGAGTCACTGATGGAGAATGAGAGACCATTTGCTCATCCTCCTCGATATGTAGATGCAGTATTAAAATGTACTTGGTGCAGTATTTTTTTTTTACCATCAATTACCTTTTACAATTTGCATAAAAGTTAAGTTTCCACAAGAACAATTAACTTTCTTACTTTGTGCTAAGCACTTAATATATATTACCCATTTTAATCATCATAGCAGTACGAGGAAAATATTAATATTATCCCCATGTTTAGATAGGAAAGCTGAAATTCAGTGAGATTTTGCTGTTAAGACAAAACTTCAAAGGTAGTTAAGTAACAGAGCTGTGGATCAAATGCAGATTTACTAAATTGTAACACGTATGTACATTAGACCGCCTCAGGAGATTAAGAACCAATGCCACAAATAATATACTTATTTCTAAAAATACATCCTTTTCCCCAAATCAAAATAATTAGCAAAATGACTGTCTTTCAAAATTTTCAGCTCCGAATGACCACTCACAATGATAAAACATTAGAACGTGTCAGGTCTCTGAGTAAACTAGAAGCAGATGATGGACCTCTGGTGCAGTATTGATCACTTCAAAAGGAAATCAAAGAAAATGACCTAATGGGGATTCAATTTTATTTAATAATCGTTAGAGTAATATTACTGAGTGTTTACAATGTACCTATTCATCAGAAACAGGCTTCTCTGATATAGCTACCTTGTTATCCACATTTCAGCTCAATTAACTGGAATTCTACTGGAAGGAAACAGAAACTCAGCAGCTTTTTCTGTTACACTGTTAATAAGCAATGAGATGAGGATTTTAAACCCGAGGTTGTCCAACTGAAAGGACGGGTCTTTGGGCGTTTTTGGATTTACAAATCAGAAAAGAAAATAAAAACTACTGGCAGGACAGTTTGACATTCGACAAAGAGGGAACCTTCTTAACGCTCTTGCATTACCTGTGTAGCCACAAGGTGTTGCTAATAATCAAAACAATTATAATCGTGACCATAGGGGTTAACATTGGCCAGCTGTTTTACTGTCTGGTTACCTGGCCCACTGCTAAGCACTTGGCACATATCATCATTGCCTTGGAGTCTCACAGCCGCCCTGGGTTGCATGTACCAGTACTATCCCCATTGTACAGCTGAGGAGCATAAATTGCTGCAGGACACATGGAGTTGAGCTAGCAACCAGGTCAAGTTCAAACCCCAGCTTTCAACTTTGACACTCACCAGTCCTGCCCTCAGTCTACCTAAGTGTGAGGACATTTTTGGCTCTTTCTACTACCAAAAAGACACTTCTCTCCCAAGAATACTTTAGTCTGTGTGGACCCACCTTGGCACTGGGCACTATCTCGGGAGAGAGGGTAAGTGAGAGAGAGTGTGCCTCTGTGGACAGGCAGCAGTCAGAGAGAGGGGCAGCCCACACTTGTTCGCATTAACCAAGGAGGGATGAATTAACCTTGGGCGATGGGATAACTTTCTCCAAGGCCCTGAGACGAGAGAGACTTAGAGCCAGTGGGAAAGAGGGAGTTTTACAGTCTGCTGTCTGCCCGATCCATCTGCAAGACGCAAGTTGGCAGGCACTCCCCTGATGTGGCTAAGTGGTGCCAAATACAATATCCAAACTGTGCAGCAACACTAGCTGAGCATACTTAATGCTCTTGCAAACCATTACAGTTTGAAGTGGAATGAAAATTATCCTGGGAACACTTGCTCTGTTACCGTGAAATCATTTGTGGTTGACTCACTGAAGGAGGCTTGAAGGTCCCAGAGTTACATGACCAAGACTTACGTTTCAATTTTTCTGTCCCTGCTGACCCAAGGTGAGAGAACAGAGTGACAAAAGGTGACATTACATCCCAGGGGCCAGGGGCCAGAGAAGGCCCTTTGTTACGTTGTTGATTCGGGAGAAGGGTAGCCAGATAGCCAAGCTTATTAAAATTGTTTGATAGAAAGCCAGAAGTGGTTTCTGGGTGAGACCTAAGGAACTCCCTTATTAGTTAAGTGTACAAAGTTCAGTGCTGAGGCTTGGTAACATTTGTTTTGTTGCTCTAAGAATTGTTATGCTCATTTCTGGATTCTTATTTGTTCAAAACCAGTAGTTTCAAGGGAACTTCTCAGTTTATAGGCGCTCCTGAGAGATGCTTACAGGGCACCTTTGGGGCTGGGGGTGCAGGAGTGGGGCTCCAGGCAGGTTCCTGCTACACCCACAGCAGCAAGCCCCTTCTGGTTCCTGTGTTTTATGAAATGCGGTCCTGTTAGGAAATAGCCGTTGTTATACCACCACCTTTCTTTCAGGGAGTACCCTGCTTTTCTTCTAGAAGTCTACCATTGTCTGTCCATATGTCTTGGGTGATAGGGGCTTCTCTACCAGATGCAGGTGCAGGAATGTGCAAGACTCTAGCTTAACCAACCAGTCTTTGATTCATCTCATCTGACAGGCAGCCCAGGGAAGGGCACTTGACCTAGCTGGGGCAATGACACTGAGCTTGCTCAAGCCCTGATCTAGCCCCACCCCTTTCCAGCTCACGGATAGGCCCTGAGCCACAGGTTCCTCATCTGTAATCTAGGCATGATGCTATTTATGTCTAGAAAGGTGCCTGGCAGGCAGTATACATTTTATAAAACATGAGCTATTGTTTGTGAACCCAGGATCACCATCTGTTGCTCAGTTTTATTAGATCCTTCCTAATTTTCCACTGAACAGCCACCCTACGTGCCCTCTACAACTTCCCCTCTCTGAAATGAAGATAGCAGCAGTTTCCTCCTTCTCAAGCCGATTATGTCTCCACCCACTGAAACCCCTCTCCAGTTTGCTTTCATTTCTCTTCTCCTCCTTCTCATTCCCATTCTTCACTCTGTGTGCCGGAGGGTACCCAGAGAATGTTTGCCTTCGGCTGGCCAGTTGATGCTCACGATACCACATTGCCCAGTGTGATGGTTCTCCATCATTTTGATGCCCCCTCTACCTCAAGATAAAATATTCCTTTTGTAGCCTCATCTTGCAGGTATAACCACAGATGGGTACAATGCCCATTTCCCTGGCCAAAATTCCAGCTCTTTCCAGTGTTTCCTTTGCTTCAGTTCACTTCAGTTTTGCCCTCCGCACATTTTCCAAAGCTCCTCCTGCTGATCTTTTTATTCCTTAGTTGATGGCCCTTAGTATTTCCCTGCCTCACAGAGGCATACAAGGCAGAGAAAAACAGAAACCCTTTCAGAAAAAAGGGCTCCCTATGTGTTGCAGCTCTCTGAGGATATGGTGCTTAATATCCTGACAAAGGAAGAGGCGGGTAGAGAGAGGAATGCATCTGAGGATGAGACAAGAAAAAGGAGACATGTCTTTGAGCCCGGGAAGAGGAAAAGCCAGATGGCCATTCGAGAGCCAGAATCCAGTCACTCATAGGCCCCACCCCGAGGAGGTGGTGGGATGTAGAAGGGGTAGGCTACCTGGTTCCCCTGGGGAGGCTGATGCTGAGCAAAGATTCTCCAACCTTGGCAGAGTTCCCATGCCAGGGATGGAGCAGGACAGTGCAGAGACTTTAAGAGAACTCCAGGCCTGGATGGTGAGGATGTCAGCAGCAAGCATGATGAGTTGGTGACAGCGTATGAATTTAGTCTCTTGTGTTACCCAAGGAGGGGAGGGCCTGGACAATGACTAACATTAGCCTCCCTGCCACGCTGGCTGGGAGGAGCCAGACTTTAACTGAAATAAAGCACAGGCAAGAGATGCGGCCTTGCATACAGCTTGTACACTAAAACGTGCCCTGAGGATTGGTACCCGCGTGTCGGCACCTGCAGCTTAGTGTGAGGTACCAGTATGTGAGCGCATTTCAGCGAAGGTCTGCATCGGTGAAGGCGCCAGCCAGGAGCGTGGATACACAGTGCCTCTCTATGGTAACACATCTTCGTCGGAGGTCCTGGGGTTAGCTTTCAATGTGGGTAGGAGTGCCAATACCCAAAATACGTCCTTTTGGGGAAAAAAAAATCACTTCCCTACCCCCAGGAAATTCACTCAACATCATCTATCTGGAATTCTATGAAGCCAAACCCACCAATCAATCAATGACAAAATCAGAATGAGAGGAAACTTTCTGAAGAAACACCCTCCCATCCTCTCACATCATAGGTGAAAAATGGCTGGCTTTGTTTTCTTTGCTTGTGAAGGTGCAAAAAAAAAAAGGGGGCAGATCATGATGCTTAGTCTCAAGTATCCTCATTTCCAGATGCCTTTATAGTTCCCAAGTTGCCCCATCAAACTGAGTTACAACCCTATTAAAATGCCACACTCAATATTTTTTGTCTAATCCCCTAATACTCCAATCCCTGGCTGTCAGCAGACACATCAGGAAACTCCCCTGCCCAGAGGATTCGGTTTCGGTTTGTTTTGGCCAGGGAAAGAAAGTACTAAAGAGAAGGGGAGCGATGCAGAAAGGCCGGGAGGCAGTGGGGAATCACAAGCCTTATCCATTCAGGCAGTCTCTTCAGTGACTGGCCCTTCGGCCGCTGGCGGGCAGGCAGGCGGGGCAGGTGAAGTGCCATTTTGAAGGAGAGATGTGACTGGACTGAGAGAGCACCCGTTAGCCACCAAGCGAAGGAAATGAAACCTGGTAACCTCGGCTTCTCACCGAGGAGAGGGGGAAGGTGGCCCTAGGGTAACTCGACCCAACAGATCCTGCCCAAGGACAATTATGGAATGCAAATATTTATAAATCCCATGGTTGTCTAATGCTCTTCAGAGCGCTAAACACACACACTGAGTCCCCACACCAAGATGAATGAGTTCTGCCTCTTAAATGCCCTGACCAGCAAGGACAAAAGGAAAGAAACTGTCAGATAAGGGTCATTTTCTCCATCTTTTGACTATAAATCTTTGTAAACAGGCATTGTTTTCTGGTCCCAGGGTCTTCCTAATGGAGGCAGGTGGCTTTGTATATGGGGAGTTACCAATGTTCTGGTGACTCTACACTCCCCCCCCCCCCACCATTTATCTTAGGAAGGGATTTGAAGGGGAGCAAGAGGAGGAAGGGAAAAGGAGTAGACATTTCTTTCTTTCTTTTTTTTTAATGTTTGTTTATTTTGAGAGAGAGAGACAGAGTGGGGGAGGTTGCAGAGAGACAGGGAGAGAGAGCTCCAGGCAGGCTCTGTCCTGTCAGTGCAGAGCCTGATGCAGGGCTCAGTCCCATGAATCATGAGATCATGACCTGAGCCCAAATCAAGAGCCGGATGCCTAACAGACTGAACCTCCCGGGGGCCCCAGGCATAGACATTTCTACTAGATGTTGTCTTTCACTGTATACCTTCTCTAAAGACACAGCATACATTTCAGCCCTGTGCTTGTCCCACATGATGTCTGGCCCTCTGCCTGACAAATGTGAGTGGGGTGGTGAAGGGCACCAGATTGGGTTAAAACAGAGGCCAGGTGGTGCTGCTCTGTGGGAAAAGACAGCCAGCCTGGCTTTGCTCTGAGCACCACATTTCCTTTTTTTTTTTTTTTTTTTGGAAAGGAAATACAGAATATTTAAAAAATTTTTTAATGTTTATCTATTTTTGAGAGAGAGAGAGAGAAACAGAGCACGAATGGAGGAGGAGCAGAGAGAGGGAGACACGGAATCCAAAGCAGGCTCCAGGCTCTGAGTTCTCAGTGCAGAGCCTGATGTGGGGCTCGAACTCACAATCTGAGATCGTGAGCTGAGCCAAAGTCAGACACGTAACCAACTGAGCCACCCAGGTGCCCCAAGGAAATACAGAATATTAAGAAGTCTGAATAATTAAGGATTTATGAAAGGGACAAAGATGATCCATATTAGGTAATATGTGGCTAAAAACTATAGGAATTAATAACGTGGCTAGTAGGTACTCTGGAATTACTAGGATATTTCTTTTCTGATCAAATGGAAGTGGGGAACGAATTGAAAATCGCCCAGGAGTCTCCAGTAGGAATCCTGAGTGGGCAGCAGGAGCTCACCTGTTGTGTACCCAAGTAGGGAGGAGATAAAATGAAAGCTGGGGAAAATACCTCCCTGGAACACCTGGCCACACAAACGGGAAAACGCGACAAAACAAATGGGAAAACGCGACAAACTGTGGCTCCTTCAAGAAGCTACAAATGTAAAAACATTAAATGCTGAAAGCAAATGAAATAAATCGGTTACTGAGCTCATTGACAAGGTGCAGAACGGGTGATTGTCTGTCACATGCTGTAATTGTTATAATTGCTTGTGGCAATTATGTTGCCACATCCTGTCCACCGCATCTCCCCTAAGGTCTCTGGCAACAATGCTGTCTTGCTAGCCTGTTCTCTAACTTGCCTTGCATATTGATGCACCCAGATCCAGTATGCATTAGAAACCGTGTCATCATAAAATAAGAGAGGTTGGGATAATTGAGGCTGGGGGTCAGGAAAAGTTGTATGAGCGGAGTCAGACTGCTTAAAAAAAAAAAAAACAAAAAAACTCTCAGGATTGACAGCCAAGCAATTAGCTGGCTTGATGGGATCAAAGTATAATATTTGACTCAAGAAGTAGCTGAAGTATGGTCCTGGACCAACAACATCAGCATCAGCTGGGAAATGGGATAGAAATGCAAATTATCTAGTCTCTTGGCCCCACCCCCCATTAATTTAGAAACTGGGGGTGGAGCTCACAATGTGTGCTTCAACAAACCCTCCTCACCCCCATCGATTTGGATGCCAGCTGATGTTTGAGAATCAATGGACCAAGGACTGAGAATGATGAAGGAATACCACACAACGTCACTTCCTTAAGTGTTTTCAGGGGGCCCTTGTTCTAGTGATAATTCTTTTGTTAAGCAGACCAACACTTCTCTTTTGAAAGTGTCTTCAGAGACTAGGTCCAGAGTGGATCTTGTTTCTTTATTTGTTTCCTTCTTTGGATCATTCTTTCCAAAAAGCCAAATCACACATGTCTTTTGTCAGGTTTTCAAACTCAACCTCAGAGGACAAAGCTTTCACATTGAGAGTGTTCAAAGGAATGTGCTTAAGGAGATTATTTCAGACAGGTTTACTGTGACTTTGCGCTCATTGTGCCCCTGTCTCTTCTCACTATTTTTTAAATATAGCACACATCTGGAACAGTCTGAGAATGTGGCTCTTCTAGGTAGGATAGGGCCCAAGTACAGAAGAGCAACGGGTAAACTGATAGACTGCAGGAGACAACAGATTGTAGGTCAGAGGCCATGTGCACCAAGAAATAGATGGATAAAGTTTCCAGTGCTGCTCAACTTGCATGATTTGGATTCTAAGGGTATTTTGACAGTGATGGGCCATGAAACAACTGCCATATCCCAACAGAGACAGAGACATGAAGTGGGGGCAAAATATCACTGAGAGCTAATGGGGTAGTTTGGGGAGCAAGATATCACCCAGGCTAATTCTGCAAATTCCACTCCAGCTTTCCCATTTGGCCATCACAGTGTTTTCCAGTGACATGTAACCTGTGCATAAATAACGTATGGGAAATATTGAAACCGCAATGACCTAAGGCATCCCCATACCATGCAAGTCAGGCAGTATGGCTGGATTTAAACATAACTCAGAGATGTTTGCACAAAGCTCCCATTAAAGCAATCATAATTTCCAATTTTTTAAAACCTCATCATGTGGCTGTCCCTCTCCATTCTTGTAATAGAATAAGTATCAAGAAGGACAAAGGGAAGGGCACCTGGGTGGCTTAGTAGGTTAAGCATCCGACTCTTAACTTTGGCTCAGGTCATGATCTCACAGTTCATGAGTTTGAACCCCGCATTGGGACTCTTGGGATTCTGTCTCCCTCTCTCTCTGCCTCTCCCCTGCTAGCTCTCTATCTTTCTCAAAGTAAATAAAAATAAAAACTTTAAAAAAAGAGAAAGAAAGAAAAGAAAAGAACAGCAAAGGGAGAGGTTTGTGTTCTGATACTGACCAGATTTAACCAATTTCTTTGATAGTCCATGATTTGCATATTCACCAAAACTTCCAGTAATGTAAATTTTATATCTCCCATGTCCCTATTTCTTATTGTAGAATGTTGTTAGTAAATGTTATTCTAAATCAATTACTTAGGGAAATAGAATTTTTGCAAAAAAGGAAAAACCAAAAAGCCATTGGTAACACCTCATTCTATTCCACCCTGAGGAACCTCTGCCAGGATTAGTAAAGACAGCAAATGCAAATTTGATCTGCCTGACTGAATGATTAGACACTGGATTGGTAGGAAATGTGTTCAGCTCAACTGATAGCAAACTGATCGTCATTTAAACACATAAAGATATGTTTATCTCTCATCTCCATTCACAGAGAAGCAATTTGCAGTCAGAAGTTTTCCTTCAAGGATTTAGATTTTTCTGTCTTCCTGGTCCACCATCCTTGGCTTTTGCCTTTTGGCCTCGTGATAGCAACATAGCTGTACCCCCCACATTGTATCCGTGTCTCAGGCAAAAGAAGAGAAAGTTCAAGCAGACTTCTGGTTACGTCTCATTGCCAGAACTGTCACATGGCCATATCTGGCTGGAAGGGAGGCTAGAAAACCAGGGTTTTAGCATTTTAGACCTCTGAAGGAAAAAAGGAAAATGGGTCAACAAATCCAGAGTATATTATTACAGACATCATAATAAATAACAGAACTCTGGATTAATAGGTCCTAACATGTTTCAGCAAACATCATCAAGGGCTTTCTCCGGTTATAGGTTCATACAAGCAACTAATCATGATACAATGTGATAAAGACTCAATGCCAGGTGTGTAATTAGAGCCTTGTGTTTTGCTGGAGGGGCTCAGGGAAGCTCCAGTGCTTGTCAGGCTTTAATGGGATTTTGTTAAAATGCAGACTTAGGATTCAGTGGATCCAGGATAGGACCTGAGATTCTGTATTTACAGCAGGCTCCAAGGAGATGCCAGTGCTGTTGGCCCATGGCACACACCATAAAATAAATAAAGATGTAGGTCACAGTTAAACAGGGTTTTAACATAAGTAGGAATTCACCAAGTGGAGAAAAGAGAAGGGGGCACCTAAGACTACAGAATAGTGTGCAAAATGCATGCGCACATCCTCATTTATGCAGTTCTTTGCCATACTATATGTATACTATATGCATACTATATGTATACTATATGCCATACTATATGTATATGTGTCTGTGTCTGTGTGTGTGTGTGTGTGTGTGTGTGTGTGTGTGTGTGTGTGTGTGTAGTTTCTGTGACCTTTCCTTTGGTCATTTATGTTGTAATCTATGATGCAGGTTTGGCCCATTATGACCGTTGAAAGACTTGCAGTATTATTATTACTGAAGCTGTCCAAGAAAACAAAGAAAGAGTACCATGTAAGATCTTAAAAGGTGAACTCCACTTCTTGAGTCACATCAAGAACTGGTCAAGGGCACAAACTATATAGATCATCTCTTAAATGTTATAAAACTAATCATAGTATAACTGTGGCTTGGGATGATTGACCAATAATTGTGTGACCCATGGCCTAGGAGAAACTATGGCCAGAGGGATGTCGTGCTTCAAAGGTTTTGAGAAAATCTGAGGAGTCAATGCCAGTGCATGATGCCAGACATACCTCTCTGGGGAGACCATATTGAAATGACCGCGTGTGCGGATGGTTCAAGTAGCATTTCCGTTTCCAGATGCTCATCCTCGACACTAAATGAGGAATGATACTATGGGGCACATTTAGAGATTAGCAAGTAGTTTTGATGTTTTGGAGTACAGGGCAAGAGCGGAAGAGTGGTGGTAGATGAGGCTATTCTCGTGTCAGAATTAGATCGGCTTAGCCATGCTAAGTTCCATATTACCCTACAGGCTAGGGGAAACCATCAAAGTTCTTAGACAATGGAAAAACAAAGTCACATTTGAGCTTTAGTGGGATAATTTTGTTGACTATTCAGTGGAGAGATGCAGGGAGAGTAGAGCAGCTAAACTGGAGATAGGGTAGGAGGAGAGGTGGGGGGAGAGGAAAGATGAGACCCTGAACCTGAGCAGTGATCATAGCAAGTGAGAAAAGGAGCAAGATATAATAGTCATGTCAAAGGTAGGCTCACTAGCCCAAACTAAACTTTAAGGTGTGGGGCTTAGGGAAAAAGAGAAGTTGAAGATGACCTTGAGACCAGAGAAGTTTGGACTTGTGTGTGTATTTTAATTAATTAACTAAT
The DNA here is from genome assembly GCF_027475565.1 of Acinonyx jubatus. Classification (NCBI taxonomy): domain Eukaryota; kingdom Metazoa; phylum Chordata; class Mammalia; order Carnivora; family Felidae; genus Acinonyx; species Acinonyx jubatus. The sequence goes on along the minus strand of NC_069380.1, from coordinate 117,915,675 downwards.
TAATTAAAATTCCCGTTTGAAGTACTGCAGTCATTCACAGTCCCTTTATACCCATCTGCCTTATTCTTGGCCACATCGTGTATCTTTGACACCTGCCAGAGAATGAAATCTTTTGAGATTGAGCACAAGAGGTTTTAGCTTGGCCAACAGGATGAGTGATAGATAGTGCCTCTAACTGCGAGAGTTAATACAGGAGAGGAGCTGGTCTGTAGAACAAAGGTAATTCAGTCTATAGTTTCACCAATAAAAAGGAGAGAATGGTTTGGCACTCATAGATTGAGAACTAGCCTGAACCTTGATTCACTTTTTCTGTGACCTTGAGCCAGTTCCCTTGGCCTTCCAGTAGCTATAAAGCAGAAGAAAACATCCACCACCCTGTGAATAGCTCCCCAAAGCCACTAGGCTCAAAACACTGATTCTGGCCAGTACACATTAATCAGTGTCCTCCCTCCCTCCTTGTAGGCATCTTTACAAGCCCTCATTTCCCTGCACACTCAGCTCTCTAGACTCAGAAAATATGTGTCGGTAACCGGGACTCAGGGTGCTTCCCCAGAGCAATGCTGCCCTGTGGAATCAAACCTGAGAAGGGAAAAAAACAAGTCAGTGTATCACATTTCTCTGGGACTCACCATCCGATTCCCAGTATGCAAGAATTTTTAGAAAAAGTTCAGTGTTTATTTTCATGGTTGTACTATAGACCTCTGGAAATACCACAGATAACCACAGCACCAATAACTATTTAATTTATTACATTTGTACATGCAGATGGAAAGAAACCAATCTTGGCATAAAGACAACTATAAACAAATGTAAATTACAAATCAGACAGTCAAATTGCAAATGGGAGTAGAGAAGATTCAAAATCTACCTTACGTTTTTCCATTCCCATGCAGCATTGTTATAAAATCTTTTTATTTTTTCCCCCACTAATATGAAGTCCCCCTTCAGTTAATGAGCTTTTGTTTTTTTCTCCTTATGCATTCACGTAAAAAAAAAGAAAAACAGGCATGGTTCTAGGCTCTGGGTATGCAAAGATCAAATAAGACTTGCCCCTAGTCAAATCATTAGTTAATCCTGTGCCTTGGGCAAAGTTTAGTTGTAAAAAAGAAATTTTTAATGGATGAGTAAATGGACTAATTTAACCTATTAAATGTCTCAAACTCTTTTTTGAAGAGTAAGGGAGGGGGGAGAGGAGAGCTTACTCTTTTTAATGAGGAATTTTGAATAAACAATACTGAATATGGAAAAAAAAACCAGATTCTCTACTTTGTATCTTTTTAATCATTCCTTTGGTCCCTGATTATCTCAAATATGTGTTTATTTCCTCAAACTGGATGATCTTGACTCTATCAAATGTCTAAATTTAAATACCTAAACTAGAAGCCAAGAGGTAGTATTTTCCTTCCAAGAGGCACAGCTACTGTTTCCCTCTACCTGCTAACGAGTAGCCTCAGTAGATTTAGCTAAATTCATGGGCTTCTATTCGAAATCAGAACAGTGAAATCACTGTTTCCAGCTTCCTGAGACTCTAAACCTGGTTCAAGTGACTATTTTCACTTAGATCAATGCAAAAACCATCCGAATGGTATCTGCACATCTTCTCTTGCCTCATCCATTCCATTCTCCACACCATGAGCAAAGTGGTCTTTTGAAAGCACAAGCTAATTATATTGACTCTGTCCCTAAAATATTCCCATTGCTCTCAGGATGAATACATGAATACATAATGTGGTCTTATACCCAGCGAGATAAACCCATCCTCATGTATCCAGATTCAACCTGTACCACACTTTTCCCCCTATAATTGGCTGTTCTTGCCCCACATATCTCTATTTGAAGCAATCATCATAGGTGTAATTTTTGGTAATTTTAAATTCCTTGATGACTTGATAATAAACAACAAGAAGGCAGTGGCTATCTCTTAAGGCTCCTAGCATCAGAGCCTCACACAAGAAAGACGTTAATACATATCATTGTGGGGTGTGTGGGTGACTCAGTTGGTTAAGTGTCCGACTCCTACTTCGGCTCAGGTCATGATCTCATGGTTTGTGAGTTTAAGCCCTGCATCAGGTTCAGTGCTGACACTGCAGAGCCTGCTTGGGATTCTCTCTCTCTCCCTGTCTCTCTTTGTCTCCCCACTTGTTCTCTCCTTCTCTTTCAAAACAAATAAATTAGTCTAAAAAAAATAGTATATATATCCATTGCATGAGTGAAAGAATATATGACCAAATGATCTATTGTTAATTTAATCACATGGTACTGATTTTAGTAGTCAAAAACTTATTTCAGGGATGAAAACTGTATTTTGTTTAATTGCACAGTAGATATTACCTTCAAAGTATTTCAAGTCTTCAAGGGTAGATATTCAAAGTGGTCATTGAAAGGATTTGTATTTCTCCCATTCCAGAATGGAGGGAGAGAAAAAACATAGTTATGATCTACTATCTCTGAAATTCTCTGTGACTGTCTGCATTTGAATGAATCTTTTCATCTCTAGAAAGAAAGTTTTGTCCGCAGAAATCATAAATGTTTTATAGAGTCAATCATTTTACAAATCATATTGTAGAAAACACTCTTGCTTCCTTCAATTTCATTTATGTATTGGCCCACCTTTCATAGTCCGATGCTTATGATACTAACCATTCTGCTACAAAGATGAATAAGATATCCAGCAAGGAGTGACGAACTCTTAAATAATACATAGAATAAATATTGTAATATAAATGGATGCAAGTCTTAAATGAGGAGAGACTGATATGATACAAGAGTTTAGAAACTTATTCTGAGGTTTATGTGGCCAGAAAATCAAAGAAGTTTATCATACTTGGCCAGATGCTATTAATACTCAATGGAAAAGAATATCCTTTCTTTTGTGTTCCTAATTAAACATTGTATCCAATTATGGGGCACCAGCGTGGCTTGGTTAAGCATCCGATTCTGGACTTTGGCTCAGGTCATGATCTCACAGTTTGTGAGTTTAAGCCCTGCGTAGGTCTCTGTGCTAATACTGCAGGGCCTGCTTCGAAGTCCCCCTCCCTCCCTCTGTCTCTGCCTCTCCCCTGCTGGTTCTCTCTCTCTCTCTCTCTCTCTCTCTCTCTCTCAAATAAATAAACTTTAAAAACAGCAACAACAAAAGCATTGTATCAATTAAAATTTGCCCTGAATGAGAACTTGCTTTACCATTGCTTTCTATGTAACTACTGTTGCTCTTGAATGATTTTCCTCATCTCTGATCCTTGGCTCCTGTTACCAACTCTGTCTCTGGCCTTTTCCTTCAAATAACCTTCCAGTAACCAACCTTGCCTACTCTGACACTTGTGCCTCCTGGACCATGAATAGAACCAGTCGATGAACTCTCTACCTGTCCTCTTATCCACCCATTCCTTCCACATGATTTGTATATGCTTGTCATCTAGGTAGGGAAACAGACATGAACACAAGTAAACTGCAACACCAGCAAAATGAAACAGTGTTGTATGAGAAACCACAGAGCTGCACTTAAGAACATGGGCTCTAAAATAAGGAGTCTGAGTTCACATCCTGGTGCTATCTCCTATTAGCTGGATGTAACGAAGCAAGTTTCTTAACCTCATCAGTAAATTGGAATAATAATGCCTATATCTTGAAGCTATAGCAAGTGTTAAATGAAGACATTTATGTAAGATGGTTAACACTGTCCAGTACATAGTAGACACACAATACGTGATAATCCTGACAGTGATGCATGAAAGGACCATAAACATATGTATCAAATGCTGCAGGGAATCAGACCAAGGTATGTCTGATTCTGTTTAAGAAGGGGTTCACAATGGGGCACCTGGGTGGCTCACTCGGTTAAGCATCCGACTTCGGCTCAGGTCATGATCTCACGGTTTGTGAGTTCGAGCCCTGTGTCGGGCTTTGTGCTGACAGCTCAGAGCCTGGAGCCTGTTTCAGATTCCGTGTCTCCCTCTCTCTGCCCCTCTCCTACTCATGCTCTGTCTCTCTCAAAAATAAATAAACATTAAAAAATTTTTAAAAAAGAAGGGGTTCACTGAGAGAAATATTTGAGCTGGATCTGGAAGGATAGAAAGAAGCGAGGAGGTAGATTGGGAGATTTATTTCAGAGGAAAGAAACATCATAAACTGAAAATAAAAGGTAAATTTAAGGCTTAAGAGTGTACAGAAGAAATAAACGATAAGCTAGCTTGAATCTTGGGCTCAGCTATGGATGATAGGGAAGAATCTGAGTTAGATCTTGGAGATTTACCCAGACTGGCTTTCAATTAATGACATAAACTGTGTTAAAAGTGATGTGTGTATAAAGTGTATGCAATTAACAGCTTGGACATCATGAGATGGGGCCTTTATTAAAGGCTCACCCTCTTCTTTTCAGACATTTATATGGAGACCTCTAAGTGTTTCATGACTGTGTTTATCAGCTACTTCTCTTGTTGAAAACTCCTCTTACCATTTTTTTAATCCAAGTGCACATTTTCAGGATCTAACCAAAAATTCAAAGATACAAATCATGACTTCTCTCTTTGCTTAGAGGCTACATTGCTCATCTGCGCCTAGCAAGGGAAGCTCTTGAAAACTCTTACAAAACATGTTTTTGGTCATTACAGTGGAATTGAAAATTCTCCTAAAAGCTTGCCTTTTTGTGTCAATGTCTGTCTCTGTCTTCCCACCCCTTCTTAATCTCTTTGTCAGTTCAGCTTCTTTTATGATGGACACCCTCACTTGTGAGACTTTGAGTAATTTGGTATTTTGCCTATGATTGTTTTTAGCCCCACATATTCTATAAATCACCCAATACTTTCTATTTCATTAGTACCAAGCTGACACTTGAGAAACGTGGTTTGCTATTTTATTTTCCTCTCCCATTATTCATCCAGCCCCTCCATATGTATTTTTCTTACACATAAACCCAGTACTAAAAATACACATCAGTTGAAGGTTCTGCCAAAATACTTCATGAATGAGTAATACAACTTACCCGAGACCAGAAGAAGTGTGGGGGTCCTAAAATAAATCCCTTTGAAATGAATGAACCAATTTGTCTGGAACCTGACTTCATTAAGACATTATGAATAGCTATGTGGGATACAAAGTCAGCGGGTTGATATGAGGCTCAGCATACACGACACGTCAGCCTCCAAGAATTGGCTTCTCTCCCCAGATGTTGCAAGCTCAGCCAGTGTTCTCAGGGCACAAGCATATTGCAGCCCCTGTTTTGTTTTGTTTTGTTTTCATTCTTTCATTGCCCTAATCTTTATCTATAAATTTCATATGTATTTGTTTACTTATATGTGACATATATGTTACTTATATGTAACATAAATCTGTATCTTCCTTCTAGATTATAATTCCATGAAGGAAGACAGGACTATTTTGCACTGTTTCCCACCGTGTCCCTAGCTTTAAATCAGTGCCTTGCACAGGGTAAATGTTCAGATTTGTTGAACTGATTTCAAACCCAAAGTCCAGGATAGCCAAACTAACAACTAACTCCATTTTTGCTTATATGTCTCCTGAGAATAAAATAACAAAGATGGGTTTGGTTGATGAGTGCCTACTACAAGGCTAGTACCGTGCTAGCACACTGAAATAGATTTTGCTTCATGGTCTCTAATCCCTGCAACCCCCCTGCATGATCCATGCTTGCATTGCCTCTGTGAATGAGATCAGTGATGCTCAGAGAGGTTAGCTAACTCACCCAAGGTCATATAGCTGGAAAGCAGAAGCCATAGGGTTTGAACCTACGACTACTTTATCACAGCTTCTCAGGTTTATCACTCTGCTACTCCTTACCATGTATCTTCTTGACATTATTAGGGTGTAACCCCTTTTGTATTGATCCTGAATTGAAGTTTGAGAAAGGAATTGTTGCTTTTAGTGGCTTGCTGCTCCTTGTCTCAATTGTTGCAGAGTTATACAGATGGCCACTCCTCCTTCTCTGTCTCATCCCCTCTGGCTACTTCAGTCTTCCACATCCTTTGGGAAGAGCAAAATAAAACTGATCCCTTTAACAAAACTCAGCCATCTTTCCCAGGTACATTTCCAAGGAAATCTGATTGAACTCAAGCCTCACAGTAAAGCTCCACCATCAAATGAGCCCAGATTCTCTTCCTGCTCTTGAAGAATTTTACAATCCATATGAACTGTTTGGCTAGCTGCTTCAAGAGGGGTAAATTCTCCAGCTGAAAACAAAGCAGGAGGGGAAGTATGCCTTTTGCCTGCCGACCAGCATTCTTGTCTTCTGGATCCCCTTCCAAGCCGATACCTGAGAGTTTTCAAGAGCTCTGGAACCATTCACTCCCTCCAGTGAGCCTGGAGTCATAGCACCATCCATCCAAATAAGGCAAAATGCTTCTTGTATGTATGTATGTATGTATGCATGTATGTGTGTATTTGCTTTAAAAAGGTCCCTGAGGGGTGCCTGACTGGCTCATTAAGTTCAACATTCAGTTCTTGATTTTGGCTCAGGTCATGATCTCATGCTTCTTGAGATTGAGCCCCCTCTCAGGCTCTGTGCTGATAGCATGGAGCCTGCTTAGGACTTTCTCTCTCCCTCTTTCTCTCTTGCTCTCACATACATGTGCATGCTCTCTCTCTCTAAATAAAAAAATAAACATTAAAAAAAATGTCCCTGGGTTCATGTACATATTTTACTTTTTTTTAAATTTTTTTAAAAAATTTTACCATAGAAAGAGAGAGCACATGAGTAGGAGAGAGGGGCAGAGGGAGAGAGAGAGACCCAGGCAGGCTCCACATTCAGTGCCAAGTCCGACATGGGGCTCAATTCCATGACACTGGTATCATGATCTGAGTTGAAATCAAGAGTCAGACAAACTGAATGAGTCACCCATGTGCCCCCATGTACATATTTTAAATGTGTCTTATTCTGTTAGATCACCATTGTGCTTGTCTTGCCTTTATAGGATGGAATAAGTTCTGAAGAATTTGAGGAACTTCAAATTAATCAGTGAGTTTCCTCCACATTGATATTTCACTCCTCTGTAATACTCTGAACCATTATTCAAGATACAGCAAGTATAACTTATGTGCAGTGTTTCCTGATTATCCAAAGCAGAGCATTGTCTATATACAAGTTTGCACAAACTCTACAGTGTAAGTCGCCACACAAAATAATTATCTATTTCCCTGCTGTTTACAGATCACAGACTGTAAATACCCTGTGGTCAGGCATCATATCACATTAATTTCATATTCCTTTCCTGTCACCTGATATTCAGTAGATCCTCAGTAATTGTGAAATGCATTGTGTATACACACAGGTTTTTCATCCTCTTTTGAAACATTATGATTGACAGCTCACTATTTCAAGATCTAGACCCTTCTTCTGTTATGCAGATATGGTTATAAGATCATTATTTTTTCTTGTATTGGGCTGAGCTCAGTGTCTCTAACACTTCCAACTTTGGTCCTGGTTTTGCCTTCTGGGCCTACCCAGGCGAAGCATGCTTCTCCAAATATTCGAAGACAGTTGATGTGCCCCCCTCCAGGCAGGCACCTGACCTGCTCTACTGAGGGCCTTCATAGGACAGCTTCTGAACATTAGCCATCCTGGTTCCTCTTCCCAGGATAATCTAATGATCAAAATTCCTCCAAAAGAGGGCACCGTACCATGTCCCATATATGGTAGCACCACCGAGTGCTATGAAACTTTACCGAGCTGGACACTATAATTTTGAAATAGCCTCAGTAACATGACATTTTTCAGTATTACACCAATTCTCTCACATCTTTTTTTTTTTTTTTACCATAGGTAGGTCAGATTTCTAATTAATCCTGCTATACAATTCATTTTATAACCTTAAAAGTAAAAGTTCATATTTATCAGTGTCCAAAGATGTTTGTGATCTTAGGGTGTTTAGGTACAGGACACTGAACTGAGTACAGTCATGTATTTTGGTAGTTAACTTACACACTATTTATGTAGTTGATACCCTATTACTGATAAGCCTATAAATAATTAGGTTTTAAATAGTTGCATTCTGAGTACATTTCCAGGTATGTGCTGGCCTTCGTTCACTGCTCTGGGTAGGTGCCAACAAATAACAACAACAAAAACAGCAGGTTTTCATGGCCTGAACACTAGGCCCTGCACTAAGCACTTTACATGCTCATCAGCTAGGATGGGCTGGGTTTGCATGATGGTGAACAATCCCAAATTCTCGGTGGCTTAAACAGCATGTATTTTTTTTTTTATCTCACTCTATGTCCAGTGTGGGAGATGAGGGGTAGAATCTTGCTCAACCTAGTCACTGGAGAGCCAGTTGAATGGAAGTTCTTTCTCAACACCTAATTCCTCATCATCATGAGAGAGGGAAGGAAACACGACATTTCTTTCCCTCATTGGTGCCAAAAGTCCCTTCCCAGAAGGGACACGTGCCATTTCTTCTCATATTTCATCAGCCTAAACAAAGTACATAATATACATATCTGACTTCATTGTTTGAAATTTCCATATCCAGAATGTAGTAGAGTGCCTAACCCAGAGTCACCACCAAGAAAGTGTGTGTTGAATGCCTGAATGGATGGACAGATTGAGTCTTCAGTTAGGATGCCCCTGGTCCAACAAACCCAAGCTCAAAATGGCTTAAGACATGAGGAAACCTATTATCTCACATATTGAGAACTTCAGTGGGCAGCTCCAGAACTGAGTGAGTCTGAGGTTTGGGGAAGTCATAAAGGTCCCAGATCCTTTGGTCTCTCTGCTCTGCCATCCCCCAAGCGTGCTCTGGCCATCTCCCCACCCCACCCCCCATGGTCATTAGGTGGCAGCAGCAGTTCAGCAACCATTATCCAATGACAACAAGACCCAGAGGAAGAAGAAATCCATTCTTTTGTGGGATCCTCTGTAAAAGAAAGGAAACCTTTGCAGAAGCTCCCCCAGCAGATTTCCTGTCATGTCTCTGTGGCCAGAGTGGTATCTATACCACTTGTTGGCAAGTGGCATGGGGCTGCTGGGATTCCTTTAATCTAATCAGACCCATCTTCAGCTTTGGGATGGAGTCACTCTCCCCTGGAGTCATGCTGATGAGGAGGAGGGCGGGTCCCCGAATACAGCTGGAGTCTTGTTAACAAGAAAGAAGGAAGGAGTGGATGTTAGGTGGAGCACGTGAAAAGTCCCCAAAGGTCTTCTGACATTAGCTGTTGTCACCATCAAGCTTTGATCCCTCCAGCTTTCTGGGTCTGTTGATGATCTGAGATCTTCTTTCATTTATTTCATCGCCACCCATACCAGCTTCAATTAAGTCAGAAGTTCGTTGTGACTGTGTTGGTTGTCCTTGCAAGGGCCAGATTCGTTTTATATAGAGTAACGTGATATCAGCTGTATAAAGTAAATTACTTCACATATATAAGGCATAAGTGAAATATGATTTCTCCACAGAATCCTTGTAGACCTCCAGCTACCAACATTTATATCACCTTAGTTACCACCTCAGCAGGGAGGAATCACTCAGCAATGTAATGAAGAGCATTAGAAAAAAAGGCTGGCATGGATTCTCCATTACATGATCCAGGGCTCCTGGCCATGCCTCATCTGTGCTGAGATGAGATCACAGGCCTCCTTCCAGACTGTTCTCCAACTTACCAGGATGTCTCCCTAGAATCTGCACCTCTGTTTCATTCCCCACTGCTTCTGCTTCCCTGTCTGACTCCTAATTACTCTCTGTGTCACCAATTAAATACGGTAGGCACAGTATATGCCCTGCTAGATTCTTTCAGACCACCAGAAGACACCTATCATAGTGCTTATCACACTATATGACTTGTTTCATTGCCAGTCTTTACTTTTTAAAAAATGTCTGTTTATTTTGAGAGAGAACAAGCAGGGAAGGGGCAGAGATAGAGGGAGAGAGCAGGTTCCGTGCTGCCAGTGCAGAGCCTGATAAGGGGCTCGAACCCACAAACCATGATATCATAACGTGAGCCAAAATCAAGAGTCAGACACTTAACCAACTGAGCCACCCAGGCACCCAAAATACTTTAGATTAAATTTTGTTTGGAAGAGCCAAAAACTAGAAACAATCCAAATGTCCATCAACAGGTGAATGGATAAATAAATTATGGCACATCCACACAAGAGAATGGTATAGGAGTGATAATTTATTAAAAATCAGTAAAAAGGAATAAACTATTGATACATGCAATGGATGAATTTCACAATCATTATGCACAAACAAGGCGGGCAAAAAAGCATATATTTTTACATTAAATTCAGGAAAATGCAAACTAACATGTACTGACAGAAAGCAAAACAGTGGTTGCTTGAGCGCGAGGTGTAAAAGGAGACACAGATTTTCAAGGAGCCTGAAAAAGGAAGTGACAGATACATTCTTTATTTATTTTCTTGATTTTGGTGATGGTATACAATGTGACAAATCTGACATGATCAAAGAGGATCAAGTTGTATATTTTAAATACATGCAGGTCATCATAAACACGTGCAGGTTGTTGTATTTCAGTATTTCCTTACATTGTTTTTAAAAAGCCAGAAAATGTAGGCCTGTGGGAGTCATTGGCACAAAGTTTAAATTAAACTCTGAATACAATGTGAGGCTACTAATGGGTTCTAAATAAAGAAAGGGCATGATTAGATTTAAAAATTTTTTAGTATTTATTTAGTTTTCAGAGAGAGGCAAGAGTGTGAGCAGGGGAGGGGCAGAGAGAGAGGGAGACACGGAATCCGAAGCAGGCTCCAGGCTCTGAGCTGTCAGCACAGAGTCCAACACGGAGCTGAAACCCACAGACTGCAAGATCATGACCTGAGCCAAAGTCAGATGCTTAACCAACTGAGCCACCCAGGCGCCTGGAACATGATACTTAGTGTGACAGAGGTCCTCAAAGCATGTTTTTTAAATCTTATGTGACCTATCCTCATATATCTTGGAATAAGGCAGCCACGCAGCACTCAGATAATACTTGTTTCTACTAATTGCTATGACTTTGGATTGGTCAGAGTATTTGCTCTCTTAAATGGATAGAAAGGTCAAAGCTGGAGTGGGGACACCACACTGATTTGGGTGCACACTGAGTAAGCAATGAGCAGAAAGTGTGAAACCAAACATCCCACTTCCCACAGTAGATTGAGGAAGAACTGACCAGCAAAGAGGCAGAGCATATCCACTGGGTACTTCCTACACAAAGTCTGCAACATAACATGTGCTCTTTCTAAGTGTTCTCTGAGGAGAAATGACACACCCAGGAGACTTGAGGAAGCAAATCTCTGTTCCAGCCCTTTCCTAGAGGATGGGAAAGGAGCCAGGCAATGTTAGATCAGGAAATCTGACGGTGATAGCAAGTGAGGATCCTAAGAGATGAATAAGGGATGAGATCACACCCCCACGGATTCAAGCTGGTCATCATCATTTGAGAGTGTGTGTGGCACATCCGAGAGACTCAGTGGCCATTTTCGTAAAAGATGAAACACTAGAAGAAGGGATGGAACATCTAAGATAATCAAAAACTTGGAATTTGAAAACTCCTCAAATCTGAAATCGCTACCCTAATGCCAACGGCTTGTTTAGGCCTCAAGTTTAACCATTAACGGCCAAGGGGTAAGAAGAAAAGAAAGACCGACTCTTTGTCAACTGCAACCTGTTTCTGAGGTACTTTAAAGCCCTTGAAGAAGCACTTTTGAACTATCTTAAATGAATTAAGTTGTCGCTGACAGAACCTTTTCTAACACCTGACAACTAGCAGGCTGCTCTGGTTGGGGGAGAAATTTTACACATTGTTTTATCACTCACTTTATCGTGACACTGTATAAACAGTCTGACCAAACCAAGTATGTTGTCAATGCTGGGAAATGCTTCTTACCTCCCACTCTGACAGGAAGTCGCCACTGTTGGTTTAGCTAATAGAATGTCTTAAAAGTTCCTTTGACACAGCCACTGGAAGTTGTTTCTTTATTCTCCTCTTATTTTAAAGAGTGAGACCTTCTTTCAAAATGGTCACATTGGGGCGCATGTACGAAGTGCATGCCATGGGCAGGCCTGGAAGGACTCGGGGAGGTGTGCTTTCCCGCCAGAGCTGTGAGGGTGCACACGGGGTCTCGGCTCATGCATTGCAGTTGATATACTGCAGAATTGGTGAAATTTCACGGCTCTCCATGTCTGAACGATAAAGGCCAAAGAGAAGATTTTAAGTGGGGCCTATCTTTAAGTTAACTATAAATCCAGTGGAGAGAGACGACCTAACTCAAGGAAAGTTAGGTTCGAGGACCTAACTCAAGGAAAGGAAATAAAAATTAAAACATAGTTGCCTCCAGAATTGTTGTGACCCAGAGTAGTACTGCCTCCCTAAGATTATAAATTCCTAAAGATGAAGGGAGTTGTCAAAGTTGTTCCCTGTTCAATGCCCAAAAGACATTTTGTTCCTAGGAAAACAGAGACATAGACCCAGCTGCAGAAAAAAGTGAAAGACTGCCCTTAGGCTGGTTACTGAAGTCCTTCTTAGCTCCTCTCCCTCACTGAGAGATTGGGATAGAAGAGAAGTTAATTAACATAGATTTTCTCTGGCTTCTATATAAATACACTCAGAAAATGGGAAACTAAGTTTTGTGGAATTCTGAGTCATTCTCTGGTGCAAAATCATGAAAACTTAAGTTTCATAATGGCGGGGATCTTTCTGTGTATTATTCCTGACTGTATCCCCAGTGCCTCGTACCTCATAGATGCTCAGTAAATATTTTTGAATAAAATCAAGACAATTGATGTTCCAGCTTGTGTAAAAACATGAATTTCTGGAAATGTGTAAGAAAGAGGAGCTACTTCTGAGAAGTAATAGGAGAAGGAAATTTTATTTTATGGCTTTTTTTATGTTTAAATTTTTTATTGTGAGTTTGAATCATCTTTATAATTAGAGTGAAAGACCAGTAGTTAAAAATAAACCACTCTTTTGATGGGCACTGATGAGGGCACCTGTTGGGATGAGCACTGGGTATTGTGTGGAAACCAATTTGACAATAAATTATATTTAACAAAAAAATAAACAAATAAAAATCACTCCTTGACTCCTTTTGAGAAATAGAAACAAACAAACAAACAAACAAAAAAGGCAGGGGGGCAGGGGCGCCTCCTGGGTGGCTCAGTCAGTTAAACATCCAGCTCTTCATTTCAGCTCAGGGCATGATTTCATGATTTGTGAGTTCCAGCCCCCCGGCTTGGAATTCTCTCTCCCTCTTTCCCTGCCCCTCCCCCCGCCTCAAAAAAATAAATAAACTTTAAAAAAAAAGAAGAAGATCTTTCCCCCTTCAACCTGAACAGCAGCCTTGCCTCTGGGAGGATTAAGTTCAGTCTTTGAGGAGTGAGTCTCACAGGGTATTTGTGTCGGTGCCTGTGGTTCCTAAAATCTGGTGAAATACTGAAGAGAGCTAGTTTGAGGGATATTGTGGAGTTAAAGAGATAAAATAAAAAGACTGAAGGCGTTCAGCATAAATAGGGAAGAATCTGGAGGCAGATTGTCAGAGTTTGAGCATTGCCCCTTCTCTTACTAGCTTCGTCATTAACCTTCATTAGTCAAACTTGCTAGACCTCAGTCTCCTCATCTGTAAAATAGAGATGATAATAGAACCTGGTTCCTGAGGTTGCTATGAAGATAGAGCCAGTCGATACTATCAGGCACCTAGAATGGTGTCTGACACAGTAATCCACTCAGTGTGCGTCAGCTTTTATTAATGCAGAGGAGCATAGAAAAAAAATGAAGGTAAAAAAAACACCATGTATATTGATGTAAATTCATATGCATCAGCCTGTCTGGGTTCTTTTATGAGAATACAGAAACCTAATAATACCCTTTTTCTTTCCTTTTGTGCATATTAAATTGTTCTCAATTAGACACAGGTACAATTTCATTTTTCAACTGGTAGATCGAAGGACAGCCCCAGAGGTGAAAAATAAAAGATCCAATGGTGAAATCAGAGTCTTTGCATTGAAGTGAGCATTGAATTGTCTTCTCCTTTTACCTCTAAGCAAACACACGTAAGAGGAAAGACAGGGAAGCAAAAGTCCAAACGTGAAAAAAGTGACTACACTCCCATTGTGCATACAAATGACTTGGGCTGTGTTTTGTGAACACGCCTGTTTGATCACTGAAAGGCAGATAATAATACAGATTTCAAAAGAAATGGCAGGGCTTACTCTAAATGTGGGTGGCTGGGTAGATTTCAGAGCCTAAAGCTTCAGTTTCTATCATCTGCCCGCTTAGACTAATTTGAAGTCCTAGCCCAGTTTCCGTGATGGTCTCCTAAAGGAGGAAACCAAGAACGGAGCAGGCTTGTCCACCCCTCATCCTGAAGCCACCTGGTATTTCCTCCATACTTTCTCTGCTGCCTGTCTCTTAAATATACCTTTTCTGTCTGCTCTTCTCCCCCCTCAGGGAACATGATCCTGGCAAGTCTTCGATTCATCCTTCCCCTCACTTCCCAGTGGAAAGTATCTGCTCACCCTAAAGTAAAATCAACATTATGGGTCAAATCAATCCAAATGACTTGAAAATCAAACTCCCCACCCAAAATCTTCCTTAAGTATCAGTTTTGGCTTTCCATCTGGCTGTTTTCTTTGGGTGCTAATCAGAAACACATTTCTACTGTGGCTCAGTCTTAGGGAGGAATATTTTAATCTTGGTGTTTTTTTTTTCTTTTGCTACATCTTTCATCACTGATTGTTTGGCTTTTCTTTTATTCCTTCCAAACAGAGACTTATTTGCACTACGATATATCACGTACTGAATAATTAAAACTATCTGGCCGATCTGTGTTCCTATCTTGTCTCATTCCCAGTTGCGTGCCCCGTGTTCCCAGCAGCCACCCCGCCTCCCCCTCTGCCAGAGGTGAGCACAGCCCCAGATCTCCCCTGAGTAACCACGCAATCTGAATTGACCGTCTGCCCAGCAGCTCCTGCTGTCCCACTGGAACTAACAACCAGTGTGTTCACTTAATGGCTGTCCCAGAGAGAAATAAAAAGGAAGGTTGTCGGTGTGCAGAGCAAGAACAGCTCCAGCAAGCCACAGGGGGGTACCTTCTGTACCCAGTTTGAGATGAGTTGGCCCAAAGTTCATCTTTGCTTCTCCGTGAAACCATTAGACATCCCCATGAAATCAGAAGTCCTTGGACTTTTAGCCTCTAAAGGAATTAAGAGATAACATCAGAAGATAACCAGGCACTCTCTAAACACTTTACATAGATTAATTCATTCACTTCTCACAACAGCCCTATGGAGTAGGTGGCTTTATCACCCCCTATTTTAGAGGTGAGGAAATGGAGGCTCAGAGACATTAAGTAACCTGTCCAAGGTCACACAGTAGTAAACTGAGGCCCTGGGAGGAGAAGCAACTAGCCCACCACTTGAATCTCTTCTGATGTCGCCCACCTGAACCCCACTTTAGTGAGACTGGCAATTCTGTGCCTCTCCTGCTCCCTGCACACACTCCTTTCCTACCATTTGCACAGCTGTACTGCTCTTCTCCATTTGTCTCTCCCTTCTGGTCTTCTAGGCTGGGGACCCAGTCATACTGACCTGTAGATTCCCGGTGCCTAGCATATCCCTGGCACTTGATCCCACTGCAGATAGTTTTCTTCTCTTATTTTATTTATGTTTTTTTAAATCTTTAATGTTTATTTTTATTTTTGAGAGAAAGAGCATGAGCAGGGGAGGGACAGAGAGAGAGTGAGACACAGAATCAGAAGCAGGCTCCAGGCTCTAAGCTGCCAGCACAGAGCCGGACACGGGGCTCAAACCCACTAACTGTGAGATTATGACCTTAGTCAAAGTCATACTTAACCGATGGAGCCACCCAGGTGCCCCTCTTCTCTTATTTTAATTCTGATCACTGGGTAGCAAATACCAGGCATTCTGCACTGAGAATGCTTCTGAGGAAGACTGAAATCATTGGGGAAGGATTGATTAGCCATGGCTCTCTTGGGAAGGAGGGTGGCTGTACCTCCACCCCTTATTCACTGTCCCTCGTTCCAGGGCCAAGAACAGTGCACATTCAGCTTGTTTGGTTCGTTTGTGACTATTTTGAGTAGTTTGAGTATTTTGAGTAGTTTTGAGTTGTCTATTCCAGTGGCCTACAGATTCAAGAATGTTTCACCCATAAACCCCAGCGCTTTCAGAATTACTGCTGGACTGTAATTCTAACCACACTGTCTGAGGAAAAAAAAATCACCATTCTTACAAGTCCTTTTGATTACAATGCTCGGGAATATCAGTCTTTGGAAATTCTGCCATACTGTAGCAAATCAGAAAAAGACCAGGCAGGGCTATGGACAGAGATTTGAGAGTCTTTGTGCATGGCTAGACTTAGACGCCAGGGTAAGAGATGAGTGCAGAGAAAGGAGGCAGATCGCTGGAGCCTGTCAGGCACACAGGGAGGAGGAAAGTCTGGAACCAAAGGGGAAGCGAAAAGGATTAGAGAGCTTTAAGGCCAGTGCTCACCCAGTCCAAGTGCTGCAGAGAGTGGTACCAGGGCCCCAGAATGAAAAGATCAGTCAGAAGCAGCCCCACAGCGCACACCAAGCGGGAGGGAGAGCAAGCACTGTCTACAGAGAATTTAAAAATAAAGTACCCAAATAAAATATCATTGCCTTTTATTATCACCATGCACTGGTAATTCTACACAATGCCAGTGAGAAAATCGTCTTTCCCCCCCAAATCTCTTGTTGATCTAAATTGTAGTCAATTGTTGCACTCACTGTCGAGTTTTGATAATATATGTCTAAGATTCACATTAGCAGACTTTGACTTCTTATCTTGAATGAATGCCTTTGTATCATACATGGGAGCTAATTCAGAGAATTCCCAGGTATAAAATTGCTGCCTGCACTCTCTTCTTTTTTTAAATTTAAATTTTATTTTTTAAATTTACATCCAAGTTAGTTAGCATATAGTGCAACAATGATTTCAGGAGTAGATTCCTTAGTGCTCCTTACCCCTTTAGCCCATCCCCCCTCCCACATCCCCTCCAGGAACCCTCTGTTTGTTCTCCATATTTATGAGTCTCTTCTGTTGTGTCCCTCTCCCTGTTTTTTTTAATATTAGTTGTGCTTCCCTTCCCTTAGGTTCATCTGTTTTCTTTCTTAAAGTCCTCATATGACTGAAGTCATATGATTTTTGTCTTCTCTGACTAATTTCGCTTACAATACCCTCTAGTTCCATCCACGTAGGTGCAAATGGCAAGATTTCATTCTTTTTGATTGCTGAGTAATACTTCATTGTATATATATACCCCATCCCCTTTATCCATTCATCCATCGATGGACATTTGGGCTCTTTGCATACTTTGGCTATTGTGGACAGTGCTGCTATAAACATGGGGTGCATGGCCTGCATTCTCCTCTAATGTAAGTTTGTAACAGCTTAGAATTATTTGAATGTGCTTCAAGTGCAGCAGCGTGTCTCCAAACTCTTGCTACCACATATTCCTTAGTTTAAACAGAAGTTAGAAAAATTGCAAATGATAATACAGTGATCATAAAAACAGAGAAATACAATTTGAGTTTTTTCAGCTCTGCCCGTCTCTGTAAACACATGACATTTTTTTTTTTTGTATTTAAAATTATTTGACGGGAGAACCATTTGGAGGCTGCTAGAACTGATCCCAAATAAACAAAGACATGGACATTATTGCAATTTCTGAAGTTTGTGATAAAGGAGGATTTTTAGGAATGTCTGACAAATATGTTTCAGAATTTTTCTCCATATCTGTTTCATACAAAAGTAACTTTTCAAAATTAAAAAATTTTAGTGTGTTCTTTAATCAACCGTAAGAGA
This sequence comes from Acinonyx jubatus, assembly GCF_027475565.1. Classification (NCBI taxonomy): domain Eukaryota; kingdom Metazoa; phylum Chordata; class Mammalia; order Carnivora; family Felidae; genus Acinonyx; species Acinonyx jubatus. The sequence goes on along the minus strand of NC_069380.1, from coordinate 117,897,889 downwards.
AGTTAGATCGGCAGATCTGCTTATCCATCCATGGATGGATGTAATATCTGACTGTAATACAAGGAAACAAACTGTAATACTTACATTTGTTTCTGTGGCAGGCCCATTAGTAGGTATGAGTTTTCCTTTTGTTCAAAAAGTACACTGATGTAATTAAAATGCATTAGTCCATTTACCTTTCTGTGCATTGCAATACTATAATTTTTGTATTTTTAATTGCTTTATGTATAACACTCTATTATACATAAAACACAATAACAGAAAATGTTTGCCTTCTGCATTTCTCTTCTGGCCACTATTATTCATTTTATTTCATGATTATTACTGAAAATAGGCAGTCATATTGAGGAGGAAGAGGTTTTCCAGGGTGATCTCCGCAGGGTGTCAGGTATACTAGGTGTGCCTGTGGTGGTGGGGTGGGGGGGCAGCCTCACCTACAGGGACTCAACACAAGCAGGTAAGGTTAATGAAAGGGTGCAGGCAATAGGGAGAAGAGTGTGTGCAGGTAACAGTGGGGCACAAGGTTGCCAGTACCTCAGGGGTGAGGGTTGGGTAGGAGTTTAGGGCAAAACTTGGTAGAGGGATTGTTATCTAGCTGTGGGACCTGGGGCGAGCACCAGGGCCACACTTCCTGTAAAGTGGTGAGGTGTAAAAGGCTGTTCTGACCTGTGATAAAGAATGCACTTTCCTCCACTTACCAGCTATGAGCCTTGAGCAAGTTATGCAATGTGTCTGGGCCTGTACATAAAGTAAAATACAAGAGTGATAACAGGACATGCCATGTTCTGCTGTTGGGAGAATTCGAGAACAGGGCTTAGATCAGTGCCTAGGCACAAAGAGCATGCTTCAGTAACAGTTGTGAGAATACCTTGGAGGGACTTCAGTGACGTCAGCCTGTAAAGGGAAAGGAAGGAGTGGGAAGGAGGGATTCAAGTTCCAATCAATCCAGCCACACTTCTGGAAGGTAGGTCCTGAACAGATAGAGATGCTACCAAAAATGGAGATGGAGGGAGACAGATGTTGTGTAGCTGGTCGCACTTTCATTCTAAGTTCTCCAGCTCTTCTAGGAGGTCTCCTCCTAGCCCCCTCAATATATATCAACCCCTCTTATTTCCTATATAGTGCTTGACACTTGACTATAGTGCTTGACACTGACATGGTCTTGTTCATTGATTTGTTTATCGTCCTCTCCTTCCACACTAGAATGTAAATTCCTGGAGAACAGCATTTTGACTGTTTTGTCCACCTCTGTGTCTGCAAAGCCTAGAATTATCCCTGGCCACTGCTCAATAAATATTTGTTAAATGCATTAATTGTTGAATTGATGTCATATACCCTCACTACCACGTAGATAAAGCAGTGATTTGAGCTCACTTTCCAGCAGGGAGAAAGAATCCAGGAGTAGGGGGCAACTTTACAACCTGGAGAGCAAGAATTATTAGGAGCTTCGGATCAAAAGCACAGGTGGAAGGTGAGAGAGGAGAGGATAGAGAATATTTCTTGCCCTGGATATCAGATTTCATCTAGAGCTGACTAATATCCCTCTAGCTTTCACTCTCAGACAGCTGGGCTCTGATACTTGCGTGATTAGGCACTTGCTGTAATTAATCATCTTTATAAAATAGCTCATAGGATTATATCCAGCAAGTAGCCATCCAACCTTGTTAAAGTCCTCGCAGCCTTTCCTTTATATGCTGGGTTTGCTCCCTAAAATAAGCAGACTTTATCTTACTCTTTCAGCAACTCTAAAAGATTCAGGCATGGTTTGTGTGAACCTTGTTTAGAAAGCTCCATATGCACATGGAAAGAAGCTTTTTGGCTGAGATAAAACAGCTCATCTAAACATAGTTAGCAAAGTGAGTATTTGCATCTTCAGAAAGGAAAATGTCCACCTACAGGTAGGAAATGACAGCTAAGGAAGGACTGGCAGAAAAAAGAGAATTTCCCTGCCTTCTGAGTTTTAACACCAGTCAATATATACCATGAAGCACAGCATTATGCCTAAGGTGAAGGTTACACAGTTTACTCTGTATTTTAATGTATGCACATAGAGATGATACCTTTCTTGTGACATTTATCTTTAATATAGTTATTTACCTTTGGAAAGGAGTCTTATTGGAACACTTGGCAAAGGTAAAAATCAGTCCTTTATGACCATTGATGCAGAAATGAATAAAATTATGGGATCTGCAGCAAACGAAATGATAAACAATAGAGCCAACACTACAACAGTGATCAAAAGATCTTTTTCCAAATTTTGGCAGTGGTAAAGGATATAATTTAAACTTGTTTTTCAGTGTAGCAATTATTCATAGTGAAATAAGATTTAATTTGATAAACAATAAAAATGTCATGAGTGCTTTCTATGAAAAGTTAGGAAAGAAGACATCTGATTAAGTTACATCATCCCAATGCCATTAGGAGACTCACCGAGCCACCTCTGATGCAAAGGATCCAGATTTCATTTGCCTTTTTTGCATTGTAATATCATATTTTTTTTACATTTCTTTAAATTGGCATAACTGTATGTATGAAACACAACACAAAACTTTCACTTTCTGCATTTCTTTATTCCCAAAGAGTATTTGTTCAGTTAATTAATTTTTGAATTACTGCTATGTGTCCTCAATTCTATCTAATCAGCTTGTTTGTCAACAGTGAGAATCCAGGGATAGGGGGAAGCTTGAGCATATCGGAAAGCAAGAATCATTGGAAACCCTCATTGCCAATGTCTGCACTTATTCATTCAACCAACATTTACCAAGCTCCTTTCCTGTGTGAGGCATTTTCATAGGGGGATGACCCCCTGGGGATGGAGGAGTCATCATGATGAAGACTCTGTGCTCCTGGATAAGCTTATCTAGACAGAAGGTAGATAGAGAAGACAGGAAAGCTGAGTACAGAGCAGTGGAACATGTTTAGAATCTGACAGAGCAATAGAAACAAGGGTAAGAGACTAAGGAGGACCTTGCATGACAGAAGGAACACAAGAAGAGCTTTACGTCATGAAAGCTTTCAAGATCGTGGCTTCAAGAAGAAGGGCATGGGCACTGGGGGCAACTGCTATAGCAAGAGACCAACCACAGGTAAGGAAAAGAATTGGCCTCTGGATTTGGCAAAATTCCAGTAGGCAAAGATATTGAAAAGAGAAAATTCAGTAGAGTTGTTGGGGACAAAAGCTACTTAAAGGAGAATGAAGAGAGAAATGGGAGATGAGAACGCAGAAGCATTAGGTTTCAACAGCTTTGATATAAAGGGAATTTTGAAAACAAAGCTAATCTGGGAACTAACTGAGTCCACTTCAGAAGACACTAAGTCTGGAGACCTAGAACATCTCTGCTCAGCTCACCTTCAACTGTTTGTGGCCATACAGAAATTGAAGCCTGATACGTCAGATTTCCAGTTTTTGAAGAAAATCTAGAAGGCCATATGTTTTTTTTAACCCTTTTTTTAATGCTTATTTATTTTTGAAAGAAAGAGAGACAGAGTGCGAGCGGGGAAGGGGCAGAGAGAGGGGGAGACACAGAATCTGAAGCAGGCTCCAGGCTCTGAGCTGTCAGCCCAGAGCCTGATGCGGGGCTGGAACTAATTGCAAGATTATGACCTGAGCTGAAGTTGGATGCTTAACCAACTGAGCCACCCAGGCGCCCCTAGTTTTTAACCTCCCAATTATACATGTTGACTCAAGTTATTTTAAAAATCCATGTGATAATCAAATCACATCTGTGAGCCAGATGGTTCAACAAATGAAAACCCCTGGTCTAACAATTAGAACTGTAGGGGAGGTTGGATGCCTGTCTTCTCCCGGTTCCACTCTTTCTCTTTCTGAGTAATACCCACCTCACATACTTACTTTTCTGTATTCTGCTCTCAGAATGGTGGAAAGAATGTCAACCACTTGATTCTTGTCTAAGTTGTACCAAATAACTGGTTCCACCTTTCCTCAATTGAATTGATGAGTTGCTTTGATGTTTCAATTAAATATTTGTTAAACCAACAAAAAACAAGTAGAAAACCCAAAAAGCAATAGCATTTACCTTTTTTTTTCTCTTCGTGTTGAGAATACTTAAGATCTATTCTCTCAGCAAATTTCATGTATGTAGTACAGTATATTCACATTGCTATAGACCAGTTCTCCAGAACTTAATCATCTTGTACAGCTGAAAATGTGTACATCTTGACCAAAGTTTCCCCATTTCCCCCTTCCCCAGCCCCTGGCAACCGCTGATCTACTCCCTATTTCTATACATTTGACTAATTTAGATTCCATGCACAGATAAGATCATACAGTATTTGTCTTTCTCTGAGTGGTTTATATCACCTAGCATAATGTCCTCAAGTTTCATTCATCCATGTTATCACAAGTTGCAGGAGGACTTCCTTCTTTTTAAGGCTGAATAATATTTCATTATGTGTGTCTCTCACATTTTCATTATCTATTCATCTGTGCATTAACATGTAGCTTGTTTCTTTGTCTTGGCTATTATGACTACAGGTGAATATTTCACAATGAATATTTCACAAAATAGGTGAATTTCAGAGGTCATCAGGTTGTACACCTTAAATACATGTAGCTTTTTATTGTCAATTGTACCTCAATACAGCTGGGGAAAAAAGATTGGTGGGAAATCACCCATAATATACATACACACTCCATGTAGGTAAGGGTACCTGGGCAGCTGCCAAGCATTCCAACAAATTGAAGATGCTCTACTCCTATATCACATGCCCTGCACCATTCGGCAATAGTAAATAAATGTAGCATTAGGTTAAAATAAAAAGCAATAACATTTACAGTAGCAGCAAACAAAACATCAAATACCAAAGCATAGAAAGTTAACAAAAGTTGGGTAAAACCTGCACACAAAAAAGCCCCCCAAAACATTATTAGCAGAAAGTGGAGATGATGTTACAGAAAGGAAGAGATATTCCATGTTCTGTGATTGGAGTATTCAAAATATAAATAATGTCAGTTCTTTCCCAATGGATCTATTGATTCAGTGGCTAGCCTTGAGGTAGTCAATCCCAACCAAAATTCCAAAAGATTTTCCTTGCCAGAGATTTCCTGAAATTTAAATGGAAATGTAAAAGGCAAAGAATGCCAAAGTAGCACTGAAGAAGAACAAAGTTGGAAATCAAGATTCATTGGAAAGCTACAGTAATTAAAACTGTTGTGTTGGTATTAGGCTAGACAAACAGTGGAAGAGAATGGAGAATACAGGAATAGATATATCCATGCATATATAATCACTTGAATTATGACAAGGGGCCTTTTCATGGTGCTAGGACAGTTAGATATTGAATTTTGGTCACAGCATACACAAAATTAATCCAGTTATATTTTCAATGTAAGCGTGAGAGACAAAACAATAAAGTATCTGTAAGAAAACAGTGGAGAATATCTTCCTGATCTTGAGGTAGTCAAAGATTTTTAAGCAAAAAGCTTTAAAGTATCATAAAAGAAGGGGCACCTGCGTAGCTTAGTCAGGTAAGCATCTGACTCTTGGTTTCAGCTCGGTCATGATCTCATGGTTTCATGAGTTTGAACCCCACATTGGGCTCTGTGCTGATGGTGTGGAGCCTGCTTGGGATTCTCTGTCTCCCTCACTGTCTACCACTCCCCTGCTCACGCTGTCTGTGTCTCTCTCAAAATAAATAAATAAACTTCAAAAAAAGTATTATAAAAGAAATGATTGATTAATTGCATCACATCAAAATAAGTTATATTTATCAAAAACTGTCTTTAAGAGAGCAAAAAGGCAGGCCAGAGAGTGGGAGAATATATTTGCAGTACCTATACTATTTGAACAAAGCATTCATATCCAAAACACATACGGAAATCCTGGAAAGGGAAAAAGGACCAATAACCCAATAAAAGGGGGAAATGGGCAAAAGATGTAAAGGGCACTTCACAAAAGAAGATATTTATATTATCAAAAGCAGGAATAGGTGATCAACAACATTAGTTATCAGAGAAATGCAAATTAAAACTGCGATGAGATATCAATACAGACCCACCAGAATGGCTACGATTTAAGTGATAATTCCATGTTGCTGGCAAGCATGAAGAGAAACTGAAACTCATACAGTGCTAAGAGAACTGTAAATTGGTATAACCATTTGGTAAACTTTGGTAGCTCCTACTAAGCCGAACTATACTTTGGGAATTTACTCACAACCTACCAATCCCATTTCTAGGTATATTCCCAACAGGAATGTGTGCATGTACCCCCCAAAATATAGTCAAGAACATTAATAACAACATTACTTCTCAGAGCCCCAAACCCAAATATCTATTAGTGAGAGAATGAATAAATTGTGTTGTATCCATGTAATGCTATATAGCAAGATAATGAACAGATTTTAACTAAATGCAAGGATATGGACGAATCTCTCAAGCATAACATTGAGCAAGAGACCAGATGCAGTAAATACATACTATATAATTCCATCTACATAAAGTCCAAAATCTGGCAATACTAATCAATGGTGACTAAAGTCAGGGCAGTGCTTACCCTTTGAAGGGTAGTCATTAAGAGGAGCTATAAGTGTCCTCTGGCATGCTAATAAAATATTCTTCCCTGCTCTTGGTGGCAGTGTTCCCGTTATGAAAATTCATCATGCTGTACACTTACAATCTGGGCACTTAGTGTGTTCTCATACGATAGATAGTTTTCTTTCAGAGACACTTAGTGAGCACCTATGATGTTCACATGGTAAAAGTGTAGTAAGTGTGGCACTAACAAGAGGAACATTGACATCACGGGACTTAGTACTCCGAGGGATTAAATAAGCAAGCTCTTTTAATGTAGAAATGACAGACCATTTTGAAGCTCTAAGACAGATGTACAGAAAACCCAAATTTGAGGACGATTCCTTCATCTGGGCATTTGTAAGAAATTGTGAACCTTCACATTCCCTGAGACTGCACTCACCCTTTCTTCCTCGCCCATTCATAAAGGCAGAGGTATTCTCTGCCCCATTCAAATCTCATCCTTCCACCTTTCCCCAGGTGGAGGAAATAATAATTTACACAAATTGCTATTTTTCATTTCCATGAATGTTTCCTCTTCTAGACTAAATGTTTTGAGAGCACAGGAGTACTATCATATCCTTTAATCCTTGCCTAGCAGAGTACTTGACCTATAGTAGATATTCCATAAACAAACATTAGCTGGATGGATGGGTGAATAGATACAAACATACAACTTCTATGTAGGATACTTAACATTCTCTCATTTTACATCTGATGTATCTTAAAAATACATTTGAGTAATCGTTCAGTCATTTTCTGGTATGTCAGTTGATTGAAGGCTGAGAAGAAGGGCTATCTTCTGGTGATATAAAGGGTTTCTTTCTCATAATTTAAACACTGCCCACTATATGAAGGTTGAGTTATCTCAGTCACTAGGTGACTCTAAGTGACTCCAGCCTATGTGATCTGATTAGCTGTTGGCACCAAGCAACTACATGTATCTAAAGTCAGTACTTTATACCCTCAAAATGTTTTTTTTTTGTAACCAATATTTCTGTACTACAAGTTCCTCACTGTGAACTTTCATAGCAAAGTAAATCAGGGCCATGACAAAAAAAAGTGAATTAATGACTTGGCACTAAAAATAACACCATCTGTAACCTAAGGACGCAGTCCTCCGACCTTGAAAAATATCTGATAGTCTTTTTTGGAATTATTTTTGGACTGTCTTCCCACAGTAACTTTCTTAACCCCCAGCCTGAATGGATCTGCAGCAATCAGCTGCTACCACAAGACCCCATCCCACTGGTCACTGTTGACTGGAAAAGGGCCTGGACACTGGGCACTAGCTGAGCCAAAGAGTTTGAAATTAGGATTAAGGGAAAGAGAGTTAGTCTCTCCACTTGACTAGTCTTCTAATGTTCAAGTTTGAGAGCCATGAGCCACCAGGTTTGCCATGAGGACTGGAAGTAGAAAAACAAGTCTATGGAGAGTAAGACTGAGATAGAAATGTAGAAAGAAGCAGAGAAAGAGCTGGAGAAAGGCCATGGCCTGAGTTCCCAATAGTTGGCCATTTTTTAGGTATTTCTGAGGCCAGGCTGTGCTTCTTGCCACCAGGTTCCATAAGATAAGATTCTCTCATAAAAATATTCCTTTGTGTATAATTTGAGTTGGTTTTTATAACTTAAACTAGAATATCCTCAGTACTCTGTCTTCATTCTGTTGTTTTGTAAGGGGGCATTAGTGGATCCTGAATATTCTGTTAAATTTTGCTAAGTTTAATTTATATATGGCAAAGATTAATCCATGAACATGGCATAAGCATGTGAAGTGAGAGGTAAAAATTTGCCTCCATCTTCCGTCCCTCAATAACTATGCTTATCAGTCCCTTATATCTCTCCTAAGAAAGCTTTAATGAATACACAGGCAGATGTATTTATATACTTTTTTACATAAATAAAATCATTTTATAAATGTACTGTCACTTGTTATTTTAATATGGATGTGTTCCAATGCCAGGCAATATAGGTCTATCTTATGTATAAATTCCTAAATTACAGTTGCTGGGGCTCATGATTTACACATTTTTAAGGTCAGTGAGTATTGTTTAATTGCTCCTCCCAACCATAACTCTAACTTTGAAGAAAGGGGGTTTTAGAACCTCCTTTAAGTGTAGCCAGAAAGGATGTGGAGTAGTGAGTCAGACAAAGCACGGAAACACTGAAGTGTGAAAGGGAATACAGTTTTGTGTGACAGAAGCCAGAAAGATGTTCAATTCTTCCTCATCTGATAAAACCAAGGCCACTGAGTTCTTAATGGGCCGTATTGAGTCACCGCGGTATAGATTCGCATTCACCCACATCCTGCCTGCTGGAGTGAGGCTTGCCATTGAAAGCCCAAGCCCTCTGTGGCTGAGAATTCAGGAGCTCAGGAGATACAGAGAGATGGGAATTCTCCCTCTAACCCTCTGCTCCCTTCCAAAAGTCCTTCTGAACAAAAATGGGAAAACAGTAAGGTTGGCTCCATCATCTAAAGGTTAAATATGGCACTTAGTGGTTTAGAAAGCACATTTTTCAGTCCTGATAGGACTCTGGGAAAGCTGAAACTACAATGCTTCTGGTTACAAAACAGGCTGCCTTTAAACAGTGCCACTTAGGTGAAATAGCTGATTTAGACCCCCCAAAATAAACCCTTTATTTGTAGCTAGTACAAGCCATTTGTTAAGCAATAATTAGCTTTTCAGTTGGGTATTTGGGAGCCATGGAAACACAGCTCCAGGGAACCAGCGGGGATCTATTAGGGTTTGAATCCTCCAGGATGCTCTCTCAGGTTCTTGGGTCAAAACCCACCATGTCAGAGAAGAAGGAACTCCCCTTAGCTCAGAGCTTATGGAACATGGGCTCTTAGGAAAGAGATGAGTAAATATTTCTGATAATCAGTAAAGAAGTCCTAAATTAGCAAAACTTTCTGCGAAACTTTGACATGTTAGAAAACCCTTAGAACTATAAAACTGTTTTCTGCAACCACTTACTGCCTCCCTTGCGCATATGCCCATGAGCGCGTGCGCGCCGTGCGCGCCCGTGCGCATGCGCGCATACACGCTCCACAAGTATCAAAGGTCATTACATTTTCTTGTGGTTTGAGTTTTGTTGCCAAATCAGCGGCAGTAAATGTTGGCACACAGGGGCACGCCACATTCTATGTCCGGTTGCCCTAGGTCTCCGTTGGGAAACATAGTTCCCTCAAGTGACAAGGGCTTTGCCTTGCAATAATGAGTGTTAAAAATAGATGTGTACCAGCAAAAGGAACAGCCATGGGAAGTGGGTTTTGGCATTTCCTTTGGTCATGTGTGCATCTGTTACCCGCCAACTGATTTCTAGAATGTGATTACGGATAGCTTACAGTAACGATTTTTACACCAAATACCTAATTAATAGAAATATGTGACTCTTCAGAGGTATAAATGCAAACTATCAGGAAGAATCGAAGAAACTATCAGGATGATTTAGACCCTAAAATACAATAAATCAGCATAAGTTATAGGCTTAAATATTCAAGGAGTTTGCCTGCCTTCCTTCCTCCCTTATTAATCGACAGCCTTTCCATCAGTGATCTCGTTCAGAACCATAGAGGTAAGGCCATTATATGCTGGTGACTCCACAGCTCCATTTCCAGGCCTAGACCTCTCCACTGAGCTCAAAACTTGTGTAGCCACCTGCCCCTGACATCTCCAAATGATTGTGTAATAAGTGTCTCAAACTTAGAACTTTGTAGGGTTTTCTTCCCCCAAGAACCTATTTCTTTCCTGATTTCCCCCAACAGAGTAATTGCTACCATTATTCACCCAGGTGCTCAAGTTCACCCTTGATTTCACTTTTTCCCTCATATCCAATTCATCAGCAGGTTGACCTACCTCGTTCCATATCCATGACTCCTCTTCTAGCCCAGGCCTCCATTTGTCACCTGGACTGCTAAAATATGCCTACTCTGGCTCCTGACTCCTACCAACCCATTATCCCCTGCTAGAACCCTGTCATGTCTTCCCATCATGCTCAGAATCAAGTGCAAATGCCTTAAGAAGACCTGAAGTACTATACAGTTTCCAGCTCCTACCTGCCAGCTGTCCCACTCCAGGGAGGCTCCATATGGTCCTGTGGCCTTGTTTCTGTTCCTCAGACATACCAAGCTTGTCTCCTAGGGCATCTGCTGCTTCTTCCTGGAATGTTCTTCACCCAGATCTCCACAGGGCTAGTTCCCTTTGTCACTGAGGTCTTATTACAACCACCACCTCCTTAGGCCTTCCCTGAGCACGCAAGTCTATATCACTCCTTCCATCCCTCACTCCTTATCACATCTGTCATATCACCATTTTTTACTTCCAACATGGTTCCCATCAGTACCTGAAATTAATTTTTCTTTTTTAACTTTTGTTCTCCATTTATAAAGTGAATTCTTTGGGGATTAGGGACTTTTTCTAACTCCTTACTTAATTCCCAAAATCTTGCCTGAGTTGAATGAAACCTTGACTGAGTTTGTAGACATGGGCAAAGACTGCCCCCAGCAGAATGAGGCCGTGCCACTCCAAATGAGAAACATCATTATGTATTTGATCTCTGCCTCAGGTAGGAATTCTGGTTAGAGAAATGAAGGTTCCAGCCAGGGCAACCTGATAAAATGAGGCAGTTATGTCACAAACAGAAGGCAACTTGCAGCTTCATATTTCCAGACACATAAAGAACCAGAAAGCTTGTGACAGATTCATGTTTTCATTTATTTTGCAAACATTTATTGAGAGCCTGTTATATGCAGAGACTGGGGTAGGTAGTAAGAACTCAGTGGTAAATGAGACAGTGGTAGCCTCTGCTTTTGTGGAGCTCATAGTCTGATTGGGGAGACATGATACACAATTAACTACACAAGTAAGTGTGTAATTACTTTGTGATGGGAACTCGGAAGAAAACACAGGACACCATGACAGGGAGACCTGCGTACTCTGGAGAGTCAGAGAAGGACTCCCTGAGGAAGAACTGCCATGCTGGGTTGGCACTGAGGCAAACTGGCAGAACAACAGGGCAATCCTTGTTCCTGTCTCGTTTCCCTTCTCCTTCCTTCTATTGCCAAACTCTTCACTGGAAAGGACGGCATTTTCTCAACATAAGCAGCACAAGGTCGGGTGACCCCACTGCAGGTGACAATTGGTCCTGTGTGACCTGCCTTGGGCAGCAAGGGGGAAGGCAGATGACCCACCTGAGCCAGCTTATCTCTGATAAGCTCACCCTTGTCCTTGCATATCCTCACTAAAAATCACTATATAGCCAAGAACTTTTCCAGTCAGGAAATGCCTCCATGATTAGGAAGGACAGTGTGGAGGACAATACCTCGTTATTTTCCTCATTGCCTGGCATTTACTCAGAGCTTCATGTGTACAAGCTAATGTCCCAAGCATTTACTTTCCTGACCTCTTTCCATCTTCACCACTGTTGTGGTAGCTACAGGCATTCATGTCCCTTTTCAGAAGAGAAAACCAATATACCCGGAATTTAAGCAACTCACTCAAGGTCACATGAGAAAGTGACACACCCAAAATTAAAACCCAGGTCTGTTAGTACATGCTTAGCCACCACTCTTAAGCCATTTGCCTCTTGTAGAAATCAAACACTGGAAGCTTTTCTAGAGCAATCTGATTTACTCAAGGAGTTGAATGAGATATATCTGGGGTCCTGCAATCGCTGAAATAATTTGGAATGGAAGAAGAAGCCTCATTTTTATTCAAGGCTTTATATTACTTGATTTTACCGGATGTGAACCCTCCAGAGTTAAACTGTTTACTGGTTACATTTTGTACTTTCAAGGCACAGTGTACTTTGAAGATAAGACCTAATTTATTCTCAGAAAATTTATTTGAGTCAGAAACCATTGTGACCACTTTGCAGATAAGGCAACTGAGGCAGAGGAACAACAAACCAATTAGGGCCAAATCTCCTAAATTGTATCAGAAGCCAGTGAGAAACTACAGGTCCCATCTCCTGTGCTGGAGGCTGGTTCTCCAACATCTCCATGTCCGACCTTCCTTATTCACAGCATGAGGGACCTAGGCAAGGGCTTCTCTGCCAACTTCACTTTTCCGCAGATTCACATTACCCAGTGTCAGATGTTGTGGTCTCCAGTTAGCTCTGCCTGCCCAAAACAAGCATGCTCTTTTTGTTTTGGGGAGGGGGCTGCCCGTTTGTCAACATTCCTATGAGGACCCGCTCTCCCTTGAGAGCCCAAGGACAGCTCCCCACCCAGGGGGGTGCAGGCCCTGTGGAGCAGTACATGACCCTGCTGCCCCCAAAGGGACAGGTGTGGCTTCCCAAAGGAAAATGAAGGTGTCATTCAGCAAAACCCAGCTATGCCTGCCACAAGGGATGTTCTTCAAGGTGCTGGAGAACTTACGCTTTCTCCAAACCTTGATGCAAGAGGCCCCAGGCATGGGTTCGGTAAGGTGAGCGATACTGTGACACAGCAAGGCATGAAAGGGCACTGCAAGGGAACAAAGGAAAATTTGAATTTGAGCATCTTGTTTGAGGTTCAAGGGAAGGCTCTGAGGAGCGGAAGCAGACCATCTGGCTGTTCTTCCAAATTTTCTTCTAACTCTTCTTTGCTTTTGCTCCAGAGTCTGCACCAGGTGGCTATGTTCTCCTACCGTAAAAGGAAGGTTTATTTTTGGTTTTGGTTTTGAACTTTCCAAACAAAGCTATTTATAAAGAAGATCCCTACTCTTTCATCCTTCATTAGGGAATGAAGGAAAGAAAAGTGTGGACTAATTTAAGGCCACTTAGGCGAGAGGAAACAAATGTGACACCAAGCCAGAAAGGCACTGGTGAGGTTATGGAAGAGAACAGCAGAGGTTAATCACAGAGGTGCCCAGAGGACCAGTTCAGGCCCTCTGATGTGTGTGAGCCAGCACAGTGGGTCTTCTTAATTAATTGCCAACATTTAAAGGTTAAAGTATTTCACATAAAAAGATTCTGCATGGTGACATTAGGCTAAACTTGAGGGGCATCTGTTCTCTCTGGACACCATCTACATCCTCTGTCCTCCACATCTCTTTATGCCTACTCTCCACCGAGGTTAGCTGCTAGGCTCCCCAGAGCCATCTGTGGTTTGCAACCCCTGCTCTAGAGAGTTCTTCTACAAGGAACAGCTGCAGCCACCAGGAATCCATGTAGACATTTCTCTCAACTTTGATGCTCACCCTGGAAACTGAGCTACTCCTAAGACCGTTGTTAGAATCTGCATTAATTATCTTGTTATGCTTTGTCAGCCCTCACTTTGAGGAAGGGAGCTTAAATCAGTCACCAGACTGGTTGGAGAAAATAAGATCTGTTAGAAATGGGGTTTACACTTCACTTAGGCTTCTGCCAGACCCGGGAGTTCAAAATAAACTCTTAAAGAAAGGTGAGTCGGTGTGTATGGCATGGAGTGAGGTCTGCCAGCCAGAGGACATGGCCAGCCTCTAGGAAATGCCAAAGCCTGGATCAGGCAAGGTGGAAGAAAGGATGTGCGAGCTAAAACCATCAGCTCCACAAAGGAACTACAGAATAATACAGAAAAGTAACAAGAAAGATATCGGAAGTATCTGTGCCCAAGTGAGGGGCTTAACAGTCCTATTTCTTGGTGAGCTTAAGCAATTTTAGAAAGTTAGTAGATAAATTTTAGATTACAGGATGAATGTTTTCAATAAATTAGTGCTTTCTTTGTATATTCATTCAGCAAACATTTATTGAATACCTACTGTGTGTCAGGCACTGTCCTGGGATTTTGAAGGGCTGAGCATAGAGATGAGCAGGAGTTTAGTTTTAACTTGTTATTTTTATCTCTTTAGTCTATCGATATAAATTTTGGCCTAAGTTTCCCCTAAATCTCTGTAGCATATGACCGTAAATTCCTAGAATAGTAATTTCAGGGTTCAAGTCAGAGTAGCCTTGGACACAGGTAGCAGGTTCATAGCATGGGAGGAAAACCACCCACTCAGTATACATATCACTGTATACATATATTTGTTTATCAATTAGATACATATAGTGCATATAGTGTAACATATACTCTATAATATATAATTAATATATTATATATATTGTACAATAGAAAATATAATATATATTAATATATAATTATAATTATTTATGTTAGAGTGTATTTTTATGGTATAAAATTTACAAAGAAATGGACAATTTGAAAAGAATAAATTTTTAATTTACTTTTCTTTATTTATTGACTATTTTTTTAAAGTTTATTTATTTTTGAGAGAGAGAGACAGAGAGAGTGAGTGGGGAAGAGGCAGAGAGAGAGGGAGAGAGAATGTCAAGCAGGCTCTGCACGGTCAGCACAGACCCCAACGTGGGGCTCGAACTCACAAATCGTGAGATCACAACCTGAGCAGAAGTCAGATGCTGGACTGAGTTGCCCAGGTGCCCCATTATTGACTATTTTTTAAAATAGAAGCCCTAATATATCCCTGCCACTCTGCAATGAAGGGTCTCTGGGGAGTATCACCTCATGGTGAAGCCTGGATGAAGCCACCAGCTCCTAAAAATGTTGTGTGACTGTATGGTCAGATTATCACCTGTTCACATTCACAGGAATTTGGCTGGTCCTCACTGATCCAGTAAGTGGAGGATACGATGTTGGCTCCAAACCTTCCCAAGGCTGATAAGATCCCAAGTAATCCTCTAATACACTATCCTCACAGAGCACTGACTGATCTTCCCTAAAGTAAACCTGTTTATGGGATTCCACTGCTTGCAACACTTGTAGGCTGTCCTTGTGTTCAACCATAAAGCACAGAACCCAGAAATGTCCTTCAAGGCCCTGAGTCTATGACCCCATCGCCTCATCCACCCCATGGCCTCTCCCAGGGGCTCCTTCTTCCCCAAGTTCCTTCACTCACTTTGCACCTTGGATGTCACTTCCTCAGCATCCCTTCCTTTACTTTCTCATCCCAAGTCCAGTCACCCATTAATATTTTCTCATCATATTTAAATTTTTTCCTTGACAGCAGTTATAATAATTTAAAATCACAAATATATTTGTATATTTCTGTTTGATGTGTATCTCCACAATAAACTGTTAGCTCTTCAAAGAGAAAGAAGGTGCTTGGGACATTTGTAGGTGCTGTGTGCCTAGCCCAGTAGATGGCATTTAGCATATGCTCAGTGATGATTTATTAGAAGAAAAAGGGAAAGGAAAGAAGGATGAAATGTATTCCATTATAAATATATAAGCACATACATATACATTTTCAGAGAACTGAGAAAGAACGAGAAACTTATTAATAGCTTCTGGCAAAAAATGTTGGTGAGCTTCCCTATTAATACCTGCCTGTGAGACCAACCACTAAATGCGTCTGTAAGTATAGTAAAAGAAAAAAATAGATCAACTAAGGTAGGCCAGCAATTTTTTTAAGTCATTAAAAGAAATAATTCAGGTGTTCTTATGTTCTTGTCTCCTAATATATACTAAAAAAAAAAAAAAAAAAGTTAAAAGACAGAATGATTCAACAAGGTGTAAGCAGCCAAGAAACATTAAATACTAAAGTTATAAGAGCAATATTTAATGATGATAAAACAGTTAAATAAAAATAGGAAAGAAGTGCTACCAAGATAGTAACATATTAGAAATACAATAGTAGGATTTATGTAATGATTCCTTTGTACCAGAAATTTTACATATATTAATCTTATTCTCCTAACCATCCTTAGAAGATAGGCTCTATTTTTATCCCCATTTTATAGACAAGGAAACTGAGGCACAGTGACTTCACATTGCGCCCACAGTCTTCCAGACAGTAAGTGACAGCCTCAGAGTCCAGCCCAGAGCACCTGGGTCCCATCTTCCAAAGGTCTCAAGTATTTCACTGATACTGCTGCTTTTAGCAACATGGAAATATGTACACACACTGTAACACCTATTGTTTCAAAGAGCAAATTTATTTTCACCCATGGCCCATAGGAACTTGATTCCAGATTTCTATTTCTATGATATTTTAAGAGGGCTGTTAATCTTTGAGGTTAACACGTGTGTCTTGAAAAGGGAAGACTGCCCTGACTTTGTAGGGGTGGGTGGGTGAATGCCACCCAACAGTATAAATCTTTGGATAAGGGAATTCATGCACTTGGCAAATTTTGATTTTATATCTACTAAGTTGGAGTCACTGCTAGGACCTGGGGGTTCAGCAGCCATCCAAATAAGCATTGTCCCTGTCCTCGAGAAGCTTCTGCTCAGGCAGAGGAGAGGGACACTACACAAGTAAGTCCTCAATGATGACTGTTGTGAGAGCAGTTGAGGAAGAAGGGCCGGGGTGCTGGGAGCAGGGAGAGGCCAGGCGTGGTGAGTAGCTAAGACAGGTGGTCTTTGGAGCATTTGTCTCAGCCCTCAGCATATGGCTGGCCCCTAGGCCAGAGAAGATGCTTCTTCATTCAAGTCTTGCCCCTTCCTCGCTCCACCAGATGTGTGACCTTGGGCAAGTCAGGGCACCTCTCAGTGCCTCCATTTCCATGTCTATAAGATGTGGAGAGTACAATACTCATCCAATGAATGTAATGTGAGGATCAAATGAGACAATAATTGTATAGCACTGAGAGATTCTGGCTGCTATCATTATTCGGAGAAGTATAATAGGATTATCTGAAGACCAGAAATCTAAAGCGAATAAAATTGGGGAGATGTCAAAGGGAGTATCACTATGAGGGAACACTTTAAACAAAGATCAATTTTCATACCAAATCACTAAGGGGTTTGCTGAAGCCCTTGTAAGATCTACCAAAACAGCCGTCCCTGTATCTCTCCATACTCATCCGGCTCCAGATTCCCAGAGTCAGAGAGAGAAGGGTCTGTTTTGGCTTCTCCCTGAAATTTAATTGAGTGTTGCTGGTTTTCCAGACACCGCACATTGACATTTCAGAGTTTAATAAAGTTGCTTGGGAGTTTGTAGGAAGGGTCTTGGACTCCCCTCCACCTTTTGCCAGTTTTTCACCTATGATTATTAAGTGATGGTAACCATAATTGCAATTCTATATCCTTTGAAGTAAATTTGAAATTGAAATTTTTAAGTTTAGTGTTTATTATTACTTTAAAACACAACAAAGACATACTTCCATTTCACCGTGGCTCAGGAACATGTTGCCTTGACATTTATTTTGCCTGTGCCAGGTTTCTGGATCGAAGGTTCACTTTTGCACATGAAACAGAAAAGAGTTGTAATGGAGGGAATCTCCCTGGGAGCACACCCCTTCCTTCCAGGGTGGCATTCCAGCATGTTCTTGGGGTTGTCACAGATGGCAGAGTTGGGGAAATACCCACCGCAGGGAACTACAAGGAGGTCAGGGTAGAAGAGCAGGGGGAATAGATCACCAGGCCTGAAGAAAGGAAGAGAAATATTTACACCTCTCCTCAGTCATGGAGGCAAGTCTCTCCAAGCATGCTCAGGGGGCCTCCTGAACCTTGAAACTTGGACTGAGTCCAGACACGAAGTATGGAAAGGCGCTTTCTGCAAGGCTTGCATGACCACCACTGTTTGGCCTCACTGTCATCTTGGCTGAGATATACAAGGCAGGTTCTGGTAACCGCTCCCTGTGATTGCCATGCTAACAAAATTGTTTACATGGAAATTAGGAAGATTTCAGAATCAAAGGGCATGTGGACATTGTAATCAAGAACATGTCTTTATGTCCACAGCACTGTGCCCATATGGTAACGATTCCATCTGGATGCTAATTCTAAGTCAGTTCCTTCATGGCATGTTTCATAGCGCTCAGTGTTATTGTCTGTTTAGTGTGCAGTTAGCTCTCCATTTATATGAGACCACAGTATCAGCCTTCTGAGTAAGGAGAAAGATAGATCCTTTGTAGGGTTTGCCGAAAACACACACACACACATGTGCTAGTCAGATTCAAAAATCACTTAAGTTCTTGATGAAGAGACTGCCAACTCTGAACCAGTAATCCTGAGCTCCCCATAAGGACAGATGTCCCCTAAGCAGTGGGGCTCATGCCAGCCCCATGCCAGAGACAAAGGAGCTAGAATCTACAGAGGCAAAGGATTTTGCCCTGGGAATCACAATCTCTCCTCCTCAGGCTCCTGCCCCTTTAAGTAAATCCGCCCTACAAAAGAAAGATATGTTTATTTGTATTTTCAGTTAAGTTGACTATTTATCCACATTTCCTGCCGATGAGTCATTTATGCAGTTTACTGAGAAAAAAAAACAACAAATTGAGAACTGAAGCACTGCAAAATTAAGGATCAAAGACGCAAAACTGACGTAAGCCCCAAATAGGTATGGGTTAAGAATTTAATCAGCAAACCGATCAGTCAGCACACCAGGACAGGATTGCCAGGGAGGCTGTGTTTTCAATTTTTTTCTTTTTCCTGAAGTCAACACAGCCTGTCCCTAAAGAGCACCTTTGTTGGTCTTGCTCATCGGATGCTTGTAAATAAAGAACATACTGGTATCTGGTCAAGGAACCAAATCACATTTGCCTGGGGTCCATGTGAGGAAAGACTCCAGGCTTACTGCATGTGAGTCCTGTGTAAAAGGTGTGTATGTTTGTCTCTGTAAAAAAGAGTCCTGAGTTGAGGGAGGATGAGAGAAAGATTGCTCTGCTTACAGTGTGCAAAGGCAGATAGAGGCGTCCGTCCTCGGGGTGAGATGGTTAGCTGTGCTTCTGGAAAGCAGACGTGAGATGCCCACATATACCCTAAGTGGTGAGGGCTCCATTCCACACACACACTCATTTGTCATTTTCTACTCCAAGACCCACTTGACTGCACAGCCAGATGATAAGTGTTATTTTCATCTCTTCCTCTGGACCCATTTTATCCAACTTTTTAAAAAATCAGTCAGAGAGGCAGATACATATATCCACACAATAGCCCCACTAAAATATCTGAAATGATGAAAAACATCAGCAGAGAGCTTAGAAATGGATACACGTAACATGTGAGCAGTATTACCTGTGTCAATTAATCCTCAAAACAATCCTGTAAAAGGCTTACCATTAGTACTCCCTTTTCTTAAGTGAAGGAAACTGAAATGTGACTTGGCCAATGTCCACAGCAAGTAAAGGGTGGTCCATTTTGACTTGAGGTTCAAGTTCTTAGCCACTACTGCACTATGTCCCTTTGAAGACGAATCATTTCTGTCTACATCTCACTGTGTTATCATATCAAATCGTTTGTATTTTGAAAAAAATTCTCCAAATTAAGAGCCTCTTAACATCACCCTAAATCCATAATCCATAAAGCACAGCTTTGAATTATCATTTACATTTTCTTTATAATGAACACAGGAAGAACTCTGAACTTTTCATTCAGCTGGTTGAAATGCTGACTGTCACCTGTTCCTAACATAACAGGTGAAGTTACACAATCATTTTCCAGCCGCAGTCCTATCTCTGCTCTTATGACCTCCAGCCTTTAAAGGACCGTCCCCATGGAAAACCCACAAGGTTCTCTGGAATGCACACAATGCACCAAGTACACAGCTATGTTCATCAGGTATGTTCTCACTGGTCTTAGGTGTTACAGATGTCTCAGCTTCCCCGAATGGAAGAGACACCTCTGCTCCATTCTGTTTCTCCATTTACAGAAACCACTTTCAATTATCCCCTCTGCCACCTGTTCCTTCAATCTCATTCTTCTCAGCTTTGCATACTTCAACAAGTGTAATACTATCCAACTGCAGTAAAAATTGCACTATTTTCCAAGGTCACATAGTGCCTCTGACTTCACCAAGGGTTATAGAAAAGGATCAGCTTTGAAAGTCAGTCCCTTCTCTGCAGTCTCTCTCTTCTCTGCATCAGCTTGGGCATCCCCTGTGCTCCTACTGTCTATAGACAATGACTAGTCTTGAAAGTGAGATAGGAGAATGACCTACATTAACCTTTATTTTCTAAAGCTCAGCTTAAAATATGTAGAATGGAATCAGTTACATGTGAACTTCCGGTTTGCAATCCAATAACCCACTCTTCTTAAATGTATATTCATCCAAAACCACCCTCCTCAGCAGAGCATTTTTTTAAGCTCTCAAGGGATCACTCTCTTCAACTCCCTGGGCCCCAATTTGCCCATCTATAAAATTAAAGGAATGGATTAAACAATTTCTCAGGTCTTCCAGCTCTCAGGCAGTTTGATTCTAATCTAGGTTTCCATTTTCCTACACTAGAGTTTTGATCCATCCATCCACCCATCCATCCATTTATTCATTCATTCATTGAAAAAAATGTAAATATGGAATGCCTGTTTTGCAGTAGACAATGTTCTAGGCAGAGGGATTTGGTGATAACCAGGCTGAATAACATTTCTCCCCCATGGGGTTTATGGCCTTCTCTCTTTCATCTACCCCAGATAATATGAGAGTGTAAAGAAAACCCATAGTAGTGTTGACCCAATAATCTTGGATAATCAAGTGAAATCTGAGTTCAAATTCTCTGACTACATGTATAACCTTGGGTAAGTCACTTAAGCTCTCTGAGCTATTCTTTATGTAGAGAAATGGAGACCAAAGCCCATGTCATGGAGTTGTTATAAAGAATACAGATGTCTGCAAAGTGCCTATCACATAGTAAGTGCTCATTTATGATAGATGACATTGGTAACATTGGGAGAAGTAAGAGCCATTAATGCATCCTACATGTTTCCCTTGGGCTACTCTCCTAGTTTTTGTTTAACTGATGAGATTGTTGCCAGACAGGACATGTCCTCTGAATTAATCAGAACTTTGCTGCCTACCTATACCACATTTCTATTGCTGTTGTAAAAAATTACCACAAATCTAGTGGCATAAAACAACATAAGTGTATTGTCTTATGGCTCTGAAGAACAGAAGTTAGAAATCGGTCTCATTGAGCTAAAATCAAGGTGTCAGCAGACCTGCATGCCCTCTGTAGGCACTGGGGGGAAAATCTGTTATCCTGACTTACCCAGCTTCTAGAACCCCTTCCTCTATCTTCAAACCAGCTGTTTAGCATCTTCAAATCTCTGACTCTGGAGTCCCTTCTACCTCCTTCCTCCATCCTGAAGGCCCTTGCAATGACCTTGGGCCCACCTAGATAATCCAAGACTTTATCTCCCTATTCTACATTAGCTGATTAGCAGCCTTAATTCCATCTGCAACCTTAATTCCTCTTTGCCATGTGACCCAACACATTCCAGACCCTGGAAATCAGACTGTGGACATCTTGGGGAGGTACCTTTTCTGCCTACTGCTTCTCCTCTCAAGGTTCTCTCAGCCATCTCCAGCTTTGCATTTCTGTTGTTATTTCCCTAACTTTGCCTGTAGTCCCCACTCTGTAGAAACCATACCAGTATGGAGGGCCCAATAGGAGCTTTCTGGGAAACAGACCCACTTTTCAGACCATGAGCCAAGGGGCCTGAGCCCTGGGCAATTCTTGGGTAGTAGGATGAATCTGCCCTGTTCCCGCCCTCCCTACTGAGAACTCATCTCCCACTGCTTCCTCCTGACTAAAGTATGAACACTTACATCATCCTGGCCTGGAAGGATGTGAAGAAGCCCCAGTGTTGCTGTGTTGCTGTCCTTCCTGATTTCCTGACATGCAAATTCTGAGCAAGATAAGTGGCCGCTGTCAGCATCTACGTTTTTAGGCGGTTGGTTCTGTAGCAATAGAAATTCCGCACAACTGGGAATTTCACTCTATGAGCATAGCAATTTTTGTCTGATTTACTCAGTAGTGTTTCCTAATATTCTAGAGCAGTGCCTGGCAATAAGTAATTGCTGAATAAGAGAATGAGTGATGAACTCATTCCACCCACTTTGCCTGGCCAACTTCCCTGCAAACTTCAAGCCTCAGCTTAAATATCACTTTCTCCCAAAAGGCTTCCTCAGACTGCCCACCCTCTACCCATTAAAGGAGATTCCTCCATTCTTTGCCTCTTCCTTCATTATGCTAATCCCTATTATAATTCACATAATGATTCTTTTAAGCACGCGTTTAATGCCTGTCTCCCTTCTAGAATATGAGCTCCCTGAGAGCCAAGATGGGGTGTGTCATGTTCCCAGCTCTACCTAGCACCCAGCAAGTGCCCGGCACCAGTTAGGCACATAGTAAATATTGTTGCATAAAGGACAGAGGCTGCTCTACAAAAAAGATTTTATCTAGGAAGTTCTGTGGATCTGTAAAGATTCAGCCCAAAGAGCAGCACATACCATCATTGTCCATGAAATCCAAAAAATCTCATTACAACGGCTTTTCTTCTTGACTTTTTTTTTTTTTTTTTTTTGCTCAACGGCCTGACAGAGGTTTCTGCTTTCCCCACGCCCCAAGCATCCACACAGCTGCATGCTGAGCCCAACTTATTCAGAGAGACAGCTTCCTGTCACATGGGGGACTCCGGAATTAGTGTTCTGCCACAGCTGAGCAGTCACAAGGGCCCCGCTCATCCTCAGGTTGATCCCAAGGTCCAAACTCTCCAACACCTGTGTGGCCTCTGCACGTTCAGTGCCAGCTACCCGGTTGCACTCTTCCCAGTGGGAAGGAGACCAGTCTGGTTCTTCACGGGCATCACGATAGGGTGATGAAGAGGGGGGTGGACTGGGGCTGTTACAGGACTTACTGCTGGGGATCTAGGAGAGAGGCCTGGAGCACCAGTTGAGAGCCTGAGTGGAGAAGTACAGAGACCACTCAGGGTTAAGATAAATGCAACACTTCCTGTTAGTTCAGTGCTGTTTATCTCCACAACAGGTCCATCACCATCTGCTAATGCCAGCTTCCCACCTCCATCAAAGGGATGGGTAAACTGTATCATTGGGATCGAGGATCTAATCTGTGTCAGGTTAGCTCTGCCACTTATGGCTTACTCATGTGAGTCAGGCATTTGAGAGCCCCGGGCCTCAGTTTCCTCACACGATGAAATGACCATAATGCCTATCGAGTGGTGCTGTTGTAGGGATCCAGGATTCATGAATAATAGTAATCACAATATTGACAGATAACAATGTGTGAGCACTTACTACGTACAGACGTTGTATGATAGTGTGATAGACTCTAGGTGCATAAAATCACCGAATCCTCAAAACTCACTTCTGAGAGAGAGAGCTTCTTCTTATTCCCATTTTGTAGATGAGGAAACTGAGGCTGCAAACAACGGTTCAGCCATTTGCCTGAGGCGCTCTGGCTGACACAGTGCCACAGAATCCATATGGCCTCCCATTACCCTCAGGGTTCGGAGCTCAGACTCCACAGCCCAAAAGCATAGATTAAAATCCGGGCTCTGCAGCATACCAGCCAGATGACCTTCCTCTGTCCACTCATTCCTCAGCCTGGCCAAGCAACTCTGTGGAGATGATTTCCCAGGCAGCATCCTGCTCATCTCAAGGGTTGCCCCGGCCACATGACTGGGTAGTAATTTATGGGGAGCTCAGTTCAGCGAGAATACAGCCACCTTCATAAAGCTTTCATTTCTCCTCTCTGGATATATAAAGGCCCTGTTCTAAACTAGGCTTTTAATACCCTTCACTGTTCCCCATACTTCAAGTTGGTCTTCTTCCAGACACAAGAGCTGAATATACTTTTTATACCTGCCCTTGTTATTCTGTGCTTCTGAAGAAGACCAGGAAGCGGGTGGGGTTCCCTGTGGCCCACAGAACTGCCGGGGGCACTAACCCCCCAAAGGAGTCTCGCCACAGCAGCAGGAGAATTGGGAGGATTATAAAGTAAAATTGTCCCCAGTGGTAAAAAATCTGACCAAATAGTCAGTGCCTGCCTGGGTGTCTTCTCAGTAAACAGTCTGAAATCCTGTTTCCCCTGGAATTACCACCTTGTTGAAATTTGCTTTTGGTATTTACCAGATATTTTGAAGACCTGGATATGCTGCAGGAAACAGATCCCCACTAGGACACCCCAAGCTGTGCTGGCCCCACCCTACCCAAAAGCCAAAATGCTGGCAGCCTAAAACCCAAGACTTCTCTTGAGCCAGAAAACAGGCCTTTGCTCAACTTAAAAAGGCAAATGAGAAGGAAACTTCTGGACCAGGTGATAATTTCAGGGTGATTCTCCTTTAAAAACAAACACAAATATTTTTCCTCACCGTGCTTATAAGGATACAGGAACTACACGGTAGGCTCCATCCTAGGAGGATTTAATCCTTAGGGACTGAATTGCAGAATACCCTCCACCTCATTTGCAGATAAGGAAAGTAAGGCTCAGAGAGGTCAAGGAACTTGCCCACAGTCACAGAGCCTGTGAGGGCAGACAGGACTCAGATGTAGGTCTGTCTGACTCCAAAGTCTAGTCTTCCTTTGTGCCTCTCTGAAAACTGGATTGATCGCATCTCTTGGGCCAAGAAATCCTTTGGCCCGCTCCACACTCCTGCCAAGAAGCCTCTTCAAAGATGGTTTGAACAAAGGAGAAGATGACAATGTACTCACGGAAGAGTGCCATGCACATTTTCACTATGCCTGCACAAGAAGGGACAGCTACTGGTGACAAAGGGAATGTTTCAATCTAATAATTGGGCTTACTGTCTGCATGACAAGTATAACTGGTTTGACTGATGTTGTCAGTGAGCTGTTTCGGGGAGGGATAGGCCCAGTTTTGTAGCCAAAGCAACTAGTTAATCTGCTGAGCTTTCCATTGTCACTGGGACACCACATAGAACCAAGGTGTTCAGCTCAGAGGTTTCACACTTTGGCATAAGCTTTGCCATGTGGCTAACCAACTGCCCAGAATTCTAGGTTTGACTTTAAAAGATCAGGTTGGAAGTCTTTTCCTTTGTAGGAATGTTCAAAATGTTCAAGGCCACCTCTGTGCAGCTGAAACTTGCCAGCCATTCACCACTTCACCGGACATTATATTACTGCCTGATGCCTCTGGTGGTATTTTGGAAACCATTGGATTTAAAAAAAAAAAAAAAATTATTTGAGAGAGAGTGTGTGCAGGCTCCATGCTCAGTGCAGAGCCTAACGTGGGGCTAGATTCCATGACCCTGGGATCATGACCTGACTTGAAATCAAAAGTAGGATGCTCCATCAACTAAGCTACCCGAGTGCCCCATGGATACGACTGGAGTTTAAAATATAATTTTTATGTTTTAGCAAGAGTATTATGTGAATACATGCTTAGTGTAAAAATAAATTCAAATAGGGGCACCTGGGTGGCTCAGGTCATGCTCAGTTGGTGCATTTGAACCCTGAAATGGACTCTGAGCTGAACAGCTTGGAGCCTGGAGCCTCTTTCAGATTCTGTGTCTCCCTTCCTCTCTCTCTCTGCCCCTCCCTGCTTGCACTCTGATCTCTCTCTCTCTCTCTCTCTCTCTCTCTCAAAAATAAATAAACATTTTTGAGAGAGACAGAGACAGAACACAAGTGGGTTAGGGGCAGAGAGAGAGGGAGACACAGAAGCAGAAGCAGGCTCCAGGCTCTGAGCTGTCAGCATAGAGCCTGATGTGGGGCTCAAACTCACGAGCTGTGAGATCATGACCTGAGCCGAAGGGTTTTTAAAAATTATCATTGGTATCATACTATATAAGTTATTCTAGAGCATGTTGTTTTTATTCAACAATCTCTTTTTATCCAGTATGTAGAGCTCGATATTATTCTTTTAAGCTGCTATACAGCATTCTGGAATTGATTGAACCATTTCCCTGTAATTAGACATTTAGGTTATTTACAGTTTGTTACTGCCATAAACAATGTGGTAATGAACTCACACTGTTATCCTTGTATATCTGAGGGAAGATTCCTTGATTGCAGGCACTGCAGTGTATGTTCATGTCTGTTTTTTATTTTGATAGAAAAATGACCAAATTACTTGTCCCTCTCCTCAGTAAAAAAGCAAAACCAAAACCAAAAACCAATACCAATTTCATCCCCAACCAACAGTACGTGAAAGAAAATGAAAAATCGGCAATACCAACACCTCCAGCCACTGCATGAGAGTGGGTCTTTGCCAGCTAAAATGTTATTCTTCATACCAGAACTTCCTGGTAGCTAATAAGGGAAGTTACCTCTGGTTCCACAGAGGCATTTGGTGAGCGGTCCCCTACTCTACTTTAGCTAGGCTCCACTGCCAGCTCGGGTTCCCGCCGTTTTGTGTTCTCCTGAGCTCTCATCTTTCCATATCCTAACTGATGCATTCATATTGCAGCTCCTCAACTAGGGAATGACCTCCTCTGGGGCAGAAATGATGCTTTAGCTCCCTTTGTATCCCCAACAAAGTGCCTGACGTTTGTCAGTCCTTTCTGAGCTGTGGCTTGAATGAATGGCCCTAGGCAGGGAGGGAGAGGAGGAGAGGGAAGAAGAGAGAGGGAAGGAAGGTAGGCTGGTTCCCTGACAGAGCTGTGAGATAGAGTAAAGCTGTGTATCGAGTGGAGAGACTCCAGCTTGCTCGTCCTGCGGTACCCTGGAAATGTGAATGTTTGGAACCGGGGAGAGAATGTATTTTTTTTCTTTACCCAGTCACATATCTGACAGGTGACATGGCCCATCTCCATTCGAAAAACGGCAAGATAAATGCAGGATTTTTGAGATAGAAAAACCACATTCGTTTTGTTCTTTTGAGTTTTCCACTTTACTCTTTCCTTTTCCTGCAGCTGTCTCAGATTCTGGCAAAGCTGTGTGTGGGGAAACGAAGATCAGAGCAGTTTCTGCTTTGACTCCAAGGGTCTTTCCCAGGATCTGTTCTCTTAGGGCTCAGAGGGTTTCCTTACCACCACGCTGTCTTCTTTCCCGCTTAATTTTCCAGGCATCCTGCAACCTTCCTGCCCACTCCCTCCTGCCTTGACTTTCTCTCCAATGCAAAGGAACCCCCTGAAGGGAATCCCACGCTCGTTATTTAAACAGCTGGACAACTGCTTTGTCTTTTCTCTGCCTACACGTTGTATACAGGACTTACAGGATATGTTTTATCATTGACTCTTGAGCTGACTCAGGCGATCCAGGAAATATTTAAAATTTCCCGACTGCAGTCAAGTTCAAGACACTGCTAGAGCCGCTCAGGCTGAACTTGCATACACCACATCCAAGGCCCGTATCACTTAATGATCTCAAGTATAAGAGGAGCATCTATACATAAAGGCCAACATCCACACACAAGAGGAAAGAAAGGGGAAAAATGAAAGGAAGGGAGTGGATCCTAAAAGAAGGACATGAACTTTCTAGTTGAGGACAAGGCAAAGCTGGCACATCTTATTTCATTCAACTATAATGATGGGTCCGCAGGTAGCACCTTCTCTGGAAATCCCTCTGGCATGCTAGTTTAAATATGCTGCATTAATGCAAAGTAAGCTGCCTGTGTGTCTGGAACACTTGTTTTTCTGCTAATGACCAAATGTTTACTATATCCACCAGCTGCTTCAATACCCCAGGCCTCCGAGATGGCTGTAATGAAGCGGCAGCATTGGTCATCAGCTTCCCTCGGCAATGTTTAGTACTTTCTGTTCATACCTACCACCTGCCACCCACAGGGGCTTTGTCTTGTACGAGCATTCCTCTACCATTACCATTTCTGAATGGGAGCTTTGGGACTGGAAGACCCCTGTAGGAAGTCTCTATATTTGTTGTTGTTGTTGTTGTTGTGTTGTTTTCCTTTTTAAAATCAATTTATTCTTTTTTAATTTTATTTAAATCCAAGTTAGTTAACATATAGTGGGAAAGTGATCTCAGGAGTAGAACCCAGTGATTCATCATTTACATATAACACCCCATGTTTGTCCCAACAAGTGTCCACCTTAGTGCCCATCACGCATTTAGCCCATCCCCCCACCCATCTCCCTTCTAACAACCCTCAGTTTGTTCTCTAATTTTAGGAGTCTCTTATGGTGTGCCTTACTCTCTCCTTTTATCCTATTTTTCCTTCTCTTCCCCTATGTTCATCTCTTTTGTTTATTAAATTCTATATATGAGTGATATCATGATATTTATCTTTCTCTGACTGACTTATTTTGGTTAGCATAATACATTCTAGTTTTATCCATGATGTTGCAAATGACACATTTTCATTCTTTTTCACTACTGAGTAATATTCCTGTGTGTGTGTACACACACACACACACACACACACACACACACACACCACATCTTCTTTATCCATTCATCAGTCGATGGGCATTTAGCCTCTTTCTATAATTTGGCTATTGTTGATAGGGCTGCTACAAATATTTGGGTGCATGTGCCCCTCTGATTCAGCATTTTTGCATCCATTAGATAAACACCTAGGTTAATTACCTAGTAGTACAACTACAAGTAGTTCTATTTTTAATTTTTTGAGGAACCTCCATACTGTTTTCCAGAGTGGCTTCACCAGTTTGCATTTACACAAGCAGTGCAAAAGTGATCCCCTTTCTCTGCATCCTTGCCAACATCTGTTGTCCCTGAGTTGTTAATTTTAGCCATTCTGACAGGTGTGAGGTGGTAGTATTTGAAAGCCAATTAGGAAATAGAAGTATTTTCTTATCTGGAATTCTTTTTCTGTCTTCTGTCTCCTATGCTGCATACCACAAGCACTACCAGCTCTCCTATGCAAGGACATCTTACTGAATGCTATCCCCTGCTTTCTGGTTTTATAGATGTATATTATATACATATATATATATGTAATTGATAGAAGTATGTAATGTACAATAATATAGTAATTATAATTATCAGCACATTATGACCTATTTCATTTCTCCAACTAGTAACACATTTGAACTTCCTCAAAACCAGAAGTTCCTAGCCACAACGTTGAAAGACTTGTTATGTGTACCAGTGCTTTTGGTAACATGTTGCCGTCACCCAACTCAAACCGGTTAAATAATAAAGAGAATATATTGGCTCCTACCAGATAGATAGATGATAGATAGATACTTGATATGTCCACCGTTGTGTGGACTTCATACATGTTTGTATATGGCTCCAGCCCCCTTAATCTGCAATTCTGTGAGTTGTGCTGGCTTTGCCTCTAGCTCACTTTGCTCATGGTAGCAAAGTGACAGCAGCAGTCCTAGGTTTCACATCCACAGTGCACTGTATCTAGGAGAAAGCTTCTCTTCCTTCTCCTAGCCTTCCACCACAAGCATCCAACCACAGTCCCATCTTTCTCTCCAGGGAAACACAGGTCACATGCCTTCCTCTGAGCAAACAGAATGTTCACAGGTTTTCTTAAGTCAATGGAGCCTACTCCTCAAGCTGGGAATGGATTAGTAGCAACCTAACCCCATGACTACTGTGCCCTGGGGGAGGTGTGAAATGGGGATGAGAAGGCGGGCAGGAATGTCCCCCACACAGAAGGCACTGGAGGAAGAGGGGGAGAGATTCTTATCAGTGTCACAGTCCAGAAGTTTCCTTACTAATAACATGAGTGAGCTGAGCATGTGACATATTATCTAACAGGTATGACTCTAAAGGTTAAGAATCCCCATTCTAAACCATCAGCTACTCAAGGGCAAGAATTGTTTTCTTTGTTGCTATAGCACATAACAATGGTGAACCGAGTTTACTCCTGGTCTCCCTTACCGCTCAGCTGCCCCCCTCTGTTTTCTCTCCTCTGACAGTATCCTCATGTTTACCCTCCCCTTTCCTAGACCCACATTCCATCTCCCCAAAGGTTTCTCATCAAGGAAAAGCATGTCTACTGTCCAGCCCCACCACCCTTCTCTAGAGAATGTAGTTTGGAAAGAAGATGATAAATGTTTAGATGCGTGATCAAGTGAAGTGACTTCATTAAGAGCGTCACATAGAGAAAGATATGTTTCCTGTGTCAACAGCAAAAGGCACCCATCCATGAACTTAGATGCCATTTGTGAAGCCATGTGGCCAGACCTGGAGTTGCATTAGGCTTTGATGCGACTGGATTTTATAAAAGAAAAAGCTTTATTTAGACTGAACATGTGCCATTTGTCCTGCTATTTTAGGATATACATTTCCTATTATTTGTGTAGAGGTGATGAGTTAAAGCTGAGCTACAGGTGTGCTTTTTCAGTTCCCTGTGAGACAGGCACTTGGCAAAGACCTGTTTATATAGTCTGGGGTATAACCTGTGGCTATGGATTTCTTCATCTCATGGGAAGCTGGTCTAAATAGGACTACACTGGGGTACCTGGGTGTTTCAGTCGGTTGAGTGCCCAACTCTTGATTTCAGCTCAGGTCATAATCTCAGGGTCGTGGGATCGAGCCCCACATTGGGCTCTGTGCTGAGTGTGGATCCTGCTCCAGATTCTGTCTTCCTCTGCCCCACTCCCCTACTTGTATTCTTTCTCTAAAAAAATTAAAATTAAATAAAAATTTAAAAAATAAAAATAAACAGGACTAAATTATGATGTTTAGAAGTCATAAGCATGGACTGATGATGGTGCTCTCCCTTCTCTAATCAAAAACAAAAAAAAGTGCTTAACTAAAAATATAAAATTTGCACACATGCAGAAATCACAATGACTTCATTTTGGCTTTATGAATGGCAAGATGCTGAATATATTCAATTGATTTGAATTCTTTTCTCCCCTCCCTCCCCATGCCTCTCTTTAAGTGTCCTTGCTTTGCTGGTGGGATTTTAAGTACATGCCTATTCTTTCTTTTGAATATTCCAGCCATGGGTCTAGAAGGGAATCAGATAGCTACCTTTGCCCCAGTGAGGTTAGCTCTTCTAACCTGCTGAGTGAACTTTTCCTGGAAAAAACAAGAACAAAAACAGAAGCCTTAGGGAAGCTTAGTTTTACCAAAAGTAGTGTTGAGTTCACCAAAAGAATCCAGCCTCCCAGACAGTGAACACTTCAGCTGCTGATGCGGTGACCTCATGATAAGAGAAGTACCTTCTCTGACCAGGAAATATTAGGACTACTCAAGAGGCCATGTCCCTCAGCCCCACAGGACAGAGACCCTATGCTCCATCCAAAGCCAGTCCTTCATCTTATGTGCACTTGACCCAATCCCCTTTAGCTACTCAACGACAACGCTTCAGCAATTCTTCCCTCCCTTTCTTACATCCTCAAAACTCTCTCCTTTATACTGGGTCATTCCCATCAGCCAACAAACATGCCATTACTTCTTTTACCTTTGATAAAACTAATAACCTCCAAATCCCCTGAATCTACAGACCATTTCTCTACTCTCTTTGGCAATCAAACTCCAAAAAACAGTTGTCTGTTCTTGGAGACTAATTCCTTCTCTCCCATGAAGTCTTGAATCCAGTCCAGACATATATCCCCCACTCCCTCAAACCATTGAAAGAGCTCTCTTCATGGTTACCAGTGACCTCCTGTTACTAAATCCAACAGTCAATATTGAGCTTTGACGTTGGTTCATAGGACGCCACTCTCTCTTGGTTTTCTTCTTACCTCCCAGGCTCTCCTCCTCAGTATCCATCACTAGTCACTCATCTTCTCTGCAAAGTTGGATTGCCCCAGGGACTCCATTACTTCTCATTTTATACTCCCTCCCTTGGTGATCTCATTCAACTCATGACTTTAATCTTATGTGAACAACTCCAAGAATTCTATCTCCAGCTCAGACCTCTCCCCTGTACCTCAGACTCATAACACACGCAACTCAACACTTCCATTTGAATGTCTCATAAATATTTTTAATTCAACGTGTCCAATGTGAACCTTTATTTTCTTCTTCCACTGACTCCCATCCCTACCAAATCTGTTCCATCCTCAATCTTCTCCATCAACTGAGATGGAATCCCTTTTTACTCAAGTCTAACCAATCCAGCAGCACATCTATATTGAAAATAGAGCCAGAGTCCAGCCTCTCCAGTTATTAATACCTGGTCCAGACCTCCTCAGGATTACTGGCCACCATGCATCCACCTTGCCCTCTATAGTCTATTTGCAACACAGCAGCCACACCAATACACAAAAATCATATTGTAGTACTCCAGTGGCAAAAGCGAAGGTCTCAAATATTTTGTCCCTCCTTTGCTTCCTGATTTCTCTCCTACTTCATTCCCCTGCTTAGTTCCACTGCAAGTACTCTGGCCTTCCCTCTATCTCCCAAGCACATGACAATTTTTTCACCCCCTGCAAATGCTTGCTGAAATGTCACCTTCTTGATGAATCCTCTCTGAGCATCCAACTTCAGAGTGAAATCTGCCCATCTCCCCCGACTCCTAACCTTCCTTATGTTGTTCTGTTTTTTCCAAAGCATTTACCACTTTCTAATATGCTATATAATTACTTATTTTCAGTGCCTATTATTTATTGTCAGTCTCCTAGCAACCTATGGAATGCAAGTTTGGAGGCAGGGAAGTGTCTGTTTTATTCACTTTAT
Organism: Acinonyx jubatus; assembly: GCF_027475565.1. Taxonomy (NCBI): domain Eukaryota; kingdom Metazoa; phylum Chordata; class Mammalia; order Carnivora; family Felidae; genus Acinonyx; species Acinonyx jubatus. Next base: position 117,865,172 of record NC_069380.1, on the reverse strand, counting down.
ATCCCAGGTGCCTGGTGCAGTGCCTAGTACTTAGTGGGTGCTCAGTCAATTGTAATTGATTTCTATTCTATAATCAAATATTTTCACTTTATATATTGTGACTGTTTTCTGTAATGAATACTTTCTTATTAAGTTCTTCATTTTTATTCTGGTATAGTTAATACATGATGTAATGTTAGTTTCAGGTGTATGATTGAGTGATTCAACACTGCCTTACAACATCTGGTGCTCATCACAACATGTATACTCCTTAATCTAATTCACCTATTTAGTGTTTTTGTATTCTTTGAGTAAATATCCACTAGTGCAATTACTGGATCATAGGGTGGTTCTATTTTTAACTTTTGCAGAATCTCCATTCTGTTTTCCACAGTGGCTGCACCAGTTTGCATTCCTACCAACAGTGCATGATGGTTCCTTTTTCTCCACATCCTCACCAACACTTGTTTATTGTGTTATAAATTTTAACCATTCTGACAGGTGTGAAGTTGTATCTCATTGTAGTTTTGATTTGCATATCCCTGATGATGAGTGATGATGAGCATCTTTTCATGTGTCTATTGGCCATGTGTATGTCTTCTTTGGAAAAATGTCTGTTCATGTCTTCTGCCCATTTTTTAATTGGATTATTTGTTTTTTGGCTGTTGATTTATAAGTTCTTTATTTATTTTAGATACTAACTCTTTATTGGATATGTCATTTGCAAATATCTCCTCCCATTCAGTAAGTTGTCTTTTAGTTTTGTTGATTGCTTCCTTCACTGTGCTGAAGTCTTTTATTTTGATGTCGTCCCAAGAGTTTATTTTTCCTTTTATTTCCAGGAGACATATCTAGAAAAATGTTGCTACAGCTGGTATAATAGAAATTATTGCCTGTGCTCTCTTCTATGAGTTTTATGCTTTCAGGTACCACATTTAGGTATTTAATCCATTTTGAGTTTATTTTTGTGTATGGTATAGGAAAGTGGTGCAGTTTCACTATTTTGCATGTTGCTGTCCAGATTTCCCAACATTTGTTAAAGAGACTGTCTTTTTCCCATTGAATATTCTTGCCTCTTTTGTTGAAGATTAATTGACTATATAATGATGGGCTTGTTTCTGGGCTAACTTGTTCTATTGATCTGTGTGTGTATTTTTGTGCCAATACCATACCATCAAAAAGATTACAACAGCTTTGTAGTATAACTTGAAGTCTGAAATTGTGATGCCTCCAGCTCTGTTTTCCTTTTTCAAGATTGTTTTGGCTATTCAGGGTCTTTTGTGGTTCCATACAAATTTCAGGATTATTTGTTCTAGTTCTGTGAAAAATGCTGTATTTTGGTATTTTGATAGAGATTGCATTAAATCTGTAGATTGCTTTGAGTACTATGGACATTTTAACAATATTTGTTTTTCCAATCCATGTTCATGGAACATCTTTTCATTTGTTTGTGTCATCTTTAAATTCTTTCATTGGTGTTGTATAGTTCTCAGAATACAGGTCTTTCTTATCCTTGGTTAAGTTTATTCCTAAGTATTTTATTATTTTTAGTAGAATTATAAATGGAATTACTTTCTTAATTTTTCTTTTTGTTGCTTCATTATTAGTATTGACAAAAGCAACAGATTCCTGTACATTGATTTTATATCCTGCAACATTATTGAGTTTATTTACCAGTTCTAGTAGGTTATTTTTTATGAAGTCTTTATGGTTTTCCATATAGAATATCATGTCCTGCAAATAGTGAAAGTTTTACTTCTTTGTTACCAATTTAGATACTTTTTATTCCTTCTTTTTGTCTTATTGCTGTGGCTAGGACTTCCAGTACTATGTTGAATAAAAGTGGTGAAAGTGGACATCCTTGTCTTGTTCCTCATTTTAGCGAGAAAGCTTTCAGTTTTTCCGTATTGAGTATGATGTTAGCTGTGGGTTTTTCATATATAGCCTTTATTATGTTGTGGTATGTTCCCTCTAAACCCGTTTTGTTCAGGGTTTTTATCATGATTGGATGTTGTATTTTATCAAATCCTTTTTCTGCATCTTTTAAAATGATCATATGGTTTTTATTCTTTCTCTCAGTAATGTGATGTATCACATTGATTTATGAATATTGAACTGCATGGCATCCTGGGATGCCACTTGACTGTGATGAATTATTTTTAATGTATTGTTAGATTAGGTTTGCTAATGCTTTGTTGAGGATTTTTGCATCTGTGTTCATCAGAGATATTGGCCTATAGTTCCCTTTTTTTAATGTCTTTATCTGGTTTTGGTATCAGGGTAATGCAGACCTCATAAAATGAATTTGGAAGTTTTCCTTCCTCTTATATTTTTTGGAATAGTTTGAGAAGAATAGGTATTAACTAGTTTTTAAATGTTTGATAGAATTCACTGTGAAGCCATCTGTTCCTAGACTTTGGTTTGTTAGGAGTTTTTCATTACTGAGTCAATTTCATTGCTGGTAATCAGTCTATTGAAATCATCTATTTTTGATATATGATTAATGCTTTTATGTTTGATTCTATGTCCCATCCTATATGGATAAGTGACATACATAAGACCCTAATTTCATGTCTCTGTCACTGTCATGTGAGTAAAAATATATTCATATTTTCTCTCTAAATGAAAAGGACTTTCGAGCCCCATCTCTCCATATCCATCCTAAGCATCATTCCTGTTTTGGAATACCACAAGGAAATTAGCAGGGGATAATGAAAATCAGAACAAAAACAACAATCTGTTTCTCTCCAAATTGCAGAATTTGTAGTTCAAGCACTTTAGCAGTGGCATAATGGTTAAGAACACAAGCTTTGGGGTCAGACTGCCTGATTTCTTTTCCTGGGCCCAGGACTTAGGAGGCTTCCTTTTTGTCTGTTGTAACCCTGTCATTACTTTTTAAATTGTTGTTGTTCCCAAAATAATTGGATGGAGGTGTGGTAGGCAGCATCATGGCTCCCAAAAGATGTTCTCATCCTAGTCCTAAAATCTGTGACTTTGTTATGTTCCATGGCAAAAGGGATGTTGCAGATGGAATTAAGCCAGAGAGATTATCCTGGGTTATCTGAATGGGTCCAGTGTCATCACATAGGCCCAAAAAAGCAGCAGAGGAGGAAAAGAATCAATGAGAAGAGGCATGAAGAGCATGACACATGCAAAAGACTCAACCCACTGTTGCTGGCTTTGAAAATGAAGGGGTGATGAGCCAAGGAATATGGGTTGCCTCTGGAGGCTGAGAAAAACCCTAGCCAGAGGCCAACAAGGAAACAAGACCCCATCCCTACAAGTACAGGAAATGAAATCCAGCAACATGAATGAGCCTGGATGTGGATTTTTCCCCTAACACATACCATTTATTGTGTACCATATACTCCTGCAGAACGGCTTTCAAGTGGGATGGTGTGACTATAAACAAGCACAAGCGCCTCAAGTTAGACACCATGCTAGAATCTTCACACGCATCATCTCATTTAAAAACACAGAGAGACTGGGGCACATGTATAGCAAGACCTTTACACTCGGGGTAGAACATCAAGAGTTGCATGGTGAAAGGGAAAAAATCACACCAGAAATCATGGCTGAGGTTACTTGATTTCACAATTACAGTACTTTTCATTAAAATCTATTATTTTTATTATAAAAAGATTTCAGGGGTGCCTGAGTAGCTCAGTCATTTGAGCACCCAACTCTTGATTTCGGCTCAGGTCATGATCCCAGGGTCATGGAATCAAATCCCTCATCAACTCCACACTGAGCATAGAGCCTGCTTGGGATTCTCTCTCTCTCTCTCTCTCTCTCTCTCTCTCTCTCTCTCTCTCTCTTTCTCTCTCTCTCTCTGTCTCTCTGACTCTCTCTCCCTCTCTCTGTCTCTCTGTCTCTCTCTCTCTCACTTTGTCTCTCTCCCTCTGCCCCTTTCCCCCACTCACACTCACAGTTTCTCTCTCTCTCTCTCTCTCAAATTAAAAACAGAAAAAATGGGGTGGGGGGCACGCCTGGGTGGCCCATTTGGTTAAGTGTCTTACTTCGGCTCAGGTCATGATCTCATGGTTTGTGGGTCCAAGCCCTATATCGGGCTCTGTGCGGACAGCTGGGAGCCTGGAGCCTGTTTCAGATTCTGTGTCTCCCTCTCTCTCTGCCCCTCCCCTGCTTGCTCACTCGCTCTCTCTCCCTCTCTCTCTCAGAAATAAGCATTAACATTTTTTTTAATTCTCAAAGATATAGAACAGAGACTAAGATGACAAAAATCAATTTACCCATCATCCCCATCAACCAGATGTAATAGATCTTACCATATTTTACTCAGATCAAAACAAAATAGCCCAGATATGCTGTAAGCCCCCAGGTGCCCGGCCAGCTCTCATCCCCTCCTTACTTCCTCAGAGGTAACCTTCTTCCTAAGTGGTGGAAATGCTCCCTGTTCAGGTTTCCACAGTGTTACTACATATGCACATACCCATATCGCATTACATAGTGTGGGTATTTCAGCCTTACAAATGGTAATGTGCTGTACTTTGCATTCTGAAACTTGCCTTTTCTACTCCACATTGGTTTCCATGCTTATCTACATTGATATCTGTAAATCTAAGTTATTTGTTGTAGCTGTTCGGACAGCATTCTATTGAATGAATTCACAACAGTGTATTTGCTCATTTACATATTAATAGACATTTAGCATGTCTCCCCGTTTTTTGCCATTACAGACACTGCCATAATCAGCTCTCTCATACAGGGATTGCTGTGCGCATGTGGGGACTGTCTCTAGTTTATATATCTGTTACTCACATCTGAGAGAGAACTCCTGCCACAGAGGTCACGTCTGTCTCTGCAGCTTCACACCTCCTGGCATTGTCAGATGTTCTGGAAAGTACTTGTCCCGATTGACCCGCCCAGAGCAGCACTTCAGAATTTCCCTACCTCCTCACAGCAGTCATTATTATCAGACTTTTAAAACATTTCCCTGAGAGTTATGGAATTGTTCTTTTACTTATAATTCCCTACTGAGGGTGACCATCTTTCCATATCTTAACTGGCCAATTTCTCTTTTCTAGAAATTTCTTATTTATATCTCTTGTCCATTTTTTTTTAATTGAAAGGTTTGTCTGTTTCTGGTTCATTTGTCACTCATTACATAATCCAGAAACACATTCTTTGCTCATTTATGCATTACAAGTATCAGAGCACTTGGGTGGTTAAATGTCTTGACTCTTGTTTTCAGCTAAGGTCGTGGTCTCACAGTTGTGAGATGGAGTCCCCTGTCTGGCTCTGTCCTGATGGTCCACAGCCTGCTTGGGATTCTCTTTCTCCTTTTCTTCCTGCCCCTCTCCCCCACATGTGTGCAGGTGTGTGTACTTACTCTCTCAAAATAAATAAAAATTAATAAAAATCGAAAACATAAGAACTACAAACATCTTCTCCCAGTTGATTTCTTACTCAATTTTATTTTGGGTGCCTTTTTTAAAACAAATGTAGAAACTGACAACACGGACAAATTTATCAATCTTTTCTTTTGTGGTGTGTGATTTCTGGGTCTTGTTGCTGAAACCCTCTCTATCTACCCTGAGAGGATTCTTAGAGGTGACTTTGAGAACATCAAGGAAGGAGAAAGGTGAGAAGGGGTCAGATTTGTAAGCTTTTCTGTCTCTGCTCCACTCAGAATAGCACCTCATATGTCTGTTTTATATTTGGACACCTGCATAGATTTGCATTGAAGAAATTTTCTTGCTGTTAAAAAAAAATGTTTAACTTTGAATATTATTGCATTTGCACAGAGATTCCTGTCCACCAAGACAAAAAGAGAAAGATCATAAGTTACATGAACTCATAAGAGAAAATAAAGAAGAAATATCATGTGCCATGTAGCTTTTGTTTGCTAGGAAAAGGAGGACAATGTCAGTTTTCTTAGAGAAGGAAGCTGCTAGTACTAAGTCCTAAGCGCATTGCACCCTGTGGACACTGGTGAAGGAGGAACACAGAAATAGCATAAAGAGTCATTTTCAGAAGGTTCAGGAAGATTCTCTTAGGGCCTTGCTAACTAGCAGGAGACAAAGAGTTCATCTCAGAATACAGGGTCCTGTCAGAGCTTTACTGAAATAAGAAAATACGTGTATTCTGGCCACAGCCCAAGTCACAGATCTGCTGTGAGCTTCACGTAAGACTGCTTATTGGTGCCTTGCATCTGGTAAATCGAAGGTTCTGGTAGAGAGAGAAATTCTCCCCTCACCAGGCATCCACCCTGATTTTCAGCCTCTGTTCTCCTCTTCCTTCACTCTGGTGGGAGTAACAGAACCTACTATTTAATGAACTCTAATCCTTCATGTCTCTAAAGATGTGTGTGTTCAGCAGGCTATAAAGGTACAGTAAGCATCCACAAATCACTTCTACCTTCCAGTTTATAAACCTTTTCCCAGCCACAACTCCACATTTGTGAATTTAGTTCCTGTTACTACATGTGGAAATCTAGCTCATTCTTTATTGTGGTGATGGCTGGATAGCCTTTATTAGCTGGATGATCTTATTTGGAAATAAATACACGTGTCTTCAGAGATATGTTTCTATGCCTAGCAAAAGTGTAAAGCCAAAAGAATAAAACATTTTACTTTAATATTAACCTGGCTTCTTCTTTAACTCTTTTGCTCCTCCTACATATTTATATTTTTCCCATAGTTTTTCTTTTCTTTTCTTTTTTTTCTCTTTTCTTTTCTTTTTGGGGGGGTTGTACTTTTCTTTTCTTTTTTGGGGGGTTGTATTATGGTCTCATTATACATTCTCTGTGCTTAGTCTCTATGATTATGCTTCACTTTGCTTTTTTTTTAAATGTAATCTGCTTAGGTTTAAAATGATCTGTTTTGTCAAACAGGGTTAGCACACATGATAATATGTTTCCTGGCATCCTGCCACTTCCCCATCACCCAGCTCTGTGGACTTAAGGCTTGATTCTTCAGGAATGTGTGGAACTGTTCTGAATAAAGATAAAGTAAAGAATTCAAAACTCTTCTCCCAAGAAAGGCATGCAGAGTGATTTTTCATACCTGTACAGTAACGAGGCTGAGTGAGGCATTTCCTTTGAGCAGTAAGAATATTAGAATTAAGTACCACTCAGCCAGATTTTTCTGTCCTCACCCTGGGGTATGTATCAGAGGAACTTCCACTGTGTATTCATCTGTGGACATTTCCCCCTGAAAGTATTTGTTTCATGGGGCTGGAAACTGAACCAAGCAAAACGAACACAAAGATTTCTCTCCAAATTGTAAGAGACCTGTAGGCACAGCTCTAAACAACTCCAGGGCCAACACACATACAGCCTCACGTGTTTCCTCACAAAATATCATGTATCTCAACTTCTATGACTTTCAAAGTATAAGCGAACTAGATTCATTCATTACTGTCAAGGTCTTGGCAGGCAGGCAACAGAATTCCACTCATAAGGTTTCATCGAAGAGTGTTTGATAAAGGAATTATTTATATGGTAAATGGATCCCACGAAGGATGTGGAAGCTTCAGGGACTGCCAGTGAACAGCAAGGAGACATTTCCAACCCTAGAGCTGAAGAGGAAGGGAAGGCAAGGGTGTTGCGGAGCCTAGTGAGAGGACAGAGCTGCCTGGCAGGAGTTGTGGTCAAAGCAAGTGTGGCCAGTTGGCAGTGGAGAAATAAAGAAGGGACAGTCACATAATAGTCCAGCTCCTCTCCCTTTCTTCTTCTTGTATTCTCTTCCATTGGCCAAACCCAATCAGCAAAGCCAGCAGGCTAGGGAGCCAAGTTAGGTAGCCCATGGATCAGTCTGCTGGGACACAGAGAAGGGTAGAGAAAGGCATGGCAGGAAAGGCAGGGTTGCAAGTAGGCAGATGGAAAATGACCAGCCCTGGGGTTAAGTGGGAGGAGGTTTGAAATTTGCTCAAGACTGTCTTTTTAAGGACAATCTGATTTAGTTCGTGAGACTTGGGATTATAAATGGCTTAATTTGTTTGTGAGGAAGCACCTCAGTCTTCTGAGTGATCTGGCCTGGCTGAGACATAGGAGCTGAGAGCCAGCTAGAAGTCTACTGACCTGTCAGAGTGATAAGTGTTTGAGCTAGAAGGGACCTTTCAGAAAGCATCTAATTCAACCACTGCTCTTTAGAAATAGGAAACATGAAGTCTGTAATGTTTCTTCCTTCATTCTTTCCTTCCTTCTTAAGCAGACAAATATTTATTTGATTGCCTACTCTGTGCCAGGTACTATTCTCATGAGAATTCAACAGTGAGCAACACAAACTCACGTCGAGCTCACCTTCTAAGCAACAACAGTAACAAAAATATATGATAGGTCAAAGGGGGATATGTGCTGTGATGGTGAGAGAGCCGTGGAGGACAGGAAATGGGGTTTCTCCTTTATTCCATAGACGTAGAAGACCTCTTCAGTTGGCATTATTTGAGCTAGGATCTGAAGAAGGTAAGGGATGAGCCATGTGGACATGCAGGGCAAGAGCATTCCAGGCAGGTGGGGGAACAGGAAGTGTCAGGCCCCCTGAGTTGGAGCACGCTCAGCACAGAGCTTGGTGAGATAGGAGGTGATGCCGGCAAGGCAGCTGTGAGCCAGAGCTGAGGAGCCTTGAAGGCTGTGTGGAATTTGGTTTCATTCTGGGGTGATGGGAAGCCATTGGAGGTATCAAGAAGGGCAGTGATATGGCTCATGTGTTGAAGCAGGGAGCCCAGTGACAGGTTGTTCACAGTCATCTGTTCACAGTCACCTGGGGGAGGGAGGGGAGACCAGCATGGATGTGGTGAAGGTGGTGAAAATTCGTTGGCTTCTGGATGTATTTGAAAAGAGAGCCACCTGGATTTGCTTCTGGAGGAACTGGAGAAGAGTGGGACACCGGAATCAAGGATGACTCCAAGCTTTCTGGAAAGATGGTGCTGACATTGCTGAGCTGGGAGAGGAGAAAGTTTGGTGGGGCAGGGATATAGGCAGGAGTCAGGTCAGGGGTTTGGAAAGCTTTAAAGTCTTGTTTAGATATCTGCCCCCCCAAAAAACCCCTATATATGTCTACTAATACAGATGTGTGTGTGCTTGTGTGTGTGTGTGTGTGTGCGTGTGTGTGTGTGCGTGTGTGTGTGTGTGTGTATGAAGCTCAGGACGGGTTGATACTTCTATAAATTTGGAGATAGCATTTAAAGTCATCCGAAGATGAGGTCATCTATAGCAGAAGTGTAGCTATAAAGCAGAATAAAACTTAGTGCAGAGCCTGGAACACACTAATAATAATGTTAATATCATCATCATCATCATCATTATCATCACCACACTCAGCGCTATGTGCCAGGCATGGTGTTAAGACTTCCACATACATTGTCTTATTCAATTCTCCTAGAGACTCTATGAGAAAGTCACTATCATCCCCATTGTACATCTAACTAAAGCAAGGCTTGAGGAATTCATCAGCCTGCTGAAGTCACACAGCTAGAACATGGCAAAGCTGGGAAACAAGCCCAGTCTGACTCCAGTCAAAGCAGCCAGCCCCAGTGTCCAGAGCAAGTTTGTGGCAGACAGTGTCTGATAAGCTTCTCTCTGTGGTACGTTGCCTCTGCTGATAAAGTTCTTTTGCTTCCATGCAGTTACTCAAAATGTAGAATCACACTGGAGCATGGCAGCATCCAGATAGCAAGCACGCCCCATGCTCAGCCCCAGTTTACAGAGTTGATGTCATTTCTCCCTTCAACATTATGAAGTGCTTGACTGTGTTCTGAGGCCAAGGTTCTGAACCACAAACCTTCAGCGTCTCGCTGGTGCTCAGCATGGGACCTTGCCCACAGAAGCTGCTCTCTCATTGTGGACTGATTGACTCCAAGTCCTCTGTGGTCCACTAGCTTGGCTTGGGTGGTGAGGCAGAGAGTGAGAAAGGAAGTGTTATACTCATGGCTGGGTTTGTACATGAGGGCCAAGAAGAAACCCACCTTCTGCTAGTCACATGAGACAGACAACTTCCTAGGTATGTCTGTGATACAGTGGCCTGTTTGGGAGAAATAATCGCGATGGAGGACATGGACTGATGGATGGTCAGCGTCCATGCTAGAGGCTCTGTTTGGTATCAGCCTCCTCTGGGGCATGGCATTCCCTGCCCCAGTCAGGATCCTCTCAAGCGTGAGGTTTTTCTGTGTTTTGTACCTAAGCAGACAGCACAGATAGCATCACTGTGAATCTCTACCACCAGCCTTCTGAAATGTAAACGAAAACATAATTGGAACCTTTCAAAGAGACATTTGGGTGAAGAGACTCTCCGTCCTTGGTTGTAAATAAACTGCCATCTGAAAAAGACAAAATGATAGCAATGTACCAAAATGTAGAGACACACACCTCGAAACACCAATGTGTCCAACACCGGCTGCATGATAATTTCCTCAACCTCCATTTCCCAAAGTAATCAGGAGCATGGGGAAAAGGGAAGAGCTCAGGCTTCAGAACCAGGCAAGCCCAGGTCTGAATCTAGCCCTGATGTTCCTGGGTGGTAGGTTTGGGCTGGGTGTCTAATTCCTTAGCGTCTTGTTGTTCTCATTCATAAAGTAGGGAAAGAGGGAGAATAACTCTTAGTTCATAGAGTTGCTGTGAGGCTATAACGAACCAACACGGATAAGCACCAATACAGGAATTGGGCCATCATATGGTATGGGATATGGTGGCTCTAGAGCTGCTGCTGATAATGTTGATGGTGGTTGCTATGGTGATGATTGTCATGATGGCACCAGTAGGCAGCATCCAGCCTAGGAGAGGCCTGGCATCTGAGGGATACAAACTGGAAGTCTGAGAGAGAATTCCTGCTTTAAAGAAGAATGTTTAGTGAAGTTTAACTAAAATGCTTGAAAACCTAACCACTGAATAAACTGCTTATTAGTATCAGTGAGGATATTTAACATTCGTTCGCTGTTCACTTATGTGCCAGGTGTGGCACAAAGTAGTGTATTTATATTTCATTTAACCCTCATGATACCCGTGTTGAAGAAGAGAGTGTAGTTAGTGCCATGTCATTTTGGAAACCCAAGGCTCTGAGATGTTAAGTGTCTGCTCCAAGGTCACACACAAGAACTGAAGGCCTGCCTCGGAAGAGCTAAAGCAGGAATTCAAGCCCAGGGCTGAATTCCACATCTCCAGCTCATAACCATTGTACCATATTGCCTGTATTCTGAGCAGATATACAGTACTGTTCTAAAAGTAGGGCGGGCAGGGTGCTCTGAGATAGTAGAGGGTATGTAGGGCTTATGCTGATGGTTCTTTTGAGAAATTCGCACCCACTGATAGAAGTGTGTTTGGGATACATGTGAGGGTTTGAGCTAGAGAATGCAAAGAAGCAAATCAGAGAGATACCTCATTGACCCTGCATAGTATTTCTGCACTTACAGGCAGGGGATTTCACTTTGGAAATCCATATGTGTTGCTTTTCTTTGAAAGTGGGATGATCTAGAAAAACTGGATCATATTCCAGAATGCCTTCAATTAACTGGAAGGCTGTTACCTCAAGCTTAGGTATATTTTCTTCAGTTTGCCCAATGTCTGGAACTCCTTATTTATTTTGCCTGCAAATTTTGCTTGTTTGTACACCTGACCTGACCCTATCGATATTTGAAGAGTGTCCTGCTATTGAAGCTCAAACATGGAGCCCGGCACAGCTCAAGTTGCAGTTAACAGAGCAGAGGTCCTTGCCCCGTAGATGCCAACACTGAAGAAAGTGAGAAGGACCCAGATGTCCCATGGATCACCTCCATCAGGAGGCCATCTCCACCCAAGGAAGATCAGTCTGTTGCCATAACAATGGGAGGGTGTTCTGATCATTACACCATCAGCCAAGGTGTCCTGGTCACCCAATGCCTGTGCTCTCTACCCTCCTTGCTGGCTATTGACCATTGGTTCCTTTCTGTCCCTTTCACAACATTTCTGCTACTCTTTGTTTTTCCTGTGGACTTCCTCCTAAGAGTGTTTTGGAAGGCTATTTTTTTTATTGTTTAAAAATACCTTGTTTTCAACTCTCCACAATTAGTTCCTGAGTTTATGAGTGAGCAGGGCCCTCACAAGCCAACAAGATAATATAAAACCTCCTTGTAAACCTTTTGTTGAAAAGATGCAGGTGCAAATAGAAGTAGAAATAAGACATCATCTTATCTATATCGCACTTTATGATTTTCAGTACACAGTCACATCTGCTCTCTTGTTTGATCCTCAAAATAATCCGGTGAGGTGGGTAGAGTGGGAGTAATGTGTTCATTTTTCAAAGGCCACAGCTCAGAAGTGACGTGCTCTGAAAGGCTCAGTGGTCACTAAGAAAGAGAATGTGGACAGGTGCCCAGGTCTGACCTGGAATGAATCTCCATAGCATAACTCACCTCTTGCCTCACCAATTAGTTGACCACCTTATCACGGACCTTTGCTCCTAGGGAACTGAAAAGTGAAATGCAAAGGCTAAGGATCTACTCATTTTACCTCCTTCTTCCTGTCTTTCCTTTTTCCCCTCTTTCCACAAATGGCTATGGAGCACCCATACCAGGCCAGGTACTGAGCTCATCCCAGGCAATACCATCAAGTCTATGTGAATAACGCCAAGTGAAGGTGGCTCGAATGCTATAAGAATGCCACTTTGTGGTTGCGTGGCTTTTATGACTTTCAAAGCCATTTCACAGCAACCCTGTATGCTGAGTGTGTGACTCTCTCACAGATGGAATTTAGGCCCTGAAAAGCCACATGATGTGCAGCTAGTCAGCTACAGAGCAGAAACTCAAACCCAGCTCTTAATACTTTGTGCTCAATGCTCTTTCCACTACTCATACTAATAGCACCTAGTATTGCCTGGCACATAGTAGCTGTTTAAGAAACGTTTAAAAAACATAAATGAACATCACAGTGCTTCTCAAAATGACTGAGAACATCTAACATTAACATGCCTCTTTCAAGGCCAAGAAAACAAGGCCTTGCAGGAATCTTGCAAACCTAATACTTAGTCAAAGCCAACAATGCCTGAAATTAATCACTATTATTTTCACCTAAAGCAACATATGAAGCTAGAGAGATAGAAAAACAAACACCTCAGCTGTGGCAGATAACTGCAGATAAAGCTTTTTCTTAGGTTTGTTGACATTCTTCTTTGCCCAAGGACAATCTGTTAAGAAGAAAATATTTTCCCTATCTACTTCAAACTACATTCTGGACTCAAAGTCCAATATTGGATAGTAAGTAGTGAAGCAAATTGCTTAAACTTCTCAGGCTCTTTTTTCCCTAGGTGAGTTTCCAGATCTACTATGGATAGAGTCCCAAGAGCCTCCTCCCTGGTTTTTGTTCTCTTTTGCAAAGTGGTGGGAGACACATGGGGAGCAGTTTAGCAGAAAAACTTTGACTTGCTTGGTTCATTCATCAGTATAGAAGCATGACTGAGGAATTCAAGAGACAGATCCTGTGGCGTGAACCTTTCCTGTTGGAGGCCTGGCTGAAGGCCACACCTTTCACCTTGGGTTGATCCAAGAGGCTCTGCTGCCTGGCACCACTCTGTAACCTGGTCCACCCTTCCTTGCAGAAGCTGGAGCCAAAGTCAGTTTTCCTCTGGAAAGGGCAACCTGGATCCTGGCAGGAAACAGGGCTGCTGTCTCATTCCCCAACTTAACAGCCTCCTCTTCCTTCTCCACCAGTTGGTTCATCTTGCTTTTATCCCATTCACCCATCTCTCCGCCGCTCCCAGAATTAATAGCTGCCACATTGCACTAGGCATGGAAGTGATAGACAACAAGAGCGTGGAGCCTATAAAATACAGGATATGGAGCTATACAGAATACAATCCTTATTTTATATTTAAGCCTCTGACCAGGTGTCTTTTTTATTCTCTATTCAATCAGTCAGTGTTTCTCAAAGTGTAATCACTACACCAGAGGCAGCAACATCACCTGTGAATCTGTCAGAAATGCAAATTCTCAGGCCCTACCCCAGACCCACTGAATCTCTCTGGGTGGAGCCCAACAACTTGTAGTTTAGCCAGCCCTGCAGGTGAGTGTGATAAACATTCAAGTCTGAGAACCACTTGTTTAAATCTTTTCTTCTTCCCACTGAGTATCATCTTCCCAGATGGTATCATTCACCCTCACAAATCTCTCTTCTAATATTTATATAAATGGACAGAGATTTTGTGATCATAATAACTGATACAGAGTCTTAAAACTATATAACCTTTTAGATAATGTCAGAAGAAATGTCAACCTCTGAAAATCCAGCTGAAAGTACTAAGGTGTGGTGGAAGGAGCATGGACTATGATATCAGACAACCATAAGTTCAAGTCCACCAGATGTTCAAATGCACCTGCTAGCCTTGGGGTTTTAGTCTAATTATTCACACCTTCTGTACATTAGCCATAAAATGAGGATAAAAGACAAAAGTTACAGGGTTATTATGAACAATAAGCACATGTGAAGTGACTATAATACACATCAACCACTCAGGAAACATTCCCTTCTTCTTCTTCACCCCACCTCCAGTATAATCACAGTAGACATACATACACCTGCACCTTGGGGTGTATTTCTATACCAAGAAACACCAAGGCTTTATCAAGGAGGTCAATATATCTCCTAGGGCCAAAGACCATAATATGTCTATTGTCTAGTCAAGATGCCCAGCATATTTCCTCAGAGTTAGAATGCGACCAATATAAAAGGTTATCACCTAGTTCTTTTATGTGATCTAGTCTTATGATGACTGTCATCAGAAGAGAGTGAAACCATAAGAGACTCTTAAAAAAACTAAGGGTTGCTGGAGGGGCTGACAGGCATTAAGAGGGGGCACTTTTCAAGATGAGCACTGGATATCACATGTAAGAGATGAATCACTGGGTTCTACTCCTGAATCCAAAACTACACTGTGTGTTCACTAACTTGAAAATAAATTAAAACAAAAAGAAGAAGAAGAAGAAGAAGAAGAAGAAGAAGAAGAAGAAGAAGAGGAGGAGGAGGAGGAGGAGGAGGAGGAGGAGGAGGATGGGAGTCAGCCTGAAGCCTAGAAAATGGAGATTTTGTGTTTAAGAATTTATTAGTTTTCATCCAAAAGTATCCAACAAAAAGAAAGTGACATATACTTTATCAGAGGAACCCTAATGATTTGGACCCCTAACAAGGCAGAGGGGCAGTTCAAAACTTTTCCACAGTCTGGGCAAAACAGTCCTTTAAAATATCCTATTCCCTTTGTGCTGAGCCTGCACTAATAATTCATTGTCTAATGACTTTTTCTATGTGACTTATCCTAAGTTTTTAAATGAAGCATGGGACTCTGCACATTGAACCCACAGAAGTAATTACAGTTGCTTCCCCCACCCCTAATATCCAAATGAAAAGGCCAAGATTTAGAAGCTAAACCCAGTTTTTCTGACATCACCAAGACCTGAGATTCCATCCCAGCAACTGAGCTCTTAACCACTAAACAAACCTCAGATTCCTGATTCACTTTTCCACATAGCTCAAGATGAGGAAGTGAATATCCTGAGTAGTGGAGAGCAGCGTTCTACCCACTGGCAAGTTCTGTACTCCCACTACAAATCAGTCAGCTGCCAGCATTCTCATTTATAAATCTGTCTCCAGTTAGTATCCGTCTGAGTCAGTGCCTGGGAGCTTGATAAACTCAGGGACAGCTGATTGAATAAAGTTTCTAAAAATACAAAGGTGAGGATTAGGTCCTGTCCTGAGATTACCTCACCAAGGAATCACCTACCTGAGCAGACCTGTTGGAGGCAGACAGCTAGCCAGCCAGTTAATTTCTTTCATACCGCCTTAAATGCAGTACAATTCAGTCACAGCTATATAATACTAGACAATTCAGAGAAAAATTTAAGATGATTATGTTGGAAGGAACAAGCTCTAGGAGCTTTAAGGATATAGTAAAGTGCTCCCAGAAATTCTATATTAAAGAAGGCAAATAGTTTTTAAGTAACAGATCCAATCAACTGGCATTAGTAATTTCCTAGGACTCTGCATTAAGAAGGGTCCTGAGACCCCTTCCGGACTAAATAGTAGAGAATGTCGTGATTGATTAGTGAGGTCTGCCATGATCACAGGAAGTTGGCATAGAAGTTCTTGTGTCTTATATTTTGTCATCCTTTCCCTAAATGCTAGAATCTCAATTGATGTTGACAATTACATTGAATGCAGTGTCCAATTAAATCTAGGTAGAAAATAATATATCTTGAAAAATATTTAAATTGTATGAAATTATATGGGGGGGGTCACTTGCTGGTATACGTGCAAAGTTAAATTTACTTTTCAGTACTTTTGTCCCCAGAGATTAGTTTCCACCTTCACATGGTAAAATGCAAAAGGGAAACTTTCTTTCAGTGTAAGAAATGTAGGGGTTCATTTGGGTGCTCAGTTTTCTTGAGGACAGAAGTAGATGTTGCTTTTGAGACATGGGTTTATTTATCCCACATAATCACATAATCATAAGTTAAACATTTGAAGGGTACAAAAAGAAGTTTAGGCTTTATTTTAAATGTGATAGAAAATGAGTCTCTTTGGGGCACCTGGGTGGCTCAGTCGGTTAGGCATCCAGCTTTGGCTCAGGTGATGATCTCAGAGCTCATACATTCAGGCCCTGAACTTGGAGTCTGGAGCCTGTTTCAGATTCTGTCTCCTTCTCTCTCTGCCCTCCCCCACTCATGTTCTGTTTCTCAGTCTCTCAAAAATAAATAAACAAAAAAATTAAAGAAGATATGTCTCTTTTATAAAGTGGAAACATAAATAATTTAAGTCCCCCAAAACTGCACTTCAGCTGTCATTATTTGCAGTTGATAGAACTGTGTACATATAATTATTTTTAATTTACATATTGTAATTAATAATTCACAGATTTACTGATTCAAATGAATTAACTGAATACAGTAAAATTGGTGGATACAAAGTCAGTGTACAACAAAACCAACTGTTTCTATATATGTGCCAGCAACAATTAGGAAATGAAAATTTTAAAATACCATATATAATAGCATCAAACAAGCACAACAAAAGGACAAATCTAGTGAAGGATGTATAAGACTTCTACACTGAAAACTACAAGACATTACTGAAAGAAATTAAAGGAAATCTAAATATTTGAAGAGCTCTTCCATATTCATTGATTAAAAGACTCAATATATTTATGCCCAAATTGGTCTATCGATTCAATGCAATCTGAAACAAAAGCACAAATTTTTCCCTCTCTCTCTCCCTTTTTGTCTCTCTCTCTCTCTCTCTCTCTCTCCGTGTGTGTGTGTGGTGCATGTACATGAAAAATAAATTGGCAAGTTGTTAGGTAAGCTTTAAGAAGAAGAAACCAAGAAGACTTGTATTGTTACCAAATCTTAAGATTTGGTATAAAATTAGAGTAATTAAGAAAGTGCAATAATGACATAAGAACAGACAAATCAATGGAATAAAACCCAGAGAAGACGTCCACATATGTCGTTACCAGATATTGGACAGTAATGGCATTACTCTGCAATGAGGAAAGGATGACTTTTACAATAAATGATGCTGCATCACTTGAATTTTTATATGGAGGAAGGGGAATGAATCATGACCCCTACCTCACACCATTCACAAAACTCACCTTCAGTTGTGAAAGGAAAAATAATAATCTTCTAGAAGATAACATGAGAAAATACCTTCATCACATTGGGATGAGCAGTGATTTTCTTAAACAGGACATGAAAAGCACCTACTATGAGAAGATAATTGATAAGGTGAACCACAGTAAAATTAAAAACTTCTGTTCATCAAAAGACATTGTCAAGAAAATGAAAAGGCAAGCTGCAGAGTGGGAACAGATATTTGCATAATTAACAAAGGACATGTGTTTATGTTTTTTTAACTTTCCTAAATCCGTAAGAAAAAGACAGGTAATCCAATAGAAAAATGGACAAAAGAGTTGTCCAGTTCACAAAAGAGGATATGAAAATGAGCAGTATAAGGGCTTAACATCTTCTCTATCAGGGAAATGCAAATTAAAACAATGAGGTAATACTACACACTCAGCAGAGTCACTAAATTAAAAAACAAAAACAAAAAACTTGTAATTACAAGTGTTGATGAGAATGTAAAGCAACCAGAGCTTTCCTGTATTGCTGGCACATAGATTGGCACAACACTGAGAATCGTTTGGCACTGTCTACTAAAAACACATTAGCATGCTACGATATTGCCAATTTCACCCTTAGATACATAAAAAAAAACATAAACATGCATATATGTGCACTGAAAGACATGTACAAGAATATTCACAGCAGCATGGTTTGGAGTGGCAAAAAAAACAAAAACAAAAAAACCACAAAAACAAAAAACCAGGAGCCACACAAAAACTCATCGACATAAAATATATTGTGGGCTATTTGTACAACACAGTGCTATATGGCAGTAAGAATGAATGTCTGCTTCATGTAGCTACATGGATGGATTCCATAGGTAAACATATGGTTGAGTAAAAGAAGCCAGATACAAAACAGGATACTGCATGATCTATATAATTCCATTCATATAAAACCAAAACAAAATTTATTGTCATAGAAATCAAGAGTAGTTCTCTTTGGGTGGAATGGGAATCCATTTGGCTTGCTGAAACTCTTCTATATTTTTATTTGGTTGGTGGTTAGGACAATGATTTCACCATAAAAGCTAGTTTCTAGTGACAGGAGTCAGAATGGTGGGAACAGTGAGTTTGAAGGGGAACACAGAGGATTCTGGGAGCTAGTGATGCTACAAGAAGCTATATATCTTGATAGGTGTGGTTATGTGGGGCCCCCATTTTGCAAACATTCATCAAACAACTTACAGTTTCTGTCCCTTTCAGTGTGGGTTTTTTACCTCAACAAAACTTACCTTAAAAAAAGTTGTTTTTGAGGGAGAGAAGACAGGAAAAGCCCTAATTAATATGGACTGACCATCTTCACTGGTGATAACAATAACAGAAAAAATTTACTGAGCATGTTAACATATGCCAGGCACTACTTTATATGGATGCTCTGGTTTTATTCTCATATGTCCCAAGAGGATTGGTCCTATTATATCCCCATTTTACAGATGATGAATCTGGGGTTTTGCAAGCTCATGGGATTAGCCCAAGGTCTTAGTTAGTTAGCAGCAGAGCTAGGATGTCAGCCTTGATAGTCTGTCAAGTGGAAAAATGGAATTCAAATGATGTTTCTTTAAAAAAAAAAAAAAAAGAAGGAAAAAGACAAGCATGTGTGTCGCCGATGTCTGGTCATATGTACTCTTAGAAAGCTACCCACCATGCACCTGCCCTGCCAATTCACCCTCAGCCTCTCAAGCCCAACAGAAGGATGTCGTGAATTGGCTTTTCCTTCACACGTCGTCAGCCTCCAGGACTGGGGAGGGGCAGTGTGTTTGAGTTGGATCTCAGGGAATTGCTGTGGCAAGCTCTGGCTGGATTTTTTGTAACTGGAGGAGTGATGTAATGGTATTTAACCAGGCTGGAAAACAGGCCTCACCATGAGCAATGTGTGAAACTGCCCTCTGTCATTCCAGGCTTCAGACAGACCTTCAGCCCATCCCGCCGTGCATCTCTGGCACACATACCCTTCACACCTTCTCTCCTAGCCCCCTGGAGAATGCTCTCTTCTCAGAACCCCACGACTGAAAATGTTCAAGCCATTCCCAAGCACTGCCTTTCGCCGAGAACTTGGAGTTGTTCATCAACTACAAGCATTTCTCTAGTCTGAATTGGAAAGTAAGATGGGGCACTTGGCTTATATAAATTCTGTAGAAGTTTTTCACAGACCTGGTGGTGAGTGACCAATTTCTGTCATTTCTTCAAGACTGAAATAAAGCCAATTAGCAGGAGGCAATGAGGTGCCTGGAGTTAGGAGAGGGTTCTAGCATCTGCAGATCAGAAGCCAGACTCAGGAATGTAGACCTTCAGCTCCCCTCAGAACAATGAACATGATGTTTAAGCAGCAGAAGACCCCAATATCCACTGTAAGTTACTGACATGGCTGAACAGTTCCTTTCCTCCCATTGTGTTCCAGGGTGATTCCATGAGATTCTTCTTTTCCTAAGAAGGCTTTAAGTTCCTAATATAAGTTTATCAATATTTCTAGGAAAATCGCCAGCATCCAAAGGTTCTCCTCAGCTAGTGATTTTCATTGGGTCCAATTCACCTTGACACATTCTCATTAATTACCCACTCATATATTTTATGTTTCAATTAATTGCAATTCTTTTTATTTTTTTAATTGAGCATACTTTACCCACAATGTTACATTCATTTCAGCTTGTACCCACTCATGTATTTTTCTAATTAATTAATTAACTAGCTTATTCCCTCATTCATTTAACAAATGTTTATTCATTCCCTACTGTGTGCTTTGGGAAATTGGCTGTGAGCAAGGGACATTGTTCTTCTCTTCCCCAAGTCACACAGGTAAGCATTCCCAATCCAATTTTTATATATAACTATACATCTAGACAGAATTTACTGAGAACCTACTATGTGCTAGGCACTTTTCTAATCATTTTTACATTTATTACCTCATTAATTCTCACAAATCCCTGGAGAAATTTCTCTTTTGTAGATGAGGAAACTGAGACAGAGGAGCTAAAAATAATTTCAGCCCCTAGCTAGTAGCACACACAGCTGGGATTTAAGCCAGGAAGGCTTATCCCATAGTCCATGTACTTACCCACTTTAATATGTGAAAATATATGAATTGAGAAAAAATCTGAAAGGCTACAGCCAAATGTCAGTTGAAGTCATTTGTTATTTGGAGATAGGGAGAGGGTAGAATGACTGGTAACTTTTATTTTATTCTTGCTCTCTATTCTCTATTATCATCATGTTCATGCTTGCTCTCATGCTTGCTTGTCTCTCTTTCTGTCCTCTGATTCTATTTTACTCATACAATGAGAGTCACTAAGGGTATAAAAGCATTTTAGAGCAGATCTGTAGGAGTGAGGCAATGGAAGAGGTGACTGGGGGGGCAGAAGCTTGCCTTTGAGTTGAGGTCTGGCCCATGAAGACACCTTTCCCTCAGGAAGTACCACACAAGAAGGAGATGGATGTTCACCTCAGGATTCTTTCAGCATCTCTGCCTCACTGGGAAGCTTTTTTGGTAACATTGCCTGGTATTTGCAAATAGGAATATGCTAAAGTAGGTAGGATTTTTAGTGACCACGCCAGCCACCTGAGAACAATGTGTACTCAGGGAACAAACATGTTGCATAATCAACGGCCCAGAGAAGGTTAACTGCACAAAAATATCTGCTCCGGAGTAAGGCTTGGTGTCAGCTCAGTCACTATGACAGGTTACCAGTAACCCAGGCTGCAGATGCTCCTCGCCCCAACCACAGCCCTGGTGTGAAGTAAACAATTACAGTATTCTTATTTCAGAGACCTGCTCTTAGGCCAATACCAGTAAGTTTGCTTATTTACAACAGCAGAGGATGAGGGCTGCTTCATTTGCTCAAAGGGAAAAAGACATAATGCAGTGTTCATGTGGTAGCAGGTATTTTCCCCTTTAGGTCATTTAATCTTCAAAACAAATGTATAAAGTAAAATATGAGCATCCCCATTTTACAGATGAGGAAATTGAACTTTGAAAAAGGTTAAATCCCTCATCATAGAGCCGTTTTCCAGGAGTGGAGCTGATCATCAAAAGAAAAACAATCTTTAAAAAAAAGAAGATGGAGAAGAAACCTAAGAAAGATGTTGGTACAAAACACATTGCCAGCTCACTCATGTGGATGTTGAAAATGAAGAGGTTAAGGAGGACACCCATTCTTTTGAGAATTCATTTGCTTTTCATAAAGTAGACCTGAAACACCATTTCTCACCTAATGATATATTCAGACCAAAATGCTACCTCCTGTGGCTCAGCATAGGTTATATTGGAAAGTTGTGTTTTCTTCTGAGTGCAACCAAAAGCCATGGAAAGGATTTTGTGGGGGAACTGACCTGTCTGATTTGGTGTTTAAAGGTCATGCTGGGTGCTGACGGGATAATAGGTTGAATGTCTGTCTTCCCAACTGGACAGAAGGTGATGTTCTTATTTGCTTTTCATTCACTTATACCTGTCTGTGCCCACTCAAGTGTCCTCTCCATGAACAGTGGAGACTGTGACTA
Organism: Acinonyx jubatus; assembly: GCF_027475565.1. Classification (NCBI taxonomy): domain Eukaryota; kingdom Metazoa; phylum Chordata; class Mammalia; order Carnivora; family Felidae; genus Acinonyx; species Acinonyx jubatus. The sequence continues at coordinate 117,843,099 of NC_069380.1, read as the reverse complement.
TTTTTTCATTACTGTGTCATCAGTGGGTGGAACAGCATCTAATTCAGATTTAGGTTCCTGATAAATATTGGTTGAGTGAATTAATACAAGAATAAGACATTGAATGAAGTACCACATGTTGAACATAAAGTATGTTGAGTGCTATGAGAAAGCATAGAGTGCCAAGAAGGCATATCAAAGGAGAAGTTGACCAGGGATGGGAGTGTGATGATATAGCCTGTTTCTCTATTAGCTCAGAGGCAAAAATGGAGAGAAGTAGATTCAAGGCATATTGGTGACATAAAATCAATGGTGCTTACAGATGGACTTGATATGGAGGCTGGGGGAATGCGCTAGGTATGAAGATGAGCTTTGTTTGCTCAGCCCTCTAAACTGGACATCCAATTCAATTCAGGATAAGTAAGTGACTGTTTCCCAAGTTGTTTATTAGCTATTTGTACAGAAAAACTGCAGCATAGCAAGGCTGATTTTCCAAATAGTGAGATTCTCTCTCTGAAAATAGGATGACAAGAGGGGTTATTTTTATATTTACAGGAATCAGTTGGTAGCAGTCTCTCTATGATGCTTTCTTCAATACTCGCTCCCTTAATCTCCTGATATTTCTATAAGGTTTCCATGGCTAGGTTTCCATGACACCACAACAGTTTCATCCATTCTGTCAAATAAATAAATAAATAAATAACTGGTCAGGGGAAAAAAAAAAGCATGAACCTGAATGAATGCACCGTCTCTCCACCCCACAAAACACATGCCCACACACACACCGTTGCTCCTAAGCACAGAGCTAGGTACAGATATTTACAACAATCAATTGCCTTGAATGCTTAGGTTAAAATAGCTTTCATATCTTAAAGACTTTTGTAAACCATCTGATTAATATTTATAAAGAGCAATTTCCAAGTTAAGTGTTCTTCCACTCTGGACTCTGAAAGTGATTCTCTTGAGATTCGTTGCTAAAGGCAGATGCTATTGTTTTACAAATTACACATGAAATTCCACTCATCTTATCATCCTCAAAGACCTGCTATTATTTCATTATCTTGATTTCAAAAGCCAGTAGCAAAGGAGATTATTTTCAGAGATGTGTATGAAGCATAGATTTCCCCTTTCCCTCAACTTCCTTGTTTAGAATTTGTTGGCTAGATGGCCCTCCTGAACTTGCCTTGTGAGATTTCCAATTTTTTTAACCTTTTGACTTCCTTCACCCATTTCTCATACTCCCACATCCATCCTCCCCGTCCCTCCCACTTCTAGCAACCATCAGTCTCTTCTCTGTATCTATGAGCCTGTTTTTATTTTAGATTCCACATGTAAGTGAGATCATATGGTATTTGACTTATTTTACTTAGCATAATGCCCTTTTGGTTGATCCATGTTGTCTCAAAAGGCAAAATCTCCTTCTTTTTTATGACTAAATAATATTCCGTTGTGGGGTGTGTGTGTGTGTGTGTGTGTGTGTGTGTGTATACATATACACAACAATTTCTTTATGCATTGCTCCATTGATCTTTTTCTCTGACATGAATATTTTGGCTGAGCACAGAGAGTTCACTCACAAGTTTCATATCTACTCTCCAGTTCCAAAGTGTGCCTTCTGCAACATAGTGGGCTTTTGAATCACTGCCGTGGTGACTGGTGGATGTATGTCTATGTCAGCGTTTCCAAGTTGTAAAGCTTAGATGACTAAACAAACAGCATGTGTACTCAATCACTTCCTCCTTCCTCCTCTGACTGTAGCATGTTGGGTTTTCGTTACATGGGTGCACCCGTAGATGGTGCACAATTCTTGTGAAAACAGTCGAGAGGCTGTGCTATCTTCTCAGGCTAAATGCTCTCTACAAGGCAGTAGCCACATAAAACACATCTAATCATCAAAATTCTTGGGGATTTAATAACAGGGGTGAGAGTACAGCAGCCTCTCTGACACCAGAGGTGTCGTTCAGAGGTCTCAGAAATACCCACGCTTGTTGCCATTGTTCTCAGTTTGCAACACATCCAATTTCTATTGATTCTCTCCTTTGTCTTCATAAGTGTGAAGTTTTATTAGCTCCATAAACACAATGAAAGCCCAAACCAGGCACTTCCCTGGGACAGCCTTATGGGTCTAGCTGGAAAATTTGTACCTTCTTGATGTCTGCAGAGTGGCCATATACCTTTATGTGTCTCAGTTTCATAAAGGGCTTGATGAAGGAGCTCTGTGATGCACAGATCCCAAAAGTAAATGAACATGTCATTGTGAAAAATCTCTGGAACTGTTCTACCACAGTTATGCTTGGAACCCTGAACAAGAATATGAGACAATTTTAATAGACAGGTGTGTAAAATATAGCACAATGCCCCAGTGGCTTTTGAGCATACGTTTCCTTTTTGTTTTTCTTGCATATAACATGTATATGGGTAGGGGGAGCATGTTTGATCTTGCTTAGAACTCTTCAAAGTTTGCCCGGTGCAGCTGTGTCTTGCCATAGCTTTACAAGGCCCTGCATATTACGGGCCCTGCTTTTCTGCACTTCGTGCTCAGTTACTTGATCCTTTTTCCTCTGTGGTTCAGCCACCTGGCATCCTTTCATTTCCTCAACACCTTCATCTCCCTTCCCACCCCAGAGCCTTTATACACCCAGTTCCAGTTCTGGACAACTCGCCCCACAAGTACATGTACACAGACATTCACCAACCACACTCACTCATCAACCACACACCCTCTTCTACCCAGTTAGCACCTACTCATCCTTCATATCTTAATTCAAGCACCACTTTTGCAGGAAAGCAACCCTCCCAGGTTAGATTAGGTTCTTATCTTAAACCTTGTCATAGAACCTATTCTTTTCTTTCAGAGCACCTGACTCAGCTGGCAATTATATAACCATTTGAGTAATTCTTTATCAATGGCATTCTCCTCCCTAGATTTTGTAAACCCTGTGCAAACACAGACTGAATCTATATTTTGTTCACCATTGTATCCTCAGCCTTCCACATTGAGCCTAGTTGACCTATAGTAAATATCAGGTGGATGGATGGATGGATGGATGGATGGATGGATGGGTGGATGGATAGACGGATATGCTTAAGTACATGTGTGTGTCTGTCAGGTAATTGGAATATTGCTGCTGTAACTTACGAAGTAGATTTTCAGTTTTCTTTAATTGAGACTTTTCTGATAAACAGAAAGTAGAAATGACACTACTCTTCATATGAATCAACTTGTTTGCTAATTCTGCTTACGGAATCAGCATTCACTCAGTCACATAAACACCACAAATGATTCATGGGCCTCTGGTTAGCATTGAAGGAAGAAAAATCTATTTATATGACTTATGAAAATCATATAAATACCATGTCTTGTTAACTATGCATCGTTGTTCATTTCACCTTAACCACAAAACAGTAATCACTCCTCTTTAACACCATTAACAAATCGTAACGTGCCAGAGATAAGATACTCAATAAACACGTGTTTAAATACATTAACAGTGACCAAGTAAGTGTTCCGTTACACACCCTGCACGCTCAGCAGCAGCCGCCCTCCCTCCCCACCTCCCCGGTGGACCGGCCTGTGGAATTTGGGACAGTTCCAAAGAGACGGGATGAAGAGTACAAATACGCATGGTGACGCTTACAGAGAAATGACATGGGAAGGTCCCATCACCCACTACTGACTGGTACAATACAGCTGGGAATGCATTTTTCATTGTGTACCAGATAATTCAAATAGTTGCAGAATGGACAAACGTTGATAAAAAGCACATAGGGAATCAGAGAGCTTAAAATAGTCAAGATTGCATACCAAGGTCAGGTTGAATTCTGGCTACAAACTGCTTGTGCCCATCCAAAAGCTGGCTTAGGGAGAAATGGGCATAGTAATATTCTGCTAGTAAAATTACATTTAAATATAGAAACCAAGGCCTTTTATAATTACCTTATACTTTGGTTTCCAAGTATGTTGTCCAGTCTTGCCTAAAGGGTCCAACAGTCAAAGGAATCATGGAAAATCAGTCTCATGATTCGTGAAAATGCGCTCTAACGTATCCTATAAAGACTAGTGGTGAGCTCTAGAGCAATATATGAAAAGTGACCCTAATGCAAGCCTGATTATCGTTTTCATTCCTTTTAAAATTTTTAAACTTAGAATTATATTTTAAAGCTTGAATTAATCTGCCTGGATTTGCCATCATAGAAATAATTCTCCTAAATCTATGGTTTGTGTTACTTTTAAAAATAAAAGTTATACATGCTCATTGAGATATGTATCTAGATTTACATATAAATATAGGGACATCTATATAGGTAACTACATTAAGTAGTACAGCCATTTATAAATTTAAAAATACCCTTCATTTGCTCCTTCTCCTGCTGCCTGTCATATCCTGTTTCCCAGAGAAACTCAGGGCTAACAATCTTGATATATTTACTTTTATTTTTACACAAATAGGATCCTACCATAGACACTATTCTGCAACCTACTTTTTTTTCTTTTAAGATGTATTTTAAATACATTCCTTCCCATTGAAGGAAGCTGAATGAAGACTGCACAAGACTTTTTGTCCCCATTGTAACCCCTTTGCAACTTCTTTGAGTCCATTAATATTTCAGAATAAAATGTTTTTTAAAAAGTAATTAGCTTTGGGGCGCCTGAGTGGCTCAGTCAGTTAAGTGTCCAACTTCAGCTCAGGTCACGATTTCACAGTTCGTGAGTTCAAGCCCCACATCGTGCTCTGTGCTGACAGCTGAGAGCCTGGAAGCTGCTTCAGACTCTGTCACCCTCTGTCTACCCCTCCCCTGCTTGCACTCTGTCTCTCGTTCTGTCTCAAAAATAAACATTAAAAAAAATAATAAATAAGTAAAAGTAAATGAATAAAAAGTAATTCGCTTTTGATTTTTAAAAAATGTATCTTAGTTATGATGTCACTTTGGCACATTATAACTGCCTCACTCTGTTGACTGTGTTATGAATATTTAATTGTTTGGATATGTGATAATTCTTGTCATTAGTCTCCTTTTGATGGGTATTTACATTGTTTTCCACTCCACTGGTGTTACAATAACAATGCAGTGGACAACTTTTGCCTACTTTTTGCCTTTTGTACTCTTGCCTCCAACTGTAAGGTAATTTGACACCCCACCTGTTTCAATTCTTCTTGTGTATCAGACATGTATTTAAACTTTACAGTCTCAGGTAATTGTGTCCACTTGTGTACAGGGAAGTTTTGTATTAGCAGAGTCACATTGTTGTAAGAATCATCTAGTCAGAGCAGACATAAACAAATTACTGAAAGGTTTGTGTCTACTCCTGCAAGCTGTCTTTGTTTTTTGGCCACGGTTTCTCCTGGAGGGGGTACATGTTCACCAGATCTTTCCTCTGTATTCAGAGGACAGTCTTTAGGACACCTGTGTGACTGAGCAGCCTTCAACCTTGACACGCTCAAACAAACAAAGCCATCTGCAAGTTCGGCAAAGAAGAGAGAAGGAGTTTCCCCAAGTTGGTTGAAAACACAGGCAAAAAATAATGAACTTCTAAAAACCAATCGCTTAAAATGGTGCATTTGTCAGGCCTTCTAAATTTAGCACCAATTTCTATTTGACAACCAATGACAGACTTTATCGGAATTTAATACTTCATCCCCAGCATGATATCAGACTTGTGTTGAATGTTAATATTTGCCACCATAACGGATAATCCATGTTTATATGTATTAATGGAACAAATTTAGGAGCTCCTACTATTGCTGGGCACTGTAACATAGATATTGGAATACAAAAATAACTAAGGTACCATCTGTACCCCCCAAAAAACACTCTATCCAGGATAGCAGTTCTTAACCACCTTTGCAGCCATGGTCCCCCTTGAGGACCTGATGAAACCATGGAACTAGGAAAATGTGCATGTGCATATATACCCAGAACTTTATGAATGACCTCAGCTAGTACTCCAAGCTTGGGAGCTAACCAATAGTCTATGAACCTAGTTTAAGATTTCTTGGTCTGTTGGAAGTGCAAGATGGGCAACGAGAAAAATTCGAGATCATCCAGCTGGAAGGATCCTCTAGTGAAGAATGTAGTCAATACCTTATCATGCTTCTCATTTGCAGTGCTTCCTTCTATCAGTGTTCTCCTGTAGTAAGCTGACCCCATTTCTGTCAAATAAGGCAATATGCTCAGAGAAATGATGTGACTGGCCCAAGGCCACTCAGCTATAAGCTGGAAGAACTTCAACCATAATCCAGGTCTATGACATGTACTCTGTTTTGGCAAATGGAATAGACTACTAACATGAAGTGCCATGAGCATAATTTAGAAAACAAAAATCCTGGTGTCCATAACAAGTTGAAAAGTTCCAATCAGTCATCAGGATTACCTTTTAAAAGTATTCCACCCCCAAGCCCCCAGTCTCTTTCAATATCTTTCCCTTTCTCACTTAGTACTTATTTGTTATACAATGAGTCCCCCCTATTAAATTTTGGATTCCTTGAAGACAGGGGCTATGGTTGGTTTATTTCCACCTCCTCAGTGCCTAGCAAAGTGCCTGCCATAGTAGCACTCATTGTTCATTGAGTGAATGAAAGTTCATTACAGAAAAAAAAGAGATTAAAGAGACTGGCTTCTACCAAATGTGTTCCTTGGTTCACGTCCTGCCTTCAGAGAATATCTCTAGGAAATGAAATGTGTCATCAGTTCATTGATATATTACAGTATTTTTCCAGCATTTTTCATTCTCCTTCCTCTCCACACCCCTTTTCTTAGCTATCTGTGATATTTGATAAAAGTGGAACCAAGCTGGGCCAAGTCTAGTTTAAACATTCAACACTAAGCAGTCTTTCACTTCACATAATCAAAATTTTTCCATGTTATATGCCAAAATACAAGAAACCTTAAGCAATAATTTAATTATTTAAATTATTTGCAGGGTTTGGATATTTTTTAGCTGGAAGCTTATTGGAAACAAAAACAAAAAACAAAAAACAAAAAAAAAGGAAAAAGCCAACTGTAGCTTACCACCCAACCCAATCCAAATGACAACTTTGGAAGCATTGTGGTTGCTGAAACAGTAAGTGAATGGTTTAACCCCTCTTGGGTCTTAGAAACCATACCCAGCCTTGCCAAGAAGGTCTGAGGGATTAAGTCTGCATTCTATTTAGCCACACTGAACTCCTTGAAGGCAGAGTCTATTTTCGATCTTTCTTTTTTTAAAAATATTGTCTGGCATATAGTGAGCACTCGGTAGTTTTCTGCTAAATTAAGTTGGATTTTTGCAAAATGTATACATATCTGTAATACATGTTTATGTGGGTATACACATTGTATAAATATCCTATGTGAGTGGGTATCCTAAAAGGGCAGGCTATGCCCCATATCATCCCAAACACAAACTGTAAAAAGCCCATAGTACTTATTTGTGTGTGACCACAGGTAAAGTCAGTTATGTTGTAGAATTCTATCTAGTATGTGCCCACTCTGGTGAAAACCACTCTGCATAGAACCAATTCTTTACAATAATGTCTCTGAAACATTTTCCTAATTCAAAATATAACATGCCCCTTTATACTATCTATTTAATGGATACTTTCAAACTCAAGCCATGAGTGGAGACAGTAGTACCCTGCTTCAGCCAGTAAGTTCCACTGTGCCACGTCGACCACCCTCTCGGACACGGAAGGCTCCCCTACACCATTGTGAGCAGTCTGTGGTTCCACATAGTGAATTGTAACCCTGCATGAATAGCCTCTCCCTGCCATTTGTTTTAGCCTTGCTATACAGTCCTAATCCACAATGGCTGATGACGGTGGGCTGGTAGTGGAGCTAGACGAAGCTAAAAAAAAAAAAAAAAAAGGATCAAAAAGCCATGCAAAAATGGCAGTTTTATGAAGGTTCAGTGTGCTTTTTAGGAAATGGTTGACACAAAACAGAGGGCTGAAATCAGCAGGTAATGGGATTTGCGGAAGTTGAGCCACAGCAGCAAGAATCTAGGAAACATCATTGTAGGCTGAAAGGGTCACCTGCAGCTGGGAGCAACCAGGGTCCAAGGTAGGCCAGGACACAGAGGAATTGGAGGAACCAGGAGAGCGATTGTTAAAGCACAATACTGCGACAAGTCCCATTTTCAGACATACACGCATAATTCCACCATGACATTCTTGAATTTCCTGCTAGAAGCACCTAGTCATTCTAGGAAAAACAAGGTGGGCCAGGAGAAAGTTTTGACCTCCCTTCCTGTCTAGGTGGCTTTTGCAACAAGAGACACTGAACTAGGAGGAAACATTTGGAGTTACTAACACTCAACACGCAATGATTCCACTTTCTCTCAAACTACCTCTCCCCATCCAGGGAGTGAAATCTGAGGGCTCTGAGGAGGGGGGCCAGGCCATCTCTACACCTCTATGCCTTGTACTCTCTGGACCCACACTGGGTGGATTTAAATGTGGTCACTCTCCACCATCACCTAATTTAGCACCCTGGCACTTAATAAATATTTAACACTATCAAATGTGCTTGCAGGAACCAGCTTGGAAATGAATTGCCTCGTTTTTAAGCAGCTGCTTGGGAATTGTGCGTTTTACAAAAACTGAATTGACTTGTTAGTAAAAACAAATGATTCCATGTGTTACACGATATTTTTTTAGTGTTAGTTTCAAAGCCACATGCCCCAGAAAATAGATCCCTTACTAAGAAGGAATGACTCAATTTTTTATTAAAATGATGGTGTTATTCATCTGTTAATTCGGCAAATATTTGAGCACCTATTATGTGTCCAGTACTATTCTAGGCACTGAGAATGCAGGGGTGAACAAGGCAGACAAGCTTTCATGGTGATTACATTCTAAAAAGCAGAAGTAAATACACAAATAGATAGCTACATGATGTCATGTACTGTAAAGAAAAAGAAAGTAGGGAAAGGGGATTAAGAGTGAGAAGAGATGCCATTTAACAAAGTAGAAGACATCCCAGAAAAGGTGACACTCAAGTAGGAGACCAAAATAGAATGAGAAAACAAGGCATGTGAGTATCTGGAGAGAGTTTCAGGGAGACAGGAGAACAAGGGCAAAGGCCATGTGATAGGGACATCCTTGGAGATGCTCAAGGAACACCAAAAAGCCAGGATGTTTGATGCTTGAGGAGAATGAAAGATGATGTTGAAGAGGGAGCAAGAAGTCACATTTACCAGGGTGTACAGGCTGTGCTGAGGGTGCTGGCTATCATCCCAAGTGTGATAGGAAGTCACTGGAAGCCTTTGAGTAAGACATGATCGCACGGAACTCTAGATCAAACACCCCAAACAACTTTCAAACCATCCAAGTAAAAACCTTCTCTTTCCAGTCAAAGGGGACTAGATATTTAGGGAATCCCTCATGTAACAGTATATCAGAAAGTGATGGGCATACACTCCAAATGTATGCTGAGTTGCCTATATACAAGACAGATCCTTGGAAGCTAAAAATATGAGTGAAGAAGGTTAAGTAAGCAATGGAGTGGCATTTGCCACAGGCTTATGGGCTAATTCCTGGCGCCTTAAAATCTGTATTTTTTTTTTTGGTTTTTTTTGGTTTTTTTGTTTTGTTTTGTTTTGTTTTGGGACAGAGAGAGACAGAGCATGAACGGGGGAGGGGCAGAGAGAGAGGGAGACACAGAATCGGAAACAGGCTCCAGGCTCCGAGCTATCAGCTCAGAGCCTGACGCGGGGCTGGAACTCACGGACCGCGAGATCGTGACCTGGCTGAAGTCGGACGCCCAATCGACTGCGCCACCCAGGCGCCCCTAAAATCTGTATTTTAAAAGGCTTTCCACCTAAAGAATGAAAGCAAACCCTGAGATAAGAGCAGAACAGTACAGTAGATCATAAGACTCAGAGTTGACACCCCATTGGTTAAAAAAGAAAGAAAGAAAGAAAGAAAGAAAGAAAGAAAGAAAGAAAGAAAGAAAGAAAGAAAGAAAGAAAAGAAAGAAAAGAACCATCATATAGTAGAAGATGGTGGTAATAGATGCCTGTTTGGATTAAGGCCTTAGGTGGCATGTAAAAAAAATTTTTAGTATGTCTGAAAATTCCTAAATATGATACTGCAGTCATATAGATTTGGGACCATAATTTATAAAACTTTTGTGGCAAAAAAAAAAAAAGAGAGAAAATTTAAATTGGTATGAGGTTAAAAGTTTCCCAAGAAGCCTGCTTCTACCAACACAAATCCTTTTGGGAATAAGATACATCTCGCAGATAAAGTGTGTAAAAAATATGAGATCACTATCGAAAAATGCATGCAGAAATAAGCCACAATGAATGAGAGATGAACAACTATAAACTACAAAAAACAACTACAAACTGTAGAATCAGACAAACCAAAACATCTAGTAATATACAATGTATCAACTATAGAACATAAGACTATTTGAATAAATGTCTACATAAATAAAAGATGGTACTGAAGTTGTAACTAGGAAATAAGAAAACATGGGGCACCTGGGTGGCTCAGTCAGTTAAACATCTGACTTTGGCTCAGGTCATGATCTCACACTCGGTGAGTTCGAGCCCGGCATTAGGCTCTGTGCTGACAGCTCAGAGCCTGGAGCCCGCTTTGGATTCTGTGTCTCCCTCTCTCTGCCCCTCCCCTGCTCACTCTCTCTGTCTCTCTGTCTCTCTCTCTCTCAAAAATAAATAAACATTAAGAAATAAGAAACTATCAAAACTGATCAGGCAGATATGAAAAAACAAACAAACATAATTCCTAGACATGAAAATATAAAAATTAAAAGGAGAAATTCAATGCAGTGTTGGCAAAACAAATTAGACATAATTCAGGAGAAAATTAATGAACTGGGAAGTAGAAGAAAATATCCAGAGAGAAGCCAAAGAAGAAAAAAGGCTATAAAAATAAAAGAGGAAAAAAATGAGAGCATAAGAGACAGAGGAAATAGTGATAAAGTCTGGATATACTTTCATTAGAGTTATGAAAGGACATCGTGGAATAGAAATATTTGAAAAGGAAACTGACTTAGAACTTTCCAGATGATGAAATCGATGACTTTGAATGTTTATTCAAATTCGAAGATCCCAAGCATGATTTAAAAGAAGGAGGAAGAAGAGGAGGATGGGAGAGGAAAAAGGACCAATGAGCTAATGAAAAGAAATAACACATGCTTAGACATATAATGGATACTGCATCACTGAAAGCAAAGGGGAAAGATCCGACTGTGTAGTTTTTAAAAGTCAGGAGAGAACTAGAATCTTTTCTAATAATAATATATGTACCACTACTTCTAAAGCGGTGGTTAAAGGGAAATATACTGCTTATATTAGAAGATATGAAAGGCTATAATTACCTAATTATCTACTTTGAGTGTTAGGGAAATTTTTTAAGGATAGTAGATAGAAAGAAATAATAAATATAAGAGTAGAAGTTAACAAAATAAAAAAAAATTCAGTAGAAATGTTTAACAAAACCAAAAATTGGCTCTTTTAAATGACTAATAGAAGTTACAATACACAATAATTTACAAGATTGATCAAGGTAAAAATGAAAGAAGGCACAAATAATATTATAATTGCAAACCAGAACATAATTAATATATGGTATAGACATTAAAAAGGTAAGAGAGTTTGAAAAAGGATTTGTACCCAAAATTTATAAAGAGCTCTTGCAATTCAATAATAAAAATATCAAACCCAATAAAAATTAAAATGGGAATATACATAAAGTACAGAAAAATTATTTTAGAAACACATTACAGAAGAATGAGTAAAGGAAATGATATCCAGCATCATTGGTCATGAAAAGCACAATAAGATACACATATATTAGAATGAGTAAATTCTTTAAATTTGAAATGAATGAATGAATGAATGGAAGGAAGGGAGGGAGGGAGGAAGGATGGAAAGAAAGAAAGAAGGAAGGGAGGAAGGACAGAAGGAAGGCAGGAAGGAAAGAAAGAGGGAAGGAAGGAAGGAAAGAGGGAAGGAAGGAAGAAAGGACAGAAGGAAGGAAGGAAAGAGGGAAGGAAGGGAAGAAGGAAGAAAGGAAGGAAGGAAAGAGGGAAAGAAGGAAGGAAAGAGGGAAGGAAGGAAGGAGAGAGGGAAGGAAGGAGGGAAGGAAGGAAGGGAGGAAGGAAGGAAGGAAGGAAAGAAGGAAGGGAAGAGGGAAGGAAGGAAGGAAGGAAGGAAGGAAGGAAGGAAGGAAAGACAGAAAGGAGGCAAGAAAGAAATCTGATAACACCAAGTATGGCAAGTATGTGTAGCAACTGGAATTTCATGTATCACTAACAGAAATAAAATTGGTACAGCTACTTCAAAGAACACTTGAGCAGTCTAAAATAAATTAAGCATATACTTCCCATGTGACCTAGGAGTTTCACTTCTCAGTGTCTACCCAAGAGAAATAAAATCATATGTCACCAGAGTATTTGTACACCATGTTCAGAGTATCCATTAAACAAAATAGTCAAAAAGTAGAAAGGATCCAAATGTGCATCAACAGGAGTTGATGGCAGGCATCTGACAGGTGACAGGAATATTACTCAGCAATAAAGAGAAGAAGCTACTAACACAACAGCATGGATGAATTTCAAAAACATCATGCTAAATGAAACAAACAGTGTACAAAAGACCTAGTAACATATGATTCCATTTATATTAAATTTTGGAAAATGTAAGGACGTAAAAGAAATACATGGCTGCCTTGTGGCAGGGATTGAATAAAAAAGGGTATAAGAATTATTTCTCAGGTGACCAGAGTATTCTAAAGCATATTTAGTGATATTTGCATGACCGAATGCATTTACAAAAACTCATTTGAATTCACACTTAAAACGGATGAATTAATGGCATTTAAATTACAAAAAAAAAATGTAAAGATGCTGAAAATGAAACAAGATGAGAGGATATTATAAAAACACTGTCAAAAATTTGAAAATGTATATAAAATGGATTGTGAAAATTGCCAAAACCTAGAAAAAATAGAACACTTAAATGGTACTATCATCTTTAATAAAGATCAGACTGTGGTTACAAATCTTCCTTTCATATAGGCTCCAGACAGTTTTACAGGTGAATTTTACCAAATAGTCAAGAAGCAGATCATTTTAATCTTAAACTATCCAGAAAACAGGGGGAAAAAAGGTGAGAAGGGAAACAGTCTCTACCTACTTTTAAAGACTTGTAGGGCCGCCTGGGTGGCTCAGTCGGTTAAGTGTCCGACTTCAGCTCAGGTCATGATCTCACGGTCCGGGAAATCGAGCCCCGCGTTGGGCTCTACGCTGACCGCTCAGAGCCTGGAGCCTGTTTCAGATTCTGTATCTCCCTCTCTCTCTGACCCTCCCCCGTTCATGCTCTGTCTCTCTCTGTCTTAAAAATAAATAAATGTTAAAAAAAAATTTTTTTTTAAATAAAGACTTGTATAACCTTGATAGAGAAACTGACAAGAGAAATTGGAGAAAGGAAAGCTACCCTCTAATCTCGTTCATTAACTTAGATACAAGAAATCCTAAGCATTATGTTAGCAAACCAAACTAAGCAAGGTATAAAAAACATAAGTCATAACTTAGGTTTTGGGCTAATTCCCAAAATGCAAATTTAGTTCAAATTTACAAAAATCTGTTAATGTCGTTCACCATATCTAGTGAAAGGGAGAAAACACGTGATCATTACAATAGATCAGAAAAAGGAGTCAATAAAATTTAGCACCCATAGTGATAAATCCTCTTAGCAAACTAGGAACAGAAAGGAGTGGTCTTAACCTGATAAACAGTAATTATAGAAAACCTGGAGCCACCACCATGTTCAGTGGAGAAACATTACAAGCATCCCTATTAAAGTCAAAATCAAGACAATGCCCTCCATCACCACTTAATTCAGTGATATATTGGAGATCCTGGACAGAATAGCAAGCAGAAAAAAAGAAATAAAATATATAAGCATTGAAAAATAAATAAAACTCCCAACCGATATAATTATCTACATAGCACAGAAATATCTACAGGCCAATTCTTAACATTAACAAGAGAGTTTAACAATCCTACTGGATAAAAGATCAATATACCAAAGTCAGTTGCAAGTCTTTAGTTGCCAGCCATAAGCAGGTAGAAAATATTTATTTTTAAAAAGATAGCACTATTAAGGTACTAAAATACAAGGTATTGAAGAATTATTCCCACAAAAGATGTAGAAAATTATGTAGAAAATTATAAGCCTGTTGAAAGGATATTTATTAAGTGCTGACAATGTGCCAGGCACTCTGCGGGTAGTAGAAATACAAAGGCTAGTAAGACGTACTGTTCCCATTCTTCAGTGCCAACAGGCTGGTGACAGAAACTGTGCCCAAGCAAATGGATGCCACACCTTGGAACAGTGCAAGGGAGGTGTGTTTAGATACGATAACAGGGATGAATCATGGGTAGGTGGATCAGAAAAGAGGCATTCACAGTTGGAGACACTTCAATGCTTACTCTGCAGATGAGTAGGGATTTTCCAGGAGAGCCAGGAGAGAGAAGGAGTAGGCAATGCTTGCAAAGCAGAAGGAACAGGATGGGAATAGGAAAAGGCAGGGGACAAAAAACCCTGTTCTCCACAGTCATAACCAGCTCAACAGGGATTTACTGAAAATGCCATCAGCTGCCCCTCTTCTGACCTTCTTGGCTGTCATATCCATCCCATCCCATCTCTTCCCTCCACATCTGCCTGTTAAGCTATTTCCTGGACCTGAAGACCCAATTCACCTTGCTTTCCCTACCCTCCCATGTCACCCCAGTGTGATCCATTTCTTCCTCTGTTCTGATAGTAACTTGGACCTCTAATTTTAATGGCACTCCAGCTGCATTCTTCTCTTTTACCAAATAGCGACTGAAGTATTTCTACTGCCTTTGCAAAATATCAAGCTGATAGAGTGGGCACTCAACATACGTGTTTTAAATGGACTGTCATTGCTCACTTCTGTAGAGTTGCTCTTTGCAGAAGATTGTGATCTGCAGGAAATCTTCGTTGTTGTTACATGACATCACAGTGAATGACCTCTGTCGAACTTACAGGGGGACCATCTAACACTCGGCCTCTCAGACCAACTCAACACTTTGTGCTTTAAAACAGTATGGGTCTCCTACCTTCTCACTGCTGCGTCCTCTCTCACCCAAATCCCGTGTGGGAATGCAGACAGGTTATGGACTACTGGGCTGCATTCTGCTGGTTAAAATGTTAGTTTGCATGTCAGCTTGTTTCCACCTGTGCACTACAAAGCACCCTCACCTACACATGCACGGAAATCATTTGATATTTCCTGGAGCTGTACAATCTCTACATCATTTGTTAAGTTCCTAAGTTTGCACAATTCATTGTAAATAATGCTGTTCCTTTTTAGGTTCAGAGGAGGTATGGGAGTATGGAGTAGTAGTAGGGGCACTGGATTTGCAGTTCCAGGAAGACACTGCTGTGAACTTGGGAGAAATGTCTAAAATCTTTAAATCTCTAATTTTTTAAGGCTTCTGTTTCCTCATCTTCAAGGAGGTGATAATGTCACTCCATGACCTATCTCATTTGGCTGCTATGAGGATCAAACAGGCCAGGTGATTGTGCTAGAGGTTTGAGAGGTGTAGAGCTCCCTTCCAGTCCCATGTGCCATCACTGTTATGAAGAGTAACCAACACAAGTTGGTAATCATTTCCCTTATCATGAACTTAAATCCTTTGAAGCTAGTGTTATCTACTTCAGCAAAATCAGCTCTGTTGAGGCATGCTCAGGAAGTTCACTGAGGACATCACCATTTTTAGATTGCTAAGATGAATGCATGAGTGAAATTTATCATCTTCCTTCAGCACCTTTCAGGATCACCCAAAGTCTATCGTTTTTTTTTTAATTGAGATATAACTGACCCATAACATCATGTAAGTTTAATGTACATAACATAAGTGATTGGATACATTTATATTGCAACATGATTAACACAGTAGCGTTAGCTAATACCTCCATCACTTCACACAATTATCATTTCTTTTTTGTGATAGAACATTTAGCAACTTTAAAGTTTATAATACAAGAGTGTTAACTATAATCACAATGTTGTACATTGTATCTCCAGAATGTACTCATCTTCTAACTGCAAGTTTGTACCCTTTGGCCAATTCCCCCACCCCCAAGCATCTGGTACCACTGTTCTATTCTCCGTTTCTGTAAGTTAGGGTTTTTTAGGTTCCACATATCAGTGATATCATACAGTATTTGCCTTTCTCTGACTTCTCTCACTTGGCATAATGGCCTCAAATTCCCCCCATGTTGTTACAAATGGCAGAATTTTCTTTTTTCTTGTGATCTAATAATATTCCATCGTGTGTGTGTGTGTGTGTGTGTGTGTGTGTGTGTGTGTGTGTGTGTCTATGTATATACCACATCTTCATTCATTCCTTCACTGATGGACACTCAGGTAGTTTTCATATCTTGGCTGCTGTGAATAATGGTGCCATAGACATGGGAGTGCATATATCTTTTCTATACCCTATTTTCATTTCATTTGGATATACAGTCAAAATTGGAACGCTAGATCATATGGTAATTCTATTTTTAAATTTGTTGGGGAATCTCCATACTATTTTCCATAGTGGTTATGTCAGTTTACATTCCCTGCAACAGTGCACAAGTGTTCCCTTTTCTCCACCCCTTCACCCACACTTGTTATCTCTTGTCTTTTTGATGATAGCCATTCTAACAGGTATGAGGTGATATCTCACTGTGGTCTTGATTTTCATTTCATCACTGGTGTTTAGTGATGTTGAACACCATTTCATGTACCTCCTGGCCATCTGTATGTCTTCTTTAGAATAATGTCTATTCAGTTCATCTGCCCATTTGGTGATCAAAGTTTTTGTTTTTCTGTTACTGAATTGTGTGTGTTCTTTCTATATTTTGCATTGTTGGTCCTTTAACAGATATGTGGCTTGCAAATATTTTCTCCATTCCATTCCATTCTCCTGTTCATTTTGTTGATCATTTCTTTTGCTGTGCAGAAGATTTTTAGTTTGGTGTCGTCCCTCTTGTTGATTTTTGCTTTTGTCATCTGTATGTTGGGTATCATATCCGAAAAAATCACTGGCAAAATCACTGGCAAGCAGCTTTTACCCTACTTGTTCTTCTAGGACTTTTATAGCTTCAGATCTTATGTTTAAGACTTTAACCCATTTTAAGTTAATTTTTATGAGTATGTAGGATAGGAGTTAAATATCATTTTTTTACTTGTGGTTATCCAGTTTTCCAATGCCATTTTTGAAGAGACTATCCTTTCCTCACTGAGTAGTGTTCTTGGCTCCTTTGCCAAATATTAACAGACCACATATATGAAGATTTATTTCTGCGCTCTCTATTCTGTTCTTTTGGTCATGCATCTGTTTTTATGCCAGTACCATACTGTTTTGATTACTATAGATTTGTAAAATGGTTTGAAATCAGGAAGTGTGATGCCTCCAGCTTTGTTCTCTTCCCCAAATTTGGTATAGGAGGAACAATCCTCAACATAATAAAAGTTATGTGACAAACTCACAGCTAACATTATACTCAGCGGTGAAGATCAGGAATAAGACAAGGGTGCCCACTGTCACCACCTTTATTCAACATATACAACTGGAGCCATCAGTCAAGAAAAAATAAATAAAAGGCATCCAAAGCCGAAAGGAAAAAGTAAGTCTTTTTATTTGCAAATGATATGATCTTAAATATAGAAAATCCTAAAGACTCAACCAAAAAGGAAAACTGTTTATAAACAAATTCAGTAATGTTGTGGTGCATAAAATCAACATGCAGAAATCAGTTGCATTGCTATACACTAACAATGAAATATCTGAAAAAGAAATAAAGAAAATAATCCCATTCAAAATAGCATCAAACTCAATAAAAAAACTTAGGGATAAATTTAATCAAGGAAGTGAAAGATGTGTACATGAAAACTACGAGACTTTGATGAAAGAAATTTAAAATGCCATAAATGGAAATTTTTTTTCACATCCATGGATCAGAGGAATAATATTGCTAAAATGCCTATACTACCCAAAGTTTTATAGATTCATTACATTCCCTATAAATTCCAATGACATTTTCCAAGAATTAGAAAAAAACAACCCTAAACTGGAACCACAAAGGATCCCCAAATAGTGAAAGCAATCCTGGGAAAGAAGAAACCAAGTCTATTTTTTAAAAGAGAGCCATTGCTTTATATATATATATATATATATATATATATATATATATATATATATATATGTGTGTGTGTGTGTGTGTGTGTGTATAAATATATACTTATATATTTATATATATTTATAATTTATATATAAATTAGATATATATAAATAATATATCCATTATCTAGTGGCACTGTTTCCAGTAAAACAAACCACCAGAATACATCCTCTTCATATTTCCAGAAAGATTACATAATAGCTCTAGGTTCCCTATCTGCTAAATGTTGTCAAGAATCCCTCCTCAACCAACACCTGTCTGACATGCTAGAATCTTTCTTTAATTTCCTATTAAATATCTAGCATTTGGAGCTAGAAGTCATCATCATCTCCTACTATTGTAATCCTCCATCATGCATTCAGACAGTGAAATACTATGAAGCTTTTTAAAATGAGATATAAGATCTGCATTTACTAAGTTAAAGAGATTCATAATATGGTTAAATATTAAATGAAAAAAATAGTGTGTTATGAAGCAGTACTATGGTATGATCTCATTCGTGTAATAGAAGATATGAACTTGTTTTATCACATAGCTAAAGGTCTGGATGGAAGTCAAACTAGGGTAATGATTAAGTGCCTAGACTTTAGTGTCAGACCCATTCTCTATTTGACTGGATGATGGTGGACAGGTTGTTCAATCTTTTTCCATCTCATATTTTTTCTTCTTTAGAGGAGGTAGCAAAAGAATTTGCCTTCTGAGGTTATTAGGAAGATTAAATGCGTGAAGTGTATAAAACATTTAGCACAGTGTCTGGCCCACAGTAAGTAGTCTATAAATGATACCCATTATTATGATGCTGAGTAAAAAGATACAAAAATGTCATCCAGTATTATCTCTGGGTATAGACTTAAGAATGATCTTTAGGTACTTTTTTGGGCCCCATCCCTAACTTAGTCAACCATTCTAATGTGTTGACGTGTACTTTTTGTATATGCATCTTGTGAAATAAGATTTTATAATGAGCTATTTTAATTATATGGAACTATCATTTTATATGTCTCATTGACATTAATTTTTTCACCAAGCATGATGTCTTTAAGACCCATCCATGTTGCTATGCATACCTTTAATCCATTCCTTCTCGATGCTTTTAGTACTCCAGAGTGGGTGTCCTCAACATTTTATCCAACTGCTCTCTCAGCAATTGGACTCAGGGTGCTTCTGACTCTCCACTGCTACGAATAACATTGCAATGAATCTCCTCAAGCACATCCTCTCAAGGATCAATGCGAGGGGTAGAATTGCTGTGTTTGGGCTATGTACCTTCTTAATTTGCCTAAGTAGAGCCAGATGCTCTTCAGAAATGCCGTAGTAGTCTTGCAATGATGAAGTTCTTGTATCCCCACTTCCCCACCAACACTCGGCTGTATCCATCTTTATAACTTTTACCAGTCTGATAAACATAAAGCATTAACTCATTGTTGTTTTACTTTTCTTGGATTACTAACGATTTGAGGCGTTGTTTCCCTTCATATGTTTAGTTAGCGATTGAAGTTTACTCTTCTATAAATGTCCTGTTTGTATCATTTGTATATTTTTCTACTGGTGTCGCTGCCTTTCTCTTGTTGATTTATAGAAGTTACTTGTGTTATTCATTTAGTGAGGTCTAGACATTGTAAATATTTTTCCAATAATGCCTTCTGTGTAACGAATGTGTACATGGTGACTTCTTTGAACAAGAAGGCTTAATGTTGATGGACTCAAAGTCATCAGCACTTTGCCTGAGATTTGTGGCTTTGAAATTTTGTTTGAAAAGCTTTTCCTTGCCCTTAGGTCACCAAGATATTTTCCTACATTCTGCCCCATTAATCTTTATAGTGGTACCTTTACTCCTTCGGTCTTCACTTCATGTGGAGTCCACATTTGTATGGTATGTGAGGCAAGGATCCAGTTTTATTTCTGTCTCTGTAGTGAGTCAGTTTTCCCAATGTAAGCTGCTAGGTACTGACTTGTGATATCTTTTTCATCATATTCAAATTTCCACATATACATATGGGTCAGTGTCTGAACTCTCTGTCCTATTTTATTGGCCTATTCATCTGCTTTTTGTACCAGTACACCACTATTTTTTGTTACTATGGCTTTGTTGTGTGTTTTCATAGAGAGACCAAGCTCCCTCTCTATTCACGCTTTTTAAGCTTGACTTAGCCATTCACAAACTTTGTGAACTTTCTTCCATCAATCTGTTAATACACTAACAGATTCATCCAAATAAACTTTAAAGCAACTTGTTACCATGTTCCTCAAATACCCCTAAGAAGAATTTTTTTAGGGTTGTATTGAATTTATGAATTAAGTGAAAGAATTGATGCCTTTGTAGAGTAACATTAAGTTGTGTCATCAAAAAGCATAGGGTTTTCTTCATTTATTCAGATCATCTGTTATATCCCTTACTAATATTAAAAAAAATTTAATCTTTATTTATTTTTGAGAGAGAGAGACAGACAGAGCATGAGCAGGGGAGGAAGAGAGAGAGAAGGAGACACAGAATCCAAAGCAGGCTCCAGGCGCTGTGCTGTCAGCACAGAGCTTCATGCGGGGCTTGAACCCACAAACTGCGAGATCATGACCTGAGCCAAAGTTGGACACTTAACTGATTAAGCCACCCAGATGCCCCAAAGAGTACTTTTCTGGGGTGCCTGAATGGCCCAGTCGGTTAAGCGCCTCACACTTTTATCTTTTTTTTTTAATGTTTATTTATTTTTGAGAGGGAGAGAGACAGAGCGTGAGCAGGGGAGGGGCAGAGAGAGAGGGAGACAGAATCTTAAGCAGGCTTCAGGCTCTGAGCTGTCAGCACAGAGACCGATGCAGGCAGGACTCAAACTCACAGACTGTGAGATCATGACCTGAGCTGAAGTTGGATGCTCAACCAAATGAGCCACCCAGGTGCCCACCCTTGCTAATATATTAAAGTTTTCTGTTCTCTCTGTAGATACCTTGTACATTATTCTAGTAATATAATTAATTCCTAGATACTTAATACATTTCTTGTTAGTGGGAATGATGTATTAGTATTTATTCCATTTCTCATTGGCTGTTGCTAATGCTAAAAAAAAATCTCATATTCAGTAAGCTTGGTTTTCTCACCCCTTCTAATAGTCTGTCTTTGAAATCTGTTGATTTTTCTAGGTAAAAGATTATATCATATGTAATCAATACAACATTATCTCTTACCTTCTTTCTCTGTTAGTCAGCTTTCACTCAGTTATGCTACAATAACAAACAATCCCCCAATTTCAGTGATTTATAACAACAAAACTTTCTTCCTCACTCATGTAACACATTGAATATATGTTGGCTTCAGCTCTGCTCTGTATGTTTTCTTTTTCCGGGATCCAAGATGAAGAGGCAGCTCTAATTAGGACCATACCATTCTTGGAGCAGAGGAAAAGCTCAAGGGTGCCAGCTAATCCACACAACAGTTGGCAAAGCTTCTGCTCAGAACTGGCACCCTGTCAAATACATTCGTATTCACCGGACAAAACAAATCCCTTGGTCAAGCCTGGTGACAATAGGGTTAAAGTTTCCTCCTCCCAGAGGAAGGTCTTACAAATTACATGGCAACAGGCAGTGAGTGTGCTTTTTCTTGCAGGGAAGGGGTTAGTGAATAATTGTGAACAAGAATATAACCTACCACCCCTCTCACTCTCATTCCTATTGTTTCTTTGTCTTTTCTTTAGCTTCAGCCAAGACCTCTAGTGGTAACAATGAGCATCCGTGTCTTAACTTCATCTTGAAGAGAATGAATCTTAATTTTCTCCATCAAGTGTAATACTTAATATAAAGAGTTTTTATCAAGTTAAGGAAATTCCCTGCTATTTCTAGTACTAGGAGTTTTGATCATAAATTTGTGTTGAATCTTATCAAATGTGTTTTTATCTTGATTGATTTCATCACAATTTTCCCCATTAATTTAATACACTAGCATTTATAATAAATTTTCTCTGTTGAACCATCCTATATGTCTGAGATACAGTCTGAATCTTGATGTATTATTTTTAAATTAGCAGTAAGTTAACTAATATATCATTTACAATCTTTGAACCCATGTTAATAAGTACAAATGGCCAATTGTTTTCATTTATGTGTTGTCCTCACTTAACTTTGAATAATGCTATGCTAGCCTTGTAAAATGATGTGTATACATTTTTCCCTTTTTCTTTTTCTGAAAGCATGTGTGAGGTAGAGATTAATATTCCTTAAAACTTTGGTAGAACTTTCCAAAAAACCATCTGGGTCTGGAGTTTTTTGAGAAAAACAGAGCTTTTATCATTTTAGGTTACTTAATACATACAGGTGTAGTCAAATTCTCTATTTCTTTTCTGTGTCAGTGTGGCATTTAATTTTTTTTTCTAGGAACTTATCCATTTTAACTAGGTCTTCAAAATTGTTAGGCTATAATTGATCTTAAAATTCTCTATTATGATGGATAGAAATATACCAGAATGTTTGAAATTAACACCAAGAGTAGGATTAAGGATTATTTCTCTGTTTCATATGTTCTATGTTCTTTTTGTTATAGTCTGAATGTTTTACACTAAGATATTGCTTTTATATAATCAGAAATAACTTTGGCTCTTTCCCTTTTGAGTTGAAATTAATACGTAAAATTTACCTAGTCTCGAGTTATTTTCAAACACTCATGCCTCATCAGAAGAAGGTATTTGGTGAATCCTTGGGCAGACTTTGTTTCTCAGGCACTGATTTCATCTCTAAACAAGGGGAAGGGATTTCCAGGGGAAAACATAACCTGTGCGTGGCCCTGAATCTCCCTGTGCACTTCCAATGTTTTCTAAGCAATAATAATTAATAGGCACTATCTGACCCTCTTGGATTTATACCAATTTGGTTTATATAAAAGGACATTTTTACCTAGCAAGCCCTGGGTACATTTTTTGTTTCTTATTTGTAGCTGAACTCTTGGAACATCCATTGTTTGTTCTGTTTGCCCTTGTACTGCCTTCACTCGCCACTCAAGTATGGGTTTTATTAAGCGGTGTATATTTCATCTAAGGCCTCGGAAATGTACTTTTTGAGGAAACAGCTTTTCTTGGTATTTTGTGGTGAGTGGTGACTTATTTCTGTTTGGTCTTTAGCATGTGTTGTGTGTGGGTCCTGACGATTCAATGAAGCTGTTTTCTGTTGAAAAGCTGTCAGAAAACACAAATCAAATCCAGTAACTGAATAGACACAGCCGAACAGGTTCAGCTAGTTCACATGCATTTTAAGACGAATGTGTAAGGAGGGATTTTTCACTATCCTCCCTTTCAATTAAATGTCTTTCGTTCTCTAGAAAAATGTCTACAGTGTGTGTGTGTGTGTGTGTGTGTGTGTGTGTAGAATGATATATTCAGAATGATAGATTCTTCACCCATCTTTGTGTTTCAGTCATACTGAAATAATCCTAGCCTCATTAGTACATTTTCTTCTCTTTTTAAAAAAAAATTTAATTTTTATTTATTTTTGAGAGAGAGAGACAGAGCACCAGTGGGGAAGGGGCAGAGAGAGAGGGAGACACAGAATCTGAAGCAGGCTCCAGGCTCTAAGCTGGCAGCACAGAGCCCGACGCGGGGCTCAAACTCACGGACCAAGAGATCATGACCTGAGCCGAGGTAGGACACTCAACCAACTGAGCCACCCAGGTGCCCTCATTAGTACATTTTCTTGACATCAATGAAGGAGATCACAGGACTCTGGAGTGAATTAATTTGGGAGGGACTAGAAAGCACACACAAAAAATTGTTTTCATTCACAGAACTCTCCGTCCTCATCTTCAAAAAGAGGAGGAGACCATGGTTTGGGAACGTGGCACATGATGTGCCCTCCTCCTCATTAGATGGACGTACAAGAACACTAAGGGGGAAAGAGATTGAAGGCATAGACCCCGGCTCTGCTAACCTTAAGCTGAGTGACCTTGGGCAAGGTATTCACCTCTCGGTTTGGGTTTCCTAATACAAAAACAGCACTTAATTCATATCTTGTCCTAAGGATTAATGGAGATAATATATAGTAAAGCCCCATACTTGATATGGTTGTGTCTATAACTTTTGTTTGTTTCCCCACTTGCCTCCTCAGGGCAAGAAGTTTTGTTGGCTTTGTTTACTATAATATCTCAGCAGCTAAAATAGTGCCAGAATTATAGCAGGTCCTCAACAAAAGCAACATTTGTTGATTGAATGCTGAATAAAAAGAAAAGGCATTTATTTTAGTAACTAGAACATATCTGGCAGTAGGTGTTTAATGAATAGTACTACAATGACAACTATTATAGGCTGTAGAAATGGTGGTGGTGGTGGTGGTGATGGCAGAAACCTGGGAGTGAAGTGCTGTGGTTCATAGCGAGGCTCTGGGAAGCAGGCTGCGTGTATTTGCTTCTGGAACATAAGTATGGACTCCGACCTGGATCTCACTTTGCTCATCTGTAAGATGGGTGTCATAATAATGGTATCTACTTCATAGGGTTATTGTGAGAATTAAATTCGTTAATATTTTAAGCATATTTAGGATAGTGCTAGCCATTACTATCACATCTACCTATGTAGTAGGTAGTAGGTAGTTACTAATTAGTAACTGCTATTAGGGGCTTAATTTTAAGGGAGGGCATTGAGGGAGACTGCCTCATCAGGAAGATACTATGTGAAAGAAAGAAAAATCGTCAAAACAATGGAAGATGCCATTTTCAATAGCCAGTAAATAAATATAAGAATCTTTATACCTAACAAGTAATCAAAGAATGGTGATAAAAACAGGGAAAAACACATTTGACCCATTAGATTGCCAACATGAAACACTGATAGCACCCAATGTTACCAAGAGGTGGGGCAACAGACACTTTTGTACGTAACTAGTAAGAGCACAAATTGGGACTGTCAGCTCTCTTTCTCAATCTTTCCTCTGTCAGTTCGGCCAAGCCAGAGTAGAAGCCCCTTTGAAACCCAAAGAAGACTGGCTAGCAGAGAGATGCTGCAAGCAGAGCTCCCAAGACACTGTCATCTCAAAGTCATGTGGCTGCCACGACTCCTGCAGTGGGAGTGAAGGCAAGACCCGCAGAATCATGCCAGAAGGCCATTTTGACTGTGAGGTGGGAACAAAAAACACCCAGGCGGTTAGTCTGTGGCTATAACCTAGCTGTTTTAATCCACAGCCTCAAGAACAACACTGACAGCCATAGATCTAAATGGTTTTAGGAATTAGCCACTAATAATGACACCTTGTATTGACAGAGTGACTTATGCATTCTCAGAAGATTCTCTTTGCTCTGTTCTCTCGTAATGGGTTTTTCTGCTGAGTTAAGTGTCCCCCATGGCTCAGATCACTTTGGCTGTGATTTAGCTGGGCTCTCCATGTTCGTTGAAATACTAGATGCAGCCACCTGTGAGCCAGGTGTTTTGTGTTGTAAGGCAGTTTAAAATGCTCCCTTAAAATACCCATGACCTCATCCAGTTCCCCCTGGACATGGAAACTAACAGCTATTGAACCTGTATACGTCTGGCATTGTTCAAATGTTACCTGACACTTAATCCTCCCTGAAACCCAGGGATTTATATCCCCATTACACAGATGAGGCCACTGAGACTCAGAGAGGTAAAGCAAATTGCCTGAGGTTACTTACCTGGTCGGTAGAGCTGAACTTCAAGCCCAAATCCATATGACTAAAAATCTGTGTCCTCCCCACCACACACACACAATTAAACCACCAACGCCCAACCTTTAAAACAAACCAACAAACAAAACTATTTCTGAAACTGCATGAGGAAAAACCCATTTTCCCATAGTTGACTAGGATTAAATAGATTTGTGTAGCAAGCCTATTTAAAAGTTCTATCAAATTAGAAGCCAAATTATGTTTTACACTCACATCCAAGCAGTTAGGTGTAAATATGATGATGACGTGAGGGGGGTGGTGGTGGAGGTGATGTCTTTTATTTGTGGAGCGCTCAATCTGTGCCAAGCACTGTGTATGCTCAGTGTGTTGCATTCTTGCCCTGACGCTTTCCATTCTGACAATAAGCCAGGTGTGCTGTGTTGTATGGCACAAGCCAACCCAAGAGCCCAAGCATACCCAGAGAGGACACAGCAGTCCCGAGATTTGGCCTCAAGCCCCCCGACTCCAGAGCCTTTGCTTCGAATCGCATCTCTGCCCTTTGTCTGACATAGGGCACCAGTACAAGAAAACAGACCCTGGAAATATTCCACGAGTTTCCACTGCACTGATGGCCCATTCTCAGATTTATGTATTTCATTCTGCAAGGCTCAGACATATTTAGACACTTTAAGCTAATCATTACCTGTCACAATTTATCTGAGCTGCTCATTGTCAGCAAGCACATGTAGACTTCAAGACGCATTTGCCCTCTGCTTTATATCATGTTTTTTTTTTATACAGCCATAATATTAATAGATGGGCTCTATTGCTAGCAGAAGGCCATTTTTGTGGACTTCAATATCATATAGGTATATTCTTGACCTAAATTAATGGGATCGTTGCCTCAATCTTCACTAATTTGGGCTCATGGTCTTGCGCACAATTGAGACAAAAGTCAGTCAGGGCTGAGATGACATGGTGTCCTCCAAGGAATCAAAAAAGAGCCGAGCTGAGCCCTGCCCAAGGCCCATAGATTCCAGGAACCTGAAGTTTAGATCCCCACCCACGCATCACCTCCCCTGACAGGGAGCAGGGCTGCCCACTCGGTTACCTGACTCCTCACCTCACGCTCAGAGGTCGTTACTATAGTGATGTGTGCCTGCTGTGTGCCCGCCAAGTTGGCGGCCACAGCACATACCTGTGGCATGGCGTTTCTGCTTGACTTGACAGCAGGCTTTTATACAAGTGGAATTGTAAGCTCTTATTAACAAACTTACACACAGTCTCCACTCTTTTCCTGCTAGAAGCAGCGTGACAGCCAGCTGTTGAGTCTAGTAAAGCATCCCTTTCATTGGGCAATTTGTGAACTATCCCTTCACTGAGGTGAGGTAGTTCTTTCTAATTCTGCCCAGTGTATTAGTTACATGGTGGAACTTGGAAGGATGGCAAGGCAAGGGAGAGACATCTGCAAGTGTTGAAGACCCAAGTAGACCCAAAAGATTACTGTCTTTTCTTGAATAAGATGGTGCTTTCAGTCCACCCCATACCAGCCCCACATCTCCAATACCAAACTAAAATGAGTGAATAAAATTGTGAGCTAAAAGTCTGCCGCTGAAATAGAACAGGGGACTTTTGCAATTGCACCCTGGAGTATAATTTCCTTGAGGGTGGAAACTTTTAAGATTTGGTAATAGCAGTCAAAGAGACAGGAACAATGGTTTATGACTCACACCCAGCCAACAAGGATGGCAAACAGTATAATTTGAGGGGCACCAAAGGGCCTAAAATATGACAACATATCAGCTCCTAAAATTCCCACCATTAACTTCACTACCTATAGGCCTAGTAGACATGCTTATGATGTTTTTAGTATTACTCTTTAATTTTAAAATTAATACATGCGCAAGATTTTAAAGAAAAAATATTACAGAAAGTATACAATGAAAACTAAACTGTTTCCACTCCCTTGAGCCTTGATTCCATACTCCAAAATTACTATTAATGTTTCATAAGTTGTATGTCCTTCCAGAAATTGGGTAATGTATACTGGATGGATGGATGGATGGATGGATGGATGGATAGATAGATAGATAGATAGATAGATAGATAGATAGACAGACAGACATATATGTATATATGATTCTGCATAAAAGTTATTCAAACAAATAATATCACCTTATTCATATTGTCTTTACCTTACTTTTTTACTTAATGCATTCTGGGCATCTTTCAAAATTAGCATTTTTTTAATCTTCTACATTCTTCTAAATAGTTGTATGGTACTTCCAAAGTCCCTCCTCCTCTAAGTGTGCTATAATTTAGGGGCACCTGGGTGGCACAGTCAGTTGGGCATCCGACTTCAGCTCAGGTCATGATCTCGCAGTTGGTGGGTTCGAGCCCTGCGTCGGGCTCTGTGCTGACACCTCAGAGCCTGAAGCCTCCTTCAAATTCTGTGTCTCCTCCTTTCTGTGCCCTTCCCATGCTCATGCTCTGTCTTGCTCTGTCTCTCAATAATAAATAAATGTAAAAAAATTTTTTTAATGTACTATAATTTATAAATATGGTCCCTTAATGATGGGTATCTGGATAATTTTAATTTGTTGCTCTCGTAAATAATATAGAAGTCAACATCCTCAAACATATCTCATTGCATATGAGGGCCTATATCCACAAGTATATCCATAAGATTGTTTTCAAATAGTGGAATTGCTAAAACAAAGAAAATATACATTTTAAATTTGAAAATATTGCCAAATTTTTACCAAAACAGTTTATGCTTTTCAGTAGAATGCCATTCATACTTAATAGCATTCAATGCCATTCAGTATAATGGCAGCCGTAAATCTCCCACATCTTCACCAACACTGAGTCTTATCAAACATTTTAATCTTATTAATTTCATTAAAAAATCATTCATTTTTATATTATTTTTGTCAGTTTAGTTGCTTATAATTGCTTTGCTTTGTGTTTCTTTTATTATGACGTGGTTGAACCTCTTTTCATGATTATTAGTCACTTGTATTTTTTTCTGCGATCTTCCTCTTTGTAATCTTTGCTCATGTCTTTACTTTTTTCTCTTTTGTGCAGTGAATGATACAATCTCTAAAGATAGCCTTTGTCACATGTGCAGCATATATTTTCTCCTAGCTTGTTATTTATCGTTTTACTTTGTGTATGGCATTTCTTACAATTTAGAAGTATCTCATTTATGTAGATAAATATACATGGATAAAAATTGATTTTTTTATGTTTATTTATTTTGAGAGAGAGAGAGAGAGAGAGAAAGAGAGTGATCAGGGGAGGGGCAGAGAGAGAGAGGGAGACAGAGAATCCCAAGCAGTTTCCACACTGTCAGTGCTGATGCAAGGCTTGAACTCATGAACTGTGAGATCATGACTTGAGCCAAGATCAAGAGTCTGACTCTTAGCCAACTGACCCACCCAGGCACCCCAGTTTAATAACCGTTGGAATATATGTGTTCTAGTTAGACATTTGATGATCCCTTTTTCTGACTCCTAGAACCCATGTGATTCTTACCATGTATTTGACATGTAACTTTTACTGAGTTGTATTTTAGCTAACATCTGTGTGTGTGTGTGTGTGTGTGTGTGTGTGTGTGTGTGTGTGTGTTAATCCTTACAACCAGATTAAAAGCAACTTGAAAGCCTGGAGAAATGAAAGATTCTTGTTCATTCCCCACCCCATAGTGTCCAGTATCTAGAAAAGAGAAAGTTAGACTTGGGGGATTTCAAATTAGGACACTGCTAAGAAGAGTATTGTGTGAATCTAGAGACACAGAGGCCCTAACTTAAATAATGACCCAAAGGACAAGTAAGATATTTCCCAAAGAAGGTATGAATGAGTCTCAAGATTAACCCAGTCTCCTTCCACCTTTTGCCTAGAGTGAAGATAGTTCCTAGTATTTCAGGCTTTTGCCCCCACCCGCTTTCCCAAATTTATCTTGTACCACTCTTTCCCTTTTTCTCTATATCCTACACCTGGCTTTCTATTTATGATTCAAATGCATGTCAAGTTTGCTTTTACCTACGGCCTTTGCCTGGAATATTCTTCCCCTCGATTTTCACATTCCTGACTTCTCTTGTTGTTCAGACCTGCAGCAGACTGGGTTTTCCACAGTTGACTGCATCAATATATATTCTACAATGTGAGGTTGATACTCTTCCATCAAGAAACGGGGGTCTATGTTGCTCCCTGTTGAAACTAGGTCAGTTTTTGCAATTACCTTAACCAACAGAATGCAGCAGAAGTGACACTATGTGACTTTCGGGCTAGGTCATAAAAAATAATAGTGTTTCCACCTGGCCCACTCTAGCTTGGGACACTCACCCTGGGAACCCAGCCACCACATTATGAGACCAGGATACCTGGACAGACCCCATGGAGGTGTGCAAGGAGCAGTCCCAGTTAAGTTCTCAGCTGGTGGTGAGCATCAACCA
This sequence comes from Acinonyx jubatus, assembly GCF_027475565.1. Taxonomy (NCBI): domain Eukaryota; kingdom Metazoa; phylum Chordata; class Mammalia; order Carnivora; family Felidae; genus Acinonyx; species Acinonyx jubatus. The sequence goes on along the minus strand of NC_069380.1, from coordinate 117,812,867 downwards.
ACAGCCATGTGCTTGAACAAACCCTGAAATTCTTCCAAGCCCAACCTTTTGAATCTTCCAGCTAAGCTCCAGACATGGTGAGGCAGAGACAGGCTGTCTCCAGTATGCACTCTCAGAATTCCTGACCCAGAGAATTCCAAAAGCATAATAAATTGTTGTGTTAAGCCACTGAGTTGATGGGTAATTCATTATGCAGCCATAGTAACCAGAATAAGACCTCAGCTTAAATGACCACAGAAGAGGGCTTCCCTGACCTCCCAATCTAAAGCTGTGATCTGCTTACTGCATCACCTTACTTAATTGTAGTCCTCCACACAACATTCTCTGCTGGTTTCCTTATTGTCTGCCTACCTCCACTGGAAAGTCAAGTCCAAGTGCACAAAGATCCTAATTCTCTTGTCTACCCCAAAGTCTTCAGCACCTACAACAGTGCCTGGCACCTACTAGGTGATCAAGGAAAGACAACTCTTTTCTTTGGGGATAAGTTGTAGTTTCCTTTTCTGTGGCTGTATGTATACTTCAAAGAGTGGTTTAAGACAAATACAAATAAAAATCAGTAATAACCAGGAGATAAATATCTGAGACTTTTTAAAATCAGGCTTACAAATGACAGAGAGGGAAGAAATAAAGGAAAGTAAGGCAAACTCTTTAAACGTTAAAATAGAAAAAGGAAGAAAAAGATCTTGCCAAAGAAAGTGATGTTTATCAGCCACATACACAACTGAATTCTACCCTTATGATATGGTTTGTAATTTCTTAAAAACAGTATAATCCTCCTTGTTTACTCAAAGAATAGCAGCATGTTGGTCAGAGAATTCAGTAAATGATGTGGGAAAATCCAGCTCTTTGAAATCTGATTTTTTTATGGTTGGATAGAATGTTAAACCAAAATTTTTCTCCATTCCCCTACTCATTTACCACTCTTTGCCCAAAAGTGGTTGGAATCAGTGACCAAACCGATGGAATATGAGAGAACCCATCGTGTATGAATAGAAGTCAAGCTCTTTGAAAAGCTTGAGTCTAATGGTTCTTAGCAATTGTTAATGAAGTAAGTCTGGGTTAGCCAGCTACCTAGGAAGCTTCTTCCTGAGACAGTGAGTCTTAGAGCATCTAAAAATGTCTTGTTTCCTCCCTTGAACAGCACACTTACACTTTTGTTTTTGAAATCAAAACCACCCTTGCTATCTTACAAATGTTGGAGCCAATTTAATGGTTTCATTGGCCTTTAAAGAAAGTATTGGAATCTCAGAAAGGAGCATAGAACTAGAATATTATACAGAGTTGCTAGGGTAATAGGTATTTTTGTGGCGTCCTTGGGAAAATGAACACCTAACAGCCATGAACTTGCAACTTGCTTGTGCCTATTATGTCTTACAGCTTACAGTGATGACTTCTTGTCGCTAAAAAATGTTCAAAGTTCCTTGGCTAAAAAAGGCATAGGAGATGAGGCATGGCCTGTTTGAAGCTAACTATTCCTCTGGAATAATAATATATAATACAGAACAAATAATGCCTTCCAGAGGATGCAGGATTAAAATGAAAGATGCTTAATCCTCTTCTCTTCCCTGCTATCCAACACTTAAACATGACTCCATGGACCTTCATTATGTACCCACTTAAAATACCCAAGTTGATCTCATTTACAACTGCCTTCACCTTTCCTTCTTATTTGGCACCAATTCTGGAATTTTTATCATGAATCTCAGTTTCACTAAGATTCTTCACAGCCCTCTCCTTAAGTATCAGTTGAAAGAAGTGAATTCAAAGATTATAAAGTAAAATTACTTACCCCTCTCAATCATCATCTGTTGAGTCAAAAGGTAGCTGGGAAACTGACCTGAAAACAGGACTTGACCAATTATTAGAGCATGTCTTAACAAGACCAAAATAGTAGATACAAATATACCCATGAGTTAATTTTACTTAACTATACAGGGTGCCTAAAATTCCCTTCTAGCCTTTCTTCATGCCCTGATAGGAAGGCAATTAAATGAGGAGAATATTAAAATTAGTCAAAAAACAGCAATACTTACTATGCAGCCATTGGGACCTTCTGCTCCATCCTGCATTTCCTAAGTTAGGTTAAGCCAGGTCTCCATGTCCTCTTGTGACTTGGATGTCAAACAGATGGTCTCTGGATAGGAGTTACCCAACCAACTGTTGACTTCCCAATCTGCAACTTGCCTTCCTACAGGACTAAATGGGAGCTAATTAGATGTCATTTACTTATAAATTCTAGTCACAAATTAGATTTTCTGCCTTCAAAGTTAATGTCCTTTAAGTGTTCCAATGCTTTTAACCCAACCATCCCTGTTTTCTAACTTTCCCTTCCAGTTCTTTGCCTTCTCTATTTTTAAACAATTATTAGGAAAAAGTTTGTTCCAAGAACAATCAGAAAAGAACCCAAACCCAATCAGCCAAATAACCACAGTCATTGTCGTCGTCGTCGCCATCATCATCATCATCATCATCATCATCATCATCATCATTATCTTTATAACAGGGTGCCAAAGGCCAGCCTGGTTTTAAAAGAACAGATTGCAATAAGCTTAAGATTCTTGAGAGTTCTGTCTGTACTAAATTGAAGCTGAAAAATGCACACTTTCCTTATTCCTTTGACCAAACTCCGTATCCTAACTCAAGAAAATAAGCTTTCAGGAGCTTTTTTGGAACAACTTAAATGGCAAGTTGAAAATCAAATAGCTCTGACACCACAGTGATTTTGATGAGTTAACTACCAATGTATATACCATATGGATGAAATTCTTCCTGAAATGCATGTGGGTGTGTTTAAGGGTAGAGTGCTTGGGGCAAAACACATTTCAAGCTTTTCAAAAACCCATTATTTGCAAAATCATTTGATGTACTTTTTTTTTTTTTTTTTTTTTTTTTTTTTTACTGATTCCAAATCTGGCCTATTTCAAAGACAAAGAGTTCCTGGTCTTTCTAGGCACCTTTCCTCTTTCTTTCTATATAGGCACATTCCTTCCTATCCTCAGAGAGAGAAAATGTCCAACTCCAAAAGCCCAGACTGTACCCACACCCTCATGTCTAACAGCAAAGCAACACACTAGAAAAAAGAGACACTGAAATTCACTTCCAGTGGAGTAGCTAATGGTGGGCTTCTCTATTCAACTCCAGCAGGCCACCATCGCTATAGGATGTTTTGTAGCCACACCATCCTGTCAATGCATATGGAGCTTAGGGTTGAACCTTCTTTCGTGGACTGCTATTTTTTTTAAGTTTATTCACTTATTTTGAGAGAAAGAGAGAGAGCACATGCAGGAGGGGCAGAGAGAGAATCCCAAGCAGGCTCTGAGCTGTCAGCACAGAGCTGGATGCAGGTCTCAAACCCACAAACCATGAGATCATGACCTGAGCCAAAACCAAGTGTCCAACACTCAACTGACTGAGCCACCCAGGTGCCCCATCATGGACTGCTATTAAGCCAAGTTTCCCCAATCCCAGAATGTATCCCACCACTGAATTTTGAAGTTAAGTGCAGGAATATACAGTTATCTTTATGAGCCTTCACCTTGTTGATTTTGATTCATTGTTTAGTGTTTTAAGATTATTCTGAATCCTGATTCAGTCAAATGCTCCAGTGGAGTTACATTATACAAGAGGATTTCAATCTAGTGTCAGTGTGTTTAGTGTTTAGTCAGCTATCACTGGTATTCTAGATAAGGCTCAGAATCCTTCTCAAATAGTGTTCCAACTCCTGCTACCAATCAATCTAGTTGGCATTTGAGATTACATCTATTCACTCTGCCTCCTGCTTTAGATGTTCCCTTTTCTCTTCATTAGAATTATTCACAGTGGGCAGTCAGAATTACAGTCTTTAATATCTACATGTGTCTTGAGCTAGATCTATTTTAGAATTTCTGCCTATGACAAGCCTACCCAAGTCATTTGAAAGCCATCTTCCCAAAACCTGAGACACACATGTGAGTGCCTAGAATCTCCTCACTTAATGGCAGGCTCACCTTCACCAGGTTCTCATCCTTTCCACATCATCAACCAGTGGCCTGATGGTAACAGGAAAAACAATGGTAAGCTCTTGGGGGGTTTTCCCATACTTTGACAAAATAAAAATAAATCAATAATTTATCAAGGTATATAGGGAAAAAAGCAATAGAAGATTAACTGTGGTTGCTATTCATACCAAACCACATGAATAATGTGGAAAATACTTTCCTAATGACAGATTATATAGGCCAAAGGCAAGAGAACACTGCTTGACCCATCAGCTAAGGGTGTCAAACAACTATGTGTCAATAATACCTCTTCTTGCTTTCTTATGTTCCAATGTCAAATTGATTTCATTCATCAACTCTAAGAATTTGTATACAGATCGTAAATCTAGTGAAGGCAGGGGTTTTAACTTATTCACTTCCACAACCCCAGTGCTGGGCATGGTACCTAATGTATATTAAATACTCAGTAAGTATATTAAGAATGAATGAAAATGAAATTTAAACAATTACTCCCTATTGTTTCTTTCTGAAAAGTATTAAGTTCTTCTTCTACCAGAGTTTTTACATAAAAAGCAATTTGAGTAAGAGTGAACAAGTTGCTCTATTTATTGAACTTGATTTTCTGAATTTAGCAAATCCGAACTTTTGAAAGCAAAAGTAGGAGTTACTGATTTCCTATCTTACTCACATCTTTCCCCACTCTTAATCTTAAAACAGCATGTGCTCACACACACACACACACACACACACACACACACACACACAAGAATGATGGAGACAGTGTAGAGAGCATATTATAATATTTTCTTCAGCAACTAAAGTGGATTTGCACACAAAACTATCCACACTGCCCCTTCTATCTTTCTTGTATCCAGGAATATTTTTTGCTAACTGACTGGTATGAGTTTGGCCTGCCAGTCAGCTCTGGAACCAAAGAGGAGCTAAGTGGCTCCCATAAAAACACAATCATCAGATTAATCTTGCTTGGCTGGGTACCAGTCCAGCTAACCATCCATTGACAATCTCATAACCTTCTGCATTCATCCAAAACAAACAAAACAGTGCCTGATTCTAAAAGGAAGAAGAAGAAAAAATGAAATATTTCTGTCCCATTTACCTTTCAAATAAAAGACAAAATGTAAGCTAGGGTGTAATATGAAAAGCATGGGTTTAGTAAGATCACAGTAGCTAAGTCACTTTGGGTACAAAGTGTATATTTTTGAGTGTACCTGGTGCTTTCAAATCAGGACATTATAATAACTGAAAATTATAGGGCAGTGATGGAGCTTCGTGGCTCAGAGCACAGCCTTTGAAGTTATGCAGACCTGAGTTTCAGTTCCTGTTTTGTCACTTTCTTTCTGTGTGCCTTTAACACATTATTTAATCTCTCTGTGCCTCAATTTCCTCAGCTGCAAAGAGGATGCTAACAGTTTCTATTTCACGGGGTTGTTGTAAAAATTAAATGAGGTAATCCATGTAAAGCACTCACAAAGTGCCTGACATAGAGAAACACTTAATAAATGTCTATTATTATAGCCATGATTCTTACATTAATCCAAGAGGAATTGATTTGGCAGGAAGGTTGAAGGATGGCATAGAAATAGCATAGAAGTGTCGTACCACTGAGAACATAGCCTTTTTGAGAAATAAGCTACCCAGCAAGCCCAATCACTAATTACAATTCATTTGGAATGAAACAGAGACAAACATACCATTGTAAGAACCAGGATAGAAAATTGCTAATGAGGATTGAGACAGTGGTTTGAGGAAAAGGCAGATCAGTCTAGTGTGCTGTGGACAGAACCCTCTGGCCGGTGGCCCCAGACAAGAACGTACTGTGAAAGTCTTCACCATTCCACCCAAAAGCTGAATCAGAGTCCTGAGAAGCCAGATCAGTCCTGTCTTACATGTGCCTGCCCTTTGGTAGGCAACAACCTGGTGCGTGGGGAGGTAGACGTTTTACATGGGAACTAAAACCCTTCCAGGACATGCTATAAGGGAGGGTCAGGAGGTATGCTACACTAGGGGATCTCTCCATGTTGCCTGAAGTTGAGTGTCCACATTAGAGGTCCTTGCAGTGGAAGCTTATGCCGCATGCAAATCTATGTTTCATTAATGTCTTTCACTTGCTATCCTACAGAGACAAGGTGGACAGGCCCAGACCTCATGGAGCTCACAGTTTAGTTAAGTGGGCAACTGGACTGTGTGACAGTACGAGGTGATGGGTGCCGTGATAGAGATATATACAGGGTATTTGTGGAGCTCAAGAAGGAAACATGTAACTAATCTTGGGGGGTGAAGTGTCTGCTTAGAGAAAATATCAATGATGGGACCTGAAGAATGAATAGGGTTAGAAAGGCAACAGGGGCCAGAGTGGGAGAGAAGGAAAGAGGGACGAGCATGGGCGGAGGTCCAGCGGAAGAGTGAGAGCATGGCATATTTGAGGGATTAAAAAATGGTCTGTGCAGCTGCAGGCAGGGAGCATGGAGCACATTCATTTTTGTGATGGATATCCAACATTAATTTGCACTTACTCTATGCCAGGCCCTGTGACAAGCAGACCCATTATGAGTATTAGCTCATTAAATCTGCACAGCAATCCTATGAGCTAGGGACTGTGGTTCACCTCATTTTACTAATGGGGACATTGCAGATGAGAGAGGTTGGGACTCAGATATTAAGTCCTGAGTCAAAGCCCTCACATCCTGTAAGTGAGCTGGGTTTTCTACCCAGGCAGCCTGGCTTGAGCGTTCACACTGCTCCTTCCCGGGGCACAGGGTCCTGCCACCGCAGGGTAGCTCACCACAGAAGTTTTAAGACCCAGGGGATTGGAAAGTACTCTTGTGGAAAAGTTCATGTCTATGGTTTACCTAAAGCTAAATCAAAATAAACCTGCCCCCACCACCAAAATCTCCAAATATGCTTCTCAGTGATAGAAAGTATGACCACAGGTTTTTTACTTCTACAAATTTTTAACAGGTTTTACCTCTACAGGCTCCCATTCTTGCAAAGTCTCAGTTGAGACTATTTTCTATCCTTTAGGTAGAAAAACCGCCTCATCTGAGAGGGATGTTCCATCTGGGACTCAGGCAAAGTTTCCAAGCGTGCCTGAGGCTGGATTCTCTCCAGATACCAGGGGAAGCGCCCAGGTAGCCATTCGAGAAAGAATAAAAGTCACTGAAACTTTTCTACACACAATAGCCAAATCGAATATCGGTCACTGTCAAAGTCCGACAGCACCTAGCCTAATGTCTTGCACATAGTGGATGTTTTAAGAAATATCAGGAAATATCAGTCATTAATGAGTAGATAGGAGCATGAATAAATAAATGAAGGAAGTTTCTGTTGCTTATTTGTTTCTTGGCTTTCTCCTTAACATGGGGTATGATAGCGTAAGGAGAAATATGTCTGTCTGGGGCCAGAAGTTGTAAGAACATATACAACTCTATGACCACAGAGGTCACAGCATCTTAAAGAGATCTTTGCACACCCATTTGACAGAAGCATTACTCACAATGACCCAAAGGTAGAAGCAACCCAAATGTCCATCCATATAGGAAGGGATAAACAAAATGTAGTGAGTACATACAACAGAATGTTACTCAGCCTTGAGAAGGAAGGAAATTCTGACACACACATGCTACCACACGAATGAAGCTTGAGGACATTATGCTAAGTGGCCTCAGTCAGTCACCAAAAGACAAATACTCTACAATTCCACCTATATGAGGTACCTACAGTAGACAAATTCACAGACAGAAATTAGAATGGTGGTTACCAGGCATTGGGGGGGGTGGAGGGGGCGGGGGGGGGGAGGAGAGAATGCAGAGTTATTGTTTAAAGGTATAGAGTTTCAGTTTTGCAAGATGAGAAAGAGTTCTAGAGATAGATGGTAGTGATGGTTACCCAACAATGTGGATGTACTTAGTCCCACTCAACTATACACTTAGAAATGGTTAAGATGCTAAATTTTATGTTATGTGCATCTTACCACAGTTTTTAGATTTTAAAGACAAAATAGAGATGTTTTCAGCTACAAAATAATTAAACTATTAAGCCTAATTATAAGTATTGGCATCTGATATTAATTATTGTATTCATTAACATGTTTTATATAATATATAAGTACACTATAATATAGTAATTTACATAGCTGACACCTACTTTGCTCACCATATTGTAATGTAATGATAATCTAACAACAACAATAATTGCTATTATAGTTAACATCTATGAACACTAACCAGGTGCCAAACTTTATTTTAATTATTCTTTGCCTCATATGTTTATAATAATACTATCAGACAGCTGCTATTATTTTCTCCTATTTACAGATTAGGAAACTGAGGTCCACAGATGTTAAATAAGTCTCCAAAGGCACACAGCTGATAAATGCATAGCTGACATAAATGAATAGCTGACAGGTGGTAGCTGCTTTGACACATTCTAGCTAGACCAAGATGTTCGATGCACCTGACCAACAGTTTGGATTAGATGGGCCAGAGGTCCCAGTAATTAACAACCTCACGCCAAAACTCTCCAGCTACAGCTGATCGATAATAAGAATAACATAAAAGGGGCTCCCAGATGCCTGGCACCAGAATGAGGAGTTTAGATGCATCTTCTTGTCCAGTCTTCCCAGTAACGATAGGAGGCAGGTGCCACCTATTGTGCCCATTTCACAGACGAGGAAACTGTGGCACAGAGAGGTCAAGAAGCTTTCCCAAGGTCATACAACTAATGAGTGGTGGAGCCAGGACACAAACACATGCAGCTCACGCTGGACTCTGTTCATTGACCATAATGCCAAGTGAGATGCCAGTTTCTTAAATTGTGATCCGAGATTTAAAATTTGTTTATTTTGAGAGAGAGAAAGAGAGCATGAGCAGAGGACGGGCAGAAAGAGTGGAAGAGAGAATCCCAAGCAGACTCTGTACTGTCAGCCCGGAGCCCCACACGGGGCTCAAACCCATGAATCATGAGATCATGACCTGAGCCAAAACCAAGAGTTGGATGTTTAACTGACCGAGCCACCCAAGAACCTCATGATTTGAGATTTAACTTCTTGGCGTTAGTCATAACAGTTACAAGAAGAGTTCATCTTAATTGAGCCCTCACCATAAATCGGGCTACATGCTTCCCATGTATTTGTTACCTCCTAGGTACCCCAAAAGGACCCTCTGAGGAAGGTCCTCTCATTGGTCCTGTTTTATAGGAAAAGAGAGCAGCCTAGGTCTCCCCACTAGCAAGGGGTGGAACCAGGATTCAAATCCAGGTGGTCTGATCCCAACTGTAGTCTTTCGAGGCTCCACCCAGACTCCTCAGAGTGTCAGAGCCTGAAGCATCTGAGACAGTTAGATGTCTCTAACTGTCTCTAACAGGAGACAGTTAGAAATGCAGCCTGTTAGACCTTACTGCAGAATGAATGAATGACAGTCCAGATGTTAACAAGCTTGGGTGACTGGTGTGCATACTGAAGCTTGAGAGATGCGGGACTATATTTCACTCCCTTCCTCAAAGGCAGGCCACAGGGATACAGCAGGAAGCAGTGTAGACCTGATCCTGCCTTCCAACAGTGTCCACAGGGTTGGAGGGAGGCCAAACAGACCACCAGACCGGCACTTTGAGTCTCAATCTCAGGGGACAGGTCTTGGAAATCTGTATCTAACAAGGCAATTCGTATGCTTCTATAGTTTGAGAGCCACTCTTATCCCTGGTAAGGCTCAGGGGCAGAATCAGAAAAGGGAACACCAGCATCTTTCCTACTTTTCCTATCACCCCAGTCTGTAGGGTCAGAGAGGCAGACTACAAGAAACCTCTCCAACAGGCTGCACAACTGGCAGATGAGGAATTGAATTTGTGCCCTCTGTGTGCATTAATTTAGAACATTGAACCTCAGGGATCCATGCGATGCTACTTAATGTGGCGCATGAAGCTGCAGGCACTCCCAATTGATCCTGGGGGTATTGACTGGTCCCTATGGAAACACCTCTTGCCTCTGAGCCTGCCTTTGCCTGTCTGCCACACAGTGAAGGCCATTGCCCCCAGCACTCTTGGGACAGACAGTTCGAATATGACCGTGGTAGCCAGGCCCTAGGCAGACACTAACCAATACCACAAGCACATCCCAGCTGGGAACCAATTCCCGTCTGAGGTGCTGGCCTGATGCCTGACTCCTAAAGAGTTCGTACACAGATCACTTATTAGCAATTCTCTGCCATTACTGAAAGCTGCTAACCAGCCTCAATGGAAAGAACTAGGGGAAGAAATGCAGGCAAACTGTTCCCAGGACTTGGAGTTTGAAAAACAATATCAGAAGAATGGAGAGGAAAGAAATAAGAGGGGTAACTTGCTTTTTTCCAAATAGTACTAACAATCGTAACTAGCACATAGAAGTGCTTTTACATGCTGCACTAAGGAATCAACATGTCTCGCTGAATTCTCCCAACAGCCTTGTGAAGTCAGTATTGTTTTAACTATCCCCATTTGACACAGAGAGGTAATCCTGTAACTTTATAGGAAATGAGAGAGAAAAGGACGAAAAGGAAGGAAGGAGAGAGAAGGAAAGAAGGAAGGAGGACAGAGCTCTTAGCTTTCTTCTGGTAGAAAGAAGAATAACTATGGAAGGCCTAAGGCAAAAGAAATTTCTCTGAGGATCAGGAATAGTGTAAAGAGAAACTGACTTTTTACCTTAATTTGGAACAATTGAAATACTCAAGAGATTGATTTGTTTCTTGTTCTGTAAACTCAGACAAAAATAAGTTGGCTGAATTTAACCACCCCCAAGTAATACACACACACACACGCACGCACGCACACACGCACACACACACGCACACCACATACATACGCTGTTTGTTTTCCTAATTATGACTTCTTGGGAATGAATGGAAAATTTGGCAATCCGATTAACTGTAGCTCACAATAAAATAGCACTAAGTGGGTGTTTTATATGCTGTTTGTTTCTCATTCTCCTTGGAAGATTGTCAAGAGTTTAATGAAACTAATACTTTGGGATTTAGATCTTTCTTAACCAGAAACCAGAGCCTTTCCAAACTAACAACTGGAAATAACTCAAGTTCTTTTGAGCCTGTGGGATGTGCCAGGCACTGAGCTAAGTACACCGCCCTACTGAATCCTCTCAACAACCCTATAATCAAGATATGATTAATAATTCCATTTCACAGATCAGGTACATGAGGCTCAGGGATTGCATAACTTGCCTAAATGCTAAATGGAGGAGCTAGAGTGGGTACCCAGCCAATTGTACTCCAGAGCATCCCTTCTTAAGCACTGTGTTGAACACTAAGCTACAATAATGTTGGCACAAAAAAATCTTTCTTTAAATTAGGCAGATTGGTTGCTTGGTATGCTGTGGAAATATAAAAATATAGTTTGTCTAATTGTTTTTAATGATTGTACAGACTATGCTTCTGAAAGATATCATACCTTTCTAATCAGAGTGGTTTGACCACCCAGGACACTGAGGGAATGTTTGTTATTCTAAAATATTATTAAGGAGTCATTGTGCCACTCATTCATTCAGACTTCTCCCCCCAGCCTCTATGGGAAGTGCACATTTCCCACCTGGGTCCACTGGGTATGGCAGATTGCCCCACGGGGCTGATGCCTTCATTCATCCAATAGATTCCAAGCACCTGAATGTGCTTGCCATGTGCCAAGCAACATGCTGAGTACTCCAGGAGCTATTCATTAATTCTCCCAAAGGCCCTGTGAGGTGGGTGCCAGTATTATCCCGATTTTATAGATGGAGAAATATAGATTCATAGTGGTTAACTATAGCTGGGTTTCTCACCAGGCCTGTCTGTTGACTCTGGAGCTTGCTCTCTCAAGTTCTATGTAATAGTGAGCAGGAAAAGATAGACACAGTACCCACCCTGAATAAGCTCTCACAACAACAGAGGAGATGTACATGAAACCACTAATTACCCAATTAATTCTTTCATTACCCAGACGGAAAGTACTACCTAGTTGAAGTAGAGTCCCCTGTGCATGTGTCGAACAGGAGCAGCTGACCTGGGGAATCAGTAAATCTTCCTGAAGAAAGTGATCGTTCCTTTTAGAGCTGAAGTGAGTAATAGCTTACCAGGAAAGGAGAAAAGGGAAAAGCATTTCAGACTGAGTAGAACAGCATATTTGAAGACCCTGATGTATTAAGAAATATTGGCATGTTGGATAAATACTGGCATTAGAAAGGTATGATGTCTCCTCTTATAACAGGAGATACAAGAATCTATTGAAACAACCATCCACTGTCCTCATCCTTTCTCTCATACCTCCTTGTGTTATTCTCTCTACCAAGAGAGAAGCTAGCCTCAGGTTAAATCCACCCACTATCAAATTCCTCACTGTGTGCCCTGTGTTGCCCAATAGAGTTTCTACACATCATTGATAAAGAATAAAACAAGTGGACAAGTGGACATGAAACCTGTTTGATCCAAAGTCAAACAATGTACTAGGGAGGAAAGAATCTATAAATCAATTTTTCTTATCAGATATCATATGTACAGATAGGTTTTGTAGCTGATTTCTTCAATATTTAGCTATAATTTTTTAAAGTATATGAACTAATGAGGAAAGACTAGTCTTTCCAACAAATGATGCTAGAAAAACTGGTTATCAACCTGTGAAAGAATAAAGCTGGACTCCTCCTTTACATTATACACAAAATTAACTTAAAATGGATCACAGACTTAAATTTAAGAACTAAAACTTTAAAACTCTTAGAAGAAAACATAAGTGTACATCTCTGTGACATCAGAATAGGCAACAGTTTCTTACATATGGCACCAAAGCTCAAGCAATCAAGAAAGTAAACAAATTGAACTTAATCAAATTTAAGAATGATTATTAAAAATGGTTTACTACAAATAGTTTGAGTTATCTCAAAGGATACTATTAAGAAATTGAAAAACCATTCCCTTAAAATGGAAGAAAATATTGATTGGTAAATCATATCTACCTGACAAGGAACACGCATCCAGAATATAACAAGAACTCTTACAACTCAACGATAGACAAAGAGCCCAATTTTTAAATGGGAAGAGGATTTAAATAGACATATCTCCACAGAAGATAGACAAATGGCCAGTAAGCACAAGAAAAAATGCTCAGTTAACATAATTAGATATTAGGGAAAAGAAAATCAAAACCCCCATGAGATACCCCTTCAGTCTCATTAGGGTGGCCATAGTGAAAAAGACATAATAACAAATGTTGGGCAAAGATGTAGAGATTGAAACATACATTGCTGGTGGGAATGGAAGATGGCTTGGCAGTGCCTCAAAATGGTAGACAAAGAACTACCATGTGACCCACCAATTCAACTGGGTACAGATTCCAAGGTATCTACCTAAGGGGAATAAAAAGACATGCCTACATAAAAACTTATACATAGGGGCGCCCAGGTGGCTCAATCGGTTAAGCTTCCAACTCTTTATTTTGGCTCAGGTCATGGTTCCAGGGTTGTGAGATGGAGCTCTACATCAGGCTCTGTGCTGAGTGTGGCGCCTGCTTGAGATTCTGTCTCCCTCCCTCTGTCTCTCCCCTGATCACACATGCTCGCTCTCTCTCTCAAAAAAAGAAAAATTTAATTTTTTTACACTTATTTATTTTTTGAGAGACAGAGACAGAGTGTGAGTGGGGGAGGAGCAGAGAGAGAGGGAGACACAGAATCTGAAGCAGGCTCCAGGCTCCATGCTGTTAGCACAGAGCTTGATGCGGAACTTGAACTCATGACCTGGGAGATGATGACCTGAGTCAAAGTCGAAGGCTTAACCGACTGAGCCACCCAGGTGCCCCAAATTGTATACTTTAAATAGGTGAATTTATGGTATGTAAGTTATATTTCATATATATATTTTAAAATTCATATGTACTTGAAGTAGTGTCATAACCCTCAAGTTTACTGGAACAGCATTTTTTCTTTTCCCTTTTTACTCTCAGTTCCTAAGGAAAGGCTCTGTTACTGTCTTTCTGCCCCTCCTCCTCCCGTAAAAGGTACTTCTTCCAAGATGGATATATTTCAATGATGGTTAGGTCCTGTCTTCTCAACTTTCTGCATCTTCAGGCCTGCCCAGTCATAATCATCTTCCTCCTAAGTAGCCCTGAAGCCCTGGAGAGTCCTGAATTATTCAAAGAAGGTTAAGATATTTTCCCTCTACTGTATTTCCATGGCTTCTATGCACCTCCTAAAAAGTCTGAACAGAAAGCTTGAAATAAATTTTCTTCGTAGGCCAAGCTAAGCAGAACAGCAAAAATAGCAACAATAAAAGCAATCCATTCTGAAGAATTCTAGTTATGTGAGTTTTTGGTTTTTTTTCTATAGTCGCAACAACAACTTTTAGACAGACTTGGGCCGCAGTGTGAGGAATTTAGGTTACACAAAAGTCATTTTCTTAGAAGCATTTCTGAACAGTGGGCTATTGAGCAAACATGTAAGTTGTCCTTCTATGGACATCCTTTGTTTGTTTGTTTGTTTGTTTGTTTGTTTGTTTGTTTGTTTAAAGATTTTTGTCTGCGAAGTCCAAGCTACAGTAGGGTTAGTCTTTCCTTGAGGTAAGAGGGTGAGCATAATTTCTTACATTCCCCGTCCTCCCTTATTACCTCTATTTAATGGTTTCCCTTCAACTCTTTCAGCTCTCTGGATCCATTCTCTGTTTTAATGTTGTTCATTTTTAGCTTAATAACCACCTCATTCTATGCATCATCTCTGAAAATTTCGGGGAATAGCCATGTAAGAGAAATGCGCTTTTTGAATTTAGAACAGTACATCATGTGTATACTTTTATATTATGTCCCATTTGTGCTTCTCCAACAGCATTGGCCGAGCTCAGTGGCAAACTAAAATGACTGATGTTTTCCATTTGGAAAGGATGGCTTATTTAGCAAATACATAATAGCATTTATTTTAGTTGCCATTAAACATAGTTTGGTGCCTTTGCCTCCCAGACCACTTCGAGTCTTCAGCCTTCCAAGTTTGAGCTGTTTACCGTGGCCAAGAAGATTATAACCTCAATGCTTTTGCTTTACTTTAAAAAAAAAAAAAAGCCTCTTCTTAACCCTGATGAACTGATGAGCTTATCAGAAAAGCTCTGTCTTTAAGTTTTACAGGACAATTTTTTTTAATACCAGTACAGTCTCTAGCAGAGTAATAATAGCAGGTAATATTTCTTGAATTCTTGCAATGGCCCCGAGGACTGTTTCAAGATATCGAGGTAGATGTAGAGAACACTAATTTATTTAACCCCACCAGTGACCCGATAAGACAAGTACTATTATTATCCCTGTTTTACAGATGAGGAAATTGAGATACAGAGAAATTAAAACTTTGTCCTAGACCACACACCTGGTCAGTGGCAAAACTGGGATTTAAACCCGCTCCCAAGCCACAATGCCTGGTAGCAGGAGCTTAATAAACCTCTTTGAGTGAACAAGTGAAGGATAGAGGGCAACAAAAGCAATCTATGACAGCGAAATTCCATCCACTCACTCCACCCATCTTTTCCAGGCATTTGCCCTCCAGGAAGCCTCCCCAGATTACTAGAATAGAAAGGACATTGTTCTGTGTCCCTCCTCCCTGCTCTTTCACCTCCTTCCTAGTCCTGGGGAGACCTTGACAGGGGATGTATTGGTAGAAACAAATGTGTGCTTGCAAAGCAAGCCAGTTCCCAGGAACCCAGACATCAGTGTGTAATACACAAAATAAATCCATTCTTTGACTCATTATGTCCATAAAAATAAAACAGTAGGATTCTGGTGAAGCAGATAGGGATAGCAACAATTCTGTAGGAATCCAGGGTTCTGACCCTGCATTTTTAACTTTGTCTGTTACTAGCATTTGTAGGAGACCAAGATTGTATGACTAAATTGGAAACCCTCTCTTTGGTGCCTTGCTAATTAACCAGACAAATGAACAAGGCGGCTCTTTGTCAGTTTGCAAACCAGAAGTCAATCGTTTCAGGTCAAAACTTGGTGGTAGTGGCTGCGTTCTTTGTTGCTCTTAGCATACCTTGGTCATTTTGGGGAAAGTGTCAGTATGAGAGCTGAAGGTCCTGACAGAAAGCCTGCACCAACACTTGAAAAAAAAAAAAATGAAGGGGAGTTAAACTGAGCTGAGATCACGTGAGCGGAACAAAAGCCCAGCAACCTTGTCTCACCTTTTGGGAAATTTCCACTGAGCCTGGTTTTGAGCCACATGCTGAAAGCGCTAAGTGTGCTGCTTTACATACGTGAGTTCATTTCATCTTCCCTGCAGTCCTACAAGATTATGTATTGTCCTAATTAAAGGGAAGTAAAGTCAAGATTTGAACCCATGTCTTTTGAATTCCAAACCTCTCGTTTGAACCATCACACCTCTCTTACTTCATCATACATCTGAGCATGAAGACACAACCTTGCAACAAATACCTTTCTGGAACCAACTCAACTCATTTCAACTCTGGAACCAACTCAACTGTCTCCTCAGTAGAATGTTATAGGCAGTGGAAACCCATGGGTCCAATCAGATTTCCCTCAAGAGTCTGATTTTCCCACAGTCTGTTCGTTGGGAGTAAGGTATTATTATTCCTAGAACACTCCAGTTAATGTGTGTAGAGGATAACAAATTTATACAAGTGATAAATTATTTTATATTCTTATTGCAATGTTTTATTTTAACTCTTTTGCTATATTACACCTGAGTAATGAAATCTGGCTATGGATGCTCTGATGCTGCATAATACATCAGGTTTCCAAAATCCTGGGGCACCTGGGTGGCTCCATCAGTTAAGCATCTGACTTCGGCTCAGGTCATGGTCTCACGGTTTGTGAGTTCAAGTCCCATGTCCAGCTGTGTGCTGACAGCTCGGAGCCTGGAGCCTGTTGGGGATTCTCTCTCCTTCTCTCTCTGTCCCTCCCCCACTCATGCTCTGTCTCTGCCTCTTTCTCTCTCTCTCTTCTCAAAAATAAATGAACATTAAAAAGTTAAAAAAAACAGGAAAGAAAAGAAAAGAAAAACCCTTTCAGCAATGCCATTTCATTGGATCATTGTAGCAACCTTATAAGATAGGTAGATGGGGGGCTATTATTCCATTTCTACAGAATGAAAACTGAGACTTTGTCTTCCCAGTGTAGCCCAGCTGCTAAGGAGTTGAATGGGTCTGGGATCCACCACCTCTGCTTGACTCCCATATCAGTGTTCTTGCCCCTCTTCCACATTGCCCCTCAGAGGTCCATTCATAGGTATCTCACACAAACATAAATTGGGTTATCCAGTGCCCTGCCTCTTGCATGGCTTTCACAGACCAAGTACAGGTCAGTTTGACAATGAAAAATGAAAAGATCCTGCATACTGGTGGGAAGAAGTATGCATACTTCATACTAAGAGAAGAAAGTACAAGGACAAGGACACTTGTAGCACTTTGTAACAGCAAGAATTTAGAAAATACTCCATCAGTAAGTAAACGGATTCATAGTAGGGTAGTCATGCAATGGAATACTACACATTGGTGAAAATAAATAACCTCTAGCCAAATGCAGTGGTAGGAATGAATAACAAAAAGTTGAAAGGAGGCAGCGCCTGGGTGGCTCAGTCGGTTAAGTGTCCACCTGCTGGTTTCAGCTCAGGGCATGATGTCACGGTTCACGAGTTCGAGCTTCACATCAGAATCCGCGCTGACAGTGCAGAGTCTGCTTGGGATTCTCTCTCTCTCCTTCTTTCTGCCCCTCCCGCTCACTCTCTTTCTCTCTCTCTCTCTCTCTCTCTCTCTCTCTCTCTCTCTCTCTCTCAAAATAAATACATAAACTTTTTTTTAAAAGTTGAACTAAAGATGCCATTTGTGGAAGGATACATAGAGTACGACACTTAAAGTATGAAAATACAATATTATACATTTGCATATATGTTTAACGAAAGTATTAAGAAATGTATAGAAATAGTAGTAACTAAATTCAGACTACTCATTGCCTCTAGAGAGCAGAGTGTGATCAGGGAGTGGGAAGCAGGAACTTAACACTTGCATCTGTAACCGATACCGGGGCTTTGTGATATTTTTCTTTACGCATTGATGCATGTCTTAAATATCTTGTAATACCTTTTTCAGAATGAAAATGAAGAAAGCAACCATTCACTCTATGAGCCTTGACTGAGGGCAGGTGGCATGCCAGGCGTTGTGCTGGGTGTTGGAATACAGGGGGGACAGGAGGGGCGTTGCACCTGCCCTCAGACCCTCCAGTCCTGCAGATGAGACAGAAGCATGTTTAGTGCTAGGAAACACAGGAGCTACAGGAGCTTGTGACCAGGAGGCTAATATAGATCGAATGACCTACGAAAGCTTCCAAGGGAATATGAAGCTCAAACTGAAACTAAAGAATGAAACATTTTGGTTATTAGGAAATGGAAGAATAACCCACATTAATTCTACTCAAAATATCTGTGTCTGAGGCTAAGCATCAGAGTGAGCAAGGTGGAAAGTGGCCTGAGATAAGGCTGGACAATGAGTAGGAGCCAGATCAGACGGGACCTCACCCTCACTCCTTGCTAACATTTTCTTATTATTATTTTGTTACATGCCGAGTATCTTATGAATCCAGGAGTCTTTTACACTGCTACTCAAGAGGACTTGTTTTTAGTATAGCTGACAATGTTACATTACTTCCAGGTGTACCCCATAGTGATTCAACAACTCTATACGTTATGCCTTGCTCACCTCCAGTGTAGGTACTGACTCTCGCCACATAACTCTATTACAATACCAATGACTGTATTCCCCATGCTGTGCCTTTTATTCCTGTGGGTTATTCTTTCTGTAATATAGGTGGAAGCCTTTATCTCCCACTCCCCTTTACTCATTTTGCCCATCTCTCACACGTCTCCTCTCTGGGAAGCATGAGTTCTCTGTATTTATAGGTCTGTCCTTGCAAACATGTTAACTTGATGGAGCGCCAGTGATGTGCCTGATGTGGGGCTACACGTTGGCAAGTATAAAGTGGGGGTGGGGAGGAGAGGGCAGGGAAGCAGAGCATTCTGACATGTTTCAGTGACTGCACTCTCTTGCTTGATCCAGAACTGTACCCATATCCTTTCCTAAAATAGAAGCAATGTCAGCAAGCGAGGGCAGGGAGCAAGAGACATGGAGGCAGAATGTGTGAGCTGGCTGGGCTTCCCTCCCCTTCCTACGAATGAATTGCTGTGGCAAGTTTCCACATTGTAGGTATTTTACAATTTGTCATAGGCAAGTTACACAACTCAGTTAGTGATTAAATTACCAACAGAGCTGCTATTTGAGTAAGAGAGGTTCAAGGTTGCTTCTGGCTCCTGTGGTCTGGTTTAAAGGGAATTGGATTAATTCTTTCCTAATCTCCTTGGTTAGAAGAGAGAAACACAAAAATCATGTCCAGTGTGCAGTAGACAGTGCAAAAAGCAGCATCCAACCTCATTCATCAACCACTAGGGTCTCTGTGTCTAACCTTGGTCCCATGTTTAGATTTATAAAGTGTGAGATCATTGTCAGTTTCATTTATCTCTGTTATTAAATTTACTGGGCCTCCTTCAAATGGCATTATATCTTCTTATCTAATTCAAATAAATGTCTTACTCATGGCTAGAATGCAGATGGTGAAATCTCATTGTTAACTCAGTATTCGAGATAATCTCGGTGTTTTGCTTTCCTAATAGAATCTTGAATTCATTACTCATGCCTGGGATTCCACTCATTTTCACCAAACTTTTCTTAAAACTGTTCATCTTAAGCATTCTCTCCATCTCAACGTTTCCACAAGGATGGAACATTCTTGCTCTGTTCTCTCGCATTCATCTTGATCTGTTTATCTTATGTAAAATAATCATTCATCACAAATTTGACAATTGTGTTTATTTTCATTAATTATGATTAAATATGCTCGTGGGGTAGTCGCTAAAATCACAGGCTTCGGAATAAATCCAGAGTTTGGATCCCAGTTCTGTGACTTTATGGTGGCTTCACCTCAGTTTCTTCATCTGTAAAATGGGGGTAATAATAGTTGCATCCTAAAAGTGTTGTGGAAATTAAATGAGATTATTTTCAGTGCATTGCCTGGGCCAGTTACTCATAGCAACCATTTAGATGTAAGTCAAACAGGGAGCGCCTGGGTGGCTCAGTCAGTTAAGCGTCCAACCTTGGCTCAGGGCTTGATCTCATGATTCCCAGGTTCAAGCCCACGTCATGATCTCACAGTTCACGGGTTCAAGCCCCACATGGGATTTTCTGCCGTCATTGCAAAGCCTACTTCGGATCCTCTCTCTCTCTCTCTCTCTCTCTCTCTCTCTCTCTCTCTCTCTCTCTGTCTCTTCCTACCCATCCTGCACACACACACTCTCTCTCTCTCAAAAATAAACATAAAAAATAGATTTTAGCCAAATGGAATAAGAAAGATACTGTACTCTGTATTTGCCTTGACTAGAAATGCAGTTTATCATTTAAAAGTTTGAACCAACCTTCTGAATTGTGATTGTGAAAGGGATTTTCTTTCTGCTTTATACCATCCTGTACTTAGATCATTTGTATCTGAATTATTGGTTTTTGCTCTATCATGTATACAAACCAGTATCTACATTCAATTTGTTTAGTTTGGTTCTGTTTTCCTGGTGACTTCTTCAGCTGCCACAGGAGAGCCCCTTGGAGTGGAGAAGGCAGCAGGGTGCCCTACTGTGACTATCCCAAAACAGAGCATCTGAGATTCCCACCCACATCAGCCAGGGATGCCTGGTAACCAAGAGCAAGAGCCTGCAGGGCTGGAGGCAGCTCAGATATGGACTAGGGTTACATCCCACATCCTGCCTGAAGCAGCCACAGCTTCCACCCCACGCCCTGTGCACTGTCCTACATCAGAGGCCTTTTACCTACTCTAACCGCTGCCTGGAAGTCTTCCCTACTCTCTTCCTTCATCAGACTAATTCCTGTTCATTTCTCAGGTCCCAGCTCACATATCACCTTCTCCAAGAAACGTTACCTCACTCCACAGGCTTCACAGAAGCCTCTATGATGTTCCCTAGCTGTCTCTCTTGTGTGGGCAGTCCTCATTCTACAGAGTTCTGGTAAACAAACTTTGCTTACCACGATGTGGTCATATAACATCAGTCCTCCAACAACAGGGTTCAAACTTAATTACCACAGTAGGTAAACTCTAATTGCATAAAGGAGAAATTTCACTGCTTGTTTTTCAGTCTATCAAATCACTTCATGAAAAACAGATTTGCACCACGATCAGTGACAAATTATGTCACTCCTTCCAAAGTGTGTTGGTGATGGGTCACTGCACATTTGTTAGTTCATGTGCAGGCAGCAACAGCGGTAATTGTGTTGCCTCTTTGTCTCCCAGTGATAAACCCATGTGACATTTTACAGATATGGATAGTCAAAAGGGGAAATTAGCCAGAAAAGATGGAAGTGCAGCAAAGAAATGAAATGTGGTTACCCTGGAAGTCAAATTCAAATTGAATGTAAACGGAGTTACAGAAGAAATAGCTGACCAGGGAATGTATACATCATGCCACTGGGATATAATCCAGATATATGGCCAGAGGGACTTAGTAAAGGCAAATGTATCGACAGCAATGAGCACAGTGGTTGTGACCAAAAGGATGATGACGTTCCAGAAGCGGTGCTGGCAGACCAATTCACATCAAAGGTACTCTCGGTGATACCTCACATTGACAGACAGAGAAGAAAAGGGTAAAATGGTGGACGCTCATCCACATTTACAAAGGAGTTTGATAGGGGCACCTGGGTGGCTCAGTAGTTGAGCATCCGACTGTGGTTCAGGTCATGATCTCACTGCTCGTGGTTGGAGCCCCACACCAGGCTTTGTGCTGACAGCTCTGAGCCTGGACCCTGCTTCGGATTCTGTGTCTGTCTCCCTCTCTCTCTCTGCCCCTCTCCCACTATCTCTCTCTCAAATATAAAATAAAACATAAAAAATTTAAAAAAAAAAAGAAAGGAGTTTGATAATTTGCCCAGACATTGGTAGGGTGTCTGCACTGTATTGTTATATGATGGAGAGGGCAAGCCCTATTCAAATGACTCTTGGTAAGTTTTTTTGCATTAATGTTTCTAATGCTTTAAATTACAGCATGCTAGATAAATAACAGTTTTACTATCTTTTGTATTTCCCTGTACATTTATGACTGACAGAGAGTTCTCAAAGGTCACGGAACAACCATAATTTTTCCCCTTGGTAACGATGATCACTTTGCATGGTGTCAGCCTACATGGCAATTTTCACGGTCCTGCAATACTGTGTGAAGGGAAAAGGGCTATCATGCAGTCAGTTAGCACACATACTCACACAGATAGAATTTTAAGTTGGGATGAATGGGTGAGTGAGTGAGTGAGTGAATGACCGAATTCTAATTGGGCTTCACTGATACGAAACACTGGGATGAAAGAGGATATTCTTTTCCTCCCTTGCCAGTGTGATTTGCCATAGTTTCTCCCCCATCTGGATGCCCATATTCCAAGGAGTAGATATGCTCTCTGTGCTCAAGTTAATTCGGTAGCCCTAATAATAATGGCCTGGAAGCTTAGAGTAAGCTCCCAACCAGCAGGTCAGTGAAGCAACTTGCAATTGACTCTACCAGGTCCAGACCTAACCCCAGCCAATCATAGCGAGTAGCACCACTGTGTCAACCTGGAGTTGCATTTTCCGTTTCAGATACCCACAGGTTTAGACCATGGTTGTGAGGCAGAAGAACATCTTAAATAAATGAAATTTACTATTGTAATATAAACCTCAGTCCGGCCAATAACTTTCTTTTTATTGAGGTAAAATTGGTACATAACATTGGCCAATAACTTTTACAACATCTCCTCCCACATCTTTACTAGAACTGTTAATAAATATCCAGATTTTATACGCTTTTTTTTTCATGCTGAGCAGTAGTGACGTGGCCAAGATGTCAACCTTGCCATGACAGTCCTTCAAAAGCCGTAAATGTACTCTCAGGATAATTGAAAACCAAACTATTCCTGTATTTTCTCAGTACTTTTGTCATTATAATCCTGTTGGAAATACAACTGGAAAGAGGCAGCCTAGGAAATAGGCAGTATCCCCACAGCTTTTGTATGTCAGATGGACGATCACATTAGGACATTTCCAGGAAATTCCACAAACCAACTTATTTATGTTTCTTTTACTCCTGGGATTCTTCTACAAGAATGTTTTAAAAACTGAAGTAACCTCTTTCCAAAGGCTTTTAATAATTCTTTGCTCCATGGGTATATTGGAATTTTCTTCCAAATCTGTTGCCTAGGGGGTGGCTGGGCATTTCATTCCTTTCTTTATTTATTTGGCAAACATTTATTGAACACCTACTCTAATCTCAGCTCTATGCTCTGCACTGGAATCAACGCTTAAACGGTCAGCTATGCCCTTGTGAGATTTACAGATTGATGGCAGAAACAGACACTCAACAGATGAACCAAGAGGAAGACTTGGAATTAAACTCACACCACATGCCATTAAGGGAACAAACAAGAAGGAAGGCGAGATACCAGGAAAGACCTTCCTCAGGGAAGGTGGGCAGGGAAAAGCTCTCAGGAGGTGAGGTCTGGAGTAGGAGTTGAGGGAAGAAATTTCCATACAGGGGAAATCACAGGTCATGACTTCTGACACAGGAAGCTTGTGAGGGGCGTGCAAGGAAATATGAGAGAGGAACTGGAAATTCTGTGCAAAGCTGTACCTGATTGCAGCCCATTTAAAGCCAGAGTAACTGGTACCATGGTGAGCCAGCCTACATCCCCTGCCACAGCCTGGTCCCCTCAGGCTGAAGGGGTGTCCACAAGGGAGACTTCCTCAGAGAGCCTCGGCTTCACCCCATCTGTTTCCTATTTGCATTAGGGCTGTCCTGATGGAAAAGTCATGCTTGAGGCTCCATCCAGGCCCACAGCTCTGAAATTTGCTGACCCTGACTTGAGGGATCACACCAAGCTTCTTAGTTTCAGGCCAGTCTTTCCCCATGTGCTTTCTCTTTTAACAACTTCAATACTGAAGTTCTCTTCATCATCTCCCCCCCCTCCCCGCCCCTGCTCCTCACAGCAGGAGGTGAGGGTGAGGGGGCCCTCCTGAAGGAGTCTTCCTCAGGTTGTGGGAGGGGATAGCTGGCCTTGGGTCAACTCCGCACAGGAGGGAACCTTCTTGGTAGGGGCATAGAAAGTCAGGAAATCTACTTTCCCCATCCTTTTTCTTCAGGGTTTCAAAACAAGCAGGGCCCTTCATTTTTAAAGCTCATTATAGCCCATAATTGAGAAAGTCTGTGATTTGAACTAAGCCAAGAAACTACTTACCACATGTCATCATGTCATACAATAAAACTGTAACTATATGTAGAGCAATTTTTAAATAATCCATTACAGAAGTTTGTCGGCTATTTAGTCCAGCTCTTCACAATATATCTCTTATTAACAAGATTTGGGGAAAGGGGGATAACAGAGAAGGTGATAAATCCAACAAGTCACTTCTCTTGAGCTTCTTAGCTTCTTTTTTAACCAAAAGGAGATAAATACTTGGGGCACGTGGGTGGCTCAGTCAGTTGAGCATCCAACTTTGGCTCAGGTCACGATCTCATGGTTCATGGGTTCAATCCCACGTCTGGCTCTGCACTGACAGCTCAGAGCCTGGAGCCTGCTTTGGATTCTGTGTCTCCCTCTCTCTCTCTGCCCCTCCCCTGCTCACACTCTGTCTCTCCTTCAAAAATAAATAAACATTTAAAAAAAAAATTTTTAAGGAGATAAATGCCACTGTCAACCTCTTAGGATTGTTGTGAGGACTGAATAAACTGATGGGTGTCAGCAATATGGCCTAGGCTAAGTCATAGTTAGGGCTTCTAAACAGTGAGTATTATCATTATTTTACAATGAAATACCATTTCTCTTAAAAAAAAAAAACAAAAAACAAACAAAAAAAAAACTATCCTGTACCTGGCTTTTTACCACAAAGACAAATTCTTCTTTCTAGTAAGATGAGGCAAGGGTTTATTCTTTATGCTAGGGTGATTATTTTTGTGAATTTTCCTTAGATTTCTCAGTTTTGTTAATAATTTACAGATTATAGCTGGATCATTACCTCACGGATAGCACAGTTCAGTCCCACAGAGGGCAAGTCTGAAGCCACATGGAGTCTGGCAGGTTGCTGGTAAAAATAATCCACAACAGTAGTCTCGACTTCATTAGAACTCTTGACATATGGTATACACCGTATTTATTCTACTTCCTAAGCAAGAGACACTTTAATACTCATTACTCTATGAAGTAGTTACAGTCTAGATGTAAAGGGCCTAATTGGTAAACATTGTGATTTTTGACACCAGAAAAATAATAGTAATAAAATTGTATTTCCTGATTCTTTTTTAAAATGTATTTATTTTTTTCATTCCGGGGTAATTAACATAGTGTTAAATTAGTTTCAGGTGTACAAGATAGTGATTCAACAATTTTATACATTACTCGATGGGATGACCACTGGGTGTCATATGTCAGTGATGAATCACTGTATTCTACTCCTAAAGCCAAGCCAAAGTTAACACTGTATGTTAACTAACTTGAGAATGAATTAAAAAATAAAACAAAGTACGAATTCCCCTGGCGGAAAAAAAAAATAAAAAATAATTCTATACATTACTCGGTACTCATCTCCTCATCCTCGATAGATTTCTTGGGTGCTAACCATGTGCCAGTCACTGTGTTTAGTGTTCTATATGAATTGCCTCATCTATTCCACCATCTGTAAGTTAGGCACAACTCCTACCCTCGTTTTAGGGATGAGAACACAGAGATGTGGAGTTACCACGTTTGCTACCCAAGGTCACTCAGCTAGTTAGTGGCAGACACAGGACACAAACCCTGGTCTCTGTCATCCTGACTGTGCTCTCCATGGGAGAAATTTCCACATCCTCTTCAAGCTAATTGTGATGGAGAAGAGCAGACTCCTGGGGAAGTCACATCACCTCTCTGTGCCTCAGCTTCTTCGTTGGTCAAACAAGGACAATATTCTGCTTCCTCAAACAGCTAGTATGAGGGTTAAATAAGATGATGAATGAAAAGCACTTAACCAGGAACAACCTGCCTTGCCCTTTAGGAACCCCGCTGAACCCCCTGGAGTATCACACTTTACTCGGTCAGAAGAAATTTCCCCAAATGGCTTGGCCTGACAGTCCATTGTTCCTTACCGGGGTCAAGTTCCTAGCTAGCTCCATCCCCGTTTCCGCTTGTGCAGTTGGAAGGTTAATTTCTTATAGTTATTACAATGTTCCTAATCAGTACACTTGATTCCAATCTAAGAAATATACATATTTCCACAATTCTGTTGATTTCTGTGCTAAAAGATTCAACTCCAGAAGTTCTTCAGAGTCATAGTCTTCTCAGTTCCCAGCCTTCCTCTTCATAGAAATGAAATCTTAAAGAAATTGATCAGGCCATCCTTGTCCATCCTTTGAGGCTGTGCCTTGCAGGAGGAGGGATTGACATTGTACCTTTGTTGTAGCGAAGCCATGCGAATTCATAAATGCCACACACCATCATATTAAATTCTATCTCTGTCTCTCTTTCTCTCTCTCCATTGCCTACCTGCCTACCTACATATCTACCTATCTTTTCACTATCAGTTCTCATCATTATATGGAAGTCCCTTATGAAAAAGTGGGGTTTTTAAAGTTTATTTATAGAGGTGCCTGGGTGGCTCAGTCGGTTAAGCATCCAACTTCAGCTCAGGTCATGATCTCACAGTTTGTGAGTTCAAACCCCGCGTCAGGCTCTGTGCTGAGAGCTCAGAGCCTGGAGCCTGCTTCAGAGTCTGTGTCTCCCTCTCTCTCTCTGCCCCTCCCCTGCTCATGCTCTGTCTCTCTGTCTCAAAAATAAATAAAAATATTTTTTAAAAAATTTTTTAAGTTTATTTATTTATTTTGAGAGCGAGTGAGCGAGAGAGAGCAGGGGAGGAGCAGAAAGAGAGGGAGAGACAGAATCCCAGGCAGGTTCCGCACCATCAGTGAGAAGTCCAACACGGGGCTCAAACTCACAAACCATGAGATCATGACCTGAGCCTAGATCAAGAGTTGGATGCTTAACTGAATGAGCCACCCAGGCACCCCTGAAAAAGTATTTAAAAGATGGGCGCTGGAGCCAGACTTCCTGGCACCACTACTTCCTAGCTGTGTGACCTTGGGCAAAGTTGGTAACTTTTCTGTGCCTAGTTTCCTCATCCATAAAAAAGGATACTAAGAGTATCTGCATTATAAGGTTATTTGAGAAGTCGATGAGTCCAGTGCTTAAAACAGTACCTGGTACGTAGGTACTTCGAGATGTTACTATTTATTGTTCCAATTCATAGGTGGTAAATTCTGCTTTTGAAAGGTGAAATAACTTACCCAAGGTCACATGAGCCATGAGTTACAGAGCTGGGACTGACTGATTGCAGAGGTGGTGCTCCAATCATGATGCTATACTGTCCCCTGTTTAGCACATACCATGTGTTCTTTACTCAGTGAGCATGGTTGAGCATTGTGGGATACTCAAAAGAGACAAAAACACCCTTTACCAACGACTTCACTTCCAAGAACTTGCGTGAAAGAGAAACAAGTGTATAAGGCATGCATAGAAGGATGGTCATCGCAACATTATTTGTGATGGCATAAGACCAACAAATGTTGCAGTGAAAAAGAACTAGAATATTAAAAAGCTGTTACATTTGTTACAAAATAAATAAATGAATGTTTCTCTACGTATGATCTTTTGAGCACACATTTTTCATGGAAAATGTCAAATAAACTTTTGAAATATTGTTGGGGAACATACAGGCTGTGGGAATAGTTGTCGATTGTGCAGGGAGAACGGGGTCTCATGGATTCTCTAGGGCTCACTGTCTCTTGTTCTCTTCTTGTCTCTGGAGATCTTTCCAACTCAAACCATCAAAGTGACGCTCTGGTCAGGGTCCGCCAGATCTAGGAACTCAACACTGTTGCCACAAGGAAAGAGATTTTTAGTCCTAGTTTCAGACTGTAGAGTCTCAGGGGTGGTCTCTGGGCCAGCCTGGGAAGGTGGGGAGATCAAATGTCGGGCTGGGTGGCTTCCTCATGACTTAGAGAAGAAATCACTGCACTTCAGGCTTTTACCCGATTTGTATCTACCACATGAAACACAAGTACCTGGATAATCAGAAAAAGGTTTAAACTTTTTTTTTTAATTAAAAAAAAATGTTGGGCTGCTTAAATTAACACAGCGTAATGTGCACTTCCCTTTGCATGTATGGACAAAACCCTTTTTAAATCTGTATTAAAAAATAGAATTGGCAGTGGCTTTTGCTCCCATTTGAGCTTGCCAAAAAGGTTGGAAATGAGCATGCTTCTTCCTGCCTGTCTTGGCTGGGTTCCCTTTTAGAAGTTGGTTGAGACAGAATCCTTCTCTTCCCCAACTTTCCCTTGAGCAGTAAGTAGACTAAGGGGTGGGGTCCAGGAGAAGGGCCTCTGCCTTTCACAATCAAGGAGGAGGTGATATAAGAATATCAGATGCTGGCAACAAGATTTTGGAGCTTCTGATCAAGTTCCCATGTTGTTGTTTAATCCTTAATCATCCCTCTTGGCATACTTCCCATTGCTACTGCTTGCATAAAGTTGGAAAGGCCTAATTGCCTCAATCTGTATTTTCCATAAAGTTATGCTTCATACAAAATGCACAGGGACTCCCTGTATGATCATTTTGACCTAATAGGTTGTTTTGTTTGCTTCCAAGAAGTCTCTTCTATCTTCCCCTCACATTCGAAAATTTTCTTAGTTGCAAGTGATGGTCAGCAATATGGTAACTATGTAAACATTTCCTGCAGAGAAACAAGATGTTAGTTGAATTCCATACCCATCTCTCTCAATGGGTTTAATTATCAGTGGGGGTTGCTACCGTGAACAGGGGTCTTTATGGAAATTACCTTCACTATTTTGTTTTTCCTGAAGACTATTCTTCAGAAATAATCATTATTCTTCAAACCTTCTACTCCAAAAGAAAAAAGAAACAAGGGAAGTAAGGAAGAAAGGAAGGAAGGAAGGAAGGAAGGAGTGAAGGAAGGAAGGAAGGAAGGAAGGAAGGAAAAAAGAAAGAAGAATGGATGGAAGGGAGGACAGGAGAGAGAGAGAAGGAAGGAAAGAAAGAGGAAGAGAGAAAGAGAGAAATAACAGTTGATTCTAGAACAAAGAAAGATCAGATTGTTTCAGTTAATTATTAAAAATGAAATTTGAGGGTTCTTGTGATCTAAAACATGTCACTTGACTCTAGGCTTTCTCAGAAAAAAAATTCACTAAACTCTTCAGGAATGAAAGTACAAGATACACCCAAGTTATTGCATAAACCCAAAATGCTCAAGGCCATCCCATGCATGTGAAAAAGGCCAAGACCTAGGTGCCCTCCCTTTCCTACTAAAGAGGCCCTTGCACTAAAATCACTTTCCTTCTAATGTTTGAATTCTGCTTTTCATGAAAACTGTCAAAACCCTCAATAACCATAGGAGGAAAAATATCATCAATTCCTAATAGCTTGTAGTCTGTTAAATCTTTCCCTACCTTGGGATGAAGAATGATTTCTTTCTGTTGCTTTCGTTTTGTAGATTTTACTATAGATGAACACAGAGAGAGAATGAATATATAGCACTTACAAGAAAACGTGCATTTCTCACCCCATGACAAGAGATGTTATAGCATGTCATTCTTTCAAGGGAAGAAAGAAAAAGAATATTTGGTTGCATGTGGAGAGGCAACGAGAGGGAACAGTGCCTAAGCCAGAGTAGCATTGGGCCAGGACGCCAGCACTGGATCAGGTCAGGTGTGGGCACAGTGTCAGGGAGTGGACCAATCTCTGCAGGAGGCATTTTCTGCTCTGATCCCTGATAACCTGGGAATACCAGCTCTGTCAGATTAGCATGTTCCTGAAATAATATTTGAGCTTTGAGTCCCTCACCACATCCATTGCACTAAATTCTTAGAAATCAGAGCCAGTTTTCAGTCCTGAAGGCATCCGAAAGAGATACTTCACTGGCCCAGCTTCAACCAGGTATCCACCCCTGAGCCTGCCAGCTAGAAGCAAGAATGCAAGCTTGGCTACATGGGGACCTACTGGAGCAGACTGAAGAGAAAATCTCAGAAGAAGAAAGGATAAAGGAAACCTTGTGACTTGTGAGGCCTTGGGGAAAATAATTGAGCCTCTCTGAGATTGTGCTCATCAGTAAAATGAATTATACCTCCTACTGCTCTTTAAACCTTAAACTACTTGTCAAAGGTGCTAGGACTCGACTTAACTATAAGTT
The DNA here is from genome assembly GCF_027475565.1 of Acinonyx jubatus. Lineage (NCBI taxonomy): Eukaryota > Metazoa > Chordata > Mammalia > Carnivora > Felidae > Acinonyx > Acinonyx jubatus. The sequence goes on along the minus strand of NC_069380.1, from coordinate 117,782,577 downwards.
TAAGTTGGATCACCAGTGTTATGAGCCTACCAAAAAAGCAAGCTTGATCTTGGATAGTAATGATACAAGTAAATACAAATTAAAATGAGGCAGGTCACAGCCTTCCTTTATTAGATATAAATATGACTCCCCTGGCGTATTGGCTTCAGTTTGAGGTGCCTCACTGAAAGAGATATTAGCAAAGTGGAACAGGATATGGTGGGACTTAATAATACTTCTTACAGCATACCATGAGAACAAAAAGGATTTAAAATACACTGGTCTACAGGGTCTTAAACAGTCAGAGATTTGCTTATTTGTTTGTTTTTACATAGCAAGGTATCTAGAGACAGGTAACTCCTGGCATTGGGTCAGTGGTTCAATGATGTTAAAGTTAGCATCTCTGTGATTCTCTTGACCTTTCCTCATGGTTGCAAGTTGGCCATCAGAGCTCCAGACATCTCATCCATGTTCAAAAAAGGGAAAAGGAGAGAAGTGCCACTAGCTTGATTTGACCATAATATCAGAAAAGCAAAAGCCTTCTGAGAAAAGTCAAAGAAGAGTTTTGCTTATATCTCATTCATTAAAACTGTCTCATGGCCACATTTAATGCAAGAGAGACTGGGAAGGTATTTGGCAAGGAAGAAAGGAATTTATCAATAGCTATAGTTCAGCCAAACACGACTGTCAGAATTTCCATTGTTTCCTTTTCCTTTTTTAAAACAATTTTTTTAATGTTTATTTTTGAGAGAAAGAAAGAGAGCATGACTAGGGGAGGGGCAGAGAGAAACATAGACACAGAACCGGAAGCAAGCTCCAGGCTCTGAGCTGTCAGCACAGAGCCCAACACAGGGCTCAAACTCACGAACTGCGAGATCATAACCCGTGCTGAACTCGGATGCTTAACCGACTAAGCCACCCAGGCACCCCTTTTTTCCTTTTTAGAAAAAAAAATATTTCAGGTATATGTAAAAGAAGAGAATCTGATTGGTCCACCCTAATTAGGTATCCATGGGATCTAATCAGCTATGGCTAGAATACAAACATGGTTGTAAAGCATCTGTCTGTGACTGTGAGCCTCTCAAACTAGATTGTAAGCATCTCTAGTTAGGAGTGACAAACATGGGGAAAAAAAAAAAAAAGGAGTCACAGCCTCCACCATTCATTTAGTTAATATCCACTGAATGCCTAGTATGTATCAGATACTGGAAGCACAGGAGACACAGATGGGTGCCCTGGAGATATTACTGTGTCTCTACAATTCTTCAACTATGTGTGGAACATAAAGAAATTTGTTGAATGAGGGACGCCCAGGTGGTTCACTCAGTTAAGAGTCTGACTTCGGCTAAAGTCATGACTTCATGGTTTGTGAGTTTGCGCCCCAAGTCAGGCTCTGTGCAGACAGCTCAGAGCCTGGAGCCTGCTTTGGATTCTGTGTCTCCCTCTCTCTCTGCCCCTCCCCCGCTCATGCTCTGTCTCGCTCTGTTTCTGAAAAATAAACATTTAAAAACAAAAAAGGGAAAAAAAAGAAATTTGTTGAATGAATGAACAACAAATAAACGCAATTCTAAGAAATCTGGGAGCTGTTCTCTGCAGTCTTTGTGTAAACAAGTCCTCAAACTTACTCTGGATAGCTCTAAAGGGAAGACTGAATGTAAACACATAAAAGCTACGTGGAAATACTTTGGCCCAAACATAACTGAAACTTTCCAATAATCAGATATATTCAAAGATAGGGTAGTGAACCTACACCAGCACTGGAGGTATTCAAGTACAGCCTGATTAACTACACAGCAAACCTGTTGTATAGGGAGTAGAGATTAGATAAGGGGTTGGACTAGGCAGGTCCTCCTCTAGTCCTTGACATTTTATAAAGTGCAGCATATCACTTAATTAAGTCAAGACCCTACTTTCTAAAAAAAAAAAAAAAAAAAAAAAAAATCCCTCAAAATTATGTGTAAAATTTCTATCAATCTAGTGATTTTCATATTAAAATGCCTGTAATTGTTTACCAAATGCCGTAAATCTGGCCCTTTCCTATGGGTTAGTTTCCTGTGGTTAGTTTCATAAATCACTTCCCTTCTAGCCTTTTCACCTTACATAACCCTTCACATTGTGACAGGATGGACTCAACCATTTGTTTATGCAGATGACCTGATGTGTTGCACCACAATACTTGAAAAAACAATGAAGAAATGCTTGCTTCCTATTCCAAGACTATTCTATACGGAACAAAATTATTGTTCTGAATCTAGCCCTTCCATTGCCATCTGTGCATTTGAAAACTTAGAAGCTTAATGCTTGAAATTAGGCTCTCCGTTGCTTTAAAAACACACTGGGATGCCTGGGTGGTTCAGTCAGTTGAGCGTCTGACTTTGGCTCAGGTCACTATCTCACGGTTTGTGGCTTGGAGCCCCGCATCGGGCTCTGTGCTGACAGCTCAGAGCCTGGAGCCTGCTTTGGATTCTGTCTCTTCTTCTCCCTCTCTGCCCCTACCCTGCTCACGCTCTGTGTCTCTCTCTCAAAAATGAACATTAAAAAAATTTTTTTAAGTAAAAAGCACACCACTCTGGAATCACAGGTTTAACAGCACAAAGAGAACTTAAAACTCTTACGTTTTCTCAAATCAGGCATATGGTATTAGGCAGCACTAAAGAATCACAGAATAGTCCTCTTTTAGCCTCTGCCAATCTGTCTTGGTTGTGAATCCTAGATTGTTCTCTGTCTGCTGAAGCAGTCAGTAAGCATTTACTGAGTGCCTGCTAGGAATGTGGCCGTATGCTAAAGTTAGGGCCTGGCATGATGCGTAAGAGATAGAATCTCCACTCTCCAGGAACTTTCAGTCTTCAAGCAGAGAGGTCACATGTATACAGAGAACCAAGAGAGTCTGACACACATGAGCGAGAGCCAGCGTCTGGCACATAGTAGGCATGAATAAGTGTGTAAGAAGAGGGCCCAGGATGACTCCCAGAGCTCTGGCGTGCATGCCTAGATGGATGCTAATGCCAGTCACTGTGAAAAGGAAACCTAGGAGGGATAAGAATGAAGGTAGAGGAAGTGAGGAGCAGATCATGAATTTGTCTTGCACACCCGTGGGGAGTGAGATACTGCAGAGAATCTAAGAGTTTGATATAAGCGTTTAGAACCCAGAGCCTATATCTAGGATGGAGATACAAATTTGTGAGTCAGTTGCACGTAGGTGAGAAATGAGACAGTCTAGATCCACGGTTGGAGAAATGCCATCTTTAATGTCTGGGTAGAAAAAGATGTATCCACAGCTCAGGCAGACAAGGACAGATGGGTATCACAGAGATGAAGGGGACAAGAGAGGTCAACAGAAGAGGTGAATACTACTGACAGTCAAGTGAATGAGGATACAGGGGGCTGTTGGCTTTGGTGGGAGGTAGCTGGAAAAGAGCTGTGGAGGAGACGGCAGGGTTTGTGCTGATGAATGAACCAGTGGAGATGGTGGTCAGACATGGGCAGAAGGAAGACAGGCATTCTGGGCAAGGAGCCACCGTGGTACTTAAAACCCAAACAATGAAGTAGTAGTCAAAGAACGATGTGTGTCTGAGCAGAACTCCCCTGCATAGCAACCTTCCAGAAGGGGACATTGCAGAGGAAACTTGAGTCAGGTGGGGCCTGCATGTTTGGCAGAGAACTTGGATTTTTCTCTCTAACAAAAAAGAGTCATTGGTGGTTTCTGAGCCTAGAAGCAACTGTGTATGGTCACAACAGAGGCTCAGTAGTTACGGAAGATGTTCCCCTTCTGGTAACTGGGTCGGGACACACTTCAGAAATACAAATTTCAGGCTGAGATTCAGCCGCAAAGGACAAAAGCATACATTTAAGCGGACAGATTTGTTGCACTGCCCTGTCCTCATGGATGGGAAAGGTGTTATTATCACAGCAATGGCCATCACCTTTCCAAAGAGAAGAGTAGGAAACCCGAGCTCCAGACCAAAAATGGAAAAATAGTAACTATTTTCCTCCTGTGGTTTCTGACTTGATGAGTTCTATAAGGATGGGCTGTGCTGTGTTCAAGGAGTTGAGTTGACCTGGTTCCCACAACAGAAGCTTCATCAATTCTGCCTCACGACCTTGGTTAATTTGACAAGTATGAAGTCTCTGCTTGCTCCTGTAGACTCAGGGCCCTCTGGACGGTTTGGGCCATCTTTGTGTTTAGATGCAAAACCCTGTGGTCCTGACCCCTCTCGCCTCCTGCTTCCTGTTTCTAGCAAGGAAATAGAGAAGGGAAATGAGATCAAGGGGGGTTGGAGTCCTTTCTGGGACTTTTCAGGGGGAGAGGGGGTGCTGGAAAAATCAACAGAGTTGGTGCCAGGCCAAGAGAGTTGAGAAGAAAGAGGAGAAGAAAGTTGACTCCTGTCTGTGTGCCTCCCATCTTGCCCTCCCACCCAAATGACCATAATGACTACAGTGTGCCTTCCTTCGTTGATTTCCTAAGAACTTACTAAATGTTCAGCATGCCCGGGTGGATCAGTCTGTTAAGCGTCTGACTCTTGGTTTCAGCTGAGGTCATGGTCTCAAAGTTTGTGAGTTCAAGCCCTACATTGGGCTCTCTGCTGACAGTGCAGAGCCTGCTTGGGATTTCTCTCTCCCTCTCTCTCTGCCTCTCTCTCTCTCTTTCTCAAAATAAATAAATTAATTTTAAAAATTAAAAAAAAAAGAACCTATATGCTCAGTACTGACCCAAGCACCAAGGATTACCCAGCGTCGACACCATCCCTACACTCATGAAATTTGCAGTCCAACAGGACACACAGAGAATCAAGCAAGCAGTCACCTGGGCTGATACGCATTTGCAAATACAAGTGCAGTGTAAGTGCAGCAACGGACAGATGCATGGAACCAAAAAACGAGGACGCCCATCCTAAGGGCACCTTCCCTGAAGAAATGTTGCTGGAGCTAGAGCTGAAGGATAATTAGGACTTTAAATAGTACCAGGATTAGGAAGAGAGTCAAAAGAGGCAGAGCATAGGCCCTGAGGCCTGAAAGAGACTAACAGTGCTAGGAATGAAGAAAGTCCAGGCAGGACACAAGGACAGGCAGAAGAGACGGTGCCAGGAGGTCCCCAGGGACCAAACCATTCAGGGTCCCCCAGTGGTAAGGATTTAGGTAGCTATCCTAAAAGCAATGGGCAGCCACGGAGCATTTTTAAGCAGGGGGTTGGATAATGAGGTCAGACCTGTATTTGAATCATTATTGTCAACAACAACAGTATGAATGATACTGCAACTAACTCTCCATACATGTTTGGAATTAACAAGGCACTTCCCCATCCACCCCCCCCCCCACCGTCCCTAGAGCTTGTCCCTAATCTTGTCCCTGTGGTTTTTTCCGGGGTCAATAAATTGCTTGGCTGCTGCAGAAGGAAGAGAAAGAGGCAGCCGGCAGATGTTCCCCTGAAATAGTGGCCAAAAGAAAACTGCTTTCAGGCGGCTGGCACATACTTAGAAACGTGGGAGTCAGATAAGGGCATCTTGGAACTGTCTGGAGGTTAATCCAGCCTGCTTAAGAATACTCTGCATATGAGGGAAATGCCCAGGATACACTGTGCATTAGAAAAAGCCAGGGATAGAGCAACAGAGGCAGGAACCAGTGCCCCGGGTGCCCCTGTGTCCTCATATACTTAGAGGTGCACATGAATGTATTTGCATGGGAAAGAAGCCTGGAAGTCAATACACACAAAACTGTTAACACAAGTTAGCTCTGCAGAGTGGGACTGTGGCAACATTTTTATTCTTTCTTATGCCTTCCCCCTTCCCGGGGTTTCCAAATGTTTCTTTAGCGGCAGTCAGTGAGTGGACAAGAATACAGCCTCCACTGCCTTTCTAGAGGTCTTGGCTGGTGCTGGGTCCTATCCCTCCTAGTTTTCACATCCCCAAACTCCCTTGCTCAGCATCATTGATGACCAGGGTAATCTGAGAGGGAAGATTCAGCCTCTATTGACCCATTTTCTCTCAAGACAATCACTCTGCTCCTTAAGATCTCAAATGACAACGTAGAAGGACCAAGGGCAGGGCTCACTCAGCCTCCATTCAACCAGTAAGCATTGAGTGGCATTCTCTTTACCAAGGGCTGTGATTTAGATAAGAAGAGAAAAATGGGTCAACACTCACAGGAGCCACTGAGGTGGCTAAGCCTCACCCTTGTATGTTTTACCACTCATCCCCCTGACGAGGAAACCAATAATTTCACGAGACTAATATTTTATTTTTATTTTTTTTGAGAGAGACATTTAAGTTTATTTATTTATTTTGAGAGAGACAGAGACAGCATGAGTGGGGGAAGGACAGAGAGAGGGAGAGAGAATCCCAAGAAGGCTCCACACTGTCAATACATAGCCTGACATGGCCCCAACTAACAAACCATGAGATCATGACCTGAGCTAAAACCAAGAGTCAGATGTTTAACCAACTGAGCCACCAAGGTGCCTCAAGACTAACCTTTTAATAAGTTTAGGTGCCATGGTCACTTGGATCTAGAGGTCAGGGCTAGTTTTCAGGATTGACCAGAGTAGAAAATAGTCATCCATTACATATAAGCCCCCAAATATTCTGGCCTATGCCCATGCCATGGCATTTGGAATCTCCATGTAACTTCTATCCTAAAATAATGCCTGTGACATAGAAAGCTTTCATAAATGTTTCTTGATGTGCTTGTTAGGGACCTCCCAATAGATGATGAAAGAGTCTCAAGCCAAAAGAGGGATTCACATAACTGAAAAAAATTCTGTGGTAGAACTGAGTCTCGTTGGCCTGGGCTGGTTCATGTGTCCATTGCTGCACCAGTCATTTTCCCAGGAGGATAGAATATGTTGACTAGCTACAGCTGGGTCAGGCACCAATCCCTGGAGTCTTGGGGCAGGCGTCATCATCCCACAAAAACTCCAACTGAGTATGGGATAGAGATTCTTAAAAAAAAAAAGAAATGAAGTGTTGTTATCATCAAGGATGGATGCCCACCTGGCAAAAATAGCAGATGTCCACAGTATCAAGGCACTCATTTAGGACCTTCTCCAGGCACTTACTTCCAGCCGAGTCTATGATGTGGTGGGTGGAATGCTAGGCTTACAAGGAGGAGACCAGAGTTCTAAACTCACATGCACCATGTTGAGTCTATGTATGACTTGGCTCATGCCTTTCCCTGAAACGTCCTTTTGACTTTCCTCACCCAGCTTTTAGCTTTCCAATCCTACCTCATCCTTTACAAAGTGGCCTAGACACCATATCCAAGAAGGCTTTCCCTGTGATCTCCCTATGAGCACCATAATACACTAAACATACCATACTCTTTGCACCTAAAGTATTCGAATTAACTATATATAAATATATTCCAGCAAAATAATCATGGTAGGAATCTTGTCTTACTATGCTGTGCAGCCCCAGCTTCTGGCACATTCACTGGCCCCAAGGACATACTTATGAAATATTTATTGAACTAAACCCTTCAGGACTCCATTTTCCCATATCTAAAATGAGGACATTGGACTGTGTGGGTTATCAGATTCCTTCCAGCTCTGGAAGATCATGGATCAACTAGCCTTTGTCACTAGAGAGCAAAATCAGGAGAGAATGAGACCTAGGGAAGGTCAGTTTTTATTTGGGGGACAGAAATCCAGAATAAATCCTAACCAAGAGGAGATATGCCTGGCCAAATTCGGCAGCCCATGAATTTTGTACCCCTAAGAGGAAATAAGGTTAATGTGTGTGTCAAAGAAAAAACCGAGTGATGTGAAATAGAGCTATTTTATCTCCAGACTGTAAGCTCACCATGTAGAACACATGGCTAGTCATAGACACAGTGCCTAGCATGGCTGGTCACAGAGTAAGCGCTCAACATTTTTGTTGAACCAAATGCCAAAAATCAACATCATCTGCTTCTCCACCCAGAGAATGGACTGGTATTTACCCAGTAAGGGGAGAATCAAAAAAAAAAAAAAAAATGTCTGTCTGTACCATACAAACAGCCATGGACTATCCTGACTGATCTCACCATGCCAGCAATCCAGCCTGAACAGCCTCTGGAAAGCTTTCTGCTAACCAAGAGGGAAGGGTGGGGGGGGATATGTAAAGAGTAAAAACTAAGGTCCCTTAAAATACCAAAAGCTTAAGAGCAGTGAAATGGTCCCGCTAGACTGTGAGCTACTTGAGTGTCTGCTGGGAAGGCTCATGCAAGTGTTATCACCAGCTTCCTCAGATTCCTTGCTATTCTTTCAACATCTGGTAGAGATTGAATTAGAGGCAGATTGAATTTATGGTGAGAGGAAAACCCACTCTGAAAGTAGGACAAGAGAGTTAGTATTTCATCATATTCTTAGGCAGAATGTTCCCAAGAGCTTTCCCATTTTTTTTAAATTGTATGTCAGTAGCTTGAAAAGGGGGAGTAGAAGTTAAATTTTTATGAAAATCTCATATTCTAGGATGAAGTCTAATTAAAAGCTTTAAAGATACATTTGCCTCAAAATAAAATTAATTCTGTTTTATCTAGTACTGATCTTCTAACACTCAAGAGAGAGTTTATTTTCAGGGACATTACCTCATCAGTGGTGTTGCTGGTTTGTTTTTTAAACCCCTAGGAGTTTGTGCCAAAAGATGTGTTTTGTCTCATGACCAGAGTTTTGGTAATATAAATGTACTTTACTTCATTTAATTTATTCATTTAATTTCTGCTTGGGTGATAGTCATCTGTCTTTTCCCCTCTTCTAACTCAGACTTCCTGACAATTTTATGTAGAAAATTAAAGTAATATTCTTTCTGAACCTGAATTGATTTCGCCCAGGTCTTGTTTCAGAAATAATAGCAAAGAGAAATAATAGACTCAAGGACCTTGAATTTCACAGATTCCTTCTTTGCAGTCTGGCCTAAAGCCATATGAAGTCAGAGGCTTTTTTTTTTTTAATTTCTCTCTCTTCTTCATCTCTCACATTTAAAGAGTAATCACTTGACTCGTGTCACTGGTTTGTAAGACTTTGCTGTTGCTGCCGAAAATAAATTGGTTCAAGGGCTGGTAATTAAATCATCTACTTATAGTTATCCCCTTTAAAAATTACTGGAGCCAGAAACCTTCCCTCCCCACCTAGTTCTGGGAGCCAGTGTCAAACAGATCTTATACCCCCCAGCTCTTGAGGTTAAAGGAAACCCTCAAGGTCGTGAAGTCCAGCAAAATTGGGGGGGGGGGGGGCAGCCATCTGGCTGTAATACAGCCTCAGTTTTCACATGACTGTTTTATTTGGCCTCATTTACCCAAATATTTGCACTTATTCTTTCTTTTACTTTCCCTATGTCTCTCTCTCTCTCTCTCTCTCTCTCTCTCTCTCTCTCTCTTTTATTTTTCCTCCATAGTATAGAGCAAAATAACTGTTGCTTAGTAAATTGACCAGGATAAAAATAAGCACATTTGAGGAAGGAAACCAATACCTACCTCCACCCCACCCTATAAAAAAAAATGATTGGTAAGAATTTATTTGCTTGTTCCCACAGATGAGGTTAGCCAAGTGATGTCTAGGTCTCCACTCTATTATATATAGATGCAGCCTTAAAATTAGCTGTATATTCCTCTAATGTTGTAGCATTACTAATGTTGTGTCACTGAGTGATAGAGGGGCCAAGATGTCACTATTAGGGTAAGGATTTGGGAGAACCAGGCCTTATACCTGGCATTGTCTCTACCCAGCTGTTGGCTGGTAATGCCCCTTAAATTCTATAGGTCTTAATTTCCAAACACGTAAGCGTGGCCTCAAAGCTTCATCCAGTTCTGATATTCTGGAGTCTTTGATTTCTTCTAAAATCTTCTCTAAGTGCCAGTAATCTGTTCCTAGTACTCTTGTGATCTCCATCTTTATCCTTAAAAGAAAGCAAGAGCTGCACTGACGGAATGTTTTTCACTTTGATCATAGACTTTTACTCTATAATGTTGGTAGGAAATGTGTGATAATATTTATAGGCTCTGTCAATTGCCAATTTACAGACATTCCCACTTTGTAAAGGGCAGTTAGTTCCTGCTACCCGAAGACATGCTCTGTAGGAGCCACACTGAAACTGGGCTCTCTCTAGTCTCTCTCCCTGATTCAGCCCCCTCTCCAGTACATAATGGGTCTGGCCACCAAAGGAAGAAAAGCATTCCCAGGGCCCATCCCCTCAGCTTCTGTCCATATATAAAATCTAGAACCAGCCTGTCCAATATAGTAGCTACTATCCCCATGTGCCTCTTGAACACTTGAAATGTGCAAATCAAGATGTGTTATGAGTGTGAAAATGCACACCACTTTTGAAGACTCAAAATGTGGATGTAAAATATCTTATAAACTTTTTAATACTGATTCCCTTTTGAAATGATACTATTTTGGATATATTTGATTACATAAAATATATTATTAAAGTTAATTTCCCCTGTCCCTTTTTACTTTTTTAATGCACACATTAAAAAATTTTTAAATTTTAATGTGCACACTAAAAAATTTTAAATTATGTGTGTGGGACTCACATCTGAACACAAAGCTGCACAGAGGTTTTTGCTACTACTGATAGGTAATGGCTACCGAAATCATTCCAGCAGCTTCTCTAGAGGAAAAATCTACCCTGGGTGAGGGGCCAGGAGTAAGGTGTGAGGCCCATTCTGGGCTAGAGTCAGATGGTCACATTTCTTTAGGCAGAGAGGAGAGGCCCCATACCCCCCCCCCAAAGGAGAAAAATATTTCTCAAAGCCAAGTTACATAATTTCTGATGTTTTTAAATTTCTTTGCAAAAAGTTCAACACATTCACACCAAATTCAGCACCAGGAAAGCTGCCAGTTTGGCAGTCCCTTACTGAATTTTCTCTCTGATCTGAGGTACAAAGTTGCTGGACTCTCTAAGTGTTCCTTCCTGCTGTAGTACTTCTGACCTGCTTGGAGAGGTTACCGTCAAGAACGTAAAACTACAACAGTGAGCTCGCATGACGCTGTAGGAGAAAGGCTGTACAAGTGGAAGCAAAAGAGAACCCAAACAGCTTGAAACTGATGCCAAGAGGAAAAAACTCAACTTACCTTCACAAACATCTTCCTCTCTAAGAGGTCTTTTAGACAACAGACTGCAAACCTCTTTCATCAAATATGTGATGTAGGGCGTGTTTTATGTGCTTTACTTCCTCCCATCAGGAGCTATATCTTACTCTGGGTGAATCCCTCCCTGGCTACCCTCCCTACTAATCTCCATGCTATGTATGCCACAGCCTCCTAAACTGCTCAGTTTCTCAAGTACACCTGCTGTTCTTTCTGTGCCTAAAATGCTTGTCCTCAATCCCCTCCCTCCACCTGAAAAAAAAACTGCATATCTTTCAAAACTCAGTCACAGCCTGGTTTTCTTTCTGAGGCCTTGTCCAAACCTCAGGGCCCTGACTGGCCTTCAGGTCCCATCCACAGGAGGCCTGAATTGCACACTCCACCTATATTTTTGCTTCCCTTTCCAGTTTTCAAGATACTTCAAGTTGTGGACCAAATATTTTTTGTGTCTCTGTCAGCCACACCTGCCTAGTTTCTGGCCCGTTATAGGAATGTGAAAAGTACTTATGGAGAGAAAAAGTGAATGAATGAATGAATGAATGAATGAATGAATATTTATTTTTGTTGTTTCAGAATGAAAGACTGAAATTATTTTAACAAATTGAAGTGTTATATTTCTGTCCAATGCTAAAACCAAGTGTCTTTCCTTTTGAACTTCAAAGCCTTTGCACGAGACTTGTTTAATTCCAGAAGACACCCAGAGATTATCTATTTCTCCATGCTTAACTTATACTTCACTCTGTTTTATTAGTAAGTGTGCAAGAGGCACGATAAAGAGGCAATCCAGTGGTATTTGATGATAGATAAGCCATCTGCTGTGCTATCAATCATCCATGGAACACACCCGTTCACTTCTTGGCTTAGGAATCAGGATAAGTGCAGATTCATCCATCTGTATACCATTATGCAGGCCCTTTGTGGTCAAGGAAACGTATTTTGCAAAAGGTATAGTAGATGAGAGAGCTACTTCTATGACCGTGAAAAGACAATAAAATCAGCTAGCCCAAATTGAAATGGAGGCCATTCTATCCATATAAAAGCCCAAAACAAAAACATTTATTCCTTATTTACTTAATTTCAGGCATATCATGATTTGTCAGTAAATAAAATTGAGAAACTTTATTGTTCTCTTTTCATGCCTTTTGTGGTAAATGGTGATCTTGATGTGAGCAAAGATCAAGTCTGTCAAGTCACCAAACGGTGACTATTACCGTAAGGAGGTACTCCACAAATATTGTTGACCAAATAGACGAAAGAATGGCAATTGCATGTGAGGTAGAAAAAGGCATGTTATCAAATTACTCCCCTAGCCACTTGATGTTGAGAACAGTGTGGTTTTGGTAAACATGTTCTCTCTTCTGTAAAAAGAAGTTTGATGAGATGATATTGTTGGACTACAGCTTTCTCCCCACACCATTCTTGAATGTAAAATTAAGAGAGACATGTTTTATGTCAAGAGGAAGCCAAATGAATGACGGAAACTGTTTTCATTCCAGAAGCAATAAGAAAACATGGAAAACCACATTTCTGCAAACCACGTTTCTCCACTACATGGAGTATTCAGAGTCCAGTAGATGAGAAAGGAGATGCTGGTACCAGAAGGGAGACAGCAACCCATGGGCACTATATGTGTGACTGGTTTCGTCTCTCTTTCCATTGAGTCAACACAGACTGGGAAAACATTGTGCTAGGTTTCTGAGTCTCTGAGTTATTTGAACCTTTCAAAAGCATGTTGAAACCAGAACTTGGAGAGGGGAGATGTTTCACAGAATGGAAAGTTACAATCTCAAGGGGACTTGGTGCCAGAGTTATGACTGGTTAAAAATAGTGGATTTGCAAAGGGCAGTAGTTTTTGTCAAAATTAACTAACCCCTTACTGGTATTACTCTGAAGTTAGCCTAGTACGGAAGAAAAAAAAATAATAAGAGAAACACACTTTACTTAATTATGAGTCCCCAGACTAAAGATTTTTTAAATTCCCTAAAGCTTTTTTTTAAGGTGTACACCATGATATTTTGATACACATAGTGAAATGATTACCAATATAAAGCTAATTAACATATCCATCACCTCACATAATTACCATTTATGTGTATGTGTGCATGCGTGTGCTTTAGATCCACTCTCTTGGCAAATGTCAAATATACAACATATTATTATTAACTATATCACCATGCTGTGCATTAGGTCTCCAGAATTTACCCATTTTATATAAAACTGCAAGTTTATACCCTCTGATCAATATCTCCCAAATTCTCCCACTTCCCAGTCCCTGGTAACCACCAATCCACTCTATTTCTATGAGCTTGACATTTTTAGGTTCCATATATATGTGAGATCAGAAGTAACATCCTCCGGGTTTATCCATGTTGTTGTGAATGGCATGATTGACCATATTTGAGTGAATAATATTCCATTGTGTGTGTGTGTGTGTGTGTGTGTGTGTGCACATACACAGACTATTCCATGATGCATATAATATTCCATTTTTATACTATGGAATATAAAATACATAAATATATAAATATAAATATAATATGTATAAAATAATACATAAGATCTATATAAATAAAATATATAAATTTTATATGTGTGTGTATGTCGATATATCATATTTTCTGTATCCATTTATCCATTCATGGACACAGATTATTTCCATATCTTAGCTACTGTGAATAATGCTGCAATGAAGGTAGGTGTTCAGATAGCTCTTCAAGGTAGTGATTTTTTTGAGAGAGTGAGAGAGAGCACACACAGGGAAGGGGCAGAGGGGAAGAGAGAGAGACAGAGAGAGAGAGAGAAGATCTTAAGCAGGCTCCACACCCAGCACGGAACTGGACTTGGGGCCCAATCTCACAACCATGAGATCATGACCTGAGCCAAAATCAAGAGTCAGATCCTTAATCGACTGAACCACCCAGGCGCCCTGGTAGTGATTTTATTTCTCATGGATATACCCAGATGTGAGATTGCTGGATCATATAGTAGTTATATTTTTATTTTTTTAAGGAATCTCCATAGTGTTTTCTATAATGGCCATTCCAATTTCATTCTCATCACAGTGTACAAGGGTTCCTCTTTGTCCATTTCCTCGCCAATAGTCAATATCTTTTGACTTTTCAATAACAGCCATTCTAATAAGTGTGAGGTGATATCTCATTGTGGTTTTGATTTGCATTTCCCTTTTTATTAGTGATGGTGGATGCCTTTTTATATACCTATTGACCATTTGTATATCTTCTTTAGAGAAATGGCAATCCAGTTCCTTTGCCCATTTTATAATTAGGTTAATTTTTTTTTTCTTTTCGTTACTGAGTTGCATGAGTTCCTTATATATTTTAGATATTATCTTCTGATCAGATGTAAGATTTGCAAATATTTTCTCCCTTTCCACGGATTGCCTTTGCATTGTTGCTTATTTCCTTTGCTGTGCACTTTTCACCCCACTTGTTCTTTTGTATTTTGGTGTTTTATTTTGTTTTGCTTTTGTTCTCTTTGCTTTTGGTGTCAAACTCAAAAAGTCATTGCCAAGGCCAATGTCAAGGGGGCTCCCATTTGTTTTCCCGAGCACAGTGTCCTGAAATGCTCACATTGGTGTACCTGCTCCCAGTCCCACAGCATTGAGCAGCTTTTCTGCACTTGCTCATGAGCTGTGTGCAGACGTGTGAGCTTCTGTGTCACCGACAGTGGCGGAGCGTGCAGGGAGACGGCCATTGTGCAGAGGGAACACCAGAGAATTAGAGCTGTGGATGGACCAGTTGGGGGGCCCACAAGCAAGCCGTCCTGAGTGCTGGTCTCCTGATGTCTGTATAGCAGTTAATAAGACCCACATCCCCTTATTGAGTTCTGAATCCTGGTTGCTAGGATTCCCCACCCCTCTTCCCTGCTCCCAGCTCCTCAGACTCAGCCATACTTATCCCTTCAGTATTCTGGGTGAGAGAGAAAGCAGTGGGAGTCTTGGGTTGCATCTTGGGAAGCTGGGTACTTACTCACTATGCTCTTGCTTTCCCCTGTGAAAGAAATCAGGACCTGGGAGATCTTTCTGGCATCAAGCTCTGCCACCTCAGGAGAGCAGTTGTGTGGGTAACATGAAACTATTGTTCTTACACTCTTGGATGTGTCTACCCTTGGATTTTTTTTGCTGCAGAAGTATTCTGGAACTTTTCCACTGGACTCCTGGACACCCAATTTCATCCTTGGAGGTTATCAAATCTGTGTTCTATGGGGGGATGACAATTGAAAACTCCTATTCCACCATCTTGTTGATGTTACTCTTCAGTGAAAGTTTGAGAAAACTTTAGACATTTTGTAGAGAGGATGCTTCTCCTACCTCCCAGAATATGAATATGTTTCTATCATCAGCACTGTTGTCATCATATCAATGTGTATAGCTCTAGCACCTAGGAGGCATTGGAGATGCTATAGTGTAGTGGTCAAAAGCATGATGTGTTGTACTATACAGTCAAGCTAAATATTCCATTTGTTAGTTTGACTTTAGGCAGTCTGTTTAACCTCTCTGGAAATGGCAATGATAATAATACTATCTGTCTCCCTCAGAGAGTTCATACGAGGGTTAGATAAGATAATGCATGCAATGTGACTGGCATATTGAACGCAGCCAAAGCCAGTGACTACTTTTATTGTCGTCATCATCATCATTATCATCACAAAAATTAGTATGATGTGTGGTCATTTAGGGCAGGACTAAAATGTTTACCTTTCCTGAGTATGAAAAGAAAATCATCCTATTACATGACATAATAAAATTAACAAGGTTGTGAGTGGAGGCCTATACATCTATAAACAATTTTTTAAGATATCAGCAACATTAATTTTTGTAAAAACAATTAACCGGAAACCATACACTCAAACTATTTACAAGTTCGCTGTTCTTTGAGCCTTACCATTGTTTTTTTTTCTTTTGTTTTGTTTTGTTTTGCCATTTTTTTTAAAGTAGACCTCACACCCAACGTGGGGCTTGAACACAGGACCCTGAGGTCAGGAGTCACATGTTCCGCTAACTGAGCCAGTCAGGTGCCCGCTCTAATCCTGAACTTTGGAAAACGTGATCGTATCAGTATTTCTGTCCATATGCTTTCAGCTTCATCTGTGTTACTAAATATACAGTCATTGAAAGCTGTAAACTATAATTCTTTTTACTATATTATGAAATTCAGGTTTTACCCTATTCAACCGACGCAATTATTTTAAACAAATTAGTTTTGTGACTATAGAAGGGGAGAAGGAGCAAAAGGAAGGGAAGGGGGGGGAGGGAAAGGTAGAAAGGAGAAAATAAAGAAAAGTCTTTCATACATTTACTTGAAAAGTAGATATTTGCTAGAAAACAGGTTTACTGTAAAACAATCTTTGTTTGCAGAAAATGAGCCAGGCTTCATTATTGAGCAACTTTGGAAGAGTTGTAATGTTAACTCAGTTCTTTGTTCTCAGTAGCGTGTTTCTCAGAACCACAGCACGAGATGAGGGAGCTCCAAATAAATCATGAGCCATTAAGGGAGGCTGCCCAGTTACCAAATTGTAAACTATCACTTCTAAACTTGGTTTGGCCCAGTTTAACCCTGTAACGAGAATTTTAACATTATAACACTGAACAGTCTCCAAGAGGCTTCTCTGAGACAATCTCTCTCTCCTCACGTTTATATATTTTCATTACCCTGTGTGTCCACAATGGGAGGAGATCCAGATTCCAGTGTAATTTTTTTTTAATAATTCAAATATTACAGATTGGATTGGAGAGGCTATGTTTCTCCAAAACTCCAAAATGATTAGATTGCAGACTGCGTGCTTTGGTTTTACTGACTTTCTTTTTTCAGAGACAGGATGTTGCATACAGAGCTCCAGTACCCATTTCAGACTTAATCAGTTTTCTGGAGTGGAGGTTGGGGAAGGGAGTCCACCTACTAATAGTCTCCCAGGTGATTGTAATGTGCAGTCATGTTTAGGAACAACTGCTCTGAGACTAAGACCAAGAAAACCTTGCCTAGATGACCTTCAAGGACCCAATGATCCTGTCTTCTGCACAGGATGCCATAAACCTTAACCAAAAGGAGGAACTCACTCTAAATGGGAAGTGGGAAGGGCAGAGGTAAGGTGAGTTCAGGCATTCTACGAGGCATCCTCTTCCTATCTCTGCTCATTCTTTATGTTCCAGTTCAAACACTATCCATGTGTGTATTTACTGAGCACATACTAGATGTGCTAGATGAGCAACACAGGGCAGTGGAACAGGCACGTGTTAACTGACTCTAACATACGCTGTGATGAGTGCGCCTCATGGTGTGAACCAAGTACAGTGGGGGGCAGGGGGAAGAATGAGTAACTCCGGTGGGGAGGAGGAGAGAGCGTTTCAGAGCAGGAAACTCACTAGATGGACCACAGAAGTTACTTCACTACACAGAATAGTGAGGAGGAGGTGTTCAAAGGCAGCAAGACTATAGGAAGCTTTGGGTATCTTCAAGAAATGAGGAAAATCTGTTCTCTGACACAAAGTAGGAGTAACTGGTAATGTCAGCTGAGAGGGCCTAGGAACGATGACATCTCAGTGCCTAGAACTTGGTTTCTAATATCCTTCTCCAGTAAAGGGTACCAGGGCTGCTTAGGGAACTGACAAATCCTACAACTGGGGCAGGAAATATGCCAGAGGAGCCCATCAAAGGGGCATAGGAGCCTACTGAAAGAGCTCCCAGCCACCAAAGCCGGCTCCATTTGGGGAATCAAATGAGTAAAATGGTGTTGAATTAGAACCCAAAGTGTAAAACAAATATTCTTTAAGTCCACGGTGATATAGTGATGGAGTGAATAAGTAAATGGGGGGAAAGAGTCAAATCTCCCATGCAGAAGAATTCCAGAGTTAAGTAGATGTTCTCGGAAAGGAGGAGCATAGTTACCTGCCCCTTAAGTGTGGGCTGTGTGTAGTGAGTTCCTTCCAAAGAACACGGTATGGAAAGAAAGAAGAAAGAGGACCTCAGAACTTCAGTATAATCCTGAGAAAAAAAAAAATCCCAATTGAGGGACATTCTACAAAATACCTCACCAGTACTCATCAAAACTGTAAAAATCATTAAAAAAAAAAAACAAAACAAGGAAAGTCTGAAAAACTGTCAACAGCCAAGAGAAGCCTAAGAAGGCGTGGCAACTAAACAATGTGGCTTCCTGGATGGGTTCCTGGAACAGAGAAAGGACAAAAGTGGGTAACAACTAAGGGGTTCTGGAGAAAGTATGGACTTCAGCTGACACAAATATATCGACACTGGTTCATAAAGGTGTGAAATGCACCATATTAATGCAAAATGTAAGTAATGGCAGAAACCGGGTGTGGCATACTGGGAACTCTCTGTACCGTCTGTGAACATTTCTGTACTTGTAAACTGATTCTAGCCTCTAAAGTTGATGTTAAAAAACAGGGATGCTCACATCTGCCTGCCTGGTAGGGTTGTCATGAATATCAAATGACCCGAGGATTGTGAGCTTACTGTCTAAACTCCGATGTGCGTTACAAATATAAATGTTTAAGTATTATTTTATTTAAACAAAATTATTTTTGCGTTTAAGATTCTTTTTAATTGAAGTTATTCAATTATCTTTTTAACATGTAGAAGTATTCTTGGTAAGAGGTTTAGATAGAGACTGATTATTCAGGCTGTGACCAGACTGTGGAGAGCCCCGGAAGCTGTGTGAAGGAGTCTGGGTTTAATTGTGGAGATCATGAAGTGTTAAAGGTTTCTTAGCAGAAGAGGTGTGTGATTAGATCTGAGTGTCAGGACTGGCAGCGGAAGGAAGCGGGACTCGTGGCAGCCCTAGAAATCCGGGTAGAAAGGCTTAAATAGCACAGAGCTGATGCCAAGAGGAGTCAAGTGCCAGATCTGACCCCTGTGATAGGAATAATTTCCTCCTCTGTCCCCCAAACCAAGACTCCTCCAAAATGAACTTTCCAAGGATGGTGTTGATTTGATATCATTTTAATATTTTCAATAAAAGGGAGTTACTATGAATAAAGTACAGGCGAATTTTTATATTTTGCTAAAACTCTTTTAAATGTGCAACTCACCCAGAAATTTTTTTGTCGTCCCATAGGTCTGATTTGGGTATGAGAATATTTTATCGTAATCATGGCGGTCTAGCACATGTTGGTGGTTAATTACTCAGCCTCAACTTCCTTCTCCATAATATGGAGCGGTAACCCCTATAATAGCAATGTGGCTCCTTGCCTGGCACATAGCGAGCACATGGCAAATGGTAGCTATTATTAATGGTAGTAATAAAAGAAGTAACTGGCCTCCCTGCCATGCTCAGTAGAATTACTAAAAATAGTGAAATAAATAAATCCTTGCTGCTACTCATCCTGGACCGGTTCATATATTATTCACCCTGGTGAGAAGCAACTAGATCATTGCTAATGAGTGTTGACAATTGGGAGCATCTGCCCTCAGTGACTTGCCTACTGAGGCTTGTATATAAAACCACTGTTTTGTTCTCTGTCCACTTCATCTTAATATATAGTACGCACTCAACAAATATCAGCTGCTCTGAATAGTGTTAGCATGTGCCGTGCACTCCTCCCAGTTGCAGTCCTGTTCAGTTTCAGGTGCACTGGAGGGCAGTTGGTCATCCATTTGAAACGCCCTCCTGGGACTCCTTCAAATTTAATTTTTGTGCACTTAGAGGCTACTTTTTATGTCAGACTATCCCAAACATACCCTCCAGATTTCGTAAAAGTTCATCCAGCTGTTTCCTGTGATGAGATGACAGGCAAACTGACAGAAACTTAATTTTAGGAGCAGAAGTTGTGAAGGCTTTCTGTGCCCTGCTATTAACTGCTACTAAGCTGTCAGCACCTTGAGGGGCAGACCTGTCCCACGCGTCTACATGCCGGGCCTGGCCTCCTGCTGGTCCTCAGTCCTCACTAAATGCGGTGATACTCACTGCCAGGAGAACCCCTATAAAGTCCACCTCTCTTCCTAGGAGTGCCTGGGCAGAGAGGGAGAGCGCCACCAAAGCAAACTTCCTG
The DNA here is from genome assembly GCF_027475565.1 of Acinonyx jubatus. Lineage (NCBI taxonomy): Eukaryota > Metazoa > Chordata > Mammalia > Carnivora > Felidae > Acinonyx > Acinonyx jubatus. Next base: position 117,762,511 of record NC_069380.1, on the reverse strand, counting down.
ATGACACAGTCTTACCTGGAGTTTACTCTCGTTGTGAAACTTGAATGCATTAGCCACCTCTAATAGTCCCAATTATTCTTTTTTTAAATAGGGCTATTTTCTTCCCTACTCCACCATTCCAGGAATCTATTTGCATATTTTTAAGGCAAGAACTATCTAATAATGAGTAATTTCACTCATCTATATTTAGCAGCAAGGAAGATTTTTTTTTTAGGTCATTGCCCGGAGCTTCTCAGAAACTGTGCAAGTTGGGAAGAGGCAACAGAAAGTAAAGGTCATAATTTTTTTTCCCTTTCAGAACTGAAGGATTCACTATCAGGAACTAAGTCTCAGAGAGTACACAGTAGGAACTCAGTTTCCTCATCCACAAAATGGGCATTACAGTACTAACCCATCAAGGCCATGGTGAGGAATAAACAAAACACGGTCCATCTCCACTCGCCCACCTCTCAGCCACCAGGCTAATGCCCTCTCTGCTGTGGGGAGCCTCTGGCTCTTTCTCTACTCTTGGGCTCCTCCCTCTGATCTCCCAGTTTGCCCTTGCTCTTCCTAAAGCCTAGCTCTTAGATGCCTCTCTCCACCCTGAAATCTTTCTAGATCTTCAGCCTTGGGCTAGTATTCTTAGCTTCCATCAGTCCACCACATCCCATAGTTCTGGAGTTGGTTCCCACTGGTTCCCTGTGCAGTGATTCAGAATTACCCATTCTGTGTACCATCCAACAGGTAACTAATACACAGATTAAATGAGTTGATTTATGTAATTAGATGAATACCTACAACATGATAAATAGTATTGTATCAGTAGCTATCATTGTTATTGTTTTGAAATATTTTAACCATACAGAGAGTCTTAGTGTATAGAGTAATAAATACCCATGCCCCTGCCACTCAAATTTGTCAAACCATAATATGATGCCATACTTTTTTCCCATCTTTTGTAAGAATTGACATTACAGATACTAAAGAGTTAAAGCCCCCGCTGTACTCACCCAACCCCCATCCCCATCCTCCCCTTCACACCCATGGCTACAGTCCCAAATTGGGAGTGAATCATGCTTTTATATTTTTATCTTGTCTTCTAAAATTTTATTTAAGCATAGAATATTGAGCATAGCCTTTTTCAAGTTACACTTCTGATCAACCTTATGTTTTTGAGATTTACGCATGTTGAAATAGTTCACTTTAGTTAATTTTTGTTACTGTGTTGTATTTCGTTATCTGAATATTCTTTAATTTATTCATTCCACTTTTGAAGGACAGTCCTATTGCTTCTAATGTTAGAGACAGAAGAACTATCAGAGATCGTTATGCAGATGAGAAATGAAGCTAAAGAAGGGAGGTGATTTGGCTAAAGTCATACAGAAAATCATGGAGACAGGACTTTAAAAGACATTATTGACCAGATTTGTTCTGGCCAACAGACTTTCCCATTTGTTTTGTCCAGATTCTTTTGAATATCTCATCTCTCATTCCATGAGACCCTGTTGGGACTATCAATGATTCCCTGACCAACTAGTGAGAGAGCTCAGGGCTCAGTCTTTGTCAGTCACATTCCCTGGTATACAATGATTGGTTCAGTACAGATCATGTGGCTTAAGCTGAGCCAATATGAATCCTGTAACTTTGCTAAGCTGAAAAAATATAGGCTGCGGGTTTCCAGAAATTATCTGTCCTGCAAAGTGGGGAGAGTCTAACTCTAGTGGAGAGAATGAATCCGGTGCACAAAAGAGAAGCAGAAACAGAGGTGAGAGAGTAGAGAGAGACAGATACAGGGAGGCTTAATCAAAATTTTTCTGAGTCCCTGATGCTGCATTCCTAAACTCGTCAATGTTTAAAGTTAATAAATACCTGTTCCTTTTTGCTTTTAACTCCGGCACTTTGACTTGGGTTTCTATAGCTTGAAACAAAGGTCCTGACTCTAAGTTTACTGTTCTTTCTACTCTGTCACAACTGCACCCCCTAGATACTCAGTAAGCAGTGAACTGAGGATGATGATCTCAGTGAATCCATAAAAATACTACCAATCTTGGACATAGGGAATGTAGCAGGACTGACCACAGTCAAAGTTATAATGCAACACTTCCCTTTTCTTAGATATTTTATTCTGACCTGCTATGCATGCATTCAGTGTGTATCTATCTTGTTTCTGCTATGTATCCGATGGAAGACATATGACAAGAACAGCACAAAGGACATAGAGAAAATGGAACCCTTTTCTAAGTATTTTATATAAAGCGATTCATATAGACTGCCTATTGTAATCCCTAGATAAAAGGTTAAAAAGTCAATAAAGGAATTAGGCGGAATATTTTCTTTTTAGTATTTGATTAGCCTAACAGGAAACAGGAAAGAACAAAGAGAGGAATGAAGGGACGTAGACCCATAGAAAACAAATAGCAAGATGGTAGATTTACAACCAACCTTATGGGGCACCTGGGTGGGTGACTCCGTTGGTTTAGCATCCGACTTCAGCTCAGGTCATGATCTCATGGTTTGTGAATTCAAGCCCCCCATCGGGCTGTGTGCTGACAGCTCAGAGCCTGGAGCCTGCTTCGGATTCTATGTCTCCCTCTCTTCTGCCTCTCCCGTGCTTGTGCTCTCTTTTTCTCTCTCTCAAAAATAAATAAACATTTTTTAAAAACAACCTTATAACAATTATTAACTTGAATTTAAATAAATTTTTAAAATTTTTAAAAATTGAAAACCATTCCATTACCAACAATTACATTAAGAGCAAATAGGGTAAGCCTCCAACTAAGAGGCAGAGATTTTTACACTGGATACAAAAGCAAGACCAAACTATTTGTTGTCTGTAAGTCATAAACTTTAAATATAAAGTTAGGTTAAAAACAAAAGGATGGAAAAAAGAGACCCTGCAAACTGTGAGCCTACGAAAGCCAGTGTGGCTATATTACATCAACGATGATTTCATAAGGAATAACATTAGAGATAAAAACAAACTTTTCATAATGACAAAAGGGCCATTTCATCAGGAAGACATAGCAGTTATAAATGTGTATGAACTTAGAAACAGAGATTCCAGATCTACAAAGCAAAAACTGACAAAACTAAAGGCGGAATTCGATAGATTTACAGTTATAGTTCATCTTAACCTCCCTGTTCCAGTGATTGATAGGACAAGTACACAAGTAAACAGTAGCAAGTGATGTGTATAGAATATCCAAACACCACCAATCACCTTGACCTAAATGGCATTTATAAACCATGTGAAATCACTGTAGAATATATATTATTTTTAAGTGGACATGGAACATTCACCAGGATACACCTTATCTTGAGCTCTAAAATGAGTCTCAATCAATTTTAAAAAATTGAAATAAAAGCATATTCTCTACCCTCAATGAAATTAAGTTAGAATTTAATAGCAATAGGAAATCTCAAAAATGCCCAATATTTTAGAACTAAATGACACATTTTCAAATAGCATGTGCATCACAGAAGGAATTACAAGGGAAATCAGAAAATATTTCAAAATGGTGCTAAAGAAAATACAGCTTGGCAAAGTGTGTGTAATGCAGCTAAAGCAGCATTTAGAAGGAAATTTATAAATTTACATGATCATATTAGAAAAGAAAAAAGGGGGGCGCCTGGGTGGCTCAGTTGGTTGGTCAACCGACTTCGGCTCAGGTCATGATCTCCCAGTTTGTGAGTTTGTGAGCCCGCGTCAGGCTCTGTGCTGACCGCTCAGAGCCTGGAGCCTGCTTCAGATTCTGTGTCTTCCCTGTCTCTGCCCCTCCCCTGCTCACGCTCTGTGTCTCTCTGTCTCTCAATGATAAATAAATGTTAAAAAAATTTTTTTAAAGAAAATAAAAAAGGGCAAAAATCAGTAATCTCTGTTTCTACTTTAGAAACTAGAAAGAGAGCACCTTGGTGGCTCAGTCTGTTGAGTGTCTGACTCGTGAGATCAAGCCCCACATCGGGCTCCACACTGAACATGGAAGAAGCTTGCGATTCTCTCTTTTTCCCCTCTCCCTGGCTAACTATCTCTCTCTTTCTCTCTCTCCCAAATAAATATAAAGAATCCCAAATAAATAGAAAGAAAGAAAGAAAGAAAGAAAGAAAGAAAGAAAGGAAGGAAGAAAGAAAGAAACTAGAAAGAGAAGAACAGATTGCAAAGTAAATAGAGAGAAATAATAAACAAAGAGCAAAATTCAAGGAAATGAAATGAAAAGAAAAACAATCAAAAGAATCTAACAAATTAAAAAGCTTATTCTTTGAAAATATTAATAAAACTGTTACACCCCTAATAAGACAGATTAATGAAGAAATAATGAGAACACAAATTATGAATATCAGAAACAAAAGAGGACATGTCAGTGCAGATCCCACAGACATTAAAAGGGTAATAAGGGCATATTATAAACAACTTTATGCCAATAAAACCTAACAACTTAGATTAATTCGACAAATTCCTTGGAAGTCATTTGTCCTTCCTTGAGAGACATTCTCAACCTTCCTAGTAAGAGGCAAGTAGGTTTTTTGAGGAAAGTGATGTGATGATTCTAAAATATTTATAGAAATGCAGAGAACCTAGAACAGTCAAGACAATTTTGAACTAGAAGAGCGAATTTGGAAAACTCATGCTACCTGATTGCAAGGCTTACCAAGAAGCTACAGGAATCAAGACAGAGTGGCAGTGGCATAAGTGTAAACACATGGATCAATGAATCAGAATGCAGAGGCCAGAAATGGACCTATAGGCATTTTTAATTGATTTATGATAATAAATCCAAGGCAATGTGTTGGGACAAATAATATCTTTTCAATGACTTGTCCTGGAAAACTGGATAAGCATATAGGAACAAGGAAAGAAAGAAAGAACCTTAACACTTACCTTATACCATATACAGATCCTAGAACTAAATGGATCCCAGAACTAAACACAAAATCCTAAACTATAGGCATAAACATGAATACTTCTAGGGGGAAAAAAGGATAATACATGCATGAGCTTGGGATAAACAAAGACTTCTTAGAGGACACAAAAACCATTAATCATAAATGATAAATTAGACTTTGTGAAGATGTGAAACTTCTGATCATTGAAAGATAGGGATAAAATATTTGTAATGCATATGTGTAATAAAAGATTTGCATTCAAATATATAAAAACTCTTGCAAATCAATGGCAACAACAACAAAGAATCAATAGAAATGGGCAAAATACTTGAATGCATACTTTAAAAGATGTCTGAGTGGCCAACAGCACATGAAAAAGTGCTCAGTGCCTTTCATTAAAACCATGAGATAAACCATTTTATATCCCCTAGAGCAACTAAAAATCAAAAAGACAATACAAGATTTTGGTGAGCTCATTGAGCAGGTGGAATTCTCACACGTTTTTGATGGGATTGCCAAGTGGAATAGCCACTTTTTAAATCTTGCAATTCCTTACAAGGTTAAAGATACGTTTCTTCTGTAACCCAGCAGTTCTGCTCCTGGGTGCTCCCTCAAGAGAAACAAAAGCATGCATCCACACAAAGAGCTGTACAAGAATATTCATACCAGCTCTCTTGCTAATATCCAAAACAGGACCACAACTCAGATATCCATCAGCAGAAGTAGATTATAGAATTATAGATTATAGAATGTCATAAAGTAGAATATATGGAATACTGAGCCGTAAAAATGAACACAGAACCAATATATTCAACAACATAGACAATCTACTAATAACTAATCTACCGCGATAGAAATCAGAGGAGTAGTTTTCTATGGCAGTTCAAGGATTGACTGGAAGGAAGCATGGCAGAACTTTCTAGGGTGATGAAAGTTTTCTTGACTGGAGTATTGGTGACCAAAGTATGCACATATGTCAGAACTCACCCAAATAAACACGCATTCGGAATCTTTGCATTTCACTGCATGTAAAATTTACCTCCCTAAAAACAATACTCTCTTTTTTAAAAAGGGGGTGTGCCACTGAAGGAAAATGCGGATGTGAATCCCTGCTCTACCACTTACAAGCTAAGTGTCCCAACCTCTCATTTCCCATCAAACAATGGAGATGGTAACCACACTGATCTCCTCCTGGTCGTTGGGAAGATTAAAGAATGTGGCCCCCTAGAAAGGACTCAGCACAGTGCCTGGCTTGATCTACACTTTCTCAAACATGCTCTGTGTTAAAGACCTTGTTCCTTTCTCTTCTTTGAACTCAGCCTCTTAAACCAGCCAGCCCTCCCTGCTTTGTTGTTAATTCTTCTCTTGCATCATGCTTGGTTTCTTCGCCTCGCATTTTGATAATCATCATCTTTTTGGTCCTCTCCCCCTTTTCCTGGGCTTCAATATGATCACAGTAGACTGCAAGTTCTTTGAGATGAAAGCTATCTTTGCTATCTCCAGCCCTGGAAGAGTGTGAGGTGTTTCTCTGTGTTATTATGTCATTTGTGAGTAGGTAGTACCAATGTTTAACGGGGAATATTCAGTGGTTAGTCTCACATTGTAAAAAAACTAAAAATGATAAAAGAAATTCAGTGATGAGCCAACTCCCAACCTTTCTTTCTTCTACCTGGTTCCCACCCCCCTCACCACTACCACAATAAGAGAGGGGAAAAAATTCTCATATTTCTCTAAGAAAATATTATATATATTCTTATTTCTCCCTCTGTGTTACATAAAAGGTAGCTACTATACCACTTGTGCATTTTGTGGGTTTTTTTTTCAGCTAACAACACGTCTTGAACCTCTTTGCAAATAACTACTTAGAAATCAGTCATAAAATGTCTCACGATTGATGCACTATAGGTTATTTCTAATCTTTTGCTGTTACAAACTGCTGTAATGAATAACTTTTTATATAGACCCTTCACGTACAACTATTGGATAAATTCTTTAAAGTGGAATTTCAGGGATGAAGGATATGTGCATCGCTAATTGATGTCAAATCAGCCTCCCTACGAGTTTACCAATTTACACATCCATGAGCAATGAATGAAGGTGCTTGCTTCTGAACAGCCTTGCCATTGAATCAGTGATTGAACACTTGGACTTTTGCTCATGTCGTAAGTAGAAAATGGTGTCTCAATGTGGTTTCTCTCATAGTGAAATAGAATCCTGTATGTTTAGACACCATTTATTTTGCCTTCTTTGTGAATTATCTGTACCCATCCCCTGCCCATTCTTTTGCACAGTTGCTAGTCTTTTGCTGATCCATTTCAAGTCATTCCTTATATATCAGAAAGATAAATAAATACTTTCTAATATGAAATACAGTTTTTTTTATCAGTGTGTCATTTGTATTGGTCCCTACTTATGGAGTTCGTGCCTTCCAAAATTGTTTTAATGTTTATACAGTTTAAGTTATTAATCTTTTATTTTATGGCTTCTAGATTTTGAGTCACAGTTTAAAGGGCCTTCATATGTTTTTTGTTTTTAAGTTGGCTGTTTCATTGTACCACGTTCCAAAAAGATCGATGATTACAATGTAAAAATGGAAACCGCGAGAATGCTTCTTGAATTGAGTCTAATTTAATTGGCGCATTGTGCATGTTGGGGGACACCCTTAGCTCCACACTGGACACAGGGAAGGGATTTTGTTAATCTCTCCCGAGGTTATTATGTTTTCATTATCCCATTGGCTGAGGCTTTTACCAGTCAGCCGTCACTGACTACGGCTCTAACCAGCAACGTGTGCTTCTCACTCTGGATGTGGGCCAGAGACTTCTGTTTAAGTTGCTGCTTTTGTTTCTTTTGTTGCTGTTGCTTTGTTTTGTTTTGTTTCCTTTTCTGAGGAGTGGGAAAAACAAGCTGTTGTCAGCCACAGTTACTCAGAGGCCCTTATTAGTGCCTTTTTCTGCCCATCACAGAGGGATAAGACCATGGAATTAAATCGTTCATTCATTCACTTATCCAACAAATCAACAGAGTAAGCATCTGTTGAATGTAAGACAGTCTGCTTCAGTACTGAGCAGACATGGTGAAAAAGTGGACAAAATCACCATCCTCCTGAAGTTTATATTCCAGCAGAAAAGATAGATCTCAAACATGTGACAAGTGCTAAGTGCCAAGAAAAAGTAGAGGGTGTGGCTGGAATTTATAACTGGGACCCCTGCCCTGGTCTGACAGATCAGGGATGAATTCCCTGAGGAAGTCTCTTGTGAACTCAACTAGGAAGGGTTGAGTAGGAACTTATCGGGCAAAGAACAGGAAGAAATTTCCAGACCAAAGGAACAAATAACAACAATGGAGCTGAGGCCAGAAGGAGCATGGTGCAGCATAGGAGATGGAAGAACTGTGAAGTGATTGTTGGAGGAGGACAGTGGCTTGCAAGTTACACAGGGACCGCTGTCGGTTGGGTTCTCTGGCTCTTGGGATCACCAACCACGGGAGAAGAGGAGGAAGTAAGGCTGGGCGGAGGGGGAAGTTGGGCTGTGATGCAGTCATAAGAAGGCTTCAGTCAGCCCTGCAGGGAGCTCTGAACTGGATGGTCCTTCAGTGTTGGGAGAAGGAAGACAGTCCATGTCCCAATGTGAGCAGTCAGTCAGTGGACATGGGCTACTCCCTGACAGCCAGGGCTGAGAAGTGAGGGCTGTCAGGCTGCTGCATTCCCAGCAGCTGAGAGAAGAAGTCCTTCTGCCCCAGAAGGGAACCTGGACACAAAGCACAGCACCCATGGTAAGAGTCACATCATTCTGGGCCTTTTAAGTCCTGGGAAGAAATCGGAATTTTATTCCAAGTGCAGGAGGAAGCCAAAGGAGAGTTTTAAGCAAGCAAATGAGCTGATGGATCTTTTTAAAAAGATTAGTCGATGGGGCGCCTGGGTGGCGCAGTCGGTTAAGCGTCCGACTTCAGCCAGGTCACGATCTTGCGGTCTGTGAGTTCGAGCCCTGCGTCGGGCTCTGGGCTGATGGCTCAGAGCCTGGAGCCTGTTTCCAATTCTGTGTCTCCCTCTCTCTCTGCCCCTCCCCCGTTCATGCTCTGTCTCTCTCTGTCCCAAAAATAAATAAACGTTGATAAAAAGACTAGTCGGGGGGGGGGGGGTGGGAAGGGGTGGCTCAGTCAGTTAAGTGGCCGACTTTGACTTATGTCATGATCTCAGTTCGTGAGTTCAAGCCCCACGTCGGGCTCTGTGCTGACATCTCAGAGCTTGGAGCCTGCTTCAGATTCTGTGTCTCCCTCTTTCTCTGCCCCTCCCCTGCTCATGCTCGCTCGATCTCTCTCGCGCTCTCTCTCAAAAATAAATTTTAAAAAAATTTGTTTTATTTTTTTAAAAATAAAAAGACTAGTCTGGCTGCTTTGTGTATATATTTTTAAATATGATTTCCTCTTTTTTTAAGTTTATTTATTTATTTTGAGAGACAGAGAGAGCGAACAAGTGTGGGGTGGGGGGGGGGGGCAGGCAGAGAGAGAGGGAGAGAGAGAATCCCAAGCAGGCTCTATCTACACTGTCAGCACAGAGCCCGATGTGGGGCTCCAACTCACAAACCATGAGGTCATGACCTGAGCCAAAATCAAGGGTCGGACACTCAAGGGACTGAGTGACCCGGGCACCCCACTTTGTGTACACATTTTGAGTGGACAAATGTGGAAGAAGAGAAAGCATGTAAGAGGCTACTGCAGTGGTGGAATGGAATCCAGGAGCAGAGGACACCAGTGGGAGGTGGGAAGCAATGTGGCTGCATTTGGCCATAGGGTCAGAGGAGAGAAAGAGAGGAATCATAGATGATGCCTAGGTTCTGGACTCAGCAATTCATAGTTGGTGGTGCCATCTAATAAGATGAGGGAGACTGGGGAAAGGCACCATTCTGGGGCATCTCATCGTGTCAGATTTATAATTCACTTGTCGGCTCTCTGCACTCTCTGTGCTGTTCCTAAACACACAGGGGCACAATACCTTTTCTACAGGCTACAGTTTTCGCCTGAAACAAAAGTCAAAATCCTTCTCCTCCTTCAACGTCCAGGTGTGGTGCTTTCTGTAAAGCTTTCCTTGACCAGTAAAAATGCTGGTGCATATATAGGTCCTGTTCTTTTATAATTGAGGAAAGTAAAAACTAGGGAAATTAACTGACCTGCTCACCACTGTACTGGATACTCACAGAGCTGTGGGTAGACACCAAGTCTCCTGATTGGGTACCTGAAAACCACATTAAAACAAAGGGAGTTAGATAGTCAGTAATGTAAGCCAGAGTGAATGCTAGATCAGTTAGGAGTTTATTATAGAAGCCAAGAGATGATGGTAGGGAAGCATAGGATGGGAGTGGGGAGGAGAAGTGACTATATCTTAGAGATTTCTAGGAAGCAAAATGGCCAGGACTTGGTGTGGGGTTGGGGTAGAGGGAGTGAGGGAGTGAGGGAGAGGGAGGTGTCAAGGATAGCCATGTGGGGAACCTGATGTCATTCACTCAGCTTGAAAGCACTGGGAGAAGGGACAGTTTGGGGGAACAGATCATGACTTAGGTTTTCATTTCAGTTCAGACCTCTGAGGGGGACTGTATTGCCTGAACCCACACCTCTGAAGTTAGGGGCTTGGCGCTGGGAACCCTCAGTGGGTTCGCTAGGTAGTCAATATTTGATGCTCTCAGCGGACGCTGCAGGGCTGGTGTTCTAACGGATGTCTGTCACTGATAACTTGGAATACTACCAGGAAACAGTGGATCTGGAGCTGCATGCTGCCCCTTTTCCTGCCTCCTGCCCTCCAGTTTTCCACTGCTGCCTCCCATTAACAGAACCCAGTTTGAAGGTCTAGTGTCTGGCAAATGCAGGATCACAGAGCAGAACATGCGCAATGAGACCAAAAGACATTAGATGACAATCCAAACAACAGGTTCAGGGACTGAACCCTGGGTTGGGAATCAGAAAACTGGGTTTTATATCCAGCCCTGCCATCAGTCAGCGACGTGACCTTGGACATGTCACTTCCCATCTCTGAGTCTCTTTCCTTTCTTCAAATATGTAAACATCTCCTTGATGCTGCACATGCTTAGCTCGGTGTCCTTTAAGAAGCCTTCCCTAAACTTGATTCATATGGCTAGTTACGCATGATTCCTATTATGAGAGATGGGAAAGAATGTCCTTGCACCTACACTCCCTTCTTATGCCCTCAATCAGATAAAACAATGTATGTGTAGGGTGGGGGGGAGGGGTAAGTATTCAATGTTATAGTATCACTAATAGAACTCTAAATAAAAGAATTTTTTTTCTTTTCCCCACAAGACAAAAAAAAAAAAAAAAAAAAGAAGCCTTCCCTGACTCGTACCCACTCCTGGGAGTTGGTGCCCAGCCACCCTGTTGCTCATATAAACTCCTCTTCTACCTCCTTTTCTGTTTTACCTTCCTTCATAATTGGGAAATAGCTAACATACAATCAAAAGCACAGATCTTAAATGTTGAGTTTGATGAGTTTCGATAGTTGTATACACATAATTGTATACAACAGAAAAAAAAACTTTTCTTCTTCCCAAAAGGTTTACTGTTACTCCTTTCCAATAAAAATCCCACAATCCCACACCTACACTCTGATTTCCAGGACTATAGGTTGGTTTGCAAGTCATTGGACTGCCATTAAGTTAAGTATGTGATACACAGTTTTAAATATTATTTTGATCCAATATATACATGATAAAGTCAGCCATTTTAACAATTACTAAGTACACAATTCAGTGACATTAATTACACTCAGAATGTATGTTCATCACCACTATGCACCTCGTTATGTCACACTGCATTTTGTTTGCCTATTGATGGGGATTCAACACTTAAGGGCTAGGATCATTTCTTATTCCAGTGGTTGGCATTTAGTAAATGCTGGTATTTGTTGGTTGGTTAAATGAATGAGTGAATGAGTGAATGAATTAGTAAATGAATGAATGAATGCATGTCTGAAGTCTCACCAAATGTTTCTTTCTATCTAGTAACTAGAATAGTCACTTAACTCCTCCTTTATTCTTCCTCCATTTCTTAGACATTTATTATCAACAAGATATCTGCACCAGGCTCTAGAAATTAAAAGAGCACCTAAACAAAATTCTTACCCATAAGTCCACAACCAGGTTAGCTGTGGTTAGACAAGCAAGCAACATGGAATAAAATAATTAATCCTTATTAAAAGAGTGAGGAGGGTAGGAATTATGGGGGTAAAAATGAGGCTGTGCCTTATTCTGCCTTGAGACATTAAAGAGGGATTCATAGAGAAGCAAAATCAGATTTAGTGCTGTTGAGTGGTGGGGTGGGAGTGGGGAGAGTCTAGTGGAACTGCAAGGAATTTTTTAGGGCCAAAATCATGGTCCCTCATCCTTCTGAACTCCATCTAGCTGCCTCAATCCCTGAGACTACTCTTGGCAAAGAACTAAGACAGTTATGCTAATTTCTTTAAGCATGAGAGGTTTTACTTGTCCCCCCCTCACCCCCCACTGCCCTTTCTCTTGACTCAGGTCCTTCCTTATTTCTCAGGGCTTCCCTTTTTCTCAGCATTTCCCTCAGGTTAGTCTTTTCTCTCTCTGCATGCTTTCTTTAAATGAGTGGCTTTTATTATTTGTGGCTTCTCATGAAAGGTCTTTGTTTAAGACCTTGGTCCTTTCCCAAGGGAAGCCATATCAATCTCCAAAATAGTTTTAACATATGTATTGGTCTCTTATTTCAAAAGTAGCTGCTGAATGAACCTGTACCTCCTCACTCCTCAGTCTACTCACATTCGTGAAGCCCAAACAATGTACACATTCTCTCTCACCTATCCCCCACTCTACTCTCTTCTCCCATGTGTAGCTTAAGAACTCAGACTTCTAAGAAGTGGATGTTTATGGTCACAAAACCATAGACTACTAGACTGTCAATAAGGCATGACTGTCTTATTTAGAGGGCTGGGTGTTTGGACAGATGGATAGACACTTGGATGGATGGATGGATGGATGGATGGACAGATGGATGGATGGATAGGTAATGGATGGATGAATGGATGGATGGACAAATAGATGAATGGGAAGACAAACAGTTGGGCAGATAGACAGATGAATGAGACAATCAAACTTAGATAGATGTTTAGGTGGATGGATGGACAGACATATGGACAGATGAAGGATCATGACAATCAAGCTTCTAAACGCTAGCCAAGGCCACCTTGATAACAATCCTTAGCAGGCAACTCAAAATGAGTGTTGGCAATGATGATGACAGTATAATAATTTGATGATATAATATGATAAGTGCTGCAACAGAAGAATGAAAAAAAAATGTCCCAGGCAAGATGGTGATGATATTCCCAAGAGTTAGGCAGGGCTAAGACTTCATGCTTTCCCTCCTTCACTGAATGATTAAACAGACTTTTATGGAGTTATCTTCTTAGCATCACTTTCTGTTCACCTCTGTTGTACACTGTGAATACGAAAGAAGGGTCGGGGGTATCCCTCCTTCCTCTAGGGTAATTCATGGCTTAAAGTAAGAGATTCTCTTCTCCTTGGTTATCATAAGTTAAGTAATTATTAATTAATTTAAAGTCATTTGAAGTAATTCTTTTAAAAGACATGGGGAAAAATTCTTAACTCTAAAAGACAGGAATCATCCAAAAGCGTTTTTCAATAAAGTCCCTTTCATTTGCTATTCAAGATAATATTAAGTAATAATAAGATATTATCCATATTATTTCTCACCCTTCTGCTTATAAGGTTTCTTTCTTAAATTGTGTAAGCAATCCAAACAAGATCGTACTGTATTTTAGGAAGCACAGACAGAGAGGTCCATTACCAGCCATGCTCAGTGCAGGAGAGACAGTAGCTGGGACGGATAAGGGTAGGGGACAAGGTAGCATGTCTCTCTCTTCTGTACCCAAAATGTTTTTTTAAGATTTTATTTTTAAGTAATCTCAACACCCAACATGGGGCTCAAACCCACAACCCCAAAATCAAGAGTCACAGACTCTACTGACTGGGCCAGTCAGGTACCCCATACCCAAAATGTTTTGGAAAGAAAGACATAAAGATGTCAAAGAATATCTTATGCTTTCCTTCCTGCCCCTAACAGTAGTTAGGCAGTGGAATAGGCTAAGCACTGCATTACCACATGGTCCAAAACTCCATCTTTGTTCATATGAAAAAAGGACCATCATGGTGGCAACGGCCAGAAGAATTCCAGAGCGCGCAAAGCAAGGTTGTCTGTCTGGGGACCCTGGCTTCTGCCAAGAAGAAATGTGACTCTGGTTGCAGAAACAGGAATAACTTAAAAGTCATTCAAGCCAGGGGTAAAAAGATGATCTGACCTAATCACCTCCCCTCCCTTACGAATGTGAAGGTGGAACCATCAGAGAATCTCACCACAGGCAGAAGTAGCAGCAGCTGAAAAGGCACGAAGATGCACATGCAAGGGAAATTTACTGTTGAGTCAAAAGTATAAGCAAGCAGAGGCTGTGAGGCAGCTTGTTGTGCCTGGAACCCACTTTCCCCAATCCACTCATTAATCCTGTGGATCTCAGTTTTAACATCATCTCCTTCGAGAAACCTATTTAACCCTGGGGTGCCTGAGTGGCTCAGTCGGTTAAGCATCCAACTTGGGCTGAAGTCACCATCTCACAGTTTGTGAGTTCGAGCTCCACATCAGGCTCTGTGCCGACAGCTTAGAGCCTGCTTTGGATTCTCTGTCTCCCTCTTTCCCTGCCCCTCCCTTGCCCCTCCTCTGCCTGCATGTGCGCTCTCGCTCTCTCTCTAAATAAACACTACAAAAAAGAAAGAAAAGAAACCCACCTAAACAACCCTATCTTCACCCTCTGCCCCACCCTTACCCCGAGATTCAGAGACTTGGTCAGGGTCCCTATGTGCTCTCTCATCATATCCTATGTGATTTTCCTTGTCACGCTTACCACAGTTGTAATTATTATTTTTTTAGTTTTTTTTTTAATTCAAGTATAATTAGCATGCAGTATTTACCATAGTTGTAACTAAACAGTTATTCATGAGATTATCAGTTGCCTCTCTGTCTCCCCTGCTGGTCTATAAGCTCTATGAAAACAGGACCATGTCCATCTTTCTGTCACTGTGCACACTCTCAGTGTTCACACAGTACCTGGTTTGCATCAAAAAATAAATCCATGTTCCTGGGGAGCCTGGGTGGCTCAGTCGGTTAAGCATCTGACTTCAGCTCAGGTGTCTCATAGTTTGTGGGTTTAAGCCCCGTGTCAGGCTCAGTGCTGACAGCTCAGAGCCTGGAGCCTGCTTCGGATTCTGTGTCTCCCTCTCTCTGCCCCTCCCCTGCTCACTCTCTCTCTCTCTCTCTCTCTCTGTCTCAAAAATAAATTTAAAAAAAATGTTTAATAAATAAATAAATAAATCAGTGTTCTTTAAAAGATTTAAGGAGAAGAAGGTTTTACTCTGCCGAGGACACAGCCTCGAGGAGACTGAAATGAAGAGTCCAGCTTCGGAAGGCAGGTCAGTGTCCCTGGGCTTGGAGACACCCGCCTCTAAGTTGACAGCCCTCAGCCCAGTTACACCCGAAGCCACTGGCAATGACAGTTCTCTGCTGTCACGGTTCCTGTTGCAGGAACTTAATAGCGAATACTTGGTTACCCGCATATGTCCCCAAAACAGACAGCAGAGGCAAAGAAGCACAGATTATGTGCCACATAAGCGGAATCATTTCTAAATGGAACGCTTCACAAAGCCTCCTAAAGGAGTCAGTGGATTAAAGCTTTATATCAACACATCACTTCTCTGCCAGTGTTAAAGCTTAGTTTTGTTATTCTCTTCTGTTCTAGTTATTTAGAAAGATAAAGGACCCCAATTGATATTTTATTCTTTTTTGTATAATAACTTGTATTCAAAATACTAGCTTTTTTTTTTTTTTTTTTTTTTTTTAGAATACTGTACACGCCTCTTGGGAGTGGGAGGAATATTTTCTAAGAATATCACGTTCTGGGGTACCTGGGTGGTTCAGTGGGTTAAGCGTCCAAGTCTTGATTTCGGCTCAGGTCATGATGTCACAGTTCGTGAGTTGGAGCCCCACCCCCATTGGGCTCTATGCTGATAGTGCAGAGTCTGCTGGGGATTCTCTCTCCCTCCTCTCTCTCTGCGCCTCTCCCACTTTCTCTCTCTCTCTTTCTAAATAAATAAACATTAAAAAACGTTTTAAAAAAAAGAATATCATGTTCAAATAAATAAATAAGCTAAATCTCTCCCTTCTCTTCACTGGTCCTACACATCTCGCATTGTATATGGTTCATTTGGATGTCCTTGCTGTTGAACTGCCTTGTTCTTCTATACTTTTTGGAAGAATGGGGATTTCTTTTAATGGGACAGGCAGAACGTTACTACAAAGCAGGATGTTTTTGGACCAGAAAAGCCTTTTTTTTTTTTTTTTTTTTTTTTTTGCTGGGGGCTGTGCTGTGCATTGTGGGGTGTGAGACAGATCCCCAGCTCTGCCCACTAGATGCCAGTACCACCCACCCAGCCCCGTTATTATAATCAAAACAGTTTCCAGGCATTTCCAAATACCGCTAGGGGCAACCCACTGATTGAGAACCGCTGATTTAGAGGCTGGTAGCGACTAGCAGGTGGAGACTGTTTCCTTATCATTCAAAAAAGGCAGACGTAAATGAAGCAAGACTCTCATTGGCATTTTTGGTCCTATATTTTGCCAATCATCAATTGGGTCTCCTTACTCCACTTTGGCTCAGATGCAAAAAATACCTCATGGAGTGCAATCCCTTGGTGAAAATGTAGGACAGATGTTTTTCTGGAATCCCTGGAGCCTTCCCTCCGCACACAATGGGGAAAATCCTACATGGTCATCTCGTCTGACCAGCAGTCAGTAGGTCCATATGACCAACGGAGAGCTCCAAGTTCCACATGGGTACAGTAGGAATACAATACTTGGCCTCCATATCAGTAAATGGTTGGAAGAATCAAATCAAAGCCTATCCAGTTTTGTTTTGCATAAGTGACAGAGTCAGGCCAAGTAATGCCTTTCCATATATTACCCTTTCCTGATAAAATTACTGTATCCTTAACGAAGAAGTGGGAGGCAGAACAGAGCATGTTATGGGTCTGGGCTTTGAAATCTGGCAAGCCAGAGCTGAAAGCACACTTACCAGCCATCTGGGTGGTTTACCAACTAGGACATATAACCTCTCTGAACTTGTCTCTTTGTCATCAATAAAGTGATCCTCATACCTGTATCGGGGGGATTGTGAGAATTATATTATGGAATATAGGCAAGACATTTTGTACAAATGTCCAACATAGAATAAGCACTCATAAGTTATGTTTGCCATTGCTGTTGTCATTATTAATAAATACAGTAAGTACCACGTGCTGTCTGGCTAATGCATCGGAGAAACATTTGGGAGCAGAGTTTCCTTTAGGATCTCTAAACCAGAGCCTTCGTAGGAACTTCCATTTAAATTGCTTTGCTTAAAGCCCACAGCATTGATAGGTGTGTTTAAAAGATTAGTCCTCTTTCAGGCTGTGTTACCTTATTCATATCTATATTCAAAGCCCCTAGCACAGTGCATGGCCAGAGTGAGTACATTCATAACTGTGCTTGACAAGGTAAGTTTCTGAGCATCTACACGTTTCCAGAAACAGTCCTAGGGTCTAGGAGAAGGAACAGTGATGAGCGCAAAAAGTCATAGTCACGACCTTCATAGAGATGACAGGCCTATTACAAAGCCTGCACATCAAAAGCTGACAGGGAACAGGCAGATGTCCGAGCAGCCACACAACCTTTTTGATCTCTTTAATTTTTTTCACTTATGATAGACACTCAGTTATGGAGAAATAGTCCTCAACTTTAACAAAACCAACATTGCAAGAACAACAGTAAAGGGAAGAAGCCATGGTCTCGGCTTTAGGCAGTGGGAAGTGTTCGGAGTGGGAAGCTACGGAGGAGGATGTCACTATTGAATGATAAAGGTGGCACATTCTCCATATGGTTTTCAACTTTCTGGCTCTGAGAGAGGATTTTTGACGGTGGGGTGTTTATAATGGACAGAGGATGGTGTGCAGTTACAAGGGAGCCTGGGCTACAGGAGTCAAATTCCCTCAGTGCCCGAGCCCCAAGACTCAGCCAGGACTTGTCAGTGTAGGTGATATCACACATCTTGGAGGTAGATAGTGACTAGCCTAGCTCTTTATAAAGATTTATTTTATTTTTATTTTTTCAAGTTTATTTATTTATTTTGAGACATAGAGCATGAGTGGGGGAGAGGTAGAGAGCGAGGGAGTATGGGAATCCCAAGCAGCCTCCACACTGTCAGCACGTAGTCCGACCCAGGGCTCAATCTCACGGTTCGTGAGATCATGCCTGAGCCAAAATCAATTGTGGACGCTTAACCGAAGGAGCCACCCAGGTACCCCAAGACTTTTTTAAAATATCCACCCAAATTCTCCAGATGGGGAAAAAAATAAACTTTTTTATTCAATCAATTTGATAAGACTTTCAGAAAATGCCCCTCTGGGTGATTTCAAGTATCTCGTTCCTATAGGAAGAAGCCAATGGGATTAAACATCACTCTGCCTAGATCAGATCCTAATCCTTTTAGAATGGCTAATTGTCTACAGGATTTGTTACATGGCTGGGAATGGTCTTAACCTCCTGGATGCCTATGTTTAGAATCTTGACAGGGTCACACAGGATGCTTCAAGAGAGATTAGAACCAGGCTGCCCCCAACTTGTCTTGTCTTGTCTTGTCTTGTCTTTTCTTTTTAATTATTTTGCCTTTTTAGACTGAATAGTCTATAAAACTCTGGAAAAGGAACAAAATGAAGTAGTAGGCTTACAGGGAAGGGCAGAAAGAAATAAAGGACCCTGAGAAAGGAGAAAAGAGTTGGGGCATGTTGTAGTCTTAGAAAAGAGTTTGGGCATGTGCTTTATTTCCTTCTATATAGGACAATCTGGGACATTTTTAAGAAAAGGCCTGCAACATTTTACACACAAGAAAAGGTACAACGCTGTGGCGTTTATCATATGGGTTTCAGAGTTGTCTTTTTTTCTCATGGCATGCTTATGAAAGCAAGTAAAATTGAATGCTATTTTAATAACCCTTATGGTACAGTATTATATATTAGATACAGTTCATTGTGTCCTACCCCATATTTATTTTCCACAGCGTACCACTGCCTTTACATTAGACAATCTACCCTGTAGGGAGAGAAATGGGTCTAAACTATAAAGCTAGTCCTTTCTTTTTGCAGACATCCTGTAATTAGCTCAAGTTTTCATCTTTCATCAGGATCCTGCTGCACAAAACAGAGAAGTTTTCTTTCCTCAACATGTTCTTGCCAGATGTTTCCACAAAAGAAATGTAAAGGCAAAGTTTTTTTGTGTGCACTGGGGCATATGACGTCATCTTTAATGACTGCTTCCAAATGCTCCTCCTTCTTAATGAAGAGAATTAGTTCTCCCCTAGTTCCTTTGTAAAGAACACCTATTGTCTCTGTCTGCCCAGTCTCTCAGTGTTCCCACCATGTGTGATGGTCACACATGCCCTCGGGAGGGGTCAGACGCTCGGCCGCAGCATCACTCATTCTGCGTGTCCTGCGCAACAAACCCAAAAAAAGTACTTGAACGTCCAACAAAAGAAAACGCAGTCCCTGCAAATGGACATGTAAAGCAGCTGAGATCTGTCCAATTTACCTCACATTTTCATCTGATTAAGGAGTGATTCTGTGTGGAAATATTAGGATCAATTTGCATCAGTATTAGCAGTCAGGCGCTGTCTCTCCATTTGGTTGGAGAGAGCAGTGTTTTCAGCTTCGATAGAGAATTTTTTTTATGTTCTTTAAAAATATGTTTCCTTCCTTATGCTCTTACCTATCTCTACCATCTCCACGGAATTTTGGAAAGTCATTCCTGGAGGTGACCTCTGGGGGTCTGATTCAGCCCCCTATTTGATAGGCGGCAAAACCCAGAGGAAGGTAAGTGTCCTACTCATCCGTCTGATTAGTAAAGACTTCTGAGGCCTTAATCTATCCCTTACTTCTCGCTACTAACAGATGGCCCTGAGTTTTCATGTGGAAACCCAAAACGAAATGACAAAATGCCATCACTTTTTATCAATGACATAAGCTTGAAATCACTGATGATGGTATACCGTCTGTATATACCCACCTAACAGTTCCAAGTCAGTATTTTTCACTCCAGCTATCCCATGGGTTGGGCTGATCTCATTTCAAAAATATGGAACGCAAAATGAGTGAGTTCCCATGAGGAAGAGTGGCATATAGTTAAGACTTCAGAGGAGGAAAGCCTTTGTAGTTAGAGTCCAAATCACAATTTTACGCAACTCTTATCAACCATGACCTGGGGCATGTTTTTCAATTTCTCTAAGCCGCAGTATACTCACTTGAAAACTGGATTAGTAATAGGAACGTCTTCATAGAGCTGCTGTGAGTTATGAATAAGTGATTCATATCATCAATAAATTGATGAGGGGAAGCATGCGCAGGACAATGCATGATGCCGACACATTAGCCCTTTGCTGTATCTAGTTAAAAGCCCAAGGATTGGTGACTGCCTAGGTCAGAAGGTGTGGGGAAAAGGAATAGACACAGTGTCACCAGCGAGGCTGAGGTTTCAAGCCCAGGTAACTAGACATTCCTAGTATTTTCCAATGTCCTCCCCACCTCTCTCTCCTAAACACTGAAAACACTACATTTCCTAGCCCCCTTTCAGTTAGGTAGGGCCAGGGCCCCAACTAAGGTGAGACCAGAAACATATCTACAGTGAAAAAAATCTAAAGAGCCACTGGCTCTCAAGATCACACAAGTGTCAATCCTGCACTTGCACAACCCTGAGAGCCAGTGCCTTCCTAGACTTCTCACCAGGTGTTTTCATCCTCTTACCTACGCCCAGTGGGGCTGAGGCCATGTGTCAAGTTCTGGCCAGTGAGTTGGCACTGGAAGGGACACTTGAGAGCCACAGCACCCAGGGATTCTCTATGCCATCTTCCTCTGCACCTGAGGAAGTTGCTTGAGGTAGGTGGTGAAGCTCAGTATCTATGTGAAGCAGGGTCCACTGCCAATGTACATGAACATGTAGCATGATCAAGAAATAAAATTTGGGGGGGGCGCCTGGGTGGCTCAGTCAGTTAAGCGTCTGACTTTGGCTCAGGTCATGATCTCACGGTTCCTGAGTTTGAGCCCTGTGTAGGACTCTGTGCTGGTAGCTCGGGGCCTGGAGCCTGCTTCGGATACTGTGTCTCTCTCTTTCTCCCTATGCCCCTCCCCAACTCACGCTCTGTCTCTCTCTCTCTCTCTCTCTCTCTCTCTCTCAAAAATAAACACTTAAAAAAAAAAGAAATAAAATTTTGTTGTGATGAGCCACTGAAATTTGGAGATGGTTTGTCACTGCAGCAAAACCTAGCCTGTTCTTACTCTCATTTGAGTTATCCTAGTCAGAATAAATCTCTCCATATTTGTCTCTGTCGGCATGAGTAATGAACCCAGGCAGAGGGAGATTTAAATATCAGCCATGACACTTTCTAGTTGTATTTTCTCTGAGCCTCCATTTCCTCAGCCAGTAAAATGGCACCAATAAAAAGCCAAGGCCTGTAGGGTTATTGTGTGGGGTAAGTTTCATCCTATTTGGCTATAAATGGGAATGTCCTCCCTGAGATGCTTCCTGTGGGCAGGCAATGTCTCTATATCCCCAACGCCTAAACCAATGTCTTTGCATATTACAAATATTTAATTGATGCTCATTGATTAAGTAAGAGAAGACTTTGGTTTATGAGTTACAGCAAATTGTTTTACAAAGTAAAAGCTATGAGCCATCAGTGAACCAAGAAAATGGCCCAGATTTTTTCCTGCATCTCTCTGTGAACCTCTTATTCTTTCAGTGCCTGCACCAGCTGGGTTGTCAAGGTTACCTCTCATCATCTTTGGAATATTATTAGATGTTGACCCATATTGTGGCAGAATTATACAGAGACCTGGATGTGTGTTTGCCTTTCCTCCTGTTTCGACTCTACTCACTCTCTTTCCTGATCTGTTTCCCTCATTCTACTGCATTTAAATGTGCAAGAGATTTTACAGCTCGGCTATTCACCAGAATGAGATATCATTGTGTCTCATGCTGACTCAGTGAGATTTCGAGGGACTTAGCCCCAAGCCATGAATAAGTTGCAAAGTTGTTTTCTTAGCACTTAGGTGAGCCTGGCCTCCTATTTCTAACTGTGGGGATACCATGTGGAGTTGCCCTCAGGAGTGCAGTCAAGTCTCTCACTTTCTTAAGCTTTCCTCCACTACTCATGAGCACCACCACTATCCCCATCACATCTCAGGAGTTTATTTGGTCCTGGGTCGGGGACTCCGCTGAGGACTTCATGTGCACTCCATCCCTGAAGTCTTACCACACCTTATGAAAGAGGTGCTAGTAGTGGTCCGATTTTACAGATGAGAACACTGAGGCTCAAGACAGTGAGTTATCCAAGGGCACGCGGTCCTCAAGATCAGAGCTAAGATGAAACCCAGGTTTGGTTTGATCCTGAGTCCTATGATGTTAGCTTTCTCCCGTCCTAAGGAAGATGTAAAAGTGAAGGGGTTCTCAAAGATGGCCCAGCTTCTTTCCAACATGCATTTGAAAAATGGCGATGATAACTAATATTCTGAGTATTTCAGTTAGGGATGGGAAGCAGAGAGGAGATCAGCGGAAGGGATCAGAGTGAGGGATGGGGCCCGAAATAAAACAGCCCTCAGAGCAATAGCCCCCAGTGTCTTTATAAGCTAGACTTTTTTTTTTAATTTTTTTTTTTTTTTTTTTTTTGAGACAGAGAGAGAGCATGAACAGGGGAGGGTCAGAGAAAGAGGAAGACACAGAATCTGAAGCAGGCTCCAGGCTCTGAGCTGTCAGCACAGAGCCCGGCGCGGGGTTCGAACCCAGGGACCGTGAGATCATGACCCGAGCCGAAGTCGGACGCTTAACCGACTGAGCCACCCAGGCACCCCATAAGCTAGACTTTTAAGAGAACAGTAAAAGGATGTTATTTCGCCAAATTATTGGGAGATTTTGTTCGAGTCGCTTCTAAAGGTACGCATGATGAGATTAGAGGTTAAGGAAGAGAAAAGGTATACAAATATTACTACTCTTCAGGCAAGTTTAAAGCATTATACTTCATGCTTAAAATAAATTCTCTTTCAAAAAATTACCTTTTATTTAATTTTGTAAGTTTATTATTATTTTCTTTTAGTAATCTTTACACACAACATGGGGCTTGAACTCACGACCTGATATCAAGAGTCAGAGGCTCTTCTGGCTGAGCCAGCCAAGTGCCCCTCAAAAAAATTACCTCTTAAAACTGAATATCTTTAATCTAAAAAAAAACTGAACTTCTTTAATTGTTGAGGTTGAGCAGCCTCTGTCTGTTGGCCATTATTATCTCCCCTGCAAATTAGCTATTCATAAAATTAGCCTTTTTCTGTAGAAATCTCTTCGTGTATATACAAATGATTTGCAAGAATGTTTTATGTATTATGGAAATTAGGCCTTTTGATTGTCATTATGTTGTAAATATTTCCCAAGTTTGTTGTTTATACTTTGTTTATGGCGTTTTCTGTTTACAGTTACTTTTCATATTCAGGTTTAAAAAGGTAGCTTTGAGGCTTCCAGTGACAAGGAAAGAATTTGGATGTCAAACCCAGTTTCACAAATCAATTTCATGCCAGTAACGAGAAGGCAGGGAGCCACTGTATAATTTGTGAGGCAATTTGCCAAAAGTTTCCTGTTAGTCTCCGGGCATCATTAAATAATAGCCATGTGCTGATTTGGCTACTTTCCACGCAATGCCTTAGAGCTACTCTATCAGCACTCACATCAGTTTGCCATGCCTGGCTGGTCATAATAGGTGTTAACACCAGCCCGTAAAACTACTGCTACTTTATGGATTTGTTGAAATGTCAGGTGATTTGCTGCTGACAGAAAGAATGAAAGAAAGAGGACAAAATAACACTAGAAAGGAGGGAGGGCAAAAACTAAGAGAAAAGGAAAGAATAAAAGAAAAGGGAGGAAACAGGACAAGTAGAAAGGTAAAGAAAGAGGTAGGAAAGAAAGTGGTTGAAAGGAAAAGGAAATTTTTTTTAAAAAGGAGAAAGAACAGGTGGAAAGAAAGTAGAGAATCAAAATATAAGGAAAGATGGATGGATGGGTGGATGGATGGATAGGAGGGAGGGAGGAGAGAGGAAGGCAGGAAGGAAGAAAAGAGGGAGGGAGGGAAAAATGAAGGAGAAAATGAAAAAAAAATGTAAGGCCAAATCCATTTTAACCATATAAAGAATCATAAATCCTAGGGATGAAAGAGAATACAGTTTCTTTAAATCCAAAGCTCTTCTTTTACAAGAAAAAAAAAAAAATTCAAGCCCAGAGAGGTTGAGTAACCTGCCTCACACAGCACATTCACAACAGAATGAGAACCAAATTCCAGCCCAGGCTTCCAATTTCCAGTCTAACTTACCTTCTCTCACACTTTTTATTTCACCAGAAACTTGCGATTGACTTAAACTGACTTAAAGTAGTATCTAACGTAAGTCAGACAAGCTCCAAAAATAGGCCTTCTCCTAGAGCAGAAAATCTTACCCCCTGTGAATTTTTTTAACTGCAGCACATTACTATAACTGAATTTGACCTACAATGTGTAAACTTTAAAAAGACAATTGAGCTAGTGGTTTCTTCCTATTTAAAAAAAAGAGAGAGATAAAGAGAGAGAAGTTGTTTGTAACTTGGTATAGAAAAATGTATTTCAAAGGAAATTACCGAAAGAAAAGGCTACAGTCTTCAGTATTGTTTAGCAGAATTTTGATTTATTTCCCGTTGATAACTGAGGAACATTGTATTTTTTTCTTATTGCTGTTTGAGGCCAGATAAGGAGAAGTAGGAGGTTGACATTGTCACAGTCGGCTTTTCATTTAATGAGTGGGATTTGAGGTGGAGGTTGACTTCCCTAAGAAGGGAGGTGGATAGTGAGTTGTTGAACATCAAAAGGAAAAATGGTGAGTGACTGGAACATGAGAGTGTTTCTCCAGATGCACTTAAACACCAAGAATATCCCCTTTTGCGTGATGGAAATGCGAAATGTGCCCTTTCCTTCTTGCAGTCGGGAGGCAGGGCTGAGAGAGAACTCACATTTCCTTTCAGTCTCCTGAAGGAAGATTCTATAAGATCCTATAACAGTACAAAATCCCTGTGCCCTAATTAACCAACCGGTTATTGCTTTAATTTTCTATTTTACTTTGGCAATGGGGAACTTGCTTCATTCTGTTAATTTATTTTGGACGGCATTCTGCTGTATTAGCTTAGCTGTTTAGAATTTGTGCCAATGAGGCCAGAGTATTTACTTTCATTCATTTATTCATTCAACAAATATTTATTATGCTACACTCACCCACATGGCACTGTTTTGGGTGTTGGGCATACAGCATAAACAATACACATAAAGACAACAATAACAACAAGAGCAACAACCTGCCTGACAAGAGTTTTTACTCTAATGGGTGCCTATGGATAGACAATAAATAAGTTGACACAGTCATATGCGGTATGTTAGGTAGTAATAAGTGCTATGGAAAAAAAATTAAACAAGGGCATAGAGAGGGCAGGGGTAGAAGAAGAGCCTTAATTTTAGATGGGATAAAAAGGAATTCAGGTAAGATGGTCTCTCTGATGAGAAAACACCTGAACAAGGACCTGAAAGAGGTAAGGAGTGAGATGTAGGTGTAACTGAAGGATCTTGGTGGGCAAGGGGAACATGCCTGAGGACAGCCACTCAGGATGCATGGCCAAAGCACCAGGAGGCAGGGAGAGAGCTCAGAGAGGTCAGAGGTCCAGATCTTGTAGAGTCAAGTAGCTACGGGAAGGATTTTCATTCTAAGTCTGAATGAGATGAAAAAGAAAAACCATAGGAGATGCCTGAGCAGAGGGACGTGATCCATGATTTCACATGGTCACATTGGCGGCTGGGTGGAGAAGAGTATATTCAAGGGCAAGGGCAGGGCAGAGTGAGCAGTAAAAGAGGCTATGCCAGCCCAGGCAAGAGATGATGATGACCAGCACGGGACAGCAGTAGTGGAAGAAGAAGTATATGTCAGATGCACCCTGGTATCTGAAGTCAAATGCACATGCATCTGGAGACTAGGAATAATAGAATTTGTTAATGGATAAGATGTGATATGAAATAAAGAGAGGACTCGGGATGATTCCAAAATGGATCCAGTTATCTCCATGCCATTATATATTCAAATAAATCTCCACTGTTCACCACAATCCTCTTCTTCTCTACCTCTACCCGCCCAGGTCCAGTTGTACTGGCTGTCAATATGTTAATACAGGTTGTGTGCCACTGGAACTTACAAAACCTATTCTGCCTTTCCCCTTTGCGGGAATTAGCCAAGTTCACACTGAGTTTAAGACTGTAACTAAACTGGGGGTTCCTGGAGGGATATTGGGTAGGGGGGTGAGCTAAATGGTTGATGGGCATTAGGGAGGGCACTTAGGATGAGCCCTGGGTGTTGTATGTAAGTGATAGATCACTAAAGTCTGCTCCTGAATTCATTATTACACTATATATTAACTAACTTGGATTTAAATTTTTTAAAAAGACTATACTCATAACTGGATTTCTGCTGTACTTGCTTTTTCTTCCTTTTCTATGGTTTCTGGAATTTTCTTTCTGTTTTAATGGCCTGATACGATATGAGCCTTTGTTGTTACTTTTAAACTTCTGGGGAAGCATATCCAGGGTGGGGAGAATGGATGGGGGGACAGGAGAAAGACATAAAGGGAAAGAGAGAGACAAAGAAAGAAGGGATCAAGAGAGACAGAGACTACAAAATGGCCAAATAATAAGTGGATTAGTTGAGTTGGAAAGTGAAGAAATAAATGCGAGAACCATCACTGGGCAGACAGAGCAAAAGAACGTGAGAGGTTACAGTAGATCCGTCACCACCCCCCCCCCCCAACTATCAGAAAAAGATGAGATGTTCACTGGAATGCATACCAATAGCGTCTTCCCCAAGTCAATGACTATAGAACCTAAGGTCGTAGTTCATACCAATTTACTGAGGCAAAGCATAAAAAAAGAGAGAACAAAACTTAGAAGACAAGGAAGAAAACCCGAGTTCAGTATATGCTAACTCAAAACAAGAATTAAACTGTTTTTATAATTTCAAGGAGGACAATATTCTAAATGTGTGACCTAAAAAGATAGTGAGATGGGACAAAGAGTAGCACCAAGATGATGATTTTTGGATGACTTTCATGTGTTGCCTTGAGACCAGATCGAATTACATGCTCATGCTCCATCTCGTTGCATGACAGCTTTTAAGAATATATACAGTAGAAAAGAAGGAAGGAAAACCTTCACAAAAATAAGAGTGAAGAGAAAATATTGGTAATAAAAATAAAGCCAAAGGTAAAATTAGTGTAATCCCACTCATCCTCCAGAAAAGAAAGAAAAAGGTGTACAAACATAAAGTTCTGTGGAGTCACTAGAGATAGTCTGTAAATTTGTTTTTGAGCTTCTTGCCAACCAAAGCAAAGAGGAAAATATGGTCATGAATAAAAACCTACAGTTTCTGTAAGATTAAAACAAACCAGCAGTATGGTGGGAGCTAAGACTAAAATCTAAAGACACTATGTTCTATGGAGACACACATCAGATAAAGACCCTGACAATATTCTTTCAACAAATACAATAACAGTGCATGAGTTTCCTTTTCTCCACATCCTCATCAAAACTTGTTTTTTGTTTTGTTTTTTGCTTTTTGTTTTTTGGTGGGTTTTTTTTTTTTTTTTTTTTTTGTCTTTTTGATGCTAGCCATTTTGGATTTGCTTTTCCCTGATGATGAAAGATGTTGAACATCTTTTCATGTGTCTGTGGGCCATCTGTATGTCTTTGGGAAAATGTCTATTCAGTCCTCTGCCCATTTTTAAAATTGGATTGTTTTGGTTTTTTGTTGTGGAGTTGTATATGTTTTTTATATTTTGGATATCGATCCCTTATTGGATATGTCATTTGCAAATATCTTCTCCCATTCAATAGGTTGTATTTTTGTTTTGTTAACGGTTTCCTTTGCTTTGCGGAAGCTTTTCATTTTGGTGTAGGCCCAATAGTTTATATTTGCTTTTGTTTCTTTTGCCTGAGGAGACACACCCATAAATGTGTTGCA
This sequence comes from Acinonyx jubatus, assembly GCF_027475565.1. Taxonomy (NCBI): domain Eukaryota; kingdom Metazoa; phylum Chordata; class Mammalia; order Carnivora; family Felidae; genus Acinonyx; species Acinonyx jubatus. The sequence continues at coordinate 117,734,417 of NC_069380.1, read as the reverse complement.
AAGGCCCATGTCCAAGAAATTACTGCCTGTAGTTTTCTTTTTTTTTTTTTAATTTTTTTCTTTAACGTTTATTTATTTTTGAGACAGAGAGAGACACAGCATGAACGGGGGAGGGGCAGAGAGGGAGGGAGACACAGAACCGGAAGCAGGCTCCAGGCTCTGAGCCATCAGCCCAGAGCCCGACGCGGGGCTCGAACTCACGGACCATGAGATCGTGACCTGAGCCGAAGTCGGATGCTTAACCGACTGAGCCACCCAGGCGCCCCAACCTGTAGTTTTCTTTTAGAAGATTTATGGTTTCAGGTCTCACACTTAGGTCTTCTAATGTCCTTAATAAATTTTTCATCTTTTCCTCTTTTTAAAATGTTTATTATTTAGTTTTGAGAGAGAGAGAGAGGGAGATAGGCAGAAGGAGAGAGAGAGAGAGAGAGAGAGAGAGAGAGAGAGAGAGAGAGAGAGAGAATCCCAAGCAGGCTCCCCACTGTCAGCACAGAGCCCAATGCGGGGCCAGAACTTGCAACCGTGAGATCATGACCTGAGCCAAAATTGAGTCAGATGCTTGACCGACTGAGACACCCAGGCATCCCTCATCTTTTCCACTTCTTAAGCAAAAAAACATCACCAGTTAATTCTGGTAAATTTCATTTCAAGTTAATATGTTTTAGAACTATCACAAATGTACCATAAAATGATCCTTGCCACTGTGGTAACAATTTGACCTAGCTGTCACTTTCTTTATGCCAGCTAGTAGGATAAAAAGGCAACAGTTTCTAGGTGTAATTTCCACAGATGCTTTAGGTAAAACAATGACATCCTTTGTAACTTCTGCCATTTGACCCGTGTCAAGCAAGATTTCTGGAAACGTATCTATTTGAACGATTCTGCTGTGATCAGAGCCAAATGCACTAGATGGAAACCTTCTGATTGGGGCCAAAGAAGCCAGGATTATTGGCTGTGCTGTGGGTGTTCGTGGGGTTAGCAGAATTCTGAAGGTCACCATCATTAGTATCAACATGGCCACGTAATGCATTTCTCAACTTGCTCAACTGTAATAAATGTGCTTAAAACGGAGCTAATTTACAAGTTAAATGCACATGTGGGATAGTGATCAGGGCACTGTGCTGGTTTAGGTGTTTAGTTCTAGGGGAAACAAAAGGTATGTTAATATTTTATTCATCTCCAAATTAACTCTAAAGTATGTGTCCTTGTATAGCCCCTCCTCAGGCAAATAAGTTGTTAAAATTAACGTATAAAAATCTAAATGAATTTTTTTTTCCTGGCACCTGTTTGATGACAGAGAATTATAATCAATGGCAAAATTGCCCTTGAAGACAAGTTTTCATTTCCTCCCACAGGGTGGTCAGAACGCCTGTGAGGGTTTGCTCTCGCCCCTTCAAAAGTCCCCTCTTCCTTTTCTCTGGCTGCCTCCCCCTTTCATTCTTGTGCCTATGCAGATATTCAAGGAGATGCAGATCACTTTCACTTCTGCTGGGGAAATTACAACACACTTCTTTAAGTAGAGACCAGGAGGAAACTCAGATCTTCAGACGCCAAATTATTGGGCTTTAGAGGATCAGTGAACTTTGAAGCCCAGTAGAACCATAAAACGCCTGCATGTCCGAGAGAGGCACAGGGGCAGAATGGGAAAGGAACGGAAAGGAGTTAGAAAGGGAATCGGGGAAGAAAGAAAGAGGGGAAGATGGAAACACATTGTTTAGTGTGAATATTCACGCACTCATCTATTGAACAAATCCTTTGTTAAACATCAGAAAGTTCCCAGCACCAGACCTTACAAGTTAGTTTTCACAAAGGTCTGACCGCGGGGAGTATCTGCTGACTCAGTAGCTCTTAGCTGAACCAGGAAATGCACCAAAATTAGGAGAGTTACTGTATTAATCAGGGTCACTCTGAAACAAGTTATATCTGAGAGAAAGAATCCTCTGATCTGAATTCTTTCTCTTCTTGTGAAATTCCCTGCTTCATGTTCAAAGCACAGAACACACAAGCAGTAGCTTTTGTCCACCAAGTGTCATGCTTCTTCTGGAAAAAAGGAATCTGCGTCACTTCTAAGCTAGATTTCGTCCGCTGCTCTCAGAGCGTTGGCCCAGAAAGGGGGCCGGTTTCCGTGATGACTGAGACAGAAGTAGGTGCAGTTTGTGTCCCACAGATACTAACTTTGATAAGTACTTACTGAATGCCTCCTCTGGGCAGGAATGGAGAGCAGCAAAGCATAGCTCCTACTCTCCTGGGGCTTTAAGTGTAACTTCAGAGTGAGAATTTTCATCTCTCTGGCTCCCTCTCTAAAAAGCAAAGATGGCTTTTCAGAGGCTGCTTCATTTAAGGAAGGTAGGTACTATTTTCATTCCCATTCTCCAGCTGGGTAAAGTGAGTGCTACGGAAGTCAAGTTACTTGCTAAAGGTCACCCGGAGGTCAGAGCATCAGAAAAAGAAAAAAAGAAAAAGAAAAGAAAGAAAAAAGAAACGATCACAGGACTATGTCATACTCTGGGTAGTTTAAACTGAAAAGGAAGAAAACACTTTTTGTGTGTGGGCTTATCTAAAAAGAAATGTGTTGCTCTGTGTCTCAGTTTCATGTATTCAGCAAGTAAGAGCCAGACACTATTCTAGGCAGTGAGGATAGAGCAATGAACAAAACAAACCTCACATGGGGCTTACATTTAGATAGGGGAGCCAGACAATGCACTTCCGAAATGTCTAATGTGCTAGATGAAAGTGCTATGAAGAAAATAAAAACGTAGCAAGAGAGTAGAGTGACTGATGGTGCTGTTTTGGATGGCGTGGGGCAGGGGCTTCTCTGGGGAGGTGAGGTGTGAACAGGGCTCTGAATGAAATGACAGAGCACTTCATGTGGTCATGTGGACCTCTAAGGGACTCCAGGTAGGGGGAGAGCAAGGAAGAAAGCTTTCACAGAGGAAAACACTTGGCAAGTTTAAGGAACAGCAAAAAGACCAGCGTGGCCAGAGAGAACCCGGGGCAGAGGCCCGGAGACTTGGGCCAGCAAAGCAGCCACGGGCCGGGGTGGAGATGTTGGCTTCGACTCTTAGCGGGATGCGGAGCTATGGAGGGTTAGAGCCAAGGACTGCCAGGCACCTGGCTTAGTTTTCACAGGATCCCTCTGGCTGGCGTGAGGAGAACAGACTGTAGGGGGGGAAGCAGGGAGAGAAGCCTGGAAGCTTGCGATCCTCTAATGGGAGACACGGTGAGGACTTGGGGAGGCATGTGGCGGTGGGAAGCAGTGGAAAGTGGTCATTCGCAGCAAGCGTTCTGAATGCAAAGCCAACGGGATTTGCTGAAGGGTTAGAAATGATAAATGAGAGAGAGAGTTTTACAGATCAGATAATCTTGCCGATCCGTAAGTTCCTCCCAGCTTAACATTGCAGGATCCCCATCAGAGCCCTGGAAAACACTGTTGTCTTGGGCACTTTTGGCCTAAACAAGATGACATGTACCTTCGGTCCTGGTTCCACCTGCTACCATCCGAGAGGCTAGGGCAAGCTGAGTATCTCCCACTACTCCCTAGTGGCTTAGCTGTGAATCAGGGATGATCATGTCCGCTCTTCCTACTTCAAAAGGATGCTGAACAAAACTCTGTAAAGTTGAGGCAGTACAAGCTTAGGGATTATAAGCTCCATCATCAGCACCATCAGAGTTAGCTTTATGAGCCAGTTGAGTTGCCTCTGGTGTATCATTAATAGATTCTAGGAAGTTCCCCTGCCCCAAATTCTCCGTCCAACGGTTTGTCATGATGAAAGAATTTCACAATGAACCTGATTCCTTTCTGTTAAGGCATGGTGGACCTCAGACATCCTCCTTTAAAATAGAAACTTTAATTTGACCTACTGTCAGTCATTTGTCATTTTACATGAATTAAACCTATCAGATTGCTTTTCTGCCATCATAGCTAACTTAAGTGGGAATGGGAGAATGGGCAGAATAAATGGGGCAGAAAAGGCAATTGTTGTGGGGTTGCTGAGTATACTGTGGACAGATGAAGAAGATTCGTTGGGAGAGTGGCCTCCAAAAATAAACTGTATCTACAGTAAAATGTCCAGATTTGCCTGACATCATGGTGTTTCTCTCATGTAATAAAAATGAAGTCCTAGAAGCATGTCTCCTTGACATAATTATAACAAGTAGGTACAGAAGCCAAATTGCTCTAGAAAAATATAGAACTCATGGAGAATCATGAATAAACTGGTCCCCGTTGCACACTTGTTTAATTATGGGTATCCCTTCTTTGCCTCAGCCTTTAAAGAGTCCCTGTCCCCTAAATATTTCTGGAAATGCCCAGGGGTGCTAACATGTGATTGAAAATAATTCTGTTGAGCGTCCCCACCGTGACAGGACCTGGGCTCCAATGCTCCCACAAAGATGTCCCTCAGGACTAGAGGTCTGTCCCCAGTTCCTGCTGCTGTCACCGTGACCACCACCTGGAAATGCTGCAGGCCCTATATGTTGGTAAATTTGGAACACCTGCCAGGGAAGCTGGGGACCCTTGTCACCTTCCCAGGCAGCAAAGCGAGAGCTAAACACTTGCTGAGGGGGTTCCACAGCAGATGTGTTCAACCTCAGATGTGATGGCGGTTCGTGGCAGGACTTTCTCCCTGGAGGTGTGGTGGCCACGCAGAGAAGTCATCACCCCATACCCTGACACTGCTCCGGAAGTACTGTTCCTCCAAGGTGTAAACAATGCTCCTGTCATCTTTGCAGCTAGCAGCCACACCTCAGGGATGGTCACGTCCATGCCCAAGCCACTATAACTGTGATTGCCAAGCCAGTGTCATGCCACACTTGGCGGGAGCCACCACGGCAAAGTTATTTGAGCCCCAATGTGTTACTCCTGTTGCAGAGTTAACATTCTTCCGTATCACAGCCACTGTGCCTTTTGTTCCCCAAGGCTGCTGACAAGCCCCTGAGGTGACTGGGTGAGGAAAAGTTCTGGTGTCAGCTAAGATACTATCTGTAACCCCACTCTGCACTAATGATAACTTTGATCATGTTTCATTCTTCCCTGGAGGTACCTGTTCCACTGAGCAATCTGTCCTCCGTGTGGGAGTAACCTCGTTTCTGCACATCGGTGGGCAAGATTTTGATTTTTCTCAGGAGGCTTGTAAGCCCTGTTGAAATTCAGTAGATAGAAATGGATGCATTGGGTCGGGGCGGGGGTGGGGGATGCCTGGGTGGCTCAGTCAGTTAAGTGTCCAAACTCTTGATCTCAGCTCAGATCATGATCTCAGGGTTCATGGGCTTGAGCCCTGCGTGGAGCTCTGCACTGACAGCGTGGAGCCTGCTTCAGGTTCTCTCTCTCCCTCCCACTGCTCCTCCCCCATGCACTCTCTCTCTCAAAATAAAGGAATAAACAGTTTTTAAAAAAAAGAAGAAGTGAATGTAGACAGGCATGGCCCACCCCCACTTCCAGGAGCTCCAGAGCCCTGGGCCATACCTAGTCCTGGCACTCTGCAGTCCTAGATCATATCTGCACCTTTTCCCTCTTCTGCTCTGAAGGGACCCCAAACAGTACATCCCATGAAACCACAAAGATCGAAACCTCCCCTTCCCTCCTCGTTATCTCTGCACCAGCAAGAAACAGATGATTAAATTCACAACACGCTTAGCTGGTACTGATGCTTAACTGGGAGTTTCTGAGTGCAATTCAGAACTGATTCAAAGCAGGGATCTGTTTTTTGAGTGGTTGCATTTAAATGCTCAAGGCTCCCAAATAGGGCAGGACCTCACTGAGGAGGCAGGCTGTGAAGTACAGAGTGCCAGCACCGTTCCTTAAAATAACATGCGTTGCGAAGCTTTTCCTCTCATAGACGTAAAATATCTTCATGGGACAAAGTAGAAAAGTACAGAAAAATATATTGAAGAAAATAATAATCAACTATCATCCACTTCCCACAGACAACCATGGTTAATATTTTAACGCATTTCCTGTGAAAGCATTTAAGATAAATTAATGTATTTTAGGAAACAGCTAATATCATTGAATAAAATACATAAAGATATGTCAAAAGCAAAGGCCGTCTTATACACACGCAATTGATACACACATGTATATGTATGTGTAAAATAAGTATAAGTAGATATTAATAAGTATAAATAAGAATATACAGATATTTTTTGTGAGCATTTTCCCAGATAGCAAAACACAATTTTTGAGGGCAGTATTCTGTCTTCTGGAAGTAGCATAGTTAATTTAAACGTTCTCCCTTTGGCTGGTTTTAGGGTGGTTTCCATTTTCTTACTATCGTTACACTGCCTCCCCTATCAGTGAGGAAGAACATATTCTTAGGAGCAGAATTTCTTTCTCAAGGGATGTATGTATTTGGCATCTACTAATATATACGGCTGAAATGCATCCAAGATACTTTGTTCTGACTGCGTGCCCAGAAGGTTCCAGCTGTGTGACTGTGCCAAAGAGGAGGCAATGCCATTCAGTGCCCCTTCAGCTTTTTGTTCCTGATGGGAGAAATCTTGACAGTGGTTTCCAATATTCCTCTGCCTGAGAGTAGAGACATAGCCTGATCAAATCACTTAACTTCGTCCTGCCTCTGTTTACTTACCTGGAAAATGAGGAGAAGCTCATTGATTTTGTAAACTGCAAACTACGCGAGGATGAGGTATGAGTTTAACCATATAATGTGGTTATAGAGCGAACACAAATTAATCAGTGCCCTGGTGTCAGACTGCAGGTTTTGAATCTTATATCTGTCATTCATTTTGTATTATTATGTAACTTGCCCAAGTGACTTAACTTCTCTTTTCCTCTACTTCCTCATCTTTAAAATGGATGAGAATAGCACTACCTCATAGGTACGGATTAGGTAAGATCCTTAAAGTGTGCATCATGTGTTAGTGACTATTATTGTTGTTGTTACTTATTATTAAGCAGAGAATTTAGACTCAATGCGAAACTGTCTCTGGCTTTCTGTTAAATGTTTTTAAAGCACGGGTGGTATTTGTAGTTACAAAGTTACAAAGTAGCTTTATTCAAAGTGACAAATCAAATTAGTAAGGTCAGTGTCTTTCAAAATTTTTGCCCTGAAGTAATAAGTTCTGTAGAGGGTGCCCTAGGGACCTCTGATGGGGAATGGGGTGGTAATCAGAATGGTAAGGGCGGTTAGGTCTTCAGGACCCCCAGCACATAGATTTGTGGGGGTTTGTTTGTTTTGTTTTTAATTTTTTTAAATGTTTATTTATTTTTGAGAGAGAGAGAGTGCGTGAGAGGGAGAGGGGCAGCAAGAGAGGGAGACACAGAATCCAACGCAGGCTGCAGCCTCTAAGCTGTCAGCACAGAGCCCAACGCAGAGCTCAAACTCACGAACCACAAGATCATGACCTGAGCTGACATCAGACATTTAACTGACTGAGCCACCCAGGGGCCGCCATACATTTGTTCTTATGGCAAGAATTGTTAGCTGACAAACAAAATCATTTCTTCATCTTGGAAGCACAAGTAGACCTCATTTTCCAAGTGCAGTGCAATTAGGCGTTACCATTGGCCATTGTGGGCCATATGATGTCTGTCTCAACTACCCCCAACTCTGCCATTGCAGCGTGAAGGAAGCCTTAGACAATATGTCAACAAATGTGTGTGCTGTTTTCCAATGAAACTTCACAAAACTTTGCTGTAGTTTGCCCCCCCCGGACTAGAGCATGGGGAGCAAAGGAGGGTTATACCAAATGGTTGGACGACAGAACTTGCCAGACAGACGGGAAGGACCTTGTGGACCCTAGTGTGAAGCGTAGCTTTTATCCTCAGAGCAGGAGGGAAGGCTTCAGAAGGTTTTAGAAAGATGTTTAGCCTGATATATATAAACCCAGTGCCCAGTGGATGAGTGTTTCAGCTTTCAATCACCATGTGAACCACTGACCCCATTTAAATATTCTTCTGTGAATTTCCTAAGCAAGCTCCTGATCAAGTTGGTAACTTCAAGGCAAGACTGGCAGGCTGGCCCCAAGGAGTTTCACAAGGTGGCATCATGTTGCCACAGCTTTAGCTCCAATCCTCAGGCAGGATCAGAACCCTGAATCTAAGTCCCTCACCCCTCTCTTCCTGTCTGAATCACTAACACTAAATCCATGTGATTAACATACTAAGTCAGAAGCCCAGCTGAGTAACCATCAACAAAAACCAAAGCAGCCTATTCACTCCCCATAGACCTGACTACATTTGAGTAACATAACAGCAATCACAGTGGTTAGTTAGCATTTATTAACAATGTGCCAGGCATGGTGCAAAGCCCTTTATATGATTACCTAGTTTCATCCTCACAAGAGGCCTGTTTGGTAGAAACTGTGGTTAAGCCCCCTTCACAGAGAAAGTCAGAGATTCTGTAACTTGTACGATGACAAAGCGAGTAAGTGTGAGAGACGGGAGCTGAACCCACGTGGTGTGAACCAGAGCCTGGGCACTTAACCACTACAGCATGGTGTCCCCTGGAAGGCAGACATGTTCGGAAAGTTGCCAGTGTATCGAATCCGTGGGGAAAAGGAAGGCAAGGAAATCCAATTTTACGGTCATCAGGCTCACATGGCCCAAGAAATTCATCTCCCTTAAGAAAGGCATTGCCAGCAAGTCCTCAGCTCACAGTCCTGGGTTTAGAACACTCTATCCACCTCCACCCCAGGAGGTGGCCTATCTGCTGGGACAGGAATTCCCAAATCCTGTTATCTATGGATGGGGCTGGAGGAAATACTGCTGAGGTTTGCTTTAGCAACTCCCTTTTGCCTCTGTGTCTCATCTTACCTGCCTTTCTGTGTCTTTAGATGACTTTGCATCCATTTTATGTGAATTTCATAATTAAACTCCAAGGGTAATTCCCTTGGTCCCACCCCACCACCAGGGAGTCCCCAACATGATAGATTAACCCTGCCTAGTAAGACTGCAAACTGTTTCAGAATCCTTATTTGTATCTCCATCGGAAAGAGGGGGGAAAAAAGCCATATCTGGGATGCAATCATCAGTAAAAACAGTTTGTCACATTAAGTAATGAAAATCCTACCCTCCTCCTACATGTGTACACCAGGGCTCCACCTCAAGGACTGGAAATATTACAGTTGCCTAGGTATGCTCAGGAGTTCACTGAGGAGAGGGAATTCGCATTTGAACTCCTTTAAAAAAGCAGACAGAAATGAATGAAGGATCTGCTTGAATAGACAAGACTAAATCCATATGAGCTGTGAATTATATTCCCAAGAGCAAATCAAATCTTACATCCACTTACGTGGATGCTCTGCCCAAAGAATGAGAAAAGTGAAAGCACATGTGAGGAACAGAGAGCAGATACAGTTGGTGCGGTCTTGCAGAGAGACAGGTTGAGAGGATGAATGAGTGTACCAGAGCCCCAGGGTTAGCCCCAGATAAACAGCTGTATAGTGAGCCACAGAGCTTGCACATATCCAGGCATGTCTCACTTGTACCTCTGAGACAAGGCTTGACCCAATAATTAGTGTACCATAAAGTTTTAATCAAAGTTGTTTTTTCAAAGTGCTGCTTTGAACACGAGTTATCATACAGGAGTTTAGAAGTTAGTCAAAGAAGTCTCAACAAGCAGATCCTTTAAACTCAGCCTTCCCTTGGCCCCTGCCTACTCTTGATCATAATCTGGATGAACTTTAACTTCCCACCTCCAGTGGAACATATATATCTTTACAAAACAAATAGCAATGGCCTAACTGTTGCGCTTGCTTAAGTCAGCTGAATTGTAACAATGTATCAATATTCCAAACAAAATAGAAAGCGTATGCTGGCCTTAATAACTTCTTTCTGTTTTTATTATTGCTGTTGATATCAAATTCATATGATATACGCTTCACCATTAAAGAAAAATACAATTCACTGGGTTTTAGTGTATTCTTAGTTTTGTACATCCCACTACCTAATTCCAGAGCTTTTCCATCACTCCAGCAATAAACTCTATACCTGTTAGAAGTCACTCCCCACTCCCTCTTTCCCAAATTCCCAGGCAACCACTAACCAACTTTCTATTTTCATGGATTTGACTATTCTGGACATTTAATACAAATGGAATTATATAACATGTGACCTTTTGTGTCTGTCTTCTTTAAAATTTTTTTGCATGTTTATTTATTTTTGACAGAGAGAGAGAGAGAGCATGAGCATGAGCAGAGGGAGACAGAATCAGAAGCAGGATCCAGGTTCTGAGCCGTCAGCACTGAGCTGGAAGTGGGGCTCGAACTCACAGACTGCGAGATCATGACCTGAGCTGAAGTCGGACGCTCAACCGACTGAGCCACCCAGGCTCCCTGTGTGTCTGTCTTCTTTTACTGAAATAATGTGATTGATACCTGTTGTAGCATGTATCAATTAGTACTTCATTCTTTTTTATGGCTGGATAGTATTCTTTTGTATGGATATGCTTTTGTTCATGCATTCATTAGCTGATGAACATTTAGGTCATTTCCATTGTTAGGCTATTAAGAATAATACTGTTAAGGACATGCGTGTATAAGTTTTTTCTGTGGATAAATAAATTTCTTTGTTTCTCCTCAATAGACACTTAGGAGTAGAATTGCCAGCTCTGTGTTTAACTCTTTGAGGAACTCTGATGGCTGTGCCATTTTACAATCTCATCAGCAATATATGAGAGTTCCAGTTTCTCTACATTCTTACCTACACTTATTTTTTTCCCATTTTTTAAGTTATAGCTATCTTAGTGAGTATGAAGTGATATCTCATGTGTTTTTTGCTTGCATTTCCCTAGTGACTAATGATGTTGAGCATCTTTTCATGTGTTTATTGGCCATTTGCATGTCTTCTTTAGAAAACTATTCAAGTCATTTGCCCATTTTATTTTTAAAAAAAATTTTTTAACGCTTATTTATTTTTGAGACAGAGAGAGATAGAGCATGAGTGGGGAAAGGGGCAGAGAGAGAGGGAGACACAGAATTGGAAGCAGGCTCCAGGCTCTGAGCCATCAGCCCAGAGCCCAACGCGGGGCTCGAACTCACGGACCGCGAGATCGTGACCCGGGCTGAAGTCGGACGCTTAACCAACTGAGCCACCCAGGCACCCCGTCATTTGCCCATTTTTAAAGCATATGGTTGTCCTTTTATTATTGAGCAGCAAAAGTTCATTATATATTCTGGATCTACCTTATGATTTGCAAATATTTCTCCCATTCTGTGAGCTGTCTTTTCATTTTCTTCATAATGTCCTTTGAAGCAGAAAAGATGTTGATTTTGATGTAGTCCAGGTTGTCAACTACTTTTTCCTTGTTTGGTTGTGCTTTTGGTGTCATACCTAAGAAACCATTACCTAATCCAAGGTTACAGAGATGTACACCTATGTTTTCTTCTTAGGGTGTTACCGTTTCAGATGTTACATTTAAGTCTTTGATCCATTTTGAGTTAATTTTTGTATGTGGTGTGAGTTAAGAGTCCCACTTCATTTTTCTGCATATGACCATCCAGTTGCCCCAGCACCATTTGTTGGAAAGATTATTCTTTCTTCATTGAATAGTCTTGACATTCTTGGCAGAAATGCGTTGACAACAGACATGTGGGTTTTTGGACTTTCAGTTCTTTTCCATTGACCTATATGTCTAGATTTATACCAGTACCACACTAACTTGATTACCATAGCTTTGTGGTAAGTTTCGAAATCAGGAATTGTGAGCCCTCCGAATTTACTCTTCCTTTTAAAGATTATTTTGCTGTGCTGAGTTAATAACTTTAAAACATCAAGTTAATTCTCTAAGGGAAGACGCTTTCAAAAAGGCACTGTGACCTCTGCTTGGTATGTAGTAGGTACTTTTTTTTTAACGTTTATTTTTGAGAGTCCCGGAGGAGGGGCAGAGAGAGAGGGAGACACAGTATCCAAAGCAGGCTCCAGGCTCTGAGCTGTCAGCACAGAGTCCAACGCGGGGCTTGAACTCATAGACTGCAAGAACATGACCTGAGCTGGAGTCGGACGCTTAACCGACTGAGCCACCCAGGTGCCCCTAGTAGGTACTTTTGAAAATGCTTGTTGCACGGAATAGATTAATTTTATCTCTGTTCCAACTCTGAATGCCAAAGTCACTTGTTTGGAGCCTCTCCTCAACCTCTTCTCCTTTCTAAGAAAATAACTCTGTAAATATTTTATATTCTGTAAATATATCTGTTGGAGCACCTGGAACACTTAATTATATTTATTTGTTTATGTGTCTATTTCCCCCATTAGACTATAACCCCATCAAGGACTAGAATCACATCTAATTCATCTCTAGGTCCCCAAAGTCATGCCCTGAGTAGATGACCAATGTGTGTTTGTTGGAAGGAAAGAAGGCAATGATCAAAGAAGGGAAGATGGGTGGGAAGGTAAGAGAGAAGAGAAAGTAAAAGAGAAAGAGAAAAGAAATAGCCTACATTTACTAAATGTTTATAAAGTTCCGTACATTGTTTTAAGAGGCATTATCTCATGCATTCTCATAGCAACCTTACAAGTATTCTTATAATCCCCATTTTACAGTTAAAGATAGTAAGACAAATAATTAAATAATTTGCCCAAAGTCATACAATTAGCAAGTAGCCTAGGCAGCCCGGCTCCTTGGTTGTTTTCTTGAAAAACACACCATGCTACCTGTCAACTAAAGACTAAAATAAAGATAGATCCCTGGGCTGTCCATTTAGAGATTGGTTCAGTAGGTTTGAGGTGGTGCCCAGTTATCTGTACTTTAAATGAATTACCAAATGATTTCATGGACAACTCCATTGGAAACAACATTATAAAGGATGCCCAAATAAAACACCAGGGAGGGTCAAAGCAGGGAAGACTGGGTGAGATGTCATACTTGGAAGGAAGAGCTAGGAAAAGTTAGGGACACCTGGATACTAGTAAAGATAAGTGGGGGGTGGCGGGTAGGAAAAACAAGCTATTTGTAGTCTAACCAAGGAGGAGAATGGACCAAGCAATGAATACCACTTCAACCACTGGCTCCCAGTTGGTCCTGTCTGTGACTGTGTTGCATACAATGCATGTACCTTTTACTAAGTCCATATCATACCTAAAGTCTACTTCAGAATATCCTATGAGTGGGGCACCTGGGTGACTCACTCCGTTGAGCGTCCGACTTCAGCTTGGGTCATGATCCCGCAGTTTGTGAGTTCGAGCCCTGCGTCGGACTCTGTGCTGACAGCTCAGAACCTGGAGCCTGCTTCACATTCTGTGTATCCCTCTTTCTCTGCCTTCCCCTGCTCATGCTCACTCTCTCTGTCTCTCAAAAATAAACATTTAAAAAAATGAAAAAAAACACAAAGATTATCCTATGAGCAAATGAATGATCGACAAAAACAAGACAAACAACTAGCCTGTATTTATTGCTTATCATCACCAGGCTATGTTCTCAGCGCTTTATATATAAGAACTCAGTCTTCACAACATTCCTGAGGCTGGTACTATTGTCTTCCCTCAGGTTACAGGTAAGGACTCTGAGGCACACAGAGGTTAGGAAGTTTATCAAGGTCACATAGGTAACAAGTGGAGAACCAGATTCAAACCCAGGCAATTTGGCCCCAGAGTGGGTACCCTTAACCACTATGCTGCTTCTAGATGGAAGATAATGAAGGATGAGGCCCATTAATGTTGTAATTCAGAAAAGCTACTTGAAGCACATTCTCAGCTGAACAAAACGAACACACACACCCTTCTGAACCCCTGTTGTTGGCCCAGCCCCAGTAAGAGTGTTAGGAATACTATGAGGACTTTGAGAGCACTTGGCTCTCTCCCCTCAGAGGCTGCAGAAGCCAACATCAGGTGGCTAGTCACTTGTATCCCTGGTAGTGGGGGTGTGGAGCAGGAAAGAGTCCCAAAGCCAAAATCAAAACCCAGTCTTCTGCTGCCTTGCTCCATGCTTTGTCTTACTATGTTATACAAACTTTGATGGCAAAGTGAAAGGGTTTTTGATGGCATGGATATAAGTAAACAAATGAATTTGTGAGTTGACACATCACCAGCAATAAATTCATAAAAAGTCAATATTGACATGTGAAGATTAATATATCACTGTGTTTAGTGTGTAGAGAATTCAGCTAGGAGTTAGGAAAGCTTGCATGTTCATTTTGGTTCCTTGGCAGGTCAGTCACACTACAGACAAATCATTTCATTTCTTTGTGCTTTTCATTCTTTTGGCTATAGAATTTTGCTGGTTAAAGAGCATGAGATCAACCTCCTCGCTTTTAAATGTCTTTCTTTATTTGAGCATGCTCAGTTGGATATGGAAAATCTATGGTTCTCTTGGGTTTCATAACGATCAGATCCCACAGGGATATGTAACTTGTGTGGTTTATAGAATTATAGGACCCCAGAGCTGTGGGGATCCTGATAAATCATATAGTGAAAATGTCCAGGTAGTGGCTGAATTTCCTTTACAAAAACCCCAGCAGGTGCTCAGTGAGTCTCACTTTGCAATTCATCATATAAAGAGGAAAGTGGTTTAGTTTAAAGGAACCTACTGGTGTGTGTGTGTGTGTGTGTGTGTGTGTGTTCTCTAATTGGGGTATGCCTACCTGTCCTTTTCACTTTTTGCAGAGATTGTGATTTGTTGGTTTCCTTACATTGCCAGTTCCTAGCACAGGGTTTAGTGACAATAATCATGTAATATAACAGCGCTTATGAAATGTCAGAGTTTATGGGTTTTTAGAGTAGTTTATTTAATCTGTACAAAGCAAATACTATTATTACCTTTATTTTTCAGATAAAGAAATTGAGATTCAGAGAGGTTAAGTAACTTGCCTGAAGACACATGTCTACTAAGAGGTAGGGTCTCAAGTCTATTTCAGACTGAGCTGGAGCTATTAATAACTAAATAAATGTTTACTGAATCAAATTAATGATATTCCTATTCATGCCTTATTTCCCTGAAATGGATGAAAGAGAAGTGTAAAGCTTATATATGTAAAACATTAGCAATATTTGTGTTAAGCCTTGTGGATGTAATTCAACTAAGGGATTGATATTTTTATATTAGCAGAGTTTTTTCTTCAGCTATCTGCTTTGAGTATCAAAAACAAATAAGAAGACGTTAAAATATTTTAGTACATACTTCACTAGACCGTAGTTACAGAAACTGTATTTAAGTTAATATATTATCAAGTCTACTATAAATAAAGCAATAAAATTTAAGACTGCATTGATATGGAAAGCAGAGTAATAATTTAGGCTGTCCTAAAGAGGAACTAAGTAAAACATTTCTTTTGGAGTATTAACTGAGGTTTTGTTTTTCTTTTAAAGCATAGCCTAAAATAGAGAAGCAATTTCTATATTAATTGAAAATGAAAATTTGAGGCAGAATGAACTGAGGTTGATAGTCTCACTTATGTACATACGTTTTAAAGAAACAGTTTGGCCATCTCACCTAGTTAATCATTAACAGGAAGCTGTAGCCAAACTCTTGAAGAAGGTAAAGTTTATTTTTAGACATCCAACTGGCTTCTCTCTCTGGCCTCCCCTTCTCTTTTAGGGTCACCCTAGATGCCCTGTAACCTTAGCCTGTGTCTTTGTTTCAGAAGTAGCAGCACCCATGTTTTAGACCTTGAATTTTTATGTCAGGATCATTTCAGATGCAAGTGTTAAAGAGGTCATTCCAACCAGCTGAGGTGAAGGAGGAAAAGAAGGAGAAGGAGAAAGAGAAGGAGAAGCAGAGGAAGGGGAAGAGGTGGAAGAGGAAGAAGAGGAAGAAGAAGGAGAAGGAAAAAGAAGAAGGAGGAAGAGGTGGAGGAGGAGGAAGAGGAGGAGGAGGAGGAGAGGAGGCAGAGAGAGGAGAAGTAGTAGTGGTGAGGGGAGGGGAAGAGAAGAAAAAAGGAAACAGAAGAATGGGGAGGGTGAGAAAGGAGAGGAGGAATTTATCAGAATCTGTAATGTTGAAGTCTAGGGGTAGCCCTAGTCTCAGGATCTGGACATCCAAATTTTATTATTGGGAATCTATTTCCAGATCTCTTTGGTTCCCCCACCCCCCCCCCTTTTTTTTTTACCACCCTCACTGTATTGGAAGTTCTAAGTGGTACAATACAGTTCTCCAAGCTTGCATTTTATCAGTTTGAAAAGGGCATGTTTCTGAACAGTCCCAAAGGACCTAAAAGGAAGACTCGTTTTTGCCTGTTAAGTACCCATCTCTAAACTTAGTCTCTGATAGGACAGGCCTGACCCATCCATAGAGTTTGGGATGGGGCTAATCCCACCACAAATATATGGACTGAAGTTGGGGAAAGGATAGTTTTCCAAAGGAAAATTGAAGTTCTAGTACCATATGTGGAGAGTAGATGCATGGCGGGCAAAACAATATCTACGTACCATCTGGTCCTCATAGAGGACATAGAAGACACTCACAGAGCAAGGAGGTTGGTCATCACAATCATTGTGGTATCCCTAAATGATCCCTTTCAGGTGACTCTTCCCAGTTCATATATAAACCAATCCTCTTGAAGTTATAATACAGTTAGCATAAGGATGGATTAGCAAAATTGGGTCCCTAAGCAACACGTGAGGGTCTTCAGGTAGAAGCCTGCTTGGCACAGCTATCCATGACTCTTCCTCTAACTGAATTTTTCTAGAATGCCTAAAGGAATATGAAAGTAGAAAATGAGCTGGTAATGGACAAGCATATTTTCAATAAGCCTACTAATGTGGCACATTTGGGCACTTGATGATTTGTTATCAATTACAATTGACTGAGTAATTTTAATTCTATACTACAGAAATACATTCACAACGGTGCAAAGATATAGCCACAAGGGTGTTCATTGCAGCATGGCTTCCAATAGTGAGAAACTGGAAACAAATATTCATCAACAAGGAAAAGTTTAAATAAATTATAATATAGCCAACAATAGATACCTATGCTGCTATTACCGGAAAATACTGACATGGAAACATGCTCCAAAAACATTTGATGAATAAAATTGAGAAATATGCATAGTAAAATCCCACTTAAAAAATAGTGTGTGTATACATGCATAGACAAAAATGTTCTAAAAGGATGCACACCGACTCAAAAATAGTTATATCTGCAAAATGGGATTGTGTGGGGGAGGGGGTTTTCGCTTTTGACTTTATGCATTACTCTCATTTAATGGTTGGATTTTTAAAATAAGCATGTATATTTAAGCATGGATTATTTTAAAGTTTTTTTAAGACCGAAGTAATATCTATCTAAAGATACGTTTCAATCTTCTAATGCTATCTACACAGTGATAACCAGTTTTCTTGGAAGCCCCTGATCTTCCTTCTGTAAAATCTTTCCCCCTTGTCATAGTCAAAGCTTATACCCTCACTCCTCACTGTTCTCCATTTGCTCTATAAAGTGACCTAGTCAGGACATATAGCCGTATTAGGCATTATTTCTAATAATATAATGAAAAAAACCTGACTTATAAAGCATGTATGAAACATACTACCAGAATATTCATTTAGTAACCTATTTTTTTTCACAGTTTATCCCCTCACTAGTTCCAGAGAGAACTTATTATTATTTCATAAAAAAATAAATTTAGATAGGTAGAGATATCTCATAGATGGAATACAATTAAGCAATTAGAAACTGATCAAAGAGGCTCTGTTGGTGTGATGAACAGAAGCACATGGGATGAAATCACAGAGAGGTAAAATAGAAAATGAAAATCAGGACCAAGGAAAGAGGAATAAAAATATGCTGGACATCATTCAACAACTATTTGCTGATGGTAATTATAGGGATGGAAAACCCATCAGGCCTATGGAGCTAAAATTAATCAGCAAGTATTCACAGAGTGCCTCCTGCTTCTATTACTGGTTCTGGCTTCCTGCCTGCCCAGTGCCCAGGCTGGAGACATTTGCGTGACATTCAGATTGTCAAGATAGAAGTAGCAAAATAAGTAGGCAGAGGCTCACAGCAGCCTTCTCTATGCTATCGTGTTTGTTAGAATCATCGTCAGGCAAGACAAACTCCTTCTGCAAAAGATTATGAAACGAGCTTCAAAGTTGTAAACATCACTATATCACCTGAAAAGGGCCCAATTAAGTAGAAGTACTATTTCTGTAAAGCAATAGTCAATCCATGTGTGTACTACTTAAAAATTTTAAAGTACAAATCTGCATTCTCTTTTTCTGTTAAAGTCAGGAAGGGAAATCAGGAAGACCCGTAACAGCTATGCCTAACTTTCAGAGTTCTTTCCATTGCTGACAAACATTTTAGTCACTAGTAACTCCCTTAAAGTATAAAATATGATGTTTATATCACTGGTAATATTTTGATAAATAGCTACTGTAGTGAGCATCTCTTCTCTCTCTTTCTCTCTCATTTTACCCCACTCTTAAATGTCAGTAGTGAGAACGCCACCTAGGTTTTGCTGATCAGACTGTATACATCCCTTACATCACTTGGTCATAGTTATTGGTGCAGGGATGAGCATGTGACCAAACTACGCTAATGAAGGCCCTCCCAGAAGCATGCACAAAAATTCGTAGAAAAGAAGAATTCTCTTTCTATTGAAGTTACTAAGCTGGTAGGAAGTTTTAAATCAAGGTTCTGTAGGCTATCAGGTGGAGATAGCCTTCTCAGGAATAAAGCCCAAACAGGAAAGTAAAGCTAAGAGAGAGCCCAAACCCTTTGACATCATTTGAGCCCCTGGATCCAGCCATGCCTGAACCTGACAACCTCTAGATTTTTAGGTAAATCAATGAACTTCCTTTTTGCTTTCACATTTGGGTTTCTTTTAAATGCACCAAAACCCCATGCTAGAACACTAATGACAAGCTTTCTTTGTAAGTATTGCTTCTATCAGAAATAACCAAATTACCTGGAAGAGACCCTTCATAATTCAAATCAGTCATGCTTACTCCAAAGCACTCCGATTACCATCTCCACATCCACACCTACCTCCCTATTCTTAAACACCCAGATGACTTCTTGGTGCATATGTAGTACTTTATGCATGTATCACACATTTCTACATTGCTCACACAAGTCTGCATTGTTTGAGAATGACTTATTACTGTATCTGTCTCCATTTCCTCCAAAGTAAATATTGTACTTAATGGTTTTTATATCCCTCTTGCCTTACACTGGGGCCTAATATGTAGTAGTTGCTATTTTGTTGATGGAATTGTATTTTGCTGAAGAAAAGAATGAATGGGAAAGGAAATGAGTTCAGAAAGTCCCTTCTATTAATAATGATTCCATGAATTGAAACCATCAATAACACAGGTAGATAGGGAAGACCCAAAGGAAACCAAATCACTATATCCAAACTGAAGCCTCAAAGTGTCAGTTGTCGGTAGCTGTTGAGAATTTTTCCTTTCTCTGGTCAACAGGGTTGGTGAATGGGAAGAGGGAGTCCATTCTTTTGCAAAAACATTTACCATTTTAGAAATTCCGTAAAATTTAATAACCTCTCTTGTAAAATGTTATAACCAAAACATACAACCTGTAATGTGGAGTATAGGTTGTCTGTTGCAAAGGAAGCAGCAGGGAGAGCAGTGGTAGCCAGAAGCTTACTGTTACCTCGCAGGCAATACAGCAGGGTGCCTTATGGTCATGTCCTTATTTATGATATAACAAAGAAAAACTGAGAACAAGGTCATCAGAAGCCTAAAAGAGGCAGCACTGTCTGTGCAGCACAGGGTGACTGGGTGAGAGTTTTGTGATTAAAATGGACATATGCTAAGAAAAAAAAAAAGTCTACCGAACACTGGGATAGGATCAAGGCATTGGGATGAACAAATAATCCCGCTATGTAGGCAAAAATCTTCATATAATGTCTAGATAAGTAAGAAAACTTCTGAGTCTGTGAGTTCCAGTTATGACATGTTACTGTCTTTTGGGGTTTCCCCTCCCCACTCCCTCTGTAAGGCAATCAAGCCTAACTTTCTCTATGTGCTTCAAAGATATTTACTTAAATGCTGGAACTGCCTCTCTTTCCTTTCCTCCTTCTACATCCAGCACCCAGCTCCTTTTCTCAGGTATGGCTTTCTATGTACTCCCTTCCTTCAACCCTTGAGGCTTCCTAGTCTTCACCACATGGCCTTCCTTTAACAGGGCAGGGGGCAGGACTTCCGCAGAGCTACTGAATGACTGGTTTGCCTGCCTTTGGCCTCCAAATGCTCCCGCTATCCCATGGATCCTAGCTTCTCACCTCCACTGTCACCACCCAGTACGAATCGCCCTCTTTCTCTGGACCTATGCACCTGCCTCCTCACTGTTCTCCCTGCCTCCTCTCTGAGCTCCTACCACCCAGGCTCCACATTGCAGAGTGATCTTTACAAATAGTAAACTATGTCCATTAGCACACGGATAAATGTTTAACAACTGCTATCCAGGCAAGGGGCGGGAGGGAGTATGGGCGTATCTATGTGTCTATACATTACACATTTTGCTGATAGAAAAGATGTGTAACACACAATTTACCAAAAAAAAAAAAAAAAAAAAGAGGTGACACTATCATAAATTCTATATTGCCCACTGATTTTCACAGAATGATTTCGGCGACTTTTGCCAAACTCTCGCAGCCATTGTGAACCCACAGTTGGAATTCAACCATGTTTGGCAAAAGCAGACCATAAATAAATATTTTATTAAAATCCAGTTCAACAAAGAAGTCATTCCAGACACTGAAGCTCAAACATGAATGCCGGTTGATGTTTTTTACATTAACAAGCAAGATGAAAGAGAAACAACAAAGATGTATATGGGGACAATACTCGTTTGTGCACGATGGGAGAGACTACTTTGTTGATCAGGTAACAGTTTGCAACTTCTAGAAAAATATTTCTTTAATTTTTTGCATTTTTCACACTTTCAAAATTTAACCTTTATTATTAAAATTTTTCCTATCAGTTTCTTAAGCTTAGACAATCAACAAAATAAATCGAGCTCTGATTTGTAGTTTTCCCATTTCTGTAGTGTAAATACTCCACCATGGTTGATCGCAAACTATCAAAAGAACATTTCCAAATGCAGAGTTGGATGAGATATGCTGTATCCTATCACTATATAGTACATTCATTTTAAAGAACAGAGGGAGATAACTTTAAATCATAGTAGCAAAATGTAGTCAAATAATTACAAAAGGAAGTTTTAAGCATTTGTTACCTTCATTTTTCGAATATTTTATTTAACTGTAAGTTTATAAATAGTTTAGTTTTTAATGTTGGCTAGGACAAGTGACTGAAAAATTCCTGAAAATTTAAGTCGCCTCTTGCAAGCTCATGCAGCTGGGCCAGCTCTCTACTGAATTGTCACTCCTCTACTTAAACTTTTAAGCTGCCCATTGCACAGATTGTCTGGGGAATGTGAGAGGCAATGACAATTTCTCAATAAAATTAGTAATCATTTTTGTTGTGATGAACTGATGATGCAAAAATTCTACAAGTCTCTGCCTGTTTTCTGAACCAAACTTTATGTTTAAAAACCCCTTTTTGTATGCATCATTCCATTTGAGCCTTACAGATTTCCTGTGAGATGATAGGTAGGGTAGATATTATTATCCTTCCTGTACAGATAGAAAAACAAAGGAGCAAATGACTGGCCCCAGCTCATTCAGTTAAGTGGCAAAACAGGAGTTCAAACCCAGGTCTTATATTGAAAATTAAACAGGGGGCTAGAGAAAATTTAATTGAATAATACCAAGATAAAGTTTTCTAAAAATGTAACAAATGTCTTTTGTAACACTCCAGAGTCTGATATCAAATACATTCATATCTTGTTAAGGGATTCTTATACCAAGGGTGTTTTGATCTTTTAAACTCCACTATTTCTGAATTAGCTTAAAAACAAAACATAACCCAGCATGACCTAATAAATAAATAACGTGTAAGCACCAAAATGGAAATGTAGGTTCTCAAAAATTCACTGATGGATTCCACCTAGAAATGGAGCAGATTGAAACAACCTCTACCAAAGGAACATGGGACAGAAAAGGAGATTAAATCAGAAGAGGAAGAAAGCTAATGACATAATGGCCAGCCACAAATGCCACAAATGCAAAACAAAGTACATAATATTTGTTACAATCATTCACTGTGCTTGATCTAATGTCTCCAAACTCGAAAAACATGAGGTTCTTGCTTATTTCAACATCTCCCTCATTTATCTGCCAATATTTACCTCATTCTTGAATCAGGTACTACTCAAACTAAGTTCTGTCAGCATAAAGAATATAGATTTAACAGGACACCCACAGAGCATGCCATGCCTATGAGCACAAATTGTGATATTTTAGGTTGCTTATGATGAAATCATTGAAAGCATTATGAGAAGCAGCAAAACACCAGGGATGCTGGTAACAATTTAGCATTTCCCAGTTCATGTGGGAATGTTAATTCCAATTACAAAGAGAAGTACCAAAGTGGAATTCATTATGATTAAGAACTTGCTGTACTAAGTGCGAATTGTTTATAACAGACATGTCTGGTGTAAAATGCAAATACTGAGGCAGAAAGAGATGGGACATTTAAAGCTTAGCTGAGTTTTCTCTTGTACCTCTTACCTCACAAAGTTAAACAAGAATAGAACTATTATTGTACGAAAAGTCAAGATATTATCGTAAAGAAGCATCTAATAGCTATGATAGCTGCCGAAACAATTTTTTAAAGTTCTGACAACCCACAAAAGTTGCTTGTGTTGCCTTAATATAAAATTAACGTATGCAATAATCATATTCAAAATTATTAATACACATAAATGTGATAAGTATTTATTTGATGCCAATTTACATTTACTATTATAGAGTTAAAGTGTGTGTGTATGTGTGTGTGTGTGCGTGTGTGTGTTGGGTGGGAGAGAAGAGACAGAATAGATGGAAAATAGAGCCATGACAAAGACTCATGGGCTGTAGGAGGTATCCTTATGTAAAAGGAAATATATGTGATAAACAATGATAGAGGTGGGAATGGATGTTGTATATGCCATGCCCTTTCTTCAACAGGATGGATTCCTCTTAATTGACACTACTCAATGCATTCATCTCAACTAATTCAAGTCCTCCATTCTCCCTGGAAAACATACTGACTGATGCCTAGGGAATGCTGAACACTGGAGCCAAGGTTACTTCTTGTACTCCCCACACTTCTGCTCCCTCCAGTTAACCTATACGTTTACACCGGCTCCTTCTGTTTTTTTCCCCCAAAACATATTTATTCCATTTGCACTTGTTATTATAATTAGTTAATTTAGATAATTCATTAAATGATGAACTAGGATTAAAAAAGTAGTTGTTCTAGAAAATCTAAATGGAAAGATGCTATATAAACAATCACTGTCAAATCAGGTGTATGCAAGCCAATTTTAACAGATTGGGGTGAGGTCAGGGGGGCTAAATCATACAAATTTAGAAATCTACACTCACATATATTTGTAAGTACTTTTAATTTCTTGCTCCAATTTGGAAACTGGAGAAAATAGTAATATATATATATATATATATATACATATATAAATGACTGCTGCTGATTAAACACTTAATATGTCCCAGGAATTTGTCTAAGCACTTCACATACTTGAAACTCATTTGATGTTTCTAGTAACTTGGGTTAGTATTATTATCATCCCCATTTTACCAATGATGGAAACTGGGGCACGAAGAATTAGCTTGCCTAAGGTTATATTCCTCATAGTGGTGGAGGTCAGCCAGCCAGTCTGCTTGTAACTGCTGGGCTGTACTGATGCAATGTGGGAACATTTTATACACAAATGAAGACAGGGAACTCCAGTCAGTGGGCTCACAAAAGCTTTCACAGAAGTACGACATAAATTTTCAGTTTTAGGTTTTAAAACTTCACATTTGCAAGTATGATTTTAAAAAATAATTCCTCTGCTTTAACTGAATTTTTAGTTTAATTAAATATGAGTCCAGTTGCATCAGCTAAGAGGCTTTGCCTTCAAGAAATGGGCAGGTGAAAGCTAATGGTCTTAAATCTCAAAATGGGAGTTGGGATCTCTATACAATGGAAGGGAATTATTGTAGATACTTGAGCAGGAACATGGCATGATGTAATTATGTTCTGGAAGAGTAATCTGGAAGTGAGGTTTGGATTATTTCAATGGGAATGATTTAAAAAAAAAAAAAAGATGCACAGAATGGTCAATAAACATTAGCCACAAAGCTTAACAATTCTAACCATGACAGACACTAGGTTAATCTACAGTTTATGCATGCTTTCAGATGAATGTGAAAGGCTAAAGGATGTGGAATTTTTTCCATGAAATTACAAAATTAACAGACATATTTAAACCACTGAAAATTTCACCCTTTTGCCCAATTGAAAGGGTTTTCAGTAACAATGTTTAACCTAAAACAATGTCCTTTTCCATTTCAAGATGATCTGCTGGACCTGCAGACAAAATGAGTGGGGAGAAACTTAAAGGGGACTCCTGTACAGTCAAGTATTATTTAAAAACATAATACCTAACCCGAATTTAAAGAGGTAAGAGATGAAGTGGATTGTTATCTTAGAGCAGAGATTCAATCGAGATAGGTTTATGTAGTGGGGAGAAGTTTTCTATTAGGTATCTGTTACTGTCTCTTTACATATATATGCAAATTATTATATTTTTATAAGGTATTCATATATACAATTCCTAGCATAACTTTTAAGTGATGTATTAGGATAATCATATTGGTATGAGTTGTTGAACCCACTTTTAAAATACGCATACGATATTAAATTTGGGAATTGGATTTTTTTTCCCCATGAAACTGTTGATTTGGGGACCAATCCATGCAAGAACCTTGATTTTAGTAACTGGGGCTTCTAAGGTGGAAAAACTCTCCAAGTAGGCAAAGTAGCGTTCTTGAGGTAAATTCTGTGTCCCCTTTGAGCACCCAAGGCAAGGGCCTCCCTCCAGCTGACTTGCGCCAAGGGAAAAGAAAAGAGGAGTCATCTCTTCTAGATACATAAGGGGGTTCTGTTAACAACTGGGTTGCTCAGGGCTCTGTGTTGGCAAAGGTTTTGGTCCCCTTTTCTGAGGCAGAGGGCAGCTCTTTCTTTTCCAAGATGGCGGCCTGAGAATGGTCTGCAGGCGGCCCGAGTAGGTCGTCTCCGAACAAGCGAGTAACTAAAATGTTTAGTTCTCTCCTTTCACGACGGACAACACATGGGGCAGTTTCTACCCTTCAGAACACAGAAAGGGCTTCTTCCGGAGCCCGCGATCTAGAACCTTTGCCAAGATGGTGGACGCGAGGCCGGGCAGGCGTCACCGTCCTTTACCAAGATGGCGGGGAGCGGCTTCCGGCCCGCGTTTCCCCAATCCTCTTCAAGAAGTCAGAGCAGAGGTGGCCACGGATAGCGTCTGAGCGCTGCCTGAGGAGTGAGTGGCTGCTGCCGAGCGCCGGGGCAGGGATTAGGTGGAGCTGCGGCAGCCTCCGCCCCCGTCAGGAGCTGGCAAGCGCTGTCACCTGTGGGGGCGCAAAAGTTACCGCCCCAAACCCTAAAGCAACACAGCACAACCTTTCCCCGAGTCACAAAAATCATAATATGTGTCGCACAAGGTAGGAAGTTCGGTCCGGGCAAAGCCCAAGCCCTTCGGACGCGGCGAGCTGGGGCAGGGGGCTGGGGCGGGCGTCTCCCGCGCGGACTCCCCTAGCCCCACGCCCCTCTCCTTGGGGACAGGCCACGTGTTTCCCTCGGACTGAGGGGGAGGCGCGCAACGGGAACAGCTGGAGGGAGTTAAATGCTGACATTTTAAAGCTGCGTGTGTTTTGTTTTGTTTGGAGGGGTAGGGGTCCCGTGCACACGAAAGGGTGGGCGACGCACTGAGTGGAGTGCAGCAAATGTCAATATTCGGGTGAGGGGCCTTCAGGGGAAACTTGGACACTGGTCCTGGAGGGGGTAGAAGGAGAGGTCAGGAGTTTGCGGGGGAGGGAGGGCGTACTTTGCAAGCAACTTACTGTTTCGCTTGCAACTTGCTTTTAGGCCTGCCACCCCCTGCTTTCCTTAAAAATAATAATAAAAAGTGCAAAGAAATTCAGCACGCCGGAGGTTTTGCATTTGGCGTGCAACTTCCTTCAAGTGTGAGCGCGCTAGCAGGGAGGGAGGGGTGGGGGTTGAACTTGGCAGGCGGCTCCTCCTTCTGCCGCCGCCGCCGCCGCCTCGCAGACTCGGGGAAGAGGGTGGGGGACGGTCGGAGCGCGGGGGAGGGTGGGTTCTGCTTTGCAACTTCTCTCCCGGTGGGAGAGCGCGACGGCGGCGGCGGCTGCAGACGGGGCCGCCCAGACGATGCAGCGGTGGGGGACCTGCCGGCACGCGACTACCTCCGAGTCGAGAGTATGTACGCACCGACCCCGTCCTCTGCCCTCCCTTCCTTAAGCCTCCCCAGAGGGCGTGTCTGGCTGTCCGGCCCGAGCGCGGCCGAGACGCTGCGGCACCGTTTCCTTGCAACCCTCGTAAGCCCCGTGCTAAGTGACACACTTCGCGCAACTCGGCTCCGAGACGGCGGCGCGGACCACTCCCGCGGCCCTGCTGCGGGCCGCGCCCCGGCGGCCCCCCCCCTCCCGCCCCAGACAGCCCGCTGTCACCCGCAGGGGCGCTGACGGCTCTTGCCGCCGGGGGACTGGGCCCGCTCCGGAGTGGGTCGGGAGTCGCGGAGCTGGGCGGGGGCGGGAAGGAGGCATCGAGAAGAGAAACTAGAGAAACTCGGCTTCCCTCCCAAGCGCGCCCTAGAGAGACCAGGTTGGCCGCTGCCGCCGCCTCTCCCTTTTCTCGGGGGGTGGGGGCGCGAGAAGTCCCGCGCGCTCGGGGAGGGGGGGCGGCGGCCGGCCGCTAGGGTCGGGGCAATGCCGGGGGTCGGGGGCGTTCAGGCGCCGTCGGGGCCGGGGTGGCGGGGGCCAGCGCGGAGGGCGTGGGGGCGGGGGCTGCGGCCGCCCCTGCAGTTGCCGAGCTTCGCCAACAGGTTGCACCGTTCCCCGCCGCCTCGCGGCCCCTCGGGCGGGGAGCGGCCGGGGGTGGAGTGGGAGCGCGTGTGTGTGCGAGTGTGTGCGCGCCGTGGCGCCGCCTCCGCCCGCCCCCCGATCGGTCCCGCTCGCTCGCCGCGGCCGGGCGGCCCTTTCGCGTGTCCGCGCTCCCTCCCCTCCTCCTCCGCCTCCTCCTCCATTTTGCGAGCTCGAGTCTGTGACTGGAGCCCGAGTCACTGCCCGCCCGTCGGGGACGGATTCTAGTGGGTGGAAGGAGACGCCACAGCCGGAGCGGCCGAAGCGGCAGGGCGCCGGGACTGAGGACGCGCGCCTGGGAGCCCGGCTCGCGGGGACTGGCACGGGGCGGGGGGCTGGCTTGTCAGCCGGGAAATGGGAGACTTTCTCAAATAGGGGCTCTCCCCTCCCCCCCATGGAGAAGGGGGCGGCTGTTTACTTCCTTTTTTTAGAAGAAAAAAAAAATCTCTCCCTCCTGCTCCTCCTGCTTTCACACGCTAAGTTGTTTATCTCGGCTGCGGTGGGAGCTGCGGACGGTGGCGGGTGAGCAGCGCCTCTTCCAGAGGTAAGAGGTGGGGAAGGGCCGGGGCTCGCTCCCCCGAGGTGCGGGCCGGGGACGCGAGGCCGGCTCGGGGGCCGCGGCGGGAGCCTGCAAACTTTTATTAGCCTCGGGGAGTGGGGGTGGAGGCTGGCGAGGGCCGGGTGACGGTGACGAAAGGGCAGCGTGCGGGTGACAGCGCTGGCCTCTTCCTCTCCCTCGGCCGCCGTGCCTGGGTCGGGCTGAAGGGGGAGGAACCTGAGCTCGGTGCGAGCGGAGCCTCTCCGAGCTGCCCCGGCTTGCAGTGCTCCGCTTTCCGGGCGCGGAATTCTGGCTTCTCCACTCCCGGCGCCCCAAGTCCCCCCTCCGTGCCCTCCCAGGGGGCTGCCCAAACACCCGTCATTTTCCCTTTTTTTTTCTTTTCTTCTTCTTTTTTCTTTTTTTACGGTGAACACCGAGCCGGGTCTGAATGCTCCTCGACCGAATACTTCCACTCCACCCTAGTGCGCCCGAGCGCGATCAGGGTTTCTGTCGAGGCTCCAGTGCGTCTCCTTTCTGGAGGGCGCGCAGGGATGTGTGTGTGTGTGTGTGTGTGCGTGCGCGCGTGTGCGCGCGCGCGCGCAGAGAGAGAGCGTGTGTGTGTGAGTGTACACACGCAGGGGGCTGACAGCCTGCAACTTGGAGACTTCGGCCAGGGCTGGCGTTTTCTGGTAGAAGTGGGCGTGTCGGAGAAAGGACTCAACAGGTCTGGACACATTTCTTTTACCCTTGCACTTTTTTTCTCCCCCAGGAGAGGGTTTGTTCTTCAGGGCTTGGCATCATTGCGCGCCTGACGCTTCTAAGTGGCCCCTTTTAGAAAAAGACCTTCCCTAGCCGGAATCCTTCTGTGGTCAAGCGCTAGTTTGACGTTTGGGGCTGCAGGCTTGGTAACTGCCTCCTTGTAATACCACTTAAGACCCCTTGCCACGGTTCATTAAGGCCGGTGAATGTGACAGTTACTTTCAATTTAAACTGGGGGATAAAGTGGTTTGAGGGATTGTTTCGGTTTTTTTTGAAGTATTGTTTTGGTTTCGAGTTGGAAGGCAGCTGTCAAAGCCGCGTGGAAATTCATTAGGCTCCATTTGATACCTTGTGTTTACAGATCCTTATCCGAGAAACACGGCGGAGGGGCGGGGAGATGAGCAGTTTACCCTCAAGATGTGTAGGGGCAGGTCCCCAGCCCCGTCTCCACCTACATCACACTGCACTTCCCGTGAGGGCCATTGAAGTTTATGCTTAAGGTCTCTCCGCACAGCAGAAGTTTCCTTCCATTGCATAGGATCTGACTGTAATGTCCCAGATCTACTTATCAAAGTCTTGGGCTGCCTGTTAATAACATCCTGATGAGAAACAATATACTAGCAACCCAAGACTCTCGAGAACAGCTTCCGAATTGGGATTGGTGAAGGTTTAGAACACGAGAAAATTATTCTGAGCATTTCATTGGGTATTATTTTATTTGCGTTTATATGAACGTGATTTCACAGTTGCTTTTTCTGTTTCAGTACCTCTTTATATGGAAAGGGAAAAAATCTTAATTTAGGGATAAAATAGTGTTTCCTACTGAAGGTCTTAAGCAATTTTGAAAAAAAGCTTCATTAGGAGTCTATTGTTTTGTAAGGGTTGAGAGAGTTATATTTGTTTTTAAGTAAGCTAAACTTGTAGCGAGAAGCTGCTGCACTTTCTTTTGCTTTTTAAAATCCAAATTTTAGTTGGCCTGTATAGAACATGTTTCATTTCCTGTGTCCAAAATTTGAAGAAGGCAGGCACTTTGAAACAGACACATTTAGTAAGAAATATGGGTTAAATATATGTGTCCTTTTTATGGTATTGGAAGATGAGCAGATCATCATTGCTTTTTTTTTTTGTTTTTTTGTTTTTTTGTTTTTTAAATGTGCGTGGTTCATCCTAGATTGTACTGAAAGGTTTGGATGTGTGACTAGCAGGTAGGAGGCCAGTTTGGGAGCGATTTGAGAGAGAATTCTAACATAGTAATTACCAAATTTTATGTGTATGGGTTCTCAGAAAAGCAAACAGCCTTGACTGATTGAAAGGAAGTAGGAATTTTAATGATCATACTCTTTTTAAATTAAATACTTTGACATCAGTTTGAACCTTTAGGATAATCAGATGTAATGAGTTATAATGTCTGTGATTAACAAAGTTACAGTTCTGTGAGTGGCAGGATGAATAGCCAAGCTTAGTTTGATACAATTTTGCCCTCCGCTGTGCAATTGAATTGCATTGAGCTTTTAAATGTGCCACACTGAATGGGGGCAGGGGATGCGGATTTTTTACTCTGGAAGACAGAAGCTACTTTAAACAAGGAGTTAAGAGTCGGAGTTAACTAAAAGGTTCATTTAACTGGCTCTTACTAATCAGATCACTGAGATAATGTGACTTTATAGCTTATTATGTCTCCCCCACCTTTCTTTCTTTTTTTTTTCTTTTTTCCCCTTGGTAGCTGATGATATTCTCTGATGGACTCCAAGGAATCATTAACCCCCCCCAGTAAAGAAGAAATCTCTAGCAGTGTGCTTGGTCGGGAGAGGGGAAATGTGATGGACTTCTATAAAACCCTAAGGGGAGGAGCTTCTGTGAAGGTTTCTGCATCTTCACCGTCACTGGCTGCTGTTTCTCAGTCAGACTCCAAGCAACAAAGACTTTTGGTGGATTTTCCAAAAGGCTCAGGAAGCAATGCACAGCAGCCGGATCTGTCCAAGGCAGTTTCGCTGTCAATGGGACTGTATATGGGAGAGACAGAAACAAAAGTAATGGGAAATGAGCTGGGATTCCCACAGCAGGGCCAAATCAGCCTTTCCTCTGGGGAAACAGACTTTCAGCTTCTGGAAGAAAGCATCGCAAACCTCAATAGGTCGACCAGTGTTCCCGAGAACCCCAAGAGCTCAGCGACCGTTGCTGTTGCTGCTGCCCCCACAGAGGAGTTTCCAAAAACACTCTCTGATGTCTCTTCAGAACAGCAAAATTTGAAGGGCCAAACTGGCACCAACGGGGGCAATGTGAAGTTGTATACCACAGACCAAAGCACCTTTGACATTTGGAGGAAAAAACTCCAGGATTTGGAATTTTCTTCTGGGTCCCCAGATAAAGAGACAAGTGAGAGTCCTTGGAGATCAGACCTCTTGATAGATGAAAACTGTTTGCTTTCTCCTTTGGCAGGAGAGGATGATCCATTCCTTTTGGAAGGGAACTCGAATGAGGACTGTAAGCCTCTCGTTTTACCGGACACTAAACCTAAAATTAAGGATAATGGAGATCTGATCTTATCAAGCCCCAACAGTGTGTCACTGCCCCAAGTGAAAACAGAAAAAGAAGATTTCATTGAACTCTGCACCCCTGGGGTAATTAAGCAGGAGAAACTGGGCCCAGTTTATTGTCAGGCAAGCTTTTCTGGGGCAAATATAATTGGTAATAAAGTGTCTGCCATTTCTGTTCATGGCGTGAGTACCTCTGGGGGCCAGATGTACCACTATGACATGAATACAGCATCCCTTTCGCAACAACAGGATCAGAAGCCTATTTTCAATGTCATTCCACCAATTCCTGTTGGTTCAGAAAATTGGAATAGGTGTCAAGCATCTGGAGATGACAACTTGGCTTCCTTGGGGACTTTGAACTTCCCTGGCCGATCGGTGTTTTCTAATGGCTATTCAAGGTAAGCCAGATGGTTTTCTGTCTCTTCGGAATGGACGTAAGATGGATGGATAGACTTCAATATTCAACAATTTGTGTTTGTCTTCCAACGACTCCTGTGCTTTTTTCGTGTGACTAAATTTTAAGTGGTCCTTTGAAAGTAGGTGGTCTTTCAATCATGCCTAAGTGACGTATCTGTATATAAGCATTTCAAGTTTTCTTTGAAGTAATGGCATTCAGTATCCCACTGGCCGGTAGTGGAAGATTTTATTTAAAAAATTCTAAATAATTTTGCTCATTAACAGGTATCTTAAGTAAAAATTACATAAACTTAAGAGGGCTTTCATATGTAATATTTCTGTGTGCTTTGAAGTACGCTGTTATGTTAGAGTAAAATGTACCCTTGATATTTCACAAAATCAGAAGTTGTGCTCTGGGTTTGTACACTTGTAAAATAGTAGCTTGAGGAGATCTAAGGGTTAAAATTAGAAGATTTAACAATGAGCCTTTTCTCCAGACTGAAGCTTCTGTGGAGGAATTTGAGTTTGGAGATTGCTAAAGCAGTGAGCAGTGTACCTGACCATAGCCCTAGAGGTGGGACTGCTGTTCAGCCTTTTTAAGAAAGGAATTGGTGCCAAAATGGTGCAAAACAAAACCTCCCTTTCCAGAGAGTTCCTCCAAGTTCTCAAAGAAACACCTGATGGCTTCAATTCTCACCTGTCATTTGATTTGTTCCCCTTTTTTCCTCAGACATTTATAAGTACACTGACATTTCCTTTTGACCTCAAAAAGGTCTCTTAAAATGAAATTAACAGGAAAACGTTCTAAACTGAGATGGATCTATTGATAGGGGCTAAGGTCTCTATCCTGTATCCCTGTCCCCAATTCAGATTGTATGTCACATTTTAGGTGTGAAGGAAATACAAGAATGTGATTGTAGAGACACGGGGTTGATTAATCAGTGGTGTGTTTTGTTTTGTTTTGTGTGAAAGGCAGAGTAGACAGTGATTTACTTGGACATGAGCCTTTCAAGGTTTTTTGTTTTGTTTTTTGTTTTTTTAATGTTGGTGGTTTTCTTTGTTCCTAATTAGTCATTGAAGATTTTATTTAAAACTCTCTTTAAAACACTTTTTCTGTTAAAGATCTATCTTAACAATGGTGTTTGTCTCTTTTCTATCCTCTTGAAGGAGGAAGGTTTTCTCGTTGGGGAAAAAATTCAGACCTAGATTTAGGCTAGGTTCTATTCCTTTAAGAGAGAGGCTCACTTGGTTCTTGTATGCCTTCATGTAAACTGCCTACTAATCTATTATGTAAATAATCTTTCCTTTAGAATACCACTTCAACTTTTTGTTGTCATTCTGAATGGAAGGCTTAACAGGTTTTCAGTAAGGAAATTTGAGATATTTCTTAATGCGTTAGTTGTGTCTAAATGTTAAAAGACATGCTGTGTTTTAAATTTTTCAGTATCAAAATTTTGGCAATGTAATGATTCGGGTGCTTGGTTGTCTTAAAGAGTGCTGTTGATTTGACTAAGTTATCTGTAGGAAACTATTACTGAATTATAAAATGTAATTGTACAAAGAAGCATAATATATCTTAGGAAACTCTTGGGGATTATTAATGCATTTTGTTCTAGCAATTACCACAGTACTGTTTTCATTTTTCTTACTGTAAAAAAACATAGAACAAGACTTACCGATTTTTCATTAATAGTGAATTTTCATTAAGCCTTGTAAACTCTGGGGTCTGGAGCAGAAGTCTTAGATGAACATAGGTGACTTTAAATCATTAAATATCATTTTAATGCCTTTTATAGGAATTTATGACATGTAAAGTGCCTTCACTTATTTTTAATTTGAGCCTCATGACAACCTTATGGCGATTAGCAAAGGAGTGATGATGTGGTTCTTTTGAGATTCTTTAATAACCATTGAAATGATTATTTTTATGCTGGTGTGTGATTTGTAATTACAACCAGTAGTTTGTGTCCTAATGAAAAGGTGTCATATACAGGATAATTGGCTAACACTTGAAAACTTTATACCTTACGGCATTAACTTAACACAGGGAACTGTGATTACCCAGAACAAAGCTTCTTCCAAGTAAATTCAAACAATGTTTCTTTTCTCACCATCACTGAATTAGTCTATTGTTTGCAAACAACAGCCCTGATATAACTAAAATTGGTTGCTTTCTCTCCTCTATATGTTACATGGTTCTGGCCAAACTGTGAGCAGTGACCCAAGTGATGAACAGGTTGAGATCACAATTGTAGTGAATCCTGACTTTCTGACTTTAGGTATAAAAATGCTGTATGCCACGAATAACTTGACTTGCATTCCTTTTTAATTAAAAAAAAAAAAAAGCATAAATTGACTTTTTAAGATGTCACTTAAAATTGCTTTCTCTCAAAATGCTTTAAAAAATATGTTTTATACTCTGTTTTGCCAGGGGCGGTCACTCCTAATGTGTCAACATAGTTTAATATCCAGTTCACATTTGTTTGTAAAATTATGATTGTCCTGACTGAGCGTAGTCAATCAAGTATTTTCTTTTTAAGAATTACGTTCCTTCAATGATAGTGGAACAGAAGAAAACCTAGTGGCATTCAAAGATACTCTTTAAGTAAAACAAACTAGCGTTACTAACTGAAATCGCTTCTTACATACTGAAATTAGACAAATTGAGCATACACTTGTAATGCTGATGAAAACACATTTCTGCATAATTTGATTTTCAGCATTGTTTCACTTACACATTAATGGTGAAACTTCTGAAGAGAGGGAGGGGAGTGAATGGTTATAGGTGGAATTAGAGTTTTTATTGGGATTATGTTGAAACTTGAGTGTTAAAAAGTTGACCGTTTTTTTGAGGGTTAAGATTATTGAAGAGAGAGAATGATGGAGGATTAATTTGTAAACTCAGGCTTGGGGACAATTTAGGGCTCTAATTTACAAAGCTCCGAAAATTTATGTAGATTGTAACATCTCTTTTAATTGCATCTGCGTCCAGTTGTATTTACATAATGATATTGAAGATCTGTGCACAGGTTGAGTGAAGCAAATTCTGCCCCTTTCTCTTTTTTTCCTATGAACGCCATGCTGCATGTTTTCTCAGAGAAGGGACATAAGGAAGAGATTTTGTTTTGGTTATGATTTATTCCTTTTTTAATGGATACTTGGTTTACTTCCTATCTTCTGTTTTTCTTCTCCTTATGAAAGTTCTGGACTTTTTTGGGTTTAATATTTCCAATATTTACTCATAGAATTTGATTCCTGTACGTTAAAGGAGATTTGCTTTAGGTGTTTACATATTTATTTTTAGCTTTATGATAAATATCTTTTTCTTTTTTTTTTTTTTTTTTTAGCGCTGTACTTTGTTATGGCTGTCTTAGTAAAAGAAAAAGATAAAACACACTGTGTATTCAGGTGTGTCAGTTTAGTGTGGAAGGCCTCAGATACAGAAATGTGTGATTAGCATGTGGTGAGGTTTTATTGAAATAACTTCTTATGATGTTTCTTCGGCCATTCCATTATATTTGTACAATTGCTGACATAATTTGTATTGTGATGCTGTTTTGGTTTTGTCTATGGCTGTAACAGATATTTGAGTCAAACACCTTGAAATACATCATTGAATGTTTATACGTTTTATGAAAAACTTCCTCTAAAACATACCTTGCATAAATGTAGGTTAAGTGCAAATTGTATTAAAAATGAAATTCGTATGTGGGTGGAGATTACTGTAGGGGCCTTTTGAGATTTTAGTGGAGAGATTGGATCAAAAGGGTTTATTTTAGTATGAGTACCTAATGTGAAAGAGCATCTGTATTAATTGGTTGGTTATATAAGTCTTAATCCACTCTGGCCTGCAGGTGATTGAAGTAGCCTAGTTGTTAGGAAATCTTAATTTACATTAGATTTACCGTAAGTCTGGGGCATATTTCTTAAAACATATTTTTTCTCACTTTAAAAGATTACACCTAATTTTAATTTTAATTAGCACCCTGGTAATTGTACAACGTAGTATTTACAGGTATTGGGCAAATTAATGGACACCTGCTTCCATATTTCTGGGTCCTGTAAAACATATATTGGTGAAGTGTGTTGCATAAGAGTTTTCAAGAAGTATTTTGTTGAACTAAACTGTAAACGAAAAAATACAAATTCCTGATTATTGAATCTTACAGAAGAGTTTAAAAGCCCCTGCTTTCCTTGTCTCTGTAGTTTCAGAGATCCAGCTGCTCTTTTCTTCTGGTTTATTCATTTAAAGAAAGAAAAGGTCCATTTTCCCTTTGAATTGTGTGTGATCATTTCTATGCTGAACTGGATTAGAATGTGACTTTTAATGGTGATTTTTACCTTCATTTCACACATTAAGGTGTATATTTTAGAAAATATACGCTGTTGACTTTATTCCTAACTGTCCTCACAAATGTCCCTTGAATGCAGGATTTCCCATGGAGTTTGTGAATTAATGGGGTTGGGGGTGGGGTGGGGTGGGGAGGGCAGGAGAGGGAGGATCAGAAGAAGTGTGGAATGTGGAGGCTAAGTTTAGAAGTATCAGGAACGATTTTGAAAACCAGAAGTTTGTATCAATTGTCATGAAATTCAGAGGACTAAAAAAGAGAAATCTGGGGTTGTGTTTATGTACAAGGGAGGGCAGTAATCAGAATTACAATTTAGCTTCTTTTATTTGAGGTAGAACTCTGGAGCCAAGTATAGCAATATAGCCCTAACTCTTTAAGGGTTACTTTGTTGTCTTTTGCTGTGCTTTATTACCAAAAAAAAAAAAAAAAAAAAAAAAAAAAGGTATGGAGTAGACATTTTAGTTCCATTTACATTATTCCAGGTAAGATGAAGTCCACATTTGTCCCGTTTTTATTTAATCTCTTTAATCAATGAAAATCTAGTTACTACAATAGAGTTGAAATAATGATGATCTTAGGTTGATGAAACCACTTTGTATTTACTAGTACACTTTTACATTCACTGTCATCTGATAAGGGATGCAACCCTTTGTTTTAGTAATGTACTTTCAGGGGCTGTGTGTTTTTCTGCTGGAATATTGAGGAAATTAAATTCTTATTCAACAGTACATAGATAGAATAAATTATGGGGTTTTGCAATTGCTAGATAGTCATTTAAACTATTTATATTGCAAATATAGT
This sequence comes from Acinonyx jubatus, assembly GCF_027475565.1. NCBI lineage: Eukaryota > Metazoa > Chordata > Mammalia > Carnivora > Felidae > Acinonyx > Acinonyx jubatus. The sequence goes on along the minus strand of NC_069380.1, from coordinate 117,698,112 downwards.
CCTTAAAGCTAATTATTTTGAATGGAAGTGTGTCATCCCCTAATTTTATTTCTTGGCTAATTTAAATATTAATATGTTATCTTGGTAGAGCTGCATATTTTAAACATACTTTTCCAGAGTAACTCAAATATTAATTTTTAGTGCTTTCAAATACTTTTTGAGCCAGTTTCAAAATATTATAAGATTGATAGTGTTTAATAATGCAGTAAATTTAGGCAGAGTACCTCTTTATTTTAGAATTCTTTTAAAAGTTCATGGTATAAGGCACCAAATATATACACACATGTCTATGTATATATGGTAAGAGAAAGGTTTAATGATGATTAGTTGCAGATGTTTATTTAGCACTATTGTCTTACATGAAGTTTTATTTTTTAAGTTTATTTATTTTGAGAGAGAGCAAGAGAGTAGGGGGGGGGGCAGAGAGAGAGAGGGAGAGGAAGAATCTCAAGCAGGCTCTGCGCTATTAGGGGTTCAAACTAATGAACTGTGAGATCATGACCAGAGCCGAAATCAAGAGTCAGATGCTTACTGGACTGAGCAACCCAGGTGCCCCAGGAAATTTTATTTTTATAATTAACGTTTTGGCATTCAACTTGAGTATGCCATATTTATAACATACAGTTTGTTGCAATAAATGTTACCTTTTGTCCGTGTTTATAATAAATAGAGCCTCTATTCTAGTTGTTTTCGTAATTATCCATAGTATTTAACTGGCTATTCTGAAAACATATTTGATAGCCAACTTTTTAAAGCTGTTGTGAAATGGCATCTAGTTCATGATTTATTATTTCATGCTATTGGGGCAATGCAGTGACTTGTGACCTTGTGGTCATCACATGTCGAACATTAAAGCTCTACCAGTTTGTTATGGACAGACTTTGTTATTGTTGTTTTCATGTTCTGTTGTTTTGTTTTGTAATTATTGGGGATTAGGGCTTCTTTAATTTTAAGATGACTTAAATTGCATTTTTGTGGCTTAAAAAAAAACACTCAAATTCCTTTCAATTTGATTGCATTATTTAGTGTTAGAAATCATGGAAAAGAACTAGACTTAGAATGAGAAGACTTGAATTCTGAGGCTGAGCAGAGCCAGTCTTTGACCTCTAGTGATTAGATATTGTGGAGTCAAAGTACTTTCCCTATAATTATATATGAATTATTTTCATAACATGCGTGTGTGTGTTTCTGTTTCTAAAATTCTACATTCCTCTTAACCGATCACCGTGGGTAGGGAATAGTGCACTAAATTTGGTCATTTGATTTTTTGTGTTCACTGTCATGTACAAGACGAAAAATGGACCTGGATTTGGTATTTTTGTAAGAAATAATGTCAGTGGTGGTGAAGAGAAAATACTGTGTTAGTACTGTTGTCGGTTGTGCTAGAAAGGTGGGGCTCTTGAGTTCTCCGAGCTTGTTGTATGTGTTGGGTACAGTGATTTTAGATTAGAGCTTAAAGGCTCTTGAGAGCTCATCTGCTCCCACACTCTTTTTTTTCCAGATGAGGAAATGAGACCCATAGGAAATGTCTAGAGATACATCGCAGAAATAGTTGTGTTGCTGGGAGGACTATCCTAATTCTCAGTTGTCTGAGTTCCCTCGCAGGCTTCTCTTAACATCCGGTCTCTAGTTCTAGAGACGTGACACTTAATACAGATTAGCCAGGTGTTTTATAAGAGTTGCTGTGAATCACCTAGCTCGGCTTTGAAAAAATGTACACTATCCATATTCTTAACTATTTTTTAACTCTCTTCTCTGCCATCGGTGATGAGCATGGATGATGTGGCAGCACCATGCTAAGGGCTTCATATACGTTCATCTCATTTAAACCTCTGAGCAACCCGTGGAGGTTTGTAATTGTAGTTTCTGTATTAAATTACTGACTGTGCCATTATCTATGTAGCGTGGAAGATCGGTGTTATTAACTTAATTTTACAGGTGGGAAAATGAGACATTGAGAGAGAAAAGAATAGTCAGAAAAACTTAATACTCATCTGAAGGGGAATGTTTAATACTGTGTAAGAAATTTCCCATGGGTCTTTAGGAGTTTTTATTTGTCATCTGTGACTCTTTAAACAATATATATAGGAGAAATGGGATCAAGCCTCTGCTCTCCTGTATGTATTTGTGTAGTCATTTACAGCTTTCTGTCACAGTTTCAGCTTCTGTAAAACAGTAAGAACACCCAGCATTTTTGCCTGACAGGATTTGTGTGTGGATGTTTACTTTGAAAATTAAAAAGTACTATAAAAATTCAAGGGAGGATTTTTAAAGCTCTGCCAAGTCTCCTGAGCTCAAACCAGCATGACCCTCATTGGCTAAGTACATGAGGACATCTGTGCCTGTGTTGGTATTTCCTATTCATCAGGCTCTAAGACTTTTACAGTGTCTACTGTGTGAGATCCTTAAAGGGTCATGGATCCCAATTTCATAAGGACTCCTGTATTTAAAGCTTTCAAGAGCCAAGATAATTGTATTTACATTATTATTATTTTTAGTTTTAATTTTGTTTTTTTGTTAGCTTGTCAGTGCATTTTGTTAATTAGATAGGTCATTTAAATTTAATAGCATATTGATAACCTCAGCGACATTGTTAGGTTTTTATTAATAAATGGTAGAATGCCCCCTTGATATTTTATTGTCTGGTATTCTTGTAAAATCAAGCATGTGAAGATACATTAAAATTTCATTAAGAAACTTTAATTTTCCTGAAAATGAGAATGAAGTTATTAGCATTAATTTTTTTCACATTTATTTAGCAAAGCTGTGTGAAAAGAGTTTCTGACTATATTGAATACCAGAGTTTATCCTAAGTGCATAAATTTGGATTATGTAACTCAACTTGACTACAGTTAATAACTCTTTATTGATCAAGTGGTAAAACAAACAAATTTGATGAATTAAACCAAAGTTATAATTAACTTTTTTTATATCACAAAGAACCAAGTACAGAGACAAGTTAAATGGCAGTTTGAAATGGTAAACATACCAGTGTAAAATATAACTTAAGTTCATAGGCAGCTTTTTTTAAGGGAAACATTAAAAAATTTAATTAGAACTTTATGTGGAATTTGTCATTTGGAATCCAGCTGAGTTGTGTTAAGGACAAAGTGTGACTATAAAATAGATTGATTTTTTTTTTTTAACAGAAAACCAAAATGAATGTTGTATTTGTAAGCTTCTACCTTTGAAGAGCGTATGTATTATTCCCCTTTTGAAATTGCCTTCAGATGCACCTTGTAAGCCATAAAGGAAAACTGGACTCATTACAGTATGGTAATGCCTGAATGTTCTTTCTTAATCAGAAGATGTATTTATTCGTTAACTTGATCATTTACCTTTTACCTTATTTATGTGATTCCAAACGATTTCAGTATTTCCAGAAATTTAGAAATTTAATCTTCTCTCACATTATAACATTTGTTTTCATTGAGGTTATTTAAAAGAACCCATGTAGGTATTTCTATAGATGTTTAAATGTGTCTCAAATATCCCTGGAATAAATGCCTAGCTTCCCAAATGACCAGTCTGAAGTGGATGGTGCTCTGTGGTTAAGGTGTTTTGTTTTCTTTACAGTTAAGATTTGTTTTCTTTAAGCTATTCAAGAGCCTTCTATATTCTCTTCTGTTCTATTCTAACAGCTTCTATGTTCTCTTTTCTTGACATAGTACAAAAAAAAAATATTACTCACCTGTAAGCCTGATTTTTTCATATTTATGTTCAAATAAGGTACCTTTCTTTCCCTTGGAGTTGAAGGGAATTTGATGACAGGAAATATAAAATAAATGTAAGTTCCTACATGTAATTGCTCATCTCCCCAAAGGTTTAATTTCTCATTCTAGTCCTCAGTGTATCAAGGAATTAACTACTTGACGATCATTATGGCAAGAACAACTCCAAGTACACTACAGTTATTTACACCCATAAAAGAGTTCAACAGAGAGTTAAAACTCCAATGTAAGATTCACATACTAATTTACATATTATCTCTTATTCCTTATAATCTAAAAAGAAATGTCCTGCTTGGAGTAAAAGTACTTTTTTAAAAAAAAAATTTTTTTAACTTTTATTCATTTTTGAGAGACCAAGAGAGACAGAGTGCAAGCAGGGGTGGGAAAGAGAGAGAGGGAGACACAGGATCCAAAGCAGGTTTCAGGCTCTGAGCTATCAGCACAGAGCCTGATGCGGGGCTCAAACTCAGGAACCATGAGATCATGACCCGAGCAGAAGGCAGACGCTTAACCAGTTGAGCCACCCAGGTGCCCCCTGAAGTGAAAGTACTTTAAAAAGTTAAGTAAATTTTGGTTGTCACTATTTTCTAAATTTAGCGGTGTTTGTTATTTACAAAATGCTAAGATTGGAATAGGTCCCAGCCTTTGAATTTGTAAAGATCTATGCAGTGGAATTCATAATAGGGTATATACCTTTTATAACCATCCTGTTACATTCTGTTTTCCTATTAGGTAAAAAAATATTTCTTACTACTAAGCAGTTACTAAGGTTTGGTGTCTGTGAAGTTTATGGGTACTAGATTTTAAATATAATAAGTATTCTTAAAAGGAAGGTAAGAAAAGTAGGTGAAACAATCTCTAATTTCATACATGAGGCATGAGTGACCCTTTAATTGGTAATGTCATTTAACAGAACTGTATACACAGTGCTTTGGAGCTACCACAGACATAGTTAAATGAGAAAACAGTAAATGAAGGTGGAGGAAAATTTAGAATTCAGAAACCCATGGAAAAAGAAAATGAAAGTTCTCCATCCCACTTCCAGCATCCGGTTAAATTTCTGGGCCCGGGTGTCTCTGTATGAGCACTGGGAAATCCTAAATAAGCAGCCTAGCCACATGGTGTTAAAGGGAGGAACTGCAAAGGCATGTTCTGGGACAGGAGGTCTTGAAGATGAGTGGACTGGGCGGTTTACTTACCTCTAAGATCCTTCCAGCTGACAAGCAGCAGCGAACATCTGTGCATGTGGACATTTATTTCGGTCATTTATCACATTCATACCCTCGCTTTATTTAGGTCTCCACTTAAATGTCAACTCCATAGGACACCACCTGACTGCTCTATCTGAAATAGTAGCATCTTTCACACACAGTTTCCTTCCCTTCCATATGAGACGGATTGTGTCTTGTCCGCTCACCTGCTAGAATGTAAGCTCCAGGAGAGCAGTGATAATGTCTGTCTTGCTTACTCCTGTATCCCAGCAAGTAGAAGAGCGTCTAGCACATAGTAAGTCCTCAGCAAATACGTGTTAAATATATAAATAAACAAAATTGACACATATACCAAGATGATGTGTGGTGATGGAATGCACCTCTGTCTTTGCAGAGAAAAGGAAGCATCAGCAGACAGTGAGTATCACTAAAAGGAATTGTACACGTTATCCCCTCCAAAGAGGAAATTGATTTTAAGATGGACATGTGTTTTTGTATACACAGAGTCAGAGTACACTAAGCAAATGTGTTTTTAATTGTTGACATCCTATAAATTTGTTTTATGACTTTGAAATGCACTGCTTTTCATAGTTTCTTAAAACTCTGGTACATTTACAATTGAACAATTGAGGGTAGCCAAAGCTTGGCAATAAAGTTTGAGGCTTAGTTTTGTTTTATTTATCTTGTTCAAGATTGTAACCTTTAAAATTTTTTTAATGTTTATTTTATTTACTTTGGGGAGAGAGAGAGAGAGAGACATACAGACAGAATCCAAAGCAGGCTCCAGGCTCTGAGCTGTCAGCACAGAGCCCGACTTGGGGCTCGAACTCATGAGCCCTGAGATCATGACCTGAGCTGAAGTCGGAACCTTAACCAACTGAGTCACCCAGGTACCCCAAGATAGTAACCATTTATAGCAGAAGCTGTCCTCTTTATGTTTTTCAGTTGTATAAGAATTGGGATTATTCCAGCAGATATCTAGCATACATGTTTGTGTTGATCATCTGGAAAGTCAGGCAAGAAACTGATTTGCCCATTTTTCATGTGAGTGTGTGTAATTACTGACTACTCTGAAAGGTACTTTATTTTTGCTTGAATTCTAAATTCCATTTCTCCAGCGTATTTATGTTTTAGATTTGACTTATTGTGTGTATAGTTTTGACTTCTACCTGTAGTATATTTCAGCCATTCAAAACGTTAGTAAGATGAGTTAGTTATCCCTTCTAAGAGTTGTAGGAGAGTTCAGCCTAATATGGTCAAGACAGTCACAGGAAAGAGAAAATGCAAGGTAAGTACTATTAGCTAAAGCTGGAAAATCAGATGAGGTCATTTAAGAATGAACAGCTTCAGGGTTTAGGAAAAAAAGAGAGGAGGACCAAGGACAGGGCTCTGGAAGGCATCCAAAGAGAGCAGCCACAAAAGATAGTGAATGAATAGCTTGAGAATTAGGAGGCAGCAGGTTTAAATCTGGGTGGGGACAGAGTAGTTCTTGCTGTCAAGTCAGCTGTGGTACAGGAGAGAGAACAGAGTATCCTAAACACGAGAAACTGTTGTTGAAGCCCATCTTGCAATTATGTAAACATTCTGAGAAGTCAAAGAGAATCTGTGAAACCCTAAATGGAACAACAGAGCTGGTGATTAGTTTGTAATTTTCTTGTTTAAAAGAATAAACCCTATATTGGAGAGCCCAATCAGTTTCTGGAATTTAGATTAACATATTGAAATGGATAATAAATATAATTCTGAGACCACAGAGACCCTAAGACTGGGTTGGGGTAAGACACGAAGGCGGGAAACGAGGAAGAAATTTAAGTTTGTGTTCCCCAAGAAGTCAGCACAACAGGGGCACCTGGGTGGGTGGCTCAGTCGGTTAATTTGTGGGATGGAGTCTGGCTTGGGATTCTCTCTCTCCCCCTCTCTTTGCCCCCCCTCCCCGCCCAAATAAATAAACTTTGAAAAGCCAACACAACAGAACACAAATCTGGCCATCCCTTAGTTTGAACTGTTATCACCTCAATAGTCTCTTAGTTGCTTTCTTGTTCTTCTCCCTTCTCAAGCGTTCAGCATCAGTACTGCCAGATTATTCCTACAACACTGCTTTCAGTATTATTCCCCTAAGCCAAAAATGTCTGTGGTTCTGTTGCTCATGGCCTAGTGGTTCCCCATGTTCTTTCCACTGCAACCCTTATGCCAATTGTGGTGCATGGCAAGGAGCCACAAGAATACTCCAGAACCCTTGGAGGATTTGGGTTATGCACAGCTTCATACAACTCTGCTGTTCTGTCTTCTCCAGGAAAGCATATCTGAGTGTAAGTAAGTGAATTCACAGGGAGAGTCTGTGGACTGCTTCTTTTTAAATAGTTTTTATTTATTATCATTTGTGGGGTGCCTTGGTGGTACAGTTAAGCTTCTGACTCTTGATCTCCGTTCAGGTCATTGTCTCACAGTTTAAGTTTGGGCCCCCCCATCGGGCTCTGCACCATCAGCACAGAGCCTGCTTGGGAGTCTGTCTCTCCTTCTCTCTGCCCCTCTCCCACTCGCTCACCTGCCCTTGCTCTCTTTCAAAATAAACTTTAAAAAGTCATTATTGTTTCTCCAAAAGCCCTTCCAAAATTTGTGAAAATGTGTTCATTAACTTGAGTAAAATTATACCAAGAAAACACTGATGGATAAATAAACTTCTTCTATCACCTCTTTTTTCGTCTTTCTTCCTCCCATCCTGCCTGTGTCCCCTTATCTGGCACGTGTCTGTGTAATCTTAGAAGCATAAACACACACATGCAAGGTATTCTGGGTTGTTTGCTGGTAAATAAGTACAGAATCCTCACACACCAGTTTGTCTGCAGCTTACTGTGCTCACCCAGCAGTACACCCTGAACTTCCTTCCAGATCAGATATGGATCCTGTTCTATTTAATCGTGGTACAGTATTCCATGCAGGTTGTTTAAAGATTTTTTGCCACTTCAAACAGGACTCCAATAAACACCCTTTTCTGTGAATACTTAACGTGTAGCAACTTTGTTTCGAAGCATGGATTCCTACCAAGGTCCGGTTGCAGAGTCAGTGGTGTATATATTTCTTTCTTTCTTTTTTTTTTTTTAATTTTTTTTTTTAACATTTATTTATTTTTGAGCCACGGGGAGACAGAGCATGAATGGGGAGGGTCAGAGAGAGGGAGACAAAGAATCCGAAGCAGGCTCCAGGCTCTGAGCTGTCAGCACAGAGCCCAACGTGGGGCTCGAACTCACGGACCATGAGATCATGACCTGAGCCGAAGTCGGATGCTGAACCGACTGAGTCACCCAGGCGCCCCCCGTATATATTTATCTCTAAAGTGCTTTTCACAGGGATTACCGCAAAGCACAGTCTAAACTGGCAGCATTTATATATGTATTTTTTTGCAATGAAAATACAAAAGTGATTACTACTAACATTTTTGCCACAAATCCTAAAATTGATCACAGCATACCAGTGTGCTGTATGATGGAACTGAGGATTGTTGTGGCCTGAAATTCAGAGTCCTTCTCTCTGCTTTTAACACTGTGTAGCCTTCTAGACCAGTTTAACGCCCACTTTCTACACTTTTATGTGCTGTGTGCTATATACTGCTCACCATACAGTTCTTTATACCTAACTCTGTGATTAGCACATAGTAGATACACAATAAATATTTGTTAATACTGTTTTCTTTTTGTATATTTCTTTTTAAAAAAAAAAGTTTACTTTAGAGAGAGCACACATGTGCATGAGTTGGGGAGGGGCAGAGAGGGGGAGAGAGAGAATCTCAGGCAGGCTGTGTGCTGTCAGCACAGAACCCCATGCTGGGCTTTATGTCACAAACCATGAGATCATGACCTGAGCTGAAATCAAGAGTTGTTGGCTGCTTAACTGACTGAGCCACCTAGGCGCCTCTCCTTGTGTATTTTTTCTTGAACTCTTGTACTAGATCTGTTCATAAGGACAAGGACTGTTTTTACCACACCACTGGCACTTAAGATACTCAATTTAGGTTGGCTCTTTGAACAAAGAACTCCTACAGAAGAGGAAGCAAATAGCATGGCCTTGCCTTTAATCATATATTTTAGCCATTTAAGGGCAAATTGGAACTGTAAGAATCCTGTAGCAGCAATAAGAACAGCCCTTGTGTTGAGCTGTTACAAGATGTGAGGCTCAATTCAAGTTGCAAAGGATGGAGCAGTGCGCAAGGCTGTGTTGTCTCTGTCCTTGCAGACCTTCTGGTCTGTGGATGTTACACTTAAAGATTTGTAGGTTACATGAAAACAGTGGTAAGGGATTTCAGCTTCTTTCCAACAGAGGCTATGGGGTATTTATCCATTTGTTCAATGCCTGCTCGGCCGGGCACTTAACAGAAAGCCCAGGGGCAGCCAGACCTTTGTTGCAAGGTGGCAAATGGACCAGGGTAACTGCTTGTGCATAGCAGACTTGTTTCCCAAACCATTTCTGTACCTGTGTATAGAAGCAAAGGGGAATAGAGTGGTTAATGTTAGCATATTCCTTCTTAGGAAAAGGTGGCAATCCTACTTGCTGTCCAACACACAAACCACTAAGGAGTGTATTCTTGTCCCTGTCACAGAATTCTAGAATTCTAACTGCAGCCAATCTTGATATCCCATCCTTATTTTTCACCTGTGGAAACTAAGGCCTGGTACAGTTCTTAAAAGACAAGCTAGTATACTGGAAAAAGGAAAAAAAATAAAAACCAAGACAACTTGAGCACCCTCATCTTTATTCGGGAAGGGGAGAAAGGGAATTCTGGGACCACCCCTCCCCCCTGCTCCTGGCTAAGCTCACTCTCCCCACCCCCTCTCCCGGGGGGGGCGGGGGGGGGTGGTGCTCCGAACGGGCAGAGGAGGTGAGAGAAGGGGGAGGGCCAAGGGTGCCCATGTCAGAAGGGGCAGCTAGCATGGTATTTGCATGCAGTGCCTGGGTGAGAGGCTAGGGGGTGCGCCCTGAGGGGCCCTGCGGGCAGATGACAGGTGTACATGTGCGGATGGGGAAGTGCAGGGGTGTGGGGCTTCTGGAGGCTTTTCTCTTCTCTGACTTGGCTGTGGGTCATAATTAGGAATTGCAGTCAGTGTGTTTGGGTATGAATCTGTTTAACAGTTCTGTGACCTTGAGCAAGTTCATAATCCTATAAATCCTTGTTTCCCTTACCTTTGAAATGAAGACAGTGAAATAATGTATATAAACTGCTTTAGCAGGTGTCTGGCAGTTACAGGATGAGATAACTCCTTGTTGTCAAAGTTGATGCTCAAGAACTCTGTCCATTGTGCCATACCAGCCTATTCTTTTTTTTTTTTTTTAAGGTTTATTTATTTTTTGAAGGAGAGAAAGAGTATGAGTGGAGGAGGGCAGAGAGAGAGAGGGGTACACCGAATCCAAAGCACGTTCCAGGCTCTGAGCTGTCAGCAGAGAGCCTGACATGGGGCTTGAACTCACGAGCCGTGAGATCACGACTTGAGCCAAGTTGGATGCTCAACTGACCGAGCCACCCAAGTGCTCCCATACCACCCTATTCTTAAGCTTTTTTTTTTCCATTAACTGATAGTTCTTTAACTGGCTTCATCATGATCTTTCACGCTAAGTAATTATGCTTATGTAATGGAGACTTTAACCTCTGGAACCATTATCAGATTTTTTTTTTTTTTTGACCATAAGTTTGAGGAGGAACTGGAAAATGCGTACGTGATTGATGTTTTGTTAAGAAGCCTCCTGAGTGCTTCCTGTCTGGCTTTCTCCCACTCCTGCCTGCCCCCGCATCCTCACCAGTGTTCCTGTCCTACTACTTGAACCCCTTAGGACCTTGATTAAGGTAAATTGCAGTCAATGTCTGAAGAGGAGCAATCTTATTTTTTGACAAACTCTGGGGGTATTATGAGTTCATTGCTCCTATTTGATCTCTTTGTTTATCGTTGGCTTCTTCTTAAAGAGAACATTAGCTTTCTGAGAGTCCTATTACAATACACAGTTTCTACCTCTTCACAGAAGGACCTCAAAATTAGTTGTTTTTTCTTTTTTTTTTTTTTTTTTATGATTTAGTCTGAATTAAATCCCACCATGAAAAAGACATTCTGGATGTAGATTTTCAAATACACAATTGTTCGTGTCCATATCTGAAGTTGCTACATGTGACTGAAGTGCCTTGCAAGTTCTTGAATTGATCAAGTCACATATTTCAACCTTATTTTGCAAATTTAAGTCACGTAATTAAGGATTCGTTGAACATCTCTCGTATTTTATTTTTTTTAATTTTATTTTTTTTTACTTTTTATTTAAAAAATTTTTTTTCAATATATGAAATTTATTGTCACATTGGTTTCCATACAACACCCAGTGCTCATCCCAAAAGGTGCCCTCCTCAACACCCATCACCCACCCTCCCCTCCCTCCCACCCCCCATCAACCCTCAGTTCTCAGTTACATCTCTCGTATTTTAATATCAACAGGAGTTTCCATGTTGAGGCCCATCTTTTAGAAATAATTTTTTTTGTTCAACTTCCTCCATTTGTTCAAAGTGTTTGTTTGGTGGTTGTGTCAGGTAGTATTTGCTTTATAACAAACCACCCCCAAATTTAGGAGATTTAAATAATAACCGTTTAGTATGCGTCTTGAGTCTACAGGTCAGCTGGGTGGTTCTCCTGAACTGGCGAGGCTCACCTGATGTCAGCTAGGCCCAGTGTGTCTGTGGCAGCTGGCTGGTTGACCGTGGAGGTGAAGGCTGACAGCCACGTGTCATTTTTCAGCAGGCTCTCCAGAGCTTGTTCACAGTACACAGCAAGAATCCAAAAGAACCAGCAGAAGCATGCAAAGCTTCTCAAGATGTAGGCTTGGAACAAGTCTTACTTCCACCAGGTTCGATTGGTCAAAGCAGGTCACATAACCAGTCTGCTTTCAGGAGATGGAGGGAGTGGCAAAGGCATGACTATTGGGAGGGCTTGGGGCGGGGGGGGGGGGGGGGGCGTCTTTTTTTTTTTTTTTTTTTTGGCCATCTGTCACCATAGTTATAGGAATTGGGTGCATTTGAAATTCTGAACCTTTTAGTTGTTGGTATTCTGATTGCTTATGAAACTTTCCTAGGGTGGAAAAGCAGAGTCAGTATGACCAAAAGGATAAAAGCTTGGAATTTAGAGACTAACTGGGGTTCACATTCCAGCTCCATCACTTATTTCTGCACAAGTTATTTAACCTCCCTGGTAAGCACTTCATAATGGTTGTTGCGCCTGAACCTCAGATTCTTCATGTGTAATTTATTGAAAAGAAAGGGCTAGGCCTCTGTTAAGTATGTAAATAATTGCTTTTATTCATGCAAAATAGAAGAAATTGCTTTTATTCCTATCCCCCCCCCCCCCCCCCCCAGTCAAGGTGCAAGACTCAGTCCCTTCCTTGGAATTAAAAGAAAGGAAAAGTGTGTTAGGAAAGAGGAGAAATTGACTAATAGTGGCCTCAAAATGAACTGACTCCTCGCTGGGTATTTTCCTGTAAGAAAAGAATGGCTGAGACCCATTTTATTAAGAAATAAAAAGGCCTGGGTCTCCTTGGGTAGGATTCACTATGTTTCATGGGATGAGAGTTGAAACATAAGATATAATCCAAATCTAGATTTTGTCTTTTTTTTTTTTTTTTAAAGAATTCTGGCCCCTCTTAGACATACTAAGTGCCTTAACACTAGATTGGGGGTTTGTCACACCTAGAAATCACTTAATTTTCTCCATCCTCCTAGTAGGAAATGGAAAAGGTCACGTACAATACTCACACAAAGAGCCTCATATTCCAGAATTCAGGTAATCAGAAATGTTAACTGGAGTTCTTATTGCCTCTCTCAGGAGAGGTCCTAGGTAAGTGTTCTCAAAGAACTGAGAACTGACTGAACCATTTCTGGTGTTAGCTAATTGTGTGAACCCAAGCAAGTCAGTTGCGATTAGCCCCGTAGTTCCCTTTCATGTTGATAATTATACTCTATTCTCAGAAAGGTTGGGTACACTTTTTTGATAAATGATAAGATATTTTAGTATGGACAGTAAAAGTCTGTGGCTTAGAAGCCGTTAGTGGTTTTGGTTTTTTTTAAAGATTATATTGGTTTTTATGGATTTCAATCTCTGTTGTTGTTTGCGTTTTTTGCGGCATTTTTTTTTTGTTTTTGTTTTGATCAACATTTCCCGTTCCATTCCTTACAAAGAGCATTTTCAACTGTAAAAAAAGGTGAACTTCATCTTCTCCAAACATATTTGAAATGCAGGGATATTTTCCCAGAATGTGCAGTGCTAATTTCATGTTCCTACATGTTTGCAAAAACCAATAAAAATAGATCGTGCTGAGAAAGGAACTTTAGTTTACAAGGATAGTTAATTGGAAAGGAGAAAAATTTGACAAGTAAAGTTCAGTGCTCAGAAGGAGGGGTCATCAAAAGGATGGCAGTAGAAGAGTGTTTCTCCCCAGTATCACCTGCTCATATGGCAGGTCAACAAAGGTATTACTGAGGACTTTCCACCTGTTGAGTGTGGCAGTCTGTGCTCTGGCGAGGAAAGAGAAATCATACGTTCTTCCTGATCTCAGAGGAGCTTGCATCTGGCTGGGGAGACATGGTGCCAGATCCATGAAATAATTAAGAAACAGTTAGCTGTGACAGGTGCTGAAGCATCTTTAGGAGGTCACAGACTGGTCAGACAAGTGTGGGAGAAGGGTCATCCTAGTACATCATCATTGGTTCTTGCTTACGCAGATCCTTCCTTCCTTGCGGGTCAAGTCTTGTCCCAGGCACACAGCTGCTTCTCGATACAGCCCTAAAGCTGGCCTGAGGCACGTGGCAAAATCCACCACACTGAGTCATGGCCTTTAGGGGGGGTGGGGGCGCCTCCTTCCTTCCCCGCTCCAGAACAAGGGATATGGTGCTGCCCTCAAGCCTGCTTTGTTTTAGTAACCTATTAAAAAAGAAGCAAATGAATTTTAGCTCCATCAGCGAAAATTTAATACTGAGGGCTATTTGTATTTTACCAAATGACACAACTTTAACGAAGGAGTGAAATCCTAGTGGTGGGATTTAAGACATTTTCCTTTATTTTAGTAAAAATGCTAGTCAGATAACTTGAGGCAAAAGAGCCTTCCCCGTGTCGGTTAGTCACGGCACCTGCTTCACATAAACGTGAAGCTCGTTCTCCCTGTCTTTCTCACCGAGCCGACTAAGCCTGCTTGTTGCTTTCCTCTTCCCCTGGCCATTCTTCATCTCCAGTCTTCCACACCACCACTGCTTCCAAACCCTGAAAGTCTGAAGTCCCAGAGTGTGAATCCATCAAGACTGGCGTTACACTGGGGCACCTGGGTGGTTCAGTTAGCGAGGCACCCTACTCCTGATTTTGGTTCGGGTCCTGATCTCATGGTCTCGTGAGTTTGAGCCCCATGTCAGGCTCTGCACTGGCAGTGCGTCAGCCTGCTCATACTCCCTCTGTCTCTAAATAAATAAATTAATAAACTTAAAATTATGTGTTATCCATGTGACTGGCTTTCAGTACTTTTGGGTAAAATTCCCGAAATCTTCAATTTAAGCCTAGGTGGGCTGACTAGGCTTCCTTACTGAAAGAGTGAGGGCCTGTGAAGAATTTTGGAGACGGGTGCGCAGATATAGCTGCTGACGTGATGTAAGCCTGCAGTCTGGCGAGGCAGGGTGTTGAGTCTAGCGACTGCCTGCGTGCCCACGTCCCATTGCTGAGATTTGTGGTTTTCCTCATGTAACGGTAACCATCCCAGGTTGCAAGATGGCACCTGTGAAGATAGGGTATGGAGCCAAGGAGCTTGAGAGAAGAAGCTAGCATAATCTACATACTAAATAAATCACGACTGGAGAATTCAACTCTCAGGCCCCCAGTTCAGCTCCATTCTTCTCTGTGATTTTCCCTCAGTCCCTCAGTGTTGCATCTTTTGGTTTTCATTTACTGCTCTGAAAAATAGTCCCCAGGCTGATATGAGGCTGAGGCTGATTATTAACAGTTTAGAGTATGGGAAGGTAAACAATATAAATACCGAATAGGGAACATCCTATAAAGGCAGTAGCATGTTTTATGTTAATAGAGTGGCTGAATGAGACAGTTGTAGAAGCCGAAAGACAGGAAAGAAGAAAGTGAATTGATGAACTATTTTGAAAACACATTTTCTCGTTCTACCATAGGCACTGTGTTTTTTAATGAATTATTTCATACGCATAGAAAATATCTATAACTTGCATACATGATTTACCTAATAATGAAATAGGCACTTCCTTGCACCCACCACCAAACGTGAGGAAGAGGTTGTTACATTACCTCCGCAGCTCACCGTCTGTCCCTTCCCAGCATGTCCCCTGCTTCCCAACCTGTGGGAGCTGCAATACTGACTTTTGTGTTGATCTTTCTTTTGCCTAGTTTTGTGACTTGACTACCTTTTAATATATCACTGAATATATATCACTCTGCTTAGTTCCAGATGTTTTGTAACTTCACATAATTGTTCATGTTGAGTGCCTATTTTTTTCTCTTTCTTTACTCAGCATTGTAAGATTGATGCATGTAGGCTGAAGTTTATTAATACAGATCTGTGCAATGCCTCTGAATGAATATAGTAGTACACACATTTATTTGGTCTTCTGTTAATGGACATTTGGGTTGTTTCCAGGTTTTGTTGTTGTTGTTGTTTTGCTATTTTGAACAGCGTTGCTCTGAAAATGTCTCTTAGTGTATTCTGTAAGAGCGTTTTCTTAGGGAATTAAATCTAGAAGTGGAATAACCAGGTCATAAGGCATATGCATGTACCTACAATTTCCAGAGAATGTGACATTGTTACCAAGCAGTGTTAGAAGTGTTCTTTTGCCCCACATCCTCACCAGAGTGTGGTAGTGTGCTGCTCTTCCTTTTGTGCCAATGTGGTGGGTGTCAAGTAATTACATTTCGGTTTTTCACAGTACTGTTTTAAGTCGATTTAAAATATATATATATATGTATATTTAAAAATCAAAGTAGGGTTTTTTTGTTTTGTTTTAATGTAGAAATTGAGAGTAGGACTTGGAATAAACATTGGTTACAAAAGTGCCTAAAAGGAAAATTTTTTCAGTTTTCTGGAGCTACTCTGCCTCAGTGAATAAAACTAGTGTGCTAAATTATGCATGTGTGGTTTGAAATTCAGAGCAGTTTTTGTGCTGGCTTGTTGAATAGAGTGACAGTAAGCTTTTTCTGAATGATTGTACTAGAGATAATTGTGGGTCAGTTTCAGTCTCCCCAACTTTTGTATGCCAGTGGTTGCCCCTGAGTTAAAAGACTCATGTTAGATGAGTGTGATGCTGACCAGCTGTGGCAGAACATCAGGAACTTGTGTAGGAAATTTTGAGATTTACTGTTAAGTAAGTGCTTGCTGAAAGAAGGCTGAGTAAGAGAGGTGGAAAAAGCATTGGAGAGGGTCACTTCCGCAGTTTAAGGGTAAGCAACCAGTTATTGGGAAAGCACACAAGAAACGGGGTTTGTGTTTTACCTTAGCAACAGCAAGCAGAGATAGTAAGTTACAGTCACACAGAACTCTTAACATTTACAGAACATTCCCGTTTGTGATCTTGTTATTGATAATGCTTGAGGAAAAGTATCATCTACTTACTGCTTTAATGATAAAGAGGCAAAGGTAAGAGAGGTGAAGCAGGTTGACCAAAGACACCCATCTTGCAAGTGACACAGATGGAGTGTGTCCTCAGGTTTCTTCTGGCCACGCCCCCAGAACTTGCTTCATACTTTGCTGCCTCCTGATAATCACAGCTGCAGTGTCTGCTATCAGAGTAACGTCTGTCCAGCAAGCCTTCTGAACACTCTCATGGCCTGCTAAAGACTAAAATGAGGAAGCCAGATTCCTGCCCAAGAGCTCACAGTCTTAGGAAACAGCGAGAGAGAATGATATGAAATAAGACACAATCAAAATGGTTTCTTGTGGAATGCTAGACTGTGTACTAAGAATCTACCTTTGTTGTCAGTCAAAAGCAAGGGCGCTTTTCATAACAATAAAAACGTGAGAGTTGAAATGACATGTAATGTTCAAAATTCGAATTGGGTTTTCTTAAAAAAAAAACTCCCCTTTTCATTCTTTCATTCTGGTGTTTAAGGTATGGCTAATTTGTCTGATAACGTCAGGTGGCCACCTAAAGTAATTGAGGCTATCCACATAATGGAAGAAAACCTAACATTTTGTTTATCTTTTATTTTATTTTTAGAGAGAGCAAGGGAGCAGGGGAGAGGGGCAGAGGAGAGAGAGAATCTTAAGCAGGCTCCACACTCAGCACAGAGCCCAACGCAGGGTGCAGGGCTCGATCCCACCATCCTGGGATCATGACCTGAGCTGAGATCAAGACTCAGATGCTCAATCTACTGAGCCACCCAGCCCCCCCCCCCCCCGCCACCAAACATTATATTTTTAGAGACTACTACGATATCTTAAGTTTTCCCCTTTCTGGCCTTTGGTCATTTAGAATCTCATTTAATTATCAGAGTGGGACTCTTAGAAAACTTTAGTTTCTTATATTTGTTTATTTTTATTAATAGCCCTCTATGCCTTGCACTTCACTTTTCATTTGGCTGTGGTCTAAAGAATCCGTGCACACACTTAATAGCTTTATTCTAAGTTGTTCATCTCTAGTGTCACTTTGCTTTCACTATCAGATACTAAGCTTCCAAGCATTTATTGGTTCCTGATAAGTTCCTTTTGTGCAGACCTCATTTCACTTTCTTTACACTTTAGGTTTTCTTTTTCAGTTACTCTATTAACGAGGTAGGTGTTTGAGTAGGGGTAGACCCAGTAATAACCTAAAGTCAGACCGGTACACCCTCAGCTAAATGCCAGTCACTGCTAAAGCCTGGGAGGACCAGGGTGTTGTAATATACAGATCTGTAGCCAGTGTTCTCAACATATTGGTGTCATGTCTCAAGACTCCCTTCCCTAAATTTACAGCTTAAGAAATTCAAGTTACCATTCTGCCCCAGAAGAGAGATTTTCAAAATTAATTTATCCCCTCACTTTAAGTAAAGCTGGCTAAATAATAATGATATATTTACAGTCAGTGGCTTTCGAGAAGAAATATGATAATGCACATTATTCCTCAGACTTAACATTTTCAGGTCTTTAAAAAACAAAAGTTCAGTAGGCTCCCTCTGTTTGGTGGCTATGCAAGGGGAACCATCTTATTTTTGACCCCTGGCTGCCAGCCCAAGATGACATAAAGTCTACTCAAAAGAGTAAGCTTGATAAGTTGATAGCATCCTCAAGACGATCAGAGCTATTTGGAGCTCTTATTTGGAGCTCTTAATTTTTAAGAGATACCAGAAACTATCGTTTTAGGGATTGGGAGAAAAGGATCAGAGGGACTACTCTTAGGAAGATCCATTGAGCTGCTTCAGTATTATAATAAACTGAAGACCCAGATTCCATCTCAGTTTTCTCTTCCATGAATTTTTATTTTTTTCATTAAAAAAAAAACCTACATTGAAATGCGTTTTTTATTAGGTAAATACAAATTGTGTTACAAATGTTATTATTGTTTGATTGTCTAATCTGGTGAAATACTTAGGGCAAATATAAAATTATCCCAATTTTTTGGAATAAGAAAACAAGTCCAGAGAGCTTAAGTGACTTGGATGTTAATTCAGCAGAGACAGGATTTGAAACTAGGTCATGATTTCCAATTCTGTACCTTTTCCCACTGTACTTCAGTGCTTTCTGCTTCCCGGAATCAGACCTGTGAATGTTGACTTCTCCTGTTTTTTGCAAGCACATCTGTTTGTAAATTAACGCACTTCTGCCCATGTTCCTGGTTTTCAAACACCTTCATTTGCGAGGAGCCCCCTTCGAAAGCTTTTGTGAATGACACCTTTTATCTCATCTTTCAAAGAAGAATAAAAGTACTAGTGATTGGTCGGGTTCCAGTACTGGGAAAAAGATCAGAAAAGATGCACAAGTACCGGCATGCTCACAGCTTTCTTAACAGTTACACACATTATTGTGTAGAGCATCTACAGCAACACACCTGACCTTATATGTCCAACCCGGTTTTGAAGACCGGGATCCCAGTCTCAAAAGCTGTCATCTCATCTTCTCCAGTGACTGGATGTAAATGTACTCCAGCAAGGAGATATCTACAAAAGAAACATCCTTAAAACAGGTTCTCATAACATTGTGATGACATTTGGATTTCCCAAAATCCTCTTACCTAATCTGATTGAATTCTTTTCAGAAAAGAAATTTATTTGAATTGCAAGATCTTAAAGATGTCTTAAAATAGGCAACTTTTAAGGTACACGCTAAACTTGAGACTGCCCCCAGAAGAGAACACTCATTCACCAACCTATTTCATATTGTCAAAATGAGCAAGGATCTACAGCTCTAATAAGTTTGGAGTACTGTGTTCGAAAATTATATGAATATAATTTTACCAGATTGGTTATTTTTGCCCATTTAATAGATTGAACTTCACCTTAGAACAGATTTTCAACCTCAGCACCATTGACATTTTGAACTCAGTAATCCTGGGAGGTTCGGCTCCATTGTAGGAGGTAGCATCCTTGGCAATCATTCATCTTTCTGTCTCTATGGATTCATTTATTCTGGAATTTTCTTTCAGTAAACATGTTTTAAAGGTTCATCTGTGTTGTCTCATTTAACCGTATCTCATTCCTTTTTATGACTGAATGATAGATATCCCATTGTATAAATACACCACATTTTTTTAATCCACGTATCAGCTGTTGGGTATTTAGCTTGTTGCCACTCCCTGGCTATTATGAATGATGCTGTTATGAACATGCATATACCGGTGTTTCTGTGGATATACCTAGGAGGGAAACTGCTGGGTCAAATGGTAACCATACATTTAACCTTTTGAGTAACTGCCAAACTGTTTTACATAGTGGTTGTACCATTTTTCAGTCCCACCAGCCATGTGTGAGAATTTCATTGTCTCCATGTCCTTGCCAATACTTGGTGTTATCTTTCTTTTTGTAATAGCCGTCTGAATGAGTGTGGATATCTCCGTGTGGATATGATTTGCATTTTCCAAGTGACTAATAATAATGAGCATCTTTTCATGTGCTTCTTGGTCGTTGGCTTATCTTTGGAGAAATGTCTTTTCAAATCCTTTGCTCATTTTTTAATTGGGCTGGGTTTTTCTAACCTTACCAGGTAAGATTTACAGATGTTTTCTTCCATTCTAAGGGTTGTCTTTTCACTTTCTTGAGAGTGTTATTTGACTCCAAGGTTTTTATTTTTAATGAAGTCCAATTTATCTTTTTCTTTTCTGATTGCTTGTACTTTTGGTATTGTATCTTTAAGGGAAAAAAGGTTGTCTCATCCGGTGTCACCAGTTTTCACTTACTTTCCATCTAAAATTTTTTAAGTTTTAGCTCTTACACTTGTTTTTTGATCCATTTTGAGTTCATTTTTGTATGTGGTGAGAGGCAAGGGTCAAACTTTATTATTTTGCTTGTGTAGAACTGGTTGTCTCAGCACCATTTGTGGAAAAGACTTCTGTTTTCATTGAATGATTTCAATACCTTCTCTGAAATTAGTTGACCATAACGTATGAGTTTATTTCTGGACTCTCAATTCCGTTCCACTGGTGTATATGTTTAACTTAAGCCAGTACCACACTCCTTTGATTCCTGTATTTTCATTCTACATTTTGAAATTGGGAAATGTCAGTCCTCCAGCTGTGTTCTTTTTTCAGAATCATTTTGGCTATTCTGTGTTTCTGGCAAATCCATATAAATATTAGGTTCAGCTTTTCTTTTTCTGGGGAAATGGCACTTGGAATTCTGATAGAGATTGCATTCAATCTATAGATCAGTCTGGGGAGTATTGCAGTCTTTAACTATATTAAGTATTTCAGTCTGTGAACACAGGATTTCTTTCCATCTGTGTACATCTTTAGTTTTATTCGGCAGTGTAGTTTCATTATTTTCAGAGTACAAGTTTTATACTTCTCTGGCTAAATTTATTCCTAAACAAACATTTATTTTAGGAAGTTTTATTCTTTTTGAAGCTGTTAAAAAATTGTTTTCTTAATTTCGTTTTCAGATGGTTCATTGCTCCTCCACAGTAATGCAACTGATTTTTTTTTTGCACCTGAGTTTTGTGTGTTTACTTTGTATCCTTAAACTGCTAAACTCATTTATTAGCTCTAATAGGTTTTTTTGGTAGATGCTATAGGATTTTCCATATATAAGATCTTGTCTTCTGCAAATGGAGGTAGTTTTACTTTCTTCTTTTCAATCTGGGTTGTTGTTTTTTGTTTTTTTAACTTCTGTTACCTGTCTAATTGCCTCAGCTAGAATCCCCACTATAATGCTGAATACAGTGGTGAGAGTAATGAAGCCTACTTGTATTGGCCCTGATCTTGGGGGGATATACTTTCAGTTTAAGTATGTTGTTAGCTTTGGTTTTTTCACAGATGTCCTTTATCGGATTGAAATATCCTTTTCCTTATTGGTTGAGTGTTCTTATCATGAAATCGTGTTGGATTTTGCCAAATGCTTTTTCTGCATTTGTTGAGATGATCATGTGGTTTTTGTCTTTGAAATCTATTGGTAAATTAAATGATTTTCGTACATTGAACCAACCTTGTATTCCTGGGGTTAATCTCACTTTCTCATGGTTTATAATCATTTTTGTGTACTTTTAAGATTCAGTTTGCCAGTATTCTGTTGAGGATTTTTGCATTTATCCTCATAAGATATTTTGGTCATTAGTTTCACTGTGATACCTTTGTCTGGCTTTGATATCAGAATAACAGTGCCTCAGACTGAGCTAGAAAGTGTTAAGTGTTCCCTCCTCTCCTATTTTTTGGAAGAGTTTGTAAAGGATTATTATTAATTCTTCTTTAAATATTTGGTAGAATTCACAAGCTAAGCCATTTGAGCTTTGTTGGAATGATTTTGATTACTAAATTCATTGTCTTTACTTGTTATAGGTCTCTTAATTTTTTCATTTTTTTTTGGAGACAGCTTTGGTAGTTTATGTATTTCTAGTAATGTGTCCATTGCATCTATGTTATGTAATTGCTTGGCACACATTTATTCATTGTATTTCTTTATAATCCTTTTTACTACTACAAGATCAGTAGTAATGTTCCCTGTTTCATTTCTGATTCTGTAATTTAAGTCCTCTATCTTTTTTTTTTTCCTTTGTCAATCTACCTAAAGTTATGTTAATTTTTAATAAAGTCACTTTGGATTTTGTCAATCTTCTCTATTGTTTCTCTTTTATCTATTTTATTTCATTTATTTCCCTCTAATCTGTATTATTTTCTTACTTGCTTTGGATTTCGCTTGCTCTTCATCTAGTTTTTTAAGGTGAAAAATAAAGTTACTGATTTGAGTTTTTTTGTTCCTTAGAAGGTAAGTCGACATCTATAGTTACAAATTTCCCTCTTACCCCTGCTTTCACTGCATCCCATAACTTTTGGTGTATGGTAATTTTCTTTTCATTTGTCTCAAGATATTTACTAATTTCCCTATGATTTTTTTTTCCTTTAATCTATTCGTTATTTGAGAGTGTGTTAATTTCTGTGTGTTTGTAAATTTTCCAAATCTTTTTCTGTTATTATTTCTAACTTCATTCCATTTTGTCAAGAGAACACACTTTATATGAGTTTAGCCTTTTAAATTTTATTTGATTTGTTTTGTGGCCTAATATAGTGTCTATTGTAGACAGTTTCCACATGCAATTGAGAGGAATGAGTATTCTTATTTTGTTAGGCAAAGCGTTTGATAGATATGTCTTAGATCCAATTGGTATATGGTTCAAGTTTTCTGTTTCCTTGCTGATTTTCTATCTAGCTCTCTTACTGAAAATGGAGTATTAAAGTCTCCAACTAATGTTATTTGATTATTTTTTTCTTTTAATTCTCTTAGTTTTTACCTCATATAGTTTGGGGCTTTGCTATTAGTTCCGTATATGTTTATATCTCATAGTTACACATTTATCGTTATATTATAGTGTCCTTTTTGTGTCTCGGAATGATTTTTGTGTTGTCTTTTTTTTTTCCTTAGAGAAAGAGAATGTACGTGAGCCCGGGAAGGGTGGAGGGAGAGGGAGATAGAGAATCTTAAGCAGGCTCCATGCCCAGTGTGGACCCCAATGCAGGACTGGATCTGACGAACATGAGATCATGACCTGAACCAAAATCAAGAGTTGGACACTTAACCAATTCAGCTACCCACGTGATCCTTGTGTTGTCTGTTTTATCTGTTATTAGTTTAGCTCCTCTCGCTTTCTTTTGTGTACTGTTTGCATGGAATATCTTTTTCCATCTTTTTACTTTCAGTCTATTTGTGTCTAAATCCAGGGTAAATATCTCTAAAGAACATATAGTTTGACCATGTTTTCTTCTTCTTCTTTTTTAAAATCTGTTCTCCCAGTCTCTGCCTATTAACTGGAGAGTTTAATCCATTGATCTGTAATTATTGATAAGGAGGACTTGTGACATTTTGCTGTATGTTTTCTTGATGTTGTGTCTTTTTTGTTCCTAAATTACGCCATTACTCCTTTCTTTTGTATTAAATAGTGTTTATGTGACAATTACAATTCCCTTGTTATTTTTTTTTTTTTACTGTATTTTTTGAATTACTTCTTATTGTTTGCCCTGGAGATTACATTAACCTCTTAATAAGGATACTTTAGTTTGGGTTAATACCAGCATAATTTCAGTAGTATGCAGAAATGTTCCTATACATCTCTGCTCCCTCCCTTTTACGCTCTTATTGTTATAGATTTCCTCTTTATACACTGTGTGCCTATCCACCTAGATTTATAATTATTACTTATGCAATTGTCTTTTGAACCACATACGGGGAAAAAGGAGTTGAAAACAAAATATATATTTATACTGTCTCCTGCATTTACTTAAGTAGTGAGTGGCCTTTCCTGGTGTTCTTTATTTCTTCATGTGAAGTTGAGTTACGGTCGAGTATCATCTTATTTCAGCCTGGAGGACTCCTCTTAGCTTTTGTTGAAGGGTAAGTCTCCTAATGATGAACTACCTCAGTTTTTGTTTTCTGGGAATGCATTAATTTTCGCTTCATTTTTAAAGGATTGTGTTGCCAGAGAGAGAATTCTTGGTTGACATTTAATTTTTTAGGCACTTTGAATGTGTCATTCTACTGTGTTCTGGCCTGTCCCTCATAATTTCTGATGAGGAATGTATTAGTCTTATTAAGAATCACCTGTACATAAGGAGTTGCTTCTCTTTTGCTGCTTTCAAGATTCTCTCTCTCCATCTTTCACTAGATTGATTATGGTATCTAGGTCTGGAATTTTTTTAATCTCTCCCATTGGGATGTGTTGGGTTTCTTGGATGTTTTGCATGAAATTGGGCATATTCTTGACCATTATTTGTTGACATATTCTTACTGCCCCCTTCTCTCTCTCTCTCTCCATCTTATGTGACTCCCATTATGCATATGTTGGTATATTTGATGGTGTTCCATAGGTCTCCGATACTCTGGGTTTTTCTTTTTTTTTTTCTTTGAATTCTGTAGCCTGGATAATCTCAATTAACCTATATTCACATTTGCTGATTTTTTTGCCTGCTCACCTCTGCTGTTAATTCTCTCAAGTGAATTTTTCATTTAAGTTATTGTACTTTTCCACCAAAGTTTTTTAGTTTAGTTTTAGAATATATTTCTATTAATCTCAAATAAATGAGACTTTATTTTTAACTTTCCTATAATTCTTAAGACATTGTTTACATCACTGAGCACATTAAAATACCTGATTTTAAGTCTATCCAGAAAGTACAATACCTGGGCTTCCTCCAGCAGCTTTTTTTTTTTCCCGGTGCATGTGCCATGCTTTTTTACTTCTTTGCGTGTCTTACAAATATTTTGTTGAAAACTGGGCATTTTGAATATTATAATGTAACAACTCTGGAAATCAGATTTTCTCCCCTCTCTGAAGTGTTTGTTGTCGTGTGTTATAGAATGTTGTTTGTTTTGTTGTGTGACTTTTCTGAAGTAATTCTGTAAAGTTTGTATTCATTGTCCATGTGGATCCCGAAGGCTCTGTTCCATTGGCTTAGTGGTCAGCTGGTGGTTACAATGAGATTTTATTAAATATCGGGAAGCCAGAATATCTTCACAGTTTTTGCTCAGGGGCTCATTGTGTGTTAGGACAGGTCTTTAATTCTCATCCCTGCAGTTTGCAACTCTGCCTAAGCCTTTACCTTCAGCTCGAATAGAACCTCAAGGTCAACAGGAGTTGAAAGCCTAGTGGCTTCTTAGATCTTTCCAGAGCACATACTCAGTGCTACTCAGCTTACGGCCTTCTAGAGTCCCAGGAACATGTGAGACCTTTTCAAAGCTCCAGTCTTTCCTCCTAAGCTTTTTGGTTAGTCTCTTGTTTGCCCCCAAATGTACCTCTGTCCATCACCTCAGGCAGCAGCAAACTAAGGTATTATCATGAATGCTTTTAACAAAATTACCCCCCACCCCACCCCAAAAGTATAGCACTTTGCCACTAGGCCAGTTCTGAGTTAGGCAAAATCAAGACGCTCTTCTTGAGGTGGTCTTGTAGAGACAAATAGTTAATTATAATTCCTTGCAGGTGAGTTTCATTCTGCTACCTCTGGTACCAGGAATGTGGGCTCTTAGTTTAATAGCTACTGCTGAGCCTGGGGAGTAGGGGTTACGACTAAGTTACTTAAAACACCACAAGGTTCACTGTTCTTACCAAGAATCAGTGTATGTATTGGGGACCAATGAAGGGGGTCTTAGATGGAATAAGCACTCTCTGGGTTGCTGCAAGCCTTTGGTTGATTTGCAGAGTTCCAAAAAAGTTGGTTCTGACAGTTTTAGCCTTTGGCTTTGCTCTTATGGAAGGGTGGAATCTGGAGTTCCTTACTCCACCATTTTTGCTGACTTTACTCTCTTATATTAAAAGCACTTTTTATAAAACCCAAATGTTTTCTTTCCAAAGTCTCTCCACTTCTGAATAATGAAAAATACTATTATGGCCCTTTAGTTTGGAAAATGAATTCATATTGGCTAAAACCCAGTACTAGAGCTTTGGCAGACTGTTTGACTGTTTGTTTAACTTCAGAATCTGTTGAGTCTTACCATACTGTCTAACGTACAGGTGGTCTTGAACTGTCAGAAGTTCAACTTCGGAACAAATGAGTTTCTTGGTAACGAAGTTGTGATTGTTTGAAAAGCATATATTGATGTGCTATCCACAAAAACACTTTTCATAGTAAATCTAGAAATTTCTTACAGCAGCTGACAAACATTTCAAGTCACTGTATGGTACTACTTGCCAGCCAACAGCTTCGGTAGTATGCATCTTTATTTGGACGGTGGCATTTGAGCAAGTGATGATTTTATTACAATGGTTTTCAGATGACTCTGAAGAGCTACTGGAAACTTTAGTGTAACCTGGAGAGGTGGAGTTAAGCACAGAGAACTCTATCCAGCTCTTAACTATATACCACATTTCCAGCGATGCTTTTCTATGAAGAAAGCATTCTGGGGTTGAAAAAATTAATTCAAATGCTACTTGTTATATTTTATTGCATTTATATGGTTTTTAGAGAAATTCATTGGAAATAGAAAAATTAATGTTGGGTTCCTATATTTAATACAGTTAGGACAGCAGTACAAATTATGAGTATGCACCAAACAGTCAATCTTTGGTTTCACCTTTGTGCTCCCATACACTTAATCAGGTGGAATGTTTGTCCAGTAACAAAGGGGGAAAAGATCATAGAACATCTGTGAAGTATAGAAGTGCATCACCGAATATTGTGTCTTCAGCATGAAATACACAGAAGGATTCTGTAATGTATTTTAACTCTTCTTGGAATAGAACATTCCCCCACTCTCCTTGTAAGCTTGTCACAAGTGATTTTAAGAATGTGTCATTTATAGCGGTAGGGAATGCCTACATTTATCATTGAATCAAGACTCTCCATTGTATAGGAAATAATTCATAGAAAAGTTTTGCTAATTAACCTATCTTTCACTTCCTTTCCTTCTATAGAGCTATTAAAATGTAACACTTTTTAGTTATGCTGTAATCCAGAGCAAGGTTTTAATCCACTGAAGTTAATTCCTGTCTTGCTGCTCTCTATTTTGTCCTCTGTCGTTCAGCAGTGCTTCCTACTTACAGTAATTAAAACTAGCTTAATCTAACAGTCAAAAAGGAAATTGCCTAAGTTTAGAAAAATGACCTTGAATTCTTTTCAAACTAATACCCAGTACACTCTCCAGTTGCTGTAAGTCTGCTCAGTGCACAAGCGTGCAACATGATTATTTTTCCTCATTCCCATTCCTCCTCCCGTGGAATATTTTCTTTCAGTTTAAACTGTGTTCAGTATGTTGTAACTTTGGTGTGCTTTGTTGACTTCTTTTTCTCAGTACATAGATTCTGACAAAACGTTAAAGGATTCCCTACAGCAGTAGCTGTCAGCTTAGAGTGGAGACAATTTAGAATGGAGCTAGGCTGTGCACTTACATGTATCTAACTTGGAAGTCGCTCTGCTTAGTATTTATCAGTTGCTTTACAGGAGTCCTTTAATAAGATAACAGAAACCATAGAAACGTCAGTAGGTGGAGCAGTGTCATTAATGTTTCATTAAATGTTATAGGTAAGGCAAAGCCTAGTACTAATTTTGGCATCATTGTGATGAAACATCCATATTACTTTATTCTTATATTGACATTGTTCCTTTTATGTAGCAATTGAAAACTGTAGACTCGGCTTAAGTTAATCTGTAAAGAAAGGTGAAAGTCTGAGGATATCTCAAATATTTTGTGCTTGCAAATCACAGTGATCTAGTAATGTATTCCTATAGTAGTGTAATTGAGAAGTTTGAAAATTTCTTCCTCTTTTAAATTATCATCTTGAATTTTGTATATCTCTTAAAGCTGACTCAAGTCCTTTCTGAAACATATCACAGGCTCACTTGTGAATTTTTTTTTTTTTAAAGCTTGAAGGTACATAATGTTGCAAAGAAAGAACTTAAACATCTCTCAAAACTGAATCATATACAAGCCAATAGAAGTAGTTTTACTAAGTTTATAGATAGTGGTAGAGATCAGAATTCATGCATTTAGTATGTTTCAAAATTCTGGTCAAATATTATGCTGTGAAAAACACTTGAGATGATTATTCTTTAATCATGTATGTGAAAAATGTGCCTCCCCCCCTGCCCAACGCCAACCTGGGAACTTTTCTGTATGCCAAACTGTGCCTTTAAGTTTTTAATTTTGGGGGCACCTGGGTGACTCAGTTGGTTAAGCGTCCAACTTCGGCTCAGGGCATGATTTCATGGTTTGTGAGTTCGAGCACCGTGTCGGGCACTGTGCTGACAGCTCAGAGCCTGGAGCCTGCTTTGGATTCTGTGTCTCTTCTTCTCTCTGCCCAGCTTATGCTCTCTCTCTGTTTCTCAATAATAAAATAAACATTAAAAAAATTAAATTTTTAATGATTAAACAGGAAAAACTGAAACCACAAATACAACTTAAATTGTGTGTGCTCATTTATTCTTTTTCTATAAAATACATAGGACTGAAGTCTTTAGTTTTGAAGGCCAGAAATGAGTTTTACTTTCTTCAGTAGAAATAATAGCTTGGTTTTTAAAAATCCAAACTGAGGAAACAATTGTGTATTTTACTACATTCCTCCCTTAGTGGTCGTGACTGTATACCATGTGGCCTATTCCTCATTAAAGACAGTGACTTCAGGATTTCTGAGTGGCAGGAATCATTGAGTATTTTAGAAAGAAGAGGAGAAAGCTTTTGTTGAGGATGGTTGAGGAAGATTCTAAGGCAGTGAAGGGCAGAATGAGCAAAATTGTAGAGCCCATTAAAGGTACACAGAACATATTTGTCAATGAATGAATGAATGAAGTTGGTGTACTGAGGGACACTGAGAAAACATACTGACAGGAAGACAGTTCCTGCAAGAAATTGGTGAGGGATAATGTTGTAGTTGAGTTTTGGGTGGGCCTTGTTAACCTTTGGGCTTGGTTTTTGTCAGATTTGATTAAAGTTTGCAAACGGGGCTTGGGGCTGATAATGGGGATAAAGTGAGGGTTTAGGACAGTGGTTTCCAAACTCTGTGTAAAATACAAAGTTTGGTGTTAGGCTTGACATTTCCAATTTCAGTTTCACTGATTTCATCAAAACTTTACGGATCTCACTGATTGCTTCCTATACAGAATTAATATTGTAAGTATGTGTTTGAAAGGTACGCTTTCCCAGTATAATAACCCTTTATCTTTCTCATGTATTGGAGGGTTCTGCATAAGCTTTAATCTCGTAAAGGAAAGGATTTTGCTGCTAAGGGCTTGAAAACTGCTAGAAGACATTCATTAGAGCAGATTAAAACTTGAGGCAAAGAAAACTGTTAGGAGGCTCTTGTGTTTGGAATTCTTTGCCAACACTTATTTACATGGTAAAATTCCTGGTATCTGATATTAGATGGTTACAATGGCCAAGGTATCATATTCATGACTCGTGATCAAAGTGACATTAAGGCCCTTCCCCTTCAGAACTAAATCATTAACTTGTTTGGCATACTTGCTGTTAATGTTGATGTCCCCAGACCTTTGTTTCTTTCTAGTATCCTCTTGGGCCCTGTACACTGCTGAGCTAACATGGGTCTTACTGAATGTGATTAAGAAAAACATCTGTGGTGGAGAGTTCTCTGTATAGTAAATGTTAAATAATAATGGCTTTTGGAGAACGGCGGCAAAACATTTCAAAGGATGAATAAAGAGGAAAGAGCAAAACAACAGTTACGTACATGTTTTGTTTACTGGGGCGGGGAATGGGAAGAGCTGGTATGGGGAATGGTCAAAGAGGATGTGAAGAGAAGAGATACCTACCTTCATTTTCTCGGAGCCCCGTTTAGTCAAGTCCTAACATACTTCAGTGAAAATAAATGTCCTGTTCAGTAGCATGTAATAACCTAAAGATTGAGACATCTTAACTTAAATGTTTTTGGATGAAAGAACTGTTCATTTGGCTTGAACAGGTATTTGTTCAAGAAAATATCTGCTTAAGTTTTTTTTCTTGTTTACCTCAGGTTTTTCGGTTAACTATTAACCAAAATTTCAGAGCTAGTTTTAGTTTGGGAAGTCTAACAACTGTGTATGGGATGGTGAGGAATGGGGGAAAGATGAGAGGATTCTTGAGGAAGAGAAGTACCAGAGGTGCCTCAGTGGCTCATTCGCTTAAGCGTCCTACTCTTGGTTTCAGCTCGGGTCATGATCTCATGATTTGGGGGTTCAAGCCCCATGTTGGGCCCTGTGCTGACAGTGTAGAGCCTGCTTAGGATTTTCTGTCTCTCTCTCTCTCTCTGTCTCTCTCTCTGCCCCTCCCCTGCCTATGTTCACAAGCTCTCTCACACTCTCTCTCAAAATAAATAATTAAAAAAAAAAAAGATGAATAGAAGTACCAACTTAGGACAATGAAATCATAAGGTTATATATTAGCAAGGGCAACTAATATATTGCCATAGAATTTTCTTTTTTACTGAATGTTAAAAATGCCATTCTTAAGTTACTATTCTGGAAAACTTAAAAAAATAATAATGGAAGAGGTAAAGAAAAAGGGAGGAAAGGAAGCATGGCATTCCTTTATTTGTAGTTCATGGTGTCTACCTACATTACCTTTCCTCAGTTCATCTACAAGGTGAAGATTACAGGATGCTTTTAAAATTTTTTTCTGGGGGCACCTGGGTGGCTTAGTTGGTTAAGCATCTGACTTCAGCTCAGGTCATGATCTTGCTATTCATGAGTTTGAGCCCCGTGTTGGGCTCTGTGTTGACAGCTCAGAGCCTAGAGCCTGCTTTGGATTCTGTGTCTCCCTCTCTCTCTGCTTGCCCCCTCTAAAAAATAAACAAACATTTAAAAAAATTAAAAAGTAAAGAAAAATGTTTTTGTTTTTTCTGAGGTATAGTTGACATACAGTATCCTATTAGTTGCACATGTACATCATACTGATTTAGTATTTTTAGGCATTGTGAAGTAATCCCCCATAAGTCTAGTTACTGTCACCATAAAAAATTCTAATGTTATTGATTTTATTCCCTTTGCTGTCCCTTGCATCCCTGTGATTTATTCATCCCAAAGCTGGAAACCTGTATTTCCCACTCCTCTTCCCCATTCTGCCTATCCCCCACCCCATCCCTTCTTGCAACCATCAGTTCTCTATATTTATGGATCTTTTTCTGCTTTTTGTTTTGTTTTTTGGATTCCACATATTAATGAAATCATGTGGTATTTGTCTTTTTCTGTCTGACTTACTTCACCTAGTATAATAGCCTCTAGGTCCATCACTGTTGTCACAAATGGCAAGATTTCATTAGTTTTTATGGCTGAATAATATTCCATTGTGTATATATATCACATTGTCTTCATTCATCTGTCATTGCACACTTTAATTGTTTCCACATCTTAACTATTATAAATAATGCTACACTGCATATATCTCTTTGAACTGGTGACTTTGTTTTCTTCAGATATATCCCCAGGAGTAGAATTGCTGGATCATATGCAAGTTCTGTGTTCAGTTTTTTAAGAAATCTCTATACTGGCTTCCACAGTGGCTCTATCAATTTACATTCCCACCACCAGTGTACAATGGTTCCCTCTTCTCTACATCCTTGTTATTTTTTTGGGTTTTTGAGGATAGCCAGTCTGGCAGGTGTGAGGTGGTATTCCATTGTGGTTCAATTTGTATTTCCCTGATGACAAGTGATGTTGAACATCTTTTCATGTGCCTATTGGCCATCTACAGATCTTCTTTACAAAAATGTCTGTTTAAGTCCTCTGCCAATTTTATTATAAGGTTTTTTAAAAAATATTGTGTGTGTGTTCTTTATGTATTTTAGATATTAACCCATAGTTAGATGTGTGATTTGCATGTATCTTTTCCTATTCAGTAGGTTGCCTTTTTGTTTTGTTGATAGTTTCCTTCATCATGCAAAAGCTTTTGAGTTTGATGTAATCCCATTTGTTTATTTTAGCTGTTGTGGCTCTTGTCTGTAGAGACTGGTCCAAAAAAATACTGCCAAGACCACTGTCAGAGAGCTTATTGCCTGCGTTTTCTTGTAGGGTTTTTATGGTTTCAGGTCTTGCATTCAGGTCTAATCCATTGGGAATTCATTTTTGCATATGGTGTAAGATAGTGGGCCAGTTTTATTTATTTCATGTAGCTGTCTTGTTTTCCTAGCACCATTTATTGAAGAAACTATCTTTTCTCCACTGTATATTTTTGCTTCCTTTGTCATAAATTGATTGGCCATATTTGTGTGAGTTTATTTCTGGGCTCTCTGTTCTGTTCCATTGATCTGTGTGTCTGTTTTTGTGCCAGCACTGTTTTGATTACTACACTTCCGTGGTATACTTTGGAATCTGGGACTGTTATACCTCCACCTATTCTTCTTAAAGTTGCTTATGCTATTCAGGATGTTCTGTGGTTCCATACAAATTTTAGGATTCTTTGTTTTAGTTCTGTGAAAGATGACCTTGACATTTTGATGGTGATTGCATTGAATGTGTAGATTACTTTGGGTAGTATGGACAATATTAATTCTTCAGTCCAGGGGTATGATATATCGTTTTATTTATTTGTGTCATCTCCAACTTTTTCATCAGTGTCTTAAAGTTTTCAGAGTACATGTATTTCACCTTCTTGGTTAAATTTATTTCTAGGTATTTTATTCTTTTTAATGTAATTATAAATGGGGTTGTTTTCATAAATTCTTTTTATGAAAGTTTCTTATTAGTGTTTAGAAATGCAACCAATTTCTCTATGTTAATTTTGTATCCTGGGACTTTACTGAATACATTCTGGTAGGTTTTTGGTGGAGTCTTTAGAGTTGTCTATATATGGTATCATGTCAACTGCAAATATTGACTGTTTTACTTCTTTTCCATTTGGATGCCATTTCTTTCTTTTTCTTGCCTAATTGCTCTACCTAGGAGTTCAGTTGATATATTGAGTAAAAGTGGGGAGAGTGGGCCTCCTTGTCTTGTTCCTGATCTTAGAGGGAAAACTTTCAGCTTTTCATGGTTGAGTGTGGTGTTAGCTCTTTGTCAAATATGACCCTTATTGTGTTGAGGTATGTTCCCTCTCTACCCAGTTTGTTGACTTTTTATCATGAATGGATGCTGAATTTTGTCAAATGCTTTTCTCCATCTATTGAGATGATCATACTGTTTTAAAAAAAATGTTTATTGTGAGAGAGAGAGAGAGAGTGCACAGACGCATGCACATGACCAGAGGAGAAGAGAGAAAAGGAGAGAGAGAATCCCAAGCAGCCTCCACGCTATCAGCACAGAGCTCGAGTCAGGGCTTGATCACATGAACCATGAGATCATGACCTGAACCAAAATCAAGAGTTGGACACTTAACTGACTGAGCCACCCCAGCACCCCTAGATCATATGATTTTTATCCTAAGTTTTATTAATGTGATGAATCACATAGATTAACTTGCAAATGTTCTACCTGCATCCCTGGAATAAATCCCACTTTATTGTGGTATATGATCCTTTTACTGTATTGTTGAATTTGGTTTGGAATATTGTGTTGAGCATTAAAAAAATTTTTTTAATGTTTATTTTTGAGAGAGAGAGACAGAGCATGAGCGGGGGAAGGACAGAGAGAGAGGGAGACACAGAATCCAAAGCAGGCTCCAGGCTCTGAGCTGTCAGCACAGAGCCCAACGCGGAGCTCAAACCCATGAACCGTGAGATCATGACCTGAGCTGAAGTGGGATGCTTAACTGACTGAGCCATCCAGGCACCCCGAGCATTTGAATTTTTTAATTCAAGAATTTTCATTTAACAGGTAGAATGAGCATCTTTTGGCTTTCTTGGAGTTCACCTTTCTCATGCTTTGATGCTCAATTTTGTATAGAATAGTTTTCTTAAACTAACAAAATAGTGCTTTTTGTTTTTGTATTTTTTACTGGTTAAAATTGAAAGGAAAAGTGGAGGTTGGAAATTTGAGAAATGGAACTGTTACTGTAAAATTTATTAATTAATAGTTATTAATTATAATTTATGACCGTTATCAACCTGTTAAATTTGAATTTCCTTTGTCAGTACTATGTATAATCTTACTTTCAAGATATTTGACATTGTGTTGACAAATCAACTTGCTTTCCTGTAGCAAAAGCTCTAGGAATACATTACACTTACAGAATAAAACTTACAACTTAATGAATAGTTGATGATTTTTCCCCCTTTGGACCCAAAAGTGACTAAGGAAGAGAAAAGGCACTACTGCTTTAGCATTATTTTGAAATCCTCCTTATAAACTATATAATAATCTCCAAGGCCATGAGTCTGGCACCTTTCCAGCTTTTAACTGCTCTAACAAAGATAGAATTTTATTTTTGGTCTTTACTTTCCGAATGAAGTCTAATTAAAACCTTACACCCTTAGAAATAACATGCCCTTTGACCTGTAACAACTCCCAGTACTGTGTATATTCTTTGTTGTTTGGGCTTCAAAAAAAGAAAATTAAACTAAGTGTGATGATCATTAACATTGAACTTGCACCTCCACCCCCAAAAATAGATTTGAAAAGTAGTATAGGCTAATTTATTAATTTATTTGATAGAATATTCACGTCATCTCTTTTTTTGAAGAAATAGGAATTATGAGAAATATACAAAAGTAAAAGATGTAACGGAAGAAATACTAATTATACAAGCAAACATTGCAGCAACTAAAAGTCCAAGATTATTGGGCATAACGGACTTAACACAAGGTGTGGGGGGAAACACAACCCAGATGTGTGGCTTAAAGAGAAGTTTTGGTTCCTAGTGCCCTTTGAGCTGAGCTTTGTTCAAAATTCATGTTAGCAAAGGAAGCTAGATTCTGTTTTAAAAAGTGAAAAATAGGGCTGATTTCATTTTGGGGACTTGTCACCAGGTGGTTTGCAAGCAGCCCCCTCCCCCCAGCTGCAGAGCCCTGCCACAGCCTTGGGGACTTTGCACAGCTAGGCTAGAGCTGAAGGTGTCTGCCCACATCATACTTTAGGATTTCTTTATTAACTATTTAGTAATGCCATACATTTTTATGAGGTTAGATTGTTTGAAAATATTTGTTTACATTTCATATTCCAATAAAATCGTATTGCTATTGGTTTAAAAAAAAAAAAGGATCTCAACTTGATTCTAGGATCAAGTAGATGTTGATGAGAAAGCCTGAGACATTCCCTTTTTGTATCTTCTGCTCACTTGAACACTCATTGAACACACTGAGTGGAAGGTAGGTTCTGAACTTTTCAGAGCAGCTGATACCAGTGACGGCATGTCACTTAGGAAGTCATTTAGGGAACAGCTATAGTAGACAAGTTTGGTCCATGAAAATAGGTATTTTACTACCTAGTTTTCCCCTGAGCTGGCCAGCATGGATGACAAGAGGCTCTCCAAGGGCTAAGCACCAAACGTGATTTCTGGGGGTTAGTCCAGGCATCACTTACTTAGATCATTGTGTTTTCTTCATTTCTCTTTTGATGATCAGAGTTCACTCTTTCTGTTTTCTGTTCCCCTGGATATTGTTTCTTTTACTGTTCTCAGTTTTTATGCTAAATATTGCTCATTTAAAAGTTTCAGTCTAGTTAAATTAAAATCCACTTTAAGGGAGATATTGTGGCCTTTAAAAGTTAGTAAGGCACTTAAAAATGATAAGAAGACACTGCCCATTCCACTGATGAACTGTGATTTTCAGATTGGCTGTGGAGAGACAATTATGTGAGTTGAAAATGCTGAGGTTATGGAAATTGGATTGGAATATTTGGGAACAGCGTTAAAAATAATACCTCTAAGAATTTAATAAAGCTTATAAACTTTTCTTTCTCTGTCGCTCTGTCTTGAAAAGACACCCTGACTGTGGCTGGAGGCACTTTTTCTCTGTGATGTGATTGTGATTGGTGGACAGGGAGTAAACAACTTACTGTAAATGGGCACCATGCCAGCTGGCTTCAAGTAACATCAGGCTTGTGATTCGCAGTCAGGGTTAGGAAAATGCCTTTTAACTTGTTCATTTCCGTTTCTTTTAAGCTTGGAAAAAAGGCACAGCTATACTCACTTATTAAGGACTGCATAAGATCTTTTAGGGCTTACAAATCTTTTAGCAATCCCCAGAAGTTACTAGTGCTATTTCATTAGTATTGATATCCCGGACTTTCCTATAATAATGACAAGTTTTTAAAAGACAGTTTTAATTAAATTAAACGGAATTTTTCAAACTGGCTTGCCCTTACCTTGTCTGATTTATTTGAGATTATATTTGGGAATTCCTCTGACCTACTTTCAAAGTATTTACTGTCCAACACTGTTTGCAGGAAAAATGTTGTATGATATTAAAATTGAATTATTTTTATTCTATTTTTTTATTTATGTAAGATAAAAAAAAAACTTAGAAAATATATTATCTCTCAGTGTGTGTTCTGCCCCAAGCATTTGTTCGGAGCTGGTGAATCACTGAACCACCTGAGCCAGCTGTCACCCCTGCATGAGGACTGGAGGCCGCCGAATTCTGTACAATTTTTTATTGAAAAACTGGTCGAGACCTAAAGGTCTTCCTAAGTATTCTTTTGTATTCACAACTCAAATGCCTGTGTTTAGGGTTTTTTTTTTCCTTTATTAAGATTAGAACAGTTTTGTGGGGTCACATTACTGGTTGGAGAAGGTTTCTAAACGATACTTGAAGATTTTTATTTACTTGTAA
The DNA here is from genome assembly GCF_027475565.1 of Acinonyx jubatus. Taxonomy (NCBI): domain Eukaryota; kingdom Metazoa; phylum Chordata; class Mammalia; order Carnivora; family Felidae; genus Acinonyx; species Acinonyx jubatus. The sequence continues at coordinate 117,661,412 of NC_069380.1, read as the reverse complement.
ATTATATGAAGAAGGGAATTTTATCCAAATTAAAATTCATTTTAAAAATTGTAAGAAAAATGTTTTTGTTTCTTAACAGTAAAACTTTATATACTGTCACTTGAGAATACAGTAATATAATGGTTTATGTCTTTAAATACCTTTCCATATCTGAAAGTCTTTCAGGGGAGGGTTTACCTGCATGATGTAAAACCTGATTATGATTAAGACAATGTAAATTTTTTGTAGGTGCAAAAGACATTTACTGAGTTGACATGTGTTTCCCTGTCTGTTCCTTCAGCAAGTTTAAAACTGATAGCAAGCCAAAAACAGAAGGACATTTGATTTTCGATAGCCTGCCCTTCTTTCATTGTTATAATAGGAAAATAATTTTTTGTGTGTTCAATTCTGGTTCCTGAGTCGGTATTTTTAAGCTTTTTGGACCATGAAAGTAGCTTTTTCCCCAAGGGAAAAAAAAATGCATGAAACACACATACTTGTAATATTTTAATGTTATGATTGAGGAAAACTCTTTGGGCCTAGTTGAACTTAGTAAGTAGCGGTGCTTTCTATGTTGCAGACAGAATAAAACCTATAAAGTTTAGGTTTGAATATCTCTATTTTTACCAGTGTTTAAGCAACTCAATGTGAATTTCCTTTCTTCGTGAAAACTAAAAAAGGAAGTCAAAACTGGGATTAACATTTGCCATTTCATACAGTGATGCTTTATTTAATTTAAATTATAGCACCAGGCTAAAAATTAGGACAGTTCATTATATAAACAATACTAAGAAATTGGCTGTTATCTCTAAAAAGTATCCATGGCAGTTTACCAAAAAAAATTTAAGCCAACACATTCATCTTTGAATTAAACTAAAGAATTAGCAATGACAAAGGCTCCAAATAGAAATTATGTTGTGTCCCCCAAGTATGTAACACATAAATTACATGTTCTGTCCCCTTGGACTGCCACAAAGACTATGATGAGTACAGAATGGGTACTAATCAGCAAATCAGAATCATCTCTCAGGCTTCGTCCCAGACTTACTGAATCTGAATTTGGGGGTTGGAATTGTTTGTTTATATTTTGATAAAGCCCTCCAAATGCATCTGAGAACCATTGGTAACATGATAGCTGCAGACAATAGAAGAGTACACTATCATAGTTTGATATTAATATATCATAGCTGAAAAATAAACATAGCAGCACATAAAAGAGATAAATGTATATTATAGAAGATGTTGAGATTTCAGCAATCTGAATGAAATGTTTTTTCTCTAGTTGAGAGCATGCTTTTTTTTTAAATTGAAGTGTAACTGACACAATCTTACATTAATTTCATATATACAACATATTTGGGCTATGCCCACCACAAGTGTCGCTACCACCTGTTCCCACAAAATGCTGTAACAGTACCGTTGACTAGATTCCCTATGCTGTACTTTTCATACCCATGTAATTGGAAACATATACCTCCTATTCCCCTTCACCCATTTTGCCCAACCCCCAGCCTACCCCCTCTGGGAACTGTCAGTTTGTTCTCTGTAATCATGGGTCTGTTTCTGCTTTTGGTGTGTTGGTTTTGTTTTTTAGATGTCACATGTAAGTGAAATCATATGATACTTGTCCTTCCTTGTCTGATGTATTTCACTTAGCATAATATTCTCTAGGTCTGTGCATGCTGTTGCAGATGGCAACACCTCATTCTGTTTCATGGCTGAGTAATATTCCTGTGTGTGTGTGTGTGTGTGTGTGTGCGCGCGCGCGCGCGCGCGCGCGCACATGGGTGTGCATGCACGTGTGCATTGTATGTGTATACACATCTTCTTTATTTACTGATGGACATGTGGGTTGCTTCCATATTTGGCTATTGTATATAATGCTGTTGTAAACAGAGGTGTTTACACACTAAAAAATTAGTGTTTTTGTTTTCTTTGGTTAAATACCAGGTAGTGGAATTACTGGACCCGTATGGTAATTCTTTTTTTAATTTTTTGAGGAAAGTGGCTGCACCAACTTACATTTCCACCAGTGGTGCACAAGGCTTCCCTTTCTCTCCATCCTCACCAGTGCTTGTTTCTTTTCTTTTTGATACTAGCCATTCTGACAGGTGTAAGATACCACTTCATTATGGTCTGGATTTGTATTTCCCCGATAGTGGTGTTGAGCACTTATTATGTGCCTGTTGGCCATCTGTGTGTCTTCTTTGGAAGAATGTTCAAGTCCTATGCCCATTTTTTAAATTTTTTTAAAATTTTTATTTTATTTATTTTTTAATGTTTGTTCTTGAGAGACAGCGTGTGAGTGGGTGATGGACAGAGAGAGAGGGAAACACAGAATCCAAAGCAAGCTCCAGGCTTGCTGTCAGCACAGAGCCTGATGTGGGGCTCGAACTCACAAACTGCGAGATGATGACCTGAGCTGAAGTCAGACACTCAACTGACTGAGTCACCCAGGCGCCCCTATTTTTATTTTTTTTTTAAGTAGGTTTCACACCTAGTGTGGGACTTGAACTCATGAACCTGAGATCAAGACTTGCATGCTCTACCAACTGAGCCAGCTGTTTGGTTTGGCGGGGGAGGCTGTTGTACAAATTATTTATATACACTGGGTATAAACCCCTTATCAGATATGTCATTTGTGAATATTTTATCCCATTCAGTACATTTCCTTTTTGTTTTGTTGATGGTTTTCTTCCTCTGTGGAAAAGCATTTTATTTTGGCGTAGTCCCAATAGCTTATTTTTGCTTTTGTTTCCCTTGCCTATGGCGACATACCTAGAAAAATGTTGCTAAGGCCAATGTCAAAGACACTACTGCCTATGTTTTCTTCTAGAAGTTTTATGGTTTCAGGTCTCACATTTAGATCTGTAATCCATGTTGAGTTTTATGTATGGTTTGAGAAAGTGATCCAGCTTCATTCTTTTGCATGTAGCCATCCAGTTTCCCCAGCACCATTTATTGAAGAGACTGTCTTTCCCCATTGTATATTCTTGCCTCACTTGTGATGGATGAACCATGTACATGTGGGTTTATTTCTGGGGTCAGTATTCTGTTTCATTGAGCATCCTGATTTTTAAAGTACATGCAGTTAAGTCCTGATGATTTTAAAAGCTCCTGGAGTTAAACCCATTGGTTTTCAAAGCCAGATGCTATGCAGACTCTTCTTCCACCACAGGTCTCCAGTACCTGGGGTGCCTGGTGTGGGTTCTGAACCTCCTGCTTCTCTGTGCTTATGGTGCTCCTCCTGGTTGTGGGTAGTCTTTTTTTTTTTTTTATATGTATAAAGTTTATTTATGTTTGAGAGCGAGCGTGTGCAAGTGAGCAGGGGAGAGGCAGAGAGAGGAGGACAGAGGATCTGAAGCAGGCTCAGCACTGACGACAGAGCCCAGTGCAGGGCTCAGACTCCTGAACCCTGAGATCATGACCTGAGCCAACGTCGGGCACTTAACCAACCGAGCCAGCTGGGGCTTTGGTTCCTAACTATGTCTCCAGCCCTTGTACCCTTTTCCGTGCTGTCTCTTGTCTTCAGTTTACTGTGGAGAGTCTGTTCTGGCAGCTTCAGGACATTGTCCGTTGCACATACGGAGCTATCACCTAGTTGTCTGTGGGAGAAGGTGAGCTCAGGATCATCTACTCCTGCCATTTTCCCCACTCCCTCTTTTTGTCTTTTGATTAGGGAGCATTTTTAAGACCATTTACATTTAAAGTACTTATTGATGGCCATGTACTTACTGCCTTTTGGTTAATAGTTTTCTGGTTTTCAGCATTCTCTGTCCTTTGCTCTTCCCTATTCTCTTATGATTGATGACTTTCTTTCGTGTTACATTTGACTTCCTTTCTCCTTATTTTTTGTGTATCTATTACAGGTTTTTGTTTTCTGGTTACCATGAAGCTCCTATGTAACATCGTAAATACACAGCAGTCTGTATTAAGATAATGGTCATTTAGGTTTGAACACATTCTAAAAGAACTTCGTTTTTACTCCCCCCTCCACATTTTATGTATATGTTCTGTTTTACATCTTTTTATTTTGTGAGCCCCCTGGACTAATTTTTTTTTTAGGTATAGTTGACTTTACTACTTTTGTCTTTGAACCTTCATACTAGCTTTGTTAGTCCTTTATTGTACGTCTGTCTTTACTAAAACACAACTGCCTTTACAGTATGTTCACTTTTACTCATGAAAGTTTTTCCTTCCATAATTTTCTTCTAATTATGGCCTTTTGTTTTCCATTTAAAGAATTTCCCTTTGTTTAAGGCTGTTTTAGTGGTGATAAACTTCTTTAATTTCTTTTTTTTTTTTTTAATGTTTATTTACTTTTGAGAGAGACTGTGTGTGTGTGTGTGTGAGAGTGAGCAGGGGAGGGGCAGAGAGAGAGACAGAGACAGAATCTGAAGCAGGCCGTAGGCTCTGAGCTGTTAACACAGAGCCTGGTGCAGGGCTTGAACTTACGAACCATGAGATCATGACCTGAGCCAAAGTCAGATGCTTAGCCGACTGAGCCACCCAGGTGCCCTAAACTTTTTTAACTTCCATTTGCCTAGGATTGATGGTAAATTACAACTACAGAAGGGGAACAGACTTCATGGCATTCCTCCACAAACATGAAAGATGTGTCTGGGATAATCAACTCATCACCTCACGCTACTACACTTGACCCTTGAATAACATGTTTTGAACTGGGCAGGTTGCTTATAAGCAGGGGTTTTTTGTTGTTGTTTTTTTTGTTTGTTTGGAGTTTTTTTTGATAAATGCAGTGGAATACTACAAATAAATTTTCTTGTCCTTATGATTTTCTTAACAGTATCTTTTTCTCCAGTTTTATTGTAAGAATATAATATATAGTACATACAGAAAGTATGTGTTAATTGACTTTATGTTCCCAGTAAGACTTCTGGTCAACAGGCTATTACTAGTTTTGGGGGCAGAAGTTATCTAAATATTAACCGTAATTGAAATTTTAAGTTGACAGTGGTAAATTTTTCTTTACCAATCTTAGTAAAATTCTTCATAATACCGTTTATTTTGGGTGTAGGATTTATAAAGTGAACAGTAATCTTTTGATGATTGATCCTGGGATTATTGCATTTATATATCACTTACATATCCTCATATAATACTCACATATATTTACATATAAGTTATTCATGTATTACAATGTAGTACCAAAGCTAGCAGGTAAATTATAAAAGGGCAACATCTTTGGTAAGCATATTTTATCATCACTGCATTGCATTATTTGTCCATGTATGTGATGGTGCAAAATCTTAGAAAACTATAACAACAACAAAAAGGAACAGGAATGTTGTGATGGATGCAGCTCTGCCTAAAAGAACATAACCTGCTCAATGTGTTGGGTCATCTTCAGCATATCATTCAGATGTGTCACAGCCCTCTGTGATCTGTTTAGATTAAAACTAATCTGAAAATCTTAAATGGCTTTTGACCCATATACTTACTTGCAATAAGCATGTGTATAACTGGAAAGCTAGGACACTTGCTGGCTTAGTGCAGTACAGCAGTCCCCCCTTAGCCCCAGTGTATGTGTTCTAAGATGCCCAGGGGATGCCTACAACTGCAAATGGTACCCTAAAAGAATGTTTTCCTGTAAGGGACATCCCTGTGATAGTCTAACTTATAACGCACAGTAAGAAATGAACAACCGCAATTAATAAGAACAGTTATAACACTAAACTATAATAAAAGTTATGTGAGTGTGGTTTTTCTCTCTCCCCAAATACCTTACTTTACTATACTCACCCTTCTTACAATCATGTGAGGGGATAAAATGCCTCCGTGAGAAGAAGTGAGGTGAATGACACAGGCATCATGCAGTAGGGTTAGGCTGCTGTTGACCTACTGATGCTACATCAGCATGAGGATCATCTGCTTACAGACTGCAGTTGGCCATAGGTAACCAAAACAGTGGATAAGGGGGACATTGTATGTACAAGCTCCCTTTTCCATTTAGAAACCCCTGGATAGCTTCTGCAAGGCTGGTAAGAGGAATCCTTAAACAAAACAAAACAAAAAGCAAAGCCATTATCTCTTGTCTTCTTTCCTTGTCATTTTACTTAGCTAAGAACCTAATTGAATGAGTAAGCTGATAATAGGATGGATATGTTTTCTATAAAAGATTAGTATTTATAAAATGCATTTTTCTCTCTTTAAGCTATGTATTTCATGCCATAACACAACAGGAAGTATCTGTGTTACATGACAGTTCTTTGTCAGATGTTACTCGTGGAGGAAAAATGAAGGACAACTGTGGACCTTTCTTTTCTTTTTTTTAAATAAAGAAGAAATTACTCTCACCTACATGCCCATAATTGTTGACTTTTTAAATGTTAAAAAAAATGTTTTTAGGATTAGCATTTTTTAAAGTCATGTGTGTGGAGCATGGGCTGTTAGAAGTAAGTGTAGGCAAGATGGCTGGAGGCACAGATTTGAAGAAGATAATGGAAGTCTTTGTCATGCTAAGGAGTACCCTTGGAGTTCCCTTGCTAAGGAGAACCATTGCTTTTCTGAGCTAAGGACTGGTTTGTTTGAAGCTGCATCTTAAAAAAATCACTCTGGCAGTCATGTGTAGAACATGTTAAATATTGCTGTGTTTTATTTAAGGAAGAGGACGTTGCAGAAAAAGACTACATAGTAAGGTAGGTATATAAGCCATTGGCAAAGGTCAAGGCAAGTAGGAATAAAAGCATGAACCGAATGGTAGCAGTGGAGAAGGAAATCTAGGGATAGATGTGAGAGCCATTTGGAAGATACGAGGCACCTGTTTGAGCTTGGAAAATCACTGGTTTCTGTCTGCACTCCACTGACCTCTTTCCAAGGTTACCAGATACCTTCTTGTTTAGTTAAGTGGACCCGTCCAGTGACCCACTGTGTAGCAGCCCACACCAGGATCCTGTTGGTAATGGCTTCTTCCTGTGGTTTTGTTAACATAGTACTCTTGAGATTTCTTCCATCTACCTTTCTGGCCTCTTTAAGTTCCTCTTCCTTTTAGAGTTTCTCGGAGCTCTGTCCTGGGCTCTCTTCTCACTTTCTCCCTCTCCCTGAATAATCTTACCCTCTTTTGACACATCCATTACAGCGTGCCTGTATGCACCAGACACCCGTATTTTCTGTATCTCTAGGTCAGACATGTGCTCTTGACATCCTGACCCTTAGTTCCAATCAGCTACTGAGTATCTTCCAAAGTCTTCCATGTCCAAAGTGATGCATCAGCTTATTCCATGCCATGCTTCCTGAGTACAGTACTTGGTCAGTCCTGTTCCCCAATGTAGAAATCTGGACATAATCCCCACTTACCCCTTTTTCCCCTCTAACCCCATATTTTAGTTGTCAAGGTTTGTAGATGTGACTGACAGATACCTCACAAACCCATCTACTTAGTATCTTCCCTTTTCTTACCTTAAGTTCCGGCTGCTGTAACTTTGTAGTTGGCTAAGTGCAACATCATCTTGACTGACTCTCTTGTTGTCATCTTCAGTCTGCACTCTGTAGTGCAGCTAAAGCTGTCAGACATACAGATAATGATCAGATCAGTCCCCTGTTTATAACACCTCAGCATCCTCACTGCCTCTGGACAGTCTAACAGTTTACTGTGGCTTATAAGGACTTTGATGACCTGGTAAGCTTTTCGTTGTGTAACCTTTCCAAACTGCTTTTCCTTCCCTCTTTGTTGTCTCTGTGCCTTTGCATAATGCTGTTGCCTATATTTCAGCCCACTTCTGACCTTTCCACCTATAGAGCCAGCTCTTCTTCCTGAGTAGCCAAAGCCCAACTAAAACATCATATCCCCAAGCAAGCCCATCCTTGAAACCCTCCCCCCGCCACAGCATCTGGGTTACAGGCCTCTCCTCAGCACCAAGCATTTTTCTTATCCTAGCATTTATCTCATTGTAGTGCAACCACCTGTTGACTTGTCTCTGTGTCCCTCCATTCTAGACGTTCTCTGAGAGTAGAGGACCATGGCTATCTTTTTCACAGAGTTAAACCCAGAACCTGGCATAGGATAGGTACTCCATAAATATTTGTTAAATGTATGAATAAAAGGAATGGTGAGGGATGAAGTTTGAAGGCAAGGAAACAAGACTATGTAGGAAAGGCCCGGGTTAGGAGGTGAAAAAATACTTGACTTTGTTTTAGGAAACACTGTATTTTAGACCACTATATGTGAAGCAAAAAACCGAGGTCTGGGTGTGAGTAGAATCACCAAAGAATGGATAGTCATGAGTACCAGGATGGAGAGGAAGAGAGTCAGGTTCCAGACTTCTCTAAAGTGAGAAATGGCAGCTGGAAGAATTAGGGGATGGAAAGATGAACCTACTGCATGTGTAGACCCCACACCTGCGGGGTGATGCACCATGGGAAAAGAGTAACAGCAGTGGTTGTGTGAGGGAGGAGATTTCTGATCCCTCTTCTTGGTTTTGACTCTCTCAGACTGAAGTAGTTAGAGGAGCAGCCATCCTTAGGGTTGTGGGGGAAATTGTGCCAGTGGGGAAGCGGGTCTTCTGTAGAGCAGTGCAACCAAAGAAAACATTCCTATCGGGGCACCTGGGTGGCTCAGTCAGTTAAGCATCTGACTTTGGCTCAGGTCATGATCTCGTGGTTTGTGTGTTTGAGCCCCATATCAGGCTCTGTGCTCACAGCTCAGAGCCTGGAGCCTGCTTAGGATTCTGTGTCTCCCTCTCTCTCTGCCCCTCCCCGACTCACGCTCTGTCTCTCAATAATAAATGTTAAAAAAAAATTTTTTAAACTGTACTATCATTTTGTAACCAACACTGCAGAAAGACAGTATAATCATTTTTGACTCTCCCCATCCTTTCGCAAGGATTTGGAGAGCTAAGAAGAGAAAAACTTACGAGGCTTCTTCCCCCACCCAACCCCCACTTACTCAGCAATAATAAGGAATTTGTATAAAATTTCACTAGGACGACATGTATGGAGAGAAAAGTAATTATTTGGATACTTTCCAAGGTGCATTTATATAAAAATATGTACAAATATAGTAAGACCCATTCTTCTTTCTATACCTATATAAAATGTTTAAATTGAGCTCTTGGAATTTTTTTAAAAGGAAAAGCAATTACTATTCTGCAAAAAAAATATATTATTTATGAATAGATGCACTGATAAACATAATGGATATAGATAATGGATGGATAGGGATAATGCATCTAGGTACCACATCAGGGGCTGGCAACTTAATGCCCACAAGCTAAACCCAGCCATTCAGAAGCCATGAGCCAAGAATGGCTTTTATATTTTTAAAGGGTTGTAAAAACAAAGAAACAAAAAAATGTGACACATGGTTCGCAAAGCCTAAAATATGTGCTACCTAGCCCTTTACAAAAAAAAATTTGCTGACCCCTAACCCACATCATCCTTTTTAATAGGTACTGTACAGTATTCATCAGACGGATATATAGGCTGTTCCCATTTTTCACTCTGTTATGTTCTACAGTAACCTCAGTGAATGTTGAATTAGTAAATACTGAGCTATTGTTCCTAGGGGAAACATGAAGTTAGGTTCCTGAGAGCCTCTGGTCATAGTAGTTTTGCCAGCCCATCATTATACAATCTTGTTTCATGTGTTTCTGTTTAAAGATTCTTTATTTAATAAATATCCTTGATTCATTAACATTGAACGTATAGCCAACAGTACCCTAAATCATGCCTGATCCAACCTTGTGTGATACACCTCCTCCCTAAGGTACATGAAACCCTCTTTCTGCTGAGGAATACGAAGCACTTCATCACTATGCTTGGGGGCCGTTGTAAAGAGGGAAATCACCAACAAAAAGCACAAAAATGCAAACAACATGGCCCTAAATGTACCACTGAAAGGACACTTGTTTACAGTATAAGAACTGAAGCAAGAAGGCAAAATGTCACTTTGTTTGACCACAGCTGGGAGCATGCACATCAGGCAAGTCAAGTTTTTTTCTTACTCTGTGCTTCCCCACACATGGCGAAAAAAGCAACGTGAGTATTAATGTTGGAGTTACAAGTGAATTTTAAACATTCACGGAGGCCCTGATATTAGAGTTGAATACTGAAGAATTGTGTACAGGGTAATGCTATCAGGCAACCTGTATTCTGAGGGTCCAGGCCTCAGACCCACAAGGCAGAAGATACACAGGGATTCAGATAACCTGGCTGGAGGACAGAGGTTGAAAGCTGACACGGCAGTGTGTACTTAAAGGAGAAAGAGCTCAACCTGGAGAGGCACACTGTGCACAGACTGGGGGGAGCTGTGTTTGCTAAGTGAGGAAATTGAGACTTTGTCCTCTACAAAATAAAGCTCTTGGTTTTTCAGGTGTTGCATAAAAGCTACATTTTAGTACCATATGTTCTGTTTGTTTGTTTATTTGTTTTTTTTTAAGTTTATTTATTTTGAGAGAAAGATTGCAAAAGAGCATAAGGAGGAGACAGAGAGGAAGAGAGAGAATTTTAAGCAGGTTCCACACTGTCAGCATAGAGCCCAACATGGGACTCAATCACAAAAATCGTGAGATCATGACCTGAGCCAAAATCATGACCTGAGCCGAAATCAAGAGTCAGACACTTAACCCACTGAACCACCCAGGCGCCCTGCTGTTGTACTTTATTAACATCTTATAAGAATGTTTCATTTTAGTTTCTCCTTGGATCTGAAAAGTATTTTGGTGGTGATTTTTTCCTAGTAATCCAGAAATTGTTCGAATTTGGGAAATTTTAATTTCCTAGATTTATAACTTCCTTACAAAACCACAGAAAACGTTTTTCCTATGTGTTCTTCAAGGCCCTAGGCCTCTTGTCAAATTATTTTCAAGTACTGATGGCATGATAGATGGGAAAATCATGAACTACAATAAGGCAAAAATACTGACTTTCATTAAGTAGCTGGGTAGGGGCCTATTTTCCTCTTCTGTCCTGTCTCATCTTTTCTTCTGGAGATTGCTCTGTACAGATGGAGGGTCTGAGGTCTGTGGGACCTAGGCAGGAACACATTAGGAGGCTGTGTCATGTTTGAAATGGCAGATGCCATGGAATTGTAAGGGAGAGGGAAAGGAAACTGTGAAGCAGTGACCCTGACCCAGTGCCTTGATTGAGCACAGCTTGTAGGTCATTTAGCCTAGTGGATATAGCTCTGTCACTTACTTGCCAATTATCTCTAGCTTTTACAGTAACTTTGATAATCCAGACTCGGGATTCTGACAGCCTGCAGAGCGTGCCTTGCAATAATCTGCCTTTTATTAAAGGCCTAACCTCATATGTTTAGCATAGCCGTTAAGAGCTTGGCATCCACAGTGGTCTGCCTCATCTGGGATCCAGATACAGCTGTTTCCTAGTCGTGTGGCTTTATTTCATAAAATTTTCTTACCTTTTTGAGCCTAAATTTCTTCATCCAAAAAATGGGGCTAAAGCATATGAGAAATTAAAAAGCTAACTATTGGTTTTAATTTCCTAGATTTATAACTTACTTACAAAACCTATTAGTTTTTTGACCTTGGATGGGTAATTTCTCTGAGTTTACAGTTTGGTTGATTGTTGGGGGATAATAATAATATCTGCTTCAAGTGGTTGTAGTGAGGATTGAATAAAATGAGAATTTTTATTGATTAGCATGAGCTAATACTTATAATGTATTTTAGACTGGTGTATAACACATAGTAAATACTTAGTATTGATTACTGATTGTATTATTTTGATGTAGTTCTTGTTTGGTTCGCCTGTGCACTACCAGGACATACTGAAATGAAGTTCAAGAACTGGCTTCATGTTAGAGAGGGGGGCCTAGGTAGCTCAGTTGGTTGAACATCTAACTCTTAATTTCAGCTCAAGTCATGACCTCAGGGTCATGAGGTCAAGCCCTGGCCCTACGCTGAGTGTGGAGCCTGCTTAAGATTCTCTGTTTCTCCCTCTACCCCTTTGCCTCTCTCCTCCCCTCACTCATGTGCTTTCTCTCTAAAAAGAAAAAGAAAAAAAAAATGAGTTCATGTTAGAGAAAACCAGAGTTTTATACAATTACAGATGTAGAAGACTGTGTCAGAAGTCTGCTTTTCTTTCATGTCTAATTTATCTTAGTCTGCTTAAAGCCTGGATTCCCCAAATGAGAAGTAGCAAAATATAATATTTAAATGCTAAGTACTATATCACAGGAAAGCAATTTAAAGATTGCTCATGTTTGTCTTCAAGAGCATCATAAAACTATAATTTAGAAAAATGCTAGCCTAAAATTACTGATTTATAAAGGTAAATAAAGCATAAGCCACCTTTTATAAATCAAAAGGATGTGACTTGATCTTGGGGTTGTAGGTTCAAGCCCCACGTTGGATGTAGAGATTACTTAAAAATAAAATCTTTAACAATTAAGAAAACATATTTACAATATCGTCCTGTATTTATCAATATCATAAGTGTACATCATCTGTTTACAAGATGAATCATTTGTCACTACCTACGTCAGTACTGTCTTACATGATACAGAACAAGGTAGGTGTTTTATATGTTACTAACACTACACGGTAAAAATGAAAAGTTAATGTGAAAAAAAAGAAATTCATGCTTCTTTACATATATCATAATTAGTGCATTGGTAATGAAGAAGCAACAATGTGATGTCTTTATAGTAGGCCAGCGTAATTGATAAGATTGCTTCATGGTAGGCTAGCCTACACACTAATGAATGACTGGTTATAAAATTTTAGTGGCATTCAGTATCACAGTCATATTCATAACACAGTATTGGAAACGTTACATTAAAAAAAATTTGTATGATAGGCTCATATTCTATTTCTCTGATGGCAAGAGAGAAAGAGACAGACACATACTGTATGTTAATGCTTTTCTTTGAAAGCAAAGCTATAAAATAGTAACAGAACTAACACATTGTTAATTGTATATTAAACATCACTTGCCAGGGCGCCTGGGTGGCTCACTTGGTTAAGCTTCTGACCTGATCTCAGCTCAGGTCATGATCTCAAGGTCTGTGAGATCAAGCCGCGTGTTGGACAGTGCATGGACAGTGGGGAGCCTGTTTGGGATTCTTTCGCTCCTCTCTCTCTCTGTGGCCCTCCCCCACTCGTGCTTTCTCTCTCTCTTTCAAATACATCTTAAAAAAGTATCCCCTCGCCTAATGCCTATACGTAAGGATAGGCTAACCAATTCCATACAGGTCTTACATGTGATGTTCTCCACACTGAATACTTAGGTGGTGATGATGATGTTGCAGAAACCTGTCCTCCAGTTCTTGACGTGCAGTTACTAGATTTTTCCACACCAGGACACTCACAGGCACAACAGATAAGTTTATTAACTGTGAGGCCTGATGACTGTTTCCTATTTATTAAGCAGAAGTGGATCACCATAACATTCTTGATCCTTGTTGTTTTTATGTTCAGTAGGCTGAGGAGGGGGAGAAGGAAGAGGGGTTGGTCCTGCTGTCTCGGGCAGAGGAGGCAGAAGGGGAGGCAGGAGACGTGGCACACTTGGTGTAACTTTCCGGAAATACCTCATGATTTCTGTCTGACTCTTCTGCTTTTTCATTTATCAGTAAGTGTTTCTTTGTAATACCAGCCCATCTTCCACCACTTGCTTTAGTGTCAGTGCTTATATCATGGAAGGGTCCTTGTCGTAGAAGTTCAAAGCAGTCTTGAATCATCAGGATGCTTCGGCCAGATTGTCTAACGTCCGTCTACTTTCTGGCACTGCTTCTTCTGTCTCTTCTGCCTCACTGTCTGGCACTGGTTTGGAAACACTCATCTCCAGCAAGTTGTCTTCTGTTAATTCCTCTGCTGTTAGCTCTTGAACTTCTGCAATATCCATATCTTGAAACCCTTCATCCCCTCCTCCCCCCGCCCCATATCCACCATTTCTTTCATGATTTTTTTCCTTGACTGGCTCTGTCGTAAATCCTGTGAAGTCAGGCATAGCAACATCTGGACCCGTTTTCTTCAGCCAGAATTTATCGTTTTGGGCTTGATGGCTCTCACGGCTTTTTCTGTAACAACGATGCCATCCTCCGTGGTGTCCTCCAGACTGACAAGAGTCGTGCTCTCTCTGTCAGGGTTCTCTCCCATAATGTTGACAATTCTTTCCATAAAGTATCTTGTGTAATCAGCTTCAGAGGTCCTTATGACTCCCTGATATGGAGGCTGGATTAGAGTTACTGTGTTTGGAGCAGGTACACCACTTAGGCATCTTTGATGTTGAACTAATGAGATTGTGGGAGACCAGGAGCATTGTCCAGTATACAGAGAACTTTAAGAGGCTGTTCCTACTGTCAAGGTGTACTTCCTGACTACAGGGACAAAGCATCAGTGGAACAAATCCAGGAAAAAGGGTTCTCATTGTCCAGGCCTCCTTATTACACAGCTAAAAGACTGGCTGCTGGTGTTTATCTTCTTGCTTCAAGGCTTGGGGCTTGGCATAGATAAGGGCAGCTCTGATCATAAACCCCCCTGCATTTGTACCAAACAGTAGAATTGGCCTGCCCCTTCCTGCCTCGCATCCTCTATGCTTGCTTCTCTTCCTTACTAGTACATTTCCTTTTTGGCATTTTCTTCCAGAATAGGACACTTTTGTCTGCAATAAAAACCTGTTCAGGCAGACACCCTTTCTTCTTATTGATTTTCTTAATGGTGCTGGGAACTTGTCTGTTGACTTTTGGTCAGCAGAAGTTGCTTCTTCTGTTATCCGGACATTTTTTAAGCCAAACCTCTTTCTAAAATTATCAAACCATCCTTTGCTGGCATTAAATTATCTAGGGTTTTTTTTAACTATTTTTTATTTTTTAATATAATTTATTTTCAAATTGGTTTCCATACAACACCCAGTGCTCATCCCCACAGGTGCCCTCCTCAATGCCCATCACCCGCTTTCCCCTCTCCCCCACCCCCCATCCACCCTCAGTTTGTTCTCTGTATTTAAGTCTCTTATGGTTTGCCTCCCTCCCTCTCTGTTTGTAACTTTTTTTTCCCCTTCCCTTCCCCCATGGTCTTCTGTTAAGTTTTTCAAGATCCACATATGAGTGAAAACATATGATATCTGTCCTTCTCTGACTGACTTATTTCACTTAGCATAATACCTTACAGTACCATCCGCATTGCTGCAAATGGCAGGAATTCGTTCTTTCTCCTTGCCAGGTAGTATTCCATTGTATATATATATATTCTCTAGTTTTAAATCCTTCACCTTCCTTTTGCTCTAAGTTGTTGTATAATGACTTTACTTTTTCCAGAACCATAATGGGGTCTATAGGTATGTCTTTATTGTAGCAATCCTGAACCTACATAAAAGCTGCATTTCAACATGAGCTAAAAAGGCATTTCATAAAAAGTACAAGGTTTTTGTGCCCGCTGAAGTAGCTGCAGTGATAGCTTCATGAATTTCCTTGCCTTGTCTTTTTTCTTTTTTTTTTTTCAGTGGTCCTTAGTGCCGAACTCGCATGTATTGAAATGGTAGGCAACCACAGCCGTAGACCTCAATCTATAGTTCAGCAGTTCCACTTTTTCTTTTTTTTTTTTTAATTTATTTATTTTGAGAGAGAGTGCAAGTGGGGGGAGAGAGAATCCCAAGCAAGCTTCTTGCTGTCAGTGCAGAGCCCAACGTGGGGCTCCATCTCAAAAACCGTGAGATCATGACCTGAGTTGAAATCAAGAGTTGGAAGCTTAACTGACTGAGCCACCCAGGCGTCCCCAACTTTTCTTACAATGTCTGACTTTTTCTGCTTCCTGGGAGCACTTCCAGCATTGCTAGTGGTACTCTATGGGTTCTGTGATGTTATTCAAGGTTTACAGTATTGTACAAACCACGATGAAAAATACGTGGGAACCACAAGACCTCACTTTCTACTGTGACACACAGTTTATTAGAGAGATGAGCTTCTCACATAGAGATGATGGGTGGCACATGGTGTTTTAGGACGATAGTAGCAAAATGAGGCGGCTGTGAAATTATTACAGTAGTACAGTATGAATTACAGTTAATTTCATGCAGTTATGATTGAATACGGTATCTTTGCATTTGTTTGCATTTCTCTCGACTGTCATTGGTACCATGTGTGAGCTGTAAGTCCGCATGTGCGTATTTCTCAAATTTGAGAAATTTGAACTTATGATTTGTATATATTTTATGGTAGTAAATGATAAAATAGGCTGGTATTTACATATGTTTTATGCATTCATGACATCCCTTTTTCTGAATTGTTTTGATATTTGTAAACCCTACAGTTCATCTCCATGTTTCTTTAAATTGTTGTGAATCTCCAAAAACTTTAACACGAACTTACTGAAAAAAACATGCTTGAGTGGTACCGTGCAGCTCATGCCCATGTCGTTCGTGTTGTGTTCGCTACTGTTACTGGTTCTCATGTTATTGTCGTTGTCCCTGGTTATGTGCCATCATGTAACTGAGTTAGAGAACCATGGATGTTAGAACTAAAAGAATCCTGAGAAAATTACCAGGTCCAGCATCCTGTCCCCTGCAATGTAAGTGTCTTTATCTTAGGATTAACCGGAGAGGGATCTTGAAGTCTAGGGATGCTGAGTGAGCTCTTGGTGGTCCCCCAGTGAGCTGGTGGTAGGACATCTGAAGTCTCTCTGGTTGCCCATTTCTAGTCAGTGTGGGGTGGAGGTGGGGGTCTGCTGGGCGCTAGAATGCTGTGCTATTCTAAATAGCGCTAGGACCACTGTGTTACTAAAATTTCTATTTTATTACCTTCCCTTCCCTAGATGCTGTCTTAAATTTGCACCTTATAAGTTTAACCTATGACTTAAAGGTCACTTTGGAACCTTGGTTGGACAAAATTTTCTGATGTTCTTTAGTATTTTTGTTGGTCCTATTCTGGTGCCTTTCAGTTTCCCAGAAGAGCTTACTCTGTGTACCAAAACCCCTCTGTACATGTTATCCTGTCTCCCTCAACTTCCCTCTCTTGCTTAGCTTTCCAGTGTTTGGCATTTGATGCCATCTCCTCCGGGTAGACTTGCCTGATTGCTGTCTCTACCTAAAGACCCTTCCGTATTCTCCCATGGCAGTGTGATCAGTGTATTATAACTGCCCATATCCTTGTATGTCTCTCCTATAATGGACTGTAGAAGCCTTATGAAAACCTAATTTGTGTCTGTCCATCTTAAAATTACAATCCTAAGTACACAGCACATTTCCTAGGTCTTGGTTGAGAACTTAGTTTACCATCCTTCCTTCCTCGCTCAGGACATTCATGTTCCTTCTGCAAACATTTTGGAGCATCTCCTTCTCGTGGTTTCTGCTAACATTTTCTCTTACTGCTGTGAGCCTTTTGATGGCTTTTCCACCTCTTCAAAGTGTATCCACAGGAAATGTTACCCATATGTCATCAAAGTAAAGAGCAGCAACAGAATCCCGTCAAGAAACTCCTCTGCCAGAGGTCTGAGAATCTGGATTCTCATTCTCTGTGACCTGCCACCCTGCACTTCTTTCCTTATCCTGAGAGTGGGGATAGTAACAGAACCCATTCTCAGAGATGTCTCCAGGATGAAAGTAACCAAAATAATTGTGATACAGCATTTGATTCAGTGTCTGACACACATTAAATGGAAGTCAGCAACAATTAATTGTAAATTAATTAACAAATTAAGTGAGGTAATGAAAAGGAAAGAAGTTCTGTTATTCTTGAAACATAGTATGTTTCAGGCTTTTTTTCCCCCCTGTGGAACACCTGCATGGCACCTTTTTGTTATTCATAGTGTTTTCACTGTGGCTGTTCTGGATTCCTGTTGAAGGTCTGAGAGACCAGTTTGTCATTTTGAACACAGCATCAGTGGAATAGCGTATGACTCAACAATCACGTCATCCTGGACAGGCATCAAATGGATGTGAGCCAGGACATGATGTGATGAAAGACATTCATTTTTCCCCTCTTCCTTCTCTGTTTTTTCTTTGCCACAAACTTGATTCACGTCAAGCCCATAGAAGTAACGTTTCAGTTCAATTCATAATAAAAATTGAGGGCATTTGCATATGTTATCTGTCGCGCACACTGAATAATTCTGTATTGTCACAATTTGTTTGAAATAGATCTTTTCTTTCTACTTTAATAATGAAAGAATAAATTATCTAAGAATATTTAAGAACAGGCTTATACTAAATATTTAATGTCCTTTTACTATTAACATTCTAATTGTAAAACAAAATAACTAGAGGCAAAAACTAAAGGATGCGATGCATGTGTTTTGTCAAAAGAGTTCTGGCAACTAGAAGACCTGACTTCTCACATGGGGAAGTCCTGGTCCTCAGGGCAGTTGTGAACAGTGTAGATAGATGGCCCCAGAAAGACCAATGGTGGATATAGTTCTTTCTACTTTGGTTCCCTCCCCCACCCCCCGCATTCTGATTGCCGAGTATTGACTTCTGTTTTCACCTCTTCTTCTCCAACTCGTTATTGTCCTAATGACTGCTTAAGTAAAGCCTCTCGTTTTGCTGTAAGGCATCAGAATATTTACCTTCAATTTTTAAAAGTACTCAAATGAGAACCTCATAAGTCAAAGAATACCTGTAATTCTGAGTTAACACATCCAACTAAGCCTTTGGCAAAGAAAAAAGTTTTTTTTTTAAGCTGGTTGGTTTTCCTTTAACATTCCTTTATTCACTTGCTGGTTCTTTGGAGCAGTGACTTGTTTAATATATTTCAGGCTTTTGAACAAACCGAGGAATATAGGTTATTATTTTGAAACTCTAAGAGCGTATATAAAAACATCCAAAAGAAGAGTTTGCGTATGCCCACAGGTTGAAGAATTGTTTCAGTTTTTCTTATTTTTTTTAATGTTTTTATTTATTTTTGAGAGAGAGAGAAAATGAGCATGCGAGCAGGAGAGGGGCAGAGAGAGAGGGAGACTCAGAATCCGAAGCAGGCTCCAGGTTCTGAGCTGTCAGTACAGAGACTGACATGCGGCTGGAACTCATGAGCCGTGAGATCGTGACCTGAGCTGAAGTCAGCCCCTTTAACTGATTGAGGCCACCCGGGTGCCCCAGAATTGTTGCTGTTTTCATGGATGAGCTGCATTCATTGTATGTATTTAATGCCTGGTACTCTAACATATTTGGTAAAGGAATGATACCATCTTTCAAGACATTTAGACCTCCCCCAGAAGACAGTGCCAAACTTTAAGATCTTCTCTGTCTTGGCAATTTGCCGTAAATTTTAGAAGCAGCCTGTCAGTTTCTGTACACAAAAAAGCCTGTTGGGATCATAACCAGTAATAGAATTTGCAGGTCAGGGAAGAATGGGCAAAACTAATGTTGGCTGTCTCTCCATTTGCTTAGATCTTCGTTACCTAATTTCACCAGTGTTTTATGTTTTCCCTCAGAGCTCTTGCATCCCTTCCCTCCCCCCATTTATTCCTGTTTTACGTGTATATGTGTTTGTGTTTTGCTGCTATCATGAATGACAGGAAATATCATTTTTGAATTGTTTGCGGTATCTAGAAGGAAGGTTGATTTTTTTTTTTTTTTAAGATTGTGCCCAGTGACCATGCTGAATTCATGGATTCTAATTTCCTTTTAGTTTTTTGTTTTGTTTTTTGTTTTTAATATCTGCCTGCTCCTTTCTCACAGTCTTTGGCTGGAACTTCATTTGCACATATGTGGGGCCGTTTAATATTGTCTCTGAGGTCTTTGAAGCACTATTAATTTTCCTTCAGTCTTTTCTTCCTCTCTGTTCCTCAGGCCACATGAATTACATTGATACTGGATATAGAACAGCTCACTTAATCCTCCTGTTTTTTAGAAGATACCTCTACCCTCAACTGTGTCAGGCATTCTTGTCCAGGGTCCTTCTGTTTTGCTCTTCCCAGAGAGAGGTCTCCAGCCTTCTGCCTAGAAGAAGGGGATGGATAGGGTGAAAGGAAGGATAGCTTCTAATGGAAGATCAAAACAAAAAATAGAAGAACCCACCTTGGAGGCAATAGAAAATATGCAGAGAGAAGGAATTTCTCCCAAACCTACTGTTGCTATGCTTAGAGATAAGAAAAATAGTGTATCCACCACATAAGAGTAAGGTGTTTAAAAAGGGGAATTTCAGGGAAAGGTGAGGGAGGACAAGAAAAAATAAAAAATATAAAGGGAATTTTCAGGGAGTGAAACCAAACTATTAGAAGTTAAAAAGGTTATAGCATGAATGAAAAGCTCAGTAGAAGGGTTGGGAAGTAAAGGTAAGAAAATAACCCAGAAATAAGAGCAGAAAGACACACAGGTGGAATATAGGAGAGAAAATAAGAAAGTTAGAGGACCAGTACAGGAAATCATAAGTGACTGGGAAAGGAAAGGTAATGTGGGGATGAGCTATCTGCTTCTTTTCCTATTGGTTTTTTTAGAGTTAAGAAAACTCTTTACTTGTGACACAAAGCAAGACATAAGAATAACCTACACACACAATTTAATGAATAATTACAAAGCTAGCACTCTTGTAACTGTTCACATAACGTGGTAGCACCATGGAGGCCTCCAGTGTGACCTTGCAACATTGCGGTCCCATTTTGCTCCCCCTTCTCAGAGGTAACCACTATCCTGACTGAATAATCATTTTCTTGCTTTCCTTACCACCTGTATATACATCCTTAAACACCGTAGCTTACTTCTCATGCTTTGAACTTTAATAAATAGAATAGAAATGAAAAAAACTGTATGTATTATTTTGTATCTTGTTGCTTTCCCTCTAACCCGTACAGTTCATCCCTGTTATTATATATAACTGTAGTTCACTGCTCTATACAGTTGTACCACTGTTGATACATCCTTCCCATTGTTTTGAACACTCGACTTAGTCTCTAGTTTTGGTTTACTACAAAACCTGTCATTCTAACACATTTTACTGTATCTACACATCACTTTCCTAAAGAGTATACGTTTCTTTAAGTGTATGTCAAGTGTTGCTGCTGGATCGCAGGATATTCTCGTCTTGCCTTTTACTGGATAATGCCGCACGGTCTTCCAGGGCGATGTGCTCTTTAAACTCAGACACGTTTTAGTGTCAAATGTTTAATTTATGCCAGTCTGGTGGGTGTGTAATGATATTGCGTGGTGGTTTCAGTTTGCATTTCCCTGATCACTAATGAAGCTGAATAACTTTTTGTATGTTTATTGGCCATTTGGAGTTCTAGTTCCTAAAATAGCTGTATAATTTTTGTCCGTGTTTCCAGTGGGTTTTCTTTCCTTTTATTTGAAAGCTACTTTTGTCTAAATTTGTGAATATTATCAGAGCCCAGGTGGCTAGGGTCCTTTCCCTTCAATTTTAGCCTAAAACCCTGTCATTTTGTCAGCACATTGGTGCTTTTAAGGATTTTTCAAATACATTTTTTAGCTAACATTTCAATTTTGACAGGCACGTTGCCCCCCATAACCTGGCCTGTCATTTCTATAAAAAGAAACCTGTAAATGTTCTTAAGCAGACTTTGAACCATTCCCCCTGATTTTGACCCCTACCTTTATCCCCAATTTCTCAGCCTTTTGAAAATGGTCATATTAGGTTGCTTCTTAGCTTTCCCCCCTGGTAATTTAATAGACCCCAGAATGCTCATTCCAGTGTAAAATTTTGCTAGTTATCATCTCTCTTTTTTCCTCCTGTGTTATTGTGCTTTAGCTGACAAAACACCACTTCTCTCGTTGTCTGAAGTCTTAGAGGTTCATGCCTTGGAAAACAAATGTCATTACTCTCGTTTTACTTCCCAGAGGAAGCTGAAATTAAAGCATGTGTTACAGGCACCATCTTTAAGCAGAACTACATGTGGCTGGTCATTTGTTTTCAAACTCACATAACACTTGAAGCAGTAATGTGGCTAAAAGAAGTATCACGCGAGCAATATAATTAAGGGCTCTGAACAACACGGGCTATTTCATCAGACTTGAAATATTTTAAAATTTGATTTAAAATTCAGGGCTTTGTAGATATGTCCTCATTGGACTGAGTGTTGAAATACTTAATGTCCAAAATGTTCTTATAAATCCAAAGAGGACCAACACCCCAGTAGGGAAATAGTGTTCATCAAGTGATAGTTGACCAGATGTGTTTTCTGTGAGGAACAAATGTGGGGAAAATGCATGTATTTCCTTTTCTGAACCAAGGTGGGGTGAGCAGTTTAACAGTATGTATGGAAAGTCCTAAAACTGTCTATTGGCTTTCCTCGTCCTTTTAAGATTTTAACTTAAGTAATAATCAAAAATGTTTGCAAAGGTTTATGCAAATTTATTATAGTGGAAAAAAAACAGGAACAAAGAATAGCCAATAATGAGGGAATGCTGAAGTTACTGCTGAGTATTTTGTAACCATCAAAGAATCATGTAATAAGAGATAAACTATTGACACAGGAAATCTTCTCAAAATGTTGTTAAGTAATAAACAACAAATGCACAGTGCCTCACTTACAAAAAGCCGGATACAAAAGAGTTATGTAGAATACTATACCCAGAATAAATATATATAATTTTTTAAAAGATTAAAGATATATATAAAAGTATTTCCTGTTTTTTTCTGATAAAAGTATGATGGTTTTATTTTCTAATTTAAGTTTGCTAGTGTTTTCTAAATTTTCTAACTAAATATTTATTACTTTTATGATTTAAAAAATATCTTGTGTTTGTTTTATTTGCCAGATTACTTTTCTATTATATCTACTTGTATATTTCTAAGGGACTATAAAACAATGATCTTGGAGTTGGTGATGGATTAGAGATAAAGAAATGAACCAGGACAAAAATAGTTGGGTCTTTATCGACATGGTAATGAGCTTTCCCCAGTATGGTAACAATAATTACATTCTTTTCCCCATGACTGAAAAATGGGGCAGCCCACATCTAGAGCTGTCTTCGTAAGTAACATTCTAGCAGGGAGAGAAGGGAATGGCTTCCTATCCCAAATGAGAGCCTCAGGCCCATAAACAGTCCTTGAGTCATGTCAGCTACCCACTACAGTGGCAACAAAGTGTGAACCCTCCTTGTTTTCTGTCTTGTAAGTTTCCCTTAGTGGCTGTTTCTCATTCTTTACAGGTGTAGGGTTTATACTACATTTTAGAAATCACAAAAAGTTATACTTTATTTTGTTTCACTCTTTTGGAGCACTGTGAGAAAAATTAAAATTTCAAACAGATGTTCTCAACTACTATTCGTGTGTGCCCATTTGTCCCCTTTTTTGAGAGAGGTGCCGATTTCTTATTCCAGCTAACTAGGCATACTTTTGCCAACCACCTCCATTTAATTTCAAGAGATTGGCTATAACATCTTGCTCTCAGTACTTTTACTTCTTATGGTTCGGGTGTTAAAGTTCACTCTGTGGTTTTTAGAGAAAGTACAGAAACCAAAATGAACACTCAGGGTGTCCAAATAGTCTTAAAATAAGCCTGATTCAGCTCAGCTCACGCATTGATTATCTACTTAACCAACAGTCAACGGTCCACATTGTGACGTGTTGTTTACTGCTCTACAACATGTCAGCTTTCAGGATTCGACAATCCTTTATCAACAATGGAACCCTCAGTTCAGAATTGTCAGATATTTATGCTATAAATTAATGACTTTATCAATTTTGTGATTGATGTTTTTGGCAGATAGATTTTTTTGTGTGTTTTGTTTTAAACTGTGTGAAAATTTTGTCAAAGTCATTGTTTGTATGGGTTCGCTTTCTCTCCTGCCTTCCTCAAAACCTGGCCATTTCCCTGTTGGTTGAATTGTGAAGCTGTTTGAAGTGATGATTTCATTGAAGTTAACAAGTCTGAAAACTACTTAGATACTTTAAACTGAGGACTTTAGTTTCAGAAGTTGCGTTTCTCTTAGACTTTGGAGCTGTCCTTTGACGGGAATGTCAAATCTGCATGGTATTCAGCAGGTTCTGTTTCCTGCATACACAACCGACTGCTTACATAAGAACTCAACTTTAAGATGCTTTCTTAATGGCTGACTATTCACATTCGAGTTCTTTGAAGCAAGGGATTTGGTTTCGTTAAAATAACGATTTAACACTTCTGTGAAAATACAAACTTTGACAGAGCATTTAAGACAAATCTGAGAGAATACAGTATTGGTGTTGTTTTTCAATCTGCAAATTATTTTATAAATAGAACTAGTATTATTTGATCATAAATGCTTATCAGTTTCAAAGCTTCCAGAGTGCAAATTTCCCACTGCAGTAGTTACCATTTATCCATCCTCCAAAAAGTGCTGCTTGTGCCCTTGAAATTTTTACATTCCAAATATCCCCAAGACTTTACAACAAACATCATGTCATCACTTGCTTTCAAAGTTTCTTTTCCATTCCTATATAGCTTCTAAAATGTTAGAAGATACCATTTTAAAAGAAACAGAACTTATTTTTCTAATGAATATTCTAGAATAAACTACAGTAATCTACACTTAGTTGGACTGTGGAAAACCAAAGCTTGCTGGTTTTTTTTATTGCTAACGTTAGCAAAAGTGGAACTACGTGATAGCTTATGTTGCTCATCACTGTTTTTATAAAATTTTGTTGAGAAAATACATGTGTACAAATATGTTTAAATTGGTGTACCTATACACAATGTGCACTACCCCAGTATGTTTTTCGTTTAGTTTGTTTTGACTCCTGTAATTGTATAATATACAAAGGGGTTTTCTCGATGTAAGGAAAGTACAGAATTTAAACAATTCACATGTATTTTAAAAAATGTAGTCAGTCTTGTTATCTGTATGTGGAGAACGCAAGATACATAGATAATAAATGGCTATTGGTGCAAAGTACTAATCGTAGATCTAGGATAACTGTTATTTTGGGCCTCACTGGACATTAGTTTCTATGAAACAGGGGCTCCAACATTTTAATGCTCTAATTTAATCTACCATATAGTTAGCCCAAAAGTTATTACTGGTATGCGCTACAAAAGTAGTAGACTTGGAATCCTGAAAACTTAGACTTTCCCTTTCATTAGTATTTTATAGGGCCCTGGGACTAATTCTCTACATCTGTGAATCTTAATTTCTGCATCTATAAAATGGGATTAGCGAGATCTTTCAGGATAGTGATGAAGATTATAAACCATGTATATCAAAAGTGCCTAGCACCTAAAAAGTACTAAATAAGTAGTAGCTGTTATTGTATAACTTGAATTAAATATATAATTACAGTATTTTAGTGCTCTTAAATTGAATAACTACAGTTTTTTTGGTTTTGTCTTTTAAACATTGGTTGACAATTTAATTTACACCCATAATTTATTCTAGCCAATAGATATAAACCTTCCATCTATAAAAGTGGTAGTGTGACTAGATAGCACCTTTCTAGTTAAGGCAGTGTAATAACAAGTTCATTTTACTAAAAGCAACTCTTACTCATTTGCCAAAAACTACGATAATTACTATTTATGACATCATGTATCTCCAACAGGATACTTTGATGGAGCAGTGTCCTGGGACAAAATGAAATATATCTCAGTCTAAGGCCTCCTATATTTAAGTTAAAACATAATGTCTTCAAAACTCCTCTGAGGGCAAGAATGGTATTATAAATATGCAAAACATTCCTATTTCTATCATTTTCTAAAATTTTTTTAATGTTTATTTTTGAAGGAGAGAGAGAGAGAGAGAGAGAGTGTGAGCGGGGGTAGGGCACACAAAGAGGGAGACACAGAATCCGAACCAGGCTCCAGGCTCTGAGCTGTTAGCACAGAGCCGGACATGGGGCTCAAACTCAGAAACTGTGAGATCATGACCTGAGCCGAATTGGGAGGCTCAACCGACTGAGCCACCCAAGCGCCCCATATCATTTTCATATTTTTCATACATGGTTGCAAATATATAAAACACTTCTGTTTCTATTTTCATATTTTTTAATATTTTGCCAGGTAATTTAGTCTTTAATGGTTGCTGTTACAGTATCTTAACAATTTGGAATGTGAATATGCTAATTTGAGATTTAAATTAATGCAACTAGAATCTAAAAAAGTGGAGGTAATGTGGAATTATTTAAAAATTTAAAAATTGAATTATAGGGGCGTTTGGGTGGCTCAGTCGGTTGAGCCTCCTAATCCGGCTCAGGTCATGACCTCACACTTTGTGAGTTTGAATCAAGCCCTGCGTCAGGCTCAGTGCTGACGGCTCAGAGCCTGGAGCCTCTTTGGATTCTGTGTCTCCATTTCTCTCTGCGCCTCCCACACTCATGCTGTGTCTCTCTCTCTCTCTCTCTCAGAAATAAACATTAAAAAAATTTTTTTAATTGAATTATAGGGGCACCTGGGTGGCTTAGTCGGTTAAGTGTCCATCTTCAGCTCAAGTCATGATCTCACAGTTCATGAATTCTGAGCTGTCAGCACAGAGCCTGGAGCCTGCTTCAGATTCTGTGTCTCCTGCCCCTCCCTGCTCGTGCTGTGGCTCTCTCTCTCAAAAATAAATGAATAAACATAGTTTAAAAATTGAATTATAGTTAGAACACAATATTATGTCAGTTTCAAATATACAACATAGTGATTTAATGTTTATATACATTTTGAACTGATCACCAAGATATATCTAACTGCCATCTGTCACCACACAGAGTTGTTACAATATTATTAAGTATATTCTCTATGCCGTACATTGCATCCCCCTATCTTATTTATAACTTGAATTTTGTGTCTCCTAATCCCCTTCCCCTATTTTGCCCATGTGCCTACCTTCCGCCCCTCTGGCAACCATCAGATTATTCTCTGTATGAGTCTGTTTCTGTCTTGTTTGTTCATTCTGGTTTTTTGATTCTGCATATAAATGAGACCATATAGTGTTTGTCTTTTCCTTGACTTGTTTCACTTAGCATAGTAATCGGCAGTTTCATCCATGTTGTTGGAAATTGCAAGATTCCATTCTTTTTATAGCTGAGTAATATTCCATCATATATACATACACCACAGCCTCTTTATCCATTTATCTATCATTGCACACTTAGTTTGCTCCCGTATCTTGGCTATGGTGAATAATGTTGCAGTGAACATGGGTGTCTATATCTTTTTGAAATAGCATTTTCATTTTTTTTTCTAGATAAATACTCAGAAGTGAAATTGCTGGATCATGTGGTCACTGTGTTTTTAACTTTCTGAGGAACCTCCATACTGTTTTCCACAGTAGCTGCACCATCTTGCATTCCCGACAGCTGAGTCCCAGGGATGTCCTTTCTCTACATCCTTGCCAACACTTATTTCTTGTCTTTTTTAATAGCCAAACTGATAGGTGTAAGGCAATATCTGATTGTGGTTTTGACTTGTTTCCCTAACTATGAGTGATGTTGAGCATCTTTTTATGTGTCTGTTGGCTATGTGTATGTTTTCTTTGGAAGAATGCCTATTCATGTCCTCTGAATCCATTTTAAATTGGATTGTTTGGTTTTTCATACGGAGTTGTGTCAGTTCTTTATATATTTTGGATATTAACCCATTATCAGGTGTATCATTTACAAATACCTTCTCCCATACAGTAGGCTGTCTTTGTTTTGTTTACTTTTGTCTTTGTGTTGCCTTCACTGTGCCTAAGGATTTGTTTCACATAGTACCATTTGTTTCTATTTGCTTCAGTTCCATGTGCCTGAGGAGACAAATCCAAAGAAATGTTGCTCAGACTGATGCCCAAGAGCTTACTGCTTATGTTTTCTTCTATGAATTTCATGGTTTCTGTTTTTACGTTTAAGTCTTTAATCCATTTTGAGTTTATTTTTGGGTATAATGTAAGAAAGTGGTCTGCTTTCCTGGTTTCGCCTGCCGTTCAGTTTTCCTAATACCATTTACTGAACAGATTATCTTTTGTCCCTTGCCTCCCTTGTCATAAATTAATTGACAGTATAAGCATGGGGTTTATTTCTGAGCTCTCTTTTGTATTCCATTAATCTGTGTGTCTGTTTTTGTGCCAGAACCATACTGTTTTGATTACAACAGCTTTGTAGTATACTTTGAAATCAGGCAGCAAGATACCTCCAGCTTTGGTCTTTCTCAAAGTTGCTTTAGTTACTTGGGGTCTTTTGTGGTTCCATACAAATTTTAGGATTAGGTGGTACTAGTTCTATGAAAAATGCTATTGATATTTTGATAGGGATTGCCTTGCATTGTTTTGGGGAGTATGGGCATTTTAACTAAATATTAATTCTTCCAGGATATAAGCGCCATATATCTTCCAATTTATGTCATGACATATTCAATTTCCATAATCAGTGTCTTACAGTTTTCAACATATAGGCCTTTCCCCTCCTTGATTAAATTTATTCCTAGGTAATTTATTCATTTTGATACAATTGTCAATGGGATTTTTTTCTTGTTTTCTCTAAGAAGTATATAGAAATGCAACAGATTTATGTATATTAATTCTGTATCCTGCAACTTTATTGAATTCACTTATTATAAGCTCTGATTAGCTTTTCGGTGGAGCCTTTAGGGTTTTCTATATGTAGTTTCATGTTGTCTGCAGATAGTTTTACAGTTTTACTTCTTTTCCAATTTGCTTGCCTTTAATTTTCTTTTCTCATCTAATTGCTGTCTCTAGGATTTCCATTACTGCGTTGAATAAAAGTAGTAACACTGGGTATCCTTATCTTGTTCCTGATCTTATAGGAAAGCTTTAAGCTTTTCACTGTTGAGTATGATGCTAGGTGTGGGTTTATCATGTATGGCCTTTTATGTTGAGGCATCTTTATTCTATACTTACTTTTTTGAGAATTTTTATTATAAGTGGATGTTGAATTTTATCAAACAGTTATTCTGCATCAACTGAGATGATTATATGATTTTTATCCTTTTGTTGTTGTTAATGTGGTGTATCACATTGATTTGCAGACACTGAAACCATCCTTGCATCCCTGGAGTAATTCCCACTTGGTCATGGTGTATGATCCTTTTAATGTATTATTGAGTTTGGTTTGCTAATATTTTGTTGGTGATTTTGAATCAAAGTTCATCTGGAATACTGGCCTCCAATTTTCCTTTTTTGTAGTATCTCTGTCTGGTTTTGGGATCAGCATAATGCTTGCCTCATAGAATGAGTTTGGAAGCATTTCTTCCTCTTCAGTATTCTGTAGGAGTTTGAGAATAGGTATTACCTCTTCT
Organism: Acinonyx jubatus; assembly: GCF_027475565.1. Lineage (NCBI taxonomy): Eukaryota > Metazoa > Chordata > Mammalia > Carnivora > Felidae > Acinonyx > Acinonyx jubatus. Next base: position 117,632,382 of record NC_069380.1, on the reverse strand, counting down.
GTAAATATTTGGTAGAATTCACCTGTGTAGCTGTCTTGTTCTGGACTTCTGTTTGAACCAGTAATCAAAACCTCCCAACAATTTTGTTACCAGTGGTTGATCTGTTCAAGTTTTCTATTTCTTCTTAATTGAGTCTTAGAAGATTGTTTCTAAGGACTTAACATTTCTAGGCTATCCCGTTTGTTAGCATATGATTGTTTGTAGAACTCTTATTATATGATCCTTTGTATTTTTATGGTATTGGTTGTAACATACCGTCTTTAATTTCTGATTTTATTTGGGCCCACCACTCTTTTTTTTTTTTTTTTTTTTTTTTGATGTTGATAATGCTGGCTAAAAGTCATCAAATAGGCTGCATGTCCAGTGTAGAGCCCAATGCGGGGCTTGAACTCATGACCTGAGATCAAGACCTGAGCTAAGATCAACAGTTGGAGACTTAACCACCTGAGCCACCCAGGCATCCCACATTGTTCTTTCTATTGCTTTTTTGTCCCTATTTCATTTATATCCACTCTGATCTTTAATATATTTTCTTTCTTCTACTAACTTAGGGCTTCATTTGTTCTTTTGATTTTATTTCCTTCATGCGTAAAGTGAGATTGTTTATTTGAAATTTTTCTTGAAGTAGTCCTGTATTGCTATATACATTTTAGATCTGCTTTTGTTGTGACCATAGATTTTGGACTGCTGTATTTCCATTTTCATTTGTCTCAAGATGTTTTTTATTTCTTCTTTGATTTCTTCTTTGATTCATTGGTTGTTGAGTACCATGTTGTTCAGCCTCCATGGGTTTGTGGGGTTTTTTGCACTTTTCTTCTTATAATTGATTTCTAGTTTCCTACCATTGTGAAAAGACGCTTGTTATGATTCAGTCTTTTAAAATTTATTGCGTCTTGTTTTGTAGCCTAACAGGTGATCTATCCTAGAGAATATTCCATGTGAAATTGAAAAGAATACATATTCTTCTGGTGTTGGATGGAGCGTTCTGTATCTGTCTGTTAAGTCCATCTGGTCTAATGTGTCATTTAAGGCCACTGTTTCCTTATTGATTTTCTGTCTGGGTGATCTATTTATTGATGTAAGTAAGGTGTTAAACTCCCTTACTATTAATGGATTATTGTCAACTTCTCCCTTTATGTCTGTTAGTAATTGCTTTGTTTCTTTAGGTGACTGACCTTCGGTTGGGTGCACAGATACTTACAAGTGTTATACCTGTTTGTTGGATAGATCCCTTTATCATTATGTAATGTCCTTTTTTTACACTCTTTGTTTCAAAGTCTATTTTGTCTGACTTAAGTATTGCTCCCTGACTTTCTTTCCATTTCCATGGACTCACACAGATGGGTCTTTTTGGTTTTTTGTTTTTTGTTTTAATCCATTCAGCTACTTTGTGTCTTTTGATCGGAGCATTAAGTCTATTTAACATAGTTATTAATAGGGGTACCTGGGTGGCTCAGTCAATTGAGCATCCGACTTGAGTTCAGGTCGTATCTCACAGTTTGTGAGTTGGAGCCCCACATGGGGCACTCAGGCACGCTTGCTCTCTCTCTCTCTCTCTCTCTCTCTCAGAAATAAACATTAAAAAAGATAGTTATTGATAAGTAAGTATGTATTGCCACTTCGTTCATTGTTTCCAGTTGTTTTGATAGTTCCCTGCTCTTTTCTTCTTCTCTTGTTCTTTTCCCTGTGATTTGGTGACTTCCCCTAGTGTTATGTTTGATTTCCTGTCTCTTTATTTTTTGTGTACCTATGGTAGGTATTTGGTCTGTGGTTATCAGGAAGTTCATATATAATATCTTCTGTATACAGCAGTCTCTTTTAGGTTGATGGTCACTTAAGTTCAAGCATGTTCTAAAACACTACCTTTTTTATCTCTCTTTTATGTTTGCACTGTCAGACTAAGTACTGTAGGTCTAGATGATTTGACTCTTCTTGTCTTTTAACCTTCATACTAGCTATGGAAGTGGTTGATCCACTACCCTTACTATATGTTTACCTTTACCAGTGAGAGGGTTTTTTTTTTTTTTCCCATAATTTCCTTATTCCTAGTTACCGCCTTTTCTTTTCCACTTAAGGAAGTCCCTTTAACATTTATTGGAAGGCCAGTTTGGTGTTGATGAACGTCTTTAGCTTTTACTTTTCTGGAAAACTCCTTATTTCATCTTCAATTTGGAATGATAATCTTGCCAGGTACAATATTCTCAGTTGTATATTTTTTTCCTTTTAGTATTTTGAATATTTTAATACCACGCCCTTCTGGCCTGTAAAGTTTATGCTGAAAAATCTGCAGATAGTCTTACATGGGTTCCCTTGTATATAACAAGTTTTCTCTCACCACTTTGAAGATTCTCTGTAAAGTGTCATGATATGGGTCTCTTGGGTCCACCTCATTTGGGATTGTCAGTTTCCGGACTTAGATACAGGTTTCTTTCACCAGGTTAGGGAGGTTTTCAGCCATTATTTCCTCAGATAGGTTTTGTCTCTTTCTCTCTTCTCCTAGGCCCCTACAATGCAAATGTTAGTATGTTTGATGTCATCCTAGAGGATAGTCTTAAACTTTCCTGCTTTTTAAATTTCTTTCTGTGCTGTTTCTGTTGGGTGATTTCCACTAATCTTTCTAGGATCAGTGATCCCTTCTTGTGCATTATCCTATACGCTGCTGATTCCTTCTAGTATATTTTTCATTTCAGTTATTCTTCGGCTCTGAATGGTTCTTTTTTATGTTTTCTGTTTCTTTGTTGAAGTTCTGTGTTTATCCATTCATCTCTTTAGTTAATATCTTCATAAGCATTGCTCGGAATTCCTTATTTGGTAGGTTGCTTATCTCTGTTTCATTTAAGTTTTTTTTTCTGAGTTTCTATCTTGTTCTTTCATTTGCAACATACTCCTCTGTGTCCTCATTTTGCCTACCTCTCTATGTGGTACTAGATCAGTTACATCTATTAGTCTTGAAGGAGTGGCTTTATGCAGAAGGTGTCCTGTGGGGCCCAGGAGCCTAACATGCTCTGGTCACCTGACCCAGGTGCCCAAGGACTGATGCCTGGGTGGGCTGTGTATACCTCCTGTTGTGGTCGGTCCCAGTCCGTATGGACTTGCTGATGTGTGTGGGGCTGGCTGCAGGAGCTGACTGCAATGCCCGATGGCAGCAGTATGGCCAGGCTGGTAGGCAGGGCAGGCCTCCTTCACAGCTGGCTACACCTGTTGTAAGTATTTTAGTTTGCTGGGCTGGCACCCCAGGGCAGGATGCTTGGGAAGAGCTGTAGTACCTGCTGGAGACGTGGGGTGGTAAGCCTCCTGGGAAGGGCTCCAAGTTGGTTGGATGGAGTGAGTTCACAGAGAAACACTGGGGCTATGTTTCCCCAGAAACACTGGGGTATAACATAGGTGCTAGTTATGGTGCTAGCACGATAGATAGAAAGTATTAGAAATGGTGCCCACCAATGCTGGTCCAGCTGGGTAGAATTGACAAGAACAAAATGGTGCCCACCAGGGCCACTGTCCCTGGGGAATGCTCCAAGTGATCCCTGTGTCTCTGGCACACACCCCAGCCATTAGTGAAAGTACTTCCTTCACATGTAACCCAGGTGCTTTTCAAACTGCTGCCTCTGCACTGGGCTTCCACACAAGTGAGAATGCACACATGCTCTTTAAGAGTGGAGTCCCTGGGGGCGCCTGGGTGGCTCAGTCAGTTAAGGGTCCAACTCTTGATTTTAGCTCAGGTCATGATCTCAACGGTTTGTGTGTTGGAGCCCTGCATTGGGCTACATGCTGCAGAGCTTGCTTGGGATTCTCTCTCTCCTTTTCTCTCTGTCCCCTCCCCTATACACATGCTCTGTCTTTCAAAATAAATAAATAAATAGATAAACACTTTATAAAAAAAAAAAAGAGTGGAGTCTCTATTTCCTACTATCCTCTGGCTCCCTTGGCTATAAACCCCATTGCTTTTCAAAGCTTGTTATTATTGGTGCCATTTGCCTGAGCAGTGGAGACTGGTGTGGGGCTCAGACCCCTCCTTCGTCAGTGAGGCCTCTGTGGTTGTGATATCCCTCCCACCTGTGGGCCTCCCCACTAAGCATGCAGGTCCTGACTAAACTGTGTCTGCACCTCCTATATATCTCACTTTGGCTCCCATCCTTAGTTGGGTATGATCTTTTCTGCTTGTCTTTAGTTCACTCTGAGATACTTGTTCCACTTGTAGGTGCACACTTTGGTGTGTCCAAGGGAGGATATGAGCCCAGGATCCCCTACTCCTCCTGCCCCTCGAATGTCTTAATTATAGGCAATTTCTATTCTACTGTGATAGTAATGATAGAAGAGAGAAAATCAGAAATTATTTTTAAAGTTTAACCCTACCTCAAGACGATCTACTTGATGACTCACACAAGTTTTAAAAAATTCTGTCAAGCTTGAATGGATATTACCCTGCAGGTCCCTGCTAGGCAGCACAGTTAGGAAGGTAAGGAACACAGGTTTTGGAATAAGGCAATGCTGAATTCACATCCAGGTTTTGCTCATGTGACAATGGGCAGACAAATGGTTTAACTGTCATCCGTAAAATGGACTAGGAGGAAGGATTATTAGAGGTCATGTATTTATTAAAGTTCCTAGCCATGGAGTTTGGCATGTAGAATTAAAAGATCACTTAACTAGTGTACCCTGTAGTCATTACTATGATGGGAGTGTTTTGTGTCCCCTCCTAAGAACCTCTTGTCTTAAAGTTTCCATCTGCCTGCCTGATAAGACTTCTTCTGTCTTCCATCCTCTTCAGAAGATAAGTTTCCCATTCTTTTTGCTATTAATTCAATACTTAGAATTATTCCTCTAAGCTATTTCAGTGGATGTTTAGAAACCAGGGTGTGAAGTGAGAGCATCATCACCAAAACCCAAGGGAAATGCATATAGCCAAAAAACAAAAAACCAAAAAACCTCTCATCGGGTAGACGGGCATGACAGAGAAACCAAGACGTTTTCACAGTAATAAAAGAACCTGAGAATTGAAGAATCAATCCTTGACTTTTGGCTGAGGTCAGGGAGGAAGTGTGTGGCCATAGATCAAATTGAGGTTGGTTCTGAGTGTTTTGTTCCTTCCTTTATACTAATATAAAGTTGAATAAGGACCCAGCTGCTCTGAATTTGTGTGATTTTACAAAACATCTTTGTAAGGATTTAGGAATTGTGTTCATTGTACAGAATGAGATAAGTATGAATTTGTGGATCATTTGAAAATTTAGTCCAACAATACACTGTTGCACAATCTTAAGGCAGCTGTTTTTCCCTATTTCCCTCTATTTGGCAACCCTTACTTGGACAAAAATCTGGATTTGCAGATCCTGATTGGAAGCACGCACAGGGAATTTGCTCCCTTTCGTTGTATATCATTGCAACCCCAGATTCCATAATCAAAAATTCCATAATCAAAAATACTTAAAACTAATGTAAAATGAAGACAAATACAAATCATCAGTTTACCACAATTCTAAATTAAACTACAAACCCTAGGTAGACCGTAGCTGATAAAGTCTACTTAATCTTGCAAGCTAGATGTACATTACTGAAACCCGACACAATTCCCAAAGATGCTGGTACCAGCTTAAACTCAAGCTTACATGGGGTCACAAATAATTGTAATAACAATGGCGTTCACCTATGGACTTGCCATGGAGGATATCTACTGGATCAATGTCTGTGAAAAATCAAGTCTTGAAAAGATGGAAAAACATTACAGGTGAGATTTGAGCTCAGAACCACAGCTCCACAGCCATCAGTTTCACCCCTAGATATATAGTGGGACATACATTAGAAGAAGGTAGTGAGCGTACCATTGTCTCAGACATGTTCTTGTATTCCTGAAAAATGTGGCATTCCTAACTCTGTGTGTATCAAACCATAATTATCCTTGTGTGCTTTCAAGAAGTGAGGAACACACATCCTCACTCCACAGCATCAGTACTTGTTAAAATTCATGTCCCCTAATGCAGGCCTGAGCAAACAGAGCGGAGGACTTGCAGCCTAAGGTCTCAAGTTAGCTAATACAGTGACCAGACTGAGGACTGATCCTTCCAAAGAGAAAGAAATACATTTCTTCTGTGAAACATTTTAGATCAGACTTTACAAAACAAGTTCAGATAAGGTGACCATGTTCTCTCTTCATAGAAATAAATACACAGGACCAAAGAAGCCTTTTAGAGGCCCAGATGTATTCTTCCCTGCCTATACCCCCTGTGCCACCTTGGGAAATGTGGACAAGTTCTTGGAGTCTATTGATGGAAGACCTTCGTTTTACAGACAGAAACTAAGCCCAGAGACATTAGGTGGCAGGCCCTTGGTGTCTCAGAGATGTGAAAAAGGCATTTCCTCCTTCATTTACCCTTTACTGAAAATGTTCCTGTCTTATTAGAGTTTGTGTTGTCTAACCTTCTCCCTAAGATGAGTGAGGATAAATGATGCACGGTTTGGGGGAACTGTCTTAATATGCACCTAAAGTTAAAACAAGTTAGAAACCTCTCTGAACAAATGCAAAGCAAAGAGAATAATCGATGTTTCTTCGACTTCTTCAAGAACATGTGTTCTGGTAGAACCGTTTAACAGAAATATCACGAAAGCCTTGCCTCAGAGTATTTTTCTGTTTGATTTAAAAACTATTCCATAGCTTATTATCAGATAAATCAGTAATCCTTTAGCTAATGCAGGGATAAATGGACAGTCAGAAAACATAATCACCTGGTGTGTGCAGCTGAGTATTTACATTTTGCCTAATGAAAAAAGATAAGAAAAATGCAGGTGATTTTAATGTGTAAAAACCACGTTTTCAGGCTAGCCCTAGAGGGACAAATACATTACTGACTCAAAGTAATCACTAGACCTCTGTAGTCCCTGGTGTCAGCTCTGTTTTGAATCTCTTTTTGGACTCATCTTGAATCAAAGAATATTTAAGCCTGTTTCAGTAGGACGCTTGCTCCCTTTAAAGATAGTTCAAAGGTTTTAAAATCTGTTTCTGGACCTTGTTGGATTGTTTTCTTCTCTGTGTTGCCTAAAGCTTTATGTATAGCAAGGGTTCTTAACCTCAGCATTATTGACAGTCAACTCTGGGTAACTCTTTGTTGTGGGGGATTGTCCTGTGTACCCATGGCATGTGGGTGGACCAGCACTCCAGTCTTTTGTCATTAGCTGTCAGCAGCATTTCCTCAGTTTGACAATCACAGATGTCTCCACCCATTACCAAGTGTTCCCCCCACCCACCTACACACACCCCTCTTCCCCGGGAGCAAAGAACCACTGGTTTACAATATTTGGCCAATGAGAAAACACCTGTTCCATGTGTACTTGATAAAAATTAATCCAGTTTTATTTTCAGGATTTTTCCCCATGTTAATTATACTTGTTTTCTGAGGTGATACCCTTTTTGCTTTGCTTTGCTTTGCTTTGTTTTGTTTTGTTTTGTTTTGTTTTGTTTTCCCCCAAATGGGTTCCTTGCATTTCATTGATTTAATTCACTTAACTTGGAGGCTAAACCAACAGCACCATTTGGATTTGTAATGTTTATCGTCTCTGCTTCTTTGTCTTTGGGAGAAAGCCTCTACTAAGCAATACTGTATCATCTTGCCAGGTACATTACAGTCCCCATTTAGAAATAGGGCAATTGAGATTTAGAGAGATTAAAAGGTCACCAAGCTACTACACTGCAGTTAGGTTATGAATTCTAGCCTGCCTGACTTAGAGTCCTTACTATTCTCTGTAACAGCAATTCTCAGAATGTAGTCCATGGACACTTGGGTGTCCCCAGGACCCTTTCAGAAGTACATTAATAAAAATATACAGTCTTCGTTTGCCTTTCTCACTGTGTTGGCATTTGCAGAGATGGTACAAAAGTAATGATGAGTAAAACTGCTGGCCTCATAGGGTACAGTAGTAAGTGTACTCACTGCCTTGCACTCCCAAGTTAAGGAAAGCCAATTCCACTTAAGAATATCTTTGAGGGATTCCTGTGTGGCTTAGTCAGTTGAGCATCTGACTCTTGGTTTCTGTTCAGGTCAAGGTCTCACGGTTCGTGGATTTGAGCCCTGTGTCAGGCTCTGTGCTGACAGCAAGGATCCTGCTTGGGGGTACACACACACACACACACACACACACACACACACACTCTCTCTCTCTCTCTCTCTCTCTCTCTCTCTCTCTCTCAACTTTAAAAAAAGTTTGTTTTTTTTTAAAAAGGATATCCTTGAGGAAGCAAAATATTCTTTTAAATCTCCACCTTTGACAACGTCCTTTTACTATCTGTGTGACAAAATGGGAGGATGCTTGAAGCTTATTACGTACTTACGCTGCACATAGCATTTAGGCTTGTGTCAAAGAGGAGTAGGTGTAAGACTGTTTATGTTGCACATTGAACAAGCCACCTTTTTCATGACATACCATGGATAAACTATGGTTTTTAGCCTTTGGTGTTTGCCAGATGTTATCTCAAAAATGATTGAAGTGAGCTTATCATTTCAAGGAAGACAGTTTAGAACTTTGAAAGACTTATGTCTGCCACTATGAGCTTGATAGATGTGACTGTTATATTGTATAATGGACTGGTCAACATTTAGAAAATCTGCCCAACTCAGTGAACCAATATTTTCCAAATGACTAATGCAGGATAGTACAAAATCATGCACGGGTAAAAGGACCATTCCAAGCGCAAGACAGACAGATGGATTTTAATGTAACAGTGTTTCAAAAAGTTCACTGACAGGGTTTCAGATTCTGCACTGCAGTACTGACCTTTTGAAAAACCAGAATGTTTTATTTTGGGGTAGAATCACAAAGAATATCTACATTTACCTGAACTCAAGCTCTTGGAGGATCATTAACCCTCAGCTGGCTCAGAGAGAAGGGTATTTATGGCACTTGCCTTCACCTGAGATCCTCCAGGTGGTCCCATGTCACAGGAGGCAGGTAAAAAATATTGACAAGAGTTTCAAGGTTCGTTATTTCAGTGATGTATTCCATGCGTAATAAGACTTACATACATGAAATGACTTCTGTGTCGTCACAACATCTGACAATCCGGATTCGTGAGCACGTGCTAAATGAAAGGATGTCATTTACCTGTACATTTTATAAGCTCCTCGAGGGGTGGGATGGATTCTCACAGTCCATCCATGACTGTCCGTCCGGGAGCCCCCTCTCAGCACTTGCTTTTCTTGTAGAACTCGACAGAAAAACCCAGCTTTGAATGTGTTGTTTTTTGTTTGTTTTTTCTTTCTCAACTCTCATGTAAACTCCGTCGCCTCAGGAATAAGCTGGTGTTTAGCACACTGTCCACTGTAAGTGGGGAACAGCATTTGAGTGTTCACTTGGAACAAGGCATTTTGTTCCTATGAGTCTCCACTCACCGTGGATACGGTCAGTTCATAATGGAACCTCTTACTGTCTTCCAAGTTTGGCACAGCCATCCGTACACACTGATCGAAGACCCCACACTTTTCAGCTTTTCCATTCAAGGAGATGTCATTATACACTCTCATTCCTGTGTGCTTTCTCACAGTATTTGTATTTGCCATGTATCCTTACTAAAAGATGGTGATTCCATATGATTTTCCTTGTAGCTCTAGCAGTTTGGTTGGCCTGTAGCCCGTCAACAGTAGCACAGGGTCACATTTGTGGTTGTAAACTGTGCCGTACTCATCCGTGTTCCCCAATGGTGTTCTTCCTAGGCTGTCCTAGTCCTCGTGTTTGTGTGACAGAAATGGATTTTTTCCCACCGATGTCTGTGGTATACTTGGCAGTTTTCCATGTACTCTGTTCTTATCTGATGGAGCCTGGAATGACTGAAGGGATTTCAAAAGGCTGACTTAAATTACAGATGCTCAGCTACACTTGTATCCGTCCATTGGTTCCTAGCTTTCCCTGTTGCCATCTGTAGCTCATGGTTGAGTGGCCTGAATGCGTTTTGCCAATGCTCTCATTTATAAGCTAGAATTTGTGATTACCATCCTGGGTTTCAGACTGAATACTAACTTTCTACTTACATAATGCTGTCTCATAAAATCTCTAGTTTTTGTGAAACAGGAAAGGAGGAACATGTATTGGGTGTTTGTTCTATGCAGGAATTACATGCTGCATTTTGTGTGTTCTCCTGTTTTCACAGCACACACACAGATGACGTCCTTCCCACTCATGAGGAAACTGAGGCTCAAAGTGGTAGACAGCAACCCAGGGTCACACAGACTTTCCATGGGGAGAGCAGGGATCTGAAGCACGTCAGTTTGACTGCAAATAGACCCCCCGATCACCCTCCTCTTACTGCGTTGGCCTCATCTGGAGGTGATACCATCCTGTCACGGGGCTGGTGAGCGGCTAGACGAGATTTTACTCACGAAAGTGTTTTCACAGCGACAAAGTCCAGGCACACCTAGTTTTATGGCGCTTTCCTTTATTGCACTTTGCGTTTTTTACCAACTGAAGGTCTGTGCCAACCCTAATTCAAGCAAGCCTGTCAGCACCATTTTTCTAACAGCATCTGCTCATTATGTGTGTGTGTGTGTCACATTTTGGTAATTCTCTTGGTATTTCATATTTTTTCATTATTGTTAGCGTGATCTGTGATTTCCGACTCGCTGAAAACACAGATGAAGTATTTTTAGACTAAGGTCTACACATTCTTTTTTAAATATAAAGCTCTTACAGACTTTAACAGACTGCAAAGCAGTGTAAATATAACTTTTATGTGCACTGGGAAACCAAAAAAGTCATTTGACTTGCTTTATTGCGATATTCACTGTATTGCTGTCTGTGGTCTGGAACCAAACCTGTAGTATCAGTGAGGTATGCCTTTACTACAAAAGTACCATTTAAAAAAATTTTTAAACACTTACATATGCCTATGTTTTTGTGTGTATTGTGTGTGTGTGTGTGTGTGTGTGTGTGTGTATATATATAATTGGTTGCGGAAGCATTTCAGAAGTAACCTTTCAGATCTTTAAATATTATACTCATTTTCCATAAACAACTGGTTGGTCCCTAAAAATAGATGTCAGATGACAGAGATGGGCTGAGCAGGAATAGGCGCATCTTCAGGCCACAAGCCAAGGAAGTTTTTGCTTCCCTGACACATCGCTCTGTTCACTCACACCAAGTCCTTCCTACCTTTCTGTAAAAATACTGCCTAGAGCAGCTCCTCCGCGTTAGTCACAAGCTTCCATTCATCACGGGTGGCTCACGCCAGACCTACAGCACGGTCATTTCAGTCTGTCCTCTCCCATCGTCCGCTGTCCCCCACCTAGCAGGGAACCAACACCTTGTGATACGGAAGCATCCAGAACTTTGTGGCCATGTTCAGAAAACATGTAAAACCCTGAGGCCTGTTCCCAGAACTGGGGTGATGGCAACACCGTCCACCTGACAAAGCCTCTCGAACGAAGACTGGCAAGGTGCAGTAGCTTCATCCGAGGACAGGATTTAGGGGAGCTTTTGGGATTGCTGAAAGGTTTCAAAACAAATTAGGGCCTAGAGTATCTTTAGAGACACAACAACAGCACTCACTGTGGTGAGAAGTCTGCAAAATGAACCACGAGATGGGGTAGGAGAAGCAGATTCCTGTCCTTTTCTTGAGGCCACACCCGGCCTCGGTGCAGAGGACAGAATGCTCCTTCCTGTTGAAAGCCCACTGCCCTTTCCGTTCTTGCTGTGAGCCACACAGGAAGGTGACAGACAGTGATGTTTCGCATCAGTCTTTGTAGGCCATAATGAGAAACCTGACAGCATTGGGATTGAGAGATGTAGGCCCAAACTCGAATACTCTATGAAGTTTTGACTCTAGCGGAGGACGTGGATTGACTGAATTTAGACACTGAGTTTAGAGAGAGGCCTGTACAAGGTCTTAAAATGACAAAAATTAACTTGATGTCCCAAACAATTAAAGGGGTAGGATGCATCTTCTTGAGGTGACAGATGTCTACACTATCTCTGGATCCTGGTGGTAGTTGCACTACTATCCGTTTAGCCAAACTCGTCAATGGTTCACTTACAAATGGTGAATGATATGGAAGTGACCCCTTTATAAAGGTGATCATGAATGTAAACAAATGCTACGCAACTACAGATGACAGTTTCAAAGTGAAGCATGTATTCATCATTCTTTTTAGGGAATGCTTAAAAGGAAATTACCTCACTCTTGGGGTGCCTGGGTGGCTCAGTCAGTTAAGCGTCTGACTTCTCAGGTCATGATGTCACGGTTCGTGGGTTCAAGCCCCGCATCGGGCTCTGTGCTGACTGCTCAGAGCCTGGAGCCTGCTTTGGATTCTGTGTCTCCCTCTCTCTCTGCCCCTCTCCCACTCGCACTCTGCTTCTCTCTCTCCCCACTCCCCCCCACAAAAATAAATATTGAAAAAAAATTTTTTTTAAAGTTACCTCACTCTTAATTTTGTCTAAAAGAAGATTAAAACATGATTTGAAAATATTTGAATAGACTGTTGTAATGCTTGCTAGTACTTGAAGCCAGAGTTCAGTGTGAACATGCTCCCTAGGGAGTGAGGAGGTAAGAGAGCTGTAGTTCGATGTTTCTTTGAAGGTCATGACAGTGGATCCTGACACTGCTTTCTCTCCTCCTTCAGCCCTGGAATGAGACCAGATGTAAGCTCTCCTCCATCCAGCTCTGCAGCGGCAACGGGACCACCTCCCAAACTCTGCCTTGTGTGCTCTGATGAAGCTTCGGGGTGTCACTACGGGGTCTTGACTTGTGGAAGCTGTAAAGTATTCTTCAAAAGAGCAGTGGAAGGTAGTGTGTGTTTTGAAGAGTTTTATTTTTCCTCTACTTGGTTCTTGTCTCTCAAGGTGGATTGTGAAGTTTCTGGTATATGCGAACCCCATTAAGGCTGGAAGTCAGTAAAGTCAGGTGTGGGGGGTTGGCTCGGAGGCCTTCTAAATGGAGAGATTTTAAAAAGCCACACAAAAAGCATAAGAGACTCTTAAATACAGAGAACCAACTGAGGGTTGCAGGAGGGAAGGTGGGTAGGGGGATGGGCTAAATGTGTGATGGGCATTAAGGAGGACACTTGTTGAGATGAGTACCGGGTGTTACACGTAAGTGATGAATCACTGGGTTCTACTCCTGAATCCAGGACTACACTGTATGTTAACTAACTTGAATAAAACAACAACACAAGCAGAACTAGACTAAAATAGAAAAGTATAAATTAAGGAGAGGGAGTTTGGTCAGATAACGGAAGGTAACGGTAAGAAAGTGCTGTCGTGGGAAATGGTGTTACGTTACTGCCCAAACCTAACATTCACTGTATGAGAATCATGGGCTTTAACTCCCATGAAGTAGTTGGTTTTAAAACCACCGACTATTCCAGTCTGACAAAGAAGGAGGGTCAGTAAGAACTGTGAGGGGAAAATCTGGGTGGGTTTTTCTTCCTGTTGAGCCAGGCACTGTGCTAAGTGGTATCAAGTCCACATAAGACGTGGTCCCCACCCTCTGAGTGCTCACGGTCTGCTTGAAGTGAGAGAGGAGTTCAAAGTTTCCAGGAAAGAGGTGGTAGTAAGAAGCAAGTGATAAACAGCCCGAGGAGATAGAGAAAGAAGGTAATGTAGAGAAGCTGATTTCACTATAGGAATACTAATAAAAACTGTACCCTGGTTATAGATTCAGTCTGCTGACAAGGGCAGTCACATCAACTCCTTAAAGAGAAATTCATTCCATAGCAAATTAGTGTTGGAAATTACTCTAAAATCCTCTTGGGAAAAAATCATGTACTTTAGTTATTTATAAAGCTGTTTGAAGGTGGTGTCGCATGAATGGATTACCTAAAGCTCTGAGTATGTTAATTTTTAAAGAAGTGTAATTATCCATCCACAGTATGAGAAAGATTATGATTATTTGCCTCAAGTTCTGTTTGCATATCCTTAAGAGTTAGATGAGTCATTTTCTTTTGTTTGGATTACTTTTTAATCCATGAGCAAACTATAAAATTCCTCCTGTTACCCCACATGGAGCACAGGGAGGCAGGCTTTGACCAGGTAGGAGACCCCAACTGTTGAATAGTGCTAAGGAAAGCCCACCCCTGCACACTCTACTGCCTCTAACAAAGTAGACCTTATTCACCACGGACCCAAGAGATTGAAGCTTTTTCTTGTCTGCACTTTACTTCAGCACTTTATTTTAAATGTTTTTGTTTATTTCTGAGAGGGGGAGGAGAGAGAGAGACAGAATGGGAGCAGGGGAGGGGTAGAGAGAGGGGGAGACACAGAAGCCGAAGCAGACTCCAGCTTCCGAGCTGTCAGCACAGAGCCAGACGTGGGGCTTAAACCCATGAACTGCAAGATCATGACCTGAGCCGAAGTCAGATGCTTAAGTGACTGAGCCACCCAGGTGCCCCTGTCACAGCACTTTAAGTCCTGAGTTATCTCCATGATATAAATGCAGTGATAGAGGTAATCCAATATACAGTAATACTGGCAAATTAATTTCTGCAAGTGAAATTCAGAAAGAGACTGTGGAACCTTAGAAGAAAAAAAGGGGGTATTTAAAAAAATATTTTAATTAAAATGGAGGAGAATGAAAAATTCTTTAAAACAGGACTATAAACGTAAATGCCTATACGGACCAGGTATGTGTCCTTCTGGCAAATAGAAGACATTTGGGACAAGGAAGGTTAGAGAGTGCAAGCTTACTTTGAAAGCTTTCAATACCCTTTAAAAAGTAAAAAAGAAAAGTAAAAAAAAAAAAAGAAAAAAAGCTAAACCTAACTCCCCAATAAAATACCACTGCAGGCCATATGCCCTCAGGGCTTACCCCCTGCTTTAGAATTAAATTCTTAAGCTTGTTTTTAAGGTAAAAATTTCATAGAATATGAGCTGTCCCATTTCAAAATGTTTTTTTAGCGTTTAAGTATTTCAGTTAAGTATGGTGGCTCAATTACATAATTAGTAGGGGAAGGTTTAACTGTGGACTATGTTAAGTAAATCCTATATTTGGACTTTCATTTTCTCCAACGTCCCTTCCAGCTCTAAAATTCTGTAATCCTTTGACAACCTAACTCGGAACAGTTCTACTTTTCCTCTCTACACAGGATGGAGATGTTTTCATTACAGAGATGTAGTTTCTAAAGTCTGTATCATACTTAGCAGTCCATTTTTGGCACCTGCTGGAAATACTAGTCCCCCCCCCCAAATTGGCATAGGATAAAATACCTGAACATTTCAACAATTTTTAAGAAGTTTTATCCATACAACCCAAATCAAGGATAGATACCTTGAGTTTTTTTAAGTCTGTATTCTGGGAGTCACTTCTCTACATACAGAAGAAAACTTTGGGTAGCTTCATGTCTTTTCATGTATACTAGTTCAGTGATGTCCCCCCTTCCACCAAGTCCCTTTTACTTATATCCCCTGTACACGAAAGTACATGTAATCTTTGTTGATGGGTCATAATGATGATAGGCATCCATTACCTTTAATGTCCCATAGACCAAGCATTATGTTTTATGTACATCATACCATTGAATTAAGGGCTCTATGAGCTCTTAAATGCTGTTCTGATCCTATTTGATCAAGGAAACTGAGGCTCAGAGTTCAAGTGGTAGAGCTGGGATTCCAGGGGCAGTAACAGCTGGTATAAGACATTGGGCATTGGAGAGCGGAGCAGCTCTGGAACAAAGCTCAACTGTAGGCCATCGGTCAGCCCGGTGGCCTACTCCTCACAAAGAACTGAACCTGATATAGCTAACCATCTACTCAAAATGCACGCCTCATAGCACTGTGATTTATCCTCTTATGAAGAAGGGAATATGGTTTGTTTCCATCCAAGTAGTAGGCAGTCCCGTGCAGAAGGGATCTTTTCCCAGAAATCAGAACAAGATACATTCAACCTAGTAAGCGGATGATTTTTCTCTTTTCTCTGAATGCGATTTCCTTTGAGAAGAGAAATGCCCTGGTGTGGTCCTGTGCATAGCCACAGTGGTGTTGTGCAGGAGGATCTTTTCAGTTTCTGCCGGGCCAGCAGATCCTGAGATATTTTCTTTGACACTCAATGGCCAGATTAAGAGACAACTACAAGAATGTGCTTTTTGGGGTGGGTAAGGGTATCATTCTTTCCATTTTAATTTTTTTTGCCAGGTGAAAACTGCACTTTGTACCTCTTACCACACATTATTAAGTACTAGGTGCCAGAAGATTGTATGGACAGTGACAGTCTAATATCTGGAGTCGGTGGTGGATTTAAACACTCACATTCTACAGTGCCTGTGACGTAATGGACAAATATCTGTAAGATCTATATACGGTAGTTAGTTTGCCAGGTGTGTGATTTCCCTAACTAGTTGTTGGCAATCTTAACATTCAAGATGAAGTTTGTTCCCTGTCACTTAGACTTGAAGGGGGAGCACGCTCCATTTGCATATGGTGGCATAATGTTGAGGGAAAGTCATTTTCCGTGTGGGGTTCTTTGAGTATTTTGAAAGCAGTTTCCTCTTTGTTTAACCTTCCTTAGCATTAAGTCAGAAGTCATAATGAAATAGTGACTTCAGACATCCTGTCAAACTGTACTTTAAACAGTTTCTCCTGTAATGCAGAACAGGGTTACCTTGGAGGAGGGTAGTGACTGGAAAGGGCCTAGAAGACTACTGGTGGGGTACTGTTCTTCTTGACCAGAGAGCCGATTACATGGCGGTGTTCAGTTTGTGAAAACATAGGAGATGCTACACTTAACAACCTGTGCACTTTTCTGTATGGATACTGCAGTATTTTTCATGAACTGTGTTTATTTGTTGAGCAGAATAAGAAAGAGACATTTTTAAGGTGACCTCACAACTCTGTAATGGGAGTGGAAGCAAGTACATCTTTCTTCATCACTGCCTGTGGTCCCTGCCCGTGGTCAGCCCAAAACAAAAGGGCAATGAGTCTCGCCATAAAAAGATCCCTTATAACCTGGGAAATGTTAACAGTGCCTTTGTTTTCTGTGTAGGACAGCACAATTATCTTTGTGCTGGAAGAAATGATTGTATCATTGATAAGATTCGAAGAAAAAACTGTCCAGCATGCCGCTATCGAAAATGTCTTCAGGCTGGAATGAACCTGGAAGGTAATGTAAACGCCTGAAAGGAAATGTCTCTGCATCATATAAAAATTTGTCATTTTCCTTTTTAAGATATAAGTGAGCAAAAGTAATAATTTAGTCGTTGCAATATATATGTGCTTGGCTAACATCATTTTATATTACTGCTTTATTAAGTAGGATTTTTGTGAATATTTCATATTCCACTTGAGTTTTTTCACCAGCTCGTACTACACACACGGAATTCATTACAGCCAGACTGTCCACTGAGCAAGTAAATTAGGTAAAAAAATGAAACTTAAACACGTGAAGCAACATTACTTACAGCTTTCTCTCCTCCCTTTCTTCGGCCTCAAAACTGTTCCCTAGAGTTGAAAATGTGTCTCTGTCAGATGTACTTACATGTGCGTTTTGTATCATTTACCTTTTACTTGGCTCTATAGCTAGACAGATGAGGGAAACTCCTCAAGGAGGTATTGGATGGGTTTTGTTTGTTTTGTTTTTCAAGTAAAGAAGAAACCTGAAGCTAGTTGTAAGTTTGAGTTTCATAGCCCTGTTTATATAAAGTTGTATGATTAACATTGGTCTCACCATTTGAAAACTTCCCTTTGAAAAACGTTTGGAATTCTCCTTGAGTTGACAGGGCAAACTCCATGAAGGTAGTGGTGGTGCCAGAATCACACATGTGCTTCGTATTTGCTGTGACAGTAGCACTTTCCTGCTCAAACCTGCCAAGGAGGCAGGCGGTGCACATCAGTCAAATAAAGTGGTGCCTGTTTTAAGGAGTCACTGTCGACTTAGGTTGCAGAGTCCATCACACAATGGTGTGGCACACTACAGAAGGAACTGGAGCAGGAGCAAGAGGAGGGTCACCTCCTTCTGTCCTGGAAAGCTGAGAACGGTTCCTTGGAAGAAGCAAGATTCAATCTAGAAAAGCTGAGTTAGAAGGAGTTATGTATAAACCAAAGTGGGACACAATCAGATTCACATTTTAGAAAGACTGATCCCAGAGAGAGAGAGACCAATTGAATGACTGTAGAAGTAATCCAAATAATACACTGCGATGTTGGAGGGAGAACACCAAGTGTGTGGCTCTTTTGGTAAAAGAGGGACTGACTGTTGGCACGATCTGCACAAGCCACATGTGCACCTGTTTTTAAATATGAAGTAGATTCATGGGTATGGCTGTGAAGAGTCTTAATTCCTCAACTCACATACACAGCATCATCTTCACTTTTTCATAGCACTTCAGTAGCAAAAAAGATGAAATTCGTAAATGTAACTTAATACCAGAAGTGGTGTATTTTGGTACTGTTGTTCCTATACCAAGTAATTCTCAAGATTTGCTATAAAGCAGCCTTCTTCAGTGCTTAAAGTTCCTGGCATTTGAGTACAGATAAGTTTTTTAAGGGTAATCCTTAATGTTTTCTTAACTTCATTTTAAAGTATATCGTAATCATTCCAAATTATAGTTGTCTTTTTTTTTTTTTTTAAGTTTATCCATTTTGAAAGATAGTGTGACCAGGGAAAGGGGTAGACAGAGAGGGACAGGGAATCCCAAGCAGGCTCCACAGAGCCTATGCAGAGCCCCACATGGGGCTCGATCCCACTAACCCTGAGATCATGACCTGAGCCAAAACCAAGAGTCAGACGCTCAACTGAGCCACCCAGGCGCCCCTAGTTTTATTTTTGGTATGAAGAGTCAGGTGGAACTTAACAGGCAAGGAGGTTTGTGACATTATCAGATTTCATACCTTTTTTTTTCTTTTTGAGAGAGAGCGCATGTGAGAAAATCGTAAGCAGGCTCTACACTTAGCATGGGGCTCAATTCACGATGTGAGCGAAAATCAAGAGTTTGGATGCTTCACCAGCTGAGCCACCCACATGTTCCCAAACTTAAAACTTAAGCTAAGTTTTCAACTGTCACAGACTTCTGAACACTTCTGTAGAGATCAGAAATTGACTGATAATCTATATATTCCAAGGAGTCAAACTTTATATAGAGTAGAAATCTTAGCAAAGTGCTTGAAAATAGTGGTTGCTTAACTAATTCAATTAACAACTTCTTGCTAAAGTTCTATGAAAACATATTAGCACGCATTCTTGCTCTAGTCAGTATTTTGAGCTTTATTCAAAAGCCTTAGTTCTCTCATTTCGGGCAATAGCTAAACAGTAAGAAATTATCAACTGAGCACAGAAGATTTTTAAAAATCCCCCAGTTTGTCACTGTCCTTTCTCCTGTTCTCTGGAGTGTAGGTTCTGAGCCATGGTTAATTGAGGTCTTCAGCTTATTGTTTCAGTGTGATTTGGGAAAGGATGTTCTCTGTCATTTCTTCTCAATGGAGTACTTGCCAGGATTTTGAAATGTGGGTTTCCTAAACCTTTGGTTGTTTCACGTGTTTCCTTATGTATTGTAGCACTTGCTTTTTTAAACTGTACTGCTCCTCTGTGTACTTTTACTGTCTACATTGAGAATACTCTAAAGCCATATTCTGCCACCAGTTGAGGTAGTGATAGTCCTTCCGTAGCACTTGGTGTGTGCCACCACCTGTTCGAAGCATTGTACGTGTCTTAATTGATTTAATTCTCAACCACCCTCAGAGCAAGGTACCAATATTACCCTCATTTTGTAGAAGAGGAAAACTAAGGCCCAGGGAGTAACGGTGAGATCCCAGCTACTGCATGGCAGAGCCAGGGTTTAAACTCAGCCATGATTGTTTCAGATTTATGCTGTTTACTACTACACCATAGTGTGTTTCAACAGAGCGTGGTAAAATAAGAATGGACCTGTCCCAATCCCTTCTCTGTTTTGAGATGTGACACAAAAATTTCTAATTTCTCACTAGCATATTCAACACAATGCACAATAATGAGACCATTCTATCATTTTAAGGGCAAAGAATCTACTGATTATTTCAAAAGGTGATTAGTATTTACTTTTCTCTGAGCAAAAATGTTTTGTATCCCTGATAAGTGAGGCAGGTACATTTCTTCTTTCATATGAATTATATTCATTGCCCTTCCTTGGATCTCTGAGACCTTCCTTTTGAACAATACTGTGTTCCCTTCAGCAGCAGGTGCACCAAAAAAGAAATTCTTATTTGTTACTAAAACACGTAATTTCATACAACACGTAAGTTTAAGAGTACGTATATGTTTACTAAATAATCTATGGAATCCATGTTGTAATTTGATTGCACTATTCCAGACTAAGTCAAAGATGGAAAGATATCTTTGTATATACTTTGTATATGATATCAAAGTAGATGCTTTAGGTTTATCAGGTCATCAATATAAATCTCTTACAAAAGGGAAATCCCCCCCCTGATAATTTATGTAAAGAAATATAAAGTTCTTTTCTTCATCTCCCAGATGTTGTTAGACCTAAGCAGTATCCATCATATAAATGTAAAAACTGGACTTTTCTGCTATTGAAATTAATAGTGCTTCTAGCATATGATCTGCAGTGTCATCTTAATACTATCTTGAGAAGAAGGGGAATTTATGCTAGGTTTTAGTATGCCTGTCTTCATTATATATACCATCATGTAGATGAACCCTTAGCCACAGTTTCTAGTCTGCTGTTAGGAACTTAGGATTTTTCTTTCAACTGCTAGTAAAAGTATTGCCTTATTAAACTGATGAGAATTTCCACTTAGGAGTGAGAGTGAGAAATTAATTCATATAAGAATCTATATAAGTGATTTGTTTAGATTGTTTTCACATAACATTGAAAGACACTTAATTATGATGTTTGTTTATTTTTGAGAGAGACAGAGACAGAATGCGAGTGGGTTAGGTGCAGAGAGAGGGAGACACAGAATCCAAAGCAAGCTCCAGGCTCTGAGCTGTCAGCACAGAGCCCGGCGCAGGGCTCAAACTCACAAGCTGGGAGATCATGACCTGAACCAAAGTCGGACGCTAAACCAACTGAACCACCCAGGCGCCCCAATTTTTAATTTTTTTAATGTTTATTTATTTTTGAGAGAGAGAGGGAGACACAGAGTGTGAGTGGGGGAGGGGCAGAGAGAGAGGGAGACACAGAATCCGTTTCAGGCTCCGAGCTGTCAGCACAGAGCCAGACGTGGGGCTCAAACTCACAAACTGCGAGATCATGACCTGAGCCGAAGTCAGGTGCTCAACTGACTGAGCCACCCAGGCACCCCAAAAGACAATTTTGTATCCGGTATGACGTGGCTTCATATACAAATGGGTTCCTCTTGACTCTGCTTTTTCCTCTTCTATTTCACTTTATAATTGCTGAATAGTTTCAGAAATTAAAATACTTATTGAATAAACTCTGTCACCCAGACCTTCCCAGTAAAACTCACTCTGTGTATATATTTTTTAAATACCCACAGCTCGAAAAACAAAGAAAAAGATAAAAGGAATTCAGCAGGCCACCCCAGGAGTGTCCCAAGAAACTTCTGAAAACCCTGCTAACAAAACGGTAGTTCCTGCAACATTACCACAGCTCACCCCTACCCTGGTGTCCCTGCTGGAGGTCATCGAACCCGAGGTGTTATACGCAGGGTATGATAGCTCAATGCCAGATTCGACTTGGCGGATCATGACCACACTCAACATGTTAGGCGGGAGGCAAGTGATTGCAGCAGTGAAATGGGCCAAGGCGATACCAGGTAAGATGCAGGGGAGGACACAGCTAAGGTATAAAGCTTTGCATTGTCTTAAACAGACGCAGTGCTCTGGCTGTTTGTCAGCCAGCTCCCACTGTGCGTCCTGCTTCCTCAGTTCTGGGGCCTAACAAGGGGAAAGGCTGGAAAAGCTGGGAGTGGAGAGTTTATCATAAAACTTGTATGCTCCTCCCAGCTTCTTCACACTGTTGCTCAGAGCAGTTTCAAGCAGGATGGTGTAATATCAGAGCTAGGGGCACAGGACTTACTCAGAAATTCCTTTTACACCCAGGTCTAGTGGGGGGGAAAATGCGTACTTGTAAGAACTCAGTTGCTTTTCCTTCAGTGTGTCACTTTAAAAAATCAGGTTATTTGTAAAATCTGTAAAAATCTGGTGTCGTGACCCTTTCTCAAGGTAAAGTAGAATGATTCTTAACTCTTAACTATGTAACATGATATATGTTGAATGTAAATCTTCATTAGTCTCATTTTTAGGATCATATGAGATAAAAGTCCCCCTATGGGAACTTGATGTAGATGGGACATAAGAGGTCAACATTAGTGTCAGCCCAGACTTTACAGCTAGAGGAGAATCAATAAGCTTATGTTCACACAGAAAAGAGACAGGACAAGAATGAAGTCACCTGACCTCCGTCATCTCTACTCTGTCAAGAGGGAAAGAGGTGTTACTGTCAGGGGGAATTTTTAAAATTGAATTCATTGACTGTGTAATGTACCAAGTCAGGACTCTGGGCTTTTCTGTTTTACTATTTAGGTCATATTGTTTAAATAGGGGAAAAGTGACAGTAAGTTGCATTGTACCGGATGCTGTTAAAAAGCACCAAAGGCTTTGGTCTTGACATGTTGGATGACAAAGGAGAACTGTGCCCCCTTAGTGTTACTTCATTTCCTCTGTCTCTTAGGGGTTCTGGTCTGTGGCAGTTCCCAAAGAGATGATCTTCAGCACCGAGTGTTTCCTCATAACCTTTACTTCTCTTAATTCAGGATTCAGGAACTTACACCTGGATGACCAAATGACCCTACTGCAATATTCATGGATGTTCCTCATGGCATTTGCCCTGGGGTGGAGATCATATAGACAATCAAGTGCAAACATGCTGTGTTTTGCTCCTGATCTGGTTATTAATGAGTAAGTTATTTGGGAGTCTGTTTTTTTGTTTTGTTTTTTTTTTATCCCGCTGATTTTTTCCTGATGGATTGCTGTCATGATCATTGAGAACTGAATCCATTCTATCAGGTTTCTTGGAACAGGGCACACTTGAAAGAGAGTGGTTTATCAGTACATTTTGGCAGACCAGATGTACATGGGGCAGGACACATGTAAGGGTACTTTTTAATACAGTGAGCATCTCTGGGGTCAGTTGATCTCACATTCAATAGGGACGACTATAGACGAGGACATCTTGGCCGAGGAGGTGGGAGGTACAGACCCAGAAGCAAGGGGACTCTCTTGCCAGGGCAAGGCCTACTCCATGTTTATGACTTGTAGGATTTGATAAATCAGCCACCTATGCTTTTCTAGGCCTATGCTTCTATCTGTGAAATATTTTGGGTGTCCGTTCTGTTGACCTCATTGCAGTTTTTCCTGACTAGTTTTCTACCTCTGATGTACCCTCCATCATGTTCTGATTTTTTTCTTCCTACGGTACAGTTTGATCACATCACATACTTCCGCAACACCCAGATGTCCTCCCTGCCCACGCCATGCATGTTCAGCATGGTTACTGGCTTTCCAGAACCTGGCTTCTTTTCTCTCACTGTTCTCTTTCATAGACACGGCATCCCCACTCAGATGACCTGTTCCTCAAGCATACCCTTAACTCATGATGTTCTTAGCACCTTATAAGACCTCTGTGCTATATATCCCTAGTTCTTATCACTGTCCACCTTGTAGTACAATTTTTGTGCCTGCAGCCTCTCTCTCTTATGAGAATGAAAACAGGGAGTTCTCCCACACATACCTATGGTCAGAGCAGAGTAAGAAATGAAGATTTCTTTAATTGTGAGCTCTGGGTGCTTTTGACCAGGGGTCAGACGAATCAATGTAAACCTTAAACCCTGTTATTAGAATAATTCCATTGCACCCTATATGAGTCAACCCATCGTGAGGTGAGCAGTTTGTGTTAAGAACTGGATGCCATATTAAAATTGGGAGTGACAACTTTAAGTATGTCCAGGAGGGCAAGGAGAATGGAAATTGACATTGGTCAGTGAACAGCGAGGGTATGGAGGAGGGCAGCCTACAGACATACTGTTTTGCCTTATGGGTGTGCCAGGCACAGAAATAATGGGTAGGAGCTCAAGAAAAACCTCTATTTGAGCAGCACTCAGTGGGAGAGCCTGCCTTACCATGTGGTGAGCTCACATTATTTTAAGTGTTTTAGAGGAGACTGGATGACACTAGCTCCAGGTAGTTTTGAAGATATTCTTGGGCGTTGTGACAGAAATCTCTAAGGCAGAGATTGCACGTTTCTGCCGTCAGGCTAGCTAGGTGCATAGAAAACCAGTCTAGAAGTCCTGGCTGAAATGAATCCTGAGTTAAAGTTGGTGTTCTTTCTCTATTGGTGATACTTATTTTCCAGCACAGTATTCTCTCAGTGATAGGAGTCCTTACCAAGTGCCAGACTCTCTTTTAGGAGCCTGAGCTGTAATAGAGAGCACAATAGATGTGGCACCCGCTCACATTCCAATGGGGAAAATGAAATAGATAACCAAAATTACTTTAGAGAACCATGGTATAAAAGTGTGCCTGGGCAAAGGGAGCAGTGACAGGCACCTGCTACTTTAGATTTAGGGACCATAGAAGACCGGTCCAGGGAGTGGACATCACACAGTGCAGAAGCAGAAGCACAAGCTGTGTGAAAGGTGGGGCCCTGCAGACAGAAGAAGTGAGGGCAAAGGCTGGAAATACCCTATGAGTCTAGAACAGAGGCTTGTAGGCCATGAAACAGAGTTTAGATGTTATTCTAGGAGAAGCCGCGGCCAGTGGAGGCTTTCAAACAGGATAACATGGTGGAGGATGGATGAGAGGGAACACCACTGACTCCTCATTCCTAATAAGCCTGGGACAGAGTAGCTGAGAACAAGACAGACAAGCTTTCCCGACCTGTATTGCTTATATCGTCCATACAGGTAACTACCAAATAAAATAATTTCAGATTGGGATAGTTTATACTGGAGGGGTCTATTTCAGATAAAGTGGCTAATGGCTTCTGGGAGGAAGTGTAATTAGAGGTGAGTTAAACCTAAAGGGGAAGGACAAGGCTTCACACTGAGAAGCAACAGGACAGGAGGCATGGGGAATGTACATGCAGTGACCCACCTCTTCGTATTCCCAGAAGGGGCCAGATGTCCCCTCCCCTGGCCCTATCAGACCTGGACAGACCCACACTCCTAGGAATCTGTGTCAGAGAAGGACGTCACCTTCAATTGCCAGCAAGAGGGCTGTTCAAACTCCTGTATCCCAGTTGAACAGGGTTTTGGTTGTTTGATCAGATATTTAATTAGCAAATGAATACATGAAATCTTGTGAGTTAACTCAGACACCAAAACTCCCTGAGTACTGGTTGCACATTTCGGGAATCCAACCACAGTTATTTAAAAACATCATGTTGGCAACATTTGCTATTTATGGTCCCTTCCCAAAAAAAGTAATTTGAACTCATAGTATTGGGCTTAAAACTGTGAACTGAGACTTCTGTGAAACACCAACTTATCCTTCTATTTTAGGAAATTAATTCAGGGTTTTTATTTGGGGGGCACTCAAAGTTAGAGGTAAGCAGTCACAGCATAACCTGAAGAGTGCCGCACGCATTTGTCACACGAGGTGGGAATTGCAGACTTTTTCTCAGGGTTCCGCCATGCTGGAGGACAGACAGCAGACGGGAAGAGTGGTTTTGTAGAGGGCGTTCTTACTATTCCCCATCCTGGGGTCTGTGCTGCTCTGTTCCCTCTGCCCGCTCGTTTCCATCCTGGTGTATCGTCTGACAGGCACAATTTGAAGGTACACTTTCACCCCACATCTGCTTGTGTAGCTAGCAGGTAGTCTCACCGTTGTTTTTAGGTCTTACTATTGTAAAAAATAGTTTTTAACAGCCTACTGAATGATTTTTCCTGTTGGGAGATTGGGAAGGTACCTCTTTAGGAAGAGAAGATTTTAAATTTGAAGAGTCCTGTGAGCTCCTGTGTCATCACTGTCACAGCATACCATTCCTGTCAGAGTTATTTTATCCTATAAAGAAACAAACTGTATCTTCAGTAGAAAAAAATAGTGACCTTTTTTTAATCTAAATCCAAGATCACTCTCTGTCAGAAACAAACAAACAAACAAAAATCTTGAGGTATTGTAAAAACCATGAACCAAGCACAGTAAAGTAGTTAAGAAACTTCAGGGACGCCTGGGTGGCTCAGTCAGTCAGGTGTCTGACTCTTGATTTCGGCTCAGGTCATGATCTCAGGATTGTGGGTTGGAGCTATACTGCAGAGCTTGCTTGAGATTGTCTCTCTCAAAATAAGTTTTTTTAAAAAAACAAAAAAAGTTAAGAAACTTCAGAAATACCAGAGTTGAGTTCTAGTGTACTTCTGACCCTCTGCAAAACTATAAACAGAATCACACATAACTGTTTTCAGGATGTGATGCTGTGAAAAAAAAAAAAAACTTTGATTTTGAATGGGTAAGACCTAAAACCGTCTTGTGTAACTGGCCTGAATGCAAATGCTGCCATAAAACTTTGGATTAAAAGAAACATTGAATTAAAGGAGCAACTGGTAATGGTAAAGTTCTGCATGAATCAATTCTAAACACTTAGTAAGTGGCATGCACAACAGAAGAATAATTTCTCCAGTGTAGATTGTTCCGCAGTCTCTTTAGGTGCTGTCGTGGTTCTTAACGGTAGGGAATTAGCATTAATAGCAACAGTTAGCTTTTCCTTTTTAAGTTCATAGTTTTTCAAAATAAAAACAAAGAAGTCTACCTTCGGGCAGGGGAACAAGCACTATTTCTTTCCTAACTCAAACACTGATATTTGTCTTTCACAGGCATAGAATGACTCTACCCTGCATGTATGAACAATGTAAACATATGCTGTATGTTTCCTCTGAGTTACACAGGCTTCAGGTATCTTATGAAGAGTATCTCTGTATGAAAACCTTACTGCTTCTCTCTTCAGGTTGGTAGAACACCTATTTGCGTCTAAAATTCACTTCTAAGTATGTCAAAAATAGGAAATATAGAAACAAAGGTTTGTTTGTGTACATAGCACCAAGTCCACGGTTATTTCCTGCTACTCAAATAGTTGAGCCTGTTCATAAATGTAAAATTTTATAAAGGCCCAGCCAGTGATGCTAAGATTAGGAAGACAGTTGGGTACCATTGGGAAACAGAGAAGTACATGAGCTACGCAGGAGCCTCTGTGGGTCTGGAATGTGTACACACCTCCTTCCCCGGGGGAAACAGGGAGAAACAAAGCCAGCTAGAATGATTTTAGTTTCTGTGCTCTGTTGTAACCTGGTCAACTTAGTTACCCAAGGAATACTCCTGTGTCTAAGAAATTGAGACAAAAGTACATCGCGCTTACCGTTAGAACATCCCATGATGCAGCACGGTTGCCAGACTGTTGGACAGAGGTCTTCTATCTGGAAAACAGCAGCAAGAGTTTATGAAACCGTCTTCAAAGTTTAGATAAAGTTACTGGTATGTCAACTTGAGTGAGACTACTTTTGACTGGCAAAGGCACTACTCAGTAAACCTAGAAAGCTTGTGAAAAATACAACGTATCTGATTTGTAAAAAGGTGGCATTTTCAACAACCAGTAGAAGGTGTGTGAATAGTTGGAATAGGCTAAAATTGTATAGTACCAATAAAAATCCCATATGAAGGTAGTGTTTATAAAATACTAAGTTGATGACTGAACCCTTCTTTCATATACAAATAAAGTTGAGGGTTTCAAAAAGTCTTTCCATGAGTAATTCTGGTTTCAAAGCTGCCAAGTAACTCGAAGTGATGGATGTTGCATGTGACTGTATCTGTTTCAGCTTTTCCAAGACACCTCTATCATTAATGCTTTCATACTACCTTGTTCTACAGAAAGTTCTTTTATATTACTAATATTTAAATCCATTAACATTTTAGTCAAGACAGGAATTTTCCACAACTCATTTGCTAGAGACTTTCTGACGTTACCTAATGCAGCACATGTGTTAAAGAAATGAGCTTGACGTTATTTCAATAAGCTGTTGAAGTTCTGATCATAATTCCAGGTACAGATCAGCACCAAACACTAAGCAATCCTATTTGTAAACACTGGTGATTTAAGTTTTATACATACCAGATCCTTCATTGCAGAGAATACAAAAAGTAAACTGAACTAGTACATATCACTGGTCCTTTTTTTTTTCAATTTTTAAAAAATGTTTATTTTGACAGAGAGTGCAAACTGAGGAGGGAAGGAATCCAAAGCACATTCCACGCTGTCAGCCCAGAGCCTGACACAGGGCTTGATCCCATGAACCTTGAGATCATGACACTAAATCGACTGAACCACCCAGGCGCCTTACACTGGTTCTTTTTTAAAAAAGGAATAGAATCACAAGGAATAAAATAGATACCATAAGATACAGTCAGACTTCTAGCCTATCAGAATACCAGAAGAGGTACCCTAACCTCCCACTGAAAACGCTAGACTAAAAGCAGGAAAAACTAAGTGCAGACAGGAACCCAAAGAAGTCAGCCGTACTAAGAGGGTATATTTAATAAGTTTAAAGACAGGGGTTGGAAACCTAAGTGAAATTTTTTAAATAAGGGATGTCTCTAAAAGCAGATCAGACCCATTTGGAGAGAGAAGAAATTAGCCAGAATACAAGTTTTTAAATGCATAGATATGTATATGTGTGTATCACATACATAAGTAACAAGAGGCGTGACTGAGGGAGGAGGGCTGAAAGAGTGCTTTAATGAACATAAAAAGGAGCATTTCTACAGTAAAGCAGACTGAGAGTAAATGAAATGTGTATCCTGACACATGGGTGACCATTCATGGTATGCCAGTTGACAAAAGTTCTGGTGGCACATAATCACCAGAGATCCAAAATGAAAGGGAGTGAGAATAGGGAAGGGAACTATGCAAAGAATGGCTGAAAACTCTCCTGCCCTATCCAGGCAGTTCAATGAATTCTACCTAACATACAAGTAAAATCCAACTGACTGAAAAAAAAAAAAAACCCTCAAAGGAGAAGCAACTTAATAACCTATGTAGCAGGAGTGAAGACAAGGGAAGGATTTTTTCGTAATGCTAAGGAAAACATATTGAAAACCGAAGGTGGACTTCCATTCATCTCTGACAAGTTAACAGCTTGGACACTGCCATTCCCATCTTCAACAGTAAGAAGCTGAACTAAAAATCAGTTAACTTTTCTTGGAGCCATCAATGAATTGAGGTCACAAGGCAAATGACCATGTCAAAATCTGTAGAGACAGACAGATATAGAGAAGCACAGCCATGATCAGCTTACTGGGAAAAGAAACTTCTAGAGCCAGTACCTGGTTAGGAATACTTGTAATTTTGATGAATTGCTGGAGACCTAGGAAGAGCTTGCGAATTAAAAACTAAGGGGGTTGCCTCCCCACACTTTTTGGGGGTTTACGTGCATAAGCCCCACCAGGTTTTCACAGTGAAGATCAGAGAAAAGATCCCCTCTGTTTGTTGCCCTCTGAGGGAAGCCTCTGTAAAAGAAATTTATCTGACCTGAGGAAAAGAGCAAATAGGTCAGGGCAGCCCCCTTTTCCTTCCTGTATCTCTGGCAAGGGAAACAGGAATATAAGGTGGAGGTTGTGGTTCGGAAACACTTCTAAAGTTCAGGACAAAACAGATTTAATCAAAAAGGATCAGACACCCCACATCACCAATACCTTACCACCATATCAGTAGGGCTCCACTGGATTAGAACTGTAGAACACAGCCATCTGAGAAGGAGTTCTTAGGGAAACCCGAAGACAAGAGGGGAAAAACAAGGAAACAGGTTTAGTTTCCATTAAACACCTATGGCTAGCATGAAACACAGCTCAGCTCCTAGCCAGATGAACATCAAACCTCATGCTAAAAGCATAATTACCTCAGTTCTGACAACAGCCAAAAAAAAAAAAAAAAAGCAAGCTAAAAGGCAAGAAAAAATAGTCTGAAGAGTCAAGCTTCGCATCCAGCTCAGCCATGACACAGATGTTGTCATTATCAGAGAATTTAAGATAACAATGATTAATATATGGTAAGGGCTGTAATGGAAAAAGTTAGCAACATGTGACAACACCTGGGTAATGTAAGCAGAGAAGTGGAAACTCTAGGAAAGAAACAAAAGTATTATATGATGGAGATATTATAAAGATGAGAATTACTGTAATGGAATGGGATATTTAGCTCATCAGTAAACCGGAAGTGGCAAACTCCCAAACTCAAATGCAAAGAGAAGAGTGAAAAAAAACATGCAACAGAGTATTCAAGAACTGTGAGGGGACCATAACAACATGTGTAACATACAAGTAATGGGGATATCCAAAGTAAAAGAAAGGAATTCAAGAAATATATGAAGTGATAACGACTGAGAAATTTCCAAAATTAATGACAAACACCAAAACATGGACCCAGGAAACTCCCAAACTCCAAGAAAGATAAATACCACAACATCTAAATCTAGACATGTTTTACTCAAAATGCAGAAAACCAAATCAAGAAATCTTGAAAGAAGCCTGAGGAGGAAAAAAAGCAGCTTACCCACAGAGGAGCCATGCAAGCAGGAAGGGAGTCGAGTGAAATATTTAGTGCTTAAAAAAGTAAAAATCTAGAATTATATATCCAGGGAAATTATCCTTCCAAATTGAGAGCGAAACAGCACGTCTCAAACGAAAACCAACAATTAGTCACTAGAACACCTGCCTTGCATAAAACATTTAAGGCAGTTCTTCAGAGGAATTGAAAATGACACAGTCCAGAAACATGGATCTCCATAAAGGAAAGAAGAGCATCAGAGAAGGAAGCAACGAAGATAAGATTTCCTTTTTCTTCTTCGCTGATGTAACTTAGCACAACTGTGGAGTAATTACAGCAGCCGTACACGGGATGGGTGTAAGGTATACTGGTGAAATGAACGGCAGCAGGGTTCAAACCAGTGGGAGGGAGGGGCTAGGAATACTGCTGGCAGGTACCTGCCCTCCCTATCGAGTACAATAGTGTGATGTAAAGGAGATGTAGATTGGTCGTCTATGTATAGGGGGAAGGGTAGGGCAACCACTGAAAAGTTTTTTGGTGGTGTTTTTTTTTTTTAAATTATTTTCAGACAGCACGAATGAGGGAAGGGCAGAGAGAGGAGAGAAAGAATCCCAAGCAGGCTCTGTGCTGTCAGCGCAGAGCCTGGCACGGGGCTCTAACTTACGAACCATGACCTGAGCCGAAATCCAGAGTCAGACGCTTCACCGACTGAGCCACCCAGGTGCCCCTGAAAACAGCTTTTAAAAATGAGTATTAATTGATAAGAAAGAATATAGAATCATAGGAAATACTCAGTGAAAACCAGAGAAAGTAGAAAAAAAAGGGAAGCTTACGAAAGAAAAAAAGAACAAGTGCCCTGAGTAGAAAACGGTTACAAACAGGGTAGCTATTAATCCAAACATCACCTTACATTTCAATAGTCTAAATGTACCAATAATCTATTTTTTAAAGGAAAGTTTGCCATCATAGATCCTGAATGAAGTAATTAAAGGATGTACTTAGGATAAGTGAAAGTAATCCCATCTCTAAGAAGGAAAAAAGAACAAAGAAAGTGGAAAATATGTAGATACATTTAAGCTAACATTTACTGTATAAAATAACAGCAATTTGGAGGGTTTAAAAAACAGAACCAAAGGACACAATAATTACATATAAACAAGAAGAGGAGTTTGATAAGAATGAGTGTTTACATTTCAGTAATGATGGCTAAAGACGGAAAAACTACACAAAGGACCAAAGCCCTGAGTCGCAGGGTGGCAGCAGCTGAGGAAAACATGGGAAGGAAAAGTAATACAAAAAAATGGAATGAGAAGGAGGGGGGGGGGGAGCATAAACTAAAGCATGGTAAGGGAAAGTAACAAATCGTACCAATAAATGTATTAGCAATTTCGTTACATCAAGAGGGGATAAAAGCTACAAGGCTCCAAGGTGAAAAGACACAAAAAAGTGCAAGTCTGGATTAAAAAAATAATAATCCAATGTTATGCTGTTTACATGAGAGTACCTGAATAAAGATACTGAGTGGCTGAAATACAAGGCCATCTAGCCTATGCATAGAGTAACCCGGTGATGGCAAAGTTGTGCAGGACAGTGTCAGATGGTAAATGTTTTCAGCTTTGCCTACACTCCCTGTCATAGCTAATCAGCCCTGCTCCCTGCAGCATGAACAGGGTCCTCAACAATGTAAGGAGAGAAGGCAGGGCCGTGTGCCAATAAAACTTTATTTACAAACACAGGCTGCTGGTCATGGTTTGCTGACCACTGCTTAAACTAAAAGGAATTGGTAGCAGCTACACTGCTGTCAGCACAGACTGTAAAGCAAAAAGAAAAACAGTTCTTTATGTAAAGATACTCTTTAAATAAAACATTTTATCAGGAAAGTAATTCTAAATATATGGCCCAACGACATAAAGCAAATAGATGGAGCTACAAAGATAATTAGGGGTAATTTGAGATGGATGAGATTCTTTTAAACATAAGCAGTGAATAGGGCTCCACCCACAATTACTTTTAGAATTTGGGTAACATGCAGGAGAAAGTTAAAGATAAGCAATCAATGAAAATATTAAATTTCAATATTTAAAAAATTAGCAGTAATTAGGTTATGTGTAATATATTGACATAGGCCCATTTTTAACATGGTAGGCTCTTACCACTCCTGTTTAAGTAGTCTTTGTTTTCACAGTAATACTGACATCTTAGAAGTACCAAGTAGTGCTTTCTAGAATCAGAACGTTTTCGTATGTGTTCTTTGGCCTAACCCTAATCAAAATCCAGGGAGAGTGATATAGCACATTAACAAAAGAAAGGTAAAAAATCATATAATAATCTCAACAGATGCAGAAAAAGCACTGACAAAATTCAATGTCTATTTATGAAAAAAACTTTTAAAATTAGGATAGAGGGAATATGTCTCAAAGGCTATATATGACACATCCACAGCTAATGTCATAGTCAGTAGTGAAAAAGCTACAAACTTGTCCTTCATGATCAGGAGTAACACAAGGATATCCACTATCATCACTTTTATTCAACACACTATTGCGGTTCTGGCCAGAGCAATTAGACAAGAAATAAAAGGCTTCCAAATCTAAAAGGACTAAATAAAACACTCACTGCAGATGACATGATTTTATATATAGAAAACCTTAAAGATTCCACAAAAGGACTGTTAGAATTAATAAACAAATTTAGTAAAGTTGCAGGATACAAAATCACTATTTAAAATCTGTTGCAGTTCTAGATACCAGTAACAAGCTAGCAGAAAAATTAATAAATGTATCCAAGGAGGCAAAAGACCTATACACTGAAAACTGTAAGACACTGGTGAAAGAAATTAAAGAAGACATATATAAAAGATACTCCATACTCATGGACTGGAAGAATATCGTTAGAATTTCCATATTACCAAAAGCAATCTACAGATTCACTGTAATCCCTGTTAAAATTTCAATGGCATTTTTCACAGAACAAATAATCCTAAATTCTGTACGGAACTATAAAAGACCCAGAATAACCAAAGAAATCTAGAGAATGGCGAACAAACCTGGAGGCATCATACTCCCTGGCTTAAAACTCTATTACAAAGCTGTAGTCCTGTAAACAACATGGTATGGGCAAGAAAAGAGACACATAGATGAATGAGAGATAGGAGAGCATTAATTTATGACGGAGCCAAAAAACATATAATGGAGAAAGAACAGTCTCTTCAGTAAACAACCCTGAGAAAAGTGGACATATGCAAAAAACTGGACCATTATCTCACACCATACAAAGGAATTAACCCCAAAATGAATCAAAGACTTGAACGTAAGACCTGAAACCATAGAAATCCTAGAAGAAAACATAAGCAGTTAGCACCCTGACATCAGTCTTGGCGGGGATTTTCTTAATCTGGCACCAAAAGCAAAAGCAAGAAAAGTAAAAATAAAAATGGCAGCATGTCTAACTATAAAACTATGCACAGAAGGAAACGATCAAATGAAAAAGCAACCTACAGAATGAGAGAAAATACTTGCAAGTTGTCTGGCCAACAGGCACATCAAAAGGTGCTTGTCATCACAAATCAACAGGGAAATGCACATCAAAACCACATGAGAGATCACCTCATCTTTGTTAGAATGTCTGTTGTCAAAAAGACAGGAAATAAAGGGCTCCTGGTTGGCTCAGGCGGTAAAGCGTCTAACTTCAGCTCCCGTCATGATCTCACAGTTCATGGGTTCGACCCCCACGTCCAGCTCTGTGCTGACAGCTCAGAGTCTGGAACCTGCTTTGGATTCTGTGGCTCCCTCTCTCTGCCCCTCCCCTGCTCATGCTTTGTCTTTCTCTCTCTCAAAAATAAACAAACATTAAAAAATATGTAATAATAAAAAACAAGACAAGTGTTGACAAGGATGTGGAAAAGAGGCAACCCTGTGCACGGCTGATAGGAGTGCAAACTGGTGCGGCCACTGTGGAAAAAAGCATGGAGATTCCTCAGAAAATTAAAAATAGAAGTAGTACATTACCCTGCAATTCCACTTCTGGGTTTTTGTCCACAGAAAATGAAAACACGACGTAAAAAAATGTATGTAGCCCCATAGTCATTGCATAATTATTTACAATAGCCAAGATGTGGAAGCAACCTAAGTATCCATTTATGGATGGATGAATAAAGAAGTCGTGGTGTGTATACATTCAATGGGATATTATTCCACCATTAAAGATCGTGAAATCTTGCCACTTGCAACAACATGGATCAACCTAGAGGGCATTAGTCAGACCGAGAAAGACAAGTACAAATAAACATGGAATCTCACTTCTCTGTGGAATGTGGAAACCCAACAAAGACAAGCTCACGTACACAGAGAACAGACTAGTGGTCTCCAGAGGTGGGAGGGTGGGGAGTGGGAGAAATGGGTAAAGGAGGTTAAAAAGTACAAACTGCCAGGTACAAAATGAGTAAGTCATGTGGATCTCATGTACAGCATGGTGGTTATCGTTATTCATACTATATTATATATCTGAAAGTTGCAGAGAGTAAATTTTACAAGTTTTCATCACAAACCAAAACAATGGTAACATATGGTGATGGATTAACTATAGATTTATTGTGATCATTTTGCAATATATACAAATATTTCATCATTACGTTGTACAACCTGAAACTAATATGTCAATTATATCTAAATTTGTAAACCAATTTTAAACAGTTCAGTGAGAACGAGTAGGAAACACAGCTCAGGCAGGTTATACTCAAATCCACAGGGCAAGTAAAAATTAAAACCTCTTGCTCCTAAAGCCACTGCTCTTCCTGAATTCCAGCATTTTCTAAGATACCAGCAACAATGAAGTTAAGTTTGGGAAACAACACACCCCCCTCCCTAGAAAGTGCTTAATTTTGGCCCTGAAACATCCTGAAATCCAGAAATCTCCTTAACTTTGTATTAACCTTTAGGTTTGCTTCAATGTTGACCAAATCCTTTTTTCCCTAACCATTCACACAGAACCAGAGTTTCTAGGTGCACATTTTGAGAAAATTGAGCAGTGTACAAAAGTCTATCTCTACAAGATTAATAGAAAGCATGATTAACCTTCTGTTCACAGTCCTTCCTACTAGTAACATTTTGAAGAGTAAGAAAAAAAACAACTGATTTTATAGCATCCGTGACATATTTTCTAAGTGCCTAAGGGAAGGCAGATACCTGCTCCCCAGTAAGGCTTATAACTCCAGGTTAAATCCTCCAATTTTCTATTATCCCCTAACCTCTCTTGGCTGCACTCTCATGATCCTGTGAAATGCTTGTAATTACATGGAATATATTCAGAGTGTATATACGATGTATGTTATGTCAAGAAGCGTGCTATTAATCATAAAAGGCCCTGCTGGCACCTATGGCAGAGTCACCGTAAGAAAATTCTTTATGTGACAACATCTTTACCTTTTAGTTCCTAAGGAAGGTTTGAAGAGCCAAGAGCTATTTGATGAAATTAGAATGACCTACATCAAAGAGCTAGGAAAAGCCATTGTCAAGAGGGAAGGAAACTCCAGTCAGAACTGGCAGCGGTTTTATCAACTGACAAAACTCTTGGACTCCATGCATGATGTAAGTGTCAAACTGAAATCCAGATATCCGAAACATTTTCTGGGACTTCTGATTAGTGTATGTAATTATACGCCAATTGTTTGTTTTTGTTTTTGTTCTTTCTGTTGGTGGATTTGGGTGATGGTTTGAGTTCACGTTGTGACAGCTTCACTTTGGCACACATCTCTCCTCATGCCAGTTATGAAATATTTCATCTAGTCACGTGCATAGAACAGCATGATGCCAGTACAGAATGGCACTATTCTTTTAAGTCAAATTCTCTTTTATATGACTAATCAATTAAACCAGCATGTGTCCTTCACATGTCACGGTGCTGTGTGGGTCACGGTGATGCGCTAAAGGCCGTATGATTCTAGATACAGTTTTAAAGACCCCAAAATGTCTTTGGTAACCTGAATGCTCACTTTATCCAACTGAACTTCTTTATCTGGCGGATTCCAGCAAAGACAGGTATACTCTAGGTCAGATATGTTTTTTAAAATTAGAAGCCAACAAGCATGAGATCTTGCTAGTAATGTTGAAGAATAACTGTTAATCTATTTTCTCTTGCAGGTGGTTGAAAATCTCCTTAACTTTTGCTTCCAAACATTTTTGAATAAGACCATGAGTATTGAATTCCCAGAGATGTTAGCTGAAATCATCACCAATCAGATACCAAAATATTCAAGTGGAAATATCAAAAAACTTCTGTTTCATCAAAAGTGACTGCCTTAATAAGAAAGGTTGCCTTAAAGAAAGTTGAATTTATAGCTTTTGTTGTACAAACTATCAATTTGTCCTGTAGCAGTTTTGCTGTTTTATTTTTTTCTCTTTTGTTTTCGTCTGGTCCTTGGTTTTGTTCTGTTTTGTTTTAAATACGCACTACATGTGGTTTATAGAGGGGCCAAGACTTGGCAACAGAGGCCCTTGGCCATCACTCTTCAGTGGTGGGCCAAGTAGAGAGTGATGGTTGGTGGGTCCCGGGAATCAGCAGCGGTCGCAGTGGGGGAGCCCCCACCTGCCAGAGAAGGATGGCGCCTAAACCGCCAGTGCCCGAAGTCTGCGTGACAAACTTTCTGCTCATACTTTTCACAGTTGGCTGGACAAAATTTCCTAGACTTTTTGTTGGTGTATTTTCCCCTGTATAGTTAGGATAGCATTTTTTGATTTATGCATGGAAACCTGAAAAAAAGTTTACAAGTGTCTATCAGAAAAGGGAAGCTGTGCCTTTTATAGCTATTACTGTCTGGTTTTAACAATTTCCTTTATATCCAGTGAACTACGCTTGCTCATTTTTTCTTACATGATTTTTGTATTCAAGTTATTGTACAGCTGTTTAAGATGGGCAGCTAGTTCATAGCTTTCCAAAATAAACTCTAAACATTAATCATCTGTGTGAAAATGGGTTGGTGCTTCTAACCTGATGGCACTTAGCTATCAGAAGACCACAAAAATTGACTCCTATCTCCAGTATTCTCGTCAAAAAAAAGCTCATATTTTGTATATATCTGCTTCAGTGGAGAATTATATATAGGTTGTGCAAATTAACCGTCCTAACTGGCGTAGAGCACCTAGTCCGGTGACCTGCTCCTTAAACCGTGGATGATGGTTGTAAAAGAAATTAAAAACAAACACGAAAACTACCAAGAGGCCCTGTTTGTACTTAAGGGCCTGTCTCTGCAATGGTTAGATGGCAAGGAAGTCGGTAAACTGTCTTTCAGGACCTTTCGCTGTCGTTTGTATACCTTCTTAAAAGTGATGATTCCAAAGAACCAGCTGAGACACAACTGAGAGATTGGAATCAGACCAGGTATTTCCGGTCACTAAACTTCACCCCCAAAATAAATCTCCAACGTGGAAAAAGTAGCCAGACACCCATTTTCACATTCCCATCCGTCACCAATTGGTCTACCTTTCCTGGCGGTACAGGAAAGTTCAGCTACTGACGTTTGTGATTTAGAACTGTCTGTCAGACTTCCATGTTCTTGCAACTCCACATGCCTCACATCCCTCCGTGTGCCATAGAGTTTAACACAAGTCTTGTGCATTTCTCCTCCTCGCTGTTGAGAAAGATCATTTTAAACAAAGTAGGAGCTGTAGTAGCCCTTTCTGTGTGCACCTTACCAACTTTCTGTAAACTCAACTTCTATTTACTAAGCCACAAGAAAGCTGATTTCTATTCAGAGTGGCCAAATTATTTGTGTAATAGAAAACTGAAAATCTAATATTAAACATACGAAACTTCTAATATATTTTTATATTTAGTTATAGTTTCAGATATATATCATATTGGTATTCACTAATCTGGGAAGGGAAGGGCTACTGCAGCTTTACATGCAATTTATTAAAATGATTGTAAAATAGCTTGTATAGTGTAAAATAAGAACGATTTTTAGATGAGATTGTTTTATCACGACATGCTATATATTTTTTGTAGGGGTCAAAGAAATGTCGACGGATAACCTATATGATTTCTAGTGTGGGTGAGCATTCATACAGGCAGCAGTGGTCTCAGAAACCAAACGGGTTTGCTCTAGGGGAAGAGGGGGATGGAAACCGGCCCTGTGTGCGGGGGAGGTGGCTGAGGCTCCGTCCCATTCGGATCCTCTGCCTCCCGCAACCACCGCCCTTCTCATTCCAGCAGGGAGCCTGTCGGTCAGTGCCGGTTCGGTTTGCCAAGTCTCCCCTGGCCCCTGGCAGGCAGGCGTGCGAGCGAACGGGACAGAAAGGTGGTGCCCGCGCGAGTCCGAGCACCACGTGATCGCACGGTTCCTTTCCCAGACAGCCTCTCCAGCGGTGTCATCAACACAGAGGCCTCAGAAGTTTGGCAATAATATGCGTAGAGGTACCAGCAATATGTAAATAGTGCAGAATCTCCTAGGTTGCCAAATAATACACTAATTCCTTTCTATCCTACAAGAGTTCATTTCCAAACAGAATGAGTACACGTCTGTGTTTTCTTTGAATGCTTTTTTGAATGTTACTTGTTATTTTTCAGTATTTGGAGAAATTATTTAATAAACAAGTGTAATCATTTGCTTTTTGAATGCTCTCTAAAAGGGAATGTTCCTTTTGTAATGGTTTAAATTGAGCTCAGAGTATTTTAAGATGGTTTGTAACCCAGATGGATGTGAAATTTTTGGTGCCTAAGAAATACCGCTTGGATATTATTATCAATGACAGTGTTAAGTTTCAAAAAGAGCTTATGAAAGGTAAATTATTCATATAATATAGAATATTATATGGTTAAAACCAGAAAGCACATCACACATTAATCTTATTTCAGTCCCAATCTCGGTTCTCAAAAAATAGAACTCAGTGAAAAAAAGGTATGTACACTTTGTGAAAAGAAAATCAACTGGCATCCGTGGAAGTAGGAGGCTGTACCTTAAATGGAAAAAGAAGTTGTGCCCTTTTAGAGTAAGTGGGAAAGAAGAAGGTTATCTTAACTACCTTTGAGTACAATTGACAATTTAAGGGAGAAAAGATAGGGTGCTATTTGAAAGCAACTTCATTTTCTGTGTATGTGGTATCTTGCCATCCCAGATTAAGTTTGTACTAACTTCAGTGAGAACTGGCCACCGCAGATCCTGAAAAGTATTTTTCATTAGCGGTAGAAAAATAGGACCTTCTCAGTGTTTTAAGGCCTTGCCGTGGGAGACCTTACAAGTAGCCTGTGGGGTACATATAGCCAACTGTCTAAAACTAGGAGAAGGGAACCTAAAAGATCATCTGCCTTCTCCTGGCGAGAAAAAGAAATGGAGACACCAGTGGGAAGACCGACATGACCAGGGTCTGTGAAGAGCTTGATAATTAGCATCAGAGAGCTCGGGATGTGCGTGCAAAGGAAAGCCAGCCTCATTTCAGAACTGGTGGGTGGGAGGGGAGGGGCAATTCCGATTTTACTTCTGTATAATTTTACTATTATTGATAAGCCTTATCTTCGTTTTGTGTCAAACACCCTAAAACCACATCACTGTGGAATGAACAAGATTACTATACTCTGATCTGTCGAAATTCAAGAACCATGGCAGCCCTCAGTGAGATTTCAGTCTTAGCCCGTCGCCGTCAAGGCTGTAGCGGTAAATGAATGTGTTTTCATGTGCCTGGTTTGAGAGTTGGATGGGAGAATAGGAGTGTAAGCAGGATGCTTTAACCACTTTGAATGCAAGTTTCATCATTTTCCAGACTATGATCAGTCAGCCTGGTCCCCCAGGGATTAGTGACCAGGTTTTCAGGAAAGGATTAGCTTCTCTCTAGAAAATGCCTGAAAAAAGGATTCTATTTTCTGATGAAAGGCTGTATGAAAATACCCTCCTCCAATAACTTGCTTAACTACATATAGATTCAAGTGTGTCAATATTCTATTTTGTATATTAAACAAATGCTATATAATGGGGACAAATCTATATTATACTGTGTATGGCATTATTAAGAAGCTTTTTCATTATTTTTTATCACAGTAATTTTAAAAATGTGTAAAAATTAAAACCAGTGACTCCTGTTTAAAAAATAAAAGTTGTAGTTTTTTATTCATGCTGAATAATCTGTAGTAAAAGAAAAAAAATGTCTTTTTACCTACACAGTGAAATGTCAGACTGTAAAATCTCGTGTGGAAATGTTTAACTTTTATTTTTCATTTAAATTTGCTGTTCTGGTATTACCGAACCACACATTTGTATGGAATTGGCAGTAAATGTTAGTTAGCCATTTACAGCAATGCCAAATATGGAGAAACATCATAATAAAAAAATCTGCTTTTTCATTATGTGACTCCAATATGCATTTGTAGAACTCATGCACTCCCAGTTTTCCTATTTTTTTTTTTCTCCTTCCTCTACAGAAGGTAGCGTCATCACGTCAGGAAACCTAGGACGCTGAAGTGGGCATTTACAGGTCAGTGTGGCCCTGTCTGCATGCAATCATGGCATAAGTCCAAAGGGAGCTTAACCCTGGCGCCAAAGACCCAAAGACTATCCCACTCGTGCCTCAAATGGTCCTACGCCCATTACTGCAAAGGGTGCTAAGGCAAGGAAGAACCCACGCCTGAGGTTTCGTGCTCTAGAACAGTCTTCCTCAGGAAAAGCAATGTTTTGTGGAAACCAAGTTATCTAGTCAAAATTCTTGCCTTACGTATTTTAAAACCAATTCTTTCTCCCAGAAAAGGGCATAAATACTTGGTAAATTTCACAGCAACGTGGCACAGTCTTGACAATAAAGACAGAAGGGGCTAAAGCGGTAAACCAGCTCCTCTCAACAACCTGTTCGGTATTTTCCGAAAATGTCTTGTTTTGAGGTCAGATCCAGCCATCAACTGGATGATGTCACAGTTTTCCTAGAAATACTCTTTTCTTTACCACTGACTTCCTTCACTAAGAAAAAAAGTTTATTATTTGTTGTCCTTAAAAACCAAGTTTGCCTTCGCCATCCTCAGTATACCAAGCATTTGCTACCTACTTCACTAGGTGATAAATACCGCAGATACAAGAGAAGTAAGAAAAATACCATCACCTCAGTCATTGGAAATATGTGATTGGAAAAGTGTGTCTACCAGACTTTCCCCGTGCTTTACAACGCAAAAGACACCAGGTACAGCACTAGGAGGCAAACACATTACTGCTTTACCGTCCGCTTGAACTATTAAAGTTGCAGAACACCTTTGCTGACAGGATACCGGTTATCCTTACCCAATGAATGCATGAAATGAGAACAAATGCAGAGGAAAATAGTAACTCCATTTATAAAACAGCAGACAGGCTCAGAGTTTAAGCAACTGGTTCATAGCTACTAACGCCCCTTTTACTGAGATCTGAATGGAAAGTCTCTGCAAGGCCATTTATCACATGTCAGAGAACACGTCTCTTGTCCAAAAGCCTCCCAGGGAACTGGTTATGTTTTTAAATTAATGTTTTACATTTACTGAGCACTTAACCGAATGCCAGGCATGTTTCAATATATTATCTCATTTAAGCTTAGCAAACCTTATAGGAGTGCTCATAGCCGTGCTATGAAATATTGCTTTCAAACACTACAAAGCATTACTATTAACTTTGTTGCATTTATAGGAGGAAACTGGGGCTTACGGAATTGAGTAACTTGCCTAGGGTCACAAAGCTTTGAAGTGGTTAAATAGAACCTTAAAAAAAATGGGCATCTGGCTCTAGGGTTCATGCTCTTAAGCACTACGGAGAAATTATTAATATGAAGCTCCTAACTAGATTAAAAGAACCCATACCGAGTATTATGTGTCAGGCCTTGT
Organism: Acinonyx jubatus; assembly: GCF_027475565.1. NCBI lineage: Eukaryota > Metazoa > Chordata > Mammalia > Carnivora > Felidae > Acinonyx > Acinonyx jubatus. Next base: position 117,590,110 of record NC_069380.1, on the reverse strand, counting down.
GACATGGTCTCATTTTAATCTAATCCCTCTTGCTACCATATCAATTTTGACTTAAACATTTAACAATGACATTTCCTTCTCTTAAAAACATGTGTCCTATCCCCCAGGGATGTTGATGATTAAAAAAAAAACACTGGCTGCCCAGAGATGACACTACCCCTTAGTTTGTCAAATACACAACAAAGAATCTGTCTCATCAACAGCCACAGGAAAATCAACAAACATTTCTTCAAGGGATGTGGAACATATAGACTACATTCAAACCGAAGAAAAAAGTTTACAAATGAAAACTGATGCAGATCAGTAATGTGTACACAGTGTAAATTAGCCATAAGCTTTCCTATTATGATGTGTCTTTTTTTTCTTTCTTTTAAATATTTTTGAGAGAGAGTGTGTGTGTGCACACGCACATGTGTGGCAGGGGAACAGAAAGAGGGGGACAGAAGATCTGAAGTGGGCTCTGTGCTGTCAGCAGAGAGCCCGATGTGGGACTGGAACTCATGAACCGTGAGATCATGACCTGAGCCGAGGTTGGAGGTTTTAACCCACTGAGCCACCCAGGTGCCCCAATGCGTCCGTGTCTTATAAAGTACCATCTCAGTACATGTGCAGCTCTGCTGGAAATAAGAATCTAGGCCAGCGAAAACCATTAGGATCATTTACTAGCACTGCAAAGAAAGGTTCGTACAAGATAACACCGTGTCATAATTATCTTCTGATGAGTTTCTTTCCTGCTATGTGGCAGGCATGCTAGATGAGCCAATGTGAAGACAGACCACAAAGGAAATACTGAAACTTCAAGAGAAGGTTTCTGCCCTCAGGGAGTCAAAGGTGAAAGCCACCTGGCTCATCAATTCCATTCCTGTGTCTGCTCAAAAGGAACACACGATGACTTTCGTGCAAATGTTCATAGCAGTATTCATAATAACCAAGCCCACAGACCCCAACGTTGGTCAACTGACGAATACATAACCAAATTGCGGCATATCCATACAATAGGGTACCAGACAGCAATAAAAAAGTGACATCATGCGTGCTATAACATGGGTGAACCTCAAAACCATTATGCTGAGTAAAAAGTCAGACACAAAAGACCACAGGTTATTTATGAGATGTCCAGAAAAGGCACATCCACAGATCAAGAAGCACATCAGTGGTTGCCCATGGTTGGGGTTGGCAACATGGCTTACGTGACAACAGACACGGGGGACCTTTACGGGGAGATGGAAATGTCCTACCACTGGATTATACTGATGGTTGTACAACTCAGTAAATTTAATAAAAATTATCGATTATACACTTAAAGTGAGTAAACTTTGTGATATGTTAAACATATGTTTAAACAAGTTTATGTAAGATGCAGAGAAGCAAATGCATCAACTGCCATCAGAAGCCAATACAAAGTCCTTTGGATAAAGACAGATGCAGCAGTTTTTTCAGCTTCCAGCAGAAGAGGTTTTCACCGTGCTGGGTGTTAAAGGATCAGTTGAAGTTAACAGTGCAAACAAGGGGTTACTCATTTAATAGTAATAGATTTCCCCCTAATGCTTAATTTATTATACGTTGTACTTACCCTGAGATAGCCACCATGTGCAAAGACATCGCGAACATAGCAAGTAAAAATAGAACTCAAAGCGCACACATGCTCATTTCAAATACAAATGAAAGTGTGGCATAAATGCTGTATGTAGCTACAACTTTATAATAAGACAAGTCTGGGATCAAGTTTTGCTTCTGTCATTTACTAAATCTGAGACCTTGGGGAAGTTTTAGAGCCGCTCTAGGTCCATGTGAAAAATGGAGTAACATCTTGAAGGAAGAGAGAAGTAAATGAGGTACCATATTCGTTTGTTGTAATGTTTATCTGAGAAAGAAAGCATGAGCAAGGGGAGGGGCAGAGAGAGAGAATCCCAAGCAGGCTCAGCACTGTCAGCACAGAGCCCGTTGCAGGGCTTGAACCCATAAACCATGAGATCATGACCTGAGCTAATATCAAGAGTCAGACACTTAACCAACTAAGCCCCCCAGGCGCCCAGAGATACAATCTTAAATGTGTTTAGCTCAATTCCTACAGTCCGATCAGCACTCAAGACATGGTAGCTGGTTTTTAAATCCTCAAGGAAATCTAAAAAGGGAATTTGTTAACGCTCTCCTCAAAAATGTACAGAAAAAGTCAAAGTGAATGACGAATGATGGGAACGCCAGAAATGCACATAACCTCGCATATCACTAATAAAGAAGGGTCACACACAGGGCAAGGGGAGACTGTTAGGATACCGGCCTGCATTTTCATTATGCCACACGCTCCCAACTATCAGCCCCTGACAGATGTGACCCAGAAGACGCGACCATTCTTTCAGAAAGGGTCTTGCACTTCCAACAGGAGAGTGCTGCCAAGGCGGTCAAGACCAGAGGAGAAGGGTGAAGGTGTAGATTGAGGTCTTCTATCCAGAGTGTTTCCTGGTCAGTAAGGAGGCTGACAGAAAAAGGCAACCAGCCTGTTACTCTTCTACCGCACATTTAAGAAAACTACACAGACTATCCCTCATGAGCATAGATACAACTTTCTACCTAAAACTTTACCAAATAAAATCTATCAATACATTAAAAGGATGACACCACGACCAAGTTGGATTCACATTTCAAGATCAACCAGTAAAACTGATGATAGTAGAAAACTAAAAATCCAAATGATTATCCAAACAGATGCAGACAAAGCGTAACACCCAATAGACACTCCTAATTAAAAACTAACAAACTCTTGGGGTGCCTGGGTGACTCAGACGGTTGAGCCTGCGACTCTTGATTTCCTTTTGGGTCATGATCTCACAATTTTGTGAGTTTAAGCCTCGTGTTTGGCTCTGTGCTGACAGTGCAGAGCCTGCTAGGGATCCTCTGTCATCCTCTCTCTGCTCTCCACCACCCCCCCTCCCCGCTTGTGCTCCCTCTTAAAATAAATAAACTTAAGAAAAATAAAACCAACAAACTCTCAGCAAAGTAAGAATAAAATGGAACTTCCTCAACATAATAAAGGGCATCTAGAAAACACTTTCTGTTAGCACCATACTTAATAGGAAAAGACTGAATATTTCCCTTCTAATTTTACTAACTAAACAAGAATGCCCACTCTTACCATTTCCATTTAACATTGCACTGGAGGCTCTACCCAATGCAATCAGACAAGAAAGAAATAAAAAGCATTTAAGTTAGAAAGAAAGAAAACTATTTTTATTCATAGACATCTATGCACAAAAAAAAATTTGTGGAATGTACAAAAATGCAACTAGGCTTCAAAAAAGTTCAGTACAGAATTACCTTAGGACCTTTCCTAGGTATCTACACAAAAGAACTGAAAACAGGTCCTTAGGCAATACACACATGTTCATCACAGCAGAACCGTCCACAACAGTAGAAACAACCCATATGCCCATCAAGGGATGAATGGATAAGTAAGCTGTAGTACATATAAGTAATGAGATATTACTCAGCCACAAAAAGGAATGAAGTACTAATTTATGCTACGACATGGATGAACTTCCAAAACATTACGCTAAATGAAAAAAAGGAGTCACAAAATGTCACAAACTGTATGACTCCATTTATATGAAATATTTATTATAGATAAATCTACAAATACAGGAAATATATTGACTGTTTCCAGGGGCTGAGGAAAGGGGATAATGAGAAATTACTTTGTGGATAAGAGTTTTACTTTGGGGTTATGGAAATGTTTGGGAACTGGTGGTTGCACAACACCATGACTATACTGGATGCCACCATATTTTATTTTTGAATGGTTAAATTTATGTAATATTAACTTCATCTCAAAAAGTTCATTTTTAAAAAGCTACTAGAGAAGAGGGTCCAAGATGGCGACATAAGAAGACCCTGAATTCACCTCCTCCACAGACACACCAAATCAACTTCTATTTATAGAATAATTCTTCCTAAAGAATAATTGAGGGCTGACTGAACAGCTTCTGTACAATAAGAGATAAACCACACAGAGACTGGCAAGAGAGACAGAGTGATGGAGACATAGTAAGTGGAAAGAAAGAGTGGAAAGAAAGAGTACAGAGGGACCATGAGCAGATGTGCACACTCTGGGGCACAGGAAAAAAAAAGTCACGGCCTAAAAGAGCAACTAGAATATAAAAGATTCAGCCTCAGAACCCTGCAAAAGGTCAGGGATGCTGCTTGAACTCTCTCCTAGTGGGAGACGCTGGCGAACACCATGGTTTACTCTCCCTCTCCACCTTAATAGTGTAAACCAGAGGACAGGCCTGGTACCACGGCTGGCCAGCCACCTCAGTGAGACTGACGCCACTAGCCTATACCATCCCGTGCTATCCCAAGGCAGCCCCAGCATGGTGTACACAAGGACACTCCTGCTCAGCATTCATTATAGCTTCAGTCATGTCACCAAGATGATAAGGCACAGAGCACACCCCGGATCATTCCAGGTCCATACCACTTCACCTCCAGATGACTTACTAGGGCACCCCAGCACAGAGTGCCCAGAACCTCCCAGCCCATGCCTGCCTCAGCTCTGGATGACTCACCAGAAGCATCCTGCATGGAGCATCCCTTGCACAGAGCACCCCAGCCTGAACCCACCTGGGCTCCATCCACTAAGGTGCCCCTTACATGAAGAATTCTGGGGTCCCTGTTTGTACCCACTTCAGCTTCAGCTGTCTGGCCAGGAGGCCTCTTGCATGGAGAACCCTGGAATCACGCCAGCCCACACCCACTTCAGCTCCAGCCATCCCAACAGCGCATCCCCATCACAGAGTACCCGGGAAATCCCAGCCCATGCCAACCACGCTCCAGCCACCCAGCAGAGTCAAAGTCACCAGGCACATAGTCTACACAGTAGATAACCATACACAAGACCATTGCTTCAACGTACAGAAAATAATTGTTCTTGTTTTTTAAAAAAGCATGTCAATGAATAGAACATCCAGACAGAAAGTCTGTCAGGAAACAGTGCCTTAACTGGCATATTATACCAAATAGACTTAACAGATCTATACAGAACATTCTATACACAAACTACAAAATATGCATTCTTTTAAAGCACACATGGGACATTCTCCAGGACAGATGACATGTTGGGCCACAAAATAAATCCCAATAAATTTACGAAGAATGAAATTATAGCAAGTTATCTTTTCCAACCACAATGGTATGAAACTAAAAATAACAAGAAAAAAATAAAAATCACAAACACATGGAGGCTAAACACCAGGCTACTAAGCAACGAATGGGCCAGTGAGGATATCAAAGAGGAAATTAAAAAAATACATGGAGACAAATCAAAATAAAATCAAAATGGTCCAAAATGTTTGGGGTGCAGCAAAAGCAGTTCTACGAGGGAAATTTATGGCAAACAGGCCTCCTTCAAAAAACCAACAAAAATCTCAAACAACATAACCTTATGCCTAAGGGAACTGAAAAAAAGAGAACAAAACCCAAAGTTGGTAGATGGCAGGAAATAATAAAGATGAGAGTGGAAATAAATAGAGGCTACAAAAAAATTAAATAAAAAAGATCATTAAAACAAAGAGAACTGGTTCTTTGAAAAGATAAACAAAATTTATAAACCATTAGCTAGATTCATCAATAAAAAAAGAAAGGGCCAAAATAAAATGAGAAATAAAAGAGGAGAATTAACAACCTACACCACGGAAATACAAAGAATTACAAGAGACTACTATGAAAAATTATATTCCAACAAATTGGACAACCTAGAAGCAATCAATAAATTCTTAGAAATATATAATCTTCCAAAGCAGAATAAGGAAGAATAGGAAATGTGGACAGACTTATTACTAGAACAAAATTGAATCAATACTCCAACAACTCCCAGAAAACAAAAGTCCAAGACCAGATGGATCCACAGGGGAATTCTATCAAACACTTAAAGAAGAATTACTACCTATTCTCCTCAATGTATTCCTACAGTGGGTCAATAATCATTCAAAATGATATATACCACATTAACAAAATGAGGGATAAATATATGATCATTTCATCAGATGCAGAAAAAGCATTTGACAAAATTCAACACCCATTCATGATTAAAAATGAAAAACTCTCAACAAAGTGGGGTTAGACAGAGTGTACCTCAACACACTAAAGGCCACAGATGACAGTTAGCATCATACAGAGTGGTGAAAAACTGAGAGATTTCCCTCTAAGTCAGGAACAAGACAAGGATGTCCAGTCCTGCTGCTTTTATTTGACAGTACTGAAAGCTCCAGCCACAGCAATCAGACAAGAAACAGAAATACAAGCATCCATATCAGTAAGGATAAAGAACAACTATCACTATTTGCTGATGACATCATATTATACATAACAAATCCTAAAGACGCTACCAAAGTACTATTAAAGTAATCAATGAATTTAAAGTTGCAGTACAAAAAATTAATACACATACATCTGTTGCATTTCTAGGCACTAATGACAAATAGCAGAAACAAAGAAAACAGTTCTATTTACAACTGAACCAAAAACAACAACCACCACCACAAACCTAGGAATAAACTTAACTAACTAGGTGAAAGACTCTGAAAACTATCCAACACTGATGAAAGAAATTGAAGATGATGCAAACAAATGGATAGATAGTCCCTACACGTGGCCTGGAAGATTATTATTAAAATGACCATACTACCCAAAGCAATCTACAGATTCAATTCGATCTTTATCAAAATGTCAACAGTATTTTTCACAGAACTAGAACAACTAATCCTAAAATTTGTGTGGACCACACAAGACCCTGAATAGCACTCTTGAAAGCACTCTTGAGAGACACAAAGCTCCAAGTGTCACAATCCCAGATTTCAGGATGTACTCCAAAGCTGTCGTGTTCAAAACAGTATGGTACTGGCACAAAAAATAGACACAAAGATAAGTGGAACAAAATAGAGAGCCCAGAAATAATACCATGTTTATATGATCAATTAATTTACAACAAAGGAGGCAAGAATATACAATGGGGAAAAGACAGTCTCTTCAATAAATGGTACTGGGAAAACTGGACAGCCACAGGCAAGAGAATGAAACTAGAACACTTTCTCGCACCATGCATGAAACAAACTCAAAAGGGATTAAAGACCTAAATGTGAGACCTGAAACCATAAAAGTCTTAGAAGAAAACACAGGTACTAATGTCTTTGATATTGGTCCTAGCAACATTTGCTATGGATGCTTCTACAGGCAAGGGCAACAAGCAAAATAAACTATTGGGAATATATCAAAATAAAAAGTTTTTTCACAACAAAGGGAAACCACTAACCAAACAAAAATCCAGCCCACTAAATGGGGGGAAATATTTACAAATAATATATCTAATAAGGGGTTTATATCCAAAGTATGTAAAAAACTTAGACAACTCAACACCAAAAAATATAATAATAATCCAATTAAAAATGACCAGGGGATTAAAAAAAACACTATGTCCCCAAAGAAGACATTCAGATGACCGTACACATGAAAAGATGCTCAACATCACAAAACGTAAGGAAAATGCAAACGTAAACCACAATGAGATGTCACTTCACACCTGTCAGAATGGCTATTATCAAAAAGACAAGAAATAACTGCTGGCCTGGATGCGGAGAAAAAGAATCCTTCTTCACTTTTGGTGAGAATCAAAATTGGTGCAGCCACTTGTAGTAAAAAGAAAAAAGTGGAAAGCCATATGGAGATTTGGAAGCAGCCCCAGCGTCCACTAAGAGTGAATGGATAAAGAAGATGTGGTTCACACACAGAGGAATACTACACAGCCATAAAAAAAAGAATGAAAAATTGCCATTTGCACCAACATGGATGAATCTAGAGGGCATAATGCTAAGTGAAACAAACCAGACAGACAGTGTATGATTTCACTTTCTGTGGAATTTAAAAATGAAAACAAAACCAAAAAATCAGAAACAGTCCCATAAATACAGAGAGCAAACTAGTGGTTACCGGAGGGTAGGAGAGTGGGGGGGTGGGGGGGCGGGCGTGGACAAAATGAGTGACAGGGAGTGGGAGGTACAGGCTTTCAGTTATAGAATGTATATGTCACTGGGATGAAAAGCACAGCACAGAGAATATAGTCTATGGGACTGGAATAGTGCCCTATGGTGACAGATGGTAGCTACACTTGCAGTGACTATACAGCATAGCATAAAACTGGGGAATCATTATGCTGTACACGTCAAACTAATGTCACATTGTGTTTCAACTCTACTTCAATTAAAAAAATAAAAGTAAAAATAAGTAAAAAAAGCTACAAGAACTAATAAGTAAACTTAGCAAGTTTGCAGAATACAACAGGGGTCAGCAAATCACGGCTTACGGCCAAACCCAGTCCACTGCCTGTTTTTGTAAATAAAATGTTTTGAAATACATACACTTACCCATTTTTACAGGCGAACTATGTTGCTGTCATACTGCAATGGCAGAGGTGAGTACTTGTGACAGAGACATATGGCCTGCAAAGCCTAAAATATTTGCTACCTAGTCCTTCACAGAAGAAGTTTTCTGATGCCTGGGATACCAGACCCCTATACAAAAATTAATTTTATTTCTAGGTACCAGCAACAAACAATTAGAAACTGATAGTTTTTTAAGATACCATTTCCAATAGATCCAAACAATTAATTAAATACTTAAGAAACAAACCAAAGCATGCGAAAAACCTATACACTGAAACCTACAAAATGTTGCTGATAAAAGTTAATACTTAAAAACATATAGAGATATATCTGTGTGATAAAAGACTTAATATCCTTAAGATATCAATTCTCATTGATACACTGATTCAATGTGACCACAATAAAAATCCCAGTAGGTTTCTGCAGATATTTACAAGCACATTCTAAGATCATGTATAAATAAAAAGGACCTAGAATAATAAAAAAAAAAAATCTATGAATTAAAAAAAAAAAAACCAAAGAGGACTAAATGCATCTGATTCCAAAAATTATTATAAAACTATAGTCATCACAACAGCATGGTACTGGCATAAAAAGAAGCAAACAGTCCACTGGAACAGACCAGACAGTCAAATAAACCCACATTTACACAGAGACTGATTTTTTTATATATGTAAAGAGCTCTTCAAACCTCAACAATAGGCATTTTTTAAATGCCAAATTTTTGAATAAATACTTCACCAAAAAAAAGATGGAAAATAGGCATATAAAAAGATGATCATCAATATGTATTACGGAAATATAAAATAAACCACAATAATATTACACACCTAGTAGAATATTAAAATTAAAAAGACTTACTGTACCAAATGTTGGTGAGGATGTGGAGGAACTAGAACTCTCGTACACTGCTGATGAGAATGTACAATAGTACAAACAGTAAGGAAAATAGTACAGTAGTTTCTTAAAAATTTAAATATATACCTACCATATGATCTACACATTCAGCTTCTAGCTACTTACCCCAAAGAAAAGAAGTATATGTCCAAAGATTCCTTCATCTGTACATTAACATTCATAGCAGCTTTACCTGTTAAGTCAAAAACTAGACACAATAAAAAAAAGTCCATCAATAAATGAAAAAATAAATCATGTTAAGTCATACAATGGCTTACTGCTCAGCAATAAAAATGAATGAACGATTAGTAAATACACTAGCTTGGATGAATCTCAAAAGCACGGAAAGAAACCAAACCCAAAAGACTTCATACCGTATGACTGCATTTATAGGGCATTCTGTAAAGGCAAATCCACAGCAACAGAAATCAGATTAGTGGTTGCCAGGCGCTGGGAAGAAGAGGGAAATGACCACACAACAAAGGGGAGAACTTAATGGAGTGATACCTTGATGGCTATGGACTGACATACACTTACATCACGGTGTGAGTCTGTCAAAACTCTCACCTGTACGCTAACTAGGGTGAATTTTACTGTACGTAAATGATGCCTCAATAAACATAAAGTTTAAAAACAAGAAAAAAAAACTTTAACTTATAGAAACAGATGTAACTGCCCCTGGAAATAAAACACAGACTTAAATTATTTCTTAAACAACATTAGGCACTGGAAAAGAGTTCATACAAAGGTTCTCAGATTAGAAACTATGACCATCACTAACATATGTATATTCTCTTTAACTAAAACACCTGGTTTCAAGTCCTTTCCAAAAGTCCTGTTTTAGGGGCGCTCAGGTGGCTCAGTCAGTTAAGCCTCCAATTTCAGCCCAGGTCATGATCTTGCAGTCCATGAGTTCAAGCCCCCGGCAGGGCTCTGTGCTGACAGCTCGAAGCCTGGAGCCTGATTCGGATTCTGTGTCTCCCTCACTCTGCCCCTCCCATGCTTGTGTTCTGTCTCATTCTCTCTCAAAAATAAACAGACATTAAAAAAACCCTTTTTTTAAGTCTCAGTGACACTGCTATCCAGGCCCTAATTACGCCTCATATGAATTACAGCAAAAATCTTCTAATGGATCTCCCTGTATCGCTGCACTGCAAACCAGCCTCCACATTGCTTTCCACATAATCTTCCTAAACCAAATCTGGCCACATAGGCCTCCCATTGAAAAGCTTCTGATGCTTCCCCATAGAATAAATTTTAAACTTCTTGTAATGAGCACCGGGTGTTGTATGTAAGTGATGAATCACTGAATTCTACTCCTGAAACTAATATTACACTGTATGTTAACTAATTGGAATTTAAATTAAAACTTAAACAGTAACAAAAGCAAAAAATACCCCCAAAGTCAAGCAAGGCCCTTCTCAGATTAGTCATAACTTCTGCTTTAGGCCCACTTTCTGTTCTTTCTCTCCAACACAAACTTTTAACCAAATATATAGAAACACATGGAAACATCACATCATCCACAGGCTCCTGGGTGGCTCAGTCAGCTAAGCGTCCGCCTCTTGATTTCAGATCAGGTCATGATCATAGGATCATGGGATCAAGCCCCACATTGGACTGAATGTTGAGCATGGAGCCTGCTTGGGATTCTCTCTCTCCCTCTCCCCCTACTCCTCCCCACCCCCCTCCCTCTCTCAAAATAAATAAATAAACATTAAAAAAAAATCAGATCACCTAGACCACTTGGAATTTCTACTTGCTATCTCCTCTAAGCCTCTGTACTATCTGCCTCACAGAATTCCCTCTGCCTGAACTGCCCTCTCTCCTCAGATTCTTCTATAAAATATCATCTTAGGAAGACTTCGCAGCCTGTTCCCTCAGCACACACCTCCTTTACAGCATTCAGCACATGTTGTTACAATCTGTTCACTTGTTCACACTCCCTAAATTGAGATATCCTCAAGGACAGGTACCATGTCTTGATTTGGCTCTGATTCTCCAGGGTCTTAGCTCCACTCTAAGTGGATGCATGCTTTGGTGGGTCAGAGACTTGTAAATGCAGTCGTTGTCGAGAACTTCTTATTCAATAAAATGCTTTTTTTTCTTATCACTAAAGCAGTAGGAAAAACAACTGTTGAGAACATCATAAGTATCATTTGTTTTTGTTAAAACATCGTGCTATATTTAAAACAGAGTACTGTGAAAGAAAAAAAATCAATAAGTGAAATCATAAAGCCTATATGAGCTACTCGTTAGCTGTATTACCTTGGGTAATTGTTAACCTTTTGGCATATACTTTCCAGATATACAAAATTAACAATATCTGTTTTCACAGGGGTAATGTAAACACCATAATGTGATAACACCTTATGAAAGAGTTTTTGTGAACTGTTAAAGGGCTGTATAAATTTTTGTAGTAATAAAGAAAAATTACTATTTTTACGAAGTCAGCAAGATGACAGAAGAGAAAGCTCTGGATCCTCCTCCATACCTCCACAAACACTAATAATTCATGGAAAAATACCCTTGTAAGAAATCCATAGACTCATTTTTTTAACATAAACAAAAATGACAAATCTTCAGCTAGGCTAAGAAAAAAGAGAAAACTCAAAATCGGGAATAAAAGACATGACAAATCATGTCACAGATATTAAAAATATCTGAGATTACTTTGAACAATTATAAACCATCAAACTGGACAACCTAAAAAAATGGATACATTCCTGGAAGCTTACCAAAACCAAATCATAAAGATATAGAAAATCTGAACAGAACTATAATTAGTTTGGAGACTAAATCAGCAAACAAAAACCTCCTGACAAAGAAAAGCCCAGGACCAGATGGCTTCAAATATAAAGTCTATCAATCATTTAAGAAGAATTTAAGAACAATTAAAAGCATTAAGAACAATTGAAGTCCATCCTTCTCAAACTTTAAAAAATAAATAAATAAAGGATAGGAAATAATTCCAAACTCATTTTATAAGGCCATCAGGATGATGATATCAAAGCCAAAGACACCACAAGGAAACGGAAACAGAACAACACAAAAACTACAGGCCAATATCCTTGATGCATACAAATGCAAAAATCCTCAACAAAATACTAGCAAATCAAATCCAAAATGTCACTAAGGGGCACTGGGGTGTTTCAGTCAGTTAAGCGTCCAACTTCAGCTCAGGTCATGATCTCGAGGTCTGTGAGTTTGAGACCCACGTTGGGCTCTATGCTGACAGCTCAGAGCCTGGAGCCTGCTTTTGATTCTGTATCTCCCGCTCTCTCTGCCCCTACCCACTCACTCTGTCTCTCTCTCAAAAATAAATAAATATTTAAAAAATTAATAGGTCACTAAAAGGATCATACATTATGACCAAGTAGATTTATCCCTGGAATGCAAGGATGGTTCAACCACATGAAAACCAATGCAATATACCACATTAACAGAAAAAAAAAAATCACACAGTCTTATCCACAAGTGCATTTGACAAAAATTCAACACTCTTTCACGATAAAACACTCAACAAGCTAGGAATAGAAGGAAGTTACTCTAACATAATAAAGTCCATATATAAAAATCCCACAACTAACATCATACTCAATGATGAAAAAACTGAAAGTTTTTCCTTTAAAATCAGGAACAAGTCAAGGACACTCACTTTAGTCACTTCTAGTCCTACTATTGGACTATAGTATTACAAGTTCTAGCCAGAGCAAGTAGGCAAGAAAAATAAATAAAAGCCGTCCAAATTGAAAAGGAAGTGAAACCACCATTATTTGCAAATGATATGATCTTGTATATAGAAAACCCTAAAGATTCCACCACCAAAAAAAAACCTGTCAGACTAAGCAAATTCAGTAAGGTTGCAGGACACAAAATCAATATACAAAAATCAACTGCATTTCTACTCCCTAACAACATACAATCTGAAAAGGAAATTAGGTTAATAATCCCATTTAAAATTGTAGCAAAAATAATAAAATACTTATGAATCAACTTAACTATGGAGGTGAAAAATTTGTACACTGGAAACTACAAAGAAATTGGAAAAAAAAAAAAAGAAAAGCGGACTGCTGGATTAGAAGACTAAATACTGTTAAAATGCCTATACCAACCCAAAATGCTCTAGATCAAAGGAATCCCGATCAAAATGCCAATGGCAATTTTTCTTTATAGAAATAGAGAAAAAACAGGAGCACCTGTGTGGCTCGCTCAGTTAAGCATCTGACTTCAGCTCAGGTCATTATCTTAACAGTTTGTGAGTGTGAACCCCATGTTGGGCTCTCTGCTTTCAACACAGAGCCCACTTCAGATCCTCTGCCTCCGTCCCTCTCTCTGCCCCTCCCTGCTCTCATGCCCTGTCTCTCTCTCAAAAATAAACTTAAAAAAAAAAAGGAGAGGGGCGCCTGGGTGGCGCAGTCGGTTAAGCGTCCGACTTCAGCCAGGTCACGATCTCGCGGTCCGTGAGTTAGAGCCCCGCGTCCGGCTCTGGGCTGATGGCTCAGAGCCTGGAGCCTGTTTCCGATTCTGTGTCTCCCTCTCTCTCTGCCCCTCCCCCGTTCATGCTCTGTCTCTCTCTGTCCCAAAAATAAATAAACGTTGAAAAAAAAAATTTAAAAAAAAAAAAAAAGGAGAGGGAGAAATACGGGCACCTGGGTGGTTCAGTCAGTTGAGTGTCTGACTTCATCTCAGGTCATGATCTTGCAGTTCATGAGTTCGAGCCCGACATGGGGTTTTGTGCTGACAGCTCAGGGCCTGGAGACTGCTTCAGATTCTATGCCTCCCTCTCTCTCTCTGCCCGTCCCTGGCTGGTGCGCTGTCTCTGTCTCTCAAAAATGAATAAATGTTAAAAAAATTTTTCTTTAATATGTTCACTGAGGATATTGAGCCAAGGAAGGAAGGGAGGGAGGAAGGAAGAGAAAACAATTCTAAAATTCACATGGAAACATAAATGACCCCAAACAGCCCAAACAATCTAAACAAAGAACAAAGCTGAGGCATCATACTTCCTGATTTTAAAACATACAGGCATACCTTAAAGATATTGTTGATTCAAAAAAAAAAATATGGATTCAATTCCAGACCGCTGCAATAAAGCAAGTCAAATTAGTTTTTTGGTTTCCCAGTATATATACAGTTATGTTTATACTGTAGTCTACTAAGTGTGCAATGGCATTATAGCTAAAAATATAGTGCACACACTGTAAAAATACATTATTGCCAAAAAATGCCAACCATTATCAGAGCTATCAGCGAGTCATATCTTTTTGCTGGTGGGGGTCTTATCTCTACAACGATGGTTGCTGACTAACCATCGTGGCAGCTGCTGAAGACTGGAGTGGCTGTGGCAACACCTTAAAATAAAACAGTAGGTCTGCTACATCAATGGACTCTTCTTTTCACAAATGATTTCTCTGTAGCATGCAATATCATTTGATAGCATTCTACCCACTTCCAAAATTGCAGGCAATCCTCTCAAACCCTGCCACTGCTTTACCAACTAAGTTCACGGAATATTCCAAATCCTTTGGTGCCATTTCAACATTTCACAGCATCTTCACCAGGAGGAGATTCCACCTAAAGAAGCCACTTTCTCTGCTCATATAAGAAGCAAGTTCTTATCTGTTAAAGTTCTATCATGAGAGAGCAGCTCATCAGTCACATCATTCTAGTTCTCCTGCTATTTCGACCAAATCTGCAGTTACTTCCTCCAATGAAGTCTGGAACCTCTCCAAGTCATCTATGAGGGTTGGAATCAACTTATTCCAAACTCCTGTGAATGTTGATATTTTGATCTCTTCCCGTGAATCATGAAAGTTCTCAATGGCTTATAGAATATTGAATCCTTTCCAGAAGGTTTTCCATTTACTTTGCCTAGATCCACCCAAAATATCACTATTGATTGCAGCTAAATAGGCTTATGGAATGTCTTTCTTCAGTAACAGGACTTCAAAGTCAAAATGACTCGTTAGTTCATGGGCTATAGAATGGGTGTTGTGTTAATGTTGAAAACAACATTAATCTCATTGTATATCTTCATCAGAGCTCTTGGGTGACCAGGTGCACTGTCAATGAGCGGTAATATTTTGAAAGCAATCTTTTTTTCTGAGCAGGTTTCAACAGTGGGCTTAAAATATTCAGTAAACCACATTGTAACCAGATATGATGTTATTGGTATACAGACCACAGGCAGAGTAGCTTTCCTATCATTCTTAACATTACTGGGATTTTCAGAATGGTGAAGGAACATTGGCTTCAACCTAAAGTCACCAGCTGCATTAGCTCCTACCAAGAAAGTCAGCTTGATGCTTTGAAGGCACACCTGTCCTCTCTAGTTATAAAAGTCATAGACGGCATCTTCTTTCACTAGAAGGCTGTTTCATCTACACTGAAAATCTGCTGTTTGGTGTAGCCACCTTCATTAATTTCCGCAGCTGGGTCTTCCAGAAACTTGCTACAGGTTCTCCATCAGCACCTGCTGCTTCAACCTTGCACTTTCCTGTTACGGAGCTGGTTTCGTTCCTTAAACCTGATGAACCAACGTCTGCTAGCTTCTGACTTTTCTTCTGCAGCCTCCTTACATCTCTCAGCCTTCATAGAATTGAGGAGAGTTAGGGCCTTGCTCTGGATTAGGCTTTGGCTTAAGGGAATGTTGTGACTGATTTGATCTCTCCAGACCACTTTATTTTTCTCCATATCAACAATAAAGCTGTTTCAATTCCTTATCATTCTTGTGTTCACTGCAGGAGCACTTTCATTTCCTTCGAGAAATTTTCCTTTGCATTCCTTGGCTGTTTGGTACAACAGGCCTGGCTTTCAGGCTATCTCAGCTTTTCACATGTCTTTCTAAGCTTAATCATTTCTAGCTTTTGATCTAAAGCGAGAGATGTGTAACTTTTCCTTTCACTTGAATACTTAGAGGCTGCCAGAGTATTATTCATTGGCCTAATTTCAATATTGTTGTGTGTCAAGAAGAGGGAGGCTGGAGGAGAGGGAGAGAGATGGGTAATGGTTGGAAGGAGAACCATTAGGACATGCAAGCCGTTAATCAATTAAGTTTGCTAATCTTATACAAGCATCTTATATGGTTGATGGTGCCCCAAAACAATTACAATAATAATATTAAAGATCATAGATCATAAGAAAAATAATGAAAAAGTTTGGAGCGCCTGTGTGGCTCAGTCGGTTGAGTGTCCAACTTCGGCTCAGGTCATGATCTCACCGTTTCTGGGTTCAAGCCCCACGTCGGGCTCTGTGCTGACAGCTCAGAGCCTGGAGTCTGCTTCAGATTCTGCGTCTCTCTCGCTCTCTCTCTCTCTCTCTCTTGCTCATGCTCTGTCTCTCTGTGTCTCAAAAATAAACATAAAAAATTTTTTTAATTATAAAAAAAGAAATATAATGAGAAGTTTGAAATACTGTAAGAATTACAAAATGTGACAGAAAAACATGAACTGAGCAAAATGCCTTTAGAAAAACGGCATTAATAGACTTGCTCAACAGTTTCACCAAACCTTCAATTTGTAAAACACAAACAAACAAAACACCCTAACTTCAAAGCGCAACAAAATGAGGTATTCTTGAATTACAAAGATAGTTATTAATATAATATAGCAATGGCATAAAGACAGACATACAGAATAAGGAGCCCAGAAATAAAACCATGCATACGTGCATGGTCAACTGATCTTAAACAAGAGTGCCAAGAAAATACATCAGGTAAAGGATGGTTTTTCTTCAACAAATGTACTGGGAAAGTTGGATATCCACATGCAAAAGAATGCAATTGTATTTTTATCTCATACCTTATACAGAAATCAACTCAAAACGATTAGATGTTTCAACAGACCCCAAACTGTAAAACTCCTAGAAGAAAACTTAGGGGAAATCTTCATGATAATTGTCTTGGCAACTCTTTGATGGATATGACACCAAAAGCACACACAATAAAAGCAAAAAATATTCAAGCGTGACTATGTCTAACTAAAAAGCTTCTGCACAGCAAAAGAAACAATCAACAGAGTGAAAAGGCGACCTACGGAATGGGAGAAAATATTTGTAAGCCATTTATCTCAGAAGGGGTTAATTTCTGAAATACATAAAAAACCCCTATAACTAAATAGTTTTTTAAAAAAAGGCTAACAACTTGAACTTCTCCAAAGAAGATAGATAAATGGCCAACAAGAATATGAAAAGATGCTTAGCTTCAGTAATGAGGGGAATTACAATAAAACCCATAATTAGATATTCTATTATACCTGTCAGGGTGGCTATGGTCAAAAAGTCAAAAGACCGCAGATGTTGGGGACGATGTTGAGAAGTTGGAATCCTTGAATGCTGTTGGAAGGAATGCAAAATGGGACAGTTGCTGTAAAAAACATTATGGAGGTTCCTCAAAAAATTAAAAATAGAAATACCCTATGAACCAGCAACCCCACGACTGGATATATTTTCAAAAGAATTGAAGTAAGAATCTTGAAGAGGTATCTTCACTCCTATGTTCAGAGCAGCACAACTCATGATAACCTGTGTGGAAACAACCAGTGTGTCCATGAGGACATGAATGGGTAAAGAAAATGTGGTACATACATAAAACAGAATATTATTCAGTCTTTAAAAAGGAGGAAATTCTGCAATATGTAATAATATAGGTGAACCTGGAGAATATTAGACTCAAGGAAATAAGCCAATCATTGAAGCACCAATATTGCATGATTCCACTTACATATCTCAAATAGTTATAGAGTAAGAGAGAGGAATGGTGGCTGCCACGGGTTGGGGGAAGGGGGAAATGGGACTTGCTACTCAAGAGCCATACATTTTCAACTATGCAAGACAAGTATTTTCTAGACATCTGCTGAACAGCATTGTGCCTAGTTAACAAGGCTGCATGTACGCTTAAAATTTTGTCAAGAACATAGAAGAATATTCCTGTTTTTCTGGCTCACAAAGTAGAGCAGAGACCTCCACCACAGCATGAGTTTAGGAAAGCCTTTGAAAATCTGTGGTTAGCAGGTTTTTCAGTAATATTATTCAGGAGTCTGGGGCATTAAACACAATCTGGGGCAGGGGAATATAATCAAGGAATTAAAGATAATTTTTAAATTCTACATAAATAATGAGCTTTTACAGCTATAGCTGGAACTTTCAATAAAATCCACTGAGAGCTGGCAAAAGCTCAAGCCATAATTAAGAATTCTCAAAGATTAACCTATAAATAAATACAACAGTAGAATTATTCTAATTGCAGCCTTCAGGAGGTCAAAGATAAAACAAAGATTTAGATTGAAACACTCAATTTGTGTTGAATGGGCCTCTAATCCTGAAAGAGCAAAAATATGGGGGCTGTCCTTTTCCACCAGCCAAATACAGTATATCAGCATCCAGTAGGATTGTTAAAATAAAAAAGACAATAAAGAGCGTTGGCAAGGATGTGGAGTAACTGGTATGGCCATACATTGCTGGTGGGGATGTGAAATGGTGCAGTCACTGTGTAAAACAGTTGAGTTTTACACAGTGTTAAAACAAGTTAAACACAGAATTACCATATGTCCCTGCAATACCACTCCTGGGCATATATCCAAGAGAAGAGAAAAAATACGGTTACACAAAAACTTGTCCATGAATGTTCATAGCTGCAGTATTCACAATAGCCAAAAGGTAGACAAAACCCAAATGTCCATCAACTGATGACTGGATAATAAAATGTGGTACATCCATACAATGGAATATTATTCACCTACAAAAAGGAAGGAGGTACTATGACATGCTACAACATGAATGAATCTTGAAAATGTTATGCTAAGTGAAGGAAGCCAGTCACAACACATGACATATTACATGACTGTATTTATAAGAGATGTCTGAAATAGATAAATCCATAGAGACAGAAAGTAGATTAGTGGTTGCCAGGGGCTGAGGGAAGGGGGGAATGGGGAAGTGAGTGTTAATGGGTACAAAGTCTCTTTTTTTCAGGTGATGAATATGTTCTGGAATTAGACAGTGGTAATGGGTGCACAATTTTGTGACTATACTACAAACCACTGAATTACACTCTTTGAAAGGTTGAATTGTATCTCAATTTTTAAAAATACAGAATGTCACAACAGAGCAATCCATGTGATTAAGCAAGGCACAATCTTTGTGACCTGAGGGCCATGAACAGTTTAGCTGTATCCTAGTTAAATATGTTAGACTGCAAATTACACACCTTCTTGTGGCCACGAGTCAAAGATACACTGACCGAGACATCACAAACTGAATGAGAAAGGTGCTATGACATCGCCTATCAAAAACAAAGTGGCCACAGGGTGCCTGGGTGGCTCAGTCAGTTAAGTGTCTGACTCTTGACTTCAGCTCAGGTCATGATCTCAGGGTCATGGGATCGAGCCTCACATCAGTCTCTGTGCTGACCATGGAGCCTGCTTTGGATTCTGTGTCTCCCTCTCTCTGCCCCTCTCCCTTGCTCATGCTCGCTCTCTCTCTCTCTCTCAAGAAAAACAACAACAACAAAACAAAGCTGCCAGGGATTCAGTTGAAAGATTGGATCTATTGAAATCTCCTTTAGGATCGATGTGTCCCAAGAATTCATCAAAAAATATATATTTAAGTAAAGAGCTGAGAAAACATTTTTCTCAAGTACTCTTTGCTGGAGACAGATCTCCCTTTGGGCCTTCAGCACCACAGGAAGAAAATCTCAACATTATTTTTACCTTGAATTAAATGTTTCCAGAATATAGATTTCCTGACACAGTGAGGTACTGTGTAAGAGATTTTGTTCTGTGTCTGCAACATGGGAAAAGGCACTGCAATAAATATGATCCTAAAAGGGCTCTTGATTTCCTCTGTCAGTTACGGGTAGTTGGGAAGAAATCTGTTTCAAGAATAGTAATTAATATTACCAAGAATGCTCGATTGTCTGCAAGAGAAGTGCTGACTTCAGGGGAGAGGGAAAACTCTAACTACAATGAGAGCCAACAAAGGGCCAAGTAGCCAGAACCCTAAAATTCACTCAGAATGTTTTCAGCTTTCCATCTTTTTTTTTTTTAATGTGTATTTATTTTTGAGAGAAAGAGAGACAGCGCGTGGGCGGGGGAGGGGCAGACAGAGAGGAAAACACAGAATCCGAAGCAGGCTCCAGGCTCGGAGCCGTCACCACAGAGCCCGACGAGGGGCTCGAACCTGTGAACCATGAGATCGTGACCTGAGCCGAAAGTCAGATGCTTAACTGGCTGAGCCAGCCAGGAGCCCCTGCAGCATTCCATCTTTAAAGAAAAAAAGATTGTTTCTTTACTACTTATACCCCAAATTCAAAATCTAGGATGACAGCAGGGGCTCTTTATGGATGACACTTGTAGCATGCACTTCTGAGTGAAGGCCTACGTGTGGGTTGGTCGCCCATCCCCAGGGCTTAGCACCATGATTAGCATTTTACCAGTAATATGTCTTAAATTAATGTTGAAAAAACCACCATCTGAAATACTGACCCTCCACCACCATAAACCAGGAATTCAAGACAATGTTGCCTATCTATCTTGCCTGACTACCTTCAAGAGTTGCATAGAGAGAACTTTTACACACATTTCACAAGCTCCATTCTCAAGCATTTCCGTCTGACAGTCACTCTTCCAAGAGCAAATTAAATAACTACAAAGCAACAGGATAGAAACCCTAACATCTTGGGCAAAGGATGAGCTGGGATAAATGAAACGCTTTATTAGCTGCCGCCTGCAGGAAGGGGCTGCTTATACTCTTCACCCGAGGATAAAGGGCTGAGATGGAGTCAGGTGTCCTCAGGCTCAATGGACAAGCCGGGCAAATATGTTTACAACCTTAACTGTCACGAGAACAAAAAACACAGTAGTAACACAAGGCAGGACTGCAGAGGACAAATGCTGTTTAGTCGCAGATCGTGTGTCTAGCGGAGTGGGATTCCTGTGGCTTGTGGCACCCACTTTCTGATAACGAAGGTGCTGTGTAAGGAGCACTACCACACCCTGTTATAATCGCACAGTGTTCACAGAGAGGGCCTCTCCCCGCCCCCCTCCACCACTTACAGGCTGTGAGAGCTCCTGCAACTCATCTAGGCTTCCCTCTTTGTGACTAACAGATGGACTCACACTGCTGGCTCTTAGGATTGTTGCAAGGGTGCAAATAGTTTATGCATATAAAACACCCAGCCCAGAGAGCAGCCAGTCAAAAATGTAAACCCCCTCCTTGGAAGTACACACACGGAACACTGCCAAAGGGTGCCCTTCATCCCCAGCAATTTTTCAGCACATGCATCCTGCTGGGTGAGTCCAAAGGAAGGGAAGATGCATGAGAGAGTGTCCCTGTATTCAGGGAGCCTACAGTCCAGCAGGGGGATGGGTGCTGGGAGCTCCCAGAAGGGCTGAAAGTGGGCAGACCCAGCTGTGGCTCAACATGCGCTTTGCCAGAGTGGGGCAGGTGCCCGACGCACTGGGGCAGGAACTCAAAAACTGGGGTGCAAGGGTCCACCCCTCCACCAGAAAGCGGGGAGGAAGAGCACACTAATCATGACTGAGCAGAAGCCCACTCTACAGGTGGAAGAAAGGAGAGTCAATCACAGTGTCTATCACTAAGAGCTAGGTAAAGAAATGGTCGGTGAAGGGATGGCTGGAGTAATGAATGCATGGCTGAATCCACAATATAATGGAATATGTGCACTTTTTTAGAGGGCTTTTTCTTCTTTGGGGTGTGAGGCTGCCTTTGATTTAGGTTCCACATAATCAAATAGAGAGAGTCATCTCAATGTACCTAAAATGACTTTACGGGAAACCTATCGGCAATTAGGCATTGACCACCAATAATATGACTAAGCTAGTAATATGAGTCAGACACTATATGGAGCGTAACTTGGGTTAAGAGCATAGGATGTGGACTGAGACTGACCCATGTTCAAATTCTGTCTCTACTACTTACTGGGGAGGTAACCTGGGATAAGTTGCTTAACCTCTCCAGGCCTCAGTTTTCTCATCTGCCTAATGGAGAAATGGCAGCTCCCATCTCACGGTGTGGTTTTGAGGGCTCAATAATAAAACATACCTGAGATGATGAGCAAACAGAATGTTTAATGAATGTTAGCCCTTATAATCCTTCATAATAAATCCACCCTGAATCACCTTTAGCTTCATGTGAACTGTACATGAACCTAGAAGAGGAAGAGCACCTGCTCTCTGGTTAATGTACAGCTCAACAAACGGAAAGACAACTGTTAAAATAGTCCTCTTATTAGCCAATAGGACGTAGGTGGGCAGGCTGCTCCCGTCTAAGGTAGAGGCTGCCCACTTTGGAACCAGGTCCTTTCTGCGACAGTACCTCCCTGGAAGCCCTCAACGAAGCAAGTTATTACTGGGTTCTGGGTTCAAAATCTACCTATTTACCCCAAAGAAATGAAAAGATATGCCCTCATAAAGGCGGCACATACATATTCATAGTAGCTTTTATTCATCATAGTCGAAAATTGGAAACGAAGTAACACTGAATGGAGAAGCAAACTGTAATACACTCAGAAAATGAAATGCTACTTAGTGATAAAAAGAATCAACTCTGATACATGCAACAACATGGACAAATCCCAAAAACATGTTGAGTGAAAGAATCCAGGCACAAAAAACACATACTATATAATTCCATTTATTTGAAATCTTATAAAAGGGAAACTGATTTATACTAACAAAAAGCAGATGAGTGGTTTCCTGGGGCCAGGAATTCGGGGTGGTGGAAAGTGGGGTGAGGCAAGAGGGAATTTTCAGGGGTGATGGAAATGCTCTATATCTTGACTGGGGTGGTGGTGGTGGTAGTGGTTACAAGAATATATATATTTTTTTCAAAACTCATCAAGCTGGGTCCCTAAAATGGGTACATTCTATTGCATGTAAATTATACCTCAATAGAGTTGATTTTTAAAAAAACCAATGAGAAAAATCTAACCTATAGTTGACCCTGGTGTGTATATATACTTATATAAATTTATATATGTCTATATATCTATCTATCTATATATATATAGATATTTCCTACATAACTGAAGTATAATTGACCAGTAAAAACTATATATATTTAAGATGTACAATATGTTTTATTATGCATATATTTTGTGAAATGATTACTACAATCAAACTAATTATCATATCCATCACCTCACAGTGGGTTTTTTTGTTTTTTTTGTTTTTGTTTTTGTTTTTTTTGTGAGAATAAAACTTATTCTCTTGGTAAACTTCAAGTAATCTTAGTAAATTTCAAACTATAATTCAATGTTGCCAATAATCACCTTACTGTTTAGATCTCCAGAATATATTCATCCTGCATCTCTGAAACCTTATACCCTTTGACCAACATTTCCTCATTTCCTCTACTTTCTGCCTCTAACAGACTTTTTTAGTTTCCACATTTAAATGAGATCATGCAGTATTTGTCTTTCTGTGTCTAGCTTATCTCACTTAGCATAATGTACTCCAAGTTTATCCATGGTGTCACAAATGACAAAATTTCCTTCTTTTTAAAAGGCTGAGTAACATTCCATTGTATATGTATATTACGTTTTCTTTATGCATTCATCCATTGTTAACACTTAGCTCGTTTCCATATCTTAACTGCTGTGAATAATCCTGCAATAAACATAGGACTGCAAATTATGTCTTGATAGTAATTTCATTTCCTTTGAATATACACCCAGAAGTGGGATTGCTGGATCATATGGTAGTTCTATTTTTAAGGTTTTGAGGAACCTCCATACTGTTTTCCATAGTAACTGTACAAATGTGCATTCCACAAACAGTGCGTGAGGGAGGGTTCCCTTTTCTCCACATTCCTACCAACGCCAACTATCTTCTGACTTTTTATAACAGTGGTTCTAATGGGTGTAAGGTGATATCTCATTGTGGTTTTGACTTGCATTTCCCTGATAACAATGTTCCCTTAACAACGTTAAGCATCTTCTTATATACTTGTTAGCCATTTGTATGTCTTCTTTTGAGAAATGTCTATTCAGGTCCTTGCTCATTTTCAAATCAGGCTATTAGTTTTTTTTTTTTGCTAGTGAGTTCTGGGACTTCCTTATCTATTTTAGAAATCAACCCCTTATCAGATACAAAGTTTGCAAAGATTTTCTCCCATTCTGTAGATTATCTTTCTGTTGATTATTTCCTTTGCTGTACAGAAGCTTTGTAGTTTGATGCAGTCCCATTTGTCTATTTTTGCTTTTGTTGCTGGTACTTTTGGGTCCATATCCAAAAAAAAAAAAAAAAAAACATTGCCAAGACTAATGTCAAGGAGCTTTCTCTCTATGTTTTCTTCAGTTTCAGGGCTTAACATTGAACTCTTTAATCCATTTTGAGTTGGTTTTTGTCTTTTTGTATAAGGTATAAGATAAGGGTCCAATTTCCTTCTTTTGCATGTGGATCTCCAGTTTCCCCAACATCACTTATTACAGACACAATCCTTTCCTCATTGTGTGTTTCTGGCACTTTTCTGGAAGATCAATTGACTATAAATGCATGGATTTATTTCTGGGCTCTCTGTTTGAACAGATTTTTTAAACAGTAGGTCTATGCATATATATACTGAAATACTACAAAACCACAGTTTTATTTAGAATTTATTATACTCTGGGGATTATTCTGAGTGCTTTGCATTTGATTCTTACAACAATCTCTGAAATAAGTACCTTTATTATTGCCATTTTATGGATTAGAATAATGAGGCATTGAAAAACGAGCACTCCCAAGATCACAAAACTGTTAGGTGGCAGTGCTGAGACAGTCTGTCTCTAGATCCCATGATTTTTTTTTTTAATTTTTTTTTCAACGTTTTTTATTTTTTGGGACAGAGAGAGACAGAGCATGAACGGGGGAGGAGCAGAGAGAGAGGGAGACACAGAATCGGAAACAGGCTCCAGGCTCCGAGCCATCAGCCCAGAGCCCGACGCGGGGCTCGAACTCACGGACCGCGAGATCGTGACCTGGCTGAAGTCGGACGCTTAACCGACTGCGCCACCCAGGTGCCCCTAGATCCCATGATTTTAACACTGTGTTGTATTGTTTCCATGTGACACACACAAGTACGTGCAAAACGTGTATATGGAAACATTAACCCACGGTGCTAATAGCATTTCTTTATTAAGTGGCAGAATGTCTGGAGGTTTTAATTTCTTACAATTTCCTAATTTTCCCACAATGATTGGGCATTACTTCTGCAGTTTAAAAGTGGAAATATAATTGTACACCTGAAACTAATATAATATTGTGTATCAACTATACTCAAAATGTTTTTAAGTAAATAAAAAAATAAAAACAGTAATGAAATAATTCATATGGTATCTTATCCATTTAAGTAATAGTTTTACTAGTGTAAAAGATACCTAGGTTTTTTAGGAGCAGATCCCTTTTTTATTTGTATTTTTTTTTAATTTTTTTTAACATTTATTTATTTTTGAGACAGAGAGAGACAGAGCATGAACGGGGGAGGATCAGAGAGAGGGAGACACAGAATCCGAAACAGGCTCCAGGCTCTGAGCTGTCAGCACAGAGCCCGACGCGGGGCTCGAACTCACGGACCGCAAGATCATGACCTGAGCCGAAGTCGGCCGCCCAACCAACTGAGCCACCCGGTTTTTTTAAGTAGGCTTCACACCCAGCATGCAGCCCAATGTGGGGCTTGAACTCACAACCCTGAGATAAAGACCTAAGCTGAGATCAACAGTCAGACACCTAACTGACTGAGCCACCCAGATGCCCCAAGCAGACCCTTTTTTTTCAAAGTCATATAAAGTCTTAAATATAATATACATACATATATATATACATATACATATATATATACATATATATATATGTATATGTATATATATATAATACAAAATTAAAACTACTTGCATAGTATTTTATTAGCATACAATCAGTTCAAGTTTACATTTGTTTTACATGGGACGCCTGGGTGGCTCAGTTGGTTAAGCATGGGACTCTTGGTTTTGGCTCAGGTCATGACCTCGAGGTTGGTGAGATTAAACCCCACATGGGGCTCTACGCTGACAGCAGGAGCCTGCTTGGGATTCTTTCCCTCTCCCTCTCTCTCTCTGCCCCTCCCCCACTGGTGCCCCCCCCCTCCCTTTCTCAAAAATGGATGAACATATTTTAAAAATCTTCATTTGTAAGTTTGGGATGATACCTTCTATTCCATATCAACTTCAGGTTCCAATTCAACAAAAATAATTAACACACACAAAGAAATGTGTGAAGTGATAATAGTTTCTCTTCAACAGCTTGCTGACCAATCTCAAGCTACTCTTCTATTACACTGGCCCAGAAACTTAAGAGAGAACAAAATAATGTGAAGCTGGATCTTAATTTAAAAAATAAAGACTGAATCCTAAGAATACCCCTAATTTAGTGAATTGGAATGAATATCCACCCTATGGTTTCCATTTCTTGTAACTAATATAAAAAGCAGAGACAGAGCATTTCAAATGTACACTGACACTACAATAATAACATTACTGCCACTGTGAAAAACTGACTAGTTTTAATCACTTCACTGAATATCATTCCAAGATATAATGTTCAGACAGCATGCACTGAGCAGTGGGATTAACCCTGTCTCAAACTTAACCAATCTTTAATTAAGGTACATATGAGCCATGGTAGTATACTTGCTTGTATATATACAAGTATATACTTGCTTGTATAATTTTACATTTGCAAAGATGCGCACCCCCCAGTTTTTTAAAAGACCAAGGAAAAAATTTCTAGTACATGTATAATAATAATAATAGAAGTTTTAATCCAAGGAGCACATGCAAATCAGTTAGCCTGATGCCTAAATTACCACAGAGATGTTTTATTTTGTCTCAAAATTCAATATGGAATACTTGAAAAGATGCACATCGTTCTTCAAAAATAATTTGTACATGACACAGCTGACCCTTAAACAACGTGGGGGCTATAGGTGCCATGGTTCCTCCTACCCTGCAGTTAAAACTTAACATATAACTTTTGACTTCCCCAAAACTTTACTACTAATAGCCTAGCATTGACCGGAAGCCTTAACGACAGATAACACAAAGAGTTGATTAACACATATATTGTATGCTATCTATGTTATGTACCGTATTCTTGCAGTGAAGTTATCTAGAGAAAAGAAAATGTTATTAGGAAAATCAAAGGAAGTGAAAATACATTTACATACTGAACTGCATTTATGAAAAAAAATCCATGTAAAAGTGGACCCATGCAGTTCAAACCAATTTTGTTCAAAGGTCAACTGTACTTGAAAATAGTATGGAAGGACTTGCTCTCTCAGATGTGTAGACTTATTATAAAAGCTATACTTGGGGTACCTGGCTGGCTCAGTCGATTAAGTGTCTGACTTTTGATTTTGGCTGAGATCATGATCTCCTGGTTGTGAGATCGAGCCCAATATCGGGCTCATGCTGGATGTGGAGCCTGCTTAAGATTCTCTCCCTCCCTCTGCCCCTTCCTAGCTTGTATGTGGCTTATGCTCTCATGCTCTGTCTCTCAAAACCAAAAAATATATTGATAGTGTGGTACTGGCAGAAGGATGGATGAACAGGCAAATGAGATTCCAGAAACAGATGACGACAGTAAGAAAATGTATTTGATTAACACTAAAGGTGACAACTGCAGAGGAGGAGACAAGGATGGACCTTTGAATTAATTAAACAACCTATCAGATCAATTGTGTGTCCTTGTGATGGTCAGTTTTATGTGTCATCGTGGGGAGGCTGTAGTCTCATTATTATTCAATCAAATAGTAATCTAGGTGTTGCTGTGAAGGCATTTTGTAGACGTGATTAAGATCTACAACCAGTTAGCTTTAAGGAAACTATCCTAGATGGCTGGGGAAGGTGGGGGTGTGTGCACCTGAATTGTTTGAAAAGCCTGCAGACCAGAAGAGAAGCTTCTCTGAACAAATTCCACCCGTGGACCGACAGTTCCTGCCTGAGATTTCCAGCCTGCTTTCCTGGTGGCCTGCTCTGTACATGGATTTTTCTCATAAATGCAGTTCAGTATGTAAATGTATTTTCTCTTCCTTTGATTTTCCTAATAACATTTTCTTTTCTCTAGATAACTTCACTGCAAGAATACGGTACATAACATAGATAGCATACAATATATGTGTTAATCAACTCTTTGTGTTATCTGTCGTTAAGACTTCCAGTCAATGGTAGGCTATTAGTAGTTAACTTTTGGGGACATCAAAAGCTACATGTTAAGCCTGCTCTGTAGATTCCAGATCTGCCTAGCCAGCAGGAAAACCCTGGGTCTAGCAAATATTAATTTGCAGCAAGAAGGGAATGGTTAAGTAAACTACAGTACCTCCCTGATTCGGGATTCTGCAGCCATCAAAAGGATATTTACAAAATGCTTAAAAAACAGCAATGCTTTTGCCATCACTTGAAATAACAAGCGATCATACATTTTTTAAAGCAGTGTATGATTTACATAAAGTTTGAAAACAGGCAAAACTAATCTATGCTGTTACTCTTGGGGAGCAGTAGTGATTAGAAGGAGCAAGGTGGTGGGGTGGTTTCTGGGATGTTGGTAATGTTGTACTTCTCAGTTCTGGGTGCTGGTAACATGGGTGTGTTGAGTTTGTAAAAAACTCTTTGAGTTGACTTGTGTGTGTGTATATGTTACGTAAAGGATATATTATACTTAAAAAATTTGTTTAAGTTTATTTATTTATAGGGTGTGATTGTATCTCCTGGTGTTTTCACTTACGCAGGCCAACAAAGTCTTCTTTTAACCTTTTCTGAATTGAGCTGCTAGCGCTACCAGCCAAGAGTCTCACTCAGGTGCATACCAAGAAGAGGAGAGTACCACAAACCACCCTGCAGAGAGGAGCTTTTTATCAGGACTTTGTGTGTAAGTGCCAGATCATAACAAAAAAGCACACCAGTTTTTAGTTGGTTTTATTATCGTTTAAATTTCCTATAGACAGTGCACGTCAATGTCCATGTCAGGGCCCCGGGGCACACTGCTCCCACTGTCCCCTCCCCCTCTCCCCACTCTCCACCCCTTGGTTTAGTCTGCAAACACAGGAGATGAAGAGCATCCATAGATTTTGGACTGCATATGATCCGAGAGAGACTCAATCCAGTCAATCCATGTATCCATAAGGAACTGAGACTTGGAGAAGAGAATAAATTTGGCCAAGAGCTGCTTTGCAATGGTCCAGAGAGGCAAGAAGAATAAGAAGCAGAGTGCCTGGGTGAGCTGTGAAATGGATGACCAACATGAAAAAAACCCTCAGTGGGCCTGTGCATTTCTGTTGCCATGTCCTCCGCTATCTGCTGGCTGTGGATATAGGTGGGGAATTTTTTTTCCGTCTACTGCTTTCATGTTTTAAGGATTCAGCCACATCAATCAGCTGAAAGGACTCATCTGTTTTTATCCAGACAGATAGTGGCACTTAGACCAGGTCCTTGTCTCAAACACAACTAAACAGCTGGGTTGGAGAAGGAGAAACCTCGTAGAATGGCTGGTGCCTCTTCACACTGGCACGTACCAGCTTCAGATCGGGTGTTTCCAGAAGGGCTTTTTTGGTTGAAAAGCTACATGGACTGTTCTAAGACAGTGCACAGATGTCTCTGAATTAGGGGACCACCAGCAGCTATCGTTTCACATAAGCTGATGAAGGTAACACTTAGACCCTAGACTCACCCCTCCTGGATCACAAAATTAGATGACTGTTTTTGAAACAATAAAATCCCCACTGCATTTCCCATCCCCCCAAAACATCTTTCCCCTTAGTCACTCTTACCCTTGCTTAGTTGCAAACCAAACAGAAAGGCTACTCTTTCTATTTCTTCCAATGCCCTTCCTTGTGTCTTGCTGGGCAATGAACTACTGAAATGAGTTACCTTGCATGATAAGGAGTGGGTAGGAATGGAGCAAAGTACTGTTATTAAGATCTCTTTTCTGTTGAGCCATTTGGACCTAGCAAGGTCCAGCATCTGAAAGATATGGCTTCACATCCCTGCTCTTAATGGAGTTACAGGCTTTGTAAGCTTGGTCAAGTAACTCTGTGCCTTACTTTTCTCATCTGTAAAATGGAGCTCATAGCCTCATGTGGAGTCCAAGTGAAATGGAGGCTGGTTCTCTTGTTAGTGTCCATGGACTGCAGTTATCAGAAAGCCAGATTACTCTTGGCAAAGTTCCTGTCCTACATCTTCACAATTACCCCAACCAGCAACCAAGGCCTAAGGGGTACTCGCTGGATCACTGACCTGGTCAGCAGTAATGCTTGGGCTCAACTTCAGACATCCCAAGTCTCGGACCTGTACTAACGTCTTTTCATGGCTCTGAGCTACATTTAAATTTACCGGAAAGACATAAATTATTATGCCTGGCACAAAACAGGGCTCGTAGAAGATCAGGCTGAAGAACACAGAGAACAACTCCCCCAGCACTGCCCTTGCCCCGGCTGGGGAGGAGGCCAACAGGCCTCCCCTTTGCAGGTGGGAAGCACTGGTTAGGCCTGAGTGCTTAGCAGCTTTCTGCAGGCTGGTATCCCCAACTCCACACAAATCTGCTTTCTTTTTTTTTTTTTTTAACAATAGAAGCAAAGTATTCTGACTCCCTTCCCAGATGGGAGGCAGGAGAGCTGCCCTCTGCAGCAAACCATCCTTTACACAACCTGGAAGACTCTGTATTCCTGGGCCAGCACAGGCTTCTGCAGTTGGAGACTGACTTCTGGGGCAATTTTCTCCTTTGTGTTTTAAGTCTGGAGTGGCCTGAGAAGAAATGCTTCTGTCGTGCTTTGCTGGTTCTGACAGGATGATGGAGACAAGGCCCCTCAGCAGCTCTGTTCTTCATACATGAAGCCCCTCTGGGCCAAAGCTCCTTGGAGCGGTCTCCAATGCCCACACCCTCCAGGCACCATGAAGGTCTCCTTCCCAGCCCTCAAAGCTTTCATTTCTGTTCATTTAACTTCTGTATTTGTGCACACTTTACGAATGCAAAGCATTTGTTCACGGCTGCCTTGTCTCCAGGGCTATGCTCTCTTAAGATAGCAGGGGTAGGGTCTGCTTAATGACAGCAGTAACGCCGGGTAGGTGTGGATGGGTTGTGTGCATGAAAGTCTGGGTGGGTGGGTGGATATATAACCCACTTTCTGCTGCTTCTGCTTAGAGAAACTTGGGTCAGTCACTTCACTTCTTTGCGCGTCAGTTTCCCCAGGGTGAAAGACCAGGCTTCTGTGTTCCCTTACAGTGCTAACGCCCTGTGACTCCATGAGGAATGGGCCACAGCAAGTTAACCTCCACAAGACAGGCTTTCACATGTAAGCAAAAGGGGAAGGCTTCCAAGTATCCAGCTGGCAGTTATGTTACACGATTGTGCCATGCTGTTATCTATGTGACTGACTTCAGATGCCCTCACACCCCCAGGAGGGTTACAGCCCTCCACCCGGAATGGGGAGGGTTCCTGGCCAAAACCCAACTGGAGGTTGAGCATTTCACAACAGCTGAACAGATATTCCCTAGGAAGGGTATCAGGGAGGAACAATAATGTCCATTGCATCCACACTGGGCCTGGTCTTCAGGGGACGTGAAGGGGCTCTGCCCACCACCCTCCAGTGCCCCCTCATTGTCCCGGCCTGTGTTCCTCTGGATTCTGAGCTCAAGGCTCAGGCAGGTCAGGAGTCCCTGGACCCAGCCCCAGTCTTTGTGCTCAGAGGGAGGAGACAGTCTTACAGCAGAGGCAGAGAAGTGACTTTGGGTGGCACAGACTAAGGGCGTCATTTCAAAATGTGTTTCACAAGTACCGATTTTATAAAGATCCTCCTCCTTCCTTCTGTGGGCTCTTTTAAGTCCTTTATTTTAACCTGAAAGGGATCCATGGTGGCAATTAGCTAAACTGATAAGCCTAAATCCTCTGCCCTTTCTTCCAGCAATTAAGAGCAGTTTGCATAGATAATGAAATCAAAATGCACTTACCCTATGAACAAGCAAGTCCATGTTTAAGGATCTCCATTGCAACTACACTTGCAGTTGAGGTGTGAAATAACATGTTCAAGGACATCCAGTGAAAATTTGTTGTAACAGCAAAAGACTGAAAGGAGCTTAAATGTCCATCACCAGGAGACAAGTTAAATAAATAACCCATATGATGCCGTTCTAAGTAGCCATTAAGAAGACTGAGACAGGCATGTCTGTATTTACTGATATAGAAAAATTCCCAAGAATATTCAAGTTAAGAAATCAATATCCAGGGGTGCCTGGGTGGCTCAGTCGGTTAAGCGTCCAACTTCAGCTCAGGACATGATCTCGCGGTTTGTGAGTTCTAGCCCCGCGTTGGGCTCTGTGCTGACAGCTCAGAACCTGGAGCCTGCTTTGGATTCTGTGTCTCGCTCTCTCTCTGCCCCTCCCCTGCTCATGCTCTGTCTCTCTCTGTCTCAAAAATAAATAAAACATTAAAAAAATTTTAAGAAAGATCCCGATGAATGTTTAGACTGTGCTTAAAAATTTGCTGAAAAATGATAATACGCTTGAATGCCTGTGTGACATGAGTGGTGAAGTGTGTAATCCCCAAATTCATATGAAGTCCTAAACCCCCAGTACCTTACTTGGAAATAAGATCTTTATGGAGCTAATCAAGATAATATAAGGTCATTAGGTTGAGCCCTAATTAAATATGATGTGTCCTTATATAACAAAGGGAAATGTGGACACAGACGTGCACAGAGGGAGAAAGCCTTGTAGACAAGAAGGCAGGCATTGGAGTGATGCCTCTAAAAGTGACAGAATGCCAAAGATTGCCAGCAAGCCACCAGAAGCCAGGAGAGAGGCATGGAACATACTGTTCCTCAGAGCCTTCAAAAGAAACCACCCTGCTGACCCTTTGATCCCAGACTCCTAGACTTTGACAGCCCTATTAACTAATGGTGTGTGTGTGTGTGTGTATACTTTCTTCTTCCCACTTCCCCCACACTCCCAAAATATATACTTATATATACAGGGGCGCCTGGGTGGCTCAGTCAGTTGAGCATTCGACTTCAGCTCAGGTCATGATTTCACATTCTGTGTGTTCAAGCCCTGCATCAGGCTCTCTGCTGTCAGCACAGAGCCAGCTTCAGATCCTCTGTCCCCCTCTCTCTCTGCCTCTCCCCTGTTCACATGCATGCTCTTTCTCCTTCTTTCAAAAATAAACATTTAAAAAATAACTATATATACAGGTAAATAAAAGTAGCCTTCTAGAGACTCCGCTCTTCATCCAGAAAACATTCGCATCTTCCTGATCTAACTTAAGGTATCAGTATGCTTCGTTGTCTGGTGCCAAGTCTGATGGATTGTGAGGGGCTATCCATCACTGGGAGTGCTGTCTTGGATGATGATGCCACTGGGCTCAGTGCAGAAGAGTTCATCAGTCAATGAGAATGTCCACAAGGAGCAGGGAGGAAATCTAGGGGCAGGAATTTCAAGCGTCTGCCATCTCTGACCCATGGTTGGGATTTCAGGTTGGTTTGGGGGTGCAGGGGTTAGTTTGCAAGTAATATTCACCTTCATGTAATAGGGAGTCCCATTATGATGGAGCTTTGCTACAATCTAGGGTCAGACAGGTGGCTCCCACCATCATGTGAGATGATGACTCAGCTCATGCCTGAATCTGGGCCAACTGTGTGCAAAGAAATCCTTTTTCCTTTCTGAAGTAAATGGGCAGATGGATA
Source organism: Acinonyx jubatus (assembly GCF_027475565.1). NCBI lineage: Eukaryota > Metazoa > Chordata > Mammalia > Carnivora > Felidae > Acinonyx > Acinonyx jubatus. The sequence goes on along the minus strand of NC_069380.1, from coordinate 117,556,079 downwards.
GTCACTGTGTGAGTCACGAAGCCTGAGGCCCCAAATGGCTGTGCAGATGGAGAAAAATGAGATCCCGTGCAGGAGGCTCCCATCTCCTCAAACGGTGGGGTCTGACCCCTGCATGTGCCGCACCTGCCAGAAAACATAGCTACCAGGAGGCAGTCTAAGCCCCCAAGGCAGAGGAGGCACAGAGAGTTGGTGTGACCGTGGGCACTGCCAGGATCTTGGTCACCTTCCAAAGTAGAAATGATCAGAAACTTGGAACAATACGCAACGTGGAAGAAATTAGAACGAAGGCTGGTAAGTGCCAGGGTCAGCCTAACCCTGCTTCTAAATGTCATAAGAAAACATGACCACGTGTGGAAATCCACACCTGAGATGTCAGCATTTTATAGTGTTTACCGTACTGTTCTATTGAGTGGATCTTCTCTCTGAAGGATAATAGGTAAAGCCTTTTAAACAAGATCAGCTCTTTGATCCCATTGGGAAGTATATTTCCCCAGTCAGTGAACCCAAAATACAATGTGTGTGTGTGTGTGTGTGTGTGTGTGTGTGTGTGTGTGTGTGTGAGAGAGAGAGAGAGAGAGAGAGACAGAGAGAGACAGAGAGAGACAGAGAGAGACAGAGAGAGACAGAGACTCCCTTCAGAGATCTGCTGAGAAGGCAGGGGACCAGGAAAACAGGTGAAGAAACAATACAAGTTCAACTGAAAGACATTTGAGACAAAGGTGAATTTGGAACCTTGAACTCCCCCTTTCATAGAATCAACATTCAAGTACTTAGGCAAAATTATAAAGCTCTAGCAAAGGGCAATGCTTCCCAGGCACACTGGTACTCTGTGGTACTACAGGTACATCATATCCATCCCTTCCCACCACGGCCAAGTTCAGTGCTGGCAGCACAGATCACCAGGACAGAATCCTGGATCTTGAAAAGCATACCATGTAAATACAGAAACAACTACAAGACAGACTCGTAAGTTATAATAATGAAGGCATAGAAGACATGCTCTGGGAGTCTGGAAGAGAGAGCAGACCGGGAGATGTCTGAGCTGAATGTGAAGGGTAGGGAGGAATCTTACAGTGTGAAGAGGAGGAGAAAGAACAGTGCCTGCCAGGACAAGACCTTGCTCAAAGGCCCTCCAGGGAAGGAGTTAGGACCAGGCAGGGCACCGGTGAGCACTTTGAGATGCTCAAGGGCACGGTGTTCAGGGCAAGATGAATCTGGAGGGGTGAGCAGGGATTGTGTGGTAACAGGTGCAGGTGCCACTCCTGAGGCATTGGGAGGCCGACCCAAGCTCTCACCATGTGGGAGAGTAATCCTGTTTCCTGCCTCAGAGGTAACCTTGCCCTTAAAGACTGAAGCAGAGTGAAGTGGATTGGGGAGGTGGTGAAGGGAGACTAACCAGGGTGCTGCTGACACAGCGCCCCTGCGAGCTCACAAAGCCGGAGCGTCAGCAGGGAGGGCATGAGGAGGAAGATCAGAGGGAGCGACGCGGCATGTGGAATGGATAAGACCTCCTATTTGGTAGGGTTTGGAGGAAAATGACGGTGAGGTATCTGACTTGGCTCATGCCATCCCCCCCCCCCCCAAAGAGAGGGGAGACAGTAGGGGTGAGGTACTGTTTAGGAAAGGCTGAGTCTGAGATGCCTGTGGGTCATCTGACTAGAGAGGTCCAAAGGGCAGTCAGAAACACGGGTGTGGAGCTTGGGACAGAGATCTGCTGGAATATCTTTCTGATGACACAGTCCTGTGGGGAAGTGCCGTTCTGACACCCTGGGTGTGGTCTCACGGTCCGCACAGCGGGGCAGCTCTCTTCCCCTCACTCCGTGTGGGGGTCAGGATTTGCACAGGCCAGTGCCCTTGGCAGAAGGTGAAGGGAAAACACGTTTCACACCTCTGGGGCCTTCCCACAGCACTTCCCTCTGCAACCATGTTTTCCAGGTGAGGTGCTCACTCGGGATGAATTCTTGCACATCACACAAGTCTTAAGGGCCCTGGGTTGAGCTAGCAAACTGGAAGCGTGAGGTGGGAGAGGAAGGGGAGGAGGCAGCTCCCTGCCCCCAGGGCCTACTGGCATCATGAAAATCACCACTGAAAACTACTGGTGACTGGTATCATCAGAAGATAGGCCGGCCAGGAGAGCTAACGGAGGAGGAGAGAGGCTCCAGCAAACCTTATCAGAACTGTTCCGATTCTAGATCATTTCTTGTTTTTTAATGTTTATTTTTGTTTTTGAGACGGAGAGAGACAGAGCATGAACGGGGAAGGGTCAGAGAGAGGGAGACACAGAATCTGAAGCAGGCTCCAGGCTCCGAGCTGTCAGCACAGAGCCCCACGCGGGGCTCGAACTCACGAACTGCGAGATCATGACCTGAGCCGAAGTCAGACGCTCAACTGACTGAGCCACCCAGGCACCCCTAGATAATTTCTTTAAAAAAATTATTCATTTCTTTTGAGAGACAGAGAACCGGGGAGGGGCAGAAAGAGAGAGAGGGAGACAGAGAATCCCAAGTAGGCTCTGTGGTGTCAGCAGAGCCCAAATGGGGGCTCAGTCTCATGAACCGTGAGATCATGACCTGAGCTGAAATCAAGAGTTGGATGCTTAAACAACTAAGCCACCCAGGCGCCCCTAGATAATTTCATAATAACTTCATTATTTTGCACCTGAAGATGCTTTCATTTGCTTGGACATAAAACCTCTGCCATTTGCACTCTCTTATTTACTGAATGCCATCCCTGAGTCTGGTTCTGTATTACAGTTATTATCCCCATTTTATGGATGAGGAAAATTGGGGGCAGAGTGGTTAACTGACCTGCCCCCAAATTGCCTATCTGGTGAGTGGTTTATCTGGAATTTGGAACCCGTCTGTCTGACTCTAGAGGCTGCCCTCTTAACCATAAAGCCACAGGCTCCCCAGCACATGTGTAAGATTGATGTATTTTATGGCCCTTTGTACTGCTAAAAACACTCTCTTACATTTATGTCTCCAAATTGACAGAAACGAGGCCAAGACTAAACCTTTAACCTGAAATGGCTTTCTACAGAGTTCTCTGGGGCTGGAAGGTAGACCCAACATCTGGGACACTGCAGTCCCTTCTGGAGTTATGAGCCTAAGACATGGTCTTAGAGAATACCCCACTGGCCTCTACCTCATGCAGGATGCACTTCGTGAAGCCTACATTTCCTCTAAGACCGCACATGGACCCCGATCCTTAGACCACCACTGCCAAGAGGAACTGAAACGAAGTGAATCACAGAAGGCGGGTGGGCAGTTACATTTTGTACTGTAAGACCAGAAAGTGCTTTCTAGCAAATCTTCATGTTGCTTTTGTATACATTTTCTTTTTGTCTTCTAAACTCATCAAAACAGATTCAGGGTTCCATTAATATTGTTAACTGATATAACAACTGTAAGAGCTACTCATCATTTATTACATGCTGGGCACCTTTTTAAAAAACATAATTCAGACTTACAGAAAGGTTGCTAAAATAGTCAATCTCTGGACACCATTCACCCTGTTACCTCAAATGTTAGCAATTTACTGTATTTGCTTTCTAAACCTGATCTAGAATGATCTATCATTCTAGATCTATCAATCGTTTTTTCTGTATCATTTAAGATGCCATAGATCTGATGCCCTTTATTACTAAATATTTGTGTATATTTCCTAAAAGCCTGCCTAAAAATTCTGTTTCTCACAACCATACTACAATTATGTAAATCATATTAACATTGATGCGATATAGTTACTTAATTGATAGCCCTTACTCAGATTTTGCCAATTGTTCCAAGATTGTCCTTTCCAGCTAAAGAAAATCCACAGCTAGGTGTTGCATTCACTCGACATGTCTCTGGACATCTGGAGTAGTTCCTGAATCTTTCTTTCTATTTCATGACATTGATATTGTTGAAATGAACAGCCTAGCTTATTCTGTAGAACACCCCTCAGTTTGGTTTGTCTTTCTCACGGCAAGATCCAAATTACACGCTTTTTTTGGAGTTCCACAGAAGACATGATGAGTTCTTCCTAATGCCTCATAGAAAGGACAGGCTATCAAATAGTCCCAGTAAAAGGGAGTGTCTGCCGGGTTTCTCCACTGTAAAGTCACTATTTTGTCCTAAGATACCATGAGATTATACAAAAGCTCTATGATGAATCATCCATTGATGATTCTCGGCTGACTCAAATATTATTGTTATGGTTGCCAAATGGTTACATTCTAATTCTGCCATTCCTTCTACAATTCTTACTTGGCTTTCAACTACAAAAAAGAACTTTCTTATATGTCTTATTTGTTTATATCAGCATGGACTCATGAATTCTTCCTTCATTCAGTTTTTAGAATTCTTTACTATCAGTATGTATTTCAATACTCAAACTGTCCCAGATGTTTGTCAGGTACTCACTGAATTCTTAAAACAACTCTATGCAGTGGGGATTATCATGACCACTATTTTGCAGACAAAGCAGTTGAAGCTCTGAGAAATGAATTCCAGCATTTAATCGGTGGGGTCTCCAAACTTTCTGTGTCACATGCCTGGTATACATGTACATATACATGTATATATATTTCCCTCCTACTCATCCTGATGTTTTTGCCATGTAGGAGTTAGGAGTTATCTCCTCCCTTCCTATTTGAAGATGAGAAAACAGGCTCAGAGAGGTTAGGTGCCCTGTCACAGAAGCTGTCATGAGCATTCGAAGGCCTGTTTGTAATCCCATCTTGGTTTTCATTGACCACATTGCCTCTTTATGCTGTTTTTCCTTCTGCAAGAGGGATACTTAAGCATCTAGTCTTTTTGCCATTTGTTCAAATCTATTTAGGACAGAGGTAGTCAAAGGAGACACTGGCATTCTTTTTTTTTTTGCTAACACCCTATATTTGTAACAATTTTTGTTGTGGCCGAAAGCCACCCTGATTCTAACCAGCACCAAAGCAGGGAAGTCCTAGAGGTTTACATCTTATCAGAATCCCTGCTGTTCTTGGTTTATGGTAATTGAGTGACTGAAAATTGAATCTCTTAAACCGAATGCATTCATTCCAGCATTTAAAGGAAAACTGTGGTGAGATCTTTCATTATACAGTCACCCTCTAGTTGATCGTCTGCATAATATAGATTTTTTCCATCACTGTGCTTGGGTTGACCATCGTACAGGTGGCCATTAGAAACACAGAGTCTGGCCCTAGACTCACCAAATCAGAATCCTTTGGATTTGACAAACTTCCCAGATGTCCCTGAGGCTCTCTGAAGTAGGAATGGATGAGCCAAGGCCTCTGGCCAAGCTTTGTTCCTGAGGCTCATGACAATATTGGCTTCAAAGCAACAATGTCAGCCTCAGGGCCACTTGACCCTTGCCTTGCCTCTTGCCCTCAGCAGTCACCACAGGAAGTGGGATTCACCAGTTGCACTGCCCTCAGGAATGAGCCTGGGGTGGGGTCCTGTCTCCTCCTTCTGGCAAGAAGACGGCAGCAGAAGGAATGAACCAGATATTCTGATATACACAATCTGTACATAGTTCTTGGCAGCCATGAGCCAACTTCTGAGAAGCATCTTTGAGGGGGGTAGGGAACCAACCCCTTTTCCAGGCTCTGGCTAAAACCAGTGCAAATAAACAAAAAACAGCTGTTGACTCACAAAGCACTGCCTGCACTTAGGAACCGTTACTGTATCCCCAAACCAAAATCACTGCGAAGTTACTGACTTAACTCCACATGGGGTACTGGTCGCTTCTCCCTAGCTCTATGCTCGTCACCCCTCCTCAGGCTGAAAGACGGTCTAGGCTGCAGGCGAAGCCACATACAGATGTCACCTATCACCGATGTCACCTCTTAGGAGACCAAGCAGTGGTGTGCTAATCAAGGTTTCATTACCAGCTCTTCAGGGGACGCGCTGATTGGGAGCTTTGGAGATTTCCATGGTGGGAATGCTCCCATCATGGCCCATTTCCAGCTACCAGCAGTTGAACAGCCAGTTCACAGGATTCCTGTATGTCTAACGATTGCTCCTGTGAGCTGGGAAGAGCCGGCGGCAGCAAGCAACAATCGTGAGCATAAGATTTCATGAGCTTTAGTGGGTGCTTGTGCAGGGAGGGGTGGGCACCACAAGGATGACAGAGAGAAAGGACAAGTTGGTGCTGGATGGTCAGCCCAAGCCTCTGAGGAAATCCCTGTCCCCCCTGCTGCTCAAGATTTGTCCACTGTAGCCTTAGTGTCTGAGAAAGTCAACATGGCAGAGGGCTTGAGATTCTTCACAGACCTTCCGGGGGCCTCAGGTTTGCCCCGAGGAGAAAGCCAACGGAGGGAACACTGGTGGAGGGAACAAGTGGGCACAGGAGGTAGAAAGTCGCAGTTTCTTTTGGGCTCTCCCCGAAACACAAGTGCTTTATGTGTGCGTTTTACAAGCGATAGGAAATGCGAACAATAACAAGATATTAAGTTTGCCTGTGGAATTAGCAGATCATGCCGGGCTCTCAACCATCCTTTCTAACCCTTGCTGGAATGGGAAATGGGTACACACACCACCCTCTCTCCTGCTGTGAAGAAATGTGAGTGGGTTCCCTGGTCCAAGAGCTGCAGACTGAGTAAAAGCCCAGGGGCTGTAAACTCTGTATCACCATGTGACATGGGGCCTACTCATTTAACTGCCAGAACCTCTGGTCATGCCCAGTGCCAGCTGGGACCCATCATGGTTCGAAGCGGGGGGGTGGGGGGGGTGGTTTACTGGTAGCCAGGAACAGAAAAGAGGCAAACTGATCCAAATACCACAATGTGTTCATTGCAAGGATGTAGGGATCATGTGGTATTCTATAATGGCATAAGGTACATTCAGGTGCTGCAGGAAGATAAAAACCTGTTCAGGATTGAGGCAGCTTTTCTCCCTGCACCGATCCTCTCCCTCTGAAGACAGGTCTCCTGGTGTCTTTAAATCTGTACCCAGGACAACACAGCCACGGGTCACAGCTTGACATCAGGATGTCTCCTCTCCTGAACACATCTCTAAGGGCAACTAGCCTTGGAGGTCAAATTCACAGGGGCGAAATTCCGATTGGCCTACATCATGTGTTTAAGCCAAGCTGAGTCATAGGACACTGCATTATGACAACTTTGGCTTAGGTGTCCGCCCACGTGGAGTTCTTATGGCCATGACTGAAGAAGCAAGAGGGGAGAAATATATGATATGTAAAGATGTCCTTCACAGGGGTGATGGACAGAAACTCAGGGCCAGAAGACGCTGTCCCAGGACTAGTCAGCCTAATGCAGTAATGGCTATGGAACAATGTAACAAATGTCTAGATGATTTCTGAGGACAGGAAATTTTATCAAGTACATTAAAAAATGTCATTTCATTGAAGGGAAACAACCTTAGAAGGTATGCATTCTCAGATCCATTTTAAAGATGAAGAAACTAATACTCAGAGAAGATAAGGATTACCTTAAGGTCCCAAAGGTGGGAAACAGCAGAACCAGATTTAATGTCAGATCTTCTGACTCCAAGTCCAGGGCACTTTCTTCCTGAGAAAGGATCAGATAATCAAGTGGGAGACAGGAATGCAAAGAAAGAAGCTTTATCTAGAACTCAGAACTTCAGTTGTGAGTGAAAGAATTCAACTCAAACTGTTTTGAGCACAGTGAGAATTTATTGGCTTATGTAACAGAAAACCTCAAGTGCATCTAGCCCTACGACATGGGACGTTGCTTTTCTTGGTCATTCTTGACGCACACTTGGGCTGCCCAGTTCCGAGTCAGACTCCCCCTCTAAGGAGACGAGATGGCCACAGTCCTCATGACTTCAGATGGAGAAAGAAGAATCTTATCACAACAGTCTACAAAATCCAGAAATTGGTTGTTCTTGTACTTAATTAGGTCCTGGCTTACTCCTAAATCAACCAGTTATTTAGGCTGGGTGCATTCGATGATGATCTAGTCTGGCCAGGGTCACAGTTCCTCCACTGGATGTAGGCTTGATGCCAAACCATCCAAACCCATGGAACATGAGGGCAGGGGAGGAGTGGCTTCCCAGCGAAAAAATAAGGTGCTGCTATCCTAATAAGGAGAATAAGGAGTGATAGCCAACAGGCAAACTCAACAGCTATTCATCTTGGGGTGGGAAAAGCAAAGGGCACCTGAACCTGAGTTAACCTCAGAAGCACAAACAGAGAGCCCCCTAGCACCTGGATGTGGACATAACCGTAGATGATCAAGAGCTGGGGCCTCTGGGGCAACAGATCCATAAAGGAACATTGGAGAAAAGATCCTGGGGCCATACTGGGAAACACCGCGAATGCCAGGGTGCTTTTTTGTATTAGGCCACGAGAGCTTCTGAAGTTTTTTGATCAGGGGTGTGCCATGGTCAAAATTTGGAGGAGAAAAAAACCTTGAACATTTTTAAATGTTATACATAAATGAATACCTCATCTTTTGTGGACCAAGAGTGCTCTCTTTGCCTATGAAGGTTGTCCTGTAAGATCTGGAATCACTTTATCTGGAAGTCCCTGAGACAAGAAACCTGTGTGCACATCCTGGAGAAAGAGCAGCAGCAAGGTGTCTGAGTCTGATTAGATACACCCACACTCCCTTTCAGGGCCTCCAACTATGTAGCCCTACCCCAAATGGAGGTGAAGGTCTGAGGTCTGAACTCGGTGACTCTGGAGTTTCTCAGACTCACATTCATGGGATGGTTGAACAGGTCTGGGTGTGGCCCCCCAGGCGTGTGAACATCTTTCTGAACTGAGGAGTACTTTATACCATCCAATTCTACTTCATGATTAAGCACGATTTACTGCCATTTTTTAATTATTACAACTGACTGGGGGGTCGTTCATGAGAATCCTGGGGTAAAATGTCTAAACACTAATGCACCATTGGGATGGGCCAAGTAACGACTTGAATCAGCTAGGGGTGGAAGAGTGTTGTCAGAGGTCTTTCCTTGTTCTCATGAGATCCAGTCACGGCTTCTTCTGGTCCAGAACAGAGAGCAGACATCAGAATTTAAAAAATAAGCTGTGCTTGGGGCGCCTGGGTGGTTCAGTTGGTTAAGTGTCCTACTCTTGATTTTGGCTCAGGTCATGATCTCATGATCATAAAATCTAGCCCTGTTTTGGGGTCTGTGCTGGGCATGGAGCCTGCTTAGGATTCTCTCTCTCTGCCCCTCCCCAACTCACGTGACCGCTCTCTCTGGGGAAAAAAAAAGCTGTTCTTGCTGAGTTCTGGCATCAAGACTTCTCTTGGTGAACTCATTCCAGAACTGGTCAAATTAGAACAGTGTTTGCCAATTTTATATTGCAATTAATATTTCAGATCTTCTGCTTGTTCTCCAAAGCAACTTTCCTAGGAGGTACACTATTAAAATCTCAACGTATACTTAACATATAAGTATGAGGACTCTCACGTAAAGACGAGTGGCAGACAGAGTTCATGTTAAAATGTCATCCGAGGGCCAGGGAATGGTACTTATCATGCTTCCCTGATACTATAAATATCTGTATGACCCAGCTGTGACCTGTATACCTTGCCCCAGGACAAAGTCCTGGCGGTGTGGACTTAACCAGGCCCCGTGCCCATTCCTTAACCAACCAATCACTTTGGCTGGGTGGATTTGGTGATCTCATGGACCAGAACAGGGCCACCAGTTCACAACTGGATTAAGGGTTGATGCCAGGCCACCCAAACTCATGGAACCCAACTCCATGGTCCCCAGAGGAAAGAAGGGGTATTGGATGCCAAAGGGGCAAAAACAGAAAACACTCCCTGGGGTGAGAGAAGTTAAGGACATCTGAGGGCAGGAGCTGCTGACACCTTCTTGACTGGGGATAGCGTGGGAGTTAAGAATGTAAGCTGTGGGGTCAGCCTGCTGCGGTTGTCTCTGCTCTGTTACTCATTAGCTCAGTGACTCTGAACAAGTTACCCAATCTAATGCTTGACTGCTTCATCTGCAGAAGAGGGTAGCAACAGCACCTATTTCACAGAGTTGATGTGAGGATTAATAAGACGATGCCTATAAAGCCAGGAGTACAATGGAAGTGCTCCGTAAATGACACTTAGTCACTATCACCTCGACATACAACAGCACCATGCCCCTCACTATGCCCCCCTCTATGAGTAGACCTTAGTGGAAGTCAGGTGCTGCCTGTATCCCATGAGAACTCACCTGTTGTCTGCTTCGAGTTCTCTTGCTGTCTCGTCTCTTTTTCAAATCGCATTAAGCTCAAGAGGGGGTTAAAATGTCAAGAAGATTCTCTATTTTTGAGCATTAGCAGATCAGGCTAGAAACGCTGACTCTCCCACAAGACACATGCTCATGGGATTTCCCTGGCAATCCTGTAAGAGCCCAAAGGTCTATCATCGGCAGCTGGATCAGGGTGGGGAGAGGGACTGCTTTCAAATTGTTAAATTTTAAAAAATGTGCACACTACGTATTTCCAGCCAACAAAACATGGCTGGGTCTTCTGCAGGGGCTGCCTCCTTGCAGTGTCCTCAAGGAGGATGGGATCAGCCAAAGACTGCAGCTGGAGTCCGTGGGGCTACCCAGGGGTGTCTGCACAGAGCTCCAGAAATGGGGAAACTATTCACTCAAGATGAGTGAAAAAGGGTTCCTAAGAGAAAAGAAAGTTTTTAATGAAAACATATCCTGCTCTTATTCTAGCCAATGCAGAACCAAAGCTGAGTGTTTGAAGGAGAATGTGTTGCCAGAGCCCTTTCTGAAGGGCTCGCTGCTGAAGAGGCCATAATGAGGCTGTTGATGTCGGTTGTTACAAGGGAAGATGCTTAGGTAGGGGATGGGAGAACCAAGGCAAAAAAAACAAAAACAAAAAAACAAAAAAACAAAAAGAAGGAAAAGCTTCCATGCAATTAAAAAAATGCTGACACACTTATGTAAAATCATGTGTGTATACCTATAAAGAAATTTTAAAAAATCAAGAGCATATGGACTCTAAACGCACACATATGCTGAAAGCTCCACCACTCCCTGGCTTGTGTGACCTCCCTCATCCTCAGTTTCCTCATCTATGAGATGGGGGTAATTATGGTACTTCACTCACAGATTTTGAGGATTCAGGGAGGTAATGCACGTAGAATAGCGTCCGGCACCTAGTAAAACAATAACACATATTAGCTGATGCTGTTGGTCATCAGGAGAAAACAGAGGCTAACGCAGGGGGTGGGTGAGGGTGGACAGTGAAGCCTAGTTTTCCAGTAGGCTCCCATCTCCTCGGGCTTCAATCACATTGAACTCACCTCTGGCTCTCTCTCTCTCTCCCCTTCATGCTTTGGTCCTTGCTGTCCTTGAGCATGGGACACTTCTCCAATGGACTAGATGCCAAACTCCTCTCCACCTTTTCAGATCCCTCTCCAACGTGACTTCCTCTGTGAAGCTTTCTCTGGTACTTCTCTCCCAAACAGAAAGGACCACTCTGCCTTGGAGCCCGGGACTACCTTTCACACATGGTGTGGTAATACCACATGGCAAATGTGACTTCTCTTATACTTGCCTGTCACTGAGACCAACTGTGAGTCCCCTGAGGACAGAGGCTAGTTCTTACATATCCTGGACTTAGTAGCTCCTGGTACCTAAGAGATGGTCAAGAAGTGTTTGCTGAATGGAAGCACAGAAATGGAGGGTGACTTCTCTGAAAAAATGAGGCCAGTGGTTCTCCACTCTAAGGAAAAACGGAAAGGAAATGGACATAAGCTGCATCATGGGAAACTTCAGTTAGACACAGAGAATTCCCTTAGTGAGAGTGTTAAATGTCAGACCAAATTCCCAGGGGACAGTGTGGAATTTCCTGGAAGTGTCTTCAGATAAGAATACTTTTTGGGTGGGGGTGATTCTGATGTGGCTTTGCTTGAAGGCAGGCCTTGAGCCTGGTATGAAGTTCATAAAACCACCCAGCAGCAACTCAGATGACAGTGAAGGGTCGTTGGCTCTTGGTCAGCTGGTTATACAGATGGCTTCTTGTACCGAGCACCAGCGAGCGGGCTGGGAAAGAATGTGGCTGTGTGCGCCTGAATGGAGGGTGGGAAGTCCCCCTCCACCAAGCCTAAATCCCAGGACAGGAGCAAACGGAGTAGCTTGCCAAAGGTCACCAAGTCATCTTGTGTCCAAGTAACCAAGTCTAATGACACCCAACTTCTTTCTTTCAATAAGAACTGTCAAGCACTATAGGGAGGAGGAAATAGAGTGGAAAGCAGTGCTTTTAGGCTGTCACTTGGTCACCAGCCCAGCTGCCAGGCCCCGGGCTGGGTCCTGGGTAGACATGGGTGAGCAAGACCTGGTCTCTGTCCCTGCTGAGATGTTTACTAAGAGGAGGATGACACCAAACATCTTACGATGGAAAGTGAGTTGCTTATAGGCAGAAAGTACTACGAAGGAGCAAAATGGTGTGTGAGAGGAGAAAAGGTAGGAACCGACAGGCTACCCTTTATTGTCATGACTGCATTGCATCTAATAAAGGTGAGGCAAGCTTCTTCACTGAGAAAGGTTCAGAGAAGGCAGAAAAAGTTCATTTAAAAAACATCTTTCTGCTAACTTAGGAAAACAGTTTCAAAGAGGAGATAGAGGCACAGCGTCAGAAAAACAAATTTTTAGTATTAGGGTCGGCACAAGACTTGGAAGGTAAAATATGATTTTGTACCTAAAGCCCCAAATGAATTCAAGTCTTGACTAATTTGCCGATTGGCCTTGTGAAGGCTTATTACCTACCTGGGTTTTAGCAAACAGAGGCTGGGGCCAGCCTCACGGGGTCAATTACGGGAGATGGGATGCATAGTGTGACAGGTTTGCTAAGCGCGGTGGGATAGAGAGGGATGCGGTTTTGATCATTTCTAATTAGAGACTTCCTGCTTTGGCCTCCACTGCCTGCTGCTGCCTGGGGGTGCAGGGTGGGGATGGGGGTGGGGCACTGTGAAGGATGTAGCCCCTCCTAGCACACGGATATTTGAGCCCTCCCAATGCAGGAGCCTCACTCACTTACTAAGCACTTACTCCACTGGCTAGGGAGAGGCTCCCTCGGCTGCCACACAGGCCCAACTGGTGATCCTGCATACCCCAGCATCATTAGTTGCAGCTTAGCTTGGTGTTATTAAAAGCAGGGCAAGCCAGTGACACTGACACATTTGGGTAGGAGAGATGTGTGAAGATTGAAAGAATTGAGAAAAGAAGGAACTAAAGCCCGGATTTAATTCCTGACAAAGCAGACATGTTTGGGGTCTAAGCAAATCTTTCATTTACTTCATTTCAAGTGTCCATCAAGCCCTTTTGTGACCAAGGTGCTCTTACAACCAACCATGCAGCCAGAGCTAACAAGTGAAAAACACCAAACCAGCCACAGGTGTGATGCAGTTTGTGCTCTGAGAATCAAAGTGAAAATAAAAACCTTTTGTGGGAAAGACGCAAAGGGTGAAGTGATTGCAAAGTCTGTTGGAGGGACCAAGGACACAGGTAACACAGATACATACATCTCATGTTCCCGATGATGGCCATCAGACACACGTGTGCCACTCAGAAGGTCTCACCTGGGTGTCGTGTGACCTCACGCATGTAGGAGGCTTCAGATGCTTGGAGAATTTTCCAGGGCAGGTGTAAGCTCAGAGATGGCAGTGCTGCAAAGCTGTGCTGTCCCCAGGGGGTAAGTCAGTGCCTTCTTAAGTAACAAATGAGCACAGTGTAAGGCGTCTCATGTGTGACCCACACATTCAAGAGGGCACCCCCTCAAAACCAGGCACTAGGAGAGCTTCCCCCTGCCTTCTCCTTGTGAGCCCTCTGCTCTCCCCACAGAAGCTGGGAGCCAGTTGTAAAGCTGGGTCCCAGGCTGCAGCTCTGAATGTGTCTGGCAGGGACATGATGAATGAGAAGGCTCAGTAATAGGAGCTGGCCTGGGACATGTTACAAGTTCTAAACAAATGCTCTACAAGCCTGTGGGACACACCCAGCTGTGTGGTAGGACTGTCTGTGTGGTGGCTCTTGGATTAGCCCACATTGTGTTAATGAACTTCCACAAAAGACCTGATTAGAAAATCAAATTCAGGAAGAATAAAAACAATTATGTCTTCCACAGGAGGCACAGTCGAACACATTAAGTGGAGGGGTACCTGGGTGGCTCAGTTGTTAAGCGTCCGGCTCTTGGTTTCGGCTCAGGTTGGTGAGTTCGAGCCCCGCGTCGGGCTCCGCACAGGCAGTGCAGAGCCGGCATGGGACTCCCTTTCTCTTCCTCTCTCTGCCCCTCCCTTGCTTGGGCTCTCTCTCTCAAAATAAATAAATAAAAATTAAAAAATGTTAAGTGGAAGATGACTTGTTGGGGCTTAATTTGTTCAACATGCGTAACAGTTCCTCCTCAAGTTCACTAGCATTAGACCTTTCCTAAAGGAAATAGAGCTCCCCAAAGCAGGTCAAAAATCAGCACTGTAGTTATTACCAGTAAACTGCAGGAGCTCAGACCTGGGACCTGTGAGCAGGTCTTCACACTCTTACTTGAAGAAACACGAAAATACGTATCATGCCAAAACTTTATGAGAAACTCCAGAAACAAACGTGCCACCAAATGGAAAAGTCATTTAATTCAAAAATCATACTTCCACTCGTTTCATAAGGATTGTCACATAAACCAAGCAAATGAAAGAAAGCCAAGTTTCAGAGGCCACTCGACAGGAACCGTATTGTCTTTATAGATAGCCTTAGCGACGCAAAAGCACATTTTTCAAAAAGCCTCAACATGGCAAGACTATTATTACTAATGACAGGGAACAAGTTCTAGTCTAGTCACAAATTACTTTTTAATGACAGAATTGGATTTTACACAGCAGTCAATATTCAATACTGAACTGAAGTTTAAAACAGTGCATTTACGGTTTTAAAAAATTTAAAGTGCCACTTTTAAGTACTTTATTGATATTATATCACACAGCACTTTGCAGTATACTCAAAGGTAGCCTAAATTATGAGTTAAACATGCAAACAGTTTCTTCTCCAAAATATGGACAAAATGTCTTTGAGAGTGCTTGTGAGCGCTAGCCTAGTATTAGCGACTACAGGTTTAGGAGTTTGATCTGTTTTTCAACACGACTTTTAATAAGTGACTAAGGGATATAGCTGTAGATAGTAACCATTTGATAAATACGAAGTTTTAAAATGGCACTTAATTTACATCTTTTGTCATTTTTATAGTCAACAGCCTGCCGTTTCTCTAACTCCCAACTTCTAACTCTTAAAGGCTCCAAAGGCTCAGCAAATGCCAGCTTATGGAAGAGTCTGGATCTTTGCCTATGTAGATGTGTGCTTTACATACACAAACACATACTAATACGCAGATGCTTTAGAATCAACAGAGGAACTTCTTTTCACAGGTATAAGGTTGACCCTGGCTTCCGGATACCCAAGGTAGCTGTCTGTAGGTGTCTGTCAGGACAATTTTGTAGAAAGGGATGTACAATGTCTTGACCTCTCTGGGACCACTCCAGGTAAATTTGACATTTTGATTATCAATACTCTGGTTCTGACTACGCTCAAGAGAATTTTCATATACTACTAACTGCTCTTCTTATATGGGACTGGGACTGTGCCAAGCCTTTGCTCCCTACAGTATTCCACCTTCTTGAAAGACGTTTCTGTCTTGTAGTGTCCTGGAAAACTTTTACGAAACTATTAGCTGCAAACTTCCTCTGTGATGTATTTTTCCCTATTAAGAACTATATTTATTTCTTGTAAAAACAATCCTAAGATCTTCAACGTGGTTCACCTTTTACTTTCTGTCTGCTCCCGGCACTACTTCACATCCAATACCTTTTCACCCAAGAATACAAGTGCTTCCATCAGGAGACCACATGTGAGCAAGGGCTGGTGGCTCTGAAGGACATCTGGATTCTCTACATGGTCTCTCCCTGTGCTGTGAGAAGTTCTTCAGTTACACAAGGACCGTAGGCGGCGAAAGGAAAAAAGCTAATTATTACTTGTCGGAGTCTTGTCTCAGGCATGCTGTAGGATTGTGCAAGGTTCATTGCTCTGCTGGTGTCATTTTGATGCTACAATTACAGACAAGTGGTTCAGCACCCAGCAGATCAGCGTGGCTGCCAAACGCATTTGAACACAGGATACATTTTTTAAACACCAGCAAAGGGTGTGTCAGAGAACACCCAGTTGACTTAAAAGACATGTGGGGCAGGGTTGTCTAGGTAACTGATTACCATCAAGTTTGCCAGAAAATGACAGATAACTCGGAACAGAATACCCAGGACATTCCTTTTTAAGTCAGGGAGCTATTTGGTTTCTTCAGTGGTGGCTACCTACTTGGGTAATACGGTTGCTCATCAAACATTCTGCACTGCAACATGCTGTGGGTACCATGGTGGCCACTGCTTTACCTGGGACTCCTGTGTCTGTAAAACTGTTGGTCCCAACTTGGTTTTGGCAACAGAAGCCAGAGAATGAAAGGTGCCAGTAAATAGTCACGAATAAGGGATCAAATTACCTTTAGCCAATTATTTCTGTCTCCCTACCCTTCAACCATGGGTGCTTTGGCAGTCTCTGTAGTCAAGACGGAACTTCTGGAGTGACTGGAGTTGCTGTTGTCAGGAGACCTAGGTCATAGAAGGATTTCCCTCTGAGCTACAGGAATGCACGTGCAACCCTGGAGTCCTGGAAATGCCTGAAATGATCTTGTCACTAGCATGGCTCTGTCCTGCTAATGCCAATCTGCCAATACTTGATGGCTTATTTTCTTTCTCTTTGCCTCTCCATCCAAAAGAGCACTCAGCAAAAGGAGATGAACTAGAATTACACTGAATTTGTTTGGTCTGGCAGAGGTAAACACATAATGGCTGCAGAAATACTCAAACATTAAGTGAAAAACTGGCTCCAATTATAGGATATTAAGGAAGGCTGTGCTATGCAGGGTCCATCTCTATACACTGATTTTTGAAAACAGAAGAGAATATCATCAGTCTTGAGCAAGTCAAGAATTTACTCGCTTAGGGGCAGGGATTTGAAACTACTTCTTTCACAGCATGGCCTTCTGCAGCCATGGAATTCCTTGAGTACCCAAAGGAGGAGGGACAGACTGCTCATATGCCCAAGAAAAGATTCAGGCTCTGGATGCCTCATCCCAGGGCCTTACAAAAGAAACACAAGGTTCCTCGGAGACCTCGGGGATCTTGGTCCATAGTCCTCCACTCCGGTACCTAGTTCATTCTTCTCATCTGCCCTCAAGTTCCCTATTCAGCAGAATTAGGGGCCGGGGGGCAGAGATGATAGAGAAGGTAAAATCTATTTTTGGTCTTCCAATTCCTTCCCTATTTGTTGGCTCATATTCTGAAAGGTTTCTCCAGTTCTGTAGCAAATGGGGAGGAGGTGAGCCTGGCTGGGGAAAGGAAGGAGAGCAGCCATCTGTCACATGCCCAGCATGGCTACAGGGAAGCTGGGAAGGGGTCTACCGAAAAATGCAGGTTGGCAACAGCTCCATTTCCCTCCAGCTTCAGATCAGGGCCAATTGAGGAGGGAGGGACAAGCTTCCGAGCAGTCGAGCTGGGGCCAAGTGTCGACAGCGATGCTTTAGCGAGGAGCTCCTCAAATCAGGGCCTGGGCCTTCTGCTCCCCTAAGTTAGCTCTAGTTAAGGTTCCAGTGTGGCAGGTGACAATTCGAAACGACAAATGTGTTAACAACAATATTTTGAGCTCTTTCTATTTAGGACGCACAGTGGCACAGAGTAGGCTTGTCCCCTCAGGCCCCGCTGAACAGACCCTTGAGCTGTCCAAGGTCTGCAGGGAGTAGTGGAGCCGGTTTGTGTATTCTCTTTCTTCTTGGGTTTGCAGTGAGAGCTTTCCCGAGTCCTCTCTTGGTCTTATCCAGTCTCAGTGCTTATTCCCTGATTCAGTGGTAGCGTTTTGCTTGCTGCTGGATGAGGTCCTGCACCACCGCTGTGTAAATCCTTGAGCTGATGAACGGAATCACCATATCTAAAATTTCAAACCATCTCTAAAGCTGTCACAGCAACCTCTATCCCTCTGTAGAGTTTTTCTCTTATTTTGGGGTTACAGGAAATGTGAGATGAACAGGAAGGGAAGTATTTAGGGGAAGGGAAAGCAGCAGTGTACTGAGGACCAAAGATCCTAAGAAGCCAGTTTTTCCTAGAACTTAAGACACACGCAACATTTACAAAATAGCTCGGCCTCATGTATACAGCCTTAAAGATGTTCCGAGGAGTTAGATATAAGGAACATGCAACTATCCCAACACCTTCTGTCCTGACACCTTGGGGTAGCAAGAAATACACCTGAGAAGAAACATGGAAAACAAAATCTAACTCCTAGCCCCACCTATGTGAATCCTGAGCTGCTTCATAATACCCAGCAAGAGTTCTTTGAAACATTCATTGCCTGAAAATGTTCTTTCTCTCTCCAAATTCAAAGCCCAAGAAAAGCTCAAAAACACATTTGCATAAAGAAGACTGAACACCATCAGTGAGTCATGCCCACCAACCAGAGCCAGCAGAGAGTGTATAGAAATGTTTTCTCCTTTCTCAAGGCCAGAGAGGGGATGACTTTCCCCAGTTGCTCCCTCATACACACACCTCTTCAACAACCAGAGCTTAAACGTATGGAGCGAGAGCGACTAGCTTCAAGAGTATCAAATATAAAACTTTGCCATATAATATTTCAAATCACTCTATTTACAAGTTTATCTTTAAAAAAAAAAGTAAAAGATACAGTAATTCAACACAATTCAAGTTTTTCTCTTCTTTAAGCTTCCCTAAACAGGAATTCCAGAAGCGGGGAGCACTCTGGAACAATGCTGCCATTCCGAGGGGCTCCTGGGGAGCCTGACGGTCCATCAATTTGGAGTCTGTCTGCCCAGAGTCACTCTTGCAAGGACATTCGAATGCAGAAGACACTGAGAACTCTGTTCTTTGAAGGCCAAGTGAATGTGAAATGTCCAGGCCCAACTTTCCCACCCCAGGTAATCTTCCAGAAGACCCGGCCCCTTCTGGACCAGGAAACTCTCTTTCTCAGAAGGTACCCATTCCATCTTTCCATGCCTCCTGAATCACAATGGCTTATACTATTAGTCTTGTGCCTCAAAAGCCTGAGAAACAATTCCCTTTTTCTGAGTGGCAGTGAACACATATGTCCTTTAAAACTACAGGCCACAGGGTTAGCCCTGAAATCACCCCTGAAAGCCACCAGGGCACCAGTGCTCAGCAGCGCAGGGTACTGCCACCGGGCTGGTCAGTGAGGGACTACAGGCATGCGAGGTCAGGGGAAGGGACGGGAACGGGAGACCATGAAGGAACAAGTCAAAGGGAGGATGTCACCTGTGGAGAAGCAGTATACTGCCCCCTATAAAGCATGGAAGAACAGAAATATTAAACCTGTATGTAATTTAATCTCAAGAGGTTACTAGAGTTTGCTCCAAATATATCCTGATGCTGCTGAAATTCATCAGAAAGGGAAGAGTTCCCAGCTGCCATTCTGTCTACCCCGAGCAGACCACTCTAATTCCTTGCCCTTCTGCTTCAGGTTGTTGGAAAACCATTCAAAAAATGACCATAAAGCAGGGAGAAAAAAAAATATCATGCAAAAAGTGTGTTATTTTTTTGGTTTGGTTTCAGAGTAGGTTGGGTTGCCGTGGTTACGAGGTGATGGCAGAGAAGTTCCTAGCTTGGGAGGGGGAACGTGGGGTGTGTGTGTGTTCCCCTTGCAAGAGGGGACTGAGCTGAATTCTGCCGATACTTGGCCGAGGCTGCCTGGAGATGGTGAGAGATTGCATTTTATGTAAACAGTGCCGTAACCCCTCTCTCTCCTGCATGCAAACAGACAGACCCAGCTGCCTGTAGCACTGTGGGCCTCAAGTATTTGGAGGTGGGGTAAAGAGAGTGTCTACTGTAAACAGAAGCAATGGGCCCAGCCTGGGTCTCAGAGCCAATGCCCAGCCCTGCCAGACTTAAGCTACACTGAATGCTCTTGAGGACTACTTACATCTTTCTTACTTCCTTTCTCAGAAGGTTGGGGGTTTGGATGACTGCTGAAACAAATGAATCCTCCCTATTTAGGGCGCTAAAGGAGAGGAATGGCTTTGCCAGCCGTTCTCTCGGTTATCAGAATCAAATGGTCTCCACTGCTGATTTCCTTCTGTTCCTTGCAGTATCACCGCATGCCAGCTGCCATGGTCATGGGGATGGGTGCTCCAGAGTTCACAGAAACATTTGCGTTGACAGGTAGTAACTGAGTCAGTCACCCTGAATTTCTCAGTGGCAAAGAGAAACGGCCTCCAACACTGCAATCAGCGGTTGTCATGGATACCATGGAAAGCTCAGCAGGTCTGCTGGGGCCCACGGTTAAAAGAACTCCACGTAGTTCTCAGGGATGAGGCCAGTCTTTCCGTTCAGAGTCCCTTCCAACCAGCCAGGCTCCTGAGATGGATGAACTGTACAGGAAGAGGGAGAGAGACAGCGAGAAAACGTTACAGATAGGGGAGGTGGTGGACGTGTGAGAGAACAAATGAGCGCAGTCGCCTGTTATGTTACATGTTACCAGGACTTGTTTAGACCAGGGGTTCTTAACTTCTTGTGGGACATAAGTGTTCCAATAAAGGTCATTCTGAAAGTTCTCTATAACAAAAAAAAGGGAAATAGACACAGCCATTCAAAATTTTGCATACAATTTTTGGAGTTTCGTAGACTTTCTGAAGTTGCTGGCTTAAACTATTAAGAGGTGACAGATTTTTCCTTTTGCGGTTAGAAGTCGGTTATGGTGTTCCATCCATAAATTTATCTAACCATCCGTCCATCTATCCATCCATCCATGTACCCATCTATCTACCCAGTAATGCCTATGACCCAAGTGGAGTGCCCATGGAGGAATGCTAAGAACTAGTTTTTAAAGGTATCTAGTATGCATTTCACTAACCTAATTATGCATTTTACTTTCCCTTAAATCCTTACCCTCTGATTCTAATCTTCCTACAAATCTCCCCACCTTTCTTTGGGCAATCTATGGCCTTTGAATAGCCCCCTCTCTGTTCCGCCCATACCCTTTCTTATTTTTCTTTCCTGTTCTCTAGAATTTTCCTCCCTCCTCCATACAAGACTCAAGGCTGTCTTCTTCCTCTTTCTCTTGTAACTTTCAAAATTTCTGTCTCTTTGATTTTTCGATATCCAAGAAATCTACCCCATTTCTGTGCTATCACAATCCATCTTCATGGAGACTACTGTGATACTGTAAAGATTACATAAAATCCAATTGAGGCTGCAAAGTCCAACAGCAGGAAGAAAGAGAGAAGGAATCATGGGACCTGGAGATGGCAGGGGCACAGTGTTCATGCTTGTGGACCGGCAAAACACAAATCACTCTTAATGGGAAAGGCAGTGCATTTGCTCTTAATGTATTAGGAAAACTCCAATTTTCTGAGATTGTTCGTAAAGAATGAATTTTCCCCTATTCCCTTCCTAGGCTAATTAAGTGACTTCCTGAGCTTGTTTTAGAAAAGCATTTCCACCCCCAATGCTACTACATAACTTTAGTTTCAGTTTGTAGGAAAAGCAGCAAGAACAGAAACCAAAGGAAGCAATGGGCAAGCAGCGAAAGAACACACACTGAGGCTTCAGGAAGGTCAGTGTCAAGGTAATCTTGAATGCTTCTTCAGGAAAAGACAAGGTCAAACATCTATCAGTTGGCCTCCAAAATGCTTACATAATTTCCTATCAGTAGGCTTCAGGAATAAACCAAAAATACTAAGGGTATTTTGGATTCATGACATCCACACAGAGGAGTCTGGAAGAGAAGAGCATGGGAGAATACAACACAACTTAAAAGCAACCTGGTCTCTCCAACGATGAAGCTCTCTCAACTTATCCTGAAGATACTAGCACCCAAACACCACTGCCTTCTGCCCAGCCATCCAGCTGACAATGTTAATTAAGATCACTTGAATTTTTTGTACCTATAAAGTGATTATAATAAAACTCCAGTGCCAGGAGCCAATATGGAGAAAGCACTCAGCAGAGAGCCAGAATTTGTCAATAGGAGATCCTGTATCATTTGACCAGTCATTTGGATGAGTCAACAAGGCTCTCTACTGGTAAAATCTTGGTGAGTGCCTGATCTCAATACCCACTGAAGCTCTGGAAAACCTCAAATGTTCAAAAGCAAAACAAACAAACAAACTCACTCCCCAAAATAAAAGACCTAGAAAGAACAACCAACCAACCAACCAAATACAACAAAACCAAAATAAGACCCTTCCCAGTTTACAGCAAAGCTCCTAGTTGAATGGTTATTCCACTGGATACATTGAGTCTCTCTCTTTCAGACATTCTCCCTTCCTGGCCAGCTGTTCAAATGCAGCTCAGGTGCTGAGGTGCTAACAGCTAAAAACATTAAAAATGGGATTTGCCAAGTAAGGGATGAATGAGAGAGGACAAAGGAGGCCCCTCCAAGCCGAAGAACAAGAGTTAGGACAGGGGACAGTGAAGCCTTCTGGTCAGACTGCTGACTCACTGGGGGCTTTGAGCTGGGCTTATTAAGGCCTGGCATCAAACCATGTGCATCCAAATCACCTGCACGGTTATTAAAACTGGGCCGCATGGCATACCTGTTAAAAGAGAATCCCTAGGAGTGAGGCCCAAGGATACGTATTTTATTTTATTTTTAAAGTAGGCTTCCTGCCCAATGCAGGGCTCCAACTCATGACCCTGAGATCAAGACCTGAGCTGAGATCAAGAGTCGAACACTTAATTGACTGAGGCACTCAGGTGCCCCCAGGGATCTGTTATTTTTACCTTAATCACAGAAAGGTAAGGGTTATGACTTTTCTGTGCCCAAATGCCTCTGGAATGAGGGTGGTCATAAGAAAGTACAAATTCTCACCTATGGATGGAGGAGGGGAAGCAACATCAGATGCCCTTTGCCCTGCTGTTGTCTTCTGTCTCCCCTCCTCCCACTTCTCGACTCTGCTGAAGCCCTACCTCCTTCAGAAACACCAGCACGGAATCCAGTCTACCTGTTCCCTCTTTTCTCCAAACTCCTGGAATGCTCATAGCACATTCCACACCTTATTCACGGGTCCTGTTAACACTGTTCAAATGTGTTATGCATTGCTTCCTTTACTAGTTTTTTAGGATGTTTTAGTCTGTACTGTATCACTCAATATTCTTCAATGACTCCCCTCTGACTGTCAATTATGATAGAAGCTAACACCTAGAAATAGTGACTGGGAAGCAGCCACGGGCTGCTGAGGTTTGGATATGCGTCAATTTCTTTGATCTTAAAGATCCTAGCTTGTATCTTGGTATCCATATTTCACAAATGAGAAAAT
The DNA here is from genome assembly GCF_027475565.1 of Acinonyx jubatus. NCBI lineage: Eukaryota > Metazoa > Chordata > Mammalia > Carnivora > Felidae > Acinonyx > Acinonyx jubatus. The sequence goes on along the minus strand of NC_069380.1, from coordinate 117,532,781 downwards.
TAAGGGCCAGAAAGGTAAATTAATTTGTGCAGGATCACAATGGTATGACTTGAATCTGAACGCAGTTTCTTTGACTCCAGAGACCAAGCCCGTTATGCTTCTAATTCAACCAGAGAATGTGGTCTTTGGGGATAAGAATGATACATATACACATACACATACATATGTACATCCCAAGTGGTGGGTCTTTTGCTAAGTGCTTTGCCTGCCTCATCTCTTTTCACCTTCAGAATGACTGTGAACTCAGTTCTGCTATTATCCTCATTTTACTGATAAGAAACTGAGGCTCAGAGATGTTGAGCATTTTGCCCCTAAATACACAGCTGGCAGATGATGGAGATCGATGTGAATCCGGGATATCTGACCCCAGACTCTGTGGTCTAACCACTACTGCTTTTGCCTAGCCCAAAGCTTTGGATATTAACAGTGTTCGTATGCACTTATTGAGCTGAACTGAGCCCATGCCCAACTTTCTGAACTACACCAGTGTCCAATGTGCCACATAAACACACGAAGCACTGCAGTGAGCTGGCTCGGCAGCTCTCCAGCCCAGCAAGCAAATAATACAAAGCAGCTCCTGACGTGGATGTGCTTCCTGCCAAGCATTTTCAGCTTCATCCATCTCTGCTCCATACACCCCTGTATACACAACTCAGGCTCTCTCCTTTTCCTTTTCTCACTGTGGAAAAGGAACAAGCATGTGACTAAGGTCTCTAGTGGCTGGCTGTCCCTAAGGGAAGAAGCACTGGCTGGAAGAGGCACAGATCCCTGTGTAGGTGAATATATTTACTCATGTAACAAGCGTTTATTAAGAACCTACCCTGTGCCAGACACTAAGCTAGGACCTTGCACACAATACAAAGCAAGCAGAAAAGATTCTGCTCTCGGAAAGGGGCAATGTATCAGTAAATAAGCACATAATTTTAGGTAGTGATGAAGGAGGAGAAAGAGACTGGGATAGGGATGTGGGTATGGGAAGGAGCTCAAAAAGCTAAAACCTAAATGATCTAAAGGAGCTAGCCAGGCAGTGGGTAATGCAAGTACAAAGGCCCTAAGGTCGGGAAAAGCCTGCTATGATTTCAGAACAGTGGTCTGTAAATTTTTCTCAAAGAACCACTCCGTAAATGTGTATCTCTACTTAATTCTGCAATTGTAGCACCATGGCTAACATGTAGACAAAAAGGCATGGGTAGCTATGTTCCAACAAAACTTTATTTACAAAAACAGGCAGTGGGCTGGATTTGAGTAGCAGGTCATAGTTTGCTAACCCTAGCAGAGAACATAGGGAAAGTGTGCGAGGCTGCAGCATATCAAGTGAGGAAGGGAAGGGCCAGGGGGCAGGAACAAGACCGTGGAGACGCCGATCAGCAATTCTCGGGGGACCAGGAGGCCACTGGGATAGGTGAAGGAGAATAACATGATGCGATTTTCAAACATCGCTCTGGTTGCTGCGTAGGGAAGGGTTATGGGGGCAAGAGTGGACATGACAAGTCTGTGTTGGCAGCAGGTGGAAACAGCTGGGTGAGAGATGGAGGTGGCTTGGGCTTGTGTTTGGATTTGGCAGTAGGCACGGCCAGGGAGTCCAAAAGACTCCACTGAGGACCCTCCCCCACAACCCCACTGGTAGAGCAACCCATGATCCCCTGGGAGGATGCTCTCTGTCTCTGAAGGAAACCTGGGGCAGCCCAGAGTGGGTCTTGCACTCATGCCGGATCCCATACTTTGGCAATGAATGGATCCAGCCCATCTCAAATCTTGATCAAATTGTCCCAAGAACCAAATTTTAGTGAATGCCGTGTGCATTTTCCAGGTATCACTAATCACACTGCCATAAAATGACTAATGTTCTTGGGAACACGAGTTATTTCTCTTTCTCTTTCGTTACTAACTAAGGTGCTCTTGGTGAAAAATGCTATTTCCTAGTAGGCTGGCAAGGGCTGACAGTGGAGTTATTTCCGAGTAATGCACATCCATTCCCCACTGCACAAAGTCCCAAAGCCGACTGAACAGCACAGCTCACATTTGCAGCACAGGCCCCTGGAACCCAAAGGCTTGGAGATTAATCATTATGAAACAACAGACTTTCCCCTCAGGGTGCCCCTCCTTCTTCTTCCTCCTCATCCCTTCTTCTTGATGCTGAGAAAGACAACACACACACAACTCCCTAAGCCTGTCATTAGGAAACTTCCTTCCAATTGGTCTGATGATTCAATCTGACAGCTACAGAACATCCAACTTAAATGGCTCTTACCTGAAGTCTCCACCAAGAAACTAGCAGGAGACAGAACAAGGGAAGTGATCTTTGCCTAACGTGCTAACTGTTTTTTCTCCCCTAATGCCCAGGTAAAGGGAGGGGGATAATGGGGTATATGCAGTGTTTTCTAAAAATCGGGCATGATAAATATCACCAGCCAAACCAATCTAAACAGAGGATTCACATGTTGTCAGATGGAGGCAGGTGGCAAGGTGACATGGTACAATCCCTTTGTAAGAACACTCTGGCAGCTCCTGAAGCTATTAAACTGTGTGATCTAGGGGGCCCCTCCCCCACCTAGGTCTATCAACAAGAGAACAGCAAACACAGGTCCTCACAAAGATCAGTACACAAATGTTTACAGCCGCATTACTCCTAACAGCCAAAGAGTAGAAACAATCGAAATGCTATCAACTGACAAATGGATAAATAAAACGTGTTATACCACAGGAGGGAAGATTACTCAGCAGTAAAATGGAAGGAAGTCCTGACGCATGCTACATACAACAGGGATGAGCCTTGAAAATACTATGCTGAGTGAAAGCAGCCACTGACAAAAAGCCCACATGCTGTATAATTCGGTTTACATGAAATATCCAGAGCAGGCAAATAAATAATGACAGAAAGGAGATGAGGGGTTCCCTGGGCTGAAAGGGGCAGGTCACGGCGTATGTGGAGCATGACTGCGGAAGGGCACACGGTTTCTTTTCGGGGCAATGAAGATACTCTGGAATTAGATGGCAGTGATGGCTGCACAACTCTGAATCTACTAAAAAACCATGGAATTGCACATTTTAAAGGGGTAAATTATATGGTATGTGGATATCTCAATACAGTTGTTTGAAAAAAAAATACAAGGAGGCTGCACTCAAGAAAAAGAGTCACAAACAAGATGCACACACATACACATACCTTTTGAGAGTTAAAACCAACTCTGTCCCTGAGATCAGGGGTCCTCTCTGCAGTCACAGTGAATGGCTGATAGGAACAAGGCAGTCCCTTGCCCACAAGAGCAGTGAACTGGAGTTTAGAGGACAGACTTTAAATTCTGGATTCACCCGTAAATGTGGCAATCTCTCAAATCTTGCTCCTCTACAGGCAGAAGCCCCACCCCTGCTGACAGAGTAGGACACAGAAGCCTATGCACGCGGCCTGCTCTGGTTTGTCTGTTGTGAGATCTGTGTCATGTGATGGCTGAGCTGTGACTCTACCTAGGGGCCTATTCGGACCGGGCACGCTTGTCAATGACATGGCTTTGGACAGCCTTCAGGGGACCAGCTTCACCTCAGGTCACCCTGATTACTCCAGCTGCTGACAGGCAGGCAGCTGGGATAGCTGTTGGTATACTTTGGTATGCAAGGCACCCCGATGAAAGTTAATGGAGCAAAGGTTTAATTAAGGACAGTGCTTTTTGGGCTTGGGGAACCATAAAGGAGGACGTGGGCCCAGGAGGTCACATACAGTTAAGAGCTTGCCCCTGTCCCTACTGGCTCAAAAGGTCCAAGTGTGACCTCTGTGGCCTGTTCCCCAGTCGGTCCCCCATGCCTGATTATTATCTCTGCCACGGTGAATGCAGGGGCTGGGCACACAGAGGGGGCAGTCCCTTCGTGTGTGAATGCCATCAAGGGTGTCCCCAGGAGTCCATCTCTGCTCTGGCTTAGAATGTGACGCTGGTAAAGACAGCCACGACTCAGAGAGTCAAGGTGTAGTGCCTACTGCCCAGCCAAGAGCCAGGTCTGGGTCATATCAGGGAAAAACGTAAACACATCACTGTGAACTGTCAGAACAGCAGGCCCTTTACCTAGGACAGGCGAAACGATGACAATCATCCTACTAACACTGTTGAATGCTTAATATGTGTTGAGTACTAAATATATGATGTGTGCACCACTCCACTCTTCCTTGCAACCGTCTGTTACCCTGGTATGACAGAAGTGAGGCACAGAGAGGCTGTCACTGCTTCAGGTCACAGAGGCACAAACCAGGACTTGTGCTTTGGTGGCCTGAATCTAGAGCTCAGGCTCGCCAGTGCTACGTGGGGGCCTTGGCTGCCCTGTATTTCTAGGTCTCAGGCAGGTGGCAGGAGGTGTGATCTAGGCCAACGTGAGGCACTCAGCCCTGAAGGGGAGTGCTTGGGCAACCTGCACTCACTCAGCCTTACTCAGGAAATTTGCTACCACCCCACCTGAAGTCAAGAAGGCACCCCTAGAAAATGTCCACTTCCTGAAATCAGGCAGCTGCTCTGGGCTCCTCCTTTGGGCAAAACAAACACACCCTTTCACCCAAGCATCCACAAAGACGAACCCTAAAGGAGAAGTTCATCTGGCAAAAATCTCAGCAATAACAGAGACTCTGGCTTTTTCCCAGAAACATGATTTTCTCTTAGGTAAATGGTTATGACAAGTCATGGCATCAATACTCACTTAAAAAAAAAAATACTGCCTTTTTCTTGGTTTAGGGAAGAAAACAAACAAAAAGAACCAGGAAAAGGTACATCGAGTAAGTACTAGTTCCCAGTTCTACGGTGCAGGTGCCACGAATCCAGTTTCACACCAGGACACCTGAGCAGGACAGCTGGCAGTCTGCAGAGAGATGTGACTTAGAGTCTACTCTACACTTCCCAACAGTTCGGGGGAGGGCACGCAGGGGTGCAGCAGGGCTCATTGACACAGAGGTCCCCGGGTACCCTGCCATCTCAGAGACGAGCCTCACCTCCTCTGGAGGGTGAATGCCACTGAACCCAATGAGAAATTCTGTACCTCAGTCTCTGCCCTGAGCTGACTACTTACAAGACTCCTGTTCTCTGCTCTGTTATCTTCTACCCTCTGTACAGCCCCCAGACTCTCAAAGTCACTGCCAAGTTGCTGGGCTGAGTCCTGTGCAGGTACAATCCACTTTTAACGTCCAAAACACTTCCATGAGGTTGCCTCCGTCAAAGTGAAGGCTTCAGTACACTGTTCTCTCTTGACAATGCCTCCGCAAGTCCTGCTGCTTCTCGCGTATTTTGGGAAGAGACCCCAGGGAGCGTGTGCGCGCGCACACGCACGCGCGCGCGCGCACACACACACACACACACACACACACACACAAACACACACACACCCTTCTTTTCAGTCTTACCCATTCAATGAGACTGTCATTTTTTTTTTAGGTAGGAACTTTGAAAACTGCAGTTATTTATTAGCTTCCCCCCTCCCCCCGCCACCGCCCAGATCTGTGCAAAGGGATGAGAAACTCACCATTGTCGAAGACTGTGCCTGCTGTGAACGAGAGTTCTGAGTCATGTTCAGCTTTGCAGGCATATAAGGCTTTTGCCTTCCGGAACGGTGTGCTGTGTGAAAACAGAAGTTTATTTAGCAGTATTTTTAAACCATCTGAAAGCCCCAGATATTTAATCTCTCTTCTTCCCCTTCCCTGCAAGCCACCTAGTTATCTCTTGTGGCAACAGCCTGACAAGACAGCCAGATGGCAAAACATGAGGCGGAAGAGTTGCAAAGGTCACGAGAGAAAAATGAGAATTATTCAGAGAAAAGCTGTAAGCCCCGAGAAACCACACGCCTTGTGGGGTCACCTCTGTGCCACGTTAAAACTCTGCCTAGGTGTCAGGACACCTGAATGGTGGGAATGCAGGCTGGGACCCACTTTTGGAGCAGGAGTACTTTGGGAAAAGGGTGGTGGGGAAAGGGCTTCCTACTTGCTTTGGAGAACACTCCCAAAAGACCTTGTTGAAAATTGGCAATGCTCAGTGAGTCAAAAAGCAGAAATTCTAACTAAGCCATTTTTCGGCTCTAGGCTATGGGCTGACATTCGCTCTCCCAGATGTTACTTATTTCTCTCATTGGGCTGGTGGAGCAGGATTCCAGAGGTAGAACTCCCCGACCCCCGGGGTAGGGCAGGGAACAGACAAGGTGTGTGTGTGAGCAGTTACGTGAACGTGTGTGGGGAGCGTGGAGAGGAAGAAGGGGGAGGGAACATGACATATATAGGTGCATCAAAGTCACCAGGAAGCTCTTAACAAATGCAGATATCTGGATTCTATACCAACCTGCAGATATAAATATAGTCATCAGTATTTTTGAAAAGCTCTTCAAGTGACTCTAGTGTGCAAGAGAGCTGAGAACCACGGTTCCAGAACAGGGGTTGGCAAACTCTTGCTGTAAATGGCCTAGCAGTAAATATTCCGGTCTTTGTGGGCTGTATGGTCTCTGTTGCAATTACTCAGCTTTGCCTTGTGTCATAAAAACAGCCATGGACATTGTGTAAATGAATTCGTATGGCTGCGTTCCATCAAAATTTTACTTAGAAAAAACAGGTGGTAGGTTGGATTTGACTGAAGGGCCACGGATTCCTAATTCGTGTTCTGAAGAGTAAATTTTAAGAAGTGATAAATCCTATTACCACCTATCAATCTTTGCTTTGATATCCAGTAGTTCCAAATGATCAATGGACTTTTCAAGGGTCATAATAGAAATGACACTTAACAGTCAAAGTTAGCTCTTTATTTGCTAAAAGTAATCTCTTCTATCTCTAAGACCTCTGAAGAAGAACATTTAGGGGCTCCGGGGCAGAATAACAAAAGAACAAGTAGGTCCTCTGGGTTAAGCAACTATTCCAGGGATATAGTATTTACTTTAGCTACATTTGACTAACAGAAAGCCTCCAGGAGTCAGTGGAGCCAAACATCCTGGGGCACACTGATTTCTAGTGGCCAAATGAGGTTTAGCTGAGGAAGGGCTGGTCTCAGGTAAGCCCAGACAACATCAGAAGAGGCAGAGGTCTTGGGTCATCACGGAATTGGTACTTCTGAGTCACCAAATCCATCCTCCCTTTGGAAAAGAGGAGCCATGGATGGATGGACACCTACACTAGGACCAGGCATCTAGAACTTCTAGTCTTGGCTCCATGAAAACTGAAGGAGATAGCTTCAAAGGTCTGCTGTGCACAAGGATCAGAATAAATGAGTATCCAGAATTTGTTGCTAGGCACAGTTTACTGTTCTTCTTCCTGGCCTTCTAGTAGCCCAGAGATGGCAGCCAGGTGGGAGAAAATTGGGAAATGGGGAGAAAATGAAGTGGGTCTATGTGGAATGAAGGAAAGAAGAGCCATCATAATTCATTAGTTTCAACTGGAAAACAGCTCTTCTGGGATAATTGTCATTAAAGTCAGAATGGAGTCTGGGACAAGGGGCATATTCTGTGATCTAAGTGAACCAAGTATGCATATTGTCAGCAAGGGCCAAACATCCATTGTGCAACTTTCCATGGAGGGGAAAAATGTTTGTTTTGGTCTTTGTTTTTGAGGCAGTGGGAGCTGAGAGGAGGAGTTGCCTGGTTGTAGAAAGTGATAAAACAGCCCAAACCCCATATTGGCAGGCAAGGAGAGCCAGGGAAGTGGAAGGAGAATCCGGTTGACATTAGCCAGAGTCACTATCCCTTAAGGACAGGGCAACAGGAGGTGGGTGAAGAACAGAGACTGGGGGCAAGAAAATCAAAGGCGAGGGAAAGATCATCTGAGGCAAGGCTCTTCCAGGGGATTCTCATAGAGGTTACTTATTAACTTCATTAAATAAAGGGAATGGGACAAAATGGGCAAACCAGGGAAGCCAACTGGGGTAATCTGGCAGAAGAGAGCAGAGGGAATGGTCTCAGGTGCTGAAGATTATTATTCAAAAGGAATAAATTTTCCACTAATGTTAAGCTTTGGGAACTGAATAAAGTGACAATACAATAACCCATTAAAAATAAAAACAAAGATCAAGAAAGGGCCTTGCTTTTTTCTGAGATTAACAGTTGACTGACCATTTAGGAGAGGGTCTTTTCTCCTGAGATGTCCTCCCACTGCTGTCCCTGGGACTAGGGCCACCAAATAAAGGATAAGACACCCAGTTAAAAAACAACTTCAGATCAGTGGGAAATGCTCTTTTTAGTCTATGTCCCAAATAGTACATGGGACATACTTATCATAAAAAACAGCATTTGCTGTTTACCTATAATTCAAACATAATTGGATATTCTGTATTTTCATTTTATTTGCAAAACATTTGCCAAATCTGGCATCTCTATCAGGGGGCAACTCTTATCTTTTTAAAAGCTGGTCAGCCCAACCAGTCCAGTGTCCTATGCCATATTCACTGTCAAAAGCCCCAGCAGTTTGCTTTAGGTAGAGTTCCTACCAAAACAGATCCAGTTGGCAGGAGGTTGTGTTTGTAGGCTTTGGCTCTAACTAAAAAAATAAAAACTCCCCACCAAGCACCTTTGGCTCTTGAGCTCCCCGTTCCCTGCGGTGCATCTCAACATTGGACACAGAGAGCCTGAGGTGTGTTCAGCTGCTCCTGTAACAGCGCCCTTCAGACCTCAGCTGGCCTTCAAGGGCATGAACAAGTTTGGAACCTTCTGCTAGTTCATTTTTAATTTTTGCCTCTGAGCATGGCACAAGGCCAGGAAAGCACTCAGAGGAGCTTCCCTCAAATGCCCTTGCAAACCTTGCAAAATGACAAGCCACTCTCCATCAGATGACACTATAGGGAGGTGGGACCAGCTAGACTGGCAGGATGCAATAGCTTGATCATTTAGGCACAACTGCCAGAGGCTACTGTGTAAGTGGAAGTTATGGTTTAGGCACTAGAGATTTTGTAGGGGTGACAGGAAAGGGAAGTGGGAAGGGAATATGCCTCCAGTACCCTTCCTCTGCTGTGCTGTCAAAGGCCTTTTCCTTCCTGAGCTTCAAATTATATGCCTGGTGGAGGAAGAGGGAGCCACTTCCAGAGGAGACATTAAAGAGAAGTTCATGGGACCACTTATTACATCTAATTAAGTAGTTATTTACCAAGGGAAGGAAATCTGAAGCTTCACACTATGGAGGTGGGTGTGGGGGAAAGGCCCCAATGGACCTGAATGATAGGTGTACACCCCCATTTCTTGTCTGCATACCGCAATGGCAACTAGGGGATTTCAACCCTCTTGGCTAGTTCTGATGGGCTAGCTCCCAGTAGGGTCTCTATCAGTGCTCACCTTGGCACACATACTTAGCTCAGTGCCAGTCAATTCCAAGCCCTAGTCGGCCTTTCCTCTTTCAAAATGGCAGCTTCCTCAAGTGTTGTGGATTAAGATTGTCCAGATGGTGCTACTTTAATGGTGGCCAGAGTGGGCAGTGCTGAATAACCATGACCCCAAACACATCACGGTAGCAGATCCTATTGCCAATCTTGAAATACTTTGGGAGATGGAGAGGAGTAGCTAAAGAAAAATACCTGGAAAATATGTTGGGTGATGGCAAGGAGTACAGAGGAACAGATATTGGACAGGCAATAGGCTGTGTCCCGAAACTCAGAGACACAAAAAGTGGACACTCCTAAAGCAGAGAATATGCCCACATTTTTAGCCAAATGATTCTATCATCTTGAGTCCCCCAGCCCATTCTGTTTAAAGGACCAATGTTTTCAAGGTTTCACTCCCCTTTGATCAAAACGAAGGAAGCATATTCTCCTAGTGACTGGGCCTATCCTATAAGTATGGAGGCATATTGGAAGGTGACTGCCCCAGGTCTCTGTAGTTTGCTCTGGTTCAGGTCTTCATGGAGCAATCAGGCATCTAACCAGAAAGGTTAGATCCATGCCATATCTCGTGTCCTAGAAAGTTAATGTCTCCCCAAGTGCCCAGAATATGTCTAAGAAATAATGAGGAAATAACTTAAGTTTCAGGAAAATATGATCTGAATTTTAACCTTATTCCCAGGGTGAGGGTAAAAGAGTATATGGAAAAGCTATCCTTCCCACCTTCCAGTGCAAAGCTAGATAGAAAACCAAGAACAGCAGGCCAGGCTCCGGGGCTGGGAGTCGCATGGAACCTTAGGTTTGGGGGCACCCGTATGTTTGGAGGAAAGAGTGCTGGGTTGAGGACAAGAAGTCCTCTGGATGGGTGCTCATCCAGTCATGTGACTACGTAGTCACCTCCCTGTGCCTTAGTTTTCTTTCTCTGTAAGAGGTTTCAGGCCATTTCTCCTCCCATCCTCAGATGGGGATAGCATGAAATAATAGATTGGCAAGTACATGGAGGAAAATAAATATATACATCTGTATATATAAATAGCATGGGTTTTCTTTTTTTTTTAAAGTGAGGCTAAGTGTTGTCAATTGTTTAAGCCTCTCTGCTGGACCCACCCCTCCAGGAAAAAAACAGATATGAGAAAAAAGATGGACAAGAAAATACTGCCAAGGCTCCAAATGCTTATGACGCCATGTAAGTAGGCTCTACATTTTGGTTGTCTGCAACCAGAGACTAAGTTTGAGAGAGATATAGGCTTAGGATCTACATATCAGAGAGATCCTACAGGATCTTTATTCACTGATTCTTTTCCTGGATTTAAATAGCTTCTTTTCTCTAGAGAAGTATAAAGAATGAAGTCTGGATATTCTCAAACCAGGGAAGAGGAACTAGATCAACCCTCAGAAAGAGGTATTGCCTCTTCCCATGAACACTAAGGGTCCATGAGGCATGGAGATCCGAGCAGACTGGGAGCATGCAGAGGGCAAGAGGCAGCCCTCGACGATTTAAAGAGCAATCACTTCCCATCTCCATCCTTTACTCTGTGTTACCTGCGTCTCTCTCCCACTTCTCTGGTCTCAGCAGCTAGGTGTCACTGCTCATGGCTAATGGTCCAACCCCACAAATAAAAGTTGCCTTATGCTACCCGATAAACATAAGGGAAGAAAAGGCCAGTAAGTGTCTCAGCACTGTTCCCTCTGATATTATCTTATACCAAAGCACAGAGAGCCCATGATTCTGAGAACCATCCAAACAGGAGGCCGTTGAGGAGGCACTCTTTCCCCAAACTCCAGGCATCACGGATTAATTCAGAAACTGGAGGAAGGGTTCAGAAAGGAGTGGAAAATGCCATGCTGGTTCATGCACATGGTCCCTCCCAGCTTCAGTCTCTTAGGCTGGAATCAGAGGAGGGTAGAGGCTAGTCCCCCCCCACCACTGTCCCTGACCGGCTTTGGATAAACAGGAATGGATTGGTCATCATCCGTGATTTTACCTGGAGTCTTCACGAACTGCTTCTTCTGGCCTGTCAAAAAGCAAGTGCAGGTTTGGATGGCGGGGAACAAAGTTGACGAGGAGGCTGAACACTGCATGAAGAGAGGACCAAGCCAATGAGAGAACAACGGCAGCAACAGAAAACCAAACAAACCCTGCAACAGACCTGATGGGGGATGAGTCGCTGGACGTGGATGAGGTGGGCATAGGGCTGGATGGCGCCGAGAACATGGGCCAAGATGGCGAGAGGGGTGAAGTTGGGCTTGGATTCGGGGGGCTGCAAGACAGAACAACCAGAAAACTTGTCAGCACACAGGGAAACCACAATGGGAGCACGAGGTTCATGGGAGGCCAAATGATGGGAAGCTGGAGCAGAAGAGGGGCACCGAAGCCCAGGCTGTGTCATCAGCGCCAAGTCACAGGTCTCCGGACCTCTGCATCTTCCAAGCAGCGGCTCTTCTGCCGTTCCTTGGGGCATTACTGTGTCTCTCTGACCTGCAGAAATTCTTTCTAGGTCACAGGAGCATCTTCAGTGGTGTCCACTGTGCTCTTGCCCCCTGGCGGAAGACGCCCTGGGCCCACGTACATGAGCTCCCACTCAGACCCTAGCACCAGCCTGTCTGGGGCGGGGCAAGCTTCTCAGAGGCCTTCAGCCTCCACTGCTATGTGAGTGGTTTTAAAGTTGTGTCTCAGCAAAAATGACCATTTTTCTGGGCCACACGGGCCATTCAGCCAGGAAACAATTTCCTGTTTACATTTTTTAACTAAATGGGCTGTGTGCCACCGGAGACTTGGAAATCCACTGCATCAGAAAAACGATAGCACATGGAAGACGGGTCTGGACACACACCTCTCAGGAGAGGACATGTGATTTTAGGCGGCTCTGCAGTCCCCCTGGGGTTTGCTTTCCAGGCGTGCTCTCTTTTCATGGATTTTGGGAATTTTGATGCTCTAAGAAAAAGCCCCAGAAGGAAGGCAATGAAAACCTAAGGAACTGAAACCTTCAATCTGTCATTTTGTTCTTTGATGGGCAGCTGATCAAAAGCTTGGAGAGGAAATATTAAAATTACTAAAATACAGCTTGTGGATTTTAACTGGTCATGCTAGCTAGCCCTTTGACTTATTTCCACAAATTACACAAACAAACAAACACACAGCTTTAGCAACTCTGTAAAATCGCATTAAGTCACAGAGAGCGCAAAGACCAATGACTGAGAAAACAATGTGGAGATCACCCAGCCACAACACCACCTGCAGTAATGAGCCTCAGCCAACTGCTGGAATGTTCAGTCCAAGCACTTCAGAGAGGTGAAAATGACAGCAATCCAATTCCACTGGAACAGACTTTCTAAACATAGTGGGATTTAGCAAGAATGCATAAATGTCTTACTTACTGGGCCATTCTCAATTTAGGCATGTGGCCCAATAATGGTCCTAAGTGCCTAGGGTTGCAACATACATTCTCATGGAAATACACAGTAAAAATTCATCACATGAGCTCACCAGAAATCCACAGACTCCTTGAATGAAACATTTATTTGATGCCATGATATGCATTATATTTCTAGAATATAAATTCCCCAAGGGCAGGGATTTTTGTCCATTTTATTTACTGTTCTACCTCCAATGCCTAAAATAGTGCCTGTGAGTATTCAAGAAATAATTACTAAGTGAGTACATTAATAAATCTCATTTAGCTTACTCAACAAGCCAAGAGGCACAATACAATTCCTATTTTACAGATGTGGAAACTTGGGCCAATTTGAGGCTTGCCTGTAAGTGACAGGGCTGAGGTTCAGACCCCAATCCCCTGGCTTTAAGCCCTGGGTTCTGGCCACCACAGTGTACAGCCTCTGGGGTAGCAGGACTTACTGTGTTCCTTTATGCTATGCCAAGCTTCTTTATAGACCCAGCCATAGCACTAGAAGCCTTCTTAACCACTGATTTATGAGTTTCCTTTAGAGGCCTGCCACATTTGCAAAGGAAAATGGAAATGGAGCAACAGATTCAATACGACTCAACACATTGTAAATTCCCCAATTCTGCCTCCAGTCTTCTCTTTGGTAGATTCACATAGCAGATGGAATTCATATAATGCAAGAGATTAAATTTGAAGAGTATGGCTTGTTTCTCTTTTTCTCAATTAATCCGGCAAAAACAAGTTACTGAGCACACAGCACAATCAAATACAACAAATGGAATACAACTTAGCACCTGCCAAGGTCCTTAACTTCAAGAGTTCACGATGTATTTGACAAGATGGGATAGGCTTAAAAACAACTCTACTATAGCACAGTAAGATTTGTCAGCTGAGGGATAAGTTACTATCTTGTCAGTTTAATACCTGTTCCCACTTCACTCTGTCTTGAGTCCTGGGAAAAAGTGTGGCCTCCTTTTGACTGTCTAGTCCTCACTTTCTTCTATAATTACAGCTGGTAAGTAAGCAAGGCCTTGCCTTCTCAGGCCTCTCCCCACAACACTCCTCCCTCGGTAATGACCTAGTAGGCAAGGCCTGGCCATGACTTCTAAACTGCAACCAAACCCAGGAACCCGAGCTCTGACCAGGAACAATTTCCAGGTTCAAGAGAGCAAGCAGCCCAGGCCCAGAGGCCTGCACTCATCTGTTCTCTGGTTAGTGGTCAGCACAGGACAATTAAAAAGTTCTTAAGACTTTTTTGTTTGTTTTCGTTTTTTGTTTTCAGTGGCTTTTATATGGAGGAAACACCTCCAGCTTCCTATCTCATTTGTACAAGAATTATGCCTTTGGCTAAAGGCATCGTTAGGGACATACTCTATGAACACAATGTGGGTTCTGAATGTTTTTTCACATCCTTGCATATCCAAGTGGTTCTTGGCCAGTAGTACATGGCTGAAATTATCTGGGGGTGTGGCTGGAATGCAGGGTGTTTGAAACCATTACAAGAACTTACTCTTCAATCCCCCTGTCAATTACTATAGTACAGACTACCATTTTTACAGCTAACAGAATTTCATTTGTTTGCTTCTGTTTTACTCATAGCAACAACATTTATTTATTTGCTATAAAATGACCACAATTTAAAATTTATGACTACTGTATTTTGGCATAACAATAGAATGCACACTCCATAGTACTCTGATTTTTTAAACTACTGATGGAATTATGTTGTTTGCTTATTTGTGTTTCAGAATCATGTCAATAAAACTCATGATCTCAACAATGCTATAGAACATTTATTTATGTATATATATAGAATGATGGATGCCGGGGCGCCAGAGTGGCTCAGTCAGCTAAGCATCCAACTTTGACTCAGGTCATGATCTTGCGGTTTGTGAGTTCGAGCCCCGCATCAGTCTCTGGGCTGACCCCTCAGAGCTTGGAACCTGTTTCGGATTCTGTGTCTCCCTCTCTCTCCGCCCCTCCCCCACTCACTGTCTCTCTCTCTCTCTCTCTCTCTCTCTCTCTCTCTCTCTCTCAAAAATAAACATTAAAAAAATTTATATAATGATGGATGCCTATAGCAAAAGAATATCAATAATATATAAGTATTCCTCCAAGAAGCAGACAGCACATGGTATTTTAGTTGTGAGACATCTCAGAGAACATATACATGGGAAATACGATGCCCAGAGATAATGATAATGGCTAAGATTTTCTGCATAATCGTACACAAACAACAAATGGTCAGTTTTGCTATTGGCTCTGAAACTTCTATCAAATTCTCACTTTTCCCACTGAGGCCAAAAATAACAAATTACTGACATTAGGATAGGAGAAAATAATTTTACAACTACAATCTTAGCAGGTGAGTCCCTAAGACCTCTCTATTACCCTCACAGTCAAGCCGGGAGTATCTGCACATTTTTCACTCCTGGGGTTCCCTCCATTAAGGCCCAACTGTAGCAATGACAAGAGCTGAAATTTTAGCTTGGAAGGAACATTTGCTGGTCTAGTTTGGATTCAACTGGAAGGCTTGCATCGGCTTTAGTTAGCTGGTCCACGGTGTCCTCAAAAGGAGTGACAGAGTCCCAGTAAGTCCTGTTGACACTCACTGGACAGTGAAGAAAGAACAGATTAGGAAGATAAGGCTCAAAGGCCTGGCAGCATGTTGGGTTGTGGCAGGTAGTTCAAGTCCACTGTGTGGCATTATCATCAGCTTGACACCCTCCAGTGGTGACTCACTTCAATGATGGAACGTCTGGTGTACCAGCCAGGGCATGCTTGCCTAGTGACTATGGACAGGGCTGCTCCCAATGTCATTATGGATGTGGCAGACCCAGTCGGGTCTCTACTCTATGGCTATTAAAACCTGAACCAGTACAAGAAGAGCAGTAAGCTGACCATTCAGAAGAAAATGATCTTTTTAAAATTCTGATACTCAAAATCACAGATGGCCTTGTAGAAAATTGGCCAACACCAAAGAGCAAGAAAAAGCAATAAAATCGTAATTTGTACCACTAACAGTCACTGTTACTATCTTGGCATATCTCCTTATTTTGGCGGGGGTGGGGTGGGGGAATACTACTACACACATAGTAGCCTGTTGTTGTTTTTTCACTTAATAAAACATTTTTGAATGTCATTAAATAGCCTTTGCTATCATATTCTTAAAATGGCTACAGACTATTCTCTTGTATGGTATACCCTGATTTATGCAACCTTTCCTTATTGTGTATATTCAGATCATTATCCCCCTGTAGCTATTATAAATAGTAGTGCAACTTACATCCTTGTTGAGGATCATTGACTGTATTTGTTTCCTTAGCATAAATTCTTGGAAGTTAAATTAGTGGGTCAAAGGCTAGAAGTCTTTTTTTAAGGGTCCTGATACAAACTAGCAAATAGCTTTGGAGAAGAGTTCTGCTGAATTGCATTCCAACCAATAGTGCATGGGGGGGATGCCCCTTCCCTCTCACCATTGCCCCACCAACATGGAGCATCATCATTAAAAAAAATTAGATAGCCTTTTTCCCCCCCATTTGGAAAAGGTTACCTTGGGCTCTCTTCTTTCCTAGTATTTCCAGGGACCTTAAAAATGAATACAATTCCCTCCTCTTGTTCCATCTCGAAGCAATGTTTAACTTTCCAAAGGGCATTCTGCCAAGAAGGCAGTATAGTGAAGGACACAGGCAGATAGAGAAGTGAAACCTGAGGAGTTAGAGCCCTGGTCACATGGTGTGGCTCATCGTAGAAACACTGGGAGTGGTGGACGGTCAGCCTGTCCCAGAACTCTCTAAGACAGGACTAGACGTACACAAGAGTATCCAGACAGTCTTCTGCCAGGTGTACTATGAAGAAGTCAAAACAATAGCCTTTGCTCCTCTCTGCCAGGCACTGGATTGTGATCTACAGCCCTGGTTCCCAATCAAGGATCTCGGGCCTGGGTGAGGTCCGTGAGATCATTGGCCCAGGGCTGACTTTCATATGCCATCACCCCTCCCTTCCCAGTTAGGTCTAGAATAGGAAGGTTCTATTAAATCCAAGGGGGACTCCTTGTCTTCCCCTCTCCCCCTCTTCCTCCTATAATGAGAAGAGAAAATTCCATGGAAACCTGTAAAATCCTATTTAATCTAATCCCAAATCATTGAGTTCTTCTTCCTTGGAAAACATTCCCTTATGTCTTGATTTAAGGCACCATAAAAAAAAAAAAAGAAAAAAAAAAGAAAAAAAAAAAAAGAAGGGAAATCAAATGTTAGTCAAGAAGAGAGGGCCAAAAGGAATACTGAGAAACTGGATAGTGAATTACAGCAAGTGACACAAAAATGATTTTCATTTGTAAAAAATTGACTACATATTCTTTTGCGTCTGCTGAAGCTTTTACAACACAGAAATCCTGCATACGTCCCAACCTCCTGAATTTTTTCAGTATGTGCTTCACAACCTAACAAGAGGAAAATGCCACATGCCCCGGAGTCGCACCATTCTGTATTCTTTTGACTTTTACCAGCATGACTAGTGTTTACAGATTCTTGCCCTCAGCTAATACATTTTAATGTACATCTTTGTTCCGGCAATGACAGAGTCCTGATTCTTATTTTAAATGAGACAAAATGGTGCAATTCCCTTAAGGCCTTAGAAATTATAGGCAATTACTTTTAAAATAGTTCTTAAATAATTTGCTTTTAAAATAGTTCAACTTATCTACAGTGTAGTGGTTCTGTTTATTGGCTTTCAAAAACATTTCTGAAGTATACATTTCAAGCAGATTTTAAACTCAGATGGAGTGTGGTGGAATGGCAAATAATTCCATGATTTAAACAAAATTCATAATCTTAGGATAGGGCATCTGTCATCCTGAAGGTTCTCCAAGTCAATAATTTGAAATGTTTCATGTAGAATAATACAGAAATATGAGGCAGATGGGAAAACTCTGGATTGGAAGTAAAGATGTCTGGACAAAGGTCCCAGTTCAATTGCTCAAAGGACAGAAAAAAAATCTCAAGGGACAGGATGAGCAAGGACAGTTAAAAGCACCAAATGTCTTCACGGTGCTCTATGGTACACAATACTGGATGAGCACAGCATTCTTTTCTGTTAAACCTGAGTGCAGCCCTATAGGCTTTTTTGATACCACATTTCAGGTGCATAAAAATTGGTTCTTATAATTTACTCTCTTTCAACTAGAAAAAAGGTCACAACTTATGAAGTTATTTGTAAAGGTAGGTTGAAGCATTTAGGGGCACTACCAAGAACGTACAGTATATGTTAACATGTGCTGTTTCAAAAGATTTAAATAGTTGTCAAGAAATATCCAAACCTCCTGACTATCTTAAATTGAGTGCATACAATTGTCATTCTCTATATAATGAAGACATTCCCAAAGCAAATGTATTCTTTTAAAAAGGGAAGGAAACCAACAGTACTGCCAGGTTCAATCTTCTACTGTCCTGAGGCATAACTTACGGCCACCATTCTAATGCTAGGGAGGTTCAAACACTCTTCTTAAAAGAAATCTGCAAGCAAGAAACTTTACCTCAGGGGATTGAGAATGGGAAACTAGGTACACAGGCATGGATTTGACATTCACTTTTTTATTTTATTTACAGTGTTTTAATTTTTTTTACCATGAGTCTGTATTATTTTGTATTAGTGGAAAGCACTCATCATTAAATGATGTTGGTTTAAATGGGTATCTATATGGAAAAAGTAACACTTAACTTCTCCTTCATATCATACCTAACAAATGATTTGTAGGCAGATTATAGATCTGAATGCTCAAGGCAAACAATAAAGGAATAACTGGGAACATGAGGTTGGAACGTTATCCAACAGGGCATAAAAAGCACTAATCTTAAGGAAAACACATATATATCTGACTACATTAAAATTAATAAATTTTACTTATCAAAAGACAACATTAAAAGAGAGTAAAAAGACAGCCTACAATATATAAACAGAGCACTCATAACCAGACTATACAAAGAACTCCTAATGATCAGAAGGAAAAAGACAACCAAGTAGGAGATGGGCAAGCAACTTGAACAGGGACTTAAGAAGAGAAAATGCAAAAGAACAAGTAAGTGCTTAACCTTGCTGTAGTATAGGAAATGTAGATTAAAACCATAATGAAGTAATTCTGCACAAATACCAGAATGACTAAACAGCTAACATCAAAATGCTGAAAATGCCAAGTGTTTGCAAGATGTGCAATGTCAGAACTCTACTACTTTGCTGGAGGAGGGATGTCAATTGCTACACCAATTTTGGACAGTTTGACTTCATCTGGCAAAGGTGAAGATATCATTCTCTATGATTCAGCAGTTCCATTCCCAGACATACACTCTCAAGCATGGTGCATACATGTGTCTCAGAAGGATACATACAAATGTATACAGCAAATTATTTATAAAAGCAAAACCAGGAAACCCAGAAGTTCAGTAAAAGAAGAATGGAGAAATAATTTTAGTATGTTAATACAATGGTAAACTCTACTATAATGAAAATAAATAATGACTAATTTTAATAAAGTAGGGACTCTTAAAACCACTGAACAAAGGAAGCCAGCTTAATAAAACAAAGTATTCTATTTTATGGATGCATACATTTGATCATTACTTGTAGATTCTGTGTTTGTGAATTCACTTACTTGTTAAAATGTATTTGTAACCTCAGAATCAATATTCATGGTTTTTTCATGGTCGCTTGTGGCCACATGCAAAGCAACCAAAGACTTGGGTCACTCTGAAGCATCTAATTTGCACAGCGCCATCTGAGGTGGAAGAAAGGGATGGTCTGGCCTTCTTGTTTCAGTCCTCCAGAGTTTCTAAGGGCAAGAAGATGTGCCTTATGGAGAAAACATGTATTTAATAAGCTTTGTTTAGGCATGATTTACAGTGCTGTTGGTCATGAATTCAATGGTAATCAATCAACAATAATAGTAATAAGGTGTACTAATTAGTTTACAAAAATATGGTAACTACAGACTCAGAGGAACCTAACCCTGTACTTCCCAAACTAGCAGTATCCCCAGTGGTTCAGTATTTGCTAACTCAGTGTTTGTATTGACTTTATTTGAACACAGCTACTGGACATAGCAAGACTCTGCATTTAAGAGATAAAAATATAAATAAAAACATGGAGATGATTACTGTAAACATCCAATTAGTGGTTCCTTTTGCTGTGGGGAGAGGGAAAGAGAAAGCAAGAGATGCAGACAACTCTGGGGTCTTGGCAGGATTGTACTTCTTTTTTTTTTTTAATTTTTTTAACGTTTATTCATTTTTGAGAGACAGAGCACGAGTGGGAGAGGGGCAGAAAGAGA
The DNA here is from genome assembly GCF_027475565.1 of Acinonyx jubatus. NCBI lineage: Eukaryota > Metazoa > Chordata > Mammalia > Carnivora > Felidae > Acinonyx > Acinonyx jubatus. The sequence continues at coordinate 117,512,751 of NC_069380.1, read as the reverse complement.
GGGAGACACAGAATCTGAAGCAGGCTCCAGATTGAGCTGTCAGCACAGAGCCCACGTGGGGTTCAATCTCATGACACAAGATCATGACCTGAGCCAAAGTTGGATGCTTACCCGACTGAGCCACCCAGGCACCCATAGAATTGTACTTCTTAACCTCGGTGGTGGTTATGTGTGTGTTTGCTAAATGATAATTTGTTAAGCTGTACAATCACATTTCATGCACTTTTTTATAATAAAAAACATGTGCAAACCAATCTTTAAACATACTCACAGACAGTAAGTATATCAACATTCTCTGGGTGATGAGGATAAAGGTAATTTTTATTTTGGGGGCTTTCAAAATACCTCCCACGTTTCCTATAATTAATAGGTAACATTTATAACCAAAAACCAAAGGTCACTAGTAAAAATAATCTCCCTAATCATACAAATGGCTACATTTAATCTCTGGAGGAGGGATGTTTCATAGAGGTAAAATGACAGTTCCATCCTTCTTGCACCAATCTGTGGTTTGGGTTGCATAATGCAGTTGGCAGCTCCCAACTATTGGGCTGTTCCTCTTCTTTTTCAGTCAAATACACTCAGTGCATATTTACTAAGCACCCTCCATAGGCAAGAACTAATTTTTCCATCCTGCTCTCCTCATTGAGAAATGACGTTGACTCCTCCAGGGACATTTTTATTTTGGTAAAGTTATTACAGTAAATCAGTGGTGTCTTCCTTTCACCCGGGCATGGGTAAGTGGAATAGGACATTGTCCAGTGTCACATTCTGAGTAAGCTGGAAAATATGTTAACAACACTGGCTGAAAGTCACTGGCCATGTCGCATGCTTTTCTATATGGTCTACTTTTAAGGAATATTTCCTGTTTGGACTAGGGGGAGGAAGAGAAGAGAAAAGGATTTACTAAGAATCTAAATATCCACCGGTGAAAACAAGGGAGGGTCCAAAATTAGCAGTGGTGGCCCAGGATACTTCAGCTTAAAAGTAACCCTGGGGAAAGGAGATTCCTTGAATAAGAAAGCCAACTTATCTTACCATGTTCCTAACTCTCAGCAGTAGAAAAAACACTTCGGCTAAGGATAATATTCAGGACGATTAAGTTAAACTCCTGCAAGTCTCCAAACCTTGGTCCAGATACACAAGAGGAATACGAGGCAGAGAGAGAAGCAGACACCAACTTCGGTGGAAAGGGCAACCGTCTGACTCTCCTTTTCTCCTCCCAAGCAAATAGCTGACTTCCCTCTAATTCTAGTGTTGATTCAATACTCTAAACACTTGCAAAGCTGTTTCTGATTTGATTTCAATCCGCTCAAACATCTTCTCTACTCCATTTGTATCTTCCATGCACAGCCTTGCACCTTCAGTGCGACCATGCATGAAACCTGCATTCTTGCCTGGACCATGTTCCGTTTCTACAAAGCCTGGCTCACACTGAACAGTGAAGGAATACAATCTCACTAAGGCTGCACAGTGGTTTCTGCCCCTTGTTCATCTGGTGCTGAGGAGCTTATTGACTCTACTGGAAAAAACTTTAAATGATTTTCCAGCAAAGTCACCCTTTCCAGTGGAAAAAAAGGGTTTTAACATCTGTGAATAAAAAAAAACTGAAGGAAAATGATTTTTATATTCTGCTCTAGTTCTTACATTCCAAAACGAAACACCCACTGAGATGTCAATGAAAAGAGACACAGCAAAACACCATTAATTCTGATCTCACAAAGTTAAAATGTACATGTATATATATGTGTGTATGTGTGTGTGTATTTATTAAAAAATATGAGGCAGATCCAAATTACTTTGGACAATCTTTGGCAAATTTACAATGTAAACAAGATTTTCAACATAGGTATTTAACTTAAAAGGACCATTCTTGGTGATCATTTCAAAATGCAAATCTGATCCTGTTATTTACCTGCTCAAAACACTTCAATATTTTCCCTTTCCTCTGAGGATGGAGACCAAAGCCATCTCACCTAGACTATGATAAGAATCTCTAGCCTGGTTTCTTTACCTTTTACCATTCCGGTCGGTCCCACGGCAGGTTGTAAGTACACAAACGTCCTGAGCACACGGGTCAATAAATATGTGTTGAATTTGGAATGAAGAGCAATTTCCTTCTCAAAAACTTCCAACTACCTACTGCAATAGAGTAAATTATTCACTCTGGTAGAGTGAAAGATGTAGTTACAGTCTACTCCTGGCCACTAGTTTTCCCACTCCCCTTCGTCTGTGCCACCCCAAGTGATCCAGGTGGAGCCAGTGTCCCACTGATTTCATCACAGGGGCAGGCATGTGACTGGGGCTGGCTGGAAACAGTGCCGCCCTTCATATGGCCACAGCGGCTGGGTCAAGGGTGGCCGTATAACTAATCACAGTTTTTCCTTGGGGTCTGACATACAAATGCTGTTTTTTTTTCTGGAAGCAAAAGCTGAATGTATTGGCTTAGTGTGACCAGAGATCTTTTTCTCCATTACATGGCAAACATCTGTCGGCAAATGAAGTTTAAGAAAAAAAAGAAAGGAAGAAGAGCCAAGCAAAATAATAATTTGGGTTCCTGGGTCCAATTGTGCTCGAGGTTAGATCCACCCTGAGATTTCCTAAAATTATAAGTTTTTAACTTCCACTTTTTCATTAAGCTAGTTGGGTTTCTGTCATTTGAAGGTCTTTCACAATAAAGCCCTGATGCTCTTCCTAATCTACCTTACTTGCCCTCATGCTCCCAGAGCTTTCCAGATGAGTAAGATTTTTCTTAAAGGGTCACATAGTAAATATTGTAGACTCTGGACCAAGAGGCAAAATTGAGGGAATTAGGTAGTTACTTATGTAACCATGTAAAATATAACAGCTTAAAAACGTAAAAACCATTCTTGGGGCGCCTGGGTGGCTCAGTCGGTTGAGCGTCCGACTTCGGCTCAGGTCATGATCTCGCAGTCTGTGAGTTCGAGCCTCACGTTGAGCTCTGTGCTGACAGCTCAGAGCCTGAAGCCTGCTTCAGATTCTGTGTCTCCCTCTCTCTCTCTACCCCTCCCCTGCTCATGCTTTGTCTCTCTCTGTCAAAAATAAATAAACATAAAAAAAATTTTTAAAAATGTAAAAACCATTCTTATCTCATGAACCAAAAAACAAAAACAAAACAAAAACAAAATCAACAGGCAGCTGAACGGATGAGGCCCACCCATGGGTCTTAGTTTTCCAACTGGTGTTGTCTCCCCCTATCCCCTCTGCCCCTTCCTTGCTTTCTCTGTCTCTCTGAAAATAAATAAATACTCTTTAAGAAAAAAAGAAAGAGATGATAAAAACTCAACACTGCTAAAATGAAGAAAAAAGTTCAACCAGGCACCATTTAAAACTTTCAGGTATTTTCAGTGCCACAAGTCTCAAAGTTTGGAAATTTTTGTTCTTGGCTATATTTGCATTTCCTCTTGTAAAACTGTAGCATACATTTTTGCAAGACCTATTTATTTAGTTATTCTGAAGAGTGAAATTAATTAACAAAAAACTTGTATGTCCATTCCAGGCAAGGTTTTGATGGTTACTTAATATTTTTGGCTCTTACTTTTGACATCACTTGTCAAAACTATCATCACCACCAACATGTCAACATTTACTCATTGTGTTTAGTATTCTTAGGAGAAGAGGATATAAAAAAAATAACTTTATTGAAGTATACTTTACATACAATAATGTTCACCCATTTTAAGCATACAACATTGATAGAGTTGAGTAGTTATCACCCATAATCTAGTTTTAAAATGTTTCTGTCAGCCCCGAAAGGTCCCTGCCGCCACTTGCACTGAAGCCGTGCTCACATTACCAGCCACAGGCAACCACTGATCTATTTTCTATCTCTAGAGATTTGCCTTTTCTGGACATGTCACAACAGTGGCATCACACAATGTGTTACCTTTTGTGTCTGATTTATTTCTCTTTCTTCACCAGTTTATAGTGGATCAACAGCTTTCAAAGGGAAGGTGAAAATGAAGGTGGGGAAAAATGATGAGTTCTAATTGGCACTGAATACTTACTACGTATCAGTCATTCCGCCAATCTTTTCAGATGTATCATCTTAATTTTCCCAAACAACTGCAGGGATAGCTATTATTATTCCCATTTTTCAGGTGAGAAAACATAAGATCATAAAGTTTAAGTATTTTTGCTGCTTAAAGCCAACTGGTTAGTATATGAGAAGCTGGGATTTAAAACTGGACCTCTTAGGCTACACCATATGCCCTCTTTACAAAAACAAAACAAAAAATCTTAAAATCAAACCACGTGAGATTTTTTCCTTTAAAAATATGAGTTTCCAGGGGCACCTGGGTGGCTCAGTCAGTTAAAAGTCCAACTTCAGCTCAGGCCATGATCTCATGGTTCGTGACTTTGAGCCCCACATTGGGCTCTGTGCTGACAGTTTAGAGCCTGGAGCCTGCTTCGGATTCTGTGTCTCCCTCTCTCTCTGCCCCTTCCCTGCTCGTGCTCTCTCTTTCTCTCTCAAAAATAAACATTCACGGGGCACCTGGGTGGCTCTGTCGGTTAAGCGTCCGACTTCAGCTCAGGTCACGATCTCGCCGTCCGTGAGTTCGAGCCCCGCATTGGGCTCTGGGCTGATGGCTCAGAGCCTGGAGCCTGCTTCCGGTTCTGTGTCTCCCTCTCTCTCTCTGCCCCTCCCCCATTCATGCTCTGTCTCTCTCTGTCTCAAAAATAAATAAACGTTAAAAAAAAAATTAAAAAAATAAACATTCAAAAAAACTTTTAAAAAATATATGAGTTTCCAAATCATAGGAGAACTGAATGTATAGTTTATTGTGCCAGGTAAAAATGCTTTGAGGGCACCTAGAAGGAAAGGCTTGCTATGGTGAAGGTTCTCAGTGCATCCAGCCTCCATGGGGCACAGAACCTCCCTGCTGCGTGCCAGACACACTGCACCTGCTGCTCATGTAAACTGGAAGTGCCCTGCTTCTTGCAGCCTTGCTCATAATATGTGCTCCTGTCCTCAATCTACGAAGCCTTTTTGCTCTGTTTAGAAAGCATGTGTTGGAAGACATGAAAAATAATATATATTTAAGGCTGTTTATGAGCAAGTTTCCTCAAAAAGCCTCAGAAGCTGGTCCACTTGTGCCATCTGTTAGAAGAGAAACCAGAAACCACCTGTCTGCCTGCTTGAGCTCTGCTCTTATCAAGGAAGTTGTAATTACCTCTTTGGTGAAGGATTTGAATCATTACAGTAAATCCCTTATTCAGCACATATTGTATTAGGAAGGCATTCTGACCCTAAAAACTAGGGCTTTGCTTCTCTCCTCCTGCAAAGATGCAATACAACCTCATCTATATGGAGCCTAGCAGAGTGAGCTGTGCCTTGGCTTTGCTTATTACTCAGAAGTAAATATTTACTGAGCAAATATCTACTGTGCACGTACTACATGGCTGATGCTGTTGCAAGCCCTGGGAAGGCAGTGGGAAGCACATGGAGTGAGTCTGCTACTCTCAAGCAGCTTACAGTGAAATACTGTGCACTGCAAGGCAGGGTGGGACAGCACAAGATGTGTGGGGAAAAGGTACCAAAGCTTCTAGATGCATTTTTTTTCTTATCGGTTCCTTGCAAGATTTGCATTTTACATATATTTTCTGATGTATGTAATATAACAATTAGGAAGGTCAGTATGTAGTTTATCAGTAAGTAAATAAAAATAATGAATACATATTGGAGGTATGTACGCCCCAAATATTTTTTCTGATTGTGTGTTGATGGTTTTAGTGAGCAAAATAGTTTCTAGGAAACAGTGTTCCTGTGTGTGCAAGAGACAGTAAATAAGCAAACAAGCAAATAAGACATTTCAGCTGGTATGAAGAGCTATGAAGCTAATAAAAGTGAACGCAGTATACAGGCGAGCTCCCAGGGAAATGGTGGTGTGTGTGGGGGTGCAGATTGGGATTCTGTGTGGACAGGCCACTTCTCTCACCATCTGAGGGGAGGCCTCCACCAACAGAGAGTTGAGGGCTTGTTCTCTTCAACACTAGTACTTCTTTTTATTTTAACCGTCTGGGATTCGAACAAAACCCAAGCCCCATTTCTTCCTAAATGACCTCACAATCTCTCTGCCTGATAGGAAGGCTTTTTCCCAGAATTCTATGTGAACTTAATGGAAAGGGTCCTATTTTAAAAGACAGAACTATCGAGAGAAGATCGGTAATCAATGTTGGCTGGGGCTGTAGCAGTTCCCAGTAGTGGCTGGTAACAGCAAAACATACTTTTCCTGCAAGAAATTGTTTCCTGGTACAGCGAAAAAGTCATTCTGTTTGGGGAAACAAATGTTCCCCTTTTCAACGAAGTCTCTATGTGCCCTAAAAAAGAATGCTGCTTGTTCCTTTTTGGAAGAAAGGAATTATATAAGCTCCAAACAAAACAACAGCCTAGAGACTTCCTTTCCTTTGGGAGAGATGCCATGTCTTGATGGTGCTACAGGACCAAGCACGAGATGAGACACTCCGGGTTATCACATCTTCTTCATTCAGGTCCTTCCGATGTTCACTATCTGAGGTAGAAGACTTCTGAAGATGTAACCACTTTTTGTGCATATAGTTATATGAATCCACTTACAAAGTTATTTGTGGTATTAGTATTACAAGCCCATCCAGTTCCCTTTGGAAATCACCAATCTATGTTTTCAAACATAACCGCCTGAAACATGAAGGCAAGCCTTCCACAATGCCCACACCAAATATGCATCAGTTCTTGTGGAAATGACACATTGAGTACACTTAAACTTTCTGTCATTCTCCCAGAAAACTATGGAAAGGAGACTCTCCTCAAGAATACCAAAGGAAGACACTTCAAATCATAATTTTGCGTGTAATAAAACGAAAAGAAATAACAAGTATTTTCCAAAGTGAAAAGCCCTCACGCCATCAAGTAAATGCCTGAACTGTGAAATAAAAATCTCTGTATTTTTTTGAAGTTTATTTATTTTGAGAGACAGTGAGAGAGTGCATGTGTGTGTGCGAGCAGGGGAGGGGCAGAGAGAGAGGAGATGGTGAAGCCCAGGTAGGCTCTGTGCTGTCAGTGCAAAGCCCCATGTGGGGCTTGATCCTACAAGCTGTGAGATCATGAGCGGAGCCAAAATCAAGAGTCAGATGCTTAACCAACTGAGCCACCCAGGTGCCCCTAAAAATCTGTTTTTAAGATGCTGTCCCCATTTTCCCCAACCCCAGCCCTGTGGTTCTGATAAGCAAGCAGAGATGGGAACCACGGATTCCTGGTTTCTACATTGCTCTGTGTCAGCTGTGCAAATTACTGGGAAATGTGGACACCCAAGGGGCTTAGTACCAAAACTTTACCTTTGTGATTATTTTATTCATCCAGAAGATTTGACTTATTCTCATGGATTTCATTACATTTGGCCCCACAAACGTGTAAACTAATCTACCGAATTAACAAACTCCCAGTTTCATCTGTGATTTGCTCCCAAGAACTGAAGGGGTTCTGAGAAGAGAGCGATCGCTAATCTCGAGTAGTTTGGAAAAGTTTCCACGGGGTTGTGGTGTTCCCATTTTCCACTCTGGGGTTTAAAACCAAGGGGGTCCAGTCATCTTGCATGTGGGAAAGGAGAATCATCATCAAGGACAAAAAGAGCCCCCACACTCTATGCCGAGACAAGGTGGAGCTACAGGACAAATCCTAGCATCTAAACTAACAGCTCCCACCGGTAGAGAGAGTACTTCCCGCATGCTAGGCTCTGGGCTGAGCACTTTTTGTCACTGCCTCCTCCTGACAACCCTGTGAGGGCTGCCTGATGTTGCAAAGAGGTAGCTGAAAAGTACAGAGACTGAACAATTTTCTGAGTCTGAAAGTGGTAATGCTGAGGCTGAACCAAGGCAGCCTGACTCGAGAACTTGGGCTCTTCTGAATGCCTGTGCCCGCTGCACCCCTCCAGCCCTTCCCACTGTGGAGGCTTCTAACAGTGCTCCCCGAAACATTTACTTCACAAGCCTGGGGGACAGAAGGGGTCACTGGGAAATGTCTGACACAAACCAAGTGGGCCAACTTACAGGGGTTTGCATGTGGTGCCCTAGAGCCTGTTGGAAGAGGTGAAATCTCAGTTCCAAGAAATCATAAATACACATTCAATACAAAATAAAGAAAAATGGTTTGCTAGTTTCTCAGTAATTTCACGGGTTGTCTGTTTTCAGAGAATACCTGTCTTATTTGCTGAACAGACTTCTAAATGAAAGCAATATTATGAACAGTGAATTAACAGGTACACGAGTTTAGGGTCAGAAACCCCCTCCAATACTGGCTCTGCCACTTCTTGGCTGTGACCTTGGGCAACTTCTGTGTCCCTCCTTTTCCTTCCCTGTTTAAAAGGGGGATATTATGGAGATTGTACATAGCGAATACTTAGCATATTAAAGCATGGTAGGCATGAAGTCTTCACTAAATGGTAGCTGTTTTATGATCAGGGCATGCCTGACTTGTCTTGAGAAAATGGTTCATCTATTTCAAAATGAAAAGTAGACTTAAGGACTCAGTACTTATACCATCCATAAACTGATCCCAAGAGAAGTGAAAATGAAGAGAAAACTAGCATCAACTAAAAGGAAAGAGCGAAAGTAATATGCCTCAGGTTCTAGGGGGTTTGTCCTAGGTTAATTCCCCATCTTAGCATAGCCCTGTTACTTGTGTCTGCACAGCAAAGCCCCCAGTAGAAAACATTCAGAGGCACGTTCACAGGTGCCCCGGTTGTGTTACCAGTGACAGATAGGTCTGCAGGTGTCAAATAACCTGTGCCCAAAGCCCAGAATTTCATGTTCAAATGGAGGTGTCAATACTGAGCTCTGGCTCACTTATGGACCTTAATTAAACCCCAGCCTCTTTTTTTCAGGGAAGACTAACAGGAGACATCTGTTTTCTACTAGCTCTCTCAAAGAAATGCTGGTGGTGTCCCTGAAAGCCTTAATGTTGCAGAAAATGGGGGCATATGGGAAAAGAGGCACTACGCACCAGCCCACACTCATTTTGGAGGTGTCAGGGGAGGGAGTCTCAATCCCCAGGCACTCCTCTGGACAGCTTCCTGGGAAGCCCACGCGCAAAGGCCGGGTGGAGGACAGAGGTACAGGATCATACTTCCTCTTTGGGCTGAGTCTTTCTCTAAGGATGACAGTGCACGGGTTTTATACAAATGCCACCGGGGATGGCGCTGCTTATTCTTAGAATACTCTGCAATGTCGACAGCAAAGAGTTGCCATCACTAAGCTGGTCAAGGTAGGCTGGGCTGGATCCTTGCACGTTAGCACTTAAATGAATGGATGAATTTCTTGGGGTGGTGGGTGGGCCACTGCAGCAGCCGCCTCCCCCCCTCCTTTTTTAAGTTTATTCACTTTTGAGAGACAGAGAAAGAGAGAGAGAACAAGCAGAGGAGGGGCAGAGAGAGAGAGAGAGAGTAGGACAGAGGATCTGAAGCAGGCTCTGTGCTGACAGCAGAGAGCCCAATGCCGGGCTCGAACTCACAAACTCCAAGATCATGACCTGAGCCAAAGTCGGACGTTTAAAGTGGACTTAAGGACTCGGTACTTATACCATCCATAAACCAAGTGAGCCACCCAGGCGCCCCCCCCTTCTTTGCCTTTTAAATCATGAGCCTCTCAATATCTAATTTCCCTTCTCCCTGTGCACACCTCTGTCAATAGGTTAAAAGCTGGTTCTGTAAACAGGGTGGCTCCTTTTGGAAGACAAACCTAAAGAAGACTCTTTGAGAAAGTTCCTGCAGGAAATACTGGGTTGAGTGGGAACAGCAAGGCCTATGGAGGCAGGCAGAACGAGTGTGGGAATGTTTACCACCCCACCTCCCTCTCCTCATTTGAAAACCAGGGAGAAGGTTACCCTCAAGGGCCTTTTGTGAGGACTGCATGAGTGAACCTAGATAAAGAGCAGGACACCACACCTGCCCCTAGAAAGGGTTCCCCACATAATAGCAAGTATTGATACTTCATGAACTTGATGACCTCCTGTATTTAGGGTAAGGAAGAAATAACCTTAGGGACTGCGCAACCATATCTGCCTTGCCAAAGCAAAACTGACCAGGAAGGACTCCAAGGCTCTGCCTAATTCAAATTTTCAAAGCCAGCTTACTTCCTCTCCTCCTCCTCAGCCCATTTTTGGTTTAAAAGGGTAAAGGGGGAGGGCGTCTTTGCAATGCATAAATACTTATTTTTAAACTACAGAAAGAGGGGCACCTGGGTGGCTCAGTCGGTTGAGCGTCCGACTTCAGCTCAGGTCATGATCTCACAGTCTGTGAGTTTGAACCCCGCGTCGGGCTCTCTGCTGACAGCTTGGCGCCTGGGGCCTGCTTCGGATTCTGTGTCTCCCTCTCTCTCTGCCCCTCCCCTGCTCATGCTCTGTCTCTCTCTGTGTCAAAAATAAATAAAAACATTTAAAAAAATAAAAAAATAAATTTAAACTACAGAAAGAAAATCCATTGTTTCTGTTTCTGGCTATGAAAGCAATCATGCTCAATATGTGGACAACAAAGAAACAAGAGGCAAAAACCAAAATGCAACAAAAGCCATCAAGTCTCACCCTATGGCACTGCTGTCACAATGTTTTAGAATCTTGCTACATGTCCATACGCATCCATATGCATTTTGGTTTATGTATTAAAATGGCACTGTAATTAGAAGACTTTTTTATTCTCCTTTTTTCAACAAAGGAGTTTATTATGAAAATATTCCTACATTGATAAAATGTATTGGCAATATAATTTTTAATAGTTGCATTGTAGTCCATGGCTGTGTGGCAATTACCAAATCATCACTATTCCTGGACACTTAAATTTTTGTTGTTGTTGTTGTTTTTGTTTTTGCTATTATAAATAATAGTGGCATAAAAGCCCATCCACTTTTACATGTCTCTCTGATTATGTTCTTATGGTTAATACTAGAAGGTAATTGCTGAGTCAAAGGGTAAGCCCTTCGTAAGGCTTCTGACCCATACTTCCACAGTGCTCCCAAAAAAGGCCATGCTCATATACAATCCCACCCACAGTGGGACAATTTGGCTTCACTCGTATTCCTTCGTCTTTCCCATCACTCCCCTTCTTTGGTCTCTTAGGTATATGGGTTTTGTTTCTTCTGTCAAATGAGCCAATCAAATAATAAGTACTAAGACAAAAATGGGGCCAAACCAATCTAGGTTCAAGTCATTCCTTCAAAATAAGTGAAAATTCTCAGAGAAGACTGCTTTGAATCACTGCAGGGAACAAGGGAGCCAGTGGGACAAGGGAGGGTATGTTTGTTCTCACTTAGCCTCTTCTCCTGAAATGAGAATGAATGGCTTCCTACAAGCCATCATCGGCAAGCCAAGCGTGAACACTGAATTGCAGCAAGGGGATGAAGGAGCTTATATATAGGAGTGACACACATGCTGAGCCCAAACATGCACCCAGACACCTCCATAACATCTCCAGGTGCAGTGCTGGAGACACTCTGGCAGGTAACATGCCCTTCCTTAATCCTCAGGGAATCAAGGGGGAATGCTCCTTAGTCATTTTTTAAGGAAGATAAAAGATAAGTGATAATAAATTTGGGCTCCAATATTTGTAACGAGTATTTCAGCTAGTTAAAAAGAGGCATTCTCCACCCCTTAATGGACAGGAAGGGACAGCTGGCATTCTGGAGCTGGCAATTCCTCCTGGAAGATCAATGTTGTCTCCGTATAGGATAGACTGGCCTGGTCTAAGGTTTACTTGTTCAAACAGACAGTGTAATGTTCAGACCATCAGCGCATGGACACATACGTGTTTTATGTTAACCCCTTTCCCTCTGAGAAACTTCCAGAATCTTAACACCTTACCCTCTTATTTGAGAGTCAGAGTGACAGAACAAACAATGTGTAGGAGCCTCAGATTACCCAAAATTCTGCTGAAACTAGGAAAATGGAGTCCTTCCCCAAGTCTCTTCTACCCTCTCCCCATCAGAAGCTCTGCCTGCTTACAAGCACAGTGGAGAGAGAGATTTGCTGTGGCATCTGTGAAGAGCAGGGCGACTGCTGTGGAGTCCCAGGATTTACACTGGTATTTGCAGACCTTGGCCGGACACTGAGGACTTGGTGAAGGAGGCCGTTCCGCTGGCAAGCCTTTGCCCATAACCAGAGGCGGTGAGTGGCCTGGGGGAATTTCCACTCATGGCTGCAGCTGCCGCTTTCTGGGTAACTCATGGTACGTGTGGGCAGGGAAGAGCTCAAAAAATGAGTTGCCTGGAGCCAACTCATTCTGCAACTTGCTCCGCAGCAGATGACAGCCTGCCGGTGAGTTTTGCAACTACTCAGGATGGGGACAAACTCTCAGTGGGTTAGAGACAAAACCCAGGGCCTAGTGTCCTTCCAGAATACTAGCTGAGATGGGTATAGTAGTACTAACTGAACATTTACCCAAGGCTTATCACAAGGCAGGTCATGGGGTGCTTTGCTCTCATCTCCTCAATCCCCACAACAGGCCCAGCAGATGAGGAAAAAGGACATTTATATGAATTTGGTGTTTTGGAAAATCACAGAAAACCTCCCAGGATGTTTTACTGTGGGCCTACAGCAACTTCCCTCCTGCCTCTCACCTTAGCAAGTACTTGGCCAGCACTGTGTTTACACATGTTTTGCAAGGTTATATCGCCACCACTAAGAGCCCAAATTCCCCGACGGGCCTTATCTGGGAAAAGAAACTGGCTCATTTGCCACTTGTGAACAGCATGAGGCATAAGGAGATTAACTCTAAAACCAAAGTAGCAACCCTGCTAGGTTCAGATGGAGTCACCAAAACTGGAGAACCACAAAGCCTGTCAGGGCTCTGAGCAATTAGCAGCATCAACTTTCCAAGGAACCCATGTTCTAAAGGATCAGGTAGACTATGATCAAGCAAGGACCTTACTCTAAAAAACTACTTTTCATAATTTACGGAAACTGTTTACATAGGATCTGAATTTGAGAATGGAGTGGCTAAAGACACAGTGATTATTTACTTAAGAACCAGCCTGGTTGGGCCACCACACACAGAGAGCAAAAGATATGCCTGTATTCCTAGCAAACTTCAGGACATTCTGGCCTGACACATTTGGTGATGAGTATAGAAAACTCAACTGCTATGTGAATTATTTCCTAGGCCAATTACTTAAGGGACATGAGAAATTATCTTGTTCATCATCTGTGTTAATGTCAAGTTTTGGATAAAGGAATTCCTCGCACATTGAACACCAAGTTTTATTTTTTAAAAACTAAAAATGGGTGGATTTAACAGATAGTTATGAAGCATCTACTCTGCGCTAGACCTTCTCTTAGGTGCTGGGAATTCTGAGATAGTAAGAGTATGGTCTTTACTCCCATGGGGCTTATAGTGTCTTGAGAAGAGAGGGACAATCAGCACGGGAGTGGGTTCATCAGGCTAGAACATTTCAGAGGGAAAGTGCTATAAAGAAAATAAGAGGGCGATGTGTCAGACAGTGATGGGTGGGGATCAGAAGGGTCAGGGCACGCTAGGGCATGTAAGCATCAAAGAAGAACCTCCTAAGGCAGTACAAACAGGTGTTGCTAAGGCCCAGTGGCAAGAATGAACTTGGTTTACACAAAGAACTGAATAAGCAATAGGAGGGTGGCAAGTAAGGGAGACAACCAGGAGAAGGGAGGTTGGAAAGGTTGGGTAAGGTGGGCATGGGCCAGGTCATGTAGGCATGATTCCATTCTACCTATGTGCAAATGGAAGACACTGGAGAATTTTAAGTAACTTCTGGAACCCGCAGTGTTGCTCAACATCTCATAGAATTAAAAATCTAAAAATGAAAACAAGACACACCCCCTAAAAAACTCAAAGAGAGTGCCATTCCCAAGTGGGGTCACCAAAAAGTGGGGTGCTTTTTGTAAAAGTGTCCAGAAAGCATTTTTAATGTATGCTATGTGTTTATTCATTCATGTAAAAACCGATTCTTACTACTATGTTCCTGGGATTGTGCTGGACACTGAAGGGTTAAAACTGAGACGACATCACTGGGCCTCAGAGAATGAGACTAATAGCCAGCTGATGACATCACACTCTGTTGGGGGCTAAGAGCTTCCCCAAATATGCAGGCGTTAACCCACCCAATTTAGGAGGGAGGGCAGGGTCAAGAAGAGAAAATCAGGGAGGGCTCTCTGAAAGAAGTGATGTTTAATAACACAGCATTCCCTGGAGAAGGGAAGACACAGTGCAAGGATGGGGAAGTGAAATCAGTTCAGCAGGGCCCAACCAGAGAGATTCAACAGAGGCTGCAATGTCAAGCAGGGCTGGACCACTCATCAGGGCCTATCAGTGTGTAAAAGGTTTCTGGAGCTTACGGTATCCATGGGTGAGGGGGCAAGTGCTGAGTTCAAGTTTGCACATTAGAACAATCCAAAGGGTTGGTCAAGGGACAGGAAGACCAGATGGGCAAGGCTTGGGCTGCGGTGGAGGCAGCAGGGATGGAGACAGGTGGGCTGATGGGAGAGAGGCAGAACTGACAGGTCTTGATGACTAATGAGAAGTCAACGGTAAGTAAAAAGCCAAGTAAAGAAAGCTGGCCAAGTTTCCAGGCACCGACTGTGGACATAGCACTGAAAAGCAGCACCTGATGCAGTCACGGTGATGGGGTCAGAGAAGGCTCCCTGGAGGAACTCACAGTGGACCTTCAAAGGCACAGCAGATGTTAGGGAGTGCATGCAGGGAGAAGAAACACCAGGCAGAGAGAACCACAATCTCCGTTTTTCTACATGTCTCCCCAAGTTGTTAACCCCTTATAATGAAGATGATGCTGTTTTCTTCCTGGTGCCGATTCAACAGAAAGAGCACTGAACTTGGAATCAGAAGGCCCAGGCTTACAGAACAGCCTCCAAACTAAAGACTTACATATTCTCCAAGAGGCCACCCAAGCTCTCCCAGCCTCAGTTTCTCTCATTCATAAAATAAAAGCCTTGGTTGTGCTCTTTATTCGTTCAGCTCATATTTATCAAATACCCCAAACAGCACTATCAACAAGAGCTAGGGAAAACAAGAGTGAACCAGAACTGGGCATGGGTCTGAAGTACGTTTCAGCTTAGTGCAGGCATCAGGTATATAAATGGACAACTGTTAATATGGTACACCAAGGGATATGATAGGGGTTCGTGCAAAAATCAAATGAAGTATCTGAAATGGCTCTGAAAATTGCAAAATGCTATAAACATATCTTGTATTATTATTATTATTATTATTATTATTATTATTGACCATAGCAGTAGCCACAAAATCTGGGAATTTTTTCAAACTCGTAGTCTGCTGATGGCATCCTGTTGCCAAAGCAGCTATGGACCAAGGCATAGGCATCTGCTGTATCTAGGTCTATATCCATACATGTGCATACACATATGCTGTTGCTGTCAGGTTCTCTGTGGTCTGGTAATCCATCCTGACAGAGCAGTCTTAGCATTCAATGATGTCTGCATGGAGACACACAAGATGGTTCCTGGTCCAAAGACAATCAGTTTAGTAAAAAAGACACCTAGATGCTAATGATGAGGTGTTATGATTATTGCTATACTGAATATAAGCGGAGTGATCAGATGATATACCACCCAGATAGGACAGCAGGGAGAGGGGTGCTACTAAATTTATACCTGGGCAATGCATGTAACAGGCAAAGTGAGAAATATGGTCCCTAGAAGGAACACAGAGGTCAACTTTTTGCTCAAAGTGATGTCAGTTGAATGCCAGAATCAAAGCATATTGAGACTGTGGCCTGACTCAGTGTACTGCACATTTATGCTTTCCATGAAATTACTTGTCTCCTTTTCATTATTTCTTGCAATATATAATTTCCTTTGCATATTGGACCCTAAAGGCATTTGTGGATTCTGAAATTATGAGCTGAAAATTGTATAAAGATGATAATGAGATACCTGAGCCTTTTTTTATAGCAAAGATTTACATTACAGTAATGAAATCTAAGTGTCCATGCTGTATCTACAGTTTTGCTCAAAGGCTTGCCACTTAGGTTTACATTAAACCTCTATCTAAAGGAATTTTCTCCTCAGGCTCCAAAATGAACTGTCTTTCCAAGTGCTTTTTAACATTAACCTTCAAAAGCATTCTCCAAGCTACCCTAGGGCTAAGCCAAATTAATTTCTCATTTTTAGACTCGCTCTTTATATACAGTGGTAAAAGACCTTCTACTTCAATGTGAATGAGTGTGGAGGGGATCCTTCTTGTGAATTGGAGGAAAGACAAAAAAAAAAAAAAAAGAAGAAGAAAGAAAGAAAGAAAGAAAAAAGAAAAAAAAGAATCTCGGAGATATCCGTGTTACGGTATTTGAAGTCACTACCTTGCCTGAAGGGTTTCCCTGACAGGCCTATAGGTAATTTCCCACGTGAAACTTAATTTCAAAGTAAAGTCCCATGGGATTAATTTCCACCACCTAAAACGGGAGCTTCTGTTCATAAATACGAAACTAGACTCAGTGATTTCTTATTCTATGAGCAACAGATTCCTTATTACACAGGCAACGTGACTTCGTCTTCCTTAAGGGACAATGCTTGGCCAATCTTTGGCTTACAGGAAAAGATATACCTCTCACAAAGATGATTCCATCTCATTTCACATGCTGTATTTCAGATGAGGAACTTAAAAAATAAAAGCAGAAAAGGCAAAGTTGGTTAAAAACAAAATTCCTTATGCCAATTCTCTCTCAAGCCTAAAAAAAGAATAAAATAAACTCAAGCCTGTTTTTTGTAAAAATACAAAAAGCTCCCTCTTCTCCACACCAAGTATATTCAGCAGCCTAAATCTTCTGGATCAGGTGTTTATCAAGAATCTTCTGGGGCGCCTGGGTGGCTCAGTCGGTTAAGCGTCTGACTTCGGCTCAGGTCACAATCTCGCAGTCTGTGAGTTCAAGCCCCGCGTCGGGCTCTGTGCTGACAGCTCAGAGCCTGGAGCCTGCTTCGGATTCTGTGTCTCCCCCTCTCTCTGTCCCTCCCCTGTTCATGCTCTGTCTCTCTCTGTCTCAAAAATAAATAAAAATATTAAGAAAAAATGAAAAAAAAAGAATCTTCTACATTTTCGTATACATTATCCTTCATAAAAGGTAAGGTATAATTTTTTTTTTTCCAGTGAACACAGAAATTTGGTACGATAATGTTTTTTTCTAGAATATCTGAAAAAATCTACTTGCAAAAAGAAAAATATCATGTTAAGGTGAGGTAAGGCAGACATTTTTTCTTCACGACAAGATGACATCAAACACATTTTCCTTCAGTCACCAGAGTACCACAGTCCTGAGCCTTCAGGTTACCCTTACGCATTTTGCTTATGCTTCCCATGAGTTGCCGTCCATGATATTTATCGATCCTTTTGCTCATTTACTGTTTGTAAATTCTGCCAGCTGCAAGTACAAGCCTAGATGCTTGATTTTTTTTACTGGTTAAAATAACACTACCACTTAGTTACCTGCGAAGCACCAAAAAGTGAAGAATTAGCTCTTATGTCACCTCAACAGCCTTAAACAAGACACAGAACTTTTGGGCTCCTTTTACAGAGGAAAGGAAAAACTTTTAAAGAGTTGGATCAACAGATGTATTCTGAGCACATAAGTTCTCTGCATTCCTTCCTGTAGCTAGCTCCCGATCAAATCTGAAACGCAGTTAAGTCACAGGTTTACACTTAAGCTTCCTTATCTCTGATAACGGACTTGGACACATATCAAAGAACCTACCCGTGTGAACTTATCAGTCTCCGACAGGTATGAGGTTTAGGAGTTCAATATAGGACTTTATTGCTCACTTGTTTAGAGACTCAGATGTAACATATCAGCAAGTATTTTTTTTTTTAATTTTGGTCCTTTTATTTATTTTTTTAAATTTTTTTTTTTAACATTTATTTATTTTTGAGACAGAGAGAGACAGAGCATGAACGGGGGAGGGTCAGAGAGAGGGAGACACAAAATCTGAAACAGGCTCCAGGCTCTGAGCTGTCAGCACAGAGCCCGACGCGAGGCTCGAACCCACGGACCGTGAGATCATGACCTGAGCCGAAGTCGGCCGCTTAACCGACTGAGCCACCCAGGCGCCCCTATCAGCAAGTATCTGGATGAGGGCTGTGATTACTTATGATCCCAGGTAATCCTGTATTGCTACAGGGTTGCCTGGTTATCAACCACAGATTTAAAATACTCTTATGATGGATAATTCACAACCATGAGATAAAGGTGTATATTTGTATCTATAAATAAAATATATGAATACCTTTCAGCTTATTTTGGCGATAAGGAGGATTTTCTCTTTAATTTTTATATTATTCTATTCCGTTGAATGGACATTATATCAATTGCTAAAACTTCCAAAGAGTATTAAAGGCTATCAGTGTAAAAGGTGGAAAGGGGAAAATAAGTCACTCATTCCACTGACTCTCTCTGCAGAAGTAGCCATTGTTATGGATTTCTTGTATTTCCTTTCAGAGATATTGTAGGAACAAACAAGTTTAGGTGTATGTGTTTGCGAAAGAGGGCGAGAGGGATGGAGCAGCACCAAAACTTCATCAGCTTGAGAGAGACAGAGAGAGAGAGAGAGAGACAGACAGACAGACAGACAGACACTGATCCCCCATCTTTAAAAGAAATAGTAGCAAGTTACTCACACTGTTCTCAACACTGCGTATCTTCCTTAACAATACATCCTGGAGAATGCTCCATTAGTACATGAACACCTGGCCTCTCAATTCTTTGTAGTAACTACATAACTTAAGAGGTGTGCAACACCTTATTCAACCAGATCCTTACCAAGCAACATACAGGTGGTTTCCTGCCTTTCTTGAATGGGACAGAATATCAGAGCTGGAATAAGTCGCCGGGGAAGGAGGCACTGTATAAATATTAACATTTTGTCCTGCCTACTGCCTTCCTTCTTCCAAAAAGTACTGATGTCTAAATGATATGGAGAGACTATTTGGACGATGGACGTTACATCTCTGCTACACAGAGGAAGGCAACACCTCTCTCTCTAAAGCTGATAAAGTGTTGGTGCTGCCTGTGAGCAGCAGCTAAATCTGGGGAAGAAGAGCCACTGAACTTTGCAAGAATCTAATTGATTGTGTTGTGAGGCCAGCCTAGGCATCCAGGCAGCCTCCCCCAAACCAGAATTCCCTAAGGTTAAGGAAGTCTCAGTGGAATCTAGGTCAGGGTCACCACTTCCTTCCACATAGCTGGATGTAGAACTCCATTTCTGTTGGGGCTCTAATTTAGGACTTCCACGGGCTTTGGCAAAAAAACAAAACAAAACAAACAAACAAACACAACCTCCCAAAAAGTGAGCAGATCAAAAGTCTCTAGAGCTGGACTGGCTGGGCTTTGGGAAAAGTTCCTGAACCTTCCTATGACTCAGATTCCTCTCTGTAAAATGAGGAAAGTAATACCTGCCTATGAGACTGTGAGGATTAAGTAAAATAATGCCTACATAACTTGCTAGCAAAGTGTCTGAACTTACTAAGGGCTCAAGAGTAAGTTGATCTTTAATAAAACAATTCAAAGCCATTTTTGTGAGGAACAAAATGCTTGGCAGCACCTAAAAATACGTCGGTTGTAAGTTTTGGCCTCAGGGTGACTGATCCTCCAGTCTCCTGACTCCTATCTCTCTATGCCTCCACATTTCCTGCAGGCCCCACAGAACATCACTTCCTGGGTGCACATGCTCTTTGTCTCCTTGTGCTTGCACAGTTCCATTTGCCTACGAGTCCCTCTTCATGTGGGTAACTTTCACTCCCTTTCCAAGCTGTAGCCCAGGGGGCAACTCTAAGTGTTCTCCCTGTGAATCCCACTGTCCCCAGAGGCCACTTCCCTTGCAGCACCCTCATGCTACCTGGAAAGGATGGGAGAGCACAGTCTTCATCAGAGCCGCACACTAAGTTCCCAGCACTGTGTTAACACAACTGTAGGCGCCTGGTAACTGCTGCTGAATCCAAACGAACTCCAATGGAGACAATGACTCCAGTCCGTCTCTTTAATTTCCTTGACAGAACATATTCTATGCCTCTGGTATCTTCTTTCAACCAACAACATGGGTATCTGCACTTCAGGTGCTTATATCCTTAAAAGCCGCAATTTAGAATCACCTGTCATGCAGCTCCTGTCAAAGCATGGCTGGCGCCATTGAGGAGAGACTTCCTGTACGAGGCAACCTACCTCCCACGCATCCTCCTCCTCATCAGGCAGGACCACCGGAATACTTTAACTAGGTTGTTCTCCACCTTGTACCACACGGAAAAGGACTTTTCTTTAAAAAAAATTTTTGTTATTTATTTTTGAGAGAGAGACAGAGAGAGAGAAAGTGGGGGAGGGGCAGAGAGAGAGAGAGGGAGACAGAGAATCCGAAGCAGGCTCCAAGCTCTGAGCCTCTAGCACAGAGCCCGATGCGGGGCTTGAACTCACAGACTGTGAGATCATGACCTGAGCTGAAGTCAGACACTCAATCAACTGAGCCACCCAGGCGTCCTGGGAAAACGACTTTTCCATACTTTAGCTTAGCATTATACTCTACATTTAATCAGAAACAATAGGAGAAATGGCTATTTATAGAAAGCCTGAATTATTTTTTGCATACAACTGCCAAAGAAGATGTAATCTATTGTGCTATTCAAGATCGTTAATACACAGACATACATGACACATTAATATTTAAAACTTACAGTGCTTTCCTTGAACCGACCACTAAACTGCACATACCATCATAACTTTCCCTTCTTTGTTATGACTGCCAGGTAGCTCAGGGCGGGTTAATGCTTAATTTCTCTCCTTTCCTCTTAGCCTTGGTTAAGCTGATGCTATGTTTTCTTCTCTATTTTTTTTCTACCATGTATTTTGGAAAAGAATAATGGATCTCACATTTTTGTTTGCTTATCAACAATGTTCGGAGAACAGTTGTCACCAGACACCTGGGACATGTAATCTATCTGCCTGTACTGTCACCCAAATGTGGTCTAAACACACACACACAAACACACACACACTCATAACCACACTTCTCAACACAAAGACTTGAGATAAAAAACAAATACTTGTACTTAGGAAAGGTTTGCAAGTCTTAAAAATGTTGCCCCAGTTTTAGCTGGCAACAGGACACAAGCGTGTACGTGATGCGTGCCCGCACAGACTGAGACGGATACAGGGCCCAGGCTGTAGAGTCATCCTTTAATAAGTGTAATGAAATCAAGTCTGCCCTGAGGGGGACAATTATACCCAGATGCCAAGCAATAAAAGAAAGGAAAGGGCAAAAGCGAGGAGCAAGTTCAATTCCCCAATTGCAAATCTAACAGCAAATCGGAAGTGCAATCGACAGACACTGGGACACTGTCTATGCCCGAGAGAAGGGCTGGAGTTGCAAACGCCCTGCTGCCACCTCTGCAATTTGGAGGAAAGTAAAGTGACAACCAGATGGTCAGCTTTTGAATTGCTTTTTTGTTTTGTAATGTTTATTTACTTTTGAGAGAGAGAGAGAGACACAGAGCATGAGCAGGGGAGGGGCAGAGAGAGAGAGGGAGACACAGGATCCGAAGCAGGCTGCAGGCTCTGAGCTGTCAGCACACAGCCCGGCACGGGGCTTGAACTCAAGAACGATGAGATCATGACCTGAAGCCGAAGTCGGCCATTTAACCGACTGAGCTGCCCAGGCGCCCCTAGTTCTGTTTTTAATGGCAGAAATGAGCAAATATGAGGAAATCTCACAAGTATAAAGAAACACTGCTTCCCTGAGATTAGAGGGCTAAGAAACGCTGAAGGAGAGGAGCATGTCTGTCAGCATAGATCAAGTCTCAAGAGCTGGCTCTATAAAGTCTGCAACTTTGAAAGAAAGGAGGAGTGCCACAAAGCTGTTCCCTTCCCTTCCTGCTCCTTGTGATGGGCAAAACCAGCAAGTGCCTCCCAGCAAAGGAAGGGCTTTATCGGTATCATCTCTGAGTATATGCCCGATCTCAGGACCTCATGGAGGGCTTACGTGTGGGCTACAAACCGTGGCTAGGAGTAAGAGGCTCATCCTCAAGACAATGGCAGACTTGGCTGGGCTTACACTGGCCCCAGTTCAAATTCAGGTCCTGCTGCCCCCACCACTCTGACCTTGAGGAAGTCATGTTGTTCCGCTGAAACCCATCTGTAAAGTGGGGAGGCTAATAATGGCTGATTACCTCACTGGGTTGTAGGCAAGATTAGACAATGTCTGCAAAACGCCATGACTAGCACCTGGCAAGAGGACATGGTCCCTAGACATCCATCTCACTCTTTTTCCTTCCTTTGGGACCCCCATCCTCATCCTCTATGTTCTCTGTTCTTTGCTATAGCCTATCCCAACCAATGCCTGCTCTCCTCTCCCTCTTCAACTCTCTCCCCCTTCCCTTTTCCTCTTCAACTTTGGCCTGCCCTGTCTCTTTATTCAGATACTCCTTCTCTGTTCCTATTCTCCCACATTCTTCTTAGCTCCCCAAACTCACCCAGAATCTGAACTCCAGGACGCTAGGGCACGGAGGATTAGAACTAGAGAACGTGCAGGGACTGCTTCAGTTTCTTTCCTTATGCACCCAACAGGAGGAGCCGGCCATCACCCACCCACCACCAGCGCAGCAACTGAGCACGGTGGGTGGATGCAGAGGAATACGGGGTTCAAACCCCACCTCTACTCTCAGGCAAGTTAGGTAACCTCTCTGCTCCTGTTTCATCATATTAAATAAGTAAATATAAGGCAAGTGCCTGGCACTTCAGCACTTAATGAATATTAGCTATCATCACCACCATCATCATCCTCAATTATCTTATGGTGACCTGATGTCCTATGATTATATTTTCAACCTGTGAAAGCAAAATTTTGCTGTCAAGAATATGAACCAGGCACGGGAGCATTAAACCAAGCTGTAATTTTCCAGCAGCTCAATGTCATTCTGGCAGAAGAATCAGTTCTTATCCACATTTATAGGTTTTGGACAACGTCACCACAAGTTGGAGGCTTGCACATAGCACATGAGTTGGCTGTTGGCCACCCTGCCGTTTCTGGCAGACCCCCAGAAGATGCCACCACCCAGAGGCCTGTGCCTGAGGAGCAAGAATCCAGAGCTGCTGAGCCAGAAGATACACTGTTCTTGCATGTTCCTGGCTGTCACAGGACAAAGGGCCAGTCCCGTAAGATTCCCTTTTCTCTGCTTAATCCCTTTCTAAGATGCACTCCTTACAACACTGTCATTAAAACTAATGGAGGCCAAACCCCACCACACTGGACTTTGTGTCCTCTAATGATCTGTAATGGGCCCTGATGATGAATCTTTTCTGAGAAATTTATGTTTTTAAATGCATCAACTGTGTCCAGAGATAAGTAGTTAGATAAGTTTTTCTTCGTTTTTAAAAACTATACAATGTTATCCTCCAAGGAGCCAGTCAGTCAGCTGGGAAAAAAAATAAATTTTGCAACAACCATTTGGACTCAAACAAGGGACATTTTCAGAGAACATACCCATAGAAACAATAATAAAAATCAATAGAGATTTCCCTCCAGGGGTGTAAAGCTACCATATCCTTCACTAAGTCCATGTAAGAAAAGCCCACTGTAGTGGACATCTGTGGTCTGAGGCTGTCTCTCCTCTGGGAACTCCCACCCCCACCCCTGCTTCTAAATGATCACAGTCCAAGAACTCTGCATGTCAATCTTCCCTCCCTAGCCAAGGGGGAACAAACGATTCAGGCCTTGCCCAGTAGAGTATCACATACTCCTGGCCAAAGAAACTGGTTAAGGGATGGGGAGGCGACTGAATTTGGAGCAGGAGTGGGTAAGCCCAGACTACTATTCAAACTTTTGTAGAAGAGAGATTCTTTTTTTTCTCCTGTACTTAGAGTTTATGGGACTGTGTCCACCTGGTGGCAACCATCTTGCAATCAGAAAGAAAGAGCTTATAGAAGAGAAGGAACAGAGAGTAAACTGAGCTGAGAAATGCCAAGAGTTGGGACCTCATGGCAAAATCCGAGCCCCTGGATACAGCCATGCCTGAAACTACAAGTTCCCATGCTTCTCAAGAAAATATATGAACCAAAACCTCCATGTTAGCTTAAGTTAGCTTGGTTGAATTTTCTATTACTTGTAACCAAGAATCCTAACTGGTAACTTGCTGAAGCTAACACATAGGATCTTGAATATAACGACTGCCTGTACATTTAAAAAAGTCATATTAGGGAAGTTTACACTAGTGCGCAGCTTCCAGAAACACGTGAGAAGGACAGGAATAGCTATAGCTCTTGTTAGTATCTAGAAAGGTCCTGGATTTAGAGAAATGCAGATACTCCAAAAAAAAAAAAAAAAAAAAAAAAGGCGAGGACAGTGAATTCAACAGTGCATGATGCTTTGTGACAATGTGTTAGCTATAGCTGAATTGCTGGGATGCAGTTCCTCTAATTCACCTAAAATTTGAGAAAGAGAATGGATGTTATCAATCCAAAATAAAATAAACACTAGGCTCACTGTAGCAGGTTTAGCACAGTAACTAAAGGCTAAACATAGCAACTCTGTCTAAGGAGTAAAAATAAGCAGGAATTTTCTGTAAAGCTATGTGATCGCTATTTATACTCTCTCCTTATTAAGCCCACTATGAATCTGGCCTGTCACAACTGTCTCTGAGCTGTTCTGCCCTCCCTGAGCCCAGAGTTAGTCTCTTAGAGGTACAGCCTGACTCCAAGGTAAACAGCTCCTGCTGAAAGCTGAAGGTGTCAGAATTTGTCTGATGTGTTTAGTGTTGCGTTGTAACAGACAAGAAGAATACAGCTTATTTTCAGACCTGTTTTTCAGGCTTTTTACAACGTAAAGCTCAAAGCAAAGAGGATGAAGCAGAATGTTGTAGGTCCTTGTGTGACACTTAGGAATGAAAACAGGCCCTTGTGGAAGAAAATCCATGCTAAAAAAATAGAGAAGAGTTCCAGATGGTGAGGTCTATTTACTGTGAAGCAAAACTGTGATGAAAGTGGGGGAACGTCTCAGGCAGATCAATTACACAAGATAAATCGATTGAAGATGTTCTACTGGGATCTAGCTAGCATGGAATCCTGGAATGGGAAGACAACATTAATAGGCTTTCCCTGCTTTGGTGCCCAAAGAAATAAAAATCATACTGACATAAGAAACAAAACAATTGTAATATTATAGATGAAAAGCATATGTTCAAACAAAGTCAATTATGGGCTGCTCCTTGCACATGCCCTTTATGTTCCGGCCTCTGGGTCTTTCCATACTGTTCCCCATGCCCAGCATACTCCTGGTAACTTTGGTCTAAACCAAACCCACCTTTCAAGACCCAGTTCAAGTGCCAAGTTGATCACAAAGCGTCCCTCAACCATCCTAGCTTAAAGTCATCTTTGCGGTTAGGGAATTTCAGCAGCGCTTTATCCTGTAGCATCTAAATTCCTCCATGTTGTTCTATAGTTTGTATGTTATATATTAATAATTTAGGAATATATTTTCTATTTCTTTTACCTTTCATTATTAAGGGCACTATGTCAATGTACGTCATCTTTAACACGATGTGCTTACATCCTGAGGACGCTCAGTAATTCACTGAATGACTGAGGAATACTTTAGTTGCAGGAGTCTGGAACACCTTGAACCAGAGAAAGGAGGAAGGGGTCCAGGAAGCCACCTCTCTAGTATTGCTCTATCTGTGCATAATTGTGATCAGGGCAACGGGCATTTCTCCTTGTGGGAAACAGGGCTGTTCATCAATCTGAAGGGCAAGAAAGAGTAGTAACCCTTCTTCCAGAAGAAGAAAAAACCCCTAAGAAAATACTATGGTCAACCTAGTTCTAATCCTCTGTGCCCCGCATTTCCCCACACTATTACCAGAACTATGACACAAAATCTACATCAGTGAACAACAAGGTTTTCCGTCCAATCACTCTACCAAAAATTTAATAATTTTGGACCCATGATTTTATTATAACCAATGAAATCTAAGATACAGCACATTTTTTCCCCTACCTTTCAAAACCAGACTATACCAAATGGAGTTTACTTTATTGAGACATGAGGATTATAAACATCAATTACTGTTTGTATTGTCATATACATCAACTCAAGGGGCTGTTGGGTATGAAACGTGGCTTGCTTTTTATCCAGGCCTCTGTATTACTATAGCCTCTGTCTTTTTTCCCCTAAGTTCTCTGTACCTTGCCTCATTAGCGATTAACTTTTGTTAAACGAACAGGTGAAGAGTTACATTCTAAAATACTGGATGATGGGAAATCTAGGAGCCACGTGTGTTATAACTGGGTCCAGAATAAGGTATACCTTGAAGGTGGCAGCCTTAGAAGCTGCTTCCTGCTCAGTTCCTGCTGAAAGGTTGTGTAACCCAGCCCCTCTGGCCATAGATGATTAAACCAAAGAAGCACCTGCCTCAGGGTCTCTGGCCCATAGGTGCCCCCCAGCCAATGACAGCATCCAGAGCAAAGCTGAACTCAGTCAGACTCTCTCCTTCTCAGGAAACAGTACTGGGAAGCAGAGAATTAGGTAGAAGCACAAGATGAAATCCAGGGGAGAGCCGCACTGGGGCTATAAGGGGTCATGATACTCCAACGCCATGGACGCAGAGCCATGGGGGGGGCAAAGATGCACCTTGACCCACCAGACGGCTGAAGGCTGGTGATGGGGTGCAAAGATAGCTGCTCAGCTTCATTTTGGTCCTGGCTTTCCTCCAAGTGGCTCTACAGATCTCTGGCCTGTGCTTCTGCTCCATACTCCCATGATCCTCCGAAGTGACCAGAGGAAGGCATGAGCTCTCCTGCCTCCTCAGAGTACTTCAGTGCGCGCCGCTGGGCGCGTCTCTGGGATTGGTCCACGTGAGTCAGGTTGTGTCACTTTGGAACTGGATATGATGGGAGTCCTGGAGGCAGCCTGCCTTCCCACCCTGCACCCATCCGAAAGCACCTCAGTACTCCCTCCAAAGACATTTCATGTCCTCAGGTATTGTTAAAATAACAACTCTCATGGCAATTATGGCAAATAACTTTTAATGGGCATTTACTATCTAGAAGCCATGGAAGTACGTAAACTACTCCATTTAATCCTCACAACAACCCTACAAGGTAGATACTATTATTATTCCTGTTAAATAGATGAGGCAACAAGCAACTTCTTCATGGCGACACAGCTAGTAAGCAGTGAAGCTGGGATACAAACTCAAGTAAGTCTACCCCAGGGCCTATGTAACACTGTGATACACTGAATAACGCAAAGTTCGTTTTACTAAAGACTCACGAAACCCATGGGGGAGGGGAAGGATAAAAAAGAAAAAAAAGAGGTTAGAGTGGGAGAGAGAGCCGAAGCGTAAGAGAAAACTGAGAACAAACTGAGGGTTGATGGGGGGTGGGAGGGAGGGTAGGGTAGGTGATGGGCATTGAAGAGGGCATCTTTTGGGATGAGCACTGGGTGTTGTATGGAAACTAACTTGACAATAAATTTCATATAATAAAAAACATAAAAAATAAAAAAATAAAAAAATAAAAAAAAGACTCACGAGAGGACTTGGAAGAAGATTCCTATCTCTGAGCACATCTGAGAAACTCCATAAGATTTACTTCTATTTTATTTATTTTTTATTTATTTGAGAGCAACTGAGGCAGCAAGAGTGGAGGAGCAGAGTGAGGGAGAATCCCAAGCAGGTGCGCAGAGCCCGTTGTGGGGCTCGAACTCATGAAGCCACAAGATCATGACCTGAGCTGAAACCCAAGAGTCAGATGCTTAACGACGGAGCCACGTGGGTGCCTCAGATTTTCTTTTACATAGTTCTGTTCCCCCACAGTTTTTCCCCAACTGACAACTCCATCATTTCTCCTCCCTCTTTTCTACCCAGCCTCCAAAAATCTCAACCTGTGTACCCTACTCAACAAAACCAAAGCAGGGAGTCCTGATTGTACCCTCAGCTTTGCAGAGGCACATGTTGCGGTCTCACAGCTACCACATGGAGCAAAGGCAGTCCCACAGTGATGCACATGTAAGCAGTCTTTAAAGGGTCATACCCTCTCCAGAAAAAAAAAATGCGGGGGACATCATTATAGATAGCAAAACTCAGGTCAGGTTGTCTGAGCAGACACAGTGTCTTCTTTTTCTTCTTTTTACTACAAATTCTTTTATTTCTTGATGAATCTGGAGCAAAAGCAAAGCTTAAAGCTGTGGCAGTGCACGAAGAGGATTCTGCCTGAAATCGCATTGCTTTCCTGGGGTCTGGGGGCCCAACGTACTGATTATATATTCATATTCTCGATGAGCACCTTAGGTTTCCACTGAACATTTTGTACCCAGAGAACTCATTCTTCCCAAGGTGTGCCTAATTTGGTGGGATATATGGTGACCTTCTTGTATGAGGCACACCACAAGTGAGGAATAAGGTGCCAAACTGGCTGAGTTTCAACAGGGGTATACAGAGAATGGCTAACAGAGCTCTCTATGGCCCAGTGCAGACCAAGTGGTATCCAAGATCTCAACTCAACTTAGGTTTTGCTAAGTCTCCCTTTGAACTGCCACTGGAATTGGTTAGTGAAGCGTACCTTGAAAAGAATAAACGCCAGAAGGTGGTCTTTCTAAAAGCAGAAGAAAAGCCTGGAAAAATCAGCCACGTGTGCAAAGAAAAATACAGCAAGGAAAGTTTCTTCCTTTGTAATGATGAACCAGAGTGCTTGCTTGTGGGCATCTGACCTAATTGACTCACGGTGAAATTAAAGGCAGAACTTAGTAACTGGTCTGTGAAGAAGAGAGAATTTAGAATTTCCTTATGGACAAAGAACCAGAAAAAAAGAACCTGCACTCCTTCACAGTTACTTGGCTGGTGCATGACAATTAGGTAGCAAAACTTCTTCACTTATTTTTCATTGACTCAGAATTTAAAGAACTACTAATTCCCAAGAACTCTCCTTTTCCATGTAAGTAGAGAAAACAATCCTTCAAGTTATGAATTAAATTTCAATTGAACAAGATACTGCTTTATACAAGAAATTGTTATATTTTTGTCATAAGTATTAGTAAGCTAGATATCTGGGAGGAAAAAAAGTCCAAGAGTCCTAATGAGAAATTCTGGTTGGGGGTAGAGAGGCTTCAAAACACAACACAACCAAATGACAGAATTCCAACTTTTTGTTCCTTTAAATATTTTTTCTCTCTCTCCAGCATTCTTATAGTCCAAATTTTAAATGTTATGGCATCTTTAGGGGGGCCTGGGTGGCTCGTCGGTTGAGTGTCAAGACTCCAGCTCAGGTCATGATCTCACAGTCTGTGGGTTCAAGCCCTGCGTCGGGCTCTGTGCTGACAGCTCGGAGCCTGGAGCCTGCTGGCGATTCTGTCTCTCCCTCCCTCTCTTCCCTTCCTCCACTCACTCTGTCTCTCGCTCTCAAAAAATAAATAAAACATGAAAAAAATTTAAAAAATGCTTATGGCATCTTTTTAAACTAAAAAAAATTTTTTAAATGTTTATTTTTGTGAGAGAGAAAGAGAGAGAGAGAGAGAGAGAGAGAGAGAGAGAAAGAGAGAATGAACAGAGGAAGGGCAGAAAGAGAAGGAGACAGAATCCAAAGCAGGCTCCAAGCTCTGAGTGGTCAGCACAGAACCTGTCACGGGGCTCAAACTCAAGAACCTCAAGATCATGACCTTAGCTGAAGTTAGATGCTTAACCAACTAAGCCACCCAGGCACCCGAAATGGCATCTTAAATGTAGATCCATAGAGCCTACTGTGAAAAACAAACAAGCAAACAAACAAACATTTGGGATGCTGCACCGTATTTTCTTTTCTCAGCACAGTGACAATCGGCATTTTCAGCCATAGGCAGTCTCTTGGCTAACAGAATAAAAAAGTTGGTTCGTAAAACTACCACTCCTCCCCCCCCCCACTTTCAGTAAACTGGACTGAAGCAGACAAGGAAATTACAAACTTCAAAGTAGATCTAGAAAATGAAGTAGATAGATTATTGGAAACCCTGCCCACACAACATAAACTGCAAAGGCAATTCATCCCACCATAAATATTTTTAAGTGAATGACCAAGCCACTCACTTACTACTTAAAATCTGTCTCATTTTGGCAGCAAAACTTGCCCTATGTATGTAGAGCTGATTTCTACCATCCGGGCTGTAAGAGATCTGAGGGCAGAGTATTTGCTCGTCTCTTTCCTAGTGCCCGGAACAGTGTCTTAAACAGTAGGTGTTTAGTATATGTTTGCTAACTGACTGGGAAGGGTCTGTCAGATCTGGCTGATTCTGGATGATATTTGTGAGGGCTGTAGGGTGCAAGAAGGCTACAGCAGCCCATGTTCAACTGGTGGTGCCGTATACCAAAGGGACACATAAGATAAAGGTAGGTCTGCATTCCAGTGAGAGTTAAGAAAATTTAGAGGGTCGAGCAAGAGCATTTGGTGGGTGTTCTTCCACTAGTAATTATTCACTTGCAGTCTTCCCTTGGGACAGAACTGGGTCTAACTACTGTCTGGGATGATTATGTTGGCCATGTCGATCACTAACATGTGGATCTTGTCTCTACTGGATTAGTGTGTCGAGGATTCCCATGACTCCACTTCTTGATTCTTGATCTCCTGCCAGTGTATTTTCACTGTGACAATTGTACATTGTAAGTACTGCCATGGGATGACTAAGGACATATTTCCTCTAATTCCACTGTCACACAAAGGATCAAGAGGAGAATGGGAAAGAGGATGTGTGAGGGTGTGGGGGCTGTTTCTCCACCAGAGGAAGCCAAGAGTTCCATGGCACTCCTATCATGAAGTCTGTGCTGTAAGGCACGGCGGATGGAAGTTAAGGGAGGATACAGGCTTCCTCAGAGACAGAATTGAGGTCAACACATTTGCTTTAGATAAGAAATCTCTCTTGTGCTTCAGCTTTGGGTTTTCCAACTTTCAAGCAGTATTCTTCAAGTCCAAGGACTGAAGTTAGTGGGTTTTCATCATCCTTGTCAAGGATGACTGACGTGGCATGGCGCCAGCCTTGCCAATGTCATTGTCCATCACATCCCTAAGTGTCACGACTCTTAGATTCTAATCTGCAAGCTGTACCTGCTTACGTCTTCTAAGGTTGGGAGTACAGTAGTGAACAAAATAAACTGAGTAGAGCTTGCCAACTTGCTCAAAACCCAAGATGATTTCTCTATGTCACTGCTTTCAGTCACTAGAACAACAACAAAATCTCTTTTGAGTGCAAGTAATCACAAACAGTATCACTGCTCCTACTCCTACAAAAGAAGCTGAAAAGGATTATAAAAATAATTGTTCCTTTTTTCATTAGCCTGAAGCAGGTGATCCTACTGGCTAGAAGGCAGGGGGTAGTGATGAATATAGGTGATTTAAGCAGTGTGTCTGAGGTTACCAGGGCAACTGCTAATTATTATGGAATAACTCTAGTGTACCTCCATAAAGGTCAAGAGTTAAGGTTTTTCCATTATATATTCTGCTTTAAAATGGGGCTTTTAAAGGAAATTGGGGGAGAGAGCAGATGGAGAATGACAGATGAAAATCAGGTTAGAGAACTATATATAGCACAAGAAAATTGAACTACTTAAATTTCACAATGTTGGTTTAGGAGATGGTGGAGGACTTCATGGGTAAACATAAAAAATGACTTTCTGATTTCCTTAAGTTAGGCTTCTCAAGTAAGAAATCTGAAATCAGGCCAGATGCAGGGATCTAACTGTATCTACTTTACCTAGCTCCTTGAGACAAATTTCCTTTCCTGCCTGAAGAGTTACCATTTTCTAACCTGACCTGGAGCCCTGGACAAGAGTCATTTGGCCATTGAAATAATAATTCAAGAAAACTTGACTTCACTGAAACTCACCAAAAGCTATACCTTCTTGTTATAGGTCTTATTCTTCAAACAGGGTCTAACATCCTTGGTTACTGAGGATGTAACAAATTTTAAAAGTTTCACAAAATTCCTCTGTTCACTTCGGCAGCACATATACTAAAAATTCGAATAATAAGGATAAGATTAGCATGACCTCTGGGCAAAAATGACACACAGATTGTAAAACATTTCTTATTTTAAAAATCAAACCATCATGCTGTATGCCTTAAACTTACATGGTGACGTGTGCCAATTATTTTTCAATAAAACTTGGAAATTAAAGCACATTTAAAAAAATCCTTCACACAAAGATGTACCTCATAAATTTAAGAAAAAAATGAAATGGTGATTTTAAAACTGAGAAAATCTACTTCTGAGTTTTCAAAATGGAACAATCAAGGCATACACACGTTAAAAAAATTCTAACGCTACAAACGGGTAGTGTTGAAAGGAAACATCAGTGTCCCCTGCACCAAAGGCCAATGTCCCACGTGCCTCTATGAGAGACAACCGCATAGATTCACTCCCCTATATCTTTCCAGAAACTTTACAAACATGTACACATATCTGTAGGTGTATATATAACTGGAGTCTTACACATAAGTAGGATTATACCACACACACAAATGGGTTTTTAAATCTAGCTGAATATCAAAACCACCATGGAAGTTTAAGAAAGATACCAAAACTCAGATACCACCCCAGGCCAATTAACTCTGAGGCTCCGGGAAAGGAGTGTTGGCACTTTTTTTACTTTAGGTTCCCCAGGTACACTAATGTGCATCCTGGGCTGAGAAACACAGCACCCTACTTTTCCCTTAATGGACCTTAGAAGGTTGTTCATACCAGCACAAACACAACTCCTTCATTCCTCTGCTATACTGGTTAGCAGTATACTCCGGGATTTATTTTGGCAGTCTTTTACTGATGGTTATCCCTTCAGGTCCCACACTGTGGCTTCTATAAGTGGTGTTACCATATACATATGCACTGGAGAACATCCACTGTCCTTCCTTCCCTCTTTTCCCTAAGAGCTAACTAACATGGATTACATCCTGCACCCTCTGGCTTCCTGTTGGGGCCACCAAGGGGTGGGGGGGAGCTCGGGCAAGAGATCACCAGCAGAAAGGAGAGAGCCAAGGTATTTATTCCCTTGTCTCCCTGAGAGGATGTCTGTACATGGGTGAGCCTCTTGACCAAAATTCCTTTCAAGGGACTGACTCTATAGACCTCTCTTTGCTTCGGGTCTGGCCACCATTTTCTATGCAAGTCCTTCCAGCCTAAGGATGATAACTGGTTGGGTGTGACTAGCCCTGGTTTACTGTACTATCTCTTATGAATTTCCTGCCTCCAATCCTTTATAAATAAACCATCCCTGAATTATGCTATTTTCATGGTGCTGATGTTTCTTCTTAGGATTCTAATACATTATCCTTGGGCAGACATCTTCGCATTTATTTCTTTGTGGACAATATCATCTTGGCTTCCTCTGAAGACACAGCTTCTTCACTTAAGGCAAAAAAGGTAAGGGGGGGGGGTCTGTACAGCAACTATTTTATCCCTTTACTGCACATTTTTGACAGTGACCCAGACACAGCCCCATCACCTGTCCAATTTGTAAGGACTATTGAAGGGAACACTGAAGCAATGTCTTGGGAAGAGCTCCACTGCTTCTTTGGGAAAGAAGCTAATAGGCACTAAAAGAACCCGATAGAACCAATGCAGTGAATGACTAAGAGGCAGAATTTCAGAATGCTTTTAGAAACTCTTTTTCTTTTTGTCATAATGACAGTCAAATTTACACAGAGTCACAGGCTGGAAAGGAATTCCTGAGGCTAAATTATCCCCCAGTGAAATCTCAGGATTGCAATTAGGCTCTCCCCTAATTAGTATCGTTCCAATTGGCTCCACCCAACAGAGAAACAATGGGAGTAGATAGATGGCTTGACAAGACTCTGGAGAGTAAACACCTGAGCCTGCTGACTTTGTGCAAACAGCTTCAAGCCAGTCTTGAACGAGGAGTGCTTTGACTGCTTTCAGGGGATTTTGTTATTTGTAGTTAACTTAGTTTTAGATGTTTTATTTTAAAATTACCTCATTATTTTTAATATGGGTTCTTTGTGTCACACCAGGATCAAACAAAAAAATAAACACTGAGTGTCTACTGTTACCACCGGAAAAAATCGATAGTAAGGATTTGTTCATAGTAGGGCAACAGTCTATGAGCAAACCAGTTTTTGCTTAGCATAAAAGAAAACCAATTTCTGTTAGCCATTTAATTATACAGGCATTAATTCATCTGACCCTCACAACAACCTTGAAGGTAGGTCTTGTTATTACTACAATTATTTTTATTACTGTTATTATTCCTATTTCACAGAAGAGGTTTAGCTCAGAGAGGGAAAGTGATTGCACAAGTTGACAGGAAACAGCAGGGCCAAAGCTTCACTACCAGGCCACGTGGGTTTTTCCTTATACCAGATCCCAAAGCTTTTTGGACATGATATAGCCCATGTCAGCCTTCAGACAGCTATTTGTAACCATAAATGCTCTACAGAAGGACTGTTGCCCTAATAGTGCCATCCATTAGGAAAAATACATTTTCCCCCTCAAAAGGAGAGTGTTCATATAGAAAAGCATTTCTTAAACTATAGAATACAGTTTTAAGAGGCTAAAGAGAAGTGCCGTAAAGAGCATGTGCTAAGGTCAACTACATTTAGGAAACATGGTGTAACACATGCCCTTTGGGAGATTCACAATGGACATCTTAGTGGCGCAAAGTCCTCGAGACAAGAATCTCTTCAACTGTATCCAACTCAGCTCCTACTCTTCCCCACCTGTCCCCCTCCTCCTTGCACCAATTTGGGGAATGCTGATTTAAAAGTCTCAAATCTCCTATACATGTTAATGGTCATCTACCATGTTCCAAGCTGTTTTCCTCTCCATGCAAAGGTCTTCATCTTCTCATGTTACACATACAGTAGGTGCTCAATAAAAATATCTGTTGGTTTAATTGGTGCACCGACCCTTTCATGATTTGTGACCAAAAAGCATGCATTTGCAAAGCCGCAGGCTGGCTTCCCTCAGGCTTTGGAAAGTGCAGCCCTGGTGAGCTAACTGGGCTCCTCTGAGAAGCAAACTCATCAGTCATCAGCCTCACAAGTTGTGACTAATCTCAAAGGCCAGAGGCAGGGTGTTCTGAAGCCCCTCTACTGTCATCACTGCAGGGACAACCAGAGTGCTAGGAATGATGCAGGCGTGGTCCTGCGGTCTTTACAAGGAAGTAAATTCTGTGTTTATTCTTGTGGAAGTCCATCCACCCCATGAGCTCTATGCCTGTGGTTCTCACACTTCAGGATGTATCTGAATCACCTGCAGGGCTTGTTGGAACACAGAGCCCAGGGTTCCTCTTCCAGAGTGGCTGATCCAGCGAGTCTGCAGTAAAGCCTGAAAGTGGGTATATCTAACGGGCTCTCAGGTCGTACCAGGGACCCTGAACACCTCACTGGGCTAAGCCCCTACCCTGGAAGACCTACGTAGCTGAGAGCAAAGGAAGTCTACACTGGATCCTGCATGGTTTTCTAGATACTTAATGCAGAGAAGGGGTGAAAAATAAGATCGTGAGGCTGTTTCCAACTAGAGATGTGTTCCTAGCTAAGTAAGCATCTGCTTTCCAGACTGACCAAAAAGGTTTAAAAAGGAGCACTTTAATATGATTTTAATTTACTCCATTTAGGATCTGAATCTACCAATAAGATTTCCCCAAAGTACACATGTAGGGAGAGAAACAATTCCAAATCTAATTCTAAGGGACAAAAAGGGCAACTTGAAGTTCCTTCAAAGTCCCCTCATAGGCTTGAAAGTGCTAAAAGCCATGCGCAAAATAATAAGCCTATTTCCTTCCCTAAAGATTGAATCAAAAATTCGAGATTTACAAATGCCTAACACCAACTTACCTATAAGATACAGTGCCATAAGCCATGTCAGAGCAGCTAAATTCAGATTAAATTCACTTATTTCTATGTTTAATTAAGCCCCAAGGCTTTAGTTATCATCTACTGTCACAACAAATTTGGGTAATTGAGGTTGTTTAGCAATATTAATTCGTTGACAGAAAGAACACAGAACCTTTATGATGTTAGCTCATCAAGGAGGAAAGAAAACAACGTGTGTGAAGGAAAACATTTTTCCATTTGCGATTTCCACTATGCTGGAAAACAGGGATGTGGCTAAGGACTTGAACGATGTCCCGTCCCCCCCTCCTCCCATACCCCCTCTGCTGACAGCCTGTAGAGATCCAAGTGGCACTGACAGCCTTGTTGCTTGGGAAAGAAATCCTGCTGGGTCATGAAGTGTGAGGGCTGCCTTGAGCAATTTTTATGTAAAAAAAAAAAAAAAAAAAAACTGCTAATAACCAAACACATTTATCCAATAAAAATCAGATGGGTCATCAGGCAGGAATCTCCACCCTCAACCAAGGGAGGCCAGCTGGGCTCCAAACTGGTGAAGGAGATCTTGGCTATGGAATGGGAAAAGCTGACAGGAAGACACTCAGAAAACAAGAATACGGGTCACATCAGTGACAATCTCTAAAAATGCCAAGGGAACGTGGCCTTGTTACTGGGAGGAGTGGTGGCCATAGTGGCCCCAGGAGACTGAGGTGTAAGTGGGATGGTTGTGAGGTGGTCTAAGAAACAACCATGAACGAGCCTGGCTGGAACCACCCCAGAGGTTGTGAGGAGGAACAAGAAGAGGCAACGGATCCCTTGTGGAAAATGATGTTGCTTTCAAATTATTTCCCAAGGTGGAGGATGCCACCACTTTTTCAGGCAAAACAGTCTGAAGAGACCTTTTGTGCCTGGAGGTGGGTGAGAATCAGAATCCTCACTCTAAGAGGAAAGATCCTCCTCCACAGAAAGTGATTCAGCCACAGAGGAAAACTTCCTCTTCGAATCTCTGCATTCCAAAGAATGACAAATCAAGATCATTGTAGTAAAATCATAGCTGCCTGTTTGGGTGTAACTCTTTGGACATAAAATCACACTTAGGTGATCAAATTACTTAAAAATATACCGTTTATTATCACCGTTTAATGCATACTATTCATTCTGTGATTCATTTGGTCTCAATAAATAACAGCTATGCACACAGCTCAACCCCGTGGGAGGTGGATGGTTCCAAATTGTTCAGCAACAGGCATGCCTACCCCCAAGCTGGTCCGGGTTTCAAGAGGGGCAATGCCTGCCCCTAGAGAAGTTCCTCCTTTTCACTGATAACTCAATGACCGGACTGACAGCTCCAGTGTCACAGTGTCGGATTCCAGGTGGGAAGTTGGTGCGGGAAGGCAAGGGGAACAGCCTGGGACATCTGTCCATGCATGAGAAAGACACACGGAGGTTGAGGGGATAGAGAGACAGGAAGGAAATAGGGAGGAGGGCAGAAGTTCCTCCAAAACAAACTAACTGCTATTCACAGTGGAAAGCACTAAAGTAACTTGCCTCCTTTCCCTCCAAATCAGTACTTCCTCTACTCTGCCTTAGTTTTCTCCACAGAACTTTCCAACATCTGATATACAGGCACTGATGAACCTCCTGTCTCCATTATGAGACAAGACCACGGAGGACAGAAACTCCCTTGCGTGTATCACTCCATCTTCAGCACTCAGAATAACGCCTGGCCCACAGGAGGTGTTCAAGCACCATATGCTGGGTGAACGTTGATTGAACTAAGTAAAACAGAAGTAAACTTTTGCAGATACCTCTCAAGTTTTCCCCAGATTTCATCTGAGAGCAGCTGAATCAAAGTCAGGAGGAGCCAGCACTGCTTCAGAGAAACAAGGCAGCCTGGAAGCAGGCCCTGTTTATCTTCTGAATTCCAGAGGCTGTTCTCTCGCCTCTTCCTGGCCACAGAGAGGTAGAGGGCGGTTGACTGTGGCACAATTTGAAGGCATTTGGCATGCACACACCTTTTAGATCACCAGAAATAACTTGGAAATGGGTGTGTGTGTTTGTGTGTGTGTGTATGTGTATGTGTGTGTGTCAAGCGGCAGGGACATGAAAAAATCATTTTATTTATGAGGCTACTGGGCAGGGAGTTATTTTCTAGGGGTGGGGACCACTCAGGCAGGGAGAACTCCAAGGGTGGGTTCCTCCATGGCTAGAATCATCCTTTATCCTCCTAGCGTGCTTTCCATCTTAACAAGCCCTTCCGTCCCTTCCCCAGCAGTCTGAAGAAAGCATTCACCTAGGAGTTTTTAACTTGAGGGAATTACTCAAGATTTTTATGTCCCTAGTGGGACGTCCCCTGACTTCTTTCTCAGTATTTGTTTACTTCCTCCTTAAAAATCACTATCTTCCAGAAAGGCAGTGGCATAAGGCCAACTCCATTGGTCACTGGGAGAGTAGAGAGTGACTTTTATTTTGTCAGTCCTTTGTAAGCACCATCTGAACAACCTCCGTTCTCAGAGACAGGTCAGCCCCACTTGGTCCGGCCCAAGGAGCGGGGGGATGGGCATGCCTGGGGCTGAGGACTGGCACCAGCCAGTCTATGCCGGTGTCAGCAGTAAAACCCTGGGTTTCCTGCTTTCCATGCCTGTGTTTGAGCTATCTTTCTGATTGCCTCAGTCATTAGCTATGGGTTTTGCTTTGTATCTTAACTTCTTAGAATCTCATTTATGAATCGTTTCTTTCAAAGAAGATTCTGAAAACTGACAGGCTAGTCTCCATGCTGCCACTCTCTACAATGAGAACCTTTACTGCCTTTCTACCTTACTCGGGCAATGCAGCCCTCTCTCAAGGAAGTTTGAGGGCTCTGAGGTCACAAACGCACGGGCCTTGTGTCATTTAACTATTGCTGAATAAACTGGTCCAAACTCAGTGGCTTAAAAAACCACGATGTATTATTTCTCATGAATCTGTGGGTTGAATGGGCAGCTTCTCTATTTGTCCTTCTTGGACTCATGTGGCTGCATTCAACTGATTGGTGACCTAGACTTGGGCTTGACTGGGATGGCTGGGCTTCTCTCTCCAATGATCTTTCATGCTCAAGGAGGCTAGACTTGACTTTTTACATGGCAGCTGGATTCCAAGATGAGATGGGAAGCTACAAGGTCCTGTGGCCTGGGCTCGGATGTTACACACAGTATCATCTGTACCACATTCTCTTGGCCAAATCAAAGCAGAGGATGAAGGCCAGCCCAGATCCAAGGAGTCCATCTCTGAATGGGGGTTGCAAAGCTTCTTTGACCATATTTAATCTATCACAGGGATACAGCCAGAAGATAAGACCGAGTAAAGCAGGCCAGTTGTGAGGAGGTAGCCCCCGTGGCAAGCATCATCTGTTACCAAGTAACACATGGATCTAGCATGGCCAAATCTAACTTTTCAAAAGAAGTTGGAAATCCAGATTTAAAAAAAAATCTATTAATAGACTTAATTTTTTAGAGCAGTTTTCAGGTTCCAGAAAAACTGCTCAAAATAACTAAAGTTTCCATGAAATGTCTCCCCACTGCCTAAATTCCCCTGTAATTAACATCTCTCATTTGTGAGGTACATTTGCTGTAAGTGACAAACCCATCTGATACATTATTAGTAACTAAAGTCCATGGTTGACGTGAGGATTCACTATGTGACCCACTGGTTTTATGGGTTTTGACAGATGCGTACTGTCTGATACCTACTGTTACGGTACCATGCAGAATGGTATCACTGCCCTAAAAATGCCCGGTGTTCCAACTACCCCTCCCCCTCCTGCCCACTTATCTCTTAACTGACTCTATGGTTTTGTCTTTTTCACAAGGTCAGATATTTGGTATCATACCATTTTGTAGTATTTTCAGAGTGGCTTCTTTCATGACTTCACAGCTCACTTCTTTTTATCACCAAATTATATTCCATTGTCTGGATGTACCACAGTTGGTTTATACACTCACCTACTGAAGAACACCCTAGTTGCTTCCAAGTTTTAGCAATTATGAATGAAGCTGCTATAAATACTCATGGGCAGGTTTTTGTGTGAACTTCAGTTTTCAGCTCATTTGAGTCAACACTGAGGAGTGTGATTGCTGGACCGTGTTGTATGAGAAATCTATGTTTAGCTTTCTAAGAAACTGCCAAATTATCTTTCAAAGGGGGTATCTCATTTTGCATTCCCACTGGCAACGCATGAGAGTTCCTCTTGCTCCACATCCTAATAGCATTTGGTGGTGTCACTGTTTTAGATTTTAGGCATTCTAACAGGTGTACAGAGAGATCTCATTGTGTTAATTTGCGATTCCCTAATGACCTAAGATGTTGAGCATCTTTTCATATGCTTATTTACCTCTAAATGTTTTCCTTAGTGAGGTGCCCATCCAGATCATTTGCCCAGTTTTTAATTGGGCTGTTTGTTGAATTATTACCGAACTTTAAGATTTCTTTGTATATATTTTGCACACCAATCCTTTATCAGGGATGTGTGTTGCAGATATTTTCTCCTATTTTGGGTTTGGCTTTTCTTTTTCTTAATAGTATCTTTCATACAGCATAGGTGTTTAACCTAAATGAAGTCCAACTTACCAATTTTTCCTTTCATGGATTATGTTCCTAGTCATTGCCAAACCCAAGGTCACCTAGATGTTCTCTTAGGTCATCTTCTAGAGATTTCATAGTTTTGCATTTTACGTTTCAGTCTATGATCCATTTTGAGTTAATTTTTTGAAAGGTATCAAGTCTGTATCTCTATCTACTTACCTACCTACCTACCTACCTATTTTGCACGTGGATGTCTAGTTGTTCCAGCACGACAAGTTGGTTTGATCTCAAGGTCATGAGTTCAAGCCCCAAGTTGGGTATAGAGATTGCTTAAGTATAAACAAACAAACAAATAAATAAATAAACGTTGGCTTAGTAGGTGTTGTTTTTGTTTTGTTTTTTTGGTGGTAGTGGTAGGGGAGAAAGGAAGCTCCCTTTCTCCCAGCATGCACGTCTGTAGGCTGTTTTTCTCCACTGTGGATCATCTTTGCCTCCCTCATTCCCCCTTATCTGCAATGACCTTCATCCATCCATTTTGATCTATAAAATCTTAGCTAACGCCAACCTCACATTTCATCTAGCCACCCTTTCCGATATTCTCACTGGCGCGTGTACTCAACATAATCAGTTTAAAGTTGGTGAGCTCTGGGGGCTCCTGGGTGGCTCAGTAGGTTAAGCGTTCGACTTTGGCTCAGATAACGACCTCACAGTTCATGGGTTCAAGCCCTACATCAGGCTCTCTGCTGACAACTCAGAGCCTGGAGCCTGCTTTGGATTCTGTGTCTCTCTTTCTCTGCCCCTCCCCTACTCCTACTCTGTCTCTATCTCTCAAAAATAAATACATGTTAAAAAAAAAAGTTGGCAAACTCTAAAAGCACTTATGCACTATAAATCCCACTTAGCACTGCCATATACATTGTCCTCCCTCCTCAGACACACTTTATAAACTCTTGGGAAGGCCAGAAATCCTCTTTTTCTCTTTTACCCCTGGTAGCTTAGCAAAGGTCTGGCCACACAGTAGATCAGCAATAGTTGCTGACAATTTTAGACTGGACTTTGGTCCTGACTTAGGTGTCTTCTGATCTTCAGGAGAGATGGGTACATTTTAGGAGGTCTGCCAAAGATGCAAACACTGCAGCTTTGCCCTGGCATGGCTCGAATGGTGCATCTCTAATTTTGATGCCTGATTTAGCATTATGCCCACACAAACAAGAGGGCCCTGATCTCCTTGGAGAATTAGGAAAGTTTTACCAATGAGACAGCAAAATGTGGTCCCTAAAGTACCAAAGGATGCTGAGTCACAAAGCATGTTCCTTTCATTATGACTATTACACGGTCACAATGACCGTTCCAGTCATTATGAAAACAATGAAAAGCAAATATATGAAATAAAAAGGAGAACAGACAGCTTCTGGTGACTGGTTCCCCACCTTATGCCTAATTAATATTCAAACTAATGGTAATCCCCCACCCCGACTTTGTTTTCTGTTTTCATCTGCATCATTAAGTGTTCCCATTCAAGGATCTCTGTGTACTTTAAAGTGAACAATGATGGAGGGAATGGACCCTTTCATTCCCCAGGGTCTCCGCTGGTTGTGACTGAGCCCAATCACCATGGCATACCGTGCTGACAGGCTTCTCAGAATTAGTTTTCTGAGGCAAAGTATTGTGGCTTCTGTTGCCAGGATCGCCTGGTTTCTGTCCATAGTCCACCCAAGCAAATCACAGGCAGGAAAAATGAAGGTGGCACAGACTTGGAAATGGCATCTCACTGCCTTGGGTTTCAGAAATGGTCAGTGAACCTGCTGTAGAGTTTACAGGGCCTTTCGTGTGGCCCCTGTTCAGGGCCGTGGCAAACTCTGGTGTCAGTGCCACTATCAATACTGCTTCTACTTCAGGAACAGCCTTGAGCTCAAGACTTATTGATATCAGGAAGGTGTTCACTAGAAGCCTAGAAGGAGAGCAGTCTTGTTGGAAACCTCCACACTCCTACATCCAACTTTCCCTGAAAGTCAAACAAAGTCCAATTGTTCCTGGCATCACCCTTCCTTCCCTGGGAAAGCCCCCAAATTGTGCAGCAGGCAGGGAACAGTCACTATGGATGGTGTGAGGCAGGCAGAGTGACCCCCAGTGTTTTATGTGAAACAAATCACATCTAGACAACTGAAAAATAAAAATCCAAAGTTCCTTGTTCCAGGACCTGTTTAAAAAAACACTGTCCCATTTATCACTTCGCTGCCAAAGCAGTCCCTTCGGACATACCATACTCAGTGATGACTCAGGGGGCTCCCAGCTACTTAAAACAAAGATTAAAGACCACTAATTAGTTCTTCCGGCTACCATCAGGGGACGGTAAGCAACCTGGGCTAGAAATTCAACCTCGCTCATGCTGAGCAACCAATCACATCAGTTACTGACAGGTACAGAAGTTTGGACAAAACAG
This sequence comes from Acinonyx jubatus, assembly GCF_027475565.1. NCBI lineage: Eukaryota > Metazoa > Chordata > Mammalia > Carnivora > Felidae > Acinonyx > Acinonyx jubatus. The sequence goes on along the minus strand of NC_069380.1, from coordinate 117,469,937 downwards.
GGAGAGGGGAAGAGAGAGGAAGAAGAAACCAGAATGTCCTTCAAGTCTACGAAAGCAGATAGAGGAGTGCTTGACAGAGCCAGACGGCAAGACACAGAGCCTCCACAGGCAAGCATGGCCGTGGAGAAGCAGAAGAGACCCACCACCCATAAGCTGAACAAGTTAAATTATTTTGAGCTCTTGAGGCACTGGTATACTTCTTGGTGAATAACCGTATTTCCCACCAGGTAACAGGGAAGTAATTCCATTTCCTGAACATCGAGGTAGGATTTAAAGCTGCCGACCACTGAAAACAGACCATTATTTTCCCAGCGTATGATTTCATCTGATGCTGTTTCATCTGCAGTGTAAGCACCCCTTAAGTCCACTTTAGAGTTCTTTCCCCAGCCCCACCCCCAAGCCTTAATATCCCTTAGTCTCCTCCAAGGCAAAAATTGTTGGACCCATTTTGCAGCTCTACAAACCGTGAATATCTTAGAGACATAGAATGGCAGGGTGTGAGGATGCAACCAAGGCACGGAGAGGGGTAGGAGAAGGTTCTCGTATCCTGGTGACTCACTAAGTGCAATGACTGCTCTGAAGGCAATCTGTGGCTGAACCTCAAACTATTTTTACTAGAGAAAGGCAAGGTCAGCTCCGTTTTTCCCAAGTCTTATACAACTCTAGCCTGACAGTCCAGCTGTGCTAGTCATGGCCTCACATACTTTCTGCAAAGGCTCCGATTGACAGGATTTATGCGTTGGTCTGAAGAAGCATGCTAGGCAATGTGGGAGGAAACCGCAAGACAGTGGATCTACTTTCCGAGGAGGACTGGACAAGCAGCCCCAAAACTGCCTGTTCTGGGCTATGGGTGTTTACCACTCAAAGGTGAAGTAACAAAGATTCTTCTCTTTTCTAGCCTCTGATATGTGATCACAGTCATGCTAAGGTTTGAGGATCTGGAAACTCAAAGGGCTACTGGAGAGCTCTTCTTTCTAGAAGGAGACACAGAGGTAGCACTGGACATACTCCACATCATCAGGGAGAAGGGAAACCAAGACAACATAAATGAGAGAAGCAGACTTGGCTACTGATCTTCTGAGTTACTACAGTGCCTGGATGTTTTGTAAAACTAAAAGAAATTGCTTTTCATGCCCAGCAGCCAGCACAGTCAGTAGCCATCACCAAAGCCACCTCAGCAGGATGGTAAATCAAAGATCACCAAGGCCAAGAAGCGGTATGTTAAGAATAATGATTCCCCTCTGAGATGATGATGCTTAAAAAAATCCACAACAAACTAGCCAAGCTCCACACTTAGGAAGAAGGTTAAAATCATGTTCACGGGACAATGCTCAGAGTCAGATGGGGCCAGAGGGCCAATTCCAGGTGGAATAGCTCAGCAAGGGCCTACGGTGTGGCAGGCAGCCGTACATCATACTTACAGCGAGTTGGGCCGGGTGGGTTTGAGCACATCGAGATCCGGGTCACTGGAGTTCATGTTGGGCTGTAAGCTGCTGCTGGAATTAAGGATGCTGTTTGCATTTGATGAGACGACAGATTCTAAACTGGAGTTGATGATGCTGTTTCTTTGTTCCTCTGTGGGAAAAAAAAGGCCAGGAGCCCCACATCACTATTATTTCATAGGGATATTTTGTTCCTACATATATACAAAAACTTAGCAATCATGAGAATGGATTGAGATCTCAACAAAACTAAGAAAAAGACATAGGAAAGGGTAGGAATTACGGGCAGAAAAGGAAGAGGAAAGGAAACAGGAAAACACATGAGTTTCAACTTTGGAGCAACCCCCCCCCCCCCCGCACCCCTCCAAACCCGACAACACGGACCACCCATTTTCCTCGTGGTCCTACCACTGCACTATGAATTGTGTGTCTTCATTTGACTGGCAGATGGGCAGAAGAGAGCAGCCTTCACAGCCCCTTGCATTCAAACAGATCCCCTTGGTTTCTGTGCCATTCACCTTTTATTCTAAAACTCTTGCCCCCAGTCTGGTCTTAATTGCCAGGGCTACGTCCTACCTCCAATTCTACAGCACCTCACTATAAAATATCTTCACCTTGGCCATCAACTTTCTTATGACTCTGCAATGTAAATTCCTGACTACGCCAAGGACAGACCTTTCTGGGTTGCCTCCAGCTCCATGTATTTGATGTCTAGCTTCAAGTTAGTTCTTTGATTAACAGATCTATAAGGGCTACAGAGTAGTCTGCATATAAAACACCAAGTACACAGTCCACGCAGTTATATTTGGGCTTAGAGAGTATTACTAAGCTGGTAAGGAAGAAACCAGAGTTCTCTTGAAGACTCCACTCCTGACTGGCTGAGTGGCCTCAGGCAATTTTCACTCTGTTTCTTGGTTAACCCATCTATCAAATGGGGAGAAGGACGGCTGCTTTGCACAGCTTGAGGAGTTCATGAGGATCAAGTGGGATCATATGCAAGAATGCATTTTGTAAGCTGCAGAACACTATTCAAAGAAAATAACATTCTTTTTCTTCCCATCCTTAAAAGCTTGGAATCATGTGATGAAGATAAAATTGGGGGGACGATTTAGCTAAATGGTACAGACATCACTGCTGTAGCAAAAATATTAGAGACTTGGAAGGTCATTCTTGACCCACAGTCAATACAGATACACCATAATGAAATCAGCTGCCATTGCAGACAATCAACTCACTTATCAGGAAATAGTGTATCTGGGTTAATGCACACTGGACCTTTGAAACAAGCCAGAGGTATACCATGTCCCTAAGAAGACAGACTGGACTCATTGACATGGTAGTTTAGAGGGTGACATTTAAACTCAGGTCTCTTTAGGCAATAAAGAGAGTGATGTGATAAAAAATATTTTTCCATTTGCACTAGTCATGTGCATACAAATGTATTATGCTTATGAGATGATGTTAGAGTAATTTTCACATGTAATACACAAACATACACACACACACACACACGCGCACACACACACACCTGAAGCCCCTAATACCTTGCCAAATTGTCAATGCCATGTTTAAAACCCTATAGAAGAGGGACGCCTAGGTGGCTCAGTCAGTTAAGTGACCGACTCTTGATTTCGGTTCAGGTCATGATCTCATGGTTTGTTGAGATCAAGTCTTGCATTGGGCTCTGTGCTAACAGGGCAGAGCCTGCTTGGGATTATCTCTCTCTCTGGCCCTCCACTGCTCACACTCTCTTTCTCTCTCTCAAAATAAATAAACTTTAAAAAACCCTCACAAAACCCTATAGAAGAATCAAAAACCACAAAACCCTATAAGAGTAAAAACCTTTAAGAGTCAAAAAATCCTGTGAGGCTTTTGGGACATTTCTGAACTCTAAGTACATCTCAAAAACAAGGAGATTATTAACCTGATTCCTGAGATTTAGAACTATTCCTATTTCAAGAGCTTCAATTCCAAAAGAAACAACAACAAATAAAGAGAAACTGAAAGAGTTACAATGAGCCAAGTTGCAGGAAAACTACCAGGGCCTTTAAATGGGAACTTGCTATCAGGAAGAAAAACAACTCTAAAATTACATATAGAGGATCACTGAGAAAATGGATATGCCACTTGCCAGTATGAATCAGCTAAGTGAAACTTTCCTTTGACCAAAATACTCTTATACAGATTTCTGAAAGACTGTGAGAAGCCCAAGACCACCATATAGAAAAGGGGACTAGAGATGATACCTTTCTGGGGTTCAATGGAGTCAATTTCTGCTTCAGAGGCAAGGAGAGATGAATAGTTTTATTAACTCTAGCTTGAGCACAAGTTTGCATGATGTAATTCTCTGAATTTGCAGGAAATAGAAGAGTATTACCATAGTTGATCTCTCTCCTGTGATTATATTTAGTTGCCCATAAGAGGGCTATGATTCTATAAATTAAAAAGAATGCCTTTATAAAAATACATTTGTTTTTCTAAAATATTTTTGGGACTTTTTTTCTCCTGCTTACTATCCATTAGGAAAAGAAAGTATCTGAGATAGAATCTTCTTCAATTTTCATCTATTCAATGAATGTTTATTAAGTACTTACTGAGTATTGGCAATGACTGGCATTGACAGTGAACCCCTACACTAACTGCCAGGTATTTAAGTCAGGTGCATATTAGAGTATTTATTAACTTGCACTTATTCATGTGTTTGTATGTCTACCTTACTTGATAGACTGTAAGCACCTTAAGATTAAACAAACATTGGACAGATAAAACTCTGAAATCACAACTGAAAAAAAAATTAGATAAAGATCTTTGCAACACCCAGGATACACGCGATGAATCACGGGAAACTACCCCCAAAACCAAGAGCACACTGTATACACTGTATGTTAGCCAACTTGACAAAAAGTTATATTTAAAAAAAAAAAAGATGCTTTGCTTTATCAAACATTTTATCAGAATCCTAACACTCATTTAAGAATCTCATTCTACAAATGGGACTTAGGTAAAATTTTTGGCTTTTTCAACGAGTGAAGCAAGAAGACTGCTACATATGGAAACTGACATGTGTCTGAAATGAACCCACATGGGAATGAGGACAGGGATGGACAGTGAGAGCCTGACCCTGCCTGGACTTGAAAGCCAAGAGAATTAAATGAGTGGCTACCCCCAAATTGAAATTGAGGATTTCCAGTATTTCATTCAGTGGAGGTCATTAGAATTCTTTTTTAGAAAATAAACCCTTTTGGAGATTCTATTTCAACTTACATTAGGTATCTCGAACCTTACAAATATGGCATAACCTATATCAAAATGACAACAAAGGCAAAAGATCAAGGAAATGAGTCCTTTGTCCAACAAGAAGATACAAAAATTTTAATCATAAAACTTCATAGTTCTGCAGTCAAGAAAGCTAAATATACATATCAAAAGTCGGACTGTTTGTTACTGGTAAGCCTCGATGGGGCCCATGGTAAGGAAATCTGGAAACCTGGCACTCTTTGACCGCAAGACCACTACCGTTTTATTGGACACGAGACCTCAAATAGTGAGAATGAGAGCTTCTAGGTATAGGCAGACTTCTGAGCTGAAACACTGACAGGTGTTTCACCGAGGGTGAGCAGGACAGTCAAAGTTAGTCCAGCAAAGAGGTGGAGAGTAAAATCAACAGCCAATCAAATGTTTTAATGGTTATGGCAAATTATACCAAGACATATTCTAAAACATTTGCTATGAATTAAAAAATAAAGAGAACATGGTTCAGTAATGTCACTCCCAACAGGGGGATCTTTGTCAGGTGGGCAAATGAGTACTTGCCCTAATAGAAAAACATAATGAGAACAGGCAGCCGAAAACACAATTTTTAAAAATGAAATTAACCAAATTGTTCAAATATCAGAGTTGGACCTGTCTGAGACACTGATGATTCAGGCCAGTTCCGGCATCGTCATCAGAAGGTCTAAGAAGGATTGATGACAATTACATTGCTGAAGAAAAGGAAATTACAGGCTAGTGGATTGAAAAAGAAAAACAACAACAGTTATGAGTCAAATCAACAGGATCAGAGAGAACCACTTAAATGACCAAAAGAAAAAGAATGCCCACAACTCAGGAGTATTCCTAAACTGCTTGAAGTCCATGGGGATGCTTGCTTTCTTTAAACATGTTTGTCAACAATAATCTCTCTTCATTTTAGTCACAGAAAACAAGGGCTTGGAGCAAAGAAATGATAAAATAAATCCCCAAACAACTGTAAACACATGTGGGTGAGCACTGGATGTTTTTATGAACATATGTTCTACGGAGGGTGATAAACCAGATGTGGTCTTGGGGCTTAGAAATCCAAACCACTCAGGGCAGGGGCATGCATGCCCACAAAGAACCCCTCCAGGGTCTGTTACAGTGATCTGTGAGGTGAGCATCAGTCACACATTCCTGGCACCTGGCCCATGCATAATGTACGCTAAAGCTCCATGAGTGGTTACAGGGCAAATAATAAATGTAAGGTGACCAAAAGCCATCAAAGCGTATTCTGCTAGCACAGAAAGAGGCAGTTCTGTGTGACTGAATTTTCAGGTGCTTCAGACAGGCACCACTAATGTCCTTGAAACCAAAGTAATGGTTATAGTGGGCAGAGTCTGTGTTTTTTGTACAAATCAGGAGCGGAAAAATAGGACTATGCAACCAAATCACTGCAACTAAAAAAAGAAAGCCACAGAATAATTTTGGTGATATTGTACTTGTTCTGGGGGTTGCCATGGAAATCTGGGAGCTAAGCAACCTCACTTTCCATATTTACCAAGTGACTCCTGCTCACTCTAATGACACTCCCTCCCCATCCCCACCCCCCACACAAAAGGCAGGGTCTGTGTTTATCACGGAACCCAGAGACAAGGCCCGGAATGCACACGCAGCACCAAACCGAATTCACATGTCTTGGCAAGCGTCGACACTCCAGCCCACTGAATACACAGAGTGGGAGGATAAATAGGAAACACAGACTTGCAACGTCACTCCGGGGGAGGTTTCCCACCAGGCGTGGATGTCTGTCAGAATATGGGCTAACATCATCTTTCCGTGATGTCTGAGACCTAGATGTCAAAAGAGGGGAGAGAAAAGTTCTTTAAGAGCATCTCATGATGCCCAGAGCCCAAAGGAGGGAACACGCTGTGTACACGATCAAACAAGGAGGAAAGGGAGTTACCAGACTGATGGGAGTTCTGCAAAGACACAGACTTGAGACAAAAAATACTAAGACAAAAGCAATATACCCAGAGGCTTTCCCTTGCTGTGGCAGGGAGAGAGGTGAACTTTCTCCTGCTTATTAAAGTTTTGCAATGAAGTCTGCAATGTATCATCTTGACAAGATAGGATGATAACAGTATGGCAGCTTAATGAATTTTGCAATAAAAAATGATGAGTGCACAGTAATTTCTGAGTTTTTCATCTCTGGGAAACACCCAAGTACATGAGAAGCTTAGAATCAGACTTTCTGAAGCAATATTTTTTCCCTTGTAGTTTTTCTTCCTGGTAACAGTGGCGTGCCAAGCCACACTAAAATCTGAGGTGGTATGATTTCATGTTGACCCAGTGTCAGTCCCTATGATAAAAATAATCTGAAAAAGCAGTCTGAGCAATGTGTTTGGGCACATAACATTTTGGGCAATGTTTCAAAAAATAGCCCTAAAAAGCAGTTTGGGCAGTGAGGGACTAAATAGCGTACTGATAAGTACAAAATGTGGTCGATCTGTTGTTCTGACCATAGGACATAGTACATGCTATTACAACTTTTGGCAGGTTGTCCTCAGCAAAAACTACCAATTTTGGTCCTATGTAGAGTGACTGACTTATTTCCTAGTCATGGCGCTCATAATAACCCTTTTCTCTGCAAAAGGAAAAAATGCCAGTAAAACTGCATTTCACGAGAGAATGGGGGAATCACTGCAGCTGGCCCAGGATTGAAATGATTCACAGGAAAGAGGCTTGCAGGCACATGGGGAAGCCCACCCCCGAAACAACACCATTTCCAAAACCACAATGTAGGAACGAACGTCTACATACGGCTGAACCGGGGGTTGAAGGATCAGAGTTAAACAGATAATCTACTATGTACAACAAAGCCTTCCCCCCCCCCCCCCGCCCCCAGCTGAGCACTTGCTTTGGAGTAGGGACATTCTTCATTTAATCTCTGGTTCCCTGATAAGTGAGGGAATCCACTACAGAATGCTTATATTATTAATGTTTAGCAAACAGAAAATGATAATATTTATTTTTATACCATGACTCATTGAAAAATGGGCTTGGGATAGTAAAAACATGTGTGAATAGGTAGTTTGTTTTTAATGATGTAAAAATTAGTCAATACATAATAAAGGTGCATTCCTCTCCAACTTCTAAAGTACAGAAAAGCCTGCAAATATTCCATACTTATTTTGGTATGTCAATGTCCAAATTTTCTATACACAGAAACATACGCATATATACTTCTAACAAAATAGTATAGCATCGTAACTACGGATGAGTTACTTGCTTTGTTCACTTAGTGATAAAGCCAGAGACAGAAGCCTGTAACATGCTGTTTTTCATTTAATGATCTACTTTGAGCTTTTTGCTTGCCATTAGCTTTCCGGGGCATCATTGTTTTAAATGGCCACATCAACTATGTGGTTTTCAGTCACACGTGGTCATCATGCATAATGAAGCCAAGAGCCACGTTATACCTTACAGTCTGTGTGACAGTAGGAATCCATGTGGATAAACACATCACCTGCCAATACAAACACATGTGGCCAGAGCACCCAGGATCTGCAGAGGCAACCTGAGAAAACGCACAAGCCGCAGCTTGGAGTGCTGGCAGAAAGACATTATGCGATAAGCCTTTGAATACTATGAATTCCCAGTTATTTTTCAACCAGGAAGACACAAATGAGAAGTATATGAGCTGAATTCTTAACCTCTCACTGGGTCTGTCTGGGAAAGGGTCCGAAATGAATTATATTAGCTAAGAGAATTAATGAGAGCTATAATTCCAGCAGCATGTTAGGGTGACCCGTGTAAAACAAAGCCCAAGAATCTATTCCCACTCCCCAGACCCACCAATGCTACACAACTCATCCTAGCTGCGGATATATGTGAATTCAAGCACCAGAATAGCTCTCTCTGGGGCCAGGGTGACTCTGCATTACTCTCACATATGGGCTTCTCCTTTGGAATCTGCAAGATCCACAGAGGGAGTATTTCCTCAGTCAAATGTAACGTAAAACTATAGTCTGATGATAATCATCACAATTGTAACTAACATTTATTAGGTGCTTACTACGTTCTAGGCCCAGTGTCAAGTACTTTACATGCACCTGCACTGGTTCACTTAATCATGGTAACTGCCCTCCAAGGAAGCTGTTATTAGTGATCGATTTTGCAGATGAGCAAATGGAGGTTCAGAAAGGGAAACTAATGCACTCTAGGTCTCAGAGCTGCTAGGTCACAGGGATGGCCTGAAACAATGCAGTGTGACTGGAGAACCCCTGCTTTCAACCACCACACCAGGCTGTCACAAATCTCAACAGAGAGTCAAAGACATGTGCTGGGAGGGACAGAAATGAGCAGCCTTGACTGTCCCTCCTTTCCCCAGGTGTGTGCCTCTCTCACTTCAGCTGGCATCAGCATCACCAGAGTGCTTTAAAAAATACCAATGCCTGGGCTCTAGTCACGATCTCCTGATTCAGAACGTACCTGGGAGGAGACCAGGCATCCGTATTTTTAACAAGCTCCTTACACAAGTCCAATGTACACCAAGTCTAAGAACCACTGTTCCAAGAAACAGGTTTCAACACCTTGGTGTAAGCACTAAAAATCTGAGACAAAAATCAGTGATAAATGTCACCTCGTAATCTCTTGGAAGAACTTTAAAAGGCACTAGATCTGGTTGCTGGTTCCCTCTAATCGTTCTGGCTCCACCTTCTACACTTGTCCAGCAAAAGTACAGCTTCTTTGTCAGTACCTTTCACCTGGAGATAGCGCTCTGATTTCTGTTGCAGGATGTTATCCGTGGGGCACCTTACAGATTAAACAGTCATCTCCTTTGATACCATTCATTTGCCAGCACAGTTGTGAAAACCTTGATGCATGTGTTCTGTGATCGCAAATCATAGTGACTACCTTGGCCCAGCAAATGAAAGGTCCTGCTGAACACATCCTGCTCTCTGCATAGTTGGTATGAGATCTAGAGGGGCTGCTGCCTGCTGGTATGCATATTGAGGAATCCATTTAAGATGGTCCAAGTGCCCCCATGGCACCGCTAGATGCTAGGACAGATGGCTTTTACTGCTTCTGTAATTCAGTCTAGAAAGACTTTCACTTCCGTGGCTGAAGAACTGACAGAGGCACCCTTTTGGAGACAACCTGGCATGGGGAAGGGACATCACCTGGGTACAAATTCCTCCTCAGTGCTTTACCAACTGTGTGACTACTTAACCTCTGGAGCGTCAGTTTACTTGTCTGTGAAGTGTGGATAGGGGGGACCTGCCTCACTGGGTGACGGTCAGTTGTGAGAAGGAAGTAAGATTCTGATGCACTTAGCAGGCTGTCTGGCATGTTGGGTGAGGCATAATAATTTTAACTTGGATTGTTGTTGTTACTGAATGAGGTTCAGATCCAACTTGGTCTCAAGGTTCTTCATCAAATGCATTGTTTATCCTTCCACATCAGCCTTCCACTCCCATCCCACCCCCAGCTCTGTACAGGCAGATCTCTCCCTTAAGGGAAATGTAGACTCCAGGTTCATAAGCAGAACTGGAAATACTTCCCCTTAGAATTAAGGGGTTTGCAGGCTAGGTCACAAAAGCACACAGAACCACATCTCTTTAAGAACAACCCCCCAAGTTGAAACCAGAAGGCAGAATCATCACTGGCTAATAGTGAGGCTCTGAGGTCTCAACAACTGGATTCAAACCTATTTTGTTGCTGTGTGATCCTGAGTACGTTATTTAATATAAGTTTTATCTTCCTCCATTGTCGCAAACGCGGACAGTACCTGTGTAATGTTGGAGATTAAGTGAGGTGTTGCTATGCACAGTGCTTCGCATGAGAAACCACTTGATAAATTAAAGTGCCATATATGTATGTATATATATATATATTTAACATACATTAACAAAAATCTGATTTCTGTGGGAGAATGTTTTTAAGTTCAATTTGGGAACATATCTTTCCACAATCCTCAGTCCGAGAGACAAGAGCTACCCTCTGCTACTTATAGAAAGACCATTCCCTGTTCCCTGTGCAGAGCATCACAGCCACCCTTCTGTCCTTTGTGCGAGACTATGACTCATTTCCTTTAGCATCTTACTCGGAATTCTACCTTTCAGGAAGCATTCCTTGACCACCTATATACAACTTGGATTTCTGGTCCCTCTTCACTAACAATATTCAGTGGCTTGTATTTGTTGCTATGTTTCTAAATCCTGTTTTTCCCCATCAATTCCTTTTCTTCTTTTCTGCAAAGTTTTTTTTTTTAATTTTTGTTTATTTTTTGGGAGAGGGAGAGAAAATGGGGAAGGGGCAGGGAGAGAGAGAGAGAGAGAGAGAGAGGCAGGGAATTTGAAGCAGGCTCGGCACTGTCAGTGCAGAGCCCGATGAGGGGATTGAACCCATGAACCCTGAGATCATGACCTGAGCTGAAGTCGGATGCTCAACTTACTGACCACCCAGGTGCCCTTCCACAAAGTTTTAGTCTCAGAGACTGTTCCCATTTCATTCCTAGTCCCACTTCCACCACACATTGATTGTCTACGAGGAGTCATGTGCTGCCTTGGAACTGACCAAAGTCGCTACCCAAAAGAGAGTAGGAGAAAGCACCCAACTCCTCATTCTGGGAAAGAGAACACGGTTACCGTAAAGAGATCTCTACCTTTAGGGAATGAGGAAATGCTGTTGGGAGAAGATTCCACTAATACCCATAAGATTAAAGCTGAAGAATCTTATGGAGATGCGTGGGACACAACTGGTCTATTTCCACAGAAGAAGAAACTCCTTCTGGAAAACAAGACCCATATCCAGGAGCATCAGCTAATATGCCACATGCTTCCAGGAGCCTGAAGTACAAAGAGAGAGGATTGAGCCTATGAACTCCCAAGATGACTCTTAGGACCTTCCTCTCCAGGAAAAGGGAGACAACCTGCAACCTGAGGCCAAGAGCATTGGCAGAAATTTGCGTCTAAGACAGACGTCTTCTGCACAGAGTGGGGGCAATGCAGAGAGGGGAGAGAAAAATGTGCACTGACAATCAACAACTGGAACCTCTCAAAGGAAGCAGCCAAGTGAGCTATGCTAGGAGTTTTAGGCCCAGTAAGCATCTCAACAGGGACTGAAGAGAGGGCTAACCAATGGAATACAGAGAAAATTCTCAAGTGCAAGTACATCAGTGAGGAGAAAAGTGTAACTGAACTCAGGAGGAAGAGGAAATGGGGTTCTGAAAAACATCATCTGCCAAAAATCAAGGTACAGAAGAGTTATGTGAAGATGTGCTTCTGTGTCCACACAAGAGCAATGCCTGTAACAAGTTTTGCTCTGTGGCCAGAACCTGAAGAAAGGTAAGGTCACACCAAAGCTGGACAGGTGTCACAGGAACTGAAAGTGCACAGCATGGAAGTAACAGGTGAAGAGTGCACACCCCCAGTGACAGAACAGCCAAATGACAGTATCAGAACCCAATTCTAGTCCAAACAAACTTGAGTTCACATATTTACATTAAGAGAAAGGAAAGGAGTCACTCAAAAATTCAAAGTACTATCTGTGGACTCCAAACTGTAGTACAAATCTCACAGGTGAGAAGTAAGAAGTCTTTATCTTTATTTTAATGGTTACATGTTTAATGTATATTAGAAAGTAAAACAGTGAGACCATCAAATTCACATTTTTAGAGATTTTACTAAGTAGGATGAAGCCATGTAAAGAAGGCAGAGGCTTTAAGATCAATTTAAAGAAATGTATTCAAACAAAAGCATATGAATTATGTGGTTGAGGGCCAAAGAGTAAATGAAGGTCTATGCAAATGACTCGAGTTTGGGAAGTGACTAAGTAGCCAAAGTTCCTTAAACTGAAAAACATCACCATATGGAAATACACAAATTTTTCCCTCACCAATTACCTGCAGTATTTATTTGTACTTTAATTCTACAGAGTAAATTCAGCAAAGTGCTTTGATAAAGTAGCCTTCTATCTTTATCCACAGATAGACAAAGGGAAGGGTAAGTTGTGTGCAAGCAAGACAGTGCCCTGTCACCTGCTCATCTAACAGTGAGGGGTGCTCACAAAACCTTCCAGCTCCTGGCCAGTCTTCCCTTCCAGCATCAACTCACTCAACCCCTCCTATGGCACTTTCCAAGCCAGCATGGATGTCATTTCTAGTTTCTCAAGAAAAAAGCGATTTCCAAAACAAACCATAAGAAGTCTATGAATATACGCACACCCGCATTCTTTTCAATGGAAATGTTTCTTCTCCAAGACAGGGAAGAAAGCTAAGTGCCCCTGAAATATTTGAGTGTATGGAAGTTCCAGTCCTGTTTCCAGGGCGCATTTCCTAACATTTGGAGAAAAGATAAGCTGCTTCACTGTCTTCCCGTCTTCCATGCTTCCATCCACGGTGCAGACAGGGACATGACAGCTCGGTCTGCGGCTTAGATGCACCTGTTTTCACACATCCTTAACTTTCATCCTCTGGCTCGTGTGATAAAAATTAATCTTGAGTCAGGATCTAATTGATTTTCTCCTCATCTCCATCTTCTTCCTTACATGCTCCCAGAGTATGCTTGTAGACCTGCTTCCAAGCTGCTTCTGCTTCCATCCTAACCTACACTGCTCGTTGCTTAGTACAAAACGAGGTGACTGTCACTCTCCTGGACACCTGAGGAACACATCCCTCCACAGCCTAATGCCCTGTTCATGGCAGATATGGGTGAGACCAGTCCTGTTCCAAGTGTTCCCTACTACACTCAGAGGGGCCCAGGCCATGTGCAGACCGAAGTGAGAAGGACCCAAGCCAGGTATTTAAGAGCAACACGGGCTATTGTTTGAAGAGAACTCAACCCCATTGGGGTCAAAACCCCAAAAGTATACAAATCCTCTCACCTAGAAATTCTTCCAGGATTTATCTTAACGAAATGATCATGTATATGAACAGATTTAGCTACAAAGATTAACAGGGGCTTTACTAATGAAAGCTAAACATCTGAAACAACACAAAGGGTGCTAAATTCACCAAGGTCCAGCCATTTTATGGGATAGTATGACATCTTTAAATGCAGTGATGCTCTGGGGGCAGCGAAGATTTGTTTTCAGAATGATAACTTCTGAAATACAGGGGATAAGAAATGCTTTTTCATAAGGAAGAAGAAGATGCCAATCCAGATATGGATTTTCTCTCCTTTTCGAAGCCAAGTGGCTGATTCTTCTGATCTGTGCCTTTACTGTACTTCATAAAGGCAACAACAGCAACAATAACAACATCACCTCCGCCCCTCCAGCCCCCCCCCCCCCCCTAGTAAATGCGCTTATTGTGCACCAGGTGCCGTGTGAAGTGCTTTAATCTGCACAACAACTCTGTGAGGGAGAAACTAGTATCCCTGTCTTCCAAAAGAGAAGCCCAAGGCCCCGAGATGCAAGTTAACTTGCCCACATCGTGCACAGCCAGAGAGCGGCAGACTCAGAGCTAGCAGCCAAGCAGTCCGGTGCCAGTGCATGCTCTCAACTGTCACATGTTCCACAGCCTCTGTGAATGGGTATCTCCCTCTGAAGGTGCTTACTGCGGTGACCTACATGATCCATTCACTTGTCTATTCTCCTCACTCAACTGTGAGCACTTTAAAAACAAGGTCCTATTTGTATACTCCCAGTCCCTTGCAGGCCTCGTCTAAGCGTCGGTTGCATGAAAGAATTAGCCTTGGTATTTGCACGTGATTAAACAATAACTAGTAATAATAGTGGCAGCTCTCAGCCCTTGCCAAGTCTAGGACTTGTGCCAGATGCTTAAATGCAAAATTGCATTTAATCCTTAACAAATCCCTTTAAGATAGGCACTGTTATTCCTACTACACAGATGAGCAAACGGAGGCTGCAAGAAGGTAAAAGGCTTGCCCGTGCACTGCTGCTGGCACAAAAACCCAGGTCTGATGGGACTCCAGGCAGAGCTGGAGCCCTCACCACCACCCAGCTCTCTTATTACAGAAGCTCAAATAAGCCTGGATATTTTAGGGCCCAGTGGCCTGATAACTGCAAAGAACTCAGTTCTGACATGAAAAGAGGATTCAGTCAAATCGAGGTGATAACACTCTACTGCTTGGAACAAAGAGGGCATTATTCTCTAATTAATTCATTAATTAAGTTCACACATATATTAAGTGTCTGCTCCATGCCAGGCCCTGTGAGGTGGAGCAGAAGGATGAGCCAAGCAAGGGCCAGCCCTCAGAGTCACAGTCCACTAGGGCATGTGACTTGCACTAATAAGCATTTAATTACAAACTGAGAAAAGGAAACTGGTTCTGTGGAAGCCGCTAACAAAAAAGGGGCCAAGGCAGTAACGCCGGAGCTGAGCTCTTACTGTGTAGCAGGAAGAAACAATGCTCAGCTGTTCGCCCAAAGGAGATCTGGAAAGAGAATCCTGAACAGCAAGTGGCCCTTGTCTTTCATTCTCCTAACACTACTTCCGGTCCTACCAGGCTTACTCAGCAATGAAACTTGCGAGGGCACCGCCATACACCATCCTCAAGGACACGCAGGGCAGGCACCCATAGAGAGAGGCGGGAGGTGTGCACCCTGAGCAGGTGGAAGGTGGCACGGGCCGTCTCGTGAGCACCTTGCTGGCCCTGAGCAGGAGACTCACGTTTCTCTGCTGACTGCATGGTGTGGAAGAGCGTCAGGGGCCTTTCACTGCAGGAAGGGGGCTTGGAGTCACTGCTCTTCTTCCGGGACAGGTGCAGCTGGGCATTGGTGAGAGGCATATCAGGCACGGTGTTGAATATCTGCAAGTAAAGTTTCACAAAAGGGTCACACGCTGCTGTGAGTGGGGGAGCAAGCACAGGCCCCGACCAGCACAACCGAAAGCTTGGTGGTATGAAAGAATCAGCAAGAAAAAGACCCGAAAAGACCACCAGCATTTGCTCAGGATTTCACTTGAAACGTCTCTCAGAAATGATATTAAACGTTTTCTTTCAGAAGCATATCCTGGATATTGGGGACTATTTCCTTCCATTTCTAGCCCCTTCTGCTGTCACTTCCCCTGATGTTCTGTCGGTTGTTCTTTCCAGGAGAATTGGGAATGTATTGTGCTAAATACAAGCCATGGTCTATTACCAAGGCTTTGAGCTTTCTGACTACCTTTTGTCCAGAACCAATTAATCAAAACCCCTTTACTTTTCCTCACTGGTTCTATTGACCAGTTCTTAACGACTGCTTCACAACTTTCTTAGAATGTGAAACACGCATTTAAATAACATTCCAAGAAGAAGTCCAGAGCAGGGCACCAGTTCTGGGTCCTCTGTCATCCTTAGATGGAGCCTGCTTTCTAGTTCAGGAGCTGTGCATCATCTTTGATGCTGAGTGTTTTCTTATTTAAAAGGCGGGGGCGGGGGGGAGGGTTGATGACAAATGTAACCAGTACTAACATTTGGAAAATGTAGAAAAGCATCAAGAAAAAAAAGAGAACAACTTTTCCAATTCCACTACTTAAAGGTAACTACTACAAACATGTGAGTTTTCTTATGAACTTTTTTCTTTTAAGCTTTCACTAAAAAAAAAAAAAAAAAAAAAAAAGTCCCAGGGAAAATAAGAAGAAAACAATAGACTAAAATCATGACAATTTTTTCTCTTTTTACAGATATAAGTTTGATAAAACTATGATAACAGCTACACTTATACAGTGCTTGCCATGATTACTGTAGCCGCCATGTAATGTCAGTTCCCTGGGGATTAGTCACTGCATGTGTTTTACATGTGGCTCATTCAATTCTCAATAATCTGGAGCAACAGGTACTGTCCTCACCATTTATAATGAAGAACCAAGGCAGAGAGGTTAAACTGCCACAACTATAGATACAATCACAGATAACACAGAAAGCTGTCTCCCTCGGTTTTTCTAGATTTCTTTTCAAACACATAAAAATAGTCACACTAATTCATTCAATCAAGAAAGATCTTTCGAGCATTTACTTCATACCGAGGACTCTGGGTCTAGCACTGCACGAGGTAAATGTGTTCCCCGTGGCTGGAGAGTTTGTATCCGGTAGCTGTGATTTACTGGGCATCTGCCATATGCCAGGTGCCAGGTTAAGTGCTTTGTGTGAGTTATCTCACTTAATGTCAAAAGAACATCTTCCCTAAATGGGATTATATAATCTACATACATTAGTATCCCATACATCTAACAGTATATTTCAACGTTTCTCCCTTGTTTAAAAAATAGGTTGGTGTGCCTTAGTCAGTTAAGCATCTGACTTAAGCTCAGGTCATGATTTCATGGTTCGTGGGTTCGAGCCCCAGGTCGGGCTCTGTGCTGACAGCTCGGAGCCTGGAGCCTGCTTTGGATTCTGTGTCTCCCCGCCTCTCTCTGCCCCTCCCCTGCTTGTGCTATCTCTGCCTCTCAAAAATAAATAAACATTTAAAAAAATGGTAAACGTGATTCTTAATGGTTATATGACAACCCCACTGTATTAAGATATCAATATTTATTGATCCACTCATTATCATCTGTCACTCTGGAGCTAGCCTCCTTCTGGATTTCTTCTTTCTCAACAATCATGAGTAACAAGAGAAAGGTAGGGGTACCCCACTTCCTTCAACTATGGATGGCATTAGACACACCACAGACTAATGGCCCTCTCTTCTTTGTGCATACATTTTAAAGTAGAACTCTGAAGCAGATATATAGAAAGCAAAGTCATAAGAATGATGAGAATTTTAGCCAAGACAGCTGCGCTCCATGGGCTGGCAAGTCCTTGGGCTCCAATGATGCCAGCCAGCTGGTTAAGTCAGTCTCGCTCCCAAACACAGCTGTCTGAAAACAGCATTATCATATTTTCCCTAGGGGACTGAATTTTCAACAAAATAAACTGAATCACAACATAGCTGAGTTCAAGTGGGGCGAGGGGGTAAGAAGAGAAGGGGACTTAAAGCAAAAACAACTGAAACGTCCTGGCTTCCAGAGGAATTGGCACCCCTAAAAATAAGTACCAGCGCTATACATATATATGTACAAGTCTCCTGAGTATCTGCGAGGGAAGCAAAAAGAAACCATAGTTCTTAATGAGCTCAAGGACCACAGCCTCTAAGAGGCTTTCTCCCCTTTACTGTGTTCCCGAAACAACACTGAGCCATGAGCCTACTCCCGGGTAAGCACCTCATGGCACACGAATATCACTGACATGTAAACCTTGCTCCTGTATGTGATCATCCGTGCCTGCACGCCAGGTGCTGTGCTAGGTACTCACGTGAGCTCTCTCTAAGCCGCAGGTCAATTCAGCATGTAAAGTAGGGTGAGCGTGCCACGGGAGAGACTTCCTGACCTGCTGCACAGCAAAGCAGGAGAGGGGTGGGAACCGGAATCTACGGCTGTGGCTTCTCCCATCTGCACTCTCCACGTCTTCAGCCGTCTCATTCTTTCAGCTCAGCTTTTCCAGCCAATCTTCACTATAGAAGCCATGCCCCAGACCCACAAGCACGGATTTCAACAGGTAATGGTGCCTCTTAGCACCCCTCTGCCTCTGGCCTCAAGTACAGCCCTCTCGGCCATCCCGATAGCTGAAAACATCTGAAAATGAATTCAGACTTAGTGAGAGGCCTCCGCCCCCTTACGTCTGGCCTCCAAGCTTTGGAGCGCTTCGCGCAACTATAATGGGCACAGAGATAATGTATACGCATATTAATTTCAACTGTCACCAAAAATGTGGTGGTTGTACTCCTGCCTAAAAACTGTAGGAAACGCTGGGGAAACAAAGACGACTTGAGTTGTGAGGAAAGGCCGTGGATTTCGGCAGATGCGTGAAAAATTGCTTCCAAAGCAATGCTGATACACACCAAGCAGGAAGAGATGTGGGAACATAGGAGAGTATTTGATTCTTGCACACGGGTAGCTTTCTTTCAAAGAAAAGTTGTTTGGGAAACCAGCACCATTTCGGGTGAGAACTACAGTCCCCAAGGCCAGCTCTCTGGGCCTCGATGTGAGCCAGGCCCAGGCCGCTGAAGAGCTCTGATGGGGCTGTTCTCATGCACCAAAATGCAAAGTGCCGGACACAAGACTATCGCCACTGTGATTACATGTGTTTCTGAAGTGCAAGGGCACCTCTGTAAATGAGACCTCATGACCACCAGTGCAGAGGATACCAACTTACATTAAGGAGACTGGGAAATCATTCCCCAAAATACTGTTGTTCATTTAACTCTGAAACTTGAACAAATGCGAGCTGTTTCAAGCCTGCCTATGGTCTGGCCACCTTCTAGCCAGGCCAAGAGTTTGTCTCTGTGCCAAAAGCTCAATTTGGAATTCTGATGCGAATCTGAATTTTTCACAGTTTTTTTGGTTATTCCGATCCTATTTTGCTTGGAAGAGATAATTTCAAGAAAATCCAACGAGGTTTCCTTTGTTCTGTTCAGAACAATCAGTGTACAAATGACTGCTGAATGATGGAAGGGTGAGTTCCCATCACCTATGAACAATGGATTTATGGAACTCTACCATGTGGCCGGAACAATCTACTCATGTCACAGAGACTTTCCAAATGAATACACAAGGGGGGCGGGGATTTATTTTGTGCCCCAAGTGGCCTGTTAATTCTATCCAAACTTACAAACTAATTCTGACTTAGTTAGGAACGCCTTAGAAATAAAAGTTTTTCAGAAAGCTGGGGTGCTTGGGTGGCTCTGTTGGTTGAGTGTCTGACTTGGGCTGAGATCATGATCTCAGGGTTTGTCAGTTCAAGCCCTGCACTGGGCTCCCTGCTGTCAGTGCAGAGCCCGCTCCGATCCTCTGTGCCCCTTGCCCTCTGCCCCTCCCCCATTCTTGCACTTTCTCTCTCAAAAATAAATAATCATTAAAAAAAAAAAACTTATTGGGAAGGCTATAAGCCTTCTGGAAGCTACTGAGGAATAAAACTGTAAAATAAAAATACAACTCTGGATACTCTTCCAAGTATTCTCAATTTCAAGCTTCCTATAAGTGGAATTAGCAGTCCCATAAATACCAAGCTCCTGTTTCTCCTTAAGCTGTGGTCAGGAGAGTGGTCAGGGCACTTTGGGCTCTGCAGTCACACAGAACCGGATGGAGTCCAGGTTCTGCTGCTTACTCAGTGGGCAACACCTACAGCTGCACTGACCTCACCAACACTGATAATCAGCATCACTGTCACAAGGCCACAAAAAGCACAGGAAAGGAATGTACACTTGTCATATGGGTGGAAAGCAAAGAGGCTTGGGAGCTAGACAGACTTGGGTTCAACTCAGGCAAGAGCCTCAACCCCTCTGAGCCTGTTTCTCTTGTGTAAACAAGGAGGATCCTATGCCTGCCTCACAGAGCTATTAAAAAGCTAAGGCACATGAAGCACTGAGCACACGGAACCTAGCAAAGAATGGGCTAGAGATGGTAGTGGTATAAATAACAATAAAATAACCAATAGGTATTGAGTGGCCATCATGCTCAGTTATTTGCATAAATTATCTCATTATTTTTACTCAGAATAACTCTGTAAGAAAGGTACTATTATTCTTGGCATAGTGAATGCGAGGAAACTAAGACTCCGTGAAGATAAACTGATTTGTCCAAGGTCACCTATGTGCACGTAGCTGGACTGGAAACTTAGCACGATTGTCTGGATCTTAACCACCTGTAGTCTTTATACCTATTATTAATTTGAGAGACAGAGGACAAAACAAAAAGGATACAAGTTTTACAGTTCAATGGATCTGACTTTAGTTGCCTACTAGTAGTTCTGGGACTCTGAACAAGTTGTGTAACTCTCTGACCTTCAGATGCCTCATCTGTAAAAACTCCCGGGACTGTGGCGAAGACTGAAACACCTAACACGGTTTGACACTCAGCGTTCAAGAGATATTACTGCATTCAATAAAAAAGTGGAAGAAGGGAAATAAGTGGAGACTCAACAATGAATTATTTGCAGTCAGGACACAAGGATTTAATTTATAAGTGCAAATTTAATTACTGCTCTTTGCAAAACATCGATCTTAACTGCTTACAGCAATGTTAAAATTTCCTGTTCTTTTCCTTTGCATCATCTACAAAACTCAAATTTCACTGCCTGCCCCCCCTGCCTGCCAGAGGCCCATCTTGACACTGTAGACCACTGACACTTGCTAAATTTGTTTTTAGCCATGGCACATACACATTTTTACACCTCTTCCAGTCCCGTTCATACATGCTCCTGCAATTTACAAGGATTAGGAGCTTCCCTAAAATGTGTGGGGTACACTCTTTATTATGTGCTGTGATTTTTATGGGAGGAAAATTAGGTCATGATGAAGAGTTCCTGGTCTGTAACTGCAAAGTAGCTCTCAGACAATAAATCAATGACAGAGGCCTGGGGATTACAAAGCAAAACAGAAGAGACTGAATGTTTTCCTGAGACACAAATTCATCAGTTCCAAGTATTAAAGGATCAACAAATCTGGGCTTGTTTAACATGAGGACTGTCTGCTTTGGGAGTGGAAGGCTGGAACTACCAAGCAGGGCTCGCAGACTGCCCACTCCCTCTCATGGACAGACAGTGCAGCAAGGCCACTTAGGGCCCAAGAAGCCATAAACCCAGCGCCTTTCCATGGGAAAGCCAGGCAAGTCGTAATAGGGCTCATTTATAGTAACAGTTAAGAAACCAAATTCATAGGCTACAGCTACAGAGAGGGTTTTTAAGGACAATTGGAAGTCCGATGTCCTATCGCTATCAGCATTTTGGCAGAGAGATCAACAATTTAGAAAGTAGTTTGGGAGTTTTATTAACAGTCCTTCAAGAAGAAACCAATTCCATTTAGTAACGGAGGGCATATGTAGATGGCATGGGTAATCCACGGGATGTTAGGGTTTTCACTATCTCAAAAAAGATTCTATTTCTTGTTCTTTTTGTCAACAGAGAGAAAGAGACAAAAACATAACAAAACTCTACCCTTATCTGAGCAACATTAAAGGAGCTACACATTCACACAATGATTGGTTTATCTGGGGCTTATTGGGAGAGAATATACATGCTTAGATCCACAACCTCATCACATGATTAAAGATTAACGTGCACACACTTGACACTCAAGAAAAGTAAAAAGGCCCGTGAAGGAAGCATTCCAGCCCAGCATACAAGTAAATCTAGCTTACTTTTAAACCTAACATGGATAGGACCAAAAAAAGTATATTCAGGAATGAATGGAAGGAAAGGTCACAAAAATTCCTGATGAACACATAAAAAAAGCCACGATCATAAGATACAAGATTAATTTCCCATTAATTCCCCTAATTCCCAGTCTCCATCATCATCATTAATGTTGCATATCAACAACAGCTTGAAATATCAAGAAAATGAAATGAAACTACCAAATGCTTGTCAGTTGCCAAAAACAGCTCAAGCAAATTGTATTTTATTAACTGATGTACATTTTGTGTGCAAACCCCAACAGCAGTGCAATGGATTTCAATTCCACTGACATTTTGGTAAAAGCAGATCAAGGTAGTTTGGTGGGCCCAAATCAACTCAAATCAAGACAAATGCGTTGAAAGACACTACCATTCCAATGGGAATGCAAGATTGCTTAGGCCATGGTGTTTACCCTAGTGTTTAGTGGGGCCATCCATAGTTACCAGCTCTTCTCCTTGTCATGTAAGATTCAAAGTTAACGTACTTTAAAAGGGGGCATCTTTGGGCATTTCTAAGAATTAACAATGTAAAGATCAACCCTCCTACCTCTTCCAAAGCAAACTGATGAATCGGGGAAAAGAATCATGATGATTTCTTTTATAAAAGATCGACAGGCATTAAAAGGGGCAATACTGATAAAAGCATGTGGTACACGGGCACATATGCGCACATGCACATTCTTCTTCATGTGCAAAAACCCTCTTGAGTGTCACAGCCATAAGAAATATTGTGGACCATCACAGAACGAGTGGGTCCAATCCTACTATTATAGGTTGGAATTTAATAGGAAGATGTAACACACACACACACACACACACACACACACACACACACACACACACGTTATTAACCAGAGATTTCATGTTTAACTAAAACTATATAAGAAGAAAGCAGTTTGTTTCCTTGATAGGATTGCTCTTCCCAAACACCTAAAATTTTAAAGTTATTGGCAATGTAGTCTTCCAAAAAAAAAAAATTTAAAGTAGCAAAATCCCTAGGCTTTGGGGCATTTTACAATGACAGCACTCACCATTTTGCTTTACTATCTTAACTAGCAGCATATAAATATTGGTACCTGTCACTATAACCCTACATATTGGCCTGCTTGATGTTTTAAGGCTGAGAGTGATCAGCTGTGAGCTGGGCAAAGATTGCATCCATACAGAAATGGTCATTTTACATAACAGATTGTTACCTTAAACCAAGTTTGCAGTAAGACTTAAAATCTTTCCCCTTTGAAATGTGACTACAGGTTTGTTTGTTTGTTTGTTTAAAAAAGGCAATCTCTTAAGTTTATTCTTCTTTAGATCTCACGAAGAACCAAATAAAATTAGGATCTTAGTGTACCTTGTGTTAAGTAAGGACTGTAAGTCAAAGGTTACACTCTGAAACTGTTTTTATATATAAAGCCACAAGTTTACAATAGTATGGTCAGCTCTATGATTTCACGATTTAACAAGTGATTTTGATATCAATAATCAAAGTGCAATTTGGTTCAGCTCCCAGGGAGGTCCTTCCAAAGTGCTGAGGTAATCATTTCACCCCTTTACCTGGAAACCTGACAGTTCTCATTTTTCAGGAGTAAACACAAACCCTTTGCTATAGCTTTCAAGACTCCAGACAATGGGTAAAACCAACAGTTTTTGGCAGCATCCCCCACCACTTGCTAACGTATTACCCACCATTCTTTCTCAACCGTGTAAAGTTTAATACACATGAGTTAATTAATCCTGATTGACTGACGTTCCCCTGGAAGGCTGTTCCTCTTGTCTCAACTCTTTCTCTGCCTAGAAAACGTCTTTATCTGTCTGAGCCTGATACCAACAAAATTAAATGATTTCTCCTCAGTGCTGCCATACATTTTACTCATCTTATTGGATGCCACTTAGCACACGGTATCATGCTTAGTTGTACCCTGATAAAATTGGAGCACCTTGGGAAAAACGTCCGATCTTACTCATTTGCAGCCAACAGTAGGTGCTCAAACAATGAGTGCCCAGAGACAAACTAGAACAGATTTGAATAGCTTGGGTTGTGAAAGCATTTCAACCCTAGCTCCTCTCCTAAAGGCTGTTTCTTAAACTTCTTGCACATCAGGTTTATAACTTGTAAATTAGAGGAAAAATATTGATCTTACAAAAATGAAATGATATGATGGATATAAAGCTGCTTGGCACATTATCTTGTAGACAAGAAGCTATAAGTAGAAGTTAACTATTGCTGGGGTGCCTGGGTGGCTCCGTCGGTTAAGCATTCAACTTCAGCTCAGGTCATGATCTCGGTTTGTAGGTTCGAGCCCCACGCTGAGCCCTGTGCTGACAGCTCAGATCCTGGAGCCTACCCCGGATTCTTTGTCTCCCTCTCTCTCTGCCCTCCCCTGCTCACACTATCTCAAAAATAAATGAGCATTAAAAACTTTTTTAAAAAGGGTAACTATTGCGGCCAATATTACCTCTAGACTATGCACGTTACAAAAATCCATTACCTACATATCTGTATGTATTACCAAACATGGAAAAAGGATGATCCCCCATGAGTCCCCAAACATAATTGCTATCTTCTGGCTTTTTACTCTCTGCCTCCACTTACTGTGGGATATTTATTTCCTACAACGGTTCCAAACAGTGCTCTCCTCGCTGGATCTGCAGGGGGAGGTGAAGGACAGAGTTTCTGGCCATATGCTTTAGCCATATGCTTAAGCCAGTTCAAACACAGGAGCCTTTTTCCTTCTCTTCAAAAAAGATGTTTCGTCAGGTAAAACTGAATTTTCTGGCTAGCAAGCATTCCCCCTCCTCTCTCTTTTAAATGTCAATTTTGATGACAAAGAGGTTTTTCCAGTTTTAGACATTGATGAGTTAGTTCCCCACACTGAGGCTTTCAAAGGGTATTTGAGGACTAACTTGTCAGTATCACCAAATGTCCCCCTGTTCTGTAAAAATTGGCAATGCTGAGGAGAAGGAGAAGAGTGCTTCCTATAAGAAATACTGAGGAGCTGCCTGTGTTTAGGGCAAGACTCTCATAGGAAAGCAATGCCTTCTCCAACAGAAACTACACGCAAACCTGCCAGGCATGCGAGGTGAGGTCTTATGAGAGAACCCCTGCACAGACGGCGGCCCACAACTGCTCCTTCACCTCTATGAGCACAGTGCTTCTCCCAGCGGAGGTGGGTTCTATTTCCCACCCTTTCAATCTGGCTGGCCTGGTGACCTGCTTTAACCAACAGAATGTGGCTGAAGCAACACTCTGTCTATTCCAGGCCTACGCCTTAGGAGGCCTTGTGGTTTCTCTGTTTGCCCCCCTGATAGTTTGCCCTAGACTACCAAGTGATGAGGGATCACATGGAGACAGAGAGACAGAGGCCCCCAGGAAGAGGATCAAGGTATCCAAGCGACAACTAGTACCAAGGTTTCAGATGTGTGGACTAAGGCCCTCTTGGATCATCCAGCTGCAGTCAAAGCATTCCAGCAGATACCATAAGGAACACACAGGAGCCCTCCTCAAATTTTCTGACCCACAGAATTGAGGGCAAAAAAAAAAAAAATCCTTGCTATTTTAAGAAACTAGGTTTGGAGATGATTTTTATGCAGGAATAGATAATTGAAATAGGCATCTTAAGATTCTCCCCCCCACCCAAGGAAGGAAAAAAAAAAAAAAAGAGGTTAGAGTGGGAGAGAGCCAAAGCATAAGAGACTCTTAAAAACTGAGAACAAACTGAGGGTTGATGGGGGGTGGGAGGGAGGGGGTGGGTGATGGGTATTGAGGAGGGCACCTTTTGGGATGAGCACTGGGTGTTGTATGGAAGCAAATTTGACAATAAATTTCATATATTGAAAAAAAAAAAAAGAAGAACAAAACAAAAGACTCTCCCCCCCCCAACCGTGTGTGTGTGTGTGTGTGTGTGTGTGTGTGTGTGCGTGTGTCTATGTGTGTGTCCAATGGCTAGATGCCTAGGTTTCTACACCCTCTCTTGGTACCATCTTCTATTATTGGGTGCCTCCTAATTTTATTCCAAAGGACCAAGTAAATACGTTCTACAAAATGTTTGTAACAATACGAGGGAGTATTATGCCAGTAATTGTGGGGGCCATATATTTAAGACCTATATTCAGATTTGTTTCAAGCAAGAGGGCATATACTATTGCATGCTTCTTACTGGAGGACAGGATGGAAAGATGCTGTTGGAAAGCATTTCTTCATGTGGGGTTTCAGAATTTTGTCCTACTCATGATGCTAGTTAAAGAAGTAGTCACTCATTGACATTTGTGTATGTGCGCATGTTTCTAGAAAATTACAGTCAAGCCTAAGGGAATGCTCATTAAATATTAACTAAGATCTTAATAGCTTAAATTTTAAAGAACAAGTCTCTGACAATATTCATCTGAGGACACAAAAGTGCTCTGGATTTGATGACTGAAGTTCATCAAATGGGAGGAAATTAATCCAAAGCATCATCTCCAAAAAGCCAGGGGCCAAAGGATGGCCACGGATGCTTAGGATTCCTATTAGGTGGATCTAACAAGTGCTTATTTTATAACCAACCAGCCCTAAAGGTATATTTAAAAAGTAATCCAGCTGACTTACTCTAAGTTGTTTTTACCAAAAAGGCAAACCTAATGAATGAATATGAAGGACTTTCTCCCCAGAATTATGCACATATCCAGGTCTTGCAAACTTTGGCCCATCATGGACCCCCGAGGGGTCCTCTATCGAGGTGGTACGTTAGCTCCCTCACCACTGGAGACAGGCACTCTGGTGCAGCCTTCATCCCAGAAATGTTTTCATTCATAGTCCTTCATCACTGGCTCCCACAGGAACATAAAACCTCACTGTGATTCATCCCACTCTCTGGCATAGACTAATGAAAGAGAGCACATAATGAAGCACTGTAATACTCTCTTAATGCTGTATGTACCTTAACAAATACCAGCAGAGAGAAACATAATTTATAATCCAACAAACCAGATGTGTATTTTCAACCAGTTCTTGCCCATATACTTACAGTCCTCACCATGCACTTCAAATTTCATTTCTATTTCTGTATTTTGTGCCCTAGGCAGGATGGCTCCTTGTTTACACAAGTTTCAATATTGTTTTAGCACTTTCTGGTCCTTTTCCATATCTTGTGACTTTTGAATATGCTTGCTGGCTTTGAAGGCCCAAAGATACCAAAAAGAGTTACAGTTCAAAAATCATTAGACACTGCCCTTTGGGGAGATGGAATATAATCAAACTGCTCATTCCTCACATATCTGTCTCAACATTTAATCGTTTATTCACAAAAAGATTAAGTTGTAAAAAATATTATTTTTGGGAGAGGGGAACATGTGACATTCAGAAGTAGACTTAAGCTCTATTTTCAGAGAACTCTGTTGAGACTGTTAAAAACAATAATTTTCCATTAATGAGCCCTACTTCATGCCAGATTCTTGGCTAAGTCCTTTATGTATCATCTTGTTTAAGCCTCACAGCAATCCAACTGAAGAAACATGGTAAACTGGCTAGCGGCTCATCAAACTAGCTTCCCCTTGCTCTGGGTACACAGTTCAGTCACTTTCCCAGCCTCCTTTGCAATTAGATGTCACCATGTGACTGACTTCTGGCCAATGGAATGTGGAAGAAAATAAGGAAAGCATCTTGGAGGCTTAGTTCATGCACTCTTAACCCAGGGTTCCACGCTTTCTCATTTTCCTCGCCAACTGGTTGATTACAGAGATCTGCAGAGCAGAAAGCAGAGCTACTAGAAGGAAGGAACATGCGTTACTTAACTGCTACACAGGATGCCACTCTCAGAATACCTACAGTGAACCATTATGTGAGCAAGAGATAAACTTCTATTTCCTGATTCACTGATATTCGGGGGTTATTTGTTGCAGCGGTTAAAGTGTACTGAAAGTACTTTCATGAGCATAGAGAGGGTAAGTAATCTACTCAATAAGTAGAAAGAGACGGCAGATTTGAATCCAAGTGTCTTATCTCTAGAAACCATTTTTTAAAATGTTTATTTATTTTTGAGAGAGAGACAGAGTGCAAGCATGGGCGGAGCAGAGAGAGAGGGAGACAGAATCCCAAGCAAGCTCCAGGCTCCAAGCAGTCAGCACAGAGCCAGACGCGGGATGCGAGACCATGACTGAGCCAAAGTTGAACGACCAACCAACTGAGCCACCCAGGCGCCCCTCTAGAAACCATTTTTAACTGTTATTCAATTATATTCCCTTTTCGCAAGTTCATTTTTATCATATATCACACAAACTTCACCTATACCTAATTAGACTATATATGAGAGAGGTGGTTGGATGACGGTCCAAAGTTGGCAACAAAGAAAACATAATTTATCAAATAAATAATATGATTTCCTATCTCTATTAACCATGTAAGAGAGAGGCCATGCTACTCACACAACTTTGCAGGATATTTGTTACTTTTTGAAAGTTTATCCTCAGAGGTTCTTGGGTAGTTAATTTTAACTCTCTACAACAAATTACCTCAAAGACCTGGTGACTTAAAACATTTAGCACCTCTCTCAGTTTCTATGGGTCAGGAATTCAGGAGAGGCTTAGCTCAGTGGTCTTCTATGAGGTTGCACACAAGATGTCGGTGGGGGCTGCATCATCTGAAAGTGTGACATCCAAAGCAGCTCATTCACTTGGTGGCCAAATTGGTCTGCTTGTTGGCAGGAAGTCTCACTTTCTCCCCACAGGGTTGTGTGACTGCCCTCACAACATGGTGGCTTATTTTCCCCAAAGCGAGCAACTCCACAAGCCAAGGGCAATGTTGCAAGGCCTTATTTGATCAGTGTCCAAAGTCATACTCCATTATTTTTGCAATAGCCAATTGATCACATTGGGATCAATACTGGGTTCCCCTATGCAGTGAAGGGACTACACAAGGCAGTGAATACCAGGAGGCAAGGGTCACTTGGAGCCATTAGGGAGGCCAGGTACCACAAGAGCCCATTCATTCATCCAACACAAATATACTGAGTGCCTATGAGGACCTGGGGACAAAGCCGTGGACAAAACCAAGTCCTTGCATGCATGAAGCATACATTATAGTGGAGGTCAGAAAGGCAAAATTTTAATGAGGAGGTAAACCATGTAGCATGCTAGGAAGAGGTAAGTGCTACAGAGAGAGAAACCAGGAGTCGCGGGAAGGGGAATGCTGGAGTTGGGACTGTAGGCAATTCTAAACAGAGAGATCTAGGCAAGCCTCACTTAGAGGGCCTAAAAGAGGTAAGAAAATATACCATGAAGTTACAGGGAGGAAGACTCGTCCAAGTACTGGGACAGCAACTGCAAAGGCCTTGAGGTGGGCATGTTTGCAATGAAAGGCAAGGCCGTCAAGATGGCCATAGGAATGAACTGAAGGAGAAGGCTGTAGATGAGATGAGGTAAGTAAAAGAGGCAAGAGCAGAGTCTGTGTGGGACCTTCTAGGCTCTTGTAAGGGCTCTGACTTTCACCAAGTGAAGTGGGAAGCCACTGGACAGTGCTTAGCAGACAACTGGTATGATCTGACTTAGCACTTAAAAAAAAATCTCACTCTGGTGACTAATATCAAAATAGAGAGGCCAAGGGTGGGAGAAGAGAACAAATCAGGATGCTCTTGTAAATATTGAGACAAGAGATGATGACGGCTTATGTTAGAGTGTTATCAGGTGCAGACAAGTGGTGAGAAGTGGTCTGACTGTACATTTATTTTGCAGGTTATCTAGCACAATTAGATCACCATTCTAGGCAGAGTTTTCATTTAGGAGGGGCAGCATTTTTAAAATTATTTTTTATTATATCTCATCACTGTGGCTCTCAAATGGTGTTCTAGGAGACCCTATGAATTCTGAGAAGCTTCTTAAGAATTTGCTAGCGGGAACTAAGATGGGGCAGATGTAATGAAGCTTCATGGCCCCACTCCAGTTCTGTAAGGATAGCTCTGTGTTGACATAGTTTATTATGTACGATGAGAGACATCTTTTTAAGAAAGACCAGAAACCCCAATGCCCTAAAAGAAAACAGACTCCCCCTCCAACACACACACACACACACACACAATGAAAAAATACACCATTTAGAAAACTGGAACGTAAACACAGTAGGAAAAACATCTGCACTACAAGATAAAAATAATTTACTCTCCCTAGTATTAAAACCAACCAAGCAACAAACAAACCTGAAATTTATGAGAAGACAATCAAGTAAAAAATGGGTAAAGGGCATTTTGTAAATGAGGGTCAAAAGGGTACCTCTTCATTGGATTGTTGTGACCATACATTGACAACCCACATCAAGTGCTTAGCATAGCTCCTGGTACAGAAGAAAGGCTCAACCAGTGCTGCCCATCACAACCGCTACCATAACAACCACTGTCGTTGCCCTACTCTCCATCTGGCCAAAGCTGCCATGACAAGATGACCATCACTAACACCACCACCATTATTAGCAGCTTCATCAGCATCATGGTGTAAAAGTCATTAGCAATGGGAACTTGCAACTACCTTGAATGCCATTTCCAACTCAAGTCCCCCCAAAGTAAATTCTTCACTCACAGTAACCAATAGTATATTACCTTTTCGTGATTTTCTATGAGGATCTCAATGACAATGTTCTGAAACTTGATATCCATGATGGCTGCTACTGTTTCTTCCTGAGGACGCAGTAGGGTGGGTCCAAACACCACGCCGAGGTTTGCCACTGTCATCAGATTCTGCTTGTGGTTATTAGCGACACTGGGAGGAAGGAAAAGAAAAGGCACAAATGAGAGAAAGACTGTACAAATAGATAGCTGACTTCCCGGTGCCTTCCCCTATCTTCAGACTCCTCATCTGGCCGGAGTCAGACCCTGGGACATCTTCAGATATCAAGTCCAAAGAGAGACTTCTCTACTTGTATTTTTGTCCCCCAGAGTTTTAGAAATCTTCAGTATTCAGGCTACTTTGCTCTTTCAGGATATGACATTCCTTTACACATTTCTGTTTTGCCCACACCAACCAGCCAACCAACCAACCAACCAACCAAAGCAGCTGCCCTCCAAAATGTGAAACTTTGCACATCTGAATCCCTGCTCTGCAAATCCAGGTAACTGCTAAACTTTCTTAATTATGACTTTTATACTTCGCTGCTGCTTAAACTCCTGTGGTGATCATTAGCATTTTCTCTAGTGCAAATATAAAAACTCTTGATGGCTTTCATACATTTGCAAACAAGGCACAAGAGAAACCTAATTTTATTTTATTTATTTTTAATGTTTATTTTTGAGAGGGAGAGAGAGACAGAGTACAAGTTGGGGAGGCGGCAGAGAGAAGAGAGACAGAGACAAAGACACAAGAGAGACAGAATGCTTTGCAGGCTCCAGGCTCTGAGCTGTCAGCACAGAGCCCAATGTGGGGCTTGAACTCATGAACTGCGAGACCATGACCTGAGCAGAAGTCAGATGCTCAACCGACTGAGCCACCCAAGTGCCCCCAAACAGACTTATTTTTAAACAATGGATAGATCTTACGAAGTCCAGCACTTTAGGCTCAAAGTATTAAACTCCATCACATAAAACATATGGCTTTCATTAAGCAAAACATGTGGCACAAACAGAAATAAAAATGCACCACTGTGTATATCCATGTATATGGCTGTGTTTATATTGTCACTTATACTCAAAGTCTAAGAACACACAGGGTCAGCAGTAGCTGGGTCTGAGTAATCTGCTAAATACATATACTTAGTTTTGGATAAGTACTACTCAAAACATGTATCTGATCTTCATACCCCAGCCACCATGACCTAGCCATAAAACTTAATTGTTCATTTGCTGGCCTTGCGTATAAAAATATGCAAATGATCTACAGGCAACAAATAAGTTAAAAGTTAGGCTCAATTTAGTACTGTTAAGAAAATATTAGGGGCTTCACTAAATCACCTGTTAGAAAAAGGAAACTATTCATTACTAGCAACTAGAGAGAAATTGGTCACAGATAGTAGTTTGCACAGACATACCTCCCTAGCATTTAGTGCTATTTATACAGAGTATTTTTCACACAATTCTATAAATGCCTGCACTGTTTCTCTTGAATACTTCTATTTGGTAGGAGGAGAAGAAGTTCTACTGCCTTCAGGGCTGGTTGTGAAACTGAGCCTTCACTGAAATTACTACGTCAACCAATTTTATCAGCAGATGTGTACTTTTCTATAATTTTCCAGGGCTAAAAGTCTAATTTCATAAAAACTTTCTCTGCTGAAAGGGGCAGGAAGGGTTGTTAGGTCAGTGAAACTTTTAACCGTGGAACGGTCCAGATAGGAAGAGAATTTGCTTGCTGACTGCTAAGCAAGGGCAGTGGCCACTGGTATCTTGGCCTGTTTCTGGTCCACATAAAAATATTCTGCGTTTTTTGAGTTATAGTGTTGTGTCTCCATTTTACTTACACACTTCCCAGGTACGCATCATGTTTCTGAAAGCATTAATGCTCAGGGTCAAGTTCTTACCTGGCAAGGGCAAAGATTCCGGTTCTGTGCCTCAATCAATAAGTATGCATATCTACAAGCTGCTTGTAACATCACTTCTTTCAACATGGGCTCTTGGGTGCAGGAAGTGAATTCCATGCCCTTATTCTTCCCCCTCCCAAATGAACAAAGCCATTAGACTTACCCCTCCTGCCACAAAAGTCCCTTGTGCAAATGAGTCAACAAGCTATTTATGTATCAAAGTACTTTTAAATTGTAGACCAATATAAAAACATATGGTTTGGATGATGATTTTTTTTTTAACCACCGTGCTTCTCAGCACTACCTCTGACTAAAGCAACAGCCTCCTAGCCAGGATCCCTGACTAGCATTTCCACAGCCAGGTTTATCCTGACTGCTACCACCAGTTACTGTCTATAACTCAGCCCTGATCAAGTCATTCCTCTGCTGACAACTACAGTGGCCCCACACCTCACTGGGAAAGAACACAGTGAACCAGTGTGCATAAAGTGTTTAGTTAGCACTTTTGCACTTGTTCTGATAATAATGATTATAAGCCCTCGATGGGCTCCAATGTCTTTAATGTAAAGGCCAGACTCTAGTTAAGTAACACACCTTTCCCCAACTCACCTCTAAGCCCTTCTCTGCCGCCTGCTTGCTCTGGGTCAGCGGACAAGTGACTCAATGTCTAAGCTTTGGGCTCATCTTTGAAGATTGGGGAGGGGGGAGGTAAACAATACAACTACTTCATGAGGTGGCTGTAGAAATTAAATATGGTAACATGTGGGAAACGTAGTGATTATTATTATAGTAATTCACTATCCATCCTCTTCCCACTTTCATACCTATCTGCCGTTGTCACTCCTCTGCCTAGAATGTTCTCTTGCACTTCACAAATGCGCCCCCTTCCTTTCTGCAGTCTCTGTCCGGTCTTCCCCCAATCCTCCTCCTCCTCTCAACCCAGGCAGAAGTATTATCTTTATTACAAGTTACTAATGTCTCTACTGCTGCCTTAGGATCAAGACTGTGCACTTACTTTACTTGGTAACGCTAGCACTGAGCACAGTGCCCAGGAGAAGCCCAATGAACGTTCATGAGATGTTAAATGGGATGTTTCTGGGTACACATAAAACAACTGTTCCCAATCCAGCTACTTACTCATAAAACCTCCAACTATTACTGATGACTTTTTAGGGGGACTATATCTCAACTATATCTCAACTATCCCAACCTCACTTCCCAACTCCACAGTCTGGAGCTGTGTTCCATTTCTTAGGTTTAATTAACGAATAACAATTACTCTAATTTGCAGGCCCCAATGCCCAAAGGCATTAGGAAGAAAGGTACAGTAACTCTAGATAAGCAACTCTGAATATAAATAGGCTTGAGGCTACCCAACATAATTCATTTCCTTTTTAGTGATCCATTTTATTTTAAAACTTGAACAACACATTGATCTATGGCTTATAAAACTTTTTTTGGGGGGGAAGCTGCAACCTTCATGACTAACTACCATTATCTTTTGGCATACTGAAGTAATAAATTTATCTGTCACTTGATTATTACTGTTCACAAGTTGGTATGGCTATGTTCATTACACTAGAATGAATAATTAATGGCTTGAGATCTCTATGTATCCTGGGGAGAAAGGCCTAGACCTCAGCCTCTGCTGGCACCAGCCATCCATTATAGCTTGACAAATTTACAGATGTGTGGGAGGCAGGCTGGCAGACCACTGGGAAGCCTGGCCCAGCAGAGGCCATGGGACTCATTCATTAGTGAGGTCTATAAAACAGTGAGAGCTGCTTTCTGGGTTGGTAATTGGGCTGCTTGACTTCTTCCTCACACAGTCCAGAACGTCATGTTGGGTCTTGACTTAAAATCCATATATAAAGGTTTCTTGTGCATTGCACATTCCACTGCAGGAGTTTGTGCCTTTCAGATCCTTAGGTCTACGTGGACATTTCTGTGGTGCCTTCCCCAGGAACTGGCAGTTCTTTAGGCTTCCTTCAAATGTCGCAGAAAAACAGTTCCACATGTGATTTTAACCTGAGCAAGACCCAGGTCCTTTTGTGACCATGGAGTTTGCTGTTATTAGCTGAAAAGCAGTAAGTCTCTTGAAGAACATGCCTTTAGGGCAGCTGTTGAGGGGCTGGAACCCCATGTTCCCAGCACTTCCCTCATGAATTGCAATTAAGGAGAAAAGAGCATGCTTCAAGGAAAATGGCCTTGGCAGAGGGGCCTCCTGCCACCTTTGTCTAAGGGGAAATGGGTGGGGACTCTGGATTGGTCTGATGCTCTTTGAGATGCAGAAGGAGGTAAATCATTTCCAGATGAGGATGGTGGTGGGGGAGTGTTATGAGAGGAGGAGACAGAAGCCAATCCCTTTGGGGCTTGTAATGCAGTGCCCCCCATGCTGTCATAGGGATCACATCTGTTTCCTGTGGTTTAAATGAGAGCCATGACTCTGGAAGTGCTAAGCAGTGCTTTAAGTCACAGACTGGTCCTGATGTATTCCAAGAAAGCATAAGCCTAGGGCTGCATTTGCAAATAGCTTCCATCTTGGGGCCTGGAATGCTGTGTCAAGGAGTGTCAAGCCTAAGCCCTGGCTCCACCGGACACGGTGTGGTGACAGGTTAGCACTATGTGCCATGGACTGGATGGGTGGTGTAAAAGCACAGCAACACCTACCCACCTTGCTTTGGTTCAGCTTCCAGTGTTAAATAATGATGATAATTTACACTTGTAGCATGTTTTAGAGTTTCTAAGGAGTTCTGCAACTATTCTTTATGTTTATTCAACCTTCCTCGTATCTGAAGAACACAGTAGCTCTCAAACTTTCGGACAATGTCCCATGATAGGGAAAACGTTTTCTTACTTAACCTTTCATGAGTACATGCATACATATACACATAAATAGCAAGACACACACACACAAACCAGAAACAAAAAGTTGGGGAATAGTAAGGCTGATGAATGTTGATATTTTCTCTTCGATCCTTTTTTTTCCTTAACTTACTATTAAAAAAAAATGAAAGCAATTTCTCATCCCCCTAATGGACCATGACTTACAGTTTGAGAAGTGCTACTCTAGGGGTAGAGAAGACAAGTATTATCTCAAGTTTACAAATATGGAAAAAAGGTAAAGGAGACACTAAAGCACAGTGCTTGGAATCAGATAGATACTCCCAGCTGGATGACAGCAGGAAGGTCACATGGCATCTCTAAGCCTATGTTTTCACCTGTAAAACAGAAGAAGTAATACCTACCTCATTAAGTTTTAAAGCTAAGTAAGATTAGGTGAACAAATCACTTGGCCTGCAATAATGGCTTAATAAATGACGGCTGCTATTGTTTACGGTGGTGGTCAAGGTAGTGGTGATGATAGAAGTAGCAGCACCTGCCAATTTAAAGCCACATTGGGGATACCTGGGTGGCTCAGTCAGTTAAGCATACATCTGACTCCAGCTCAGGTCATGTTCTCACAGTTCGTGGGTTTGAGCCCTGTGTCAGGCTCTGTGCTGACAGCTCAGAGCCTGGAGCCTGCTTTGGATTCTGTCTCCCTCTCTCTCTGCCCCTCCCCTGCTTGCACTCGGTCTCAAAAAATAAACAAACATTAAAAAAAAAATTTTTTTAAAGCCATATCGGGGGTGCCTGGGTGGCTCAGTCGGTTGGGCGTCCGACTTCGGCTCAGGTCATGATCTCGTGGTTCGTGGGTTCGAGCCCCATTTTGGGCTCTGTGCTGACAGCTCAGAGCCTGGAGCCTGCTTCAGATTCTGTGTCTCCCTCTCTCTCTGCCCCTCCCCCACTTGCACTCTGTGTCTCTCTCTCGCAAACATAAACAAACATCAAATAAATAAATAAATAAATAAATAAATAAATAAATAAATAAATAAATTCACATTGTTTGGTGGTGTCACTTGGTATTCTGTGCAGGAACCTCTAGCAGCCTGCTTCTGTCTGGGGCAAAGAGCCCTGACTCCTGCATCTGTATTTTCAGGACTTCTATTACCCTACCTATTTGTATTTCTTATTCTTTTTTTCCCTTTCTAAAAATTATGAAATACTTCAAATCTATAGAAAAGCTCAAAACATAAAATGACTTGTATTCCATCACTTCCCTCCAAGTACCTCTGGCACAACACACTGGGAGCCTCACAGCCAAGAGCAAGCCCATCAAACTCACTCGGTCTTCAGGAGCACACTCTGCCCCTGGCCTGCCTAGCAAATCCTCGCCATCCAAAGCTCACCTCCCTGCAAAGCCTGGCTGCAGACATTCCCCTGCCCAGAGGTCTTAACTGCTAAATGGTTATGTTCATGGTAAATTCATGGGACATTTCTACTCCGACTGTTCCCCCTCTAATGAGCAACTCCGGACTGGGGACTGGATCAGGATTTGAAGGGCACCTCCTGTAGCATCCTCCGGGGCAGAGAGCAGAATGTAGGCCCCAGGTTACCAATTCCGAAAGTGGCTGAGTGGGCAGGCACCTAAGCTATAGTCAGTAGCACTTTTCTCTCTACCACCATCCAGGGGCAGAGAAGCTCAAAGATCTGGGGCTAAGGAGGATGAGGTGGACGTGAAGTTCTTGGAACTGTACTTTTTTTGTGGTCGACAAGGCCAAGTTTAACGTCCATGGTTGTTCACGTGGCTCCTTTCAACAATTTCAAATTTACCCTTAGTATATAATGGGGAGTGGTGGGGGAATCCCCACCCCCCAAGTGGCTACATGTTTTCTAGTAAGTCAGTCTGTATGTGCGTGTTGCCTGAATACCACCAGGACTTGGTAACACTGGACCCATCTGGATCGTGCTGGGGAGGCTTGTGCCAAGGAAACCCAATAGAGCCATAAATATAACTTTGCTGGGCTGTCCCAATGGCTGGCACCAGAATGAGAATTTAAAATAAATAGTTCTGTGTACTGACTTGGGTCATGCTCACCAGCCATATTCAACATCTTTCTGGGAATGGTGGTCCAGTGAGAAGTCACATTTAAAGCTTTGAATAATTGAGTGTTTATGGTGGGTAATGATACACAGTGTGATCTTCAAGAAGACCCTTTAAGGCATGTAGGTAAGGCTACCCCTAACATTTTACAGAGGATGAAACTGAGGCACTGACAGGTTTAGTAATTTGCCTGAGGTCACAAGGCCAACCAAAGGCAGAGCCAGGAGAGGAAACCCACACTCTTTACCCTATTTTAGTATATGTGCTGTCGAAGCGAACAGCCATACTCTCTACCCTAGCACTTTGATGTTCCCACACCACTCAGGGTCAGTTCAGCCTAGGCTACAAGAGGCACAACTATTCCTCGGAAAACCCAACCAAAAATGAATACACAGAGCAGTTACGTGCTTGAACCTGTGCCGAATGAAGTGGTGGACAGAAAAGAAAAATAAACAGTGCTCCTTCATTCACCACCCAAATCACTAAATTAGAAAAAAGGGAGAAACCGAGAAATCAGAACAAGGTTCATGCCTTTTCAGAGTGATACGAAATTAACCACTGTTTCTTCTCCCTTCCTGCAGTAAAACTGGCTGCATGTTTGACACTATCATGGAAATGAGGGAAGAACCCCTCAAATCTGAGAGCATTCCATTTGTAGTTGGCTGGCACGTCTAAGAGCTGCTTCCTAATGATTAAAGAGTAAACGCTTTAGGACTGAGAAAATTGAAAGAAATTGAAAAGGATAAAACCAAAGGAAGAAACTGAAAGAAAAACCAGAGGGGCTGAAAGGATTGTTTCTCGCCGCCCCCGCCCCCCTCCCCCCCCACCGCCAAAAAATGACAATTATGGCCATACATCCATCAGTCCAGGCTACACTGCTTTCATCCAGGGATCTCAAAGCTCTGTGAATAACTACCAATGTCTTCTCCACTTCTGGTGACATATATAAACCGTGCTTCAGATGGGTGCATGTCACTGCTAAGGTGTTAAGTACCACCCAATTGTATGCATGTCAACTCTAACACTCACTTGGTGCCAAAAATTCCTCAGACAAAAGGAAAAGAGTGTGCAACCAGCTCTATTTCCACTCTGATCCCTTCCAATGCAACATCACTAACTGTTTAAAAACTGCCAAGGGCTTTGGCTAATTTTAAGATGAAAACCCTTGGCATGGCCTACAAGATCCTACAGGGTCCAGCTAACCTCTTCCAGGTCCTTCATTATGGTGATCCCCTTACCAGGGAAGCTCTGCAGCTCCTCTTGATCTGTCCTTTTCCTACTTACTACTTGCACTTTCTCAGAAAGGTCTTTCTGGACACTCTGTACCAGGCCAGGTATCTTGTTACAATGCTATTTCCTCATTTCTCTTTCCTGGCACTTACTGAATTATGTCACCATTCATGGAATTGTCATCGTCTCCCCCACTTATTCCAAGAGAACAGAGATGGTACTAATCTCCCTCAATGCCACACCCCCAGGGCCTAGGATAGAGCTTGTTCCTATCAGGTATTAAGGGGGGAAAAAAGGGCACGTGCATGCTTTGGGAGGCTAGCTTCATCTAAGGGTATCAAGGCTCAGCTACACTAAATGTCTGGCTTAAACCTCCATGTAACCTACCGGTGCCTCAGAGTCTTTGCCAAGCTGGGGATAGCTGTTGGGGGAGTAGCCAGCACACCTCACCCTGACACTGAAGGCACGTAACAAACCACGTGGCTCTCCCTGGCCACATCGCTAATCTGCAAGGTGCAACGTCCACAACATATTCACAGGGTATCATTATCATTATTACATGCATTACCTAATGTGCATTATGCAATATACCATAAGCTCACAATATTATACCAATCTCCTTCTAATGTTCTCATTAAATATGTCTTATTAAAGACATATCATCAATGTCTTTTTCTCATCCCTTTCTGAAAACCCCTTGTACTTCCTGCCTATCTTAGATTATATTAAAACTGTCATCAACAGTAAGAGCAACTCAGCATTTAACCTGCATCAGGAATTAAGTACTCCATCGATGATCTCATTTGATGTTTACAATAATTCTACAAGGTAACTTCTACTACTGTCCTGCATGAAGTAGTTAATGCTCAGAAAACTCAAATTTTGTCCAGGGTCCTGTATCAAATAAGCAGTAGAGATGGAATTTGAAGGAAGGCAATCTACAGTATGATTCCAGAGCTACTGCTCTTAAATGCCCTGGTACAATGCAGTGTGTGTGTGTGTGTGTGTGTGTGTGTGTGTGTGTGTGTGTTGTATGTGCAGACGTGTGAGATAGATTATACACAGTATATAGGCTGCCATTTTGTTCCACATGCCATTCTTCTAAAAAGCTTAACCTAAAGAGATCATGGGTAAAAGAAGAACCTGATTAATTTTAAAAGGATGTTTTGAAAGCAAACAAGAATATTACCTTCAAGTCTGCCCATCAACAGCATTAATCCCTAATTTTTTCCAATGGTAGCAAACTAATCTGGGTCATGGGAATTACTGGCCTCCTCCAGAATAGGCTGGCTTTCATTAAGAATAAGAACTGTACTCTTTTGCTAAGCTGCCTCATTTTCTGAAATTAGTCACAGTCGTTTAAACACTAACAACAGGCCAACCTGAGTTCCATTTGCCCTACACTCTTTCAGCTACTTGGTATCTGAATAGTCTTATGCACAAAGAAGGCACACGCCCTCAATCTAGGGGTTGGCTGATGAGTTTTACCTTCTCTGCTCATGGCTGGTTCAGGTCCTAGCCTGTAGCTATATTCTATGACCCAGTCCACGGGCCTGGATGGAGAAAAATAGCACTCACATACAAAAAAAAAAAAAAACCTACGAAGAAGCTGGCCCATAGAACATTTCTTCCTGGAAAATTACTTAACTATTTCAAATTGTAGAACAATTTGAAACATTCTTCAGTCCAATGGAATTATCATTTTCGAAGCAGTTTACAGTTTCTAAAGTCCTTTCACATTCATTATCACTGATTTATTTATTTTGAAGCTTATGTTCTCCCATCTAGAGAGAGATGCCACAGCATAAATGGAGGAGGTTTAAAAGTTGCCTATAGGCATGACATGCCAACCTGACGGTACCAAGTGCTGTAAATACCTAAGTTCCTGTTGGTGGCAACACTTCCTTCAGTGGCTCAGCCTATCATCTTCAGGCCAGCACTGTCCAAAAAGGCAGGTCATGGGCTTGCAAGTTGCCTTAGGACTTCCTATCCAAGGAAGGAGGTACAAGGTGACCCAGAACAGAGGCCAATAGCGCATCGTGTATTTTTCAACAATCAAGTATTTTCGAGGGCTTATTATGTGCCAAGGACTGCTTTAAGAGCTGGGGATAGAGCAGTGAACAAAATAGACACTCCCCAAAACTCCCTGCTCTATGAAGCTTATATTATTTTGGGGGTAGGACAGACAATAAGCAAATAAAATACACAGCAGAAAGGCAGGAATGAGGGCCTATTAGCAATTTTAGACAGGGTGGTCAGGGAAGGTGTCAGTGACAAAGAGGAATGTACAAATAACCTGAAGGAGGGAAGAAAGCTCGCAAATCTCTGGGGAAAAAGCTACAGGGAGCAGACACTAGACACAGATGCCTCAGGCAGGAACACATGTGGCATGTTGGCACTGCCTAAGGAAAGCCAATGTGCCTGTCACTGAGTGAGAACAGGGGAAAGCACTAGGGAAAGCCAGACAGGTAATGGACCCGGGGGCAGCCAATCCTGTAGGACTTTGCAGGCCACTTTAAGAGCTTTGTTCTCTACTCAGTGACATGAAAAGCAATGAGAGAATTCTGATCAGAGGGAGAACGTAATATTTGTCACTTCTCTCTGTAGACTCAGAAAGGTCTCAGCTACTAAGACTTACATGCTCAAAGGCCCTGGGATGTAAGAGACAGAAGAACTTCACAAACCAGCATAAAACCTCTTCAGAGAATCCAAGACAGGTAAAAACTAGAATACAGTACTTCTATTGATTTGAGTAACTAAAACCTATCAGGCAGTGTGCATTTGCACCTACGTCTGTGTTAACGTGGAAGGTCTATGAAGCTGGTCCACATTTTTCCCTTAGTCACTGTGCTGACTTCCACCAGGAACTTGGCAGCAGAACAGAATGTTGAGGCCAACATGATTTAAAGGCCTAGAGTCATAGCCTCAAGGTGCTAGTTACCTGCTACCCGGCTAACAGTCACCCACAAACAGCACCGATATTGAACATGTTGTGTAAATATTCGTAAAGCCCACTGAATTTAACCATCTTTACAATCTTTAAGTAAAATAAATAGTAGTCTTCTGAAGCCAGATCCCTCTTACTAGTCCCATTCTACAGGTCAAAGAACAGGGACAAAAGAAGCTACAGCAAAGGCTAAGGGTTGGCCCTTCACCATGTGGCTCAGCTCCAACTGTAACAGTAGCTGTGACACTAAGCAGTCAGAGCTTCTCACGTCCCATGAAATGCAAGCCTCATTTTCAGGGAAAGGACCATAATCCTTCCTGGAGGGCAAGTCAAGATTCCAAATCCACAGATGGGGCTATGGGATAGTTGCGGAGTAAGAGACTGACAGATTGTTAGAAAGGAAAAAAAACAAAAACAAACAAACAAAAAAAACACAAAAAACACTCAGGCACAGTCATACA
The DNA here is from genome assembly GCF_027475565.1 of Acinonyx jubatus. Classification (NCBI taxonomy): domain Eukaryota; kingdom Metazoa; phylum Chordata; class Mammalia; order Carnivora; family Felidae; genus Acinonyx; species Acinonyx jubatus. Next base: position 117,428,076 of record NC_069380.1, on the reverse strand, counting down.
TATGCCCTGGGTAATCTGTCTCCTTTCATGGAGATATTTTAAATCAAGGAAATAACCCATCTGGTTTATTTTTGAAAAGGAGGGTACTTTTACCCCAAAAAGAAAACAGACAGAAAATTGCATTCCTTGGAGCTCCTGGGTGGCTCAGTCGGTTAAGCATCTGACTTTGGCTCAGGTCATAACCTTGTGGTTCATGACTTCAAGCCCTTCATGGGGGTCTGTGCTAACAGCTCAGAGCCTGGAGCCTGCTTTCGATTCTGTGTCTTCTCTCTCTGCCACTCCCCCACTGGTTCTCTCTCTCTGTCTCTCTCTCAATAATAAATATTTTTTAAAAATTTTTAAAAAGAAAAAAAAAGAAAATTGCATTCTTTACCATGAGTCTGAAACAAATTCAGAGGCTGAGGTTGAAAAAGGTAGCTTTATTTCAAGGGCCAAGGTACCAAAATGACTAAAATTTAAAGCTGACATGCTATCACAGAACTTTTGAATTACATGTGGATATTCAACTAAGAAAAAAATTATTTCAAGGTGTCCTGAAGAGTTCATGGCTCTTTATGTACAGGAACTGACAAGCCATGGGAAAATTCTGGAAATCAATTAGTACTAACAGTGAAAGAAGAAGTCCCAGATCTCTAACACCAAATGAAGAGTCATTTGAAGAGAACATCGACATTCTCTGTGTTCAAATGTCTGATGCTAAAGAACAGAATTGTTTAAAAGACAACATTCTTTTTATAGACCCTAAAAGCTAGAAAACAAAATTTGAGTGGATTACCCCTTCTTACGCCTCCCCACTCCTGAAGCTTGGTGCCAACCCATCCTAGCTCCTTGTTACACTAAACTGTTATGTCCAAAATTTCCGTATGAGCTCAAGCCTAAGTGGAAATGTAGCTCATCTTACTTATTTATACGTATAAAATAATTGTGTTTATACATAGTGGTACATGTTAGAATAAGACTGAACACACAGACCCTTCTGTTATATCTTCTGCCTTCATCACAAAAATAGATTCATCAGGGAATTATGCCAATAGAGTTCTTACTTCAGTGTAAGTCTGGCAAAATCTGATTTGTCCTCCTCGTAGGCAGCACAAAACTGGAGACTCCTTGAATTCTGCTACTTTGGAAGCAAAATATAAAACAAAGCGCAGGGTCAAACAGGAACTGGCGATCCACTGTGAGAAACCCAACCTGTTCATTAGGTAGAGAATAGGAGGGGGTATCTGGTCACAGAGACACCAAATGATTTAAACCATGGAGGTGAGATCTGGGCTCCTGATCTGCCCCTCGTTTAGGCTCTCACAGAGTGTCATTCACAAAGCCCAAATCCAATACTTTTCAATGGATAAGTCAAAGTGTTTAATGACCAAGTTCTGGAATGCTTTCATTTGAGCAGGCAGCGCAGCCTAACACCTTAGCTGTTGTCCCCTTGCCTTCTTGGGCTCCTCTGGACAGGTGGGTTAAGAATGCCAGGCTGATGGCAGTAGAGACAGGGAAGAGAACAGCAGTGTGGGCTAAGAATCACTTTAAGGACACCATGGTGCACATTTCCCAGTGGAAAAGCCATCAATAGTTCACTTTAGCAAACCAGTCTGGATCGCGTATAAATCCACAGAGATGAAAATACTTAATGAACATCAGATCCTCAAGTAACTCCAAAGTCCTCACTGTAGCCTATATGACTTGACCCCGCCTACCTCTCTAAACTGCCATCCTGGATTTCTGCGTTCACCCACAGCTCCCGACTACCCTGGCCTTTTGCATGTTCCCAAATGTACCATGTTTGGTCCTCCCCAACACAGACTGAACACCTATGAGATGCTATGCCGTCTTCTACGCATTGGGATACAGCAGTGAACCCAATAGCCAAGATTCATCCTTCAATATACTGGCATGACAGTCCCATTACGAAGATAGAAAATACACAAAACACAGTAAGAACGTTCGGCTGAGAAAGTGTAAGATGAAATTAAATAGGAGCGTGTGATAAAAACTGGTGAGAAGGACTAACTTAGGTAGGCTGGGCAAGGCCTCTAAGGGGAGACATGTGAGCTGAGCTCTGTCATTGCAGAGAGTAGAGTCTAGAAGTCCACAAATTAGAACACTACAAATCATATACACAAATGCATGGGCAATTAAGAAGTCCAATCTTCAACCACAGACATTAGTGTTGCCTGCCTCAGATCTCTTTAAGAGTTGCATTCAAGAGGAGTTTGAACAGGCATGCTGAAGTCTGTGCCAAGAGTTGTTTAGCACAATGGAAAGCACCAGAATCCTTGCCACCTCTGGGTTTTCCCACCCAATACTGAGAATGCCCTGTGGCTTCTGGCTGCTCCTCCCACTCATCCATCTCTGTTGCCCCAACCCAGTTAGGAAGAGACTCCTCCAGTCAATGTCACTAATAGATCTACTGCTCAGTCTTGCAAACAGAAGGCCACCTTCCTAAAATTTACATAGCAGGAGATAACTATACCACAATCCCATTGACATGTGCCAGCATTTGGTTGGGTTATGTAAAAAGCTAGGTAATCATTAAACAGGGCAGGAAACAAACAAAAGAGTAATCATTTAAAAATATCATTTGTGTTTGGAAAACTTGAGGGGGAGAAGAGAGCAAGGTTCAGGAAGGCCTGCTACTCTATGAAAGGCCAGGGTTCAGAGTTCACTATAAAAATGTCAGAAAAATCACTTAATACTTTCACTCACCTGAACGAGTCTTCCACATGAGTTGGTATTACAAGATAAAAAACTGGGACTTAAAGAAAAAAGTACTAAGTGGCTCCAAGAAAGTCTGTCTCATAAAGCCCTGGCGCAGGTGAAAGTTCTGCAGACTCCTGACCCATGGAGGACAGGATGCCTGTAGCTGTACCTGGGGCACCAGATGGGACTGCATGTGGCCATGAGTCAGGGGCATGAACCACACTGGTCAGTCCAACACAGACAGCATTTGTGGACACGCTAATCTATGTGACTCCCACAAGAACCACGGCAGTGCAAGGCTGTGATACGTGGCCACACACACTCACACAACCCCCCAGCTGGATGGTACACTCCTTTACACATGTACACACCCATGCATGTCTCCCTTGCCCCTGGGACACACATAGGGGTAAACTTATGAAACAAAATGTCTATCTTCCTTAAGATAGAATCAGTAAATGTCATTGGATGTCACTTTGCCCCTTAGAGCAGTGGCCATTTTTAAATAGCAGTCCTTTCTTTTTTCTCTTAATGCTATAATTAGGGAGAAAAGCCTAAGCTTTTTATTTTCTGGTATTACAATTCCAAGTGTTCATTGTAGGATAACTGAAAAAGATAGAAAAGCACAAAGAAAACAAAAATCACCCATAATCCAACAGTCAGAAATAATTAAATTTCATTTAACATTTTAAGGTATAGATATTTTGTCCTTTGCTTTCCTCAGGCACACACACACTTAGAAACACACACACACACACACACACACGTATTTTAAACAACCTAGATCATACTGCATGCGCATAGCCTTATGACCTGTTTTTACTGCCTTACTATAAACTTTTCAAATATCATTCATTACCTTGTCCAACATATTTATGGTTATCTAGTATTCTATTGTATGGATAATACATTCAAGAAGGCCTCTATTATTGGACATTCAGATTGTTTTTGATGTGTTGTTTCCAGTAACACCACAATAAACCTGTACGCATATAAATGTTTTTGTACATCTTTCTTTCTCTGAAATAAATTCACAGAAATTGAATTTCTGGATGAAAGGGTATAAAAGATTTTAATACATATTTCCAAACTGTCACCTAGGAGACCTTTATCAATTTACATTCTCACCTAGAATGTTTCAGCATGCCTGTTTCTCTAGGTCCTAAGGCATTATTATTTTGGAATTTTTAATAAGTAGTGAATAGTATTATGCCTATCTAGTTTTCAATTCTATTTTTTGATTAATGATATTGACCGTTTTCTAAATCTTTATTGATCCAATGACTTTATTAAGGGCCCAGACATAACAATCAGTCTCCAGCCAAGCAGACCAAAAGTTAACAGGTAAGTAATAAGACATACCCAGCAAAGATGGCCTTACTTCTATAATTTTACAGATAAATATAGCTCTACGTCTATTAAGATGTTCCTGTATTTATAATTCAGGTATCTTTCATGAAATCTAATGAGGATGAAAAACTACTATTGAGATATCAAACCCCTCTCTATGAATCTGGGCAAGGTTCAATTTCACTGGCTCAGTATTTGGTACAGGATTGTACTGGGGTCTACTACAGAACCACAAATAAAGACGTCTGGCAGGGAAATGATGCCATCCCCTCACCTTGTTTGTAAGCTCCGTGAAGGTAAAACCCCCATCTGTCTTGTTTATACATATCAATGTATGCCCAGAACCTGGCAGGACAGGTGCTTAATAAATTTTGTTAGAACTATTTTCAGGCTGGTGGCCAAAGGACTTGTCCCACTAATTTCAGAGTATGTGTCCCACTAATTTCAAAATAAACCACTCATCCCAGCGAGTGCCGTGGCACTTGGGAGGCACTTGTGGCTGCCACCGAGGCCAAGCAAGAATCCTAGTACTTCCTCAATCTACTTCACATGGATGCTCTAAGGACAAGGCAAGGAAGAGGGTGAAAAAGGCTCTGAAGACTATCCAGTGCTGCGCACAGCAGGGAGGATGGTGGTGGTGATGATGACAGTGAGGAGGTGGAGGAGGAAAAATTTAAACAGAAGGCTCAGAGAGCCAGGAATGATGAGGAGACGCAGAGAATGGTATCAGTAAAGCAGGCTGCGGTAAGAAATTAAGCTTTCAGCTCTGGTGTTCCTGGGTGTGTGATGAAAGAGGCACAGTGTAACCGGGCCACCAAGTCCTAAAAAACAACTTTAAAGACCATGGTTGTTGAGCTCTTATTTATGATTCAAGAGGTCTTTACAGATTTTTCTGTCCTGAGTGTTCCATAGCTTCTCTGGGATGTGCGTTTGTATGGACTTAGTTTTGCTTCTCCTTTTGCAAGGCGCTCTGACTACTGAATCTGTTTCAGAGACAGCAGGAAGTTAGTGATTAGCAGAACTAAGCATCACTGGGCAAGATTTATCAGGCTCAGCATTCTGAGCTGGGAGAGAACAGAATCCCTATGATAAGGACTCGCTCTATGCAAGAGTCAAAAAAAAAATACACAACTTTTTGAGCATCTGGGGGCCAATAATGAGGTCCTTGGTGAAGGTGAACCTCTGAAAAGCAGAGTTTCTAGGTGTGGCGTTTCTAGGAAGATCTGACAGGAGAGACTCACGCTCTGAAAATCCCCAATCAAGCAGACTGGCATTTGCAAGGAAGGAACCCCAGGCCTGAGGTGCATCAAGATGAGAGAACGGGGTGGATGAAGAAGGCTTGCCCGTGCCTGCACCAAGGGCAGAGCAGGCTCCGCACCCAGGAGCCTACTAGACCTTAGTTCTCGGTTACAGACACAGCAGGGGCTTAGAGGCCAGTGCCTAACTTATGGCCCTGCTCACTGCTCTCTATGCCACTCAAAAGCAAAACAGAACACCAACCTACCCATCTATACATAACACACAGTCTTAATTATGAAAAATGGCAGTAATTACTAGGGAAAGGAAAGCCTGCTGGAGGCTACTGCCGCCCCCACGTACTGCTCCACACTCTACAGACTCCTGTTCTAACAGGGCTGCTGCAGCCTTCCCCCCAACCAGCACCTGTTGCCATGGTAGCTGTGTTCCCCCACCCAGGAAGGGTACGCTCCAAGCCATTATGAAAATAAAAAGCTTTTATGTTTCACAACCACCTCCCCTCCAGCTTCTCTCTCTGTCTTGTCCAGCTAAATGCTGGGTAGCACATGCAGCAGAAATTGAAATGTGGGCATTTCAATTACAGCAATGACAAAAAAAAAAAAAAAATTAATCATCTAGTTTCCAGACAGAGGGGGATAGGAAACAACTGTTCAAAGCAACACTGCGAGTGTCTGAGTTAGGAAAAGGAAAAAAAAAAAGAATGAAAAGTAATTAAAGAAAGACCTTCTCTGAAGAACATTAGATCTGACAAGCACCGAGGCACTGTGTGGTCGGATGCTGAGGAAAGAGAAGGGGGAAAAATCAGTAACAGGGATGGTTAATAAGAAAGAGTTCCCCCTGAGGGGCTGAGAAAACAATCCCCTTCTGTTAACAGAAACCAAAGGAAAGAGTAAGAACTATCTGGAGGCCCAACTCAAGACACATTGAAGCACTACTCCGGAAAGAAATCAAGGGTGGTATAGACCTCACAGTCCTGCATCATGAGACTCACTGATACCTAGCACTGAACATGAAATGAAAAATAATGAGAAAGAAATGAGGAATGTTATATCAGGATTGGAGTTTTCTGTATTGTCCTTATCTCTAAAAATGCATCTGCCGCCAGCACTCATTCTCATTCTCTCGTCTCAATCTGTTGTGATTGTCTGCAAGTGAGGTATCCTGGCGTGTGACCCCCTCCCAGGGACGCTTTACAGCTTCAGATCTCTATTTAAGTCCAGAAAATGGAGGTACCTGTATCAATTCATATACAGAAAGGAGAAGGAGAGGAATAGTTTAGGAAGGTCAAGTCAACACGGAAAATGTAGAGATTTTATTTCCTGCCTTCAAAGCCAGTGGAAGCGCTAAGGCAATTTGCCAAGCAGGGACTATTCTGGTTCTACGCACAAACCAGAAAGATTGGCTAACCCCTAAAACTCCCACCAATGGAGAGGATGAAGCCTACAATCAGGAGAGATAATAAGTAGAACAAATGATGCTCAGCTATAAAATACTACACCTGAAAGGTATCAGTCTAAAACCACTTTCCCAACAGTGAAGTTCAAGGAGAAAAACGTCTACATTATTCATCTCACTAGTGTTATACCAGGACTCTGGTTCCAAGGGCAAGGCTAGGTGACAGGAAGTTCATTCCCTAATTTCTCATGTGATGTGGGCCAAGGTGTTGGGCTCTTAGTTATAATACAAGAGATCTTTATGGATGTGATTTCTGTAGACTCAGTTTTCTTTCTCCTCTTTGAAGTTGGTCATGATTACTGAATCTGATGTTTTAGATTTTTCAATTTAAGAAAATTCTCAGCCATCATCTCTTCAAATGTTACGCCTTACCATTCTATTTAGTCTCATCCTCTGTACCTCCTACAGACTTATTTTAAATCTTCTCATTCTGTCTTCCATGTCTCTTCAAATATTCTTTTTTAAGTAGGCTCCACACCCACCGTGGAGCCCAATACAGGGCTTGAACTCATGACCCTGAGATGCAGACCTGAGATGAGGTCAAGAGTCGGATGCTTAACTGACTAAGGCACCCAGCCGCGCCTCTTCAAATATTTTCTATTTCATTATTTCTCTGGAATGCATTCTGGAATTTTTTAAAGGTCTATCTTCCTGTTTAGTAAGTCTCTCATCAGCTTTGTTTAGTCTGATATTTATTTAATCAAATGATTTTTAATTTTAATTATTTTTTACCTAAGTTCCATTTGCCTCTTCCAATGCTGCCTGTTCTTTTGCTTTTAACTCCTTCTATGTATTTTTAATTATTTTAAATACAGTTATTTTTATGTTTTCCATGGGATTTAAAATTTTTCTCTTAGTGTTTATTTATTTTTGGGAGAAAGAGAGAGGCAGAGTATGAACATGGGAAGGGCAGAGAGAGAGGTAGACAGAGACTCTGAAGCAGGCTACAGGCTCTGACCTGTCAGCACAGAGCCCGACATAGGGCTTGAATCCACAACCTGTGACATCATGAACTGAGCCGAAGTCAGACATTCAACTGACTGAGCCGCCCAGGTGCCCCTCTATGGGATTTTTAAATTACTGTTTTATTATTTGAAGTCCATGGGTTTTAATATTTCTGTACATTGTTTCCATGGTCTCTGGTTGATACTGGATTGTTTTCCTATGTATTTTTTTATTCTGAACTCATCTGCAGAGGAGCTATTTCTGGAAATCCTAGGTGCCACAGGTTGACTACATGTTCTTCAGCCAGGGTTCAAGCAGTATCAGTGAGTGGTAATGGTAGAATAAATTTAAATGTTTTTATAAATTTCCTTACAGATCCCGGGTCCCAGGCTGAGAAAGAAAAATAAATTCCTTGTTAGACTGTGTCCTGGAATGCCATTGGTCTTTACATGCAGTCCAGGTTTTCAATGAGAGTGAAGCCTGTATAGGATCTCTGATTAAGGCAGGGGTTTCAAAGCTAACTCTAACCCCTTCTACCCTCAAGTGTTCCCCAGGTCTCATCAACATTCCCACATGATTTTAAAACACAAGTTAATGGATAATGATGACTTTGAATTCCTCTACTCCTCGCCCATCTAAAATAGCCACAATGCCAGTAGGCCCTATTAATTAATTCTCTAGGGAAACACAACTTTTGCTTGATTGACTATTTACTATCAATGAGGACTCAGACTCTGTCAGAGTAGATTTCACTTTGAACTAAAACTGATAAGTTTGCAAATCTTTTTTTTTGGCAGAGATGTGAATAATTTCTGTTCAGCAGAAAAGACAATCTCAAAAGGGGGTTTTATTACCCTGTAGAACATTAACCAGTTTTGAATATAACTTAGTGATTATATTTTCACAGTTCTTTCTTTCATTGTCTATATAAATAAGTTTCTCCTTTTCTCTATTTTTTAGAATTTATTTATTTGTTTTTGTGAGAGAGAGAGAGAGCATGAACGAGCAGGGGAGGGGCAGAGAGAAGGAGACAAAGAATCCCAAACAAGCTCCATGTTGTCAGCACACAGCCCAAAGCAGGGCTCGACACGGGGCTCAATCTCAGGAACCATGAAATCATGACCTGAACCAAAATCAAGAGTCAGACACTTAACCTACTGAGTCATCCAGGTATCCCTCTCCTGTTCTCTTTTGAATCAGATTTATATTTTCTACTGGTAACCTCCTAATTCTTTGACATTCTATACTTTTACAAAGTCTTATCAAAAATGTTTTTAAAATAGATGTTAACATTAAGTCTATTTGTTGAGAGTAGCAGGTTTAAGGCAATGTGTTACATTCTTTATGTTATACTATTAAATCCAATTCCCACGAGAGAGGGGTTATTATTACAATTTGACAAATGAGGAAATTGAGGTTCAGAGAAATTGAGTAATTTGTCCGAGGTCATCTAGCTACAAAAGAACAGAGTCATGATTCAAATAGAATCCTCATGTTCTTTTCATAATATAATGAACTGAACAATCTTTTCCTATAACATCTACCCATTGGTATTAATACCCTGAGGAGTTTTCCCCTCCCATTTCTACACAAAATGGTCCAGCTAATGAAGATTAAACACATCCTAGCTTGTGATGGTAGGTAATTCAATGAATTGTCTCACAAAAGTCACCTAAACACCCTAGTGATGATTCCTATGAACTGGTTTTAAGTCAAACTTGAACTCACTACAAAGAGCAAAATAATTATGAAAAATACAGCAAACTTAAAAATAAAAAACCACCTTATGATATTAATAAAATCAGATTGGAAACTGTATGCTTAGAAGAAATAAACATTCAAAAAGAAACACAATAGATATGCTATCCAGTGAGAAGATCAAGCAAGCCTATGCAGTTTGAATCCTAACATCATAACTTATGGTCAAATATACAAGCACATTTCTAGGACAAAAGAGTTTAGAGTCAACTTATAGTGAGAATTTTAAGCTTTGAGTTCTAAATTACTCAGGTTAAAAAAAAAAAAAGACTGAGAAAAGGCTATGAAAGAATAGCTCTGCTGAACAGAGAAGTTAGGAACCCAAATCTGAACTCTAATTTTTTAAAAATTGGAATTCTACAAAAAACTATTTTCAACAATCTCCAGATTTTTATAATCAATTAAAAAATATGTCCCACTCAAAGTGTCAGCAAATAAAATATGTTGGAGATATCTGAATAAAAAAAAATTCTAGATGTTAACAGGCAACCTAGGGGCAATATTCAAGATAGTTCTGCAATGAGAGAATTCATCGAACTCTCAGTCGGGCTCATTTGCTTTAGTATAGTCACAGGAAATTTCTTCTACTGCTAGCCTTGCAGTCAGGTATACTTCTTAAGAAGGAGCTGGAATGAGCGTATTTATTAGAAGGCTACTTTGTGATTCTTATTTTAGCTAGGACCAGTAGTTCTCAGAGTGTGGCCCATGGACTCCTGGGAGGTTCCCAAGACATTTTCAGGGGTTCCACAGGACGTGGAAATAAGGTTCAGGGAAAGTGCTGCAGCCTTAGAATTAATCTAGGCAGTTGCCTCAAACTATATCAACAATGCATTCTTTACCACTCTAAACTAACAGGTTAAAAACAAAACAAACAAACAAAAAAGCAACCACCAGGTTTTGCTCAACGAATACCCTTGATAAAACAGTGAAAATTATTTTTATTAAATTTTGACCTTTTACCACACATTGTTTTAATACTGTAATTAAGGAGGAAATGTGCATAAAGTACTTTGCTGCATACCAAAGCTGACTTGAAGGGAAAGCAGTTGTGCAATCCTCTGAGTTGCAACTAAACCAACCTCTTTTTATTACAAAGCACCATTTTAACTTGAAAAAACAACTGAGAAACTATGGTTATTCAGACTTCAGTGCCTGGTAGACATTTTCTCAGAAATGAACCAAGCAAGGTGGTCACTTCTAGGAAAACAACAATATTTGTTACAATAATAAAATTCATTCTTTCAAGAAAACAAAAAAAAAGGACAATTTTTGACAACTTGGATTGGCCACCATGACCTTGGCAGCTTCCCAATACTTAATAACTATTTTTAATGAGATCAGTGATAATGTTAACACACGTGATTTTAAAAGTTTTTTATGATGCAATGTGTCCACATTGGAAGATTCGTATGATTCCCTGAACCAAAACTTTCCAAATGACCAATGTGCATTAAAAAATCATGCACGGGGGGCACCTGGGTGGCTCAGTCGGTTGAGCGTCCGACTTCAGCTCAGTTTATGATCTCACGGTTCGTGGGTTCGAGCCCTATGTCAGACTCTGTGAGCCTGGAGCCTGCTTCAGATTCTGTGTCTCCCTCTCTCTCTGCCCCTCCCCTGCTCACGCTCTGTCTCTCTCTCAAAAATAAGTAAACATTAAAAATTAAATTTAAAAAAATCAAGCATGGGTAAAAGAGCCAAAGTACAGTGTAGGCCAATAGGTTTCAATGCCATTTTGTGTGAAAAGTTCACTAACAGGATTTCTCCACATTGCAATATTTTTTTAAGAAATGATCACCTGTTGACTGTTGGTATATTAACAAAAAAGAATACTCAAAATTGTCTCAAAAGGTTACTAGAAATACTTCTTCCTTCTCCAACTGCATATATCTGTGTGGCCTGATTTTTTTCATATCCTTCAGTAACAAAATATACGACAATAGATTGAAAGAAGAAGACACTATTACCTAATTACCTTCTATTAACTCAAACATTAAAGAGATTTACAAAAATGTAAAATGTCATTTAATAAATCTGTAAAGAAATCTTTCATTTTTTTTTTATTTTAATTTCTCATTCTGTCAACATAGATATAATTCACACAAAGGCTGTTGGAGCACTTATGCCAAGACCACAAAGTTTTAGAAATGCTGAACTTACCAAGATGGTCCTTTGGATGAGGTTTCCCGTGGGGGTGATGAAAATGTTTAAAAATAGACTACAGAGCTGATGATTACATAACATGGTCAGTGTACTAAATGCCACTGAACTGTATGCTTTAAAATGTTTAATTTATGTTACATGAATTTTATCTTAATAAAAAAGAATGTTAAAAAGAAAAAAAAAGGAATACAGTCCTTGGGAATGACAAGTCAAGAGTTCAAGTGATTTGGCATTTTCTCCTTTCACATAATGAAGACCAAGCACCATGCACTCACCCACCATGTAATCACTTCAGTCTGAAATTACTAGAGGGGGGCATCTGGGTGGCTCAGTTGGTTAAGCGTCCGACTTCAGTTCAGGTCATGATCTCACGGTCTGTGGGTTTGAGCCCCGCATTGGGCTCTGTGCTGACAGCTCGGAGCCTGGAGCCTGGAGCCTGCTTTGGATTCTGCGTCTCCTTCTCTCTGCCCTTCCCCTGCTCATGCTCTCTCTCTCAAAACTAAATAAACATTAAAAAAAATTTTTTAAGTAAATAAATAAAATAAAATTACCTTAGGTTATTTCTGCTGGACATGAAATTTAAATATTCCAGGAGGCTCTTTCCTTGAAAAAAGTGAACCCGTGGGTTTTATAATCTCCCTGTCTCCTCAAACCGATCAACTTAACCAATACAATAGTTAATTACTTCTCTGCCTATCCTAAACACACAGTGTGCCCTATAGGTCACACTGTGTGATAAGTTGGGAAAACAAAAGAATGAGCAGAAATTGTAAGCGGTCACTGTTCTCACAGGGTTCACAGTTTGTGTAACGATGAACAGTACTAAGATAATGGCACAAATTTAAGAAACTATACAGTTGTGAAGAGTGCTTTAGAAAAGTGTATAATGTCAAATGCATGAAAAATAAGAGGCTCAGCTTAAATTGAAGGCCACATAAGGAGTCCCAAGCTTCACCTGGGAGCTCGTCAGAACTGTCAAAGCCAAGGCCCCTTTGGGAGCCTTCTTGAGAAGAATCTGCATTTTAACAAACTTGCAGGTGATTTCCTGTTTCAAAAGCACTCGCTGTTTTAAAAAAAAAACAAATAGTTGGGGCACCGGGGTGGCTCAGTCCATTAAGCTTCCGACTCTTCATTTCAGCTCAGGTTGTGATCTCACGGTGCCTGAGTTCGAGCTCCGTTGGGCCCTGCGCTGATGGTGCAGGGCCCACTTAGGATTCTCTCTCTCCCTCTCTCCGTCCCTCCACCACTCATGCACACACTCTCTCAAAATAAACAAATAAGCATTAAAAAAGAAAAAACATGCAGGGGTTAACTAGATGAAGGAGGAGTATTCTGTCAGAGGTAACCGACCAAGACCCTATGGCCAGAGAGAGGAGGGCGAGTTTGAAGAACTCAAAGAAAGCTACGGTGGCTGGAGGGGAGAGTGCGCAGACAGCACAGTAAAGGAGACGTTGGGGGCTGGCATATAATAAATGCAGTCATGAATAAACAGAGGGTTTAGAAGGGACTGTAGTCTCCTGAACTCTATCAAACACGCCTTTCTGGCACTAAACTGCTTTCAAAACAAACACAACAGTTGGATACTCATCCTTTTATAGTTGCTGAAAGGCAAATTCCTTTAATTCCTATGTAACAACCAAGTTCTTACAGCACAAGTGGTAACAGCTCTGGTTCCCCACAGTGAAACAACAGGGCAGCCTTGCAACACCTTAATGTGAGTGTGTCTAAGAAATCCTGTTAACATCTTGATGCTCTGGAGGGCGGGTGCTCATTACCAGGAAGGTCTGAATTCTAAAGAGGGAGGGGCCGCACTCTAGATCCTGCACAAATCTTTGAGTCCCCAGAGAGCAAATGTGGGTCACAATGCCACTGACCTTGGTGGCATTTATCTAGTGCTTGGGAAACTTCATGGAACGTAACCCAGCAAGCCTATAAAACCAGCAGACTTCAGGAGCAGACTGCAGGAGTTGCATCGAAAGAGATGACACAAATAAGTGAGAGACAGAGAGACAGACAGAGAAAAAGAAACAGGGGTGGCGGGGGAGGGGAGGGGCTCATGAGAGAGTGTGCACACACACATAAGCATGAGCCCAAGTGAGAGCGGGATCCCAAACTCTACTGTAGCTCCAGGCACGCATGGATGTCAGACCATGTGAAGAACGAGTGATGCCCAGCAAACCCCTCTGTATTAACTAAAACAAGTTCTTTGGTATCCAGACCCTCCCACCCCCCCCCCACCCCCCCAACGAGAGGGAAGAATGAAGACGTGCACTTAGGCTGAAGAGAATTTACACTGGCAGCATCTCAGCAGCAGCCTAACATGCTATGAAGGGCGGGAAGTATCTCAACACAAGGAAGCCTGGCTCAATCTCCAGGTAATAAACCCTAGAATAATGGCCAAGGTGAAAGGACCCTGGGGTTAGGATTTAGGGCTCTGTGGTTATTTCTTCCATTCTCCTCACTCCAGGGATCTAGGTGCACTGGCAAAAGTGGCCTGCATGATGAACAAAAAATACAGATGGAGGCCCAAATTCATTCCCCCCCCCAGCAGGCATTCTACATAAAACAGAGACAACGGGGCTTGTGTCACTTCAGCAGGGCCAGAGCGGACGGGCAGCTTTCTAGTGCTCTGAATGGCCATACCCAGCTTTACAATTCTTTTCCCCAGCTACTCTGGAGAGAAAAATATTCTCCCGAACTGCCTCATCTTTTATGGTCAGTAGAAGCCACATCAGCATCTACCATATGAAACTCTGTAAGACCAGCTCTGCATGTCAAAGACTGGGATGAAAACAAGAGTTTTGTCCTTTTTCTCTGTGAAAAGCACTGACGGGCAATCTATCAGCCTTGACAAGTGGAGAGTCTCCTTAGCGTGATGGAGACAAGTATAGCTAAAATTATTTAAATCTTACAAGAAAGCATTAATCATAACTTTAAAAAGTCAGAATCTCAACAACCAAAATGGTCTCCAAGGAGTTTGAATTTCAAGGTGTTCTTTTGCTTCCTTCCTTGTACCCACAGCTACTTACTTTAGGGCTGAGACTCCTCAGCTAACTTCTGACACTCCAACTCCACTAAAATGGATCAACGCTGGGTTAAGCTGAACAAATGCTCTGGAGCACTCTGCCTCTGCCACCACCAGCCTCAAAGTCTGGGGTGAGGAGAGCCTGAACAGGATCTGGTTTGCAGTACTGCCTGTCTGGTTAGGAAACTCAGACTGATTACTTCACTTAGAAATTATTCATTATATGCTATTAGACTAATGCCCCTGCAATACTTCTCCTAAGCTAATCTCCACCTTGGCCCCTTCCTCTGTGTACTCCAACTACACTCTTACCTTCACATATGCTGTAATCTGGGAGCCTCTTCCCTTGTGTCCTTTTTCTTTACTCAACTGACTCCTACCGATCATTTAGCTCTTAGCTCACCCCCCAACCCTCGATAAGGGACAGTCCCTGTACTCTGCTGCAGTTTGTAGCTACATGTGTAGAGGGGACTATCTGCTGAATGCCTCCTCTATTCGCTCCCACCAGAGGAAGCTCTGTAAAGCGCCTCCAGAGGGGCAGGCCGAGTGGGACCAATGACGAGGCAGACATCAAGGAGCTTGTCCTATAACAAAGAGGAAGAACAATCAGTGAATCAAGGGTGTCAGAGGCTGTGACCACATTATGCACAGTGCACAGGGTCGGAGTGAGGAACAGCAATTTCTGCCCGTGCAGCAGTTCAGAGAGAGACACAGGCTTAAGAAAGAGTCACTCCCAGAGCATCAGGCTTTTGGCATGGTGTGAAAAGGCAAGGCTGCAGGGGAGGCGGTGTCCAGATCAAGCATGCCTTAGTATGCCATGCCACGGAGGGCACACATCAGCTTCAAGTAGGGCAGTGAAAAGGGCAGGGCTCCCTTTAGTTCCAAACACACCTCCCTCCAGTTCTGTGGAAATTCAGGCCATAATCCTTCCCTTGCTCTCCTGCCAAATTTCCCATAAGCAATCCAGACAAATTTCCCATAAGCAATCCAGGCATTCTGCTCAAGGAAGCAAAAAAGGAGGAAAGAGCTGCTCCTTGCATTCCAAATTCATGTCTAGAGCCATCACAAATCAATCAGCACAGGGAGTGTGAATCCAGAGTCTACGGCTGGGCACAAGCAGCCCAATCAGCCTCATTCTCATTTTTTCTTTTTCTGTTTTAATGGAATATGATGAAAAAAACTTATCTTTTAAAGAATGCATCTAGATGGACTGGGCTGGTGGCATGATATCAAGGTCAACAACATGGATAGCTGGATCCTGCCTAGACACCATCATTAAAGTGGAGGAAAGAGCTAAAGGGTCTCATCTAGGAGAACATTGCTCTAAAATTAGGCTGTAACTTCATCATATAGAATGACTTAAGTTTCCCCTGCAAATGAATATCCAAGGGCTTCCTATAAGAGAGGGAAGTCCCAAGGAATAAGATAAAGATATACTGGATCTGAGTTAAGATGCAAAAGAAAAGAAAGGGCCAATTCTTCTCAATTCAAAGGATATATAGTGAGCACCTACAACATGACCAACAGACTAGATGCTAGGGACAGTCAGACAAATAAGTCTTGATCTCCTACCCCTCAAAGAACACAAGAGTGGAAAGGAGAGGAGAGAGGGAGACAAAGATACATTTTGCTGTAGCAAAACTGATTACTGGACCAGTTACTGGAATGGACACTTGAGATGAAAATGAAGTTGAACTTTAGATGTATTTATAAATGGTAAATGAGCTTCCTTATTATGAAGACGGCTATTGCTTGTGTTTTATATCACTAGTAACGTAGACCACATCTGGGAAACAATGCCATCTGTGACTAAGGTGGTATGGAGGGAAGAAAAAGGAAAAACAAACAAACAAAAAAACCCTCTAGATCTAGTTTCCCCAATGTGCATTAAGGATTGCCTTCCACTGAGGGATATACTCTGCAGAGATTCTTAGCAACTATAACTTATTGATATGGTCCAGGAAAATGTAAAGTCAACAGTGATGACCCTTTACCTTAAGGAATACAAACACATATTTAGCTATGAATAACCAGATAAAGGTAAGCAGCATGGTAGCAGAAGAATCATTAAATAGCAACCATGGGAAAAACTAAATTAACTTCCACTTTTACGATTTGAAAAGAATATTCTTTTCATGAAATCAAAACGGTA
Organism: Acinonyx jubatus; assembly: GCF_027475565.1. Taxonomy (NCBI): domain Eukaryota; kingdom Metazoa; phylum Chordata; class Mammalia; order Carnivora; family Felidae; genus Acinonyx; species Acinonyx jubatus. The sequence goes on along the minus strand of NC_069380.1, from coordinate 117,411,274 downwards.
ATATGCAAAATACAAGGAGAAGTTTGCTTACAATGAACTTGGTTCCCATTATCTTGGTTTCCGATGAATGCTTATGTGGGGGCAGAATGTAGCACAAAAAACAATAAGGCTCAGGACTCCTATAGGAACATGCCAACAAATCTTGACTTTGAAACATGGTAGCAGTATGACTCTGGTCAAGACAATGTGTGACCCTTTGTGTTTTTGTAGGGTTTTTTTTTTTTTTTAAGATTTTATTTTTAAGTAACCACTACACTCAATGTGGGGCTCGAACCCACAACCAGGAGATCAAGAATCGCAATGCTCCACCACTGATTGAGCTAGCCAGGCACCCCAGATAATGTCACTCTCTGAATCCTAATGTTCTCCTCTGTAAATTAATAAATCCCAACATCTACTTTTTGGGATTTCTGCAATGAGACTAGATATTATATATTGAAACCATCTGACACATACTTCAACAGATGCCAAGTGATTTTATTATTCTATTATTTATATTCATAAATTCTTCAATATAAATTCTTATTGCTCCTGACTTTTGAGTGGGGACAAGTAGTGAGGGGAACATTTCTCCCTGGCTGGGAACAATCAACACAGCTCCATATTCTTGTGACAGTCCAGAATTCATTCACCCTAAAGGAATTTCTCTGAACACCTCCAGGATGACATAATTACTGCCTTAGGGATTAGGGCAAATCTCAAGGATGAAGCAACTGGGTATTGCCACCAAGCTGAGAGCCAGCAACCAATACCAAACAGCAGTTATAAATAGCAAATGAAGACCCAAGAATGCAAAGCAGAAAAGTAAGTATAGCACCAAGTATTAAACATTCACAGCAATACACCCTGAACAAGTGTTAATGCAGTGTAAGCTGCCATTTTTGAGCCTTTCCTCCATGCCAGAAACAGTGGCATGCACTTTGCACGCATCAACTCACTTAATCTTCACAACAGGACTCTGAGGTAAATTCTCCCCATTTTATAGATGAAGACAGAGTCCCATATGTCAGATAATTACCTAAGGCCCCCCCAGGTGCAAGTGGAATTTGGCCTCTAATCTGTCTGACCCCAGGGCTTCCACTCCTAAATGATGTGCAATTTTCAAAAACATCAATGGAAAACCAATTACATAGTCGTTACCTTAAATAAACCAAGTAATTTATTCCCCAAACAGCAGGCTTAGATTTTCAGAGTTCAATTTTGGTTCATTGTATAAGGTGTGAGCCCTAACTAGGGCACGACCAGAGCCCTCTGTTTGGATTACAGGTTGCTCCTTCCAGTCTTCACTGCTAGATCCTTCTCTTCCCACCTCTAAATGCTGCAGTGCTCAGGACTCTGCCCTGGGACTACTCTACCCACAGACCTAGTCTCAGTGATCTGATCAGTTCCATGTTGATACATAGTAAAGAAAAAATCACCTATATGCTCAAAGCTCTCAAGAGAACTCTTGACATGTTCATGCTGACACCAACCCACCCCACCCCCACCAATACAATAGAACTAGACTTCCCTGTCTTTTCTATAGAAGGCCTAAACCTCAGGAGTCACCCCTCATTCCTCTCAGATGCCACATCCAGCCCATGACTTATCCCCACTGGCCCAATCTTCAAAGTACATCACAGATTTGACCACTTCCCCACTCCCACCACTACCATCCTCATTCAGGCCTCTAACGTCTTTAGTCTGGACTACTGCAATAGCCTTCAACCGGTCTCCTAGACTCCACTTTGATTCAGCTCATTCTCCAGGGATCAACAGAGCTCTCTGGGAGAAAAAAACAAAAACATATCATATCACCCACCCTTTCAGCAATATGATAGCTTCCCACTATGACCGGAGTGTAATTCAAACTTCTTCCCATGGCCCCCCAAACCCCACCTGGTCTAGCCCCTGCTTAGTTCTCCAAATCCAGCCTGTATACTGACCTCACTGTTCCTGGAATAAGCCAGGTGTGTTTCCATGCTCAGCAGGGTCCCTTCTCAGGGCGTCTATACCTACTACTCCCTCTGTCCGGAAAAGTCTTCCCCTAACTCTTCCCATGGCTTTACTCTTTCACTTCACGCAGGTAGTGACTCAAGTGGCATCTCCTGTGACCACCTCATCTAACAGCTCCTTATGCACTCCCATCATTGTAACTGCAAACCCTTCTCTGAGAGCACTTAAAACTCCCTGAAACTATTTTCACTGTAAGTTTAGTCTGCATTTTCATACCACATTTTTAAACAATCTGCTGCTATATTCATAGGACATTGACTAGTTGCTCAATGAATATTTGCAAATATCTGTCTCTCTCCTCAATTAAAATTTGAGTTCCAGGTGAGCAGGAACTTTACCTGTCTTGGTTGCTGCTGTATCACTATGCCTAGAATAGCACTGGTGTGTAACAGGCACCCGAATATTTGATTAAGGGAAGGATCCTATCAGTCTTACACAAATCAGGCCAACTTCTGTCTTACAGGTAACAAGGACAGATACTCCCTTACTGGAACTGCCATCTGAACTCCACTGGAGTAGTTCCAAGTGCCCCATTATCCAAAGCTAGGTCACACTCCTAGGGCTTCACAGCTCTTCCCATCCAAATGTCCTGAGGCTAGGTGACTGCTGACCTTGTCGTTCAAAAGGAGAGAAGAGAACGTGGGGCAATATGAGCCCAGGTTTTGGGTGCTGAGAGACTTCTGTATCTTACCTCCTACCTCTAGGCCCAGGCCATGAGAAGCTGACATTAAACAAGCTCATTTTCCCTAGACATGATGCACCACCGGGTCAGTTTCACAAACACTACACTAAGGCCACAGGGACATGAGTCCAAAGGCAAAGAAGGTCCTCCGTGCATCTTCTATTCCAAGGAGTCACCAAGACGATGTAAATACTTGCTCAGAGGCCTGAATGAGGCACTTATGTTTAAAAAAAAAAAAAAAAAACACAACCATTTAATCCAGTCTGGCAGTGGTAAGGGTTTGTTTGAGGCCCATAATACCAGGCTGGCTATACTCTGTCTGGCAGTCCCTACAGGTGTTTTTGGTTAAATGTGACAATCAAATTAGCTGCACACCACAGTTAACTCTGAAACAGCAAACAGCTTCCTGGGTGATCTCCTCATCTTCCTTTCTCCCATGCTAAGTGCAAAGACAGAAGAGCCTTAGCCTGGTAGCAAAGGCTCAAGTGAAGGCCTTATAGGCAAGCGGTAATAAAGAGAGAAGGGGAAAGGGGGTTTCTGCTGTAACAGGAAAGATGCTTACTTCACAGTAGAGCAGGATAAAAAAAAGTTTTTTCATAGGCTTACCCAACCTAACTTGTTTTGTTGTAACTATATAGATCCCTTGTGTTCTCCCCACCCACCTGCCTTTTACTCATCCCTAGCTGACTTTGCACTCATATGTGCCCAATTTTCTTAGTAGTCCTAACAGAAGCTATATTAAAGGAGGGGAAGGTCTTCTGCAGCACTGGTTTTGAGGAACCAAGGAAAAATTAAACCTGTGATAAGATCATATGATAATCCCAGGACCTTTTCCATGGCCAATATTATTCTTGCTCAGTTTAGCTGTACGTTACCTTTGGGGTCCAAATTTGCAGAGTATGGTAAGGAGATAATGTGCCTGAATGCAGGATTGGTTCCTTGAACCAACTGGTTCCTTTCACCAGCCAGCCACAAAGTATTTACGGAGCCCAGTGGGGGCAGAGGTCTGGAAGTTACTTCCCCAATTCCTCAGCAGATCAGATCCACCTGTTTCTATTTTGCCACAGTGGCGCACACAGCCAGCTTTCAATTAGTGTGTGTGTGTTGGGGGGTGGCAATTTTAAATTATCCATGCTAAACTGCAACAAACACATTCCTGAAAAGGTCTCTCTACACCGAAGTTCTGTATTTGAAACCCCCTTTTCCCACTGCCTGCTATGAAATTCCAGATGCAGCAGAGATAGCCAACTAAAGACAGACTAAACCCATCTCTATTCTCTAGTGACTGCCAGTCACTGCCCATACCTGAGGAAAACATGAGGAAGGACTCAGGTCTGCATGGTACCAAAAAGCCCAAAAGGGGAATTTGAACCCACCCAGGGCCCGGATGAGGGTCAGGCAACAGAGACCTGGGAGGTGACCATCTGTAACAAGCCTGAGAGCAAGCACCTCTTTAGCACTTCTTTAAATTCTCCTTCTTTAAATATAAAGAGGCGCTTACTCTCAGGATCTTAAAAGTCATTGCCGCCTTCAATTTTGCACCCCAGGTGTCCCTCTTGTCTCATCCCAGTTCGAGCCCTGCTCTTGACACATCATATTGGGGTCCCGGCTTACTTGACCTACAACTTAAACTTTTTGTTACTGAGTGACGATAATGTTATTGGCTGGGTATGCAGGAACCTAGTCTTGGTTAAGACTTTTTTTTTTCTCTTCATTAGCTTTCTTGCTTCCTTTCTTCAACTTCCTGTCCATTCACAGGAGGCAGGAAACAGAGTCATGCGTTGGTATACTTCAGTGGTGGTAAAACCTATGAAAGGGCAAGCTGAAACTAGTTGGCCTTTAGAGACTGGCAGCAAAGGTGAGAGGCAATCAGGTCCTTATGAATACGATTTGCAAACACTGTTGGGGAAAGAGAGATGTGCTCAGCCTGCACTCCAAAAGAGGAGACCAGGCATCAACAGCTACAGCCCCCTCCCCACTACTGAGAAGCCACAGAGCAGTGAGTATTCCTGGCCTTAGATCCCTCAGGGGGGTCCAGATGGCTATGCAGATCCCAAGTCCGGAAGACAGACTTTACATTTTGCTTCTAGACATTCCTCACACCAGTTAGCAACTTCAGATTCATCCTCAAAAGAGACCTGCACGAAAAAAGTCAGCGGAGCCTTTGCAGTCCATAAAAGGTGCTCCACAGCCACGGCAACCTGTTTAAGCCAGGAGCCCCTGGAGCCAAGTCAGGTACACCGAGGCCTTTGAGAGTTGGGCCTGCAGCTGCTGGGTCTCCAGGATGTGGGGCTATTTCATGGAAGATGAGGCACAGGTCAGGAGCCCTTAGGTTTTAGAATAAAGAGGACTTGCTGAGGCCCCCTTGGTGAGGAGAGAAACAAGTCGAGTTGCTGGGACGTGTCTATGTCAGATCTTCCTGGGTGGTGTAACACCAGCCGGCCCAGCACTCCACGAAGAGATTCACTCCTTTGGTTCTTTTTTCCTCCTTGGCATCCTAGGCCTGCATGCTACCACCTCCACTCTAATCTCCCTTAAGCCTAAATTCTGCATTTTAAATTTTTTACAGTTCAGGTTAGATGGTAATTTAGCGACTCCCACAAACATAATGCAGAGAACTTATGGCACTGCCTGAAACCCCAGAGGTGCCACGGGAAGGATTCTGTATCTTTATCAGTCTATGGCTCCAGATGAAAAGTATGTCAGGCATATACGCAGACTCAGTCATTATGGAGAATAATTTGGCCATGTCTATAAAAAGGAAAAAAGCTGTGTGCATCCCCCCAGTTCCACTGCCAGGTTCACACTATGCCAAAATTCACACGTTAACAAGAGTGTGTCTGCAAGGATGTTCAACGCAGCATTGTTTATAATGGCAAAAAATTAGCAACAACTAAATGTTTTCCAATAGGAGAAAGGGGATAAATAATATGTGGCGTTATTTACACAGCATTTAGAGGAATGAACTAGCATTTATCTCAAACAGATAAAACTGAGTGACAAACACAAGCTGAAAAATGAGAGTACACTCTGATGCCATTTATGGAAATTATAACACACACATACACACACAAATACTAGATGACTATATTTGGGCACACAGAGAAAAAATCAGTTTTAAACTATCAGAACATAGTTCAAAAGGATACATGCTAAAATTCATGTTAACTTTCCACTGGAGGGCAAAGGGAAGGAACTGGGGAGGGAGCCGAAAGAGGATTTCAGTGTTAATGTGAGAGCAAGAACAAATAGGCCAAATGCTGACTGTGATACAAGTATATACCCCTATGTGTGCATAACTATATGCACATGAAAAATTACAGCAAAACATGCAAATATATATCAAATACACGTTATATTCTAAATGATTTTTTATACATTTTGCTCTAATTCCTCCTCTACCTCCTCCCCCAGCCCCCCCCAGGAAAAGAAGAAAGAAAGAGGGAGAGGGGCCATGTTTTGGGAAATCAGCAAGATTCCTTCATATCGTCTTGGGGAATCCCAGACTTCGGTGTAGATGCAAACCACTTGGGCAATTATTAAAAAATAAAACTCCCTTGGGGTGCCTGGGTGGCTCGGTCAGTTGGGCATCTGACTTTGGCTCAGGTCATGATCTCAAGGTTTCTGAGTCTGAGCCCTGCATCAGGCTCTGTGCTAACAGCTGAGAGCCTGGAGCCTGCTTCAGATTCTACGCCTCCCTCTCTCTCTGCCCCTCCCCTGCTCACACTGTCTCTCTCAAAAATAAACAAACATTACAAAAAAATAAAAAAAAAAAAACTCCCTGCCCACCCCCCCACCAAGCCCCCAACATGATGATTCAGGAAAGCCTGAATGGGGTCAGTGATCTTTTTATACAAAAAATAAACATCCTTAGTACAGAAGAGTTAACTTTTTAAAAATGAACTAAGGAATATGTGAAAAAAAAAAAAAAACAAACCTAAAGCAAGTGAAAATTGCACTTTTAATGTAAAAGTCTATTCCCCCTCCCAAGTGCATAGCTAACAGTGATTGTTACAAGAAAATTTTAATTTCGATGATGATAAACTAAAGTCATTCTATACGATGTTTATTTACATAGCTCTATAAAATGTTGATCCCATAACAGAGCAATAATTTTTACGCACAATAGAGACGTTAAAGGCTCTCTTGTTAAGATTATGACAACTCTTATTCTAGTTAACAATGAACTTTAATGCAACAATTCTAGTGTTATAATTAAAACTCACCTATGTAGAACAATGCAGCTTTAAGCTATCAAAGCTTGGTTATCCACGACCTAAGGAAGACCTCGTTCCTCTCTTCCTGCCTTCCCCAGCATAGTCAGGGCACCCGCTGGGAGCACCCACAGTCCCAACTTCACACCTGGGCAGCAGCACACAGATGCTGTGGTTCACCTGTGGACATGTCCACATTCCTCTCTAGGCTGTTCCTCTTAATAGAAAAGGCATCGTGTTCACCTTTGATACCTGTGTCTAGCACAGGGTCTGGCACACTGCAGGCACTTGATAAGCATCTCTTGAATGAATTAGCACGTCTCAACAGGTCTTAGCTCAAAGACATCCAAGGAAGAGGAGTCTCTAGCACAGAGTTGGCAAACTGGTTCTCTAAAGAACCAGACGGTAAATATTTCAGGCTTTGAGAGCCACATGGTTTCTCCTGCAACTTCTCAACCAACCAGTGTAATTTGGAGACTGCCATAGATAATATGTAAATGATTAAGTGTGGCTCTGTTCCAATAAAACTTTATCAACACTGACATTTAAATTTCTTATAATTTTCATGTGTCATGAGCTATTCTTCTTATTTTCTTCCAACTATTTTAAAATGTAAATAACCATCATGAACTTACATAAGGCCATACAAAAATCAGCAGCAGGGTTTTCTAACCCCTGCGCTGGCACATCTGGGCAGAGAGATAGGTAGGAAAAGCTCTGGGTTCCACAGGCTGGAATAGATTGACTACAAGAGGAAAAGAGAGGAGTCCATGGTGGATGAGTGGACCCTCACAATACGTGAAAACAGGACCAAAAGACACAATACAGGAACAAAAAACAATGCAGTTTTTGTTGTTATTTTTCTTTTAAACTAGTTATACCGTAACAGTGAAATTCATATTCAATTAACTGATAGGTAAGGAATTGAGAAAAACAAAAATTGGTATATTTAAAAGTCATTAGTAATACTAGTTGGGGACAAAAACCCCAAAACCTTTTCAGGTTAAAGTTTTACCATCTCCAGCATTGCTGACATGCATTCTTTCTCTCTGCTGCCCACTTTCAGGTAGAAATGCAAATGAGCAGCGAAGCAGACAAAAGATTGGGAACAAAAGCAGACAAAAGGGATTCTATCTCAGAATACCCCAGGACTGACTGCCATGTCTTGTCCTAGCCAGTCCTGTGCATACAATCTTAGATATCTTTGATTTTAAAGGGCTCAGAGTCAAAAAGCTGCTCCATTCATTAAAAGTAATGGTAATTTTTAAAAATAGCACACATAATCATTTTACAAAATTTCAAAGATAAAGTAGCCAACGTTAGAAAACCCACGTATCTAGAGATAACAGTTAAGATATTTGTGGATAGCTCCTTCTAGACTCTTTTCCTTATTATTTAAAAAAAAAATTTGTAAATGTCTATTCATTTTTGAGACACAGAGAGAGACAGAGTGTGAACGAGGGAGGGGCAGAGAGAGAGAGAGGGAGACACAGAATTCAAAGCAGGCTCCAGGCTCTGAGCCATCAGTATACAGCCTGAGGCGGGGCTCGAACTCATGAATCGCGAGATCATGAACTGAGCGGAAGTCGGGGGCTTAACCGACTCAGCCACCCAGGCATCCCTAGACTGTTTGCCTTAACTGCACTGTGTATGTGTATGTCTGTGTATATGCGTGTTTTTTTGTTTTTTTTTTACAAGAAGAATTCCCCTATTTTGTGGACAAAGAAATCCAAGATTTGGTAAACTTGCTCAAGATTGTGCATAAAATGAGTCTGTAACAACACAGGAGTAGGACATCTTTTGGGGCCAATGCTCCCTCCTACCACCTCCTAACAGAAGTAACAGTTTGCATCTTGAATAGGTGCCGTGTGCATAACAGGATCTCAAGAAATTAATACATGCCGAAATAGATGCCAACAGTGCTGTCCCATGTCTTTTTCTCAGTCCAGCTCTGTCCTAGCTAGCTTCAGCAGAGATGCTAGCTGGGAAAGAGAGAGCATGAGTGGGGGAGAAGCAGAGAAAGAGGGAGAGAGAATCCCAAGCAGGCTCTGCACCATCAGCACAGAGCCCGATGTGAGGCTCCAACCCACAAACCATGAGATCGTGACCTGAGCCAAATCAAGAGTCGGATGCTTAACTGACTGAGCCACGCAGGTGCCTCAGAGATGCTCTTGATTATCAACAACACAAATATCATTGGTTTCAACACACTGCCAAATCCCAAAGAGCATATGGATACAGGGACAGCCTCCTTTAATAATAACTGGCATGTAACTTGGAATTTTTGTTACTGAAATGTGCTTCACTTTGGAATGTTTCCTTTTGGCTTTATTTTAAAATGAATCATTATTCTGGTCCTTTACAGATCTGTTCATCAGGGATTCACTTTTGGATTCCCCCCATGTCCAAAGGAGGAACATTAGAAGGACCAGTAAGTATCAAGACATTTGCCTAAGGTTTCCCTTCTTTTTCAAATGAGTAAGATCAGACTTAACCATGACTAAAACAATTTCTGATGGGCCTGTTCATGTCCAGAGTCACGGCACATTAATGACATGACAAGGAAAGGATAATCTACGGTCTTGCCAACATTCTCCGCCTCATTAAACATCTGGCTAGAGCCAGGTAGAACGATCTTGTGAAACATTCTAACTATTTTGGGAGGAAAACTTTCATCTGGGTGCCATGCTAAGCAGGTTAAGTGGCAGTTCTAGTGAGAAAGGAAGTCTAGTTCTTAAGCAAAATGTCAAGGTTATCTCTCAACAGAACAAGAAAACCTGATTAGCCAACTAGACGGAGAGACATGCTTGAAATGGAAAACTGCCACCTGCCTGGTGACTTAAGGACATGGGTTTAAATGGCTCAGGGCTGGGTGTTGCTGACCTGAGCCAGCGCCGGCACCTCCACTCCAGGTCAAGCTCCACTGGGGATGACCCTGGGTGCAGGGCACTTCTGAAGGCATGCTCTGAAAGGAGGCCCCAGGCTTTTATAAAGTACTAGCTCATGTAGAAGGAGAAACAAGCATTCTGGGGAACTGAGCTGAGGTATTAGGGAAATCAAAGAATGCTATGTTTGCTGTTTTTATCATTCTGATGGCCCCATCTTCTAAATAATGATGCATAACAGGGTTACCCAGGCACTTAGGAGATCTACCAGAGAATTAATATTTGTGCCAAGGCCTATACAAAAGGGAATGTGTAAGGCAAAAAATAGTGTCTCAGGAAACACAACGAATACCAGGTACTTTTACCCATCCAGCATCCTTTGAATAATGGCATCCAGTTTTCCTTGGATTACCCCTTTCTGATTATGTGTGGTTCCACCAAGAATGTCAGTTGAGAACCCCACTACTGCCTCACTAGAGAAGTGGGGGCATTACTCAAGAGAGGGTATTAGAACTCTCTTTAACTAGGAATGTAAAGCTGCATGGAATCCCAAGAGAGATTCCAGGTGGTCAGAGCTAGGACATTCCAAATGCAGTGCTCCAAAGGAGCTACCCGTGAGTTCCCTGGATATTTTCCACCTCTTATTTTACTTAGTAGTTAATAAATATTTATGAGTGCCTCCTACTATGTACAAAGCACTGTTCTAGATGCTGAGGATATAGCAGTACAGAAGCAGACCGAAGTCTCTGACATCAGGGGCTTACATTTCAGTGAGAAGAAAACAACAATAAACAAGTATATAGAGTATATGAAATAATGATAAGTGCTAAGGAAAAAATGACACAATGCTAGCAGAGAGGGAGCACAAGGGCTGGCAGTTACCATCTTAGAGCAAGGCCTCATTGAGGAGGAGAACGAGGAAGGTGAGATCAGGCCTAAAGATTCAAGGGCTGAGCCCTGGGGCACAGCAAACAGGACTAAAAAGGAGCAGCCAGAAGGGAAGAGGAAAAACAGGAGAGTGTGGTACCCTGGAAGCCAAGTGAGGAGAGCATTTCAAGGAAGAGGGAGTGAGAAACTGTGAAAAGCTTCAGAATGATCAGGGAAGGGAAGTCTGAAACGGATTTAGCAACACCAACATGACACTTTTCAGTGGAGGAGTGGGTGTAAAAAAGCCCATGTGGAGTAGGTTCAAGAGAGGATTTGGGAGCAGTAACACAGACAACTATTTGAGAGATTCTGCTGAGAAGAGCAGAAAGAAATGGGGCGGTATCTAGAAGGGGAGACAAGAGTGGGAAAGGTGGTGGTTGTTGTTTTTCATTTGTAAAGGATCACAAAAATTACAACACGTGCTGAAAGGAAAGACTCAACAGAGACTGAAAAGTTGATAATGTAGGAGAGAGAGGGGAAAACTGTTGGAGCCAAGTCCTTATGGACGCAGTCAGGAAGCAGTGCGGGGGGTGTGGGGGGGTGCCCTGGGTGGCTCAGTGGGGTGAACATCTGACTCTTGATTTCGGCTCAGGTCACGATCTCATGGTTAGTGAGTTCGATCCTGGAGTCAGGCTCCACACTCACAGCTGGGCGCCTGCTTGCGATTCTCTCTCCCTCTCTCTCTGCCCCTCCTCCACACCTATGCATACCAGAGCTCGCTCTCTCGCTCTCTCTCAAAATAAATAAACTTAAAAAAAAAAAAAAAAAAAAAGGAATCCACTCTAGTGCCCCAGGGCACCGGTTGCCTTTAGGTAAAAGCACAAGACTATTCCTCTAGCATACCTGGATGAAAGGTAGAAACAGGCACAGGTGTGGTAGCTTCTGGAAGTTCTCCTGATTTCTCAGTAAAATAGGTAGCAAGATCTGAGACAATCTTCTACAAGAGTGAAGGGCACAGGAACATGGAGTTGGAGAGTAGGATACCAGGCACCTCAGGGCCCATGAGGTTGCTTTCCCATGTCTGATGGTTCAACTCTACTTTCAGTTATGTGACTGACCCAGAATACTTGCATAAAATACTTCTTTTTTTATTAGCCACAGTTGACTTCTGCCGTTTACAACCAATGACCCAACATAGCAGCTCTTTCTTGAGGCCTAAGGTCATCACATTTTCTCACTTACACTCGGACTTTTATAAATTAGTGATCCTATTCTATCAAATTCTGTTATACTCCTAAACGCGTAGAACACAAGCTTGCAATATAGCAACAGGCCAAACAATTTGGGCTCCTCTACCATCAACTGCACAGAACCAAGAAGTAATGATTTACATTTATCCCACCAAATTGAAAACAATAAAGGAGTATACTAAACTAGTGCAAGAAAAACTTGTCTATACCTGTGAGAAAGCAGAAAAGATGGACACCAAAATTCAAACCACCTGACGATTTCTTCAAACCTTCTTTTTAAGCTGTAAGAGTGTCTACCAAGACAGAATGAGGATAAATACACGTACAACTTTCCTCAGAGTATAGATTAATACCTCAATACAGACTTCAGTAACTCAGAGGGAAATCTGTGTCTCAAGTGTACTACGGGGTAACCTGCAGGCACAGAGAACCGTTTTCACAGAGGATGGTAATGTTTAATCTGGGAATGGCATCTGAGAGGGCAGTGAAACTGAGTAAGAACGAAGGGAAGTCAGACTCTCCCACAAAGAGAAACATTTTGAAGATCACAAAGAGGAGTGGAAATTTCCAGACTGTGCAGACTAAGATGAGTCTTCGTGATATAACGTGTCATTCCCCTCCAGGAAATTAACAGTTATTAAACTGCAGCACAGACAGCTATTTCTGAGATGAAATCAGCCTTGCAACACTAAGAAGCAGCAGGGTGAAGGTGAGTAGTTGTTCACCTCCCATAGAAATCAACCCCACAGAGCTTCTTTCTAACAGGTGCACTGTTCTACAGGGCATTTGACTCATGAAGAGCACTGAATACTCACAGGCAAGTGTGAAGCCTGGTGTAAGGTATGACCTGAAAGCAGGAATTAACGGGCTCCTTCTCCCAGATGACCTTGTGAGGAAGGGTGAGACCGTGGTCAGCCCTTTGGGCCAGATGTGCACAAACCACCACCAAAACAAACCAAGGCAAAGATGAACACACACACACACACACACACACACACACACACACACACAATTCTCCCAAGTGGACAAGAGCTGCGTGTGCTGTGTTTTTAGCACCAAGCCCTAAGGGATCTGCTGGCCAATAATGGAACTATGAAGAAAGGACCATCCATTTCCTGGGTAAGAATGACTTGTTTTGGTTTAATTGCTTCAACAACTCCCCATCTTCCCTCACTTTAAAAGGCACAGCTCCATGATCCTCCTCCCCCCACCCCCCAATTCCTCAAACAGATTGTACAAGTTTATGGTTATAGTGGGTGTGCTATATGCCAGACACTCTTCTAAGAGCTTCATGTGGATTAATTCATTTAATCTTCATAACAACCCTAAGAAGGCAGGTGCTATTGCTGTCTCTAGGCTTCCCAGAAAGAAGAGTAAAATAGCTGAAGGCTTTTATAGTTTACCTCTATAAACTTTACTAGGCGGTTCTCAGGAGGAATGAACCAGAGAAGCCAGCCACTGGCTGGTCCAAGCCCCAGCACTTGCTCTGTCTCTTGGAACCATCTCACGAGTGGCTAAGGATTACTGTTTGGAATGCCCAGCTCCCTCCTCCCATTAGTCAAAGGTTTACCCTCGGGAGTTTTAAAAAAATATATCCCCCTGCTTCCAGGTTGTGCAGGTAGAGATGCCATTATGTGTCATGCCTCCTCGGGGTGGGAGGTAAGAGGCCGGAGGCACATGGATTGGGCATGAGGTGACAAGCCACCAAGCTCTAACTGCATGAAGCAGGGTGCAGCCTACACAACTGGTTACTGCACTGCTGGCTGAGGTACACACAGGAGAAGCCAAAAGGATCTGATGTGCTAATTTAAAAGTTCCTGACACTATTATTCAATCTCCATTTTCAGAGGAAACTGGGGCATAATGAAACAATTCACGTAAGGTTACAGAAGGGACAAGAGCAAGACCAGGTTGTCTGGGTCCAGAAATGGCCTCTTAGTCACTGTGCTCTCACTGATGAACGTCGACTGCCTCGTGGCAGCTGCCAGGTTTGAGCCACAACAGTTGTTTAGAACTGGTTAGGAAACCTGTCAGTGTAAGAAAATAAGTATTACAGATAACGCTTACCATTTGATGCAAAGAGGACACAACAAGAGAGGGCATCAGCGCCCCAAACAATGTGAGTCAGGCAATCACTGCTGCTCAGCCACAAAGAGAATTTAACGAAACCAATCCTGGGGCTAATGCAGAAGTCTGGGTCACCAGAGCAGAAATAAATGAAAGGGGGACTAAAAAGACAACACAAAAGATCAAGGGAACTAAGAGCTGATTTCTTGAAAAGATAAACCAAAGAGACAAACCTTTAGCTAGATGCATCGAGAAAAAAGGAAAGATGACTCAAGTTCAGAAATGCAAGAGACAAAAAAAAAGGAAAGGAAAAGGAAAAGACAGACAGCTGGCTCTGCTAAAAGTTGGCAAAGAAGAAACTAAGTCATGTTCTTGTTAGTTAACACTCTCACTTTTGTGATACCCCATAATAAATGGGAGCAGCCCCTAAGAAAGGGAAAAAAGATAGCATCCTTCTCTTTGCTCCTCCTGGAATTTGAGAGGGAGCTCCATGGCTGACTCTGGGTTCAGAAGAGGAAGAGGTACATCAAAGAACAGGAAAGTCATTGAAAAAATTAACCCAACAGAAGTGGAACAACTCAGTACGAACAGGAGACCCAAATCAAAGGCGCTCCAAGACGCCGTGCAGTAACAGCTTGAAGCCAAGCATTTCCCCTTGCAGAATGGGTGTTTCTTATGACGTGAAAGATTTAGTTCCTTGAATTCAGAAATGTCACTGTTTTGTTTTTTTTTTTTTTTTTTTCAGAGCAAAAATTTCAACTAAACTTGTGTCTTGCCTTGTCCTAACCCTAAAGCCTGGAAGGTCACGGAACAGAGACACCTTTGAGTTGAAAGTAAGTGAAGGTCTGGCAGCGAGGCTGAGTGAGGACAGAGCTCTGATTTTTTTCCTACGCTTCCATTAATTTAAAGTGCTAAGTTGCCTGTTTGCTTTCAAGTATGTGGTTGTCCTCTTTGCAGTGTCACTTTAAATGAACTTTCCTTACACTCTGCCAAAAATAGCTAGAGAAGGTCCTTTGAGAATCCCATTCTTAGTCTTAAAAAAAATACACTCCCCCCCTCCCCCAGCCCATACACATAAACAGGCCCAGAAGCACTTCTTTCCACTTCTTCCAGGGACCTCCAATTTATCAGAAATAATAAATATTTCAGGAGAAACACAGAGCTGGTCAGGGAAATAATTCTCCCAGCCCATTTCTGCTTGTTCATTTATTTATGTGATCGTCCAGTATCGAGCCTCCCTTTCAGGATTAGCAGATAGGCAGGCCAGGGACTGAAAATCCAAATGCCTACCCCATGGCCAGGCAGGTAGGGGGCACAAGGGACAACAGAGACAGCTAGGCCTTGGTGCACTGAAGAAGGCATGTCCAAGGCATTAGGGCATGGACTCTACCCACTTGTAGTCAACTGTGAGCAAAGAGATCTAAATTCTTTCAAGTAAAATCACCCCAGTTAAAAATGTTGGAAACCTGTCCAAATTTTATAAACAGCAACATGTGGAACCACAATACCAGACAGAACACATGTATGGGCTGCTCCGGCTGGAGGCCCTTGTTTGCCACCTCTAGGCAAGTAACAAAAGATAAAGGAAGACAGACTGCCTGTCCCTTGGGAGCTCACAACCTAATAGGAGTGAGAAGGCAGACACTTGGTAAACTTCCACAAGGTGCAATGTAATACACACTAGAAGGGAGAAATGAGCAAAGGCTATGGGAGTTGAGGAAAGTGAGAGGGCACTTGAGGCAGAACAGATTCTTGTAGTCAATGGCATTTGAGTTAGGGTTAAAGAATGAGGTAGACTTTGGCAGGCAGAGGCTAGGGAGGGACCATTCCACACAAAGGAAAATGAACTGAAAGAGGCAAAAAGAGGGAGCCGGGAAGAGAATGTTTGAGAAATGGTCAAGAGACCCTCCATGCCTCTACCCAACAAATACGCATGAATGTCTACGTGCACTATGCAGCAGGGATGCAGTGGTGACGAGGGACACAAGATGACGCCGCTGAGTGTGAAAGGGTCCGATGTGGACACGGCCTTGAAGGCCATACCCAGAGCGGTATCTTCAGAGCAATGGGAAAGCTTCCTTTGAAGATTTTTAAGCAAGGGAATCCCAAGTTGAGATCTGTAGAGTTCCAAGTTCCCCGGCTGCAGAGTGTGTATTCTGGGGATTGGAAGTGAGCCCGAGCAAGGTGCGAGGAGGTCTTTGCAAGCAGTCTCGGAAAGAGATGATGCCAGCTTGGACAGGGGGGTGGACAGATTTAAGAGACAGAAAGGGGTTAAAATCACCAGAACTAGCAGTGCAGGGTAGGATTCAGTGAG